>NW_026914940.1:15660000-17012500 GCF_034315485.1 Pezoporus occidentalis | reverse complement strand
CTGAAAGACCTGCTGCAAGTACTGCTCCTCCTGTGCTATGTCTCTGGCAGCATAGCATAAGCAAGCACCATAAGTCATATCAGAATCAGCATCAAGTAAATAACCCTTGTACCCACCCTTCTGGTTGCAGAAAGGCTCAACCAGCTTTTGGCTCCTCAGGCTGTTCTGCTGCCTTCAATACACAACCACTTTTGTTTATACATACATCTCCCACACAGAGAAATTAAAAGATATGAAGCACCATAAAATCATAACAACCTCTAATATGCAGATCGTGGCTCTCAACACTACCTAGTTTCATTGGTAGGTATGGCCACATTAGAGAGGATGCTGAAACTGTTGAATACCAAATAGCGTCAGATTTTTTTAGTAAGATTATTAGGATGAAGATATCCATTAAGATCTGGCATTCATTTCACACAGAAAACACCTAACCAAGCTTTTGGGGGAGGTTTTTCAAAAGCGGTAATGACTGATTTGGTTTTGGTGCCTCCTGCTTACAGTGAATGCCAAATTTGCTGCCAACAGACCTAATTCAATTAATTGAGACTGGCATAGAATATGGTCCTCAAAACCCAGGCTGGACTTGTTTGTGTTTCATGCAGTTACATATTCCAGCATATGACCTCATTAATCGCACACACGGACTATCCAAGTACAAAGCTGCATCAGAGAGACAGAGCCTGCTGTTCCCTGCTAATGGCTCTCTTGGTACTTACGGAGAGTTGATTTTAGGCTGTAACACTCACAAACTTTTCTGGTCACAACTCACTGTTAACATACTACAATTGACTCTGGCAGTTCACCTTGAAGGTAAAACCAAAAGACAACAAATGAGGAGCAGCTTCACTATACTCTTAAATCCACATAACATTATAAAATTGCCAGAACGGCTGCTAGGGACTGCAGTGCTGCTCATGGGTTTCTGTGACTGAGCTTGGAATCATACAGCCCTACTTCACTTTCTGCCCAAGTTAAAATGTTTTAATGCCTTGTACTTAACTTCCCTGTCGATAGGTTAAGAGGAAGCTACATCTGAGGCACCAACACCCCACTGTGCTACTGATCATTTTGAAAAAACAGGTAGAGCACCATGATCAGCTCTACAGGGGGTGCTCGCAGGCTGCAGTCAACACAGCAGGTATTTTTTACCCACTGTCTTAAGTGTGTTAAGCTTTGCAACTGAATGGGCAACAACCCATGTGCCTCTTACAGCTTCAACCTTGCACATAGTGGAGGGAAAATGACAGCCCTCTGCCCTCCCTGCTATGACCTGCTGTGCTGAGAGCAGCCAGAGCAGAGGAAGCAGCAGAGGAGCATCTCCAGCTCGATGTGCACACTGTGAACCTGTCTTTGACAATATAGCCTCTCATCTTCCCTGTTATGAAAAATGTCCGCAAAATGTAACAGGCCTTTAAAGCTAAGGGCAAGGAGGAAAACTACATGGAAGGGTGTGTGTTGTACTATGTGCAGCCATAGAGGCATTTATGGTGGAAGAAGGATGACAGTGAGGAGCAGAGGGAAAAAGCTTTGTATGCTGTAAAACTGTCTTTCAAGTCATGCTACACATTAACAAAAGCATTTTCTTACAGTCTGGTAAAATAACACACCAAGTCTTAATTATTAGTTCCATAATAATGCATATAAATACACCTAATAAATCTGAAAAATGAGGTCTTGTGTATCACCTAATGAAGATACTTACTTTGGTTAAAGAATATTAATACAGCTGTGGTGTTATACAGTAACTTAAAGCTATTTTTTATACAGTGAACTAAAGCTATTTTCAGATTTTAGCTACATACTCACTACTCATTCACAACACAGCTCTAGCACAAATGAATGAAGCTCAAAAGGAACAAACTTACCACTTTTTGCACCTCTGCATATTAGAGCAATTAAAGAATAAAGGAAAACAGAATCAAATCTCCAGGAAGTAAACATTTGCTCAGCTTTATCTTACAGGATTACTGCTTGAGTAGATTTTATTTTCTCATCTCTAATTAACAACATAAGTGATTTATTCCTCTGATTGTCTGTTATCATTGTGGGGTTTTTTTAATTAGCTGTTTCACATGGCTGAGTCACTACAATGTTCTTAAGATTTCATGTCTCATTGTATTTATCAAATCCACACTTAGGAAATCAAATGAGCAGTTCTCTGAACAGCAGAAATAAAGTTCCTAGTTCTTTGCAGAGATACATCTTTCAGTTAAATCCTCTAGTCTCTAACAAGGCACAAATTCTGATTCAAGTTTCTCCCCTATGTTATGGTCTGTATAAAGGCTCCCTCCTGCATGAGTTTTCTGATTGTTCAAAACTTCCTCCATTCCAGACACCTCCGTTACCTGAAGCTTCTGTCCTGTGTGTACGCACTTGTTTAAATACTTGTCAGCCTTAATGTGTCAGAGGCTGCTAATCTTTCTGTCAAATGTATCTGAAGTTTGTTAATGCTCCTAAAAATTACTCAGGTTGAACAAGCAAACAGATCAAGAGGCACAAGATTCTCTCCTTTCTCATACCAGAATGAAAATCAGTGGGATAGGTTCTGAGCTGGACTAATTTGGTACAAACCCAAGAGAAAGAAAAGAAAGCATCATACTGCCATTGCTTGCTTCTTTTGCCATGGACTCACCCTAATTCTAACAACCACCACTCTCTGGCTCTGCTTTACTGCATTTCCAAATCTGCTGTTTGTTCTACTTATTAAATATAAATAAGTGTGAGGATGGAGGCACAGACCCAGAGGTAGAGTGCAAGCTGGATCATTTATTGCAAAGATTACACGATATTTATATGCTTCCAAGCAATTAGCCAAGCACATCTGTGTTTGCCTTGCGGTTACATCAGGTGAAAGGTCTATCTGATTTTCCTATCGACATCCTCTTTCCAGTTCCGACATCTTTGTTCCTTGCCAGTTCCAACATCTTCCAAGTACCAGTCAGGGACAGGTCACTCTTAATTGCCAGCTGTAGTTTCTCCTTCCCATGGTCTCTGACAGCTTTGATACATTCCAACCCCCACAAGTAAATGATTGTGTGATTTACTGTTTGCATTAAAAGGCCCGCATGCTCAGAGAGATTAACTGAAGTGGAATCACAACAGTTGTTTTCAAAATTTTCATGGAGCTCAGAAGTTATGAAGAAATAGAGGTATAGAAATATGATTCTTTTTTTGAATTATTAGAAAGACTTAAAATTTTTGAAATAAAAAATGCAATTGCTAATTTTTCTTCCCAATAAAAGAATTTTACTAGGAGTGAAACAAATCTGAAAGTTGTTCCAGTCATCCTTGGGGTACAAAACAGTTTTAGGGATCCTTCCACTCAGCTATAGTGGAAGGTGCTCTTCTGGCAATGCCCCCATGACTACCCAGTGTCATGTGCAAGAAGTCATGGTGTAAATCCAGTTTCCGCTGCCTTTGCATAGCAGAGCATACAACAAGAAGCCAAGGATGTAGAACAGCACATTGTTTTCATGTTTGTACTAACAGCTTTCAGTCTGCTCCATGTTGCAGCTGGACAACCAACCACCCACAACCAACCATCTCAGGTGACTGCCAGAAGTCTTTTCAGCAGGACTTTTTTACCATGTTCTAGGAAAGACACCACCGGGATCACAAACTCCCATCTTCTACGTGGTCTGCTCTACAGTGTTAACAGTAGCAAATAGCTGAGCATACCTGGTTAGTCAGACACCAGATGTTTACATGTTTTTTGGTATAATTCAGTTTTTTTTTCACTGCTAACTAGGAAGAAGTTACCAAGCTTTACATCAGTTAGAGATTTGGCCCCATTAAGCTTCAAATCAATCTGCTGTTCTTCCTCCATTCTTGGGCAGCTGATGGGGTGTGCTTCACCTAGACCCAGTGTGATGCCACCCAGCTCAGAGCTGCTGTCAGATGCTCTTTTTCTAGTGCCTTTTTCTAGGATTTTTTGAGCTATTTATTCAGCAAGGAAAAAAGTGCTTAGCTGTCAACTGCTTTGCAAGGCCAAATGAGTCAACCTCCTTCCCAGCAACCAGATTAGCATTTCGAACCTGCTGATCATCTCACTAGGGATATACAAACTGCCTGGTAATGAAAGTACTCAGGTGAGATGACTAATTTTTCACAGCAAGGAAGAATTTGCGTTAAACATTATCAACATACAGTATCTTAATAAGTGATTGAATATCCTCAGCATTTCTTCTGAGCATAAGAAGCAGGTAGTGTGCTGAATTATGACAAGTCTTTCTACTATAAACAAAGTTAAAAGAATTTCCTGAAATTCTGTCTAATCATTCATTACTTTATTCTCCAGAATAAAAGACAAGCAACCATAGTCTTTATGACAGAGCTCTATGCATAGTCATGGTAGAATTAATATTTATACTCCTGACTTACAATTCCCTAGAGACACAAAGCAGATGATAGATAATTGGTTTTACACAGAAACTAGGAAGTTCAGACCTTGAAATAAAACTATGGGATATGCAAGATCTAAAACTCATAACCACCAAAGTTAAGATTTCTGCTTTGATCTTTCAGGCAGGTTGGTTTGTTTCAAATATTTATTTTATAGGTAGGTAATTTTAATGTGTATAATGTACATGTTTACTCATAGAATTGAAACCTTATAGGATGAGATTCCAGCATAATTTTAAAATAGTTTTATTTTTGTTTAGAATTTTGAAGTACAATCTACATTTTGCCCATAATCATAAAAGGATTCCATTGTGTTTCTCAAAATATGGGCAACATTTTTTTATCCAAATATGAAATAAAGCAGATTTTTATGGTGGGAGAAGTAGGTGATTTTGTTATTTCCTGCTTATTTTCTGCTTATCGACACCTCTTTTGTAGTAGAGGCTTTAAACAGAGCACAGTATTTCCAATATGGGCAACGTACACGCTGAGAGAGGGAAATAACTTTGTCATAGATACTGCTTCCCTGCTCCCATTTGTTTCACTTACACCTTCTCTCATCATTTCCATGCACAAGATTTATAAAGAAAACAGAGGAAATAATAAAATTGTCTAGTGTTCTCACACATGGTTTGCAAATTGAATAAATGTACAGGACTGAGCCTCCATTGTTAAAGGTATTGGGCTTCTGTCTTTAGGTAACTGTGTTGAGGACAAGGGGGATGATGACATGCCCAGAAATTCTTGCATTACTCATGCTGTTCCTGAGGAATCTCCAGTGCTTGGCTTCCAAGACCAGTAACGAGTGGTGTTCCTCAGGGATGGGTGTTGGGACCGGTCTTGTTCAACATCTTTGTCGCTGACATGGACAGTGGGATTGAGTGCGCCCTCAGTGAGTTTGCTGATGACACCAAGCTGTGTGGTTTGGTTGATACGCTGGAGGGAAGGAATGCCATCCAGAGGGACCTTGACATGCTTGTGAGGTGGGCTGATGCCAACCTCATGAAGTTTAACCATGCCAAGTGCAAGGTCCTACACCTGGGTCGGAGTAATCCCAGGCACAGCTACAGGTTGGGCAGAGAAGAGATTCAGAGCAGCCCTGTGGAGAAGGACTTGGGGGTGTTGGTTGATGAGAAAATGAACATGATGCAGCAGTGTGCGCTCGCAGCCCAGAAAGCCAACCGTACCCTGGGCTGCATCAAAAGGAGTGTGACCAGCAGGTCGAAGGAGGTGATCCTGCCCCTCTACTCTGCTCTTGGGAGATCTCACCTGGAGTATTGTGTGCAGTTCTGGTGTCCTCAACATAAAAAGACATGGAAGTGTTGGAACAAGTCCAGAGAAGGGCCACGAGGATGATCAGGGGTCCGGAGCACCTCCCGTATGAAGATAGGCTGAGAAAGTTGGGGCTGTTCAGCCTGGAGAAGGCTGCGTGGAGACCTCATGGCAGCCTTCTAGTATCTGAAGGGGGCCTATAAAGATGCTGGGGATGGACTCTTCGTTAGGGACTGTAGTGACAGGACAAGGGGTAACAGGTTAAAACTTAAACAGGGGAAGTTTAGATTGGATGTAAGGAAGAAATTCTTTGCTGTAAGGGTGTTGAGGCACTGGAATGGGTTGCCCAGGGAAGCTGTGAATGCTCCATCCCCGGCGGTGTTCAAGGCCAGGTTGGACAGAGCCTTGGCTGAGATGGTTTAGTGTGAGGTGTCCCTGCTCATGGCAGGGGGGTTGGAGCTTGATCTTGAGGTCCTTTTCAACCCTAACTATTCTATGATTCTATGATTCTGACTTTGCATAATACTAACCCAGTTGCCTAGCTGCTTTCTGTGTTCAAGTATAATTTTAGTAAATTGATTCATACTTTTCCCTTCAACACTTGCCATAATGACTTGAAACATTTACCTGATCAGGTATAACTGACCCTACATAGCTACATGCCTCTTTTAAACTCACTTGGCAAACATGAGTATATTAGTGAAATTTGAGGCATCTTCTTTAGTCTAAATAGTCTTAAATGACCACTGGAGCTTGCAGCATTATTTCCATGTAAAGCACAACTGAACACACTTACAGAAATGCTATCAATCAGCTTTAACTTTTTTTTGCCAGTAAAAAAAATTTTGAACTATACAGTACACGTTATATTAAAAATATTAAATGGAAATATTTTCTCTTACATTTTAAGGTATTGTCCTTTAAAGGATTGATGTCCCAGGGCAGATATTCTTTTTTATTCCTTTTCACTGTCATAAAAATGCCAGGTTTTTTATGTTCCTAATGCACTCGTTATTGGGAATCACAATATCATTTTGATACCTAATGTCTTTTTTTCTTTGCAGATAAGAAACACTTTATAAAAGAGGTAGACAGGCAGGTTTAAATCTTAGACTGTTCAAATGAACATAGCCCTATTAAAACTGACTGATGGATTATCTCTCCTTTAGATTTTGCCCTAGAGCTGAGTGGCCTATACTCAAGAATGTGGCAAAAGTACTTTTGATTGATTGTTTTGTTGACTGCTTTTTTAGATAGAAAGACTTTTAATGACTATATTCAGACAAAAGACTTGGGCTGGAAAGAGCAGGATAACAAATGTAATCTACAAAAAATCAATTATTTGTGATCATAAAATTTATTTGTATATCTTGCATTCAATGTAACTGGGCATAGAGCTTTGCAGGAACATCTGGAAAACACTAATCCCTTAAGATGGTGGTGAATTTACCATACCATGGCTCTTTGCTACTTTTCTACATCTGCTCTGGTTTATATCTGTGTCAGTGAAACGTATATGTGCATACAATTGCGCCATGGCAGAGCAGAGAGCTCAGTAGACGCCCCACAATCCTTGTCAGAGAGCTGACCAACCTTCCCTTTTTGGATGCTTTCCAGCTCATCAAAGCAGTCTTCCTCACCCATTTCTGGGGGGGTTATGTTTCTGTATTTGTTCTGGAAAAGTTCCCTGCTTCCTCAGGCTCTTGTATCTCCACCTGAGTTGGTAGAAATTAGTGAAGAAAAGATTAGACTTCATAAAGTCCTTCTGGTCTCCTTTCCCATGTGATCCCAAATCTGTCTCAACAAACCACAGTATCCATTGACCTTGGTGACAGCAAGAGATAAACCAAATTTCCCATGTGAGCAAACTGATTGCTTAAATCCAGTTTTCTTACTTTTTGTGATGACTGTTTTTTTTCTGAACGATTACGTTAAAAATTGATTATCATTTGTCTTAATCCAACACCATTCTAACATGAAGATGAAAAGAAAATAAAGATGATACAAAACCCCCTCACCTTTGAAACAAGATTTGTATTTTCATAGGGATTAAAAGCCCCTAAATAAAATAGAATTTGTCAGATACATGTAGAAACCCCAAGTCATCCTAAATCCAGGATTTCAGTAATATTTCAGTGGAGGTGTTCTCCACTGACAAGCAGTCAAAAAATGAGTTAGAATGGAGGATCGCTGCCTTGGGTAATGAGGTTTATCTCACCGAAAAGGTGTTAGGTCCCCTCACAATCTTAACTCATAGAAGGTTTTTCTAGGTGCAGGTTTGCCCCACAAACCAAACACTGCCACGGGCTCACCACATTACCACAAAACTACAGCTATGTGGTGTAGCAAATGTAGGGCAATAAATTCTAGTCATCCACAGTAACTTCAATATTTAACCATGTTGAGTGTAAATCCATATCATGCCAATAGCTAATTACAAACAAGACGGCCTTGGTACTGAAGTTACATCATTGATGGTGACTTTTGTTCTCTACAAACTGCAGCCTTAGAGACATTTGTACAGCACTAAGTGCTCAGCGCTCCATCAGAGGTGGGCACAGAGTAGAGAGTAGTTATGATATTTATGAAGCCGAAGTAAAGGCAGGTAATAGAGTATGAAACTGCCAATTCTATGGAGCCGTATTTCAGAACAGAAAAGGCCAGCTGGGGAAGCAAGCTGAGTTGGAGAAACAGAATCAAGAATAATTTATAACTAGAGGGGTAAAGTGTTTATACTGATTCATTGTTCTCAGTGTGCTTAATGTTATGAGCCAGTTTGTTACGGGTTTGTTGTGCCTCAAGTGAGCAGAGATACATTTTAATTGAGAAAAACGGGGGAAAAATGTACAAGAGTATCGTTGACTAATCAGTGTATAGCACAGGGTGTATCAACATGGTGTTTCCCCCTCTCTCCTACCCAAAGGGTTGTACCAACAGAAATGTATTAGCAAAAGCCAGCACATTTCAGGATCTTGTTTTTCTGCCTGCTGCTGTTGACTTGCTAACTGCATCTGTCCTCATTTGTACATGTAATGTCAATTGATGCCTGGACCAACAGGTATGTGTGTAAACTGGAGTAACAGATATGCAGTAAAAGTTTCACACTGATCTCTGGTCCATCTGCTGTCAAAATTTCTCTGGCGCAGCTGCTGGGCTTGCATGCATTAACGCTGAGCTGTTGTGAAACCAGCTAGTATATTTTGATGGTTGCATTAACACAGCACTAACTGGGAGAAAAAGTAGGTCTTTTACCGATTCCTGAATTCAGTATCTGATCACTGACTGATGATCATGTTAAAAGGATAATTTGAGTGTACCAGGCAATGTGCATCATGTGATGCTTGAGACAAATCCATGACACCAGATGCTTTAATTACAGAGAACATACATTTACAGTCTTGAAAACCCTTCTGCAATTACCACAGATTTTACATAAACATTATAGGTTGGGGAATTACTGTATGGACAGACAAGGGAAGTGCTCCACAGAAGATATTAATCAATGCTGTCAAAATCTTCTGAATGCCTCATGTACGTATACTTCCCTATAGCCATACAGTGACAACTCTATACTTTTTTCTTTACTAGAATGCAGCATTTGGCAAAAAGCCATGAAAAGTTAACACTGGCTGAGACAAGATGGTCTGTCCCATCTCTGATACAGACCAGTAGCAGATGCAGAGGAATGAGGCAAACATCAGATAATACATTTCTTATACATCTTCCAGACTTCCCATATTCTCTTCAAAGTCATGTGGGCTTTTAAATAATCTCCAGCTTCTCTGCATCCCATGTCCTCAGCCATTTCTTCCAGCACTACAAGCATTTACATACTCTTAGATGCACTAGTTCCTCAGCTCTAATTCAGACTATCCACATCACCTACATAAGCTAGCAGAATAAACGGAAACACAAGAAACAAGACTTCATGGTGGGTCAGTGTGGCAGAAAAGCATCAGTCAGCCCTGAAAGAGAAATCAGTCTGCGGAGGTGCTAAAAACTTCCAATTCAGCTGGAGGATGAAGAGCATTATCGAGACTCTCAACTAACTCAGTTTCCTGAACTCTGTTTCAGCATCCTGCTGGGCTGGATCCTTGCTGGGTCCCTGATTACCGACACCAAATCTGTGATAGTTGACTCCTATTTATGCTATGGGGTTGAGTATTTGGGGCTATATCCACTATAGCCACATAGCTTTAAAAGCACAGATTACTAAGGGGGAATCTACCCAGTTTGAAGGGCAAAATGTTGTAGACTGTAAGGGGACTGGAAGAAATCCTTTTTATGACACCCAGGCATTAGACTAGTGCTGACCTTCATCTCTCAGCTGTGCCTAGAATAATGGGAGCTGCAGATTGTACAGAGCAGAATCTCAATGACACCTGTGAAACAATTCTGTTGATAGTCAACAGTCAAGTCACCAGTAACCTGAATTTTCTCACAGGCCACCGCTAGACCACTGGCAACAAAGCTGATTCATTTCACCATTTTTTCTTCATCTGTTATATAGCAATAATGATATTTGCTTTACTTCATTATGTACTTTGGGTTCTATAGATGAAAAACATCTGATCACAATTGAAGTATGAACAAACAAATATAAAAAATGACTGGAAAACTGAACCAAGTTGCTTCAAACTTCTTGTTTCAACTTGAAAAACTTGTTTGAGTCCAATATCCAGCTCTGATTCAGGTGGTATTCTCTTTTTGTCACCACCTGTAGTTTCAGCCTATTTAAACTCCTACTAGTTTTGCAAACATTACACCATGTGCCTATGCCAATCCTTCTCTCTCAACACTAAAATCTGTTTTGAAATCCAAGTTGCCTTTCCCCAGCTGTGCAACATTTTCTTTTTTTTTGAACCCTTCCTGAGCAAAGAGCAAAGCCATTTCCTTAATTGGATCAAAAGGGGGATTTTTAAGGCAGATTTCACCTTCAACTTTTTAACACAATAGTATAAGGAGAATCAGTGGGTTGAAAGACTGTGGTCAGAGTTGACAAGGGCTCTTTCAAAGAGTGCTGCAGAAGGTCTTGCTGTTGTTTCTCTCACTGAGGCATTGAGGCTGCCAGAGTGATACAGGAAACCTCTGCATCCACCTCCAGCTGCAGCCAGGCTACTGAATACTGCAACCACAACTGTAGTGCTTTCATCCACGCATCTCAAAGCAGTTATTTATACCAGTCTCTGATCTGTCTGTGATTTTACACAACCTGACTGAACAAGGAGGAATTTATTCAAATGGAGGAGAGTCTTCACTGAGGAAATGGTGGTGGACTAGTAATGCTCTGTGTGCGTGCTTGTGTGGATGTGTATGTGTGTGATTGATTTCACTGAGCAGCAATTTGTACTCTGATAGTTTTATTGTTGCTGTGCTACAGTTCAGAAAGGAGCTGAAAGGGCTCAGGAGTGATGACAGCAATAGCAATAAAGGTTTTGAAGAGAATGGTCTATAAAGAAACACAATTTTTCCTGCTGTTTTCAAAGGCTGGGCTATGTTTCTTTCTGTAAGGTTTGAAGGGACTCTTATGGCTCCCTGAAAAGCAGGAGGCAAGTGTAAATTGCCATCACTTTCACAAGGACAGGGGCACAGGGAAAGTTGGAATTTTAGAAAATGATGTATTTTTGCTGCCAGTCAATCTCCCCTTTGTCCGTGGGTGAATCAATGTGATCAATACACGAGATAGCTGTATGAGACAGCGAAGGAAATCAGTGTGAACTAGAAAACCTGTGGGGCTTTACAAATCACCCTCCTTTCACCTCCCGCTGCTGTCTCCACCCTCGGCATGTTCTGACTCCTCCTGGAAAACAGTGATGCTGGAGTCTGCCTGGGCTGGATCAGCTCAGTCCTGTACAGCACTTTAGCCAGCTGGCAATGCAGGAACGCTCTGCTTCCCCTGCTGCGGCCACCTCCTCCTCTGCAGGGGGGAAAGCTCCCATCCCTGTGTTTTCCTGAACTCCTCAAGCCAGCTATGATAAAACAGCTTTTTCAACCTGTGCAAATGAGCTGGAGTCTCAAAGGGCTTAACTTTTCTGGCAATTGGATTTGCAAAGACTGAAAGCCCAGGTGCTTTCGGGGGAGTGGAGAACAGTGAATGAATGGGGCTGTGACTACATGGAGAATGTGCTCTGGGGCTATGGCTCACCCACGCTCTGCTCTACTCACCCTTTCACAGGGGACCATGGAGAACATGTGCTGAGACCGAGTGCTGGGCAGAAGCAGCAGCGGACTGGTGAAGATGGAGAATGGCACAGGAGATGAGCAGAACCAAACTGGGCTGCCATCAAGCCAGGAGATCGTTACAGCTGAATACCAAGTGGTTACCATCCTCTTGGTCCTCCTTATCTGCGGACTGGGCATCGTGGGCAACATCATGGTGGTTCTGGTGGTCCTCAGAACCAAACACATGAGAACTCCCACTAACTGCTACCTGGTGAGTCTGGCTGTGGCAGATCTCATGGTGCTTGTGGCTGCAGGACTGCCCAATATCACAGAAAGCCTGTATAAATCTTGGGTGTATGGATATGTGGGGTGTCTCTGCATCACTTACCTCCAGTACCTAGGGATCAATGCTTCTTCTTTTTCCATCACTGCCTTCACCATTGAGAGATACATAGCCATCTGCCACCCAATCAAAGCTCAGTTCCTATGTACTTTTTCAAGAGCCAAAAAGATCATTATTTTTGTCTGGGCTTTCACCTCTGTATATTGTATGCTCTGGTTTTTCTTGCTAGACCTTAATACAGTAGTCTACAAAGACATTACTGTTGTGTCCTGTGGCTATAAAGTGTCTAGGAGCTATTACTCTCCTATCTACATGATGGACTTCGGCATATTTTATGTTTTGCCAATGGTATTGGCTGCTGTCCTCTATGGCCTGATTGCTAGAATACTGTTCCTGAACCCCATCCCTTCGGACCCAAAAGAGAACTCTAAGACATGGAAGAATGATGTTGCTCATGAAAGCAAGACTGTGAATTCCAGGATGACTAACAGGAATTTCAATAGCACTGTTGCTTCTCGAAGGCAGGTAGGAACAGTAGTTTGAAATGGCTTTCTGAGACCTAAACCCCACTTGTTTCAGAGATCACCAGTCTAAACCTGTGGGAGGGGGTGTATTGAGTATATGTATCTATTTATAAATATGTACATATTCTTCCTTTTTGCTAAATAGTCAAGATGAAATTCTGTGATACATATATACATACATAAAATACATATTTTTCCTGCCTATTCATTATTACCTGCTGCAAGAACTGAAAAACAAATACTATTTTATTTCTTATATCAATTAGGAAGTATCAATAAAGAATGAAGAATTTTTAACCATAGTTTCTTTTTATTAAGCCTGTTAGTAATCCTGACAAATATACAGAGTGACTCAAGTTATTTTTGAGATCTGGAGGCAAAAAACTAATCCTGGAGTTTAGGAGACTGGGGTGTTTGTCCCAGCTCAGGCACTGGATCACTCTGCAAACACAGTTAAGTGGTTACTTTTCCTGTGTGTAACTCTGCTGGTGAAAGTCTACTTAAGCAAGTCTGTATGTAAAACTGCCTTCTAAATGCGAAATATCTTTGTTATTCTGTGTCTCATAAAATAGCTTTCTGTATTGATGCCTCAAACCTGAGGCATAGGTTTGACTAGCTTCTTTTAATATTGTTAAATATGCATGCTGTAATGAGTAATTATACAAGTAGACTATAGTTAGTAGGCTAATTTATGGCTATTTGCAATAAATCAGACTGCCTCACAGTCACACAGTAGGCAGCAGGTAGCACTGTCAGGTGCAGTGCTGAGAAATGCAGGGCACATCGCTTCCCAGCAGGATCTCGGGAGCTGACTCCAGTGGGTCAGGCAGCTTGATGTGAGTGGTTTGGTTCACAGCCCTCAGCAGTCCATTTGCCACACGGGATGCTTCTACCTCCTTGCACTGTGCAGTTCCCTCCGGAAGCAAGGCTGAGCTGTGCACCCTTTCAAACCAGCTGAGTGCCCTCCTTCGGTGACAGGTTGAACTTTATATTCCTTATTATGTATGCATTGCTATGGTTTAATGAGAGAGACCATTTTCCCTTGTTACAGAGATGACACTCACCTCAAAACTTAACTGAGCTGCCTGCTAGAGCATGGAGCCCTCCCAGAGCACAACTATGCTTTGAAATGCATAACTGAAACGCGTGGGCTAGGTTATATTTAATTATGTGTCTCCAATTAAACTGTTAGCCAGAGTAGATGTGTTTAATCTTGTTTTTCTTTGTCCATTAATTAGTAGAAGAACAAGATAATCTGCTTTTCAAGTTCTCAATATCACTTTAGTATACATGCTTGATTACATATACGTGAAAAAAAAGATTTTTCACATTGAGCATTGCTGAATGTGGATACTGTTATATTATGAAACCTAAATGTGAGGATTGCAATGTGATACATTGCAATGTAGATTGCAATTGTGGACAACTGAGGATGCAATTGCCTTCTTTGAACTGTGCTTGCACTACAATGATGGAGTTGCATACGATGTCCAGCATATGATCTGTAGAAAAAGTTGCTGAAAATGTGGTGTACTCTTTCTAGTTCTGTGGCAGTTCTCATATTTACCCAAGAACATCCTACAGAATGAAATCTGTGCATGTTCCTGTGGTGGGATTGCTCTGGCTAGCATTCAAACATCCACCTAGCTGCATGCTCATTCTTCAACCCTATGAAAATGGGAAGGAGCAAGAAAGCTCATGGGTCAAGATAAGGAGAGGAAGATCAGTTATCAGTAGTTGTCATGAGCAATGCAGACTCAGCTTGGGGAAACTTAATTTATTGCCAATTTATTGCCCCTTGCTATAGGCACGAGTTATACTCAATTGCTTCCATGAGGCAACTGGCATCATAGGGCCAGGGAGTGTTGTGGTCAGGTTGCAGAGACTTGTCTCTGTCACTCTTTCCTTCTCACTCTTTACCTCTGTGGGTCTTCCATGGGCTGCAATCCCTTCAGGTGGTGCCAGCTTTGCCAAGGAGCGCCTCCTGTCTGACTTTGGTGCTCCCTCTCCTGTTTCTCATTCTTTTGTTCTCTTCCTGCCTCTGCAGCATTTTTGCCTTTTCATAAATATGTTTTCACAGAGGCACCACCAGCTTGGCTAATGGGCTCATCTGTATCCTGTGGTGGGTTTGCTGGAACTGGATGGAACCTGCTCAGGGAGGCCACCCATGCAACTTCCCAGCTCGGACATTGAAATTCAATACAGTCCCACTGAGTGATTATGGTTAATTATTATTATACTTAACCTACTAAGAACTCACATTTATATAATACACCAGAACACAACTGTAAGTTAGATAGGTTTCTTCAACTTTCATGAAGGTTTAACTTAGGGAATTTCATAACCACTTCTGAAGAGGATTAATCCAACATGGCACCATGTGAATTGGTTTCTCCATGTAAAAAAAGCTCTCTGCTCAGGGAGGAAGCAAATATAGAATAAAATAACCATTTCCTTACAACTATGGAGGACATCTACTTAAGATGGGGGAGGGGTGGGAAGCTCAGCAGTGAGATAAACAGAGTGGGAGGTGGCTATTGCTGAAGGAGAATAGATGAACCACATTCAGCTTCATTAGAACAGGTATTTTCAGTCTCTGATGTAAACAGACATAACACCAGCACTGAAAGGCAAAAAAAAATAGTTGTCAGGTGCTCAGAGGACTTTTGTTTTCAAAACAGAATGGCAATTTAGAGCATTCTATGACTTAGAAAGAAGGCTTGGGATATATTTTATAACGGTGAGTCAAGCCTATTTTAGCGTATTTTTGATGGGAGATGCCTAGGCATGAGTTCTGAATGAAGCTATAGCACATCTCCAATAAACAGAAATCAACTCTTCCAGGTATAAAGTGGTCGGTCCTCTACTTACTTATTCCATTCACTGCCTGCACCCTTCCACCCACAGGATTTAAATGTCACTGAACTAGTTCCAGGAAATATTTATTTCATTACAGTGTTTGGGAAGCTAAGAGGAACAAAATCTGTTTACTAAAGAATCAACGCCCCCATATCAAGAGCCACCAATGGACAAAGCCTTCAAAGTACTCTTCAGGCCCTGAAGTTTTTATTCAAAGCACTGCAAAACAAAACTGAACAGGGAAGACAAGCTAAGAAAAAAAAATGCAAAAACAAATTAAAAAAAAAAAAAAAAAACACACACCAAAACCTAAAAACCCCAAACAACCCAGGTATAAAAATCAGTCCTTTTTTTTTAAAAATGTTGAAAGAGAGGGAAAGGCACAAAGAAAGCTTTATTTTCTCATAAAATATTTCCATTTCCAACACATTTTTGCTTCACTGGACATCTGTTAATGCTGATATTGGACAACTACTGAAATTATAAAATATTTGTTTACACTGCAAACTACATCTCTACCAAGGAAAGAAGCACCAATAGATACCCATAGGATGTGCCAAACTCCATTCTTATATCCACTTCTGAAGAGCTACATCAGCGTGGCTCTTGCAATATTTTCTGTTTTACAGAGCTGTAGTGGATAGCAGGGTGTGATAGATGTATTAAAAGTTTAGGTTTACTAAGGAAACCCAAACAAACTAGTTTTATTGACAGCCAGGCACTCCTTTATACATGGGAGTACATTTCCAATTCACTTTATCATTTCCATCAGGCTCCTAGTGTCCCAGAAGGCACAGAAACCTGTTCATTCTGCCTCTTGTCAGAAACTAAATCCACTCTTTATGGAAAGCAATAAGAGTCATTTACTTCCTTTGCAGAGCTTTTCATCAGCCACTACAAGTCAGTAGGTCACACCTGACTTTGCCCTGAGGGAAGATCTCTGCCAGAATAAAGCAAGATACTGGTATGCTCCATCTTCAGAGGCATCAGTCTGTGCTCAAGACTCCATGCAATTAGGCCCTGAGGAATCTAACAGTGTTACAGTTTTTTGTAGTATTGAAACATGCAGTTAAACTTTCAAGTATGTGTTTAGTTTGTGACTAAAGAAAAATCTTAAACATCTATTAGCTCTGATGGAGCTGGTGATGACTGCGTTGGATGGGCTTTCATCTGTGCTTTGCATAGAAAATAACTTTGCTAGACTGAAGTTCATATATAGCACTGAGAAAACAATGATATAGTTCTGGTGTATAGATTCCCTCAAGTTGAACAGGAGGGAAGTTGAGAAAGTACAGTTTTCCAGCACCCTTCGGTTGAACCCAGGTCACAGTAGCTGAAACTTCAAAGCTCAAAGGAGGAAAGATCAATAAGATTAGAAGATGACATCATGACAAAGAGCCTCTCTTAAGGCAAGAGAGTTTAAAGTCCCATTTACATGCTTCAGAGACAAGGAAAGAACTTCAATGCTAAGATTTATTTAACAACTGTGCGATCATTTGTACAGATGATCACAGATCCCAAGGAAGTGAATTGATTTTTACTCACTCACCAGAAAATACAGACTGAATTCGGAGCAGTCCAACTAAAAATATAATTTGAACACGTAAGGAATCCTGGACTTCATGAAGCACTGGGAAACTCTAATTGTTGTCATGGAATTAGGGTAAAAACTACACGTAGTGGCAAGAAAGACTGAATATGACCCAAAGGATCATGAGCTAAGCAGGGACTTCCTCCCAGATTGCTCAGGACCTTAGATTAATGAAATTTCCCTCCAACACTTTGTTATGATTTCACAGAATCAGTGGGGCTGGCAGGCACCTCCGCAGATCATGCAGTCCAGCCCAACCCTACTGGTAATACAGAACTCAGTGGTGCTGTGGTAGACAGAAGACATCTGGCTTGCTAGCCTACTAGGTAGCTGTTCTTCTGCCACTTTAGTTTCTCCATTGCAGTTGCAAAGGCAAATGCAACAATTGGATATTTTATTTTTCAGGCATGCATATAATTACATTAGCCTACTAATTTGTGTCTTTGCTATTCCAAAATGGCCTCTTATTGGTACTTGCAAGCCATCCATATTGCTGTTTCCTGAAAACACATTCACTGACTGTATCCTAATCAAAATGAATAGCAATTGAGCAAACATTAACTGCAGTTACAGGCATTTATGGCACATAAATGGTAATGTGTGTTCATAAATTTGATCTGAAAAAAAACCACAAGTGCCTGTATCAAAGGTTTGGCCAGATTATCCATAATCAAAAATTGCAGACAAACCAAATTCAATATAATCAACTCATTGCCTCTATGAAGCAGCAGTTCATATTTAACTTACATTCACATACATTATAGCTTCAACTTAACATGTGCCTGAAATAATTCTTTAGTCTTTACTCACAGTCTTCCTTTCAGTATCTTTACATCATAAAGTACCATAAATATAAAAAATAAATTTCTACACTTCTTTTTCTTTTCTTTTTAATAAACAGCACCACCCTTATAGCAGCTATGAGCCCAAACATTGTCTAGCTAATGTGCTCATGGAATCACAATCTGAGCTATGTGCTTCCTTTTCTCTTTGCTTCCTTTTCTCTTTCCCATATGCTACTCCCCTGTCCAGTTCGCCAAATCAGATCCTGGTTCCGGCTGTGTTGAACTCTCCCATATTTCCATTTTATCCCACCTAGTTCAGTCAACATATCCCAAATATTTTTCTTGTCCATCCATAATATGAACCCTGAATTAAATATTTGCAGGTAGATTTCATACTTTCTCCAAAGGAATTCCTAGTTTCCTCAGGCATCAAGGACTGTGAAAAATAAATACAGCCTTAGACAGCAAACCTGTTTGCTTATACTTGAGATGGGATCCATCTCATTTAACATTCACAGAATCACAAAAATCACAGAATCACAGAAGGACTGAGGTTGGAAGGGACCACCGGGAGTCATCTAGTCCAACCTCTCCACTCAAGCAGGGTCACCTAGGGCATATTTATTGCTCAGGATTGTGTCCAAACAGCTCTTTATCTCCAGTGAAGGAGACTCCACAACCTCTTTGGGATCCTATTCCAGTGCTCAGTTACCCTCACAGTAAAGAAGTTCTTCCTCATGTTCAGGTGGAACTTCTTGTGTTTTAGTTTATGCACATTGCCTCTTGTCCTATCACCTGGCACCATCAAGAAGAATCTGGCCTACCCTCTTAACACCCTCCCTTCAGATAATTATGCACATTGATCAGATCCTCCCTGAGCCTCCTCTAGGCTGAACAGGTCCAGCTCCCTCAACCTTTCCTCATATGAGAGATGCTTCAGACCCTTAATCATTCCAGTAGCCCTTGACTGGAGTTGCTTCAGAAGCTCCATGTCTCTGCTGCACTGGGGAGCCCAGAACTGGACACAAGTCCAGGTGAGGCCTCACCAGGGCTGAGCAGAGAGGGAGGATTACATTATGTATATCTCACAAAGTTAGTTGCTTATCCAATCAAATTATCTAAGACCTCTCCGCAGTAGATTAAAACAGGTAGGTTACCCTCTAGAGAAAGTCCTCTCTTAGACACTGAGGCAGTACAGGATTACCTGCCCTTCATAGAAACCCCTCTGGTCTCTCACAGTAGAGCAAGCACAGATTCCAGCTTGCAATGCAACATAAGTTTTGTATGGCTTACATGGAATACTCAATCATATCACTTGGTTTCACTTGCAATGATATTATATACAGACCATAACCTTTTATTTATTTAATCTTCCTTATTGTACAACTTCTTTTGGATTGCAAAATCACAGACTGGCAATTGCAATATCTCTGCATTGCAATGAACACCACCAAGAACAAGAATAATAAGAACAATACTATTACATGGCTTTAAAACACCAGAGTGACTCTATAGCACACTAAACCAGTAAGTATGACTATTACTCTTAACTATCAATCTAAGAAAGATTAGTATTCAAAAGAGAAGGAAGCAACTAGTGAACTGTTAGTACCATGGATGAAAAAGTCTTGTAAAAGCATTTTCCTAGAATGACAAGGTTTTGGAGCAGGAAGGAAACACAGAATACTAGTTCAGATGCAAAATATTAGAAATATGTTTAGACAAAAAAAAAATTTAAATGTTTTTCAGAATGTCCTGAGAAACCAAAAGACAGGGCTTGAAAAATGGTTGTGTGCAGGCAGGAAGACATTCAATTTCAAGCACTTCCTAGTATTCCAAGTACACTTGAAATATGGATTAATATGGATTTGTTCAACGCCTTTTAATCATGCTTAACTGGAATGTATTTATGAGTGATTTTAGTGGAGCTGACTGTCTCCTTGCAAGCAATTGAAACTCATGATTATCAACATCTATCCTTTCTGCAAGCAATGAAATTATAACCTATACAACCAGAATGTATGCTGTGGTTACAGGAGTTGCTGTTTCATTGAATTGTAACTTCACATACCCAGTAAGAAGGAC
The DNA here is from genome assembly GCF_034315485.1 of Pezoporus occidentalis. Classification (NCBI taxonomy): domain Eukaryota; kingdom Metazoa; phylum Chordata; class Aves; order Psittaciformes; family Psittacidae; genus Pezoporus; species Pezoporus occidentalis. The sequence continues at coordinate 16,992,475 of NW_026914940.1, read as the reverse complement.
TAAAGTGAAGGTAAAAAGTTCTTTAGTCTGTCAATAGGCAACAACAGTTTTATGTCAAGAAGAAAGGGAAACAGTAAAACACATCACGGTCAAAAGAAGCAGTTGTAGCTCACCAAAACCAGTGCAAATGATTTTAAGTTCATGCACACAAAGTTAGCCAAGTCATCTCATGACTTTGATGAGGCTGTGCCACTGTACTATCCCACTGTCACATCTCACTGTACTTTCTACCTTGTTTATTAATATCTTTCAGATTTCCTTTAATGTAGAGACTAGGAAATACCATATATATTAGAATTAAGAATTAAACTATATATAAAAGAAAAAGTCCTTTTACAGTGATGGGTATTTTCTCTATATTTTTATTATTTCTTGTTCACTACATTTCAGCTATCCTGGGTACCCCCAAAGGCTGGCTTTTTTTTTTCTTTATTCAAATCAAATTCACACAATAGGTCAAAGTTCTCATAATGATAAAATATTATTGATTTTTTTTTTTTCCTGGCAATGTAAACCTTAAATGACATTTCAGAGTAAATATCAAATATTGAAGATCTAATTAAATATTGAGGACTTGAGGAATAGAAATAGATCTAATTTTTATTTGCATTATTTTTGGCTTTTGGAAATATTTTTAGGGTGGCTGTTAAAGCAGATATTCTAAACAGGTTTTAGGTTCAGTTACTCTACAGACAATACTAGTCTGCAGAAGGAGATCTAATGTGATTGAAACAAATGGCTTTAGACCCCTTTTTTTTCCATTTGAATTAATACCTCCTTCCAGCTTGAGAAGTTGCAAAGTCCAAGGTCTACAACAATTAGTTTATTGGAATGTCACCTGGAAAGAGTTATTTAACTAGAACTAGGAAGAATTTGGAACCAGGTATTTTTGTCCTTGTTACTGTAGAAAGCCTTTCTTCATCAAACATTGATGAGGAATTTCCAGCTGGAGAGCCTGTCTATAGTTTTACGTTGGCTCTAGAGATGTAGGAATGCACATGTTCCTTCCAAGATGAGTTCTAACCCACCCCTCTTCTGTCTTCCTATGTGTTCCCCCAGGTTACCAAGATGTTGGCTGTGGTTGTGATCCTATTTGCATTTCTATGGATGCCCTACCGCACACTGGTTGTGGTCAATTCTTTTCTCTCCAGCCCCTTCCAAGAAAACTGGTTCCTGCTATTTTGCAGAATCTGTATCTATTTAAATAGTGCCATCAATCCCGTAATTTACAACCTCATGTCCCAGAAATTCAGAGCAGCCTTCAGGAAACTCTGCAACTACCAGCAGAAACGGGAAAAGAAACTGGACAATTACAATGTGGCCCTAAATTATAATGTCGTCAAAGAGTCTGATCACTTCAGCACTGAACTAGAAGATATTACTGTCACCAATACCTATCTGTCCTCTGCAAAACTGTCCCTTGGCAACACGTGTTTATCATCTGAGGTAACAGCTCATGTATTTTAATGTTTCGTGTAGAATTCTTATGAACCAGGATGACGAGAAGCATGCAGGTTAAGCTTTACTCCCTGATGAACACAGGGCAGCAGTGGAGTATCAGAGCAGTGCTTGGGCATGGTGTCTCATGCACATGTCTGGCAGGAGGGTGGGCATTGGTGTCTGAGCTCAGCGACTCCTCCTTGTGTGCTCTGGCTGCCCACAGGAAGGCAACAGGGAGTTTTCTTGTGCCTCACACCCTGGCTCCTGCTTGGGGTTAAATAGCCCAGTGCCATCATGCAGCTGGTGCTAAGAGAAGACATAGACCTCCTCCACACCAGCACTCTGGTCTTGAGAATGATGAAAGTCACATCCACCTCCATGCTACCTGCCCCATCCCTGTGTGCAGCACATCTCTCTAACCCAGCTCTCTTCTATGTGATCCTAGAATCATAGAATAGTTAGGGCTGGAAAGGAACTTAAGATCATGTAGTTACAACCCCCCCTGCCATGGGCAAGGACACCTCACACCAAACCATGTCACCCAAGGCTCTTTTTACACAATACTACTTAAATGCTTGTACACCTGTACACCTTAGCTCTTACCATACAAAATATCCACAGAAAGGCTTAGCTTTTCATTTCCTTTTGCACATGATATGAAAATGAAAAATATTTCTTTCTCAGTTTTTTTCCCTCCTTATTTTCAGGCCTGAGGCCCACCTTTGGATGCTGTGTTCCCACCAAGCTGTATGAAATGTAAAGCCATTTCTGGTCACACAATTGCAGGAGTTACCATATATCTCTACACACCTGTCTGTGTCCTAGAAGGAAAAGCTGCATCCTGGGGAGCAAAAAGAATATACTACTGAGTCTAACTGAATGGAGTACTTAACAGAGTTTTAAGCAGATGAGTTGGCTACAGTAGAATACCTAAGTCCTTCATCTCATGTATCAGCCAAAGAGTGGTCTGCGTTCCCAGAAACAGCAAGGCTGCCCAGGACATCTCCTCAGATGCAGAGCAGGGTAACAGATGATGCTCCTCATGAGGTTGAGAGGCAAGGAGAGGAGCTGCCCTTCTGTGTGCCTGCATCTGGAACTGCCCATCCCACACCAGCCAGAGCCATTGCCAACTGCAGTGATCATCTGTGTTTGACTCCCCCATCCCACGGCAGTGCAAATCTAATTGATAGCATCATAACACACTTCAATGAGCAGACATCTGATGAAAAAGAGTACAAATTTTTGTCTTTTTTTTTTTTTTTTTTACTTTGAACTGCATGAAATAGAAAGATCCTTCAATGAACTAATTTGCAGCAGGGAATAAGCAAAAAACTCAGTAAGAAGCTTTAAAAAAATCTTCAGTTTTTGGCAATCTGGACTTTTTACAAGGGCATGTAAGGGTAGGACAAGGGGGAAATACTTTTAAATTGAAAGAAAGTAGATTTAGATTAGACATCAGGAAAAAATTCTTTGCTATGAGTGTGGCGAGACACTGGAACAGGTTTCCCAGAGAAGCTGTGGCTGTGCCATACCCTGGCAGTGTTCAAGGCCAGACTGGATGGGACTTTGATCAACCTGGTCTAGTGGAAGGTGTCCCTGTCCATGGCAGAGGGGTTGTAACTGGATGATTTTTAAGGGCCCTTCCAACCCAAACCATTCTGTGATTTTATTATTCTATAATTATATGTATACGTACCACATTTAATGTAAATTTCAGCTAATACAGAAGCCTGTTGGAACATGACAGGTACTTAAGATTATTGGACAAACTTTCACTAGTTAATATTATCTTGGTTCAATAATAGTTGTGCGTCAGACTGCTACAGGGGGTTTACAAATTTTGTATAGATAATGTCTGAGGAAAAGAGGAAAATTCAGTGAAAAATGACTTTTTTCACTTTTGGGCTCAAAAATTACCAATTAAAGTACTTCATGACATAAAAGGCATTATCAGAAGAGAAGTCACAATGGCTTCTCACTTGCCAGTAGAGCTGATGGAATGCTCTTCCCTCAAGCAGCCTGGGACCACAATCTCCCCACTGTAGGTGCAGTCAAAACATACCATATGGCTTTGCTCTAGACCAGCTCATGGTCTTGCTAGAACTTCAATTACTCATTCCTGTGCAGCAGTAACAGAAACTCTGGAAGATGCCTGCATATTCTTGTTTGTTATGAACATTTTGCACAGCTTTTTTACATGACATTTAAAAAGCTGTAAACTCCTAAATGTTCCAGTAAAATAACCAAAAAACAACTATCTGGTGTGGATGTAAGGGATAACCTCACTAGCATTGTAAGGCTTTTCCATCCAGTTTTCCTTTGCATATACAACTGCTTCCCCAATTCAAAACACTTTCATGTCCATGTTTGCAGAATTAAAGAGAACTGAAAATATTGATAGGCCTCACATTTAGATTTCAATGTGAATCCTTGACTGCTGCATCCAAAAGCCCCTATTTAATGCCGTCTGGATGGCAAGGGAGAAGTGAAGAGCCTGTATCCTGCTCCATCTGCATCCCTGCTTTAACTTCTGTTTTAAACTTGCAGAGCTTCACAGGTGCTTTCTAGCTCGGCTGAATGATGGCAGGGCATTGAAGGGATCAACAGCAGGAGGTTTTCAACCAGCAATACAGATGTGACAAACTTCCTCCAGAAAGGACTTTCTATCATCTTTTATTTCCATCAGCACTTGCCTTTTCATTTTGGCGAGCAGAGGGAGCAAGACCACAGGGGTATTGTCCTTTTTGAGACTTTTACCTGAAATTATGGGGGGAGAAAGAACACCTCACATGTGGGCATTCATCAGGGGCAGGCTGTACCCTGGAGCCTATCCCAGGAAGCACAGGAGCTGGCAGAGCTTTGGCTGGAGCAGAGCCAGCAGCTGAACCCATGTAGGCTGTGTTGCAATGTTTTGTATACCCTCTGCATTTGGGGCTCTTTTTACTTTGTTTACTAGGGGCTGAGGCTTGCCAGCTTTTCTGCCTGAGCAGCACAGGCCACCAGACACATGCATGGGGTCTGTTTCTGTGCAGATGCTCCATCACCATGGCATCTGAACACGCACACATCTGCAAGGGGGGTCCAGACTCTGTGCTGCTTTTGAATAAAAATAAAATGGCAGAGTAAGCCACATGGAAGCCAAGCGGGCAAAGCTGACCAGTGTTCAAGAGTCAGAAGAATATGATGTTGTTCTAGAGTTAGAATTTATAGCAATTCTATCTCATACATAGAATACCACTGCAGGGACATACACTTTGAACAAACCTTTCCTTAATAGAGCCTGAAGTGAAATTACAGAGTTCTACAGCATTTTACTGCTCACGCTTAAGCTAGATTGCCATTGTAAGGAGAAGTCAAGGAGAGGTACCACAACCTGTGTAATGTTTCCTCCAAAGCAACTGTCAAAGTAAAATGAAATTATCTGGGAAATCTTACACAGGCATTTCCATCTACCTAGCCAAGAGACATATTCAAAGTAAAAGGTTCCTCTATCTGCCTGAGCAAAGCCTTTGTCCACAGTCAGCCAGCACCTCTCGCAGCTGATCAAAGTGGTATCTGGGTTGGTACTGGAGGAGGAGCATACAGATGTAGCTCCTGGTGGAACTAGCATGTGGAAATCCTTTCACTCTTCAAATGCTGTTGTCAGTTAGACATCTATCCAGTGCTTTCAGACCAGGCTCTACCTCCCAGACCTTTCTAAAGGAGTGGCACAACTGGGTCCTTTTCTTCACGCTTCAAAAGTGTGAGGAGACCTCCAGGACAAGCAGCAGGCAAAGACAATGCATGCCACGGAAACCTGCCTGCACTATTAAGAACACAACCGGCTGGGTGAAGAACTGAGCCAAGTATTCACATAATAACAGCAAAACAAACTTACACTTTTATCTTGGTCCTTTTCAGAATACAGACTGAAATTATAGACTGACACTATCAGACATAAATTCTCTCCTTTATCTGCTTTTTGCTTAAAAAGTAATTTTCTGCTTTCTCAGCCTCTGTCTCCATAGTCCTTTTTTTCCCCTGTTCTCAGGTGAGGTATGTAAGCCCATATTCTTCATGAAATTTCATCAAGGGCTAAAATCCGTGTAGCTGATTGTGCATGCACCATCACTTAGAATAAAAATGAAAGGTATTATTTCATTGTGATATTTATGTGCTCTAACAAAAATGATTGAAATGAAAATTGTGTGCACCAATGCAATATCTAAAATTGCAGATTCAAGTTAGAGTGTGATTTTAATTAAAAATGTGCTGTGAATATATCTTTATAGCTAACATTCATGAAATCTATGTTAATTTTGTACAGATTCATACAGCTAACACTATGAAACTTTGTTAGATATCTTGTTAATGTGATTTTAGATCTATTTCTGTGCTTGCCCTTCTGTTTGTAACAGCAACCAACCTTTTTTCTTGTGCCTGGATGTTGTAGATTAGATTTCAGGGCATGTATTTATTAAAAAAAAAAAGGGTGATTTTAAGTTTATTAGTAATAATATAAAACTTTTTTTTTTGCTAGAAGTGAAAGTGACTGGATGTCAGTTACTGACTGCAGTAATCTATTTATCTCTCTATGCTTATTTTGTGGATAACAAGTGCCTGTGCAACATTTAGGTTGAAAGAATTATCTGATAGGCAGCAATACTGAAATTTGTGGGTATATCTTCATTTAATGGCTTTGATGTAAGAGACTGCATTCTTTTTGCATTTTTATATGCAACATTCTCCAGCATGTAACAAAAGAGATGCTGGTGTAGCATATGGTTTCTGGAGCTACACTGATTCCCGTGTGAAATACTGAGATGCTGGAACTTTTAAGCGTTAGTAAATCATGGAGATAGATAAGAAAGGTTATTTAGAAGTGTATTTAAACCACACTTTTGTTCAAGTTCGTTCATGATTTCTTTGAGGGCAAAGTTAAAGATATACCAAAGCAGCTCCAATGTAATGTGAAGGGGTTTATGATGCTCCCACGGGAGTGGCACAAGTCAAATGGTAAAGCTCACACTAGCTTCCCTCAAAACCAGTTATCCAATACAACAGAGTGAAGGGCTGATCCTACTTCAGGAGCTGCCGCCTTTGCTCCTCCAGTACACAGTGAACACTCAGATCAATGTTTTGGCCTTTGGAAGCAGACAAATACTTCTTGGTTACTCTTTCAAAAGCTATTCTAAAAAAAAAAAAAAATAAAAAAACTACAGATCTGATCATTGTCACTATGAAAAAAAAAATATTTCAAGAATGTGCAAAGTTAAATTGTTTTTTCAACAGTGCTGCAAATGCTTATTTATTTCTCCACTATTGTTTGAATTCTACTGTGTACAGTTTTAGTTGTTGCAAAATGCAGTGAAATTTCAAAGTGATCTTTCAGTACTTTGTTATCTCTTCTTCAGAATTGTTTCTTTGCTGTTTTGTTCTTTTCAATAAGGGATTATTTTCTCCTGATTCTTTCATTACTACTGTGATACAGGAATACAGGCATGAAATTGGTTCAAAGTGATTAGGACTCCAGAGTTCCTTAATATGGGAGCTGAATGCTGGAAATTTGAATTCACCAAAGAGCAGCTGGTTTAGAAGAAATTTCTTTTGGTCCTACTCAGAGTAATTCTGACTTCATTTTGTCACTGCATGTGGTTTATAAATTTGTCTATTAATATGATTGTGAAATTGTTCAGAGAAATGTATTGCTCATAAATGTAATTCTTCTAAAAATGAAGAACAATTTTTGTTCAAAAGAAGCATTTTGTAACCCTTTGATGCATGCCACTCTGGAGATTCATGTGATGGAATTTTGTTGCTACTGTAAATAAACGTTGGCAGGATAATCATACTGAAACTTTGATTTTTCAACAACCACTTGAATACATACCTTTTGCCTTCCTGTCCCTGGCAATGGGCAGATACTGCAACAACATCCTTTGTCATCTGTAAGGGAATGAACATTCCAAAAAACCATCTTTGTTTCCTGAAGGAAGAGCAGTTTGACAGTAGTCTAGCAGTTGTAGTGCTTAAACAGGAGAGGATTCACATGAATCTACTACAAGGATTACTTAAGCATTTTGCATTGGACAGCATTAAACAAACACAAAATGAAACTCGAATTAAAAAAAAAAAAAAAAAGGAAAAAACCTTGGGCAGAGACTAGAATTCACTTTGGTCTTTGGGCCCTACAATCAGCTTACTTGGTTCCCCTACTCAATGGGTACTGCCTTGCTTTTCTCATGATGTCAGCCACTTGTGCTTGGACTCAGCCCCAAGTAAAGGAGTGGAAGCACTTGGTCTGCTCTGATTTTCCTGCAGGTAGTGCATAGGAAACTCACTCTCCAGGGCAGCAGGATATACACAAAGGCTGAATTCCCCAGAGGCCAGACTAAAGCCAAGTGTATGTCTCTCATTTAGTGAGTAAATGCTCTATCACTAGTACTAAAGACAGGTGGCTCATTCTCACATCAGATCTTGCTGACATTTGTGGATCCCAGGTAGTAGGTTTCTTAAACTTTTCACTCAGTACCCAACCCAAGTTGTCTGCATGGGGATGACTAACTGCATATATTAGTACAGGCTGACCTGCCAGAGATGATGCAGAGATGAGGCACTGTGGATCCTGGTGAACAAGTTGACCATGGAGCAGCAACGAGACGTTGCAGCAAAGAAGGCCACTGATCTCCTGGGATACACTAGACTGTGGCCAGTAGGTAAAGAAAGATGATCCTTCTCTGTTCAGCACTGGTGAGACAAATGTGGGGTGCTGTGCCCAGTGCTGGGCTCCTCAGTATGAGAGAGACATGGACATACTGAGGTGAATCCAGTGAAGGTCCACAGAGATGAAGGAGCTGGAGCATCTGACACATGAGGAGAGGCTGAGAGAGCTGAGGTTATTCAACCTGAAGAACACGAGGCTCAGAGGGATATTACTAGCGTATAAAAACATCTAATGGGAGAGAAGGTGAATTGCTGAGGTGAGTAGCTTGAGAGAGGACGCCTTCAACACCGGAGCGGGGGGCAGATCAGCGTCCAGGAGCCTCAACTCCGAGCGCCAAGAGCCACCGAGGGAGCCTCAAGTCCTCGACAGGACCTGCCCAGGAGCCGGCAGCTCAGCTGACGCCAGCAGCTGACTCACAGGGGGCGGAGCCAGGAGCAGCGGCACCAGCCCTGAGTGGGTAAAAACCTGCCCCAGGGAGCGCGAGCGACCAGGGGCAGTGCGGGACGGTGAGCACTCGCCTTACGACCAGAGCCCGGTCTGGGAGCTCTGCTCTGGCTGCCCCAGTGGTGGCCGCGTAGGCACCCAGACAGAGCCGATGAGAGGGGAGGCTGCAGTGCAGAGCTCGGGGTGTAGAGAGGAGAGTGCCTGCACTGGTCTGGTGAGGGGAGGGTGCACAATGGGCAGGGCTGCACTCGGTGCTCCCTGGTGGAGGTCCTCCTGCAGCAGGGGCTGAGCTGCGGGATGCTGTTAATAGGCTGCAAGATGTCAGGGAAGCTGAGAGGAAGCATCACCGCTTGGCGTCAGGCCCAAACTGTGCAGGGGCCTCGAGCGTCCCCTGTATCTCATGGAGGAAAGAGGGAGGCCGTTAACCTGGGAAGCTGGGAATTAGTGACAAAAAAAAACAAGAAAAAAAAAAAAAAGAAGAGGAGGACAATTAAAAGCAAGGGGCTTCTTCCTAAATCTGTTGTCCCCACCCAGAACCGCTTTGCTGTCCTGCTGGGGGCTAATGAGGAAACGCACTCACACCATGAACAGCCGGCTGATGCACTGGTAAAGAAGATCTCTACTGGTGCTGCCAGGAAAAAGCAGCGGAGCGTAGTAGTAGGGGACTCTACTTTGAGAGGCACTCGTTTGTTGGCCTGACCCAGTCTCAAGGGAGGAGTGTTGCCTACCAGGGGCACAGATCAGGGATGTTGCTGCTCTAGTAAGTCCCACAGACTACTACCCACTTCTAGTGATCCATGTGGGTGCTAGGGATATAGACAGCAGTAGCCTGGGGAACATAAAGAAGGACTACAGAGCCTTGGGAGAGGTGGTTAGGGGCTCTGGAGCTCAGATAGTCTTTCCATCAATTCTCCAGGATACAGGGGAGGACCCTGAAAAGGCTAGGAGGATTGGCCAGGTTAATAAATGGTTAGAAGGATGGTGCCATAATCAGGGGTTTGGGTGTCTTGAACATGGGACCCAAGTTTGTAGGCCAGGTCTAGTGGGGGCTGGTGGAGCTGGTATGATGAAGAAGGGAAAGAGCAGTTTTGGTAGGAGGCTTGCCAGACTGGTCAAGGGGGCTTTAAACTAGATGTGTTAGGGGAGGGGGGCATCATTCCATCCCAACACACCCAGTCAGTTGCCAGCACCTATAATAAATGCTTGGAGCAATGTAAATATATTCCAGCCGCTCCAGCCAATGAGCCGGCTTCAGTTGGAGCTCGGCTCAGATGCCTCTGTACAAATGCCCGTAGCATGGGGAACAAACAAGAGGAATTAGAGATGTGTGCACGTCTACGGGACTATGATATAATAGGCATCACAGAAACATGGTGGGATGGCTCCTATGACTGGAGTGTTGGAATGGAAGGTTACAGGCTCTTTAGAAAGGACAGGCCTGGCAGGCGGGGAAGGGGAGTTGCCCTTTATGTTAGGGATAGGCTGGAGAGTATGGAACTTTGTCTGGGGACAGGTGAGCAGTCAACAGAGAGTTTGTGGGTGAGGGTTAAAGGGAGAACAGTGATGGGAGACATTACTGTGGGGATCTGTTACAGACCGACTGATCAAGAGGAATCTGTGGATGAAGTGCTCTATAGACAGATAGGAACAGCCTCACACTCACAGGCCCTTGTTTTCATGGGTGACTTCAACCACCCTGACATCTGTTGGAAGGACGGTACAGCCCAGCACAAGCAATCCAGGAGGTTCCTTGATTGTGTGGAAGACAACTTTCTTCTGCAAGTAATAGAGGAGCCGACAAGGAGAGGTGCCATGCTTGACCTCGTGCTCACCAACAGGGAAGGGCTGACTGCAAATGTGATGCCCCAGGGCAGCCTTGGTTGCAGCGATCATGAGATGGTCGAATTGGAGATCCTCAGGACAGTGAGAAGAGCGTGCAGCAAGCTCACTGCCCTGGATTTCAAGAGAGCAGACTTTGGCCTCTTCAGGAACCTGCTTAGGAAGGTTCCATGGGATATAGCCCTAGCGGGCAGGGGGGCCCAAGACTCTTGGTTGATATTCAAGGATCACCTACTAGAAGCTCAGGAGTGTTGCATCCCAAATAGAAGGAAATGCATCAGGAGGGCCAGGAGACCTCCTTGGGTGGATAAGTTGGTGCTGAGGAAACTTCAAGGAAAAAAGAGGCTTATAAAAGGTGGAATCAAATCTCAGGACAGGTGGCCTGGTAAGAATACAGGGATGTTGTCCGGGAAGCTAGGGACCAGGTTAAGAAAGCTAAGGCCCAGTTAGAATTAAACTTGGCTAGGGATGTTAAAGATAACAGGAAGGGTTTCTCTAGGTACACTGCAAATAAAAGACAGACTAGGGACAATGTGGGCCCTTTCCAGAAGCTATTGGGAGAACTGGGTACCCTGGATTTGGAGAAGACTGAGGTTCTGAATGACTTCTTTGCCTCAGTCTTCACTGGCAAATGCTCTGACCACACCACCCAAGTCTTCTAAGCAGACACAGGGACTGTGAGAATGAAGACCTTGGGCCCACTGTAGGAGAGGATCTGGTTCGAGACAGTCTTAAGAACCTCAACATGCACAACTCCATGGGACCTCATGAAATCCATCCACGGGTCCTGAAGGAGCTGGCAAATGAAGTTGCTAAGCCACTGTCCATCATATTTGAAAAATCATGGCAGTCAGGTGATGTTCCTGACAACTGAAAAAAGGGAAATATAACCCCCATTTTCAAGAAGGGGAAAATGGATGACCCAGGGAACTGCAGACCAGTCAGTCTCACCTCTGTGCCTGACAAAATCTTGGAGCACATTCTCCTGGAAGGCATGCTAAAGCATATGTAAAACAACAAGGTGCTTGGTGACAGCCAGCATGGCTTCACTAAGGGGAAATCCTGCCTGACCAATTTGGTGGCCTTCTATGATGGGGCTACGGAACTGATGGACAGGGGTAGAGCAGTTGATGTCATCTACCTGGACTTGTGCAAAGCATTCGACACTGTCCCATATGACAGCCTAGTCTCTAAATTGGAGAGACATCAATTTGATAGGTGGACCACTCAGTAGATAAAGAACTGGCTGGATGGCCGCATGCAAAGAGTTGTGGTCAATGGCTCAATGTCCAGCTGGAGACCAGTAACGAGGGGTGTCCCTCAGGGATGGGTGTTGGGATCGGTCTTGCTCAACGTCTTTGTTGCTGACATGGACAGTGGGATTGAGTGCGCCCTCAGCAAGTTTGCTGATGACACCAAGCTGTGTGGTTCAGTTGATACGCTGGAGGGAAGGAATGCCATCCAGAGGGACCTTGACACTCTTGTGAGGTGAGCTGATGCCAACCTCATGAAGTTTAACCATGACAAGTGCAAGGTCCTACACCTGGGTCAGAGCAATCCCAGGCACAGCTACAGGTTGGGCAAAGATGATATTCAGAGCAGCCCTGCTGAGAAGGACTTGGGCATGTCGGTTGATGAGAATATGAACATGAGCTGGCAGTGTGTGCTCGCAGCCCAGAAAGCCAACCGTACCCTGGGCTGCATCAAAAGGTACACGACCAGCAGGTCAAAGGAGGTGATCCTGCCCCTCTACTCTGCTCTCGTCAGTCTTCACCTGGAGTATTGTGTGCAGTTCTGGTGTCCTCAACATAAAAAGGACATGGAAGTGTTGGAACAAGTCCAGAGGAAGGCCATGAGGATGATGAGGGGACTGGAGCACCTTCCATATGAAGACAGGCTGAGGAAGTTGGGGCTGTTCAGCCTGGAGAAGAGAAGGTTGCATGGAGGCCTCATAGCAGCCTTCCAGTATCTGAAGGGGGCCTATAGGGATGCTGGGGAGGGACTCTTCATTAGGGGCTGTAGTGATAGGACAAGGGGTAATGGGTTAAAACTTAAACAGGGGAAGTTTAGATTGGATATAAGGAAGAAGTTCTTTACTGTGAGGGTGCTGAGGCGCTGGAATGGGTTGCCCAGGGAAGTTGTGAATGCTCCATCCCTGGCAGTGTTCAAGGCCAGGTTGGACAGAGCCTTGGGTGACTTGGTTTGGTGTGAGGTGTCCCTGCCCATGGCAGGGGGTTTGGAACTAGATGATCTTGAGGTCCTATCCAACCCTAACTATTCTATGATTCTATTCTATAAGGTAAATGCGGGCTCTTCTCAGTGGTGCTCAGTAACAGGTCAAGAGAAATGGGCACAAACTGAAATAAAGCAAATTCCACTTAAACATTGGTTAAAAACCCTTTTACTGTGAGGGTGGTCAAACACAGGAGCAGATTTCCCAGACCAATTAGCAAGTCAAGTTTAATTTCCCCTCTACAAACCTCACTCCCAGAGCTTTCCCTAACAGCTCTAGATTGCATCAGCTGAGGGTTTATTTGCTCCCATTCAGGTGAACTTCTTTATTTGGTGACGATGCATGATTGTGCTATTCCTCAGTAGTATATTGGATTTTGCTTTCTTTTATTGCAAATGCACAAGGTAATTTTTCAAATTATTTTGAGAGTTCTTGAGAAGTTTAGTACACATGCACTTTACTAATGATTTGATTAATAGAGCTTAACAGTGAGGAAAAAGGCATTTGGTACGTTTTGTTAATATTGAATGCAAAATGATTTATGCTACTTCAGAACATACAAGTTCCCTTTTATTGCCACTTTTGCACATAAATCTATGAAATGTTTTTTCTGAGAGCTGCTTCAGTTTTATTTCAGTAGTAGATGTTAAGACAATTTTGAGTAAGGGGTAAATACCACAATATTTGACATCATGGTTTGGTTTTGTATGCTTTTGTTTCAAGAGGACATGTTTACATGGCTCTGAGACTTCTATGGAGATGTTGTCCTCTGGGTAGGGAAATGACACCTGAGAGGGGATCTTCCCCCATGCTAAAAACCAAGTACTTGGAAAGAAGAACTAGGGAAGCACTGTCTGACTGTAGCACACTGTTTTGCCAGTGTGCCATGTTGAAGCATACAGGCCTGATGACACACACACTCCTGCCAGGCTGTGGCTGCTGAGGTTCACGGTAGTGAAGCTATTACCACTTTCACAGAAGTGAGGAGGCTGAAAGCACCAGCGCTGAAGTCTCTCAGACCAGTGGTGTTGATGCCAAATCTTCTGAAATAGAAAGCACTGCTACTGGGAATTATTAGCGTTTGTCAGATAATTTCTTTTCAAATCTGCAGTTATTGCGCTTATTTGCATGAACATGGGGGGGGGGGGTGGGGGGGGTGGGTTGTTTGAGCTCTCAGTTTAAAGCTAGCATCCAAGAAAGAACAAGAAACTGACTGCCCGCACTGTTTTATAACGGCTGGATAAATCTCCTGAGGGATAATCAGATAGATCTTAACAGGCTGATGACAGCTAGCCAGCTGGATTTTGTCATGGCTTAATAAAAGCATATGAAGTAGAGCAATAGACCTCTGTAGAAAGAATAAATAATAATAATTTTAAAAAATATTAAAAACCAACCAATAAACAAAAAAAAAAAACAAACCCAAACCAAATAAACATGATAGCTCTAAGAAAAGGGATGTGCTTACAGAAGCTGCCTGCTGGCCTATGCAAGTATTATTCATGTTATGAATCCAATCTGAAGAATAAATGTTGGTATGAGTTTCTCAAATAACAACTCTGACTAAATATGGCAACTCTTGCATTGGTGTTATTTCAGGAAATAAAAGCTTAAAATTAAAATATTTAAACACAAATGTAAGATATCTCTTTTTTAGGATTAAAGAAATCGAAGAGGTCATTTAGGTTGTTATTCTTGCTTGTATTCATACACACATGTATATATATTTATACAGACATACATATGTGTGTGTATCTACTACAGCTTAATATGAAACCATATCTTCCTCTCAAATAAGTCTACTGCTTTATTACTGGATGCCTGTGGACATGTAATTACCATGGTAAAACCCAAGGATTTTGACATGTTTTTTTTGATTGGGAAATGAAGAACAAATCCTTCTCAATCCTGTGAGAAGACCAGAGGGAAAGAGCAAGAGTAGATTTAATTTCCAGACACACCCTTCGTTATTCAGTAGAAAAATCAATTCATTTAGACATTCAGTATAAAGTAAATTCAATATGCCTTTTTTTTCTGTTAGGAATGAACTGTCAAAAATATCAGAATGACATTAGATATAAAGAAGGAGAAGATACAGAAGATAAAGACACAGTCTCACTACTGGTAGAAATGTAACAATTTCTCTGATGTAAAAGGAAACAGAGCATCAAAGTCTTTACATTTATGGCATGTTTCTCTAATAATGATAGCTGTTAATAAGGATTTAATAACTTACCACACAAATAGACACCAGAATGAACAGAGAATGGTTAGTTAAAGTCATAAAGGAAGAGTTTGAGCAAATTCTGTTGTGAAGTGTAATAATGACACAAAAAACAACTTTTTCATTTATAGTTTATTTAGGGGTTTCTTTTATGAACTACCTACATTCAAAATTTAAACTGTTTTTATTGACCTGATGTGCAGTCATATCTTCTTTCTTTATGAGAGGAAGACAATTTCTAGGTAGGCATCCAGTAAAATTAGGGGTTAATAATTCATAGCAAAATTTGATTAAAACTGAAATTGTGATAAGTAGTTCAATTTAGTGAATTTCTGTTGCACTGAACTAGAAGGAGACAAAAGCCCTGTAGAAATTAATCCTTTTGAAAATTCAGTTATTACTTGCAAAATTTAACATCAGATGATAACATAAAATTAGTAGGATAGTTAAATGCATGGACTTTGGAGCCTATTCCCCTTTGACCACTGATCGATCAAAGCCACCAATAGCTATTGATGCTTCAAACTAAGTTGTCCATGGTGGTCATCACCTGGTGACAGCACAGACATGCCAGCATGTCCTGGTCTCAGTTGAGGGTGCTGGGCTACTGATAAGGAGGAGGAACTCAGCTATGTGGGGCAGGACACTGGCCCCATATGGGGTCCTGAGGATCTTTTACAGACACATGGGGCCCCAAGTCTTAGCCTATACCTTGATGAGTTTCCCTCCTTAAATGCATGTACTTACACTCACCATTGGATGCTGTTTCCAAAAGCAATACTGTGATACGACACTCTACAGAAACGCACTAGGACAGCACTAACCTACACAGATTAAACCTGCTGATGGAGAGTTCCTCTTCTGTACAGAACTGAGTCTTCCCCTGCCCAGAGAGCTCTAGGGCTTGAACTGCTATTTGGAGTCTCTCAGTGCTTGATTTCAGTGGGGAATAATTAAGGGAAAGCAAAGCTGTATCTGTGCTGACAGATATGTACTCTGAGTGCATGGTATTCCACCAGACAGTGAGGTATTCCTGCTCTATACACATTTTGGATCCAGATCAAGATGACGCTGATTTATATTTGAAATACTGTGAAGCACATTTGGAAGGCAATTATGGGAAGATTGATAATTTCTTGAAGGGCGACTATGCTGTGTTTGAGCAGACACTGTCATTCAGGAGGACAATGAGCAGAAATTACAAAGGGTCAGTGAGTTATTCAGCACATAAGATGCATGCCTAGAAATGAAAAGGGGAAAGATGGCTCTGCTGTGCAGAAGCCTCTTCAAAAATTGACTCTTTATAATGTAAACATTACATTTTTTAAGGTAATACTGGAACCTACACTGTTTACACAGAAGAACAATTAAAAGAGCAAGCAGCACTGCAAGGGCATACAATGGACAGATGGCAATGTCTCTAAGGCAGTAAGAATGGGTTAGACTAGTTTTTAGATGTAATGTTTAGTTGCACATCAAAGAAACTTCAAAATCTGTTGCTGTTACACTGAAATAGAATGCAACAAGATGCTTGAAGTAGGCTATCATGTCTGTTGTAGTAAAAAATACAAGGGAGCATGGAGTGAGCTCAGATAATAAGATTGCATTTTTCTAAATTGCAAACTCCAGTACAATTTCCCCAGTGATCTGACATTCGGTAGTGTCAGACTGAAGTTAAAAGGGCACTTCTTATTTTGACTTCTCAAATGAAATATTTTGGTGTTAAGGAAAACTGTTCTGCAAGTGATAATTTCATGTAGTGAATGATAGTGGGTAAGCAGCAGCTCAGCATGGGCACTGTTGTGCTGCCATTGACACCATTATGCAGTTGTACAGTCCCTGGAGCATGCCTGCAGTCCCCTATGGCAAGTAGCATGTTTGCAGGGAAAGGGTAGGAGTCAGCCTGGGCTGGCAATATTCCCAGTAGGAACTTTGGGTGTTGCCACCCTGTTTGTGAGGGTAAGAGAATTTACACAGTATGGACATAGACCATGCAGTGCCTGTCAGGTCTGAAGCTGGCAAGCAGATGATGGTCTAGTTTGAGTGCTAGACAGGAACAGCCACTCTACCTCACAGGAACTAAATAACTTTACTATCTTCTATTTATGACTCCTCTTGGCCAAAGGTAGTAATTCATCTTTCTATCCAATCTCCACAATGAAATTAAACTCATAGCAGTCCTCTGACTGTAGTCTGATCCTTCACATACAGATCTAAAACTGGACTTGTGTAATAGAAAGATGGTCTGTTTTCTTGAATGATAATACATGGACTAATAAAAGATACTACTTCTCCCTAGAAAATGTTATTCTGCTATTATAAAGAAGAGGAAAATACTATATGCAGATTTATATTTTTCAGAAAACAAGTGTTTTAATATTGTTTGCAGATTGTGCTGTTCACCAGAAGCTAATAAAAAGACAAGACAAACAAGCAGTACAATACAAAGGAAGAAGACCAACTGAACGTGGTTAAAAAAACACTATAGAAGGGGGAAATGCCATGTAATTGTCCCAGTAACTAATTACAGTTTTGAAAGTGCTTTTTCTAAAAGTTTCCCAGTTTGTACTGAAGTGCTATTAGAATTCTTCCTTCCACCAAATTCATCAAACACAAGCATATGCTTGGTGACCTCTTGTGCTTAACAGCTTTGCAGAGCAGCACTGGCTAATGAATTAGAACTTTCTCTTTAAATAAGGAAGTGTACATACATACTCTCATTTCACTGAGACAAATCCCCTTCCCTTTGCACCCCATAGGTCAAGCTCACAACTCCTCCAGTTCCTGCCTCTGGCACAAAATCCTACCACTGGTGTCCTGTTTTCTGCCGAGGAGCCCACAGCACAACCCCACCCTAACCATGCACATCAGCTCCCAAGGCTGTAATCCCTCACTGCAGGGAGGGCATCACCACCACCTATATGGAGACAGCACCTGTGTCTAGAATGTTCCTCTCCCTCCCGTTGCCCCATGCCAGGTGCCATGGGGATAGAAGAGGAGATGAAAGAGGAGTCATGATGTTAGCAGGAATGGTAGCACCATTCATCAGATGCCTAAAAGCAAACAACAGATAAACTCTGTCTTTTGTTAAAACGTAAGGTAAAATCTGGAATAGGGAGCTATTTATTGCTCTTACCCCAGTAGTAAGACATCACAGACTTTTGAAGCCTGGTGGGATGTTAGTCCTAAACACTAGTCTTATTCTGGAGATAACTATCACAGTAAGAGAAGACATTAGGATGAATTCCCTCTTCCCACTTAATGAAAGCTGTCTGAAGTCACACCTTTCTGATTATGGTTTTAGCAAAAAAGCTGAACTTCTGTCAGTTTTCAGGAATCTAATCTCTAAGACTGTGCCAGAAGCAGCAAGTCAACATGAATGAATTAGATACACAGTGGGGAATAAAAGACTGAATGGAAAAATATCTCAAATGGGAAATTCAGTTAATTCCTTCTATTTCAGTACTCAAAAGACATTCTTTGAAGTGATATCCCTCAGTAAACCCCAGTGAAAAGACTGGATATGTAGGAGACCTGTCCCAGCAAGGCTGCTAAGTGCAGATTTATGTTTAATTCGTGTACATTGATATCCATGAGAGAAATGAACAACAGGTAATCTCTGATCTCTGCAGCAGGGATTCATTCTCCAGACTTCTGAGTAAAGATGGTTTTTCTTTAGTCCCTCGTCAGAAAGATTTTAATTTTTATTTCTTTCCCTTCCCTTTCTCCCCTGAGGATGGTGTCTAATGCACCCCTTCCCGTTTGCTCTAGGCCATTTATTATCCCATAACACAAGCTGCTCCTCATCTTGACTGCACTTAGTGCCACAGCACAGGCAGAGCAAGGCTGAGGCTGTGCCTGTGGTGAAGGCAGACAACACATTTATAACCGACACGTAGGCAGCTTCTGAATCCACCCTCGACCCCAAACTGGAGCTGCTGGCACCAGGAGGGCTGCAGTGACCTGGCTGCCTATGTCCCTGTGCCCCACACTACAGGGTAGGGTCCTCCTCCAAGGCATTGCCACAGGTCTCCGGGGTGGAGGAAGTCCTGTCTGTGCCGTGATACTACAGAAATCAGCTGCTCAGGGGACTTTCCTGGTGTCAGATGGAGCAGTTGTATTTGCACACAGGTTATTATTATGGTTAAAGCTTTCAGTCTCCTTGGTGCCTTTGAATTATGTCCAGCAGAAAATGTCTCCCTGTATGTACATTCATGTTCAGAAAAGTTTCCAATACCTAAAGAGGCTATGCAGAGTATTTGTGTATGTCCTGGGTTCTATTTCACATATTTTCCAGAGTTCTTTATTTGTTGTTTCCCCAGGTTATGTGGCTGGAACATGCTAGGGTATGAATTGCAACGTGTGTGGCTAATCTACAGGTGCTTTGCATTGACAGGGACTGTGTTTTCATGAGGTTTCAGTGATGAAAATCTGCAAAGCTCCTTTGGTAAATGAGTAATAGGAGTGCTGACCATTGGTACAGCTACTGCTGCTGCTTTTTTTCCGCAGGTAGCAAGTCTATAAAAGAGAAACAAGAATTGGGGTGAGTACTCTCTCTAATTAAACTATAAACCACTCTAAAGTTCAAAGCAGGGTGTTACTGTGTCATCTTTTATACAATGACTAAGGGATTTAAAACCTAATTTTTGTGACATTGAGAATGTCACATGAATCATTCCCTGGCAGCATGACTAAGAGCTGTACCAATCACATCCATCATTGCTACCACCTTCAGAATGCCATTTTCAGAGTCCCTTATTTGAGAAAATTAATTGAAAATTAATTGAAATTAATTGAAAACTAGAGTCACGTTTTACTGCTCAGGAATGGAAATGTAAAGCAAAAACACCTTCTGCTTCTACATCTGTTACCATCAATTCCATCAAACAATAGATCAAAAACTGATTTGAGATTTTCTGAGTGTCAGAACTTGGTTGAAAGATACAGTATTACTTACTTTTGCATAGAACAATTATTCCTACAGTTGATGCAGCTGGTAGTAGAAGTGAAAGAAAGAGTGAAAGGTTTGTGTAGTGCAGCATTTGCCTTTCAGGATGAGAAGTTTCAGAAATGCAAGGGGCTGGAGCAAAGGAAACAAGAAGCTTGCGCTTCACTGTGTCTTCTTTAATAATGTCACATAAAATCAGAGGATAAAGCTTGATAAGAAATATGTTTTAATCTAAATTCTATATCAAGAACGTGGTTCAGAACTTGCAAACTTACTCTGAGGAGACAAGTCTCTGGACCTAGCTCCCCTGTGGAGACAGTGTTCTCACGGGAGAATGGATAATTGGTACATAAACTCTGAATAATCCCGAAAGATACAGCAAGGCCGTGAGAGGCCCGAGGAAGCTTAAGCAAGCAAGATAAGAAGAAGCTGGAATTCACTGAGGTAATGAGAACTGTGGACTGTTGGCAAGCTTTCGAGGTCAAGTTCCCACACCTGTGTTTAACCAATTATATGCTAGTTGCAAAGGGTCTTCAAGACATGTATCCAATCATAATATGCTAAATCACTGTAAGTGCATGTAAGAAATAGTATTTAAGGGGTTAAGGCTTTGTAATAAACGGCTTTTGTCTGATCATATTGATCTCTGACTGAGTCCATATATTTTCTGTGGCACTCCCCAAGGCCTTAATGATACCAGAATCTGTCTTCGAGCACTTCAGGCTCCTTTTCCCTCTCTTCAGCTGCTACCCATTCTTTAATAGCTCAGCATGTCCAGGAGCATCCTTGATTATACACAGGCTGTTCTTGTTGCAGGCTTATTCACAACAGACAAACAGCAGATGCACTCTGAGCAAAACATCTGGAAAGTTCAGAAATTGCATTCTGCAAGTAACACGTTTTTGTATCTCAAAAATGTAAAGTATAAACTGAAAATTTAGGGTTGATAGTATCATCTATAATGTCAGACCCTGTACTTACCTTCAAGTGCAGAGCAGTGGTGAATTCTCCCAGACAACTAAATGGACGTAGCGACAGAGTGAGCATTAGACCTGGTAGGAGGTGGGTTTAGCCTCAGGACTTAAAAGCATTACTCACTTCTAGAGAATAACTCCCAGTGAGTAATAAAATAAAGAGTACATGAGTGGGGAAATCCATCAAGTACTTGCAGTAGTTCTGTCTTTCATGACAATACTGAGGAAGCAGATATTGTATGCTTCACACTACACTTTGTATGTCAGTTATAACTCATGGTTACATTGAGAAAAAGGTGTTTTATTTCAGATCTGATTCTATGTGGCAGTTTCAGTGACCACTGAAAGCTGTTGTGGATAAAGATATGGGAGTTGCTTTGTCCTGTAAGTTAAAGTTAGTGCTTTGCTAAGTATTTTGCTTTTAAATAGAATGAAAAAGAAAGATGAATATAAAGAGCATATCACTCATTTGAAAGAGTCACCTGCCAGTACTGCAAGCCCCGAGGAAGCAATAAAGCTGTATTAAGTCTTACATCTTGTGTATGAAATTTGTTTAGTTCGTCTTTCTTGCCTATCCCTTCCTCCAAGGTACTTGAACTTTGCCCAGTTTTGATGATTTACAGTCATCTACGGGTGATGAGTTTGCTCCAGTATATAGAGCCAAGCAGCAGAGGCACTGAAGTGCCACCTGACTATGAGGCTTGCCTTACAGCAAGAAGGGTCTCAGAGAGGCTGTGCTACCAAAGAAGACATAGTCTAATGGTGTGAACCCTACTCCTGATGGAGACTCAGGTGGGACATCCTGGGGCTCACTTGCATGTTCATGTTGGGCAAGGATAGTTATACACATTTCCCTGCTATATCCCAGGATGGAGAAGCTGAGATGTTCAAGCAGGCCCAACAGAACTTCATGAAGAAGGACTGACTTCTGGAAATTGCAAAGGATTTCTGATGTTTAAACAATTTAAAATTAGAAGTGATGGAAGCTGTCAGCTATGTCAGGACCTTCCCAGTGGTAGAGAAGCATGCTCTAGTGGTAATGTGGAGAGCTAACAAGGAGTCCTAGACACATCTCAATTTCTTTCTGACATGTGAGGTTCTATAGAGAAAAAAATAAGCCTTGACTTTTCTAGTTTTGAGGAACACGTTCCTAAACTGTAAAGGCATCAGTATTTATCTGATTTTTCAGACAGAAAGAACCAGCAGCTTCAAACACCTACCCTTCTTTTCATCATTTACATTTTGAGATGCTAAAATGTGAGCAGTAAAAGAGCTCAAGAGATCAGATCCCACATCCTGCCACAGAAAAGTAGAAGCCTGTGTTCCATAGACAGAGTCTAACTTGTTTCCAAAACAAAAATCTCTAACTAAATCTGAAGTTTGAAGACCCTTAATGGAGGCAGCACTGAATGCTTCCATTCATAATGAAGGTCTCAGCAGCACTAAATGCCAACTGGAAATTTCTAGTGTCATTTCTAGAACATTTAGAATTATGGTGTGATTGCCTATAACAAATTCAACCTCAACAGATTAATCTCCTACAGCAAAAAACTACTGTAGCTTTCTCTACAACAGAGCCAACATATTTAAGTCTCCATGATGTAGCATCAAATGTGCCAGAGCACATCCAGTCTCTTGAGAAGAGGAAGTAGGCCTTCGTGTCTGGCATTTTGAAATCAAGGATTTGCCCTAAGTTTATTGCAAGTGTAATTTTTCTGCATTAGAACTAAGAACTCTTCCTAACTGGGTGAGTTCAAAGAGAATCAAAAGCTGCAGAACGGTTCTGCTTGGGTGGCTAATCTGCGGACTATCTGGTTGCTTAGAGCTAGGCACACTTTCATGTTCAGCTGAATAATTAAAATTGAATGTTCTCCGTGGAAAACAAGATACTCAGGGCCTAGTTTGCAAAATGTTTAAGTATTATCAGCTTGAAGACTCTGTCAAGCTAGAGAGGAAGCACTAAAGAGCCCATAAGTATCAGGCTTTGAGTTAAGATTTGGTTTCCCTCATCAGAAGTTTAGCTTTACAAGAAAATCAAAGCTGGGGGAAGATGTCTGTTGAACAGTGTCTCTGCTTCCCAGAGACCCCATCTGTTTCAGCCAGGAAGGATTACAAATAAATCCATATGATCCAGGTGCACCTGCTTCAGCCATAGTAAATAGCAGAGTAACGGTGGACTTCGTAATTTTTATCAGCAATACCTGGTACTTGTGGATTGCTTTTCAATTCTGAGTCTTTTACAAGACTAATTTATCATTGCTGGGCAGCAAGTATTAAGGTTGTCCCATGAACTGGGCTCTAAAAGTGGCTTCCTTTTAGAGTCTGAGCATATATGACTCCAGAGTGATTTCCCTCTGATTCTCCAGCTTCAAGTACAGGAATTTTGATTGACATGTTCAGATCCAAAAATTAAGTGAGATTTAAAACAGAAGTAGGTATCCAAAATGTCTGACTCCCAGGACTACACAGGGAAATTTATACAGCTACCATTTAACATTTTCCTATGATCTAAACAACTTAATAGGCTGCGTGGTGTCAAATCATACTAGGGTGCAGTGCTAAAATACCCAGACTGGTGGCAAATGTCATTCAGATAGATATAGTAGTTTCAGGTACATTCTTTATGCAGAATCATCTGTAGAGTAACATGGATGCACACCATGGATATACCTGTGGTACCTTCCGTTCTAGAGCTTGATTTTTTTAAGTCACCTTGGCTATCTCTGCCTGGCACTTGTCTCTTTGTTGACATAAACACACTAATTTAAATAAAAAACCCTTTTTCTCAGGATTATGGGAGATGAACTGCATATTCTTACCCTACTGCAGTGCTAACCCCTTTTTCCCTGCTGTGTGAAGCATGCTGAGGTTCAAACAATTTCCAGGTTAATCTGCTGGACCAAGATAAATTAAGACACTTCCCCCTTAAATTCCCATCCTTGAGAGAAAATTGTGCTGCCAATTATCATTTCTGAAAGGCAGGAATAGCTGACTTCAGGATAAACATTGTTAAAACAAAATACATGAGATTTAGGCACAAGAAGAAATGTAGATGCTGGATGTATCTTCATTAAACAAAGGGAGTAAAGCACTCACGTATGTGGCATAATCCCCACAGATGTTGATGAGACAAAGATTTTTCCCATGGCAGTGGCTTTCGACTTTCACTGGAGTAAGAGCAAGGGACTCTGTGGGTTTATGAGTGAATAGGTAATAGAATTTCCAACTATGAACACAATTTTATTCAAATGCCATTATAAGGATCCCTGTATAGAGAACTGTGGCTGGTTACTATGAAACAGTTTAGCACTTCAAAAAGACAGCTTTTTTTACTGCTTCCTCCCTGTTTCAACCTCTGTTGATTCAGATCTTTTCGTGGATAAAGATCCAGGAGGAACAAGAGAAACTAGATACGATGCCTGTCTTTTACTAGAAGGGAAAAAGGTGGCACTGGAAATTATAGATTTCACGAGTTAATAAAACAGGAGCCAAAATGCTTCTGTAAAAAGTCAATTAGGAGAAACAAAAAAAGCTACATTTATGTCTGAAATTCAGAAGTGTTTTTGACACTGTCTAGAATGATGTCCTCATCAACCAGCCAAGGATTTTGATTCTAGAAGGAACAACATAATGTAATAAAAACTTAATTGAAAAGCATCTTCCCTCATGGGCAACCTCCAGTGCCTCAGCTAAAACACTGTCTGCTTTTGAATCCTGAACTTTGAGAAAGATGTAAACAAATCAAGAATCTGAGTAGATTGTTAGCAATGACAAGAGCTTAAAAACCAGGGACCCATAAGGAGAGGTGGAAGAAATTGAGATTTGATGTAGAAAAAGTTAGATTGAAATATGACAAGATAATCATCTTCCTGTCTATCATCTGCAGGGGTGCTAGCATCAGAGTGTGTTGAACATGACAAAAATTATCCTCATTTTCATCAGAGATGCTCTAAGTGGGCTATTTTGGAGCATAATTTTTAAGTTAACAAAACACTGTAATGGACCCACAAGGAGGATTTTAAAGCTCCTCCACCAGAATTAAATATACATTTGCAGGAGACTGTACATACATTCAGGAGTAGTTATACTAGTAGTGGGATCTTCAGCTACAAGCTCTAGAGAATTTATTGAAATAGGCCAAGTTACTCTGATGGAAGGCTGTCTGCATTTATGGTTTTTTCTCAGACATTTTTGTTCCTTCATGTGTGGCACCAAGCAGCTTTATTTGACTTGGGAATCAGTCCAGCTATAACGCACTGAGCTGATTTTGTGTCTGTGATGTAACAGGAGCTCCTGAGGACCTGATGTTCATATTATATGAGAGCTTCTTTAGGACTAGCTCTAGTCTGGTCCTATGGACTGAATGCTCAATAGCAGTTCAAGCACACCACGTGAGCTCCTGTAGCACAGCTGTGCTACAGATCTGAAATAAACCAGTCATTTCTACGTTCACTCTATGGTGCGAACCAGACTGCAGTAAAGGGGGATAACCGAGACATTCACTTCAGAAGACACAAAACATGAACATAGTTGCACGAGGATGATCAGGGGGCTGGAGCACCTCCCGTATGAAAACAGGCTGAGGAAGTTGGGGCTGTTCAGCCTGGAGATGAGAAGGCTGCGTGGAGACCTCATAGCAGCCTTCCAGTATGTGAAGGGGGGCTATAGGGATGCTGGGGAGGGACTCTTCATTAGGGACTGTAGTGATAGGACAAGGGGTAACGGGTTAAAACTTAAACGGGAAGTTTATATTGGATATAAGGAAGAAGCTCTTTACTGTAAGGGTGGTGAGGCACTGGAATGGGTTGCCATCCCTGGCAGTGTTCAAGGCCAGGTTGGACAGAGCCTTGGGTGATATGGTTTAGTGTGAGGTGTCCCTGCCCATGGCACGGGGGTTGTAACTAGATGATCTTAAGGTCCTTTTGAACCCTAACCATTCTATGATTCTATGCTCTATTAATTCAGGCTGGCTCTAGTGAATCTCTATATTATACAGACACCAGTAAAGATTCATGAAATCTGCAAGCTTTGAAACTGCTCCACGTTGGATTGATGCACATATTTGACATTAAGGTTATTCTCCAGGTCACTTTCATTGATACTATGACCATAAATATGACCACAATATCTCAGTTAAAAATAGAAGTCATTTTTACTTGGCTGAGCACCAAAATTTACCAACTATAACCATGAAGGAGTGCCCCTGTATTTCACCTCTGTTGATAACATTTTTTTCAAAGAAGATTTAGCATCATAAAAACAGAAAAAAAAACCTCAAATTATTAATAAATCTGACAAGATCAGACTTATTCCTTTGAGTTCAAAATGCCATTGTTTAACAAGTATTTGATCTCTTTAGACAGAACGTAAATATAAATGAAAGGGAATATAAATGAATTTTCAGTTACATTTCAGTTACACTGTAAAAAGAGAAAACCACAGGTACTTAACTGAAATACAAATGTTAACTCAGGCACTGAGTAAAAAAACAGGTAGAGAACCTAAAAGAGTTTTAGTTTGGATCACAAGTTAGAGGTAAATCTCTCAGTGGTCTTCACAATGGTTTGCACCCTGGAAGTTTTGTACCATGCAAACTAGAACACTTGGTAAAAGTAAGCTGGAAACCCCTCCAATAGCAATCTTAACTAACTGCAACCACTACTGGGCTGACACAAAGCTGCCAAGAACAATAGGCCAAAAGAAAATTAGAAATAAATTAATATGCTTTATCTGTTCATTCAGGTCCAAGTGGGTCTTTTGTCTTTCAATACTGAAAGAACCTCATACGTTAGTATAAATAATCCCAAAATAGCACTTCTGAAGATCTTATTTAGATCTGCCTAATCTGCACAGTTTTACTGTTTCAGTTGCTGCTTTAACAGGCAGCTCACTCTATAAAGTCCTTTATTACTCGAGTCACATACACCCGCTTGGTATATCAGATCCCAGTACTGTGCTTGCTGCAGTGCTCATTGAAACGTACTGTGGGTAGAACATGCAGGAATAAAACACAGCTGGTGTTAACTGAGCAGCTGCTTCTGGATGAAAGTAGCACAGCGCAACAAGAACCTGTGAAACAGATGATGGCAATTATATTTGGAACACTGGGGGTTTAGGGGTCAACTCTTATCACAGTGCATAAGCAAATTGCTGGGATGATGTTGTATGACAATGCTGCTGGATCAGGCAATATCTAGTATAATATAGCAATATCATGAAATTCATTATTCCATATATACTATGACTTTTTAATGTATTTTATAATGGTATCTTTATTGTAAATCATATTCTTCTCATCCTCAGCAGTCATGCATAACAGGAAATTAAACAATATTAGCTCCTGATGCTTCTCTGCCTATTTGCCTGTTAATTGAACAATAAAACATAGATGCTTGCAATTTTGTCTTCAAGCCTGCTCCTGAGGTGTTCTCCATTTAACTACAACTGTCACATGCTTAAAATATGATGAACTTGAGGATAAAGAACAAAAAAAAGGACAAAGTAAGAAAATGTTTGGTAACACAATGGAAGGCTCCAACCAGAAGTTGAGGTCATTTACACAGGACAGCTTTTGAAAGTCATAAATATTTATGAATTTTCTCAAACTCTACATTTAGGTAATGAAGTTTTTGCCTTCCTCTGGCCTAGAGCCCAATTCTCTGACACAGATTTTACAAATATAGAAATTCCTGGAGGTATATAAGAACTGTGCAACAATTCTTGTGTTAGTTGTACATGATCTTCCATGCACCTACACACTGTAACCCAGTGTCCTACGGGAAAGTGCTGTGCTCTGCCTGACATTTCTCCCAAAGAGAAATCACATGTGTCACTACAATAGTAGGAATGCACCACAGTGCCTTTATTAAGTATTTTCATTTCTCTGCCAGTGGATCACTTTCTAATATATATAAAAAATTAATATCACATGGACTACACTGCAAATTCAACTTATACCAATAAACCCCCTATCATTGTTCCAACAATGATGCTTATACTGCACCAGAAGACATGGTGACCTGGAAGAATGTGAGAAGGTACTTGTCCAAAACAATGTGCTTTTCCTCAAAAGAGAAGGCAAGGGATCTGTGGTAGCCTGTTCCCATCAGCTGTGGTCAAACAATTAGCAACTGTCAGAAGTTTTAAAGAATTCTAGAAGTTTCTGAACTTTAAATCTTCTCAGTGATTCTCCTTCTCTTGCTGTTACCAATGATCTCCGCAAGAGTCTGCAGGCTTCATTTAGGCAGGTATCATTCAGTGACCTTAAGCTTCCCAGCTAGTGTCCATCAACAGCTCTTCATTCTCCTAACATAGCATCCTATTTTCATGTTTCATTGAGAACAGTGATAACTGGGTGGACTTTGTATAATCACTGCAGAAAAGAAAAACAATGTCGTTTTTCTCTTTATAATAAGGATGGGAATATCTAATACAAACTGGAAGCTCAACTTTAGAACTGATGTTTCACAACTACTCTTCAACCTTAGAACCCTTGAGCTACACTGCCTCTCCATTGCTCTATGATTCATATATTACACTGCACATCAGTTGCTTCACCCACCACTGAAGCGTAGGACCCTTGGTGGTGGCTGTGGCAGGCACATGGGACCATGCAGCTTCACTCTGACAGTAGAAAGCTCTGTCAGTGGAGGTTGATCTCACAGTCTGCAACACTATTGCTTCAGTATGAAACTGGTGGTCACAGCACTCCTTCATGGGTCAGAATAAACACACAGCAGTGATGTGAGGTTAGTATTGCAAGCCGTAGTGCAAGTTTTGTTAGTCATGGTGACCAATCTTGTAAATAGTCCTGAAAAATTTCCCATCATCTCTGAACACGCTAAGGCAGCTTTGTGATGTGCAATTGGCCTGTGACTCTTAGGCACTTCAGACCCAAAACAGGCTTGCCAGGCAGGGTGGAGATGCATGGGGAAGGGGACCTCCAGGAAAGGCCAGATTTAAAGTAGTTCGATGCACCATCCAGGACCTGTAGGGGGAAGCAGACAATATCCAGAACTGATCTGACAGAAAACAGATGTAAATGGGAGGCAAGGAAAAAAAAAAACAACAACCCCCAACAGGCAACTGAGTCAGGGCCTGAATAGGAAGAGGATTAATTAATTTCAGACCTAGATAATTAGCTAGATTTTTAGCGATGATAATTTAGAGTATATTTTGTGATGTCTTCCTGACATCACTGCTGAAATGAGGCTGAACAAACCCACTCTCACACCCAGTAAATAAAGGCAAGCCATCTAAATGAGCAAACAGTGCTTGGGCACTTCAGTGTGCGTTTTTAATTCATTATGTTTAGCCAAGCACTAATCAAAGCATAGGAACTGTTGATTTCTAGTTCTTACCTGAAAATCCTGTTGCATTTCAGATGTGCCAGCATATACAACAGGGGGGATGGAGTTATATGTCTATGACAGGGGTTCTGCCCATGTGAGTTATTCCCCTTTTGTTCTCAGTGTTACATGACATGTGCAAGTTCCTGCCCAGCTGAATCTGCTCCCATATGTGTGCCAACACACAGGCACAAAGGGTGAGTTTCATGCAGGGAGATCCACCTCCTGGGCTAGATTGGGCCTCAGAATATCTTGTCAAATGAGGGGCTGCTAAGATTTCCACTTTACTGGCTGATAATTCAAGCCAGTTACAGCTAATCTGCATCATCACCCTTTTTAAAACTCCCCTCCAGTACAAATCCGTATCATTCAGCAGCCCTTTCCATCCTCATCACTTCCACACTGTATCTGCAAATTCAGTCACACTCAGGACTGGACACAGACTGTGCCTCATTATTAAGGATTTAGTGATACACACACTCTTGGAAACACACTGTTCCACACATTAAGAATAAGGAAATCAGTCTTGTTCCCCAGAAATTTCTGTGAGGGAATTCCTCATACTGGTGTGAGAGGAAGGTAGCTCTGACTGATTACCTTTGCCTCAGTTGTGGTATTTTTAGGGGTTCTTTCCTTTTCCCAGCAGTTTATTTTAATAAAACTTGTAGAAAACCTATTTTGTGGGGTTCTTCATGTCTCTGTTGAACTAAAATCAGTCAATAGAGGAAACCAGGCAAAATTAAACTAACTTCTCATTCAGTGAGAATGCACCTTTCTGAGAGCGTAATCAAGCTGAGATTTACATTTTCTTGAAAAGTATTTATCTCCCAAAAATTCAGTGAGCAACAACTGCAAATGGTACTTGAAAGCCATGTCACATTAAAGGATCAAAGATTTCTCTTGTGGAGAGTGAATGGCTAGTGTGCAACATGCTGGGTATAGTCTATGTCACTGAGCATACCACAGAAAACACGCCAGTTTTCTTTTGGGGATAAAAAGATATAAAAAGGAGAGAGAGAATAAACCAGGTAGCTGAGATCCATCTTTTTTGATGTAGCAATAGAAAAAACCTTGTCAACTTGAGCCATTCCCAGGGTCACAGAAAGAGGGGTAATAGGTTTTATTCCTACAGATGTATCACATCTAGGATGTAAAAGAACTCCTTTTTTGTGCTGCTTCTCAGGTAGGATTGGTCTTTTCTTTCTTCTCCCCTCAGGTCTTTCTAGTGCCCCATCGCAGATGCAGACCTCCCCAGGCATGCAAAGCTGTCTGGATGAACACTGGGCTGAAGAGACCTCTCATGAGCTGGTTAGCTGCCAGTAAAGGCACATGAAAACCACAAACATCATGTCTAGGATTTGGCTGTCTTCAGTATTTCTCCTGCTCTGAGCGCAGAGAAGGGAAATTTCCTCCTACCAGAACTACCCCTTTGAACGAATCCACACCTGCAGGTCTGGGTGAGGGTCTCGGGGGCAGGACAGAGCCGTGAGGGATGCCTCTTGCTCCACAGCAATGGCAGCAGGGACAGGGCAGGTCTATGTAGGGTGCTCAACAAACTGAAGAAGACAGCTTTCTATAAGAGCTGCATTTTCAGCTTTCAAAGTGAATGTAAAGAAGTTTTAAAAGTGCTGTTCAACATGATTGATGGAGATTCTCCAGCCCTCATTCATGGCACAGATTTTAGTACATCTTCAGTTACGATGGAGTTGAGTATTCTCCATGAGAACAACAGCTTTACTAAGAAATGATTCATACTGTAAATCAAATACCTTTTAAAATGTAATTTACTGAGAAAGCCAACAACTAATTTACTTCCCCTGGCAT
The DNA here is from genome assembly GCF_034315485.1 of Pezoporus occidentalis. Taxonomy (NCBI): domain Eukaryota; kingdom Metazoa; phylum Chordata; class Aves; order Psittaciformes; family Psittacidae; genus Pezoporus; species Pezoporus occidentalis. The sequence goes on along the minus strand of NW_026914940.1, from coordinate 16,961,498 downwards.
TTGTCAAACAGCCCTTCCTCTTTCTTTCATGTGTGGCTGCAGTGATGAACTCCAGAGCTCATCTCTTAATGATGCTGGCCTATAGCCAGTTCCTCAGCTTTCCTTTTGCCGCATCCTAGGAAGACTAAACCTCATTGTAAATTCACATTGTAAATGTAAATCTCTCCTTTCCAGAAGGAGAAATCTTAGCTGCGGCAAAGCATCATAATCTGGCATAAAGCTCTATTCCAGGTGTGTCTGAGCCAGCATATGTGAGGGGAAAGGCAACCCATACCTCCATTTCTCCAGCTGACTCACTATCACCTAGGCATCGCTCATCCCCAACACCAGTGCAGCCTGAAAAACAGCAAACTTTAGTATTTCCCTTTGGGATCTTTGTGTCATCCTGTGTCAATAGCATTTGAGCCCAGGAGAAAATCCAGCCCAATACAATTTAGCATGAGATGTATGGCCAAACAGTGCCATCCTTGCCAGCAAACGTGTCATGGTTCCACATACCACTGTTAAAAACATAAAAGCAAGAGAAATAAAAAACAAGCTCTGACAAGTAAGACACCAATTTCTTATTTATCAGCAAGCACCATAAATAAATGGCTCTGCATAAATAGGAACCAATAAATCCTCTAGTTTAAACAGCCAATTGGCAAAAATGGAAAGTAGTGTAAAGCTGTAATTCATCCTACATGTTAAACCTCAGTAAGTGGTAGATAAGTAATTTCTATTTGTATATAGAACTAAGTGTATAGAGTAGTTCACAAAAACCCTGATCCCAAACACCTGATCATGTGAAGTCCTGAACTTGCCAATATTTACTTGCAAGTGAAAACTAGACAAAAGCCTTATCAGCAAAAGAAGTGAGATCCATATGGATAACATGAACTGAATCAAGTAGTTGATGATTTATGTCATATCCTTACCAGAAATAGCTTTCTGCCCATATTGTATCTTGACTTATGTTTTCACACTGCTAACCTGAAGATTTCTAATGGATTTGAAGTCATTACAGTTTGCTGTGGAGATCAATGGGTTATTAAGTTCCTGGGCTTCAGGGTCAACAAAGCAGCTCAAAACATTAAGCTGGGTGGTAACATCATGGGCATAAAAAATAAGGTTGCAGCAACAAAGAACCTCTTTCAGCATCCTTAAGACCATCTAAATTCTTATTGTCTGACCAAAGCTCCTTCTATAGTGAAGGCATCACATCTTAAATCATGTCTGCCTTATCCCTGACTTGCTGCAGTCCCTATTTGATGACTTACAAGAAGTGGCTGCCTTTGAGGTAGAGCCGGACATGAATCTCTCTCTTGATTACAGTAAAATTCAGAACTTAGCACACAACCAGGCTGTGACACTCATCCTGACTGGTTAACTCCTCAGCAGGTCATGCATGCTACCAAGCAGCTGTCTGCTGGCCAAGTCTTGTCCAGGAGACGGCATCCGGACAGGGTGACCACAGAGTATTTTGCGCACAGGACAACTAAGAACTTTGGGTAAAAGCATACAGATAGAGACGGAATGCACACATCCATCATGATGGATGATGGATGTGTGCAGCTATTTCACCTGCAGATAAATGCATCCATCCTGTATCTGCTTCCAAGAGAAAACCAAACCCCTCAAAAATAAAATGCCATACGATGGACATGTGTAAAAAAGTGCTCATGAACATAAGCCCCAACAGCAACATCAGCCACATCTCTCCTGAGGTGTTCAGAGAGGCTAACTGCTCATGGGATTCTAGAGAGAGGAACCACCACAGGCCATGTTAGGCAAAAGGAAGAATGAGGTTTTCAACCTATTTTTTCTTTTCTGTCTCAAAGAGAAAACAAAAATGTTGCAACAAGAACTCGTAAATCCCATGTCAGTGATCTTCTGACATGCCCTGTTACCATGGATATATGTCCTGAAAAGACAGCTCCAGACATCTTTACTTTGAAATTACCTCTGCGCAGTTTCCTTTTCTGATAAAAGTTTGGGTTTTCTGCCAAAGAAAAGGCCCAGAAGAAAGGAAGGAATCTCGTATAAAAACCTTTCTCTAAAAGGAGAAAGAATGTATTTTGAAGTCATTGAGTAAGCGCAATTGATGGCTCTAAAGGAATTTGGAATGGCTCTGCTTCAGTAATTAAAGAAGTTACTGATGTTGATATTAATAGAATAATTTTAGAGCTTAAGACAGAAAAAACTGAAAACATCAGGAAACAGATCATATCTAGAGATTTATAAAAATAAGCAAGCCCCTCTTAATCTTACCTGTATTTCAAGTCTTAGCAGAAGTCCAGACTTTTTTTTCTTCTTTTTAAAGTCCTTTTTAAGGGCTCCTTCTCTGAATTTTAAGCTGATGCTGGCTTGGGATTTTTTGGCTTTCAAATGTTTGTTTATTGAGTCAGCTAGTTTCTCGAAGCACCAGCATGCGAACGTCTGAACCTCAGCAGGCTCATATATATCAATGCTTAGTTATTAATTTCCCTAAGCAGTACAGCTATTTGCAACCTGCTGCCATATGGCTCGCTTCTCTCCTCATCTTCTGTGCACATTTTCATACATATAAACACATATGATACTCAATTTATTTAAAAATACCCTCAGCTTTCTCTGAATGTTTTCCTTAGCTGACAAAAATCATACACCCTGTTTCCTCTCAGGTATTTTAATGGGAAAAAAAAACAGCTTACAAAGCAGCACATCTTCCCTGTCTGGCTTTTGAAGCATTTCTGTGAATGTGGGCTCTGTGCTGTCATCACAGGAACTCTAACCCGCACCACAGCTAAAGGCACAAAAGTTGCCTCCATTAGAAAAGGAAGAGAGACATGGCCCAGAACATGCCGTGGTTCAGAAACTCATTTGTCTCCCAGGAGCCCATAGGGCCAGACCTAAGGATACATGCAACAGGGAGAATTAACAGCTTCAAAGAGAAAAATCATTACAGGTCAATCAGCAGCAATTTCAGTGATAAAGTGACTGAATTAGGATTCAGTGGATCTTACTTCTTTTCCCACAAAACCTCATTAGTTTTGATAAAAATAAACAGGCGTTACTCCCGCGTCATTTCTTCCAACTTGAAGCATCTGCTCAATACTTGACCTCTGAGATGTTTTAAGTTTGGGTATAATGCAATACTGAGGCATCAGATATTTAATACTTAGCAGAGGAAAAAAAGATTCATAACTGATGTTTTCACACAAAGCAGTTATCATGACATTACAACACATCTATGCCAGACTTAAGAGGTGTTTGCTTTTTGATGTGGGACAACATCATGCATGGGAAAACTTAAACAATAAACATGACAAACAAAAACAATCATACAGATTCCGAGAGGCCCTTGAATCAGGATTTCTTCACATTCAAGAACTTATTCCCAAGTGTAAATATGTGTTTTAGCACACAGCAAAATACTTATGCTTAAGGTCGGACTGCTGGCTTCACAACAGACAGACTCATGATCAGGTTAATGAGGTTAATGAAGAATCTATGTTTTGCTGTGTGTAAAAGATTACTCTCTGGAAATCACCCATCTTCCACAATACTTTAAGGCAGCATATAGGTGTGTGCATACGTAGGTGTAAATGAAAACACAAATGTGCACACACAACTCTTGCACATGCAGAATACAACTAATACATTAAGAAAAACTAGTGGATCATGTACATTCATCATAGCATAATAAAAGTGACTCTAAAATGATTTGATTTTTTAAAGTTGAGTTTCTTCTATCGTTCTTGACAACTCCTTGCAAGTGCCAATTTAATACTGTAATGGTTTATAAAAGATATTTTGCCTAGATCAGTAAAGATTATGGCTAAATATTTTCCAGGTCTACATCTGATGTTAATTATATCTATCATCATATTTTAATCAATACCCAGCTACCACATCATGATAAACAGCTTTGTTAAAAGAAAGTGATTTCTCAGAAGTAACTTAAACCTTTTTTAAAAGGGGAATTAAAAAAAAAAGACTCCAGCAAATGCTTCTCCAAACAAAGTAACACTAAACCTTGAGTCTGAATTTATCGACCAAAAACCTTAGTTGATACTTGGTTCTTCTCCCTCAAATACTGCAGCTAATTGTTTTTTGACCTTATTGACCCTTATCCATACTAGAAATGCAAACGCATTGCATGGGGAGGAGGGAAAACAAATCTCACCAAATCTCCAGAGAGCTGTTATGAATGGCATATAGGACTGGTAGCACAAAAAGTGTTAACTTAAAATACAAATTGTTATTACATGCTACTGTGTGATTGACTGCAGGCTTCAAATTCATCTAATCTGCATAACAAGAACAGAAACTATAAATTGACAGAAGGCAAGGAAATTCAGAAGTTATAGTGGTAATAACATCCATTACAGAAACAAAGCACAACAAACTGAAATATAAGCATTGACCTTATTTGTTACTTTCACAGGGTCTGCTCTTCCGTTAACGAGCAGCCACTTTTGACACAGGACATATGTACGGACCAAATCCTTCCTCTTTTCCTTCACTTGCCTGCAAAATGCACCCCTGGGTTGAGGGAGAAGGAAGCGCAAATCTCCCACCTTCTTCGATCTAGAAGGGTATGTCCACATCATTTGGATCTTGTACACGATGACGACACAGGATAAGAGGATGCAGTGTGCACTGCAACACAGGAATACACCTGAATACTAAGCAACTCCCTGTTTACTACCTCTGTAAATTTTGATGTTGGCAGATCTGGGCCATGAAAAAGATTGCATGGGGGTTCTCAATGAAATGAACAGGGAGTGCAACAGTGCACCTTACAGTGCAGACTTCACCCCAACAGAAAGCTCCTCCATGTAACAACTATTATTTTAGAATCATAGAATAGTCAGGGTTTGAAAGGACCTTAAGATCATCTAGTTCCATCCCCCTGCCATGGGCAGGGACACCTCACACTAAACCATCTCACCCAAGGCTCTGTCCAACCTGGCCTTGAACACCACCAGGGATGGAGCATTCACAACTTCCCTGGGCAACCCATTCCAGTGCCTCAACACCCTTACAGCAAAGAACTTCTTCCTTATATCCAATCTAAACTTCCCCTGTTTAAGTTTTAACCCATTACCCCTTGTCCTGTCACTACAGTCCCTAATGAAGAGTCCCTCCCCGGGCATCCCTATAGGACCCCTTCAGATACTGGAAGGCTGCTAGGAGGTCTCCACGCAGCCTTCTCTTCTCCAGGCTGAACAGCCCCAACTTCTTCAGCCTGTCTCCATATGGGAGGTGATCCAGTCCCCTCATCATCCTCATGGCCCTCCTTTGGACTTGTTCCACCACTTCCATGTCCTTTTTATGTTGAGGACACCAGAACTGCACATAATACTCCAGGTGAAGACTGACGAGAGCAGAGTAGAGGGGCAGGATCACCTCCTTTGACCTGCTGGTCACACTCCTTTTGATGCAGCCCAGGATACGGTTGGCTTTCTGGGCTGCGAGTGCACACTGAAGCCAGATCGTGTTCATTTTCTCATCAACCAGCACCCCCAAGTCCTTCTCCGCAGGGCTGCTCTGAATCTCTTCTCTGCCCAACCTGTAGCTGTGCCTGGGATTGCTCTGACCCAGGTGTAGGACCTTGCACTTGGCATGGTTAAACTTCATGAGGCTGGCATCAGCCCACCTCACAAGCATGTCAAGGTCCCTCTGGATGGCATTCCTTCCCTCCAGCGTATCAACCGAACCACACAACTTGGTGTCATCGGCAAACTCACTGAGGGCGCACTCAATCCCACTGTCCATGTCAGTGACAAAGATGTTGAACAGGACCGGTCCCAACACTGATCCCTGAGAGACACCCCTCGTTACTGGTCTCCAGCTGGGCATTGAGCCATTGACCACAACTCTTTGCATGCGGCCATCCAGCCAGTTCTTTATCCACCGAGTGGTCCATCCATCAAATTGATGTCTCTCCAATTTAGAGACAAGGATGTCGTGTGGGACAGTGTCGAATGCTTTGCACAAATCCATTTTAAGGAATTCATTTTTATTTTTCAATTTTGTTTCAGTAGCATAGGAAGGATGCATATTTGAAATTAAGAGAAATCCTTTAAAATAATTAAAAAAACCCTTTATTAATAAAGCTAACATTTTTTCCATTTTTTTTTAAACTAGTAAAGAATACATGATACATTCCAAATACACAACCAAGGAAAACACTGAAAAAGAATATTAGAAATAAATAATGCAAGTCTATAAAGGCCAACAGTTTTCACAGAAATTCTGTAAATCAGACTGCGATTGGGACCTCTCAGGAAGTACTGGGTCTTAAAATGTAAGATTTCAAGAATAAAAAACTGAAGTAAGGTTCTCAGAAAACCACCTCTTTTAAATAGCCACTTCCATACTTTGTATAAGCCTACATTAATACACTAAACAAATTAAGGCTTAAAATTAAGTGTACACAGAAATGGAAATGCTGATAGGAAATGCCTCCCTGTGGCTCGCAGCCATTTAATTACGGTAACTTGCTGTGCAACATACATGCAAGGTTCCTCGAGGCAACAAATCTTTTAAATAATACAATAACCTTAACTCTCACAGAAAGCAAAATAGAAGAGAGACTATCTGACATTCCCTTTCCAACAACACCGTGATTGCAATAGATGACTTACATGGGATAAAGGGCTGAACTTCTTGCCCATGTTCAGTTGTTCTCAGGAGCAAACAAGAACTCCCTTGAAACAGATACTCATTTAGTCATTCCATATCATAATTCCACCTCTGTGTTTTCTCTTTTTGCAGGACACAGCAGAAGTTTCCAGATATCACCCACAGCAAGAAGACTTTAAGAAAGAACTGCTGAAATTCTTCATCTATACTGAAGCTGCCTGCAATAGACCTGAGGTGACAAAAATCCTCCTTTATTCCTGCATTCCCCAAATAACACATAGTGTTCCTAACTCTGTGTTCCCAATGATTAAATCTCAGGTTACTAAGTAATATTCATATAAATCTATGAGCACTTTATGTTGCAAAGTAATCATCTCTATAAAACTTTTTTTGATGGAGCTCTGCATGAACTCTACCACCTTGTTTGACATTACTGCCCAACAATGACAATGTAGATCCAAACCAGACACGGAACAGTAATACATTCACTGAGCCTTTTTAAAAAACATTTTCAAGTCAGTTAAAAACAACAAAACCAAACAAACCAAACCAACAACCAAACACCAGAATGAGAAGGGAAGGTCTGCAAATCAAAGTCTGTTTTAACTTACGCAGGTAAGAGTAAGGACAAACTTGTCAATATTGGATATACAATACTGCTACATGGAGGAGGAAAATCAGGTTCCTTGAAAAGCTCCTGCATTTGGAGGCATTTTTGCAAGCCAAAACTGCTTGTCTCCCTCTTCAATTCTCACTACATGATTTAATAATTTCACTGACACAAGTCTGGAGAATTTACAGGAGAGTCAAAACAATCACAACTAAGAAACTGCTAGTCCATAAAAAAGGAATGCTTATTTTCCTCGCAAGTAGATTCTTACAGAAGTCTGAAATAATACTGGAGGAGATGCACAGTTAGGCCACTTGTTACAACTGTGTCTGTCTCAGTAATCCGTGGCTGTCTCAGTACTTTGGTACCACAGATCCCAACAGCTTTCCTGCCAGTACACAACATACGAGACATTCTTTGCTACGGGGTTGTAAGCTAAACATGAATAAAAGAATGCAAAACACCCCAGGGTGGAGCTGTCACAACTGACCCATTTTTGGTTTAACTGTATTGACAATGCCAATTTAAAATAAAACTAATACCACCCAATGGGTAATCACACTGACCCTTACTTTGCTTCAGGAAAAAGCTACTAAAAGCTATTCAGTGTCTCCTGAAATAGGAAGAAATTTCACTGCAAGCATTAAGTCCCAAGTCAATAACCTAAATCTGGATATGCAATGAAATAATTCCATTTGAATTAATTGCCTGTATAAGAAACAAAATACTCCATTCATTCCATTCACATTTCACTTGATGCTACTGAATATTGAAATATTAAATAATTTTTTTTTGCCAACAGCATTGGAATTTGGGATTTCTTTTCCTTACGATACACACTTCTTTGTACATTGTATGCCTGCAACTCAAGGCTTTATCCTTTTTATCTGACTTCTTTTTTCATAGGTAAACAGTGGCATTTAAAAACAGAAATGAATTCTCAAAACTCGCAAGTATGGGAAACAGTTGGAAAAAATAATGCATAAATCTATCCACCTATGCAGTAGCAGCTTCTGAAAACTGCTTTGAGAAAGCTGTTAGTGCAGAAGACATCTTCCCATAGATCTGAAAAAGCTTACTTCAGAGACAGCCAAGTTGAAAAACTTTCTATTTTACAGATAAATTTTAATGAAAAATTTTGATTCCCCTGTAAAATACCCCTTTTTAAGCTTCAGCAGATAGTTCTGAACTTCTCAGAGCATTTACCTTGCCAGCTCTTTAACAAATCGTTAACATAAACTGAAGCAGAATATACTGAATAATTATTTTCCAGAGTTCACCTTTATTAAAAACAAGGTTTTTGTTGTGAGAACAAATAATCTCTCACTTGTAGCTTGAAAGCCTAAGATAGGATCATTGGCTTCCAGGGTTGTTACTAGCTGCTTAGCAACCTGTCCAACTTGTCTTCCTTCCTTCCTGTTGTACAGAACTGTGGCCAGAGGAGTTGGCTGGCGATAGATGAAAACTCGTCGTAAGCACTCACAGAGAGCAGCGTAGGAATAATCTGGAGCACAAGCCATGAACTTCTTGTCTTGCTTTGATGCTTGGACGTAACCTGCATAGCCCAAAAAGAAGTAGAAAAGCTCAGTAATATATTAGTTTCACCAGCATTTTAACTGGCTAAGAAAAAATCAAGCTTAGCTTAAAAAATAATAATGCAGTTAGAAACAAAAAAACGAGAGAGAACTATGTTGTTATTTAATAAGCCAATAGGTTTTGGAGGTCTGCAGTGGCCAATTTAATACCAATACATCTTCCCAACAGGTGTTTCTAATGCATGTGTGTGTACAGCTAGATACTGCTCCCACATCTAGCTTCTCTCCGCCTCACAAGGTCTTCGATTTTCTCAGCAGAATCATAAATCATGGATACACAACGTGACCCAATATTACTAGCCTAAGCAGAATAACCCTCTTCTCTCCCCTGATCTCCCAGTTTATAATTACATTTACAGTTTAAGATTCCTGAGCCTACCTAATCTTGAACAGGCACTTGGAACTTCCTTCAACTTAGAACTGCGTGCTTTTCAACACAGTCACCTTTGTTAATGTTCACTAAGAAGAAAATCTTTCCTTGCCTCTGCCATTACAGAACTCAATTAGTAAACAGATGTATTTTAGACCAATTTCCTTTCACACTTTCATAAAGGGACTTGAGACACAGTCTTTGTAAAGCGGTCTACCTGATCACTTTAGATCAGGTCAGATATTCTTCCTGAAAGGTTATCTGCTTAACTTCCATTGAACAATGCATGGCAATGGTTATCACTGAAAGACAGCATCTCTGAGAACAGCACGCGTGCCAAAGCTTACTTTTTTTTGGCTCTCTCTCTTCACTTACTATCAGAAGGTAAAGGTGAAAGTACTTGTACTGGAGCTGGCTGGGATGCGGCTAACTTTCTTCACAGCAGACCTCAAGATACTGTTTTGAATTTGTGACTAAAACCCAATTTTGATCCAACAGGATTTTTTGGCTGTTGCTGAGCAGTGCCTGCACATTGTCACCATTGCTGTTTTTGAAGCTCTGCCTGCCCCCCAGTAGTCTGGGGATGCATAAGAAGTTGGGAGGGAACACAACCAGGACAGCTGACCCAAAGAGCTCAACCCAAGAATTTCTTGCTTTTGCACTTCCTGTTCTCTCTTGTGTCCCACTGTGGGTAGAGAGGGGAATAGGAAGAGCAAGCAGCTCTGTGGTGCTTAGGTGTCCACCTGGGCTAACCCACAACAGGACCATCACACTTCAACATGCATTTCATGCCTTGAGGTTATTATGGTTGTTCTTTTGTTGTTGTTTGGTTTGGGGTTTTTTTGCTTGTTTTGTGGTTGGGTTGTTTGTTTTCTTTAATGTTAATCTGACTTCTAAATTTACAAATGCTTGCTACTGTCCTCAAAACACCATCTCTGTTCAAAGCCAGCTTGACAGTTTTCACCACAAAACAACTAGTAAATATATAGCTAGACTATCAATTGACATGATTGCCTGTAGTGGGAAATATCAGGACAGCCAGAAAAACTTTCCAACTGTAAGGTTCGTTAATTTAACTCATACATTTAAACACTGGCAATAACAGTAAAAGCAGGATTTAAGGTAGGATTGCAGGTAAAAGAAGCTTCTGAGCCAGGGGACTTGTATTTAAATGGAATTTGCCAGAAAAAAAAATGGTAAGCTCTCGATTTATGTTCATTAATAATACTTAAAATATTAATTTTTCACTCATCATCTTTGTATAGCTTGTTAAAGCTAATTCCAAAGGTTCAAGCAGAAGGAGGAGGAAAAAAGGGCTACTACCATTGCTTTGGTCAATATAGTGATTATGGTAGGTTTTCAAAAACTAGCACTCACCTTTTAATCTAGAAAATACTAATTTTTACTAATAGCTCTTTCGAACTACTTCTGAAATTGGCTGCAGAGAAACAAGCTGATGACCTACATCACCTCTGGCACTTAAAAGGTGAACTAGATTAGTACAGAAGTGTAAACTTCTATATAATACTGTAAAATGATAATACAATAAGGAGAAAAAGGTAGAGGGCAATGTTGTTTTTTGCCACCTTAGTTACAAAAAGCTCGAAGATACCATAATTTCCTTCCTGTCATTTTCAAAACAGTAGAAACACATTCTTAAAACAGTAAGATGGAGTCAGCCCAGAAACCTGAAACTAATAGTAACTGGAAAAAAAAAAAAATCTTAATCCTTGTGATCGCTTTTTTCCCCCCACCATAATGAAACCTGAAATGAGTAAACAAAGAACAAATTGTGAAATTACTCTGTCATTAGAGGATTTGTTAAGGTGCTTACAGTTTAATTTGATCTTAAGTTAAAATAAACAGTTAAAATCAATTATGTGTTATGGCAACCTCTGTGAGCTCTATAAAACAGCCAGTAACTTCCCTTTCATTTTGGACCCAGACTGAGTGTGGTGTGGTCAAACAAATGTATCTAGGGAAGGGAGGGAATAAATTGTCACACTCATTGCATTATTGAAGGGATAGGTATAGGGAACACTTAGAGAACATGAAGACTGTAAATGCCACAGCAGAAGTAAATTCTGGATCAGATTAATTTTCATGAAAACTGATTTATCTGTTTCTTACTCAATAGGTACAATACTGGTCTACATGGAGCATTCTATTTGATCAATTCCTACTTTTGCATCTGTATTTTGCAAAGTACCTTCTGCTTCTGACCTTTAGGATTCTGCCTCTAACAGTGGGTGAAAACAAATTCTTAGTCCTGAGTGCAAGAATACATCAATAATTCTTCACAATCACATTTTCTGCTTTTCTGGCAGTCTGTAATTTCAGAAGATGCTAGGGGCTTCTTGAGCCACAGCTAGCACAGTTATACTCTTGACTGATCTTTCCTGTCACAATGACTTTTTTTTTTTTTTTACTTTGAAGTACCATGCTTGCATCCTGTATATGGTCTGAAAAGGCTTATTTTCCTCCCAAGGCATAAACATTTTATTTCTTATGTTCTAGTATTTTAAAATTAAGTTACTATGCTACTATCAACAGAATTATATTACCCTTCATTCAAATGTAAGTGAAATATCAACATACTAGGAGTACTGAGGTAGAAAAGTTTCAGATACAGGAGTGTGACACAGAAGTTTACTTCCTACCTAAAGCATTAAAAGTTGCAATGTGCTCCCACATGTTCTCTGGTTGGTCAGAGTGGGGCTGCCAGAGAAGAGCATCAACATCATGCCTCAGGCAGAAGCATGGCATTTCTTTAGGATCCACAACAACTGAGAAAAGATACTGGTTGCTTCCAAGATTAATCTGAAACAAAACAAAGAAACACAAAACACTGACTAAAAGGATAAACAGCAGACTCTTTCCCACATACTGCCCAAGTAAGATGATCAGCAGCTTCATGTCTGTTAGTTGACAAAATGTTTGAATACATTATGTGCATCCCACTGATCAACAGCTCAATACACTACAGGTAGCTAATATATTTCAAGCAGACACAATTAAGTTTCTTGGGATATTATTTAGGGAAACATTATGTCCACTACATAAACAAATGAGAATGTGTTCTGTGTAGAAATGGCTTCCTAGGATAGAGGATCTTGACTTCTACTGTTAGGAAAATATTCAAAGTAATCATGCCTGGTTTTCAGCAGTGCCACCAGGGAAAGAAATGCAGTAGTTTAAGCTAAGTTACTCAGAACTTTATTCAGACTGGTCTTGAAAACCTCAAGGATAGAGGCTGCACAATCTTACGAGGCAACCCAATCCATCCTACAATTATAGTGTAAAAGCTTTTCCTTCTATCCAGTTTGAACCTCTTGTTCCTACTTCTGCTTGCTGCCTTTTGTCTTCTTACTATGCATCACTGGACAGATAAAATCCATTTGAAGAGAGTTGCTTTAAAATGTCCTCCTACCAATTACAGATTTTATTTTATATGTTACCTATCACACTATCCACAAAACACACGACTTACTTAGCGGAGCATGCTAGCCTTTAAAATTAAACTTTATTTCTCTAGCAGCACAGATTCATGTGCAGGCATATATACACGTATATATACATACACACACACACAGGGAAATATACATATTTATCCATACTGCCAAAAGAAAAAAATACATATTTATATTTTTTAAGGAAAAGAACAAACCAAGATCTGTAAGACACCAACTTCAGACTTCTTCCAGAGCTTTTCAGAGAAAAGAGGAAATTCTGAGACAATTCAAAATCTTATCCCTTAACTAACATATTTTCTGCACAAGACGTTATCCTACACTTTGTGTGACACAAAGTAGTGATGAGATGTAACACCAATGTTCATTACAAGCTTAGTAGAGACATCTTGAAAAAATCCCCCAACAACCCCAAGATGACAACTTAACCTGTGATGATTTCATAGCACTATTTTGTTTCCTGATTTAGCCAATGGACCAGATGATCAAGTCCTAACTTGCTTACAACCCAGATTAAGCCTCATATTGAAACATTTTTCCTACAATCTGTTATTTCCAGTGATTGACAAAGAATTATTGCAAAATGATCTGTACTCTACCTCCATAGTGAAAAGGGTCAACTTTCTATCAGGCTAGCTGCAAAGTTATTGAAAAAAATGTAAGCTAAGTAATCTATAACTGTTTTATGCCACTGAAAATGACCCCTTCCTTTTAATTATTCTGACATAACTTTGCTTTTTCGAATGGTTCACTTGTGAAAGTAAATATATTTTTAAAACAGAATAAAGAGAGCCTTGTTTTTCCATTAAAATGACAGTGAAGAACACATACTGCTTCATAATTTCTGTTGCTACTTTGATTTACATTATGGAAGGAAACTGCGGTTTCAAGAGTTTCACAGGTTTTGTTCCAATAACAGAATTCAACTTGCTTATCATTAAAAAATGTTTTAAAGTATTTCTGTAATAATCTGCAGCACTTACTACATGAGTGATTTTCAAGGTATCACCATCAAATCTGCACAAGCTTGCACTATCTTCAAGAAAAGCATCACATTCTTCTAATTCTTGAGCATTACAAGGTGGGTTTTCCTTCTCAGGGTTTGGATTCTGAAACAAAAAGACAACAATACGCACTGAAAATCCAAGCTACTGAATATATATATAAAAATATCTTTTCATAACAAAAAAGATCAACAGAACATGAAGAATTATTTGCATATACTTAAAGATCAAGCTACTACGTACTTAAACCAAATGAATGGAACAATTTTTGTTATGAACGACAGCATGTAGGTAATACAAAAATCAATTTCAGTTCAAGGAAAGTCACATATGCCACTAAAACACAGACAATGAATTCCCTTCTGTAAGTAGCAAAAGGATACAATCCTGAAAACCTACACAGGTTTATTAAGTTTACATCAGTGTAAGCTTCTTTCAGCTTGCCACTGGAAATGCTATTAAAAAAGTCATGTTGTAGGTACCTCTAAATACATACCTCTTTTTAGCTTTGCTAATAATTATTTAAAATTAATACCTTTTTATGCATATTTTTAATGCACTCAAACCAAGAAAGAAGCACATGTATTTTTTCACATCCCACAAGTTGAAGAAAGGAAAACCCATGACTTTTACTACTAATTAAAGGGTAAGAACACAACTACATAGAGAAACAGCCTACTTCTGCTAATGACTTATTGGATAATTTTCGAAACAACCACGTTTTCAAAACAACTAGGTTACCTTTGTGATCTATTTCAAGAACTAATTTCTTGATAACAGAAAGGGACCTTTATTTAACAGAAGGCAAAAATATACACTTCCTCATCAAGTATAAGTTCATGTTGCTTCTTGTCCAGGAAAAAAGACCCCATCTAGACAACTAATATAAGCTGAAATCTGAAGCCTAACAGAATGTGTATGGGAAGATCAGAGATGGCACTGACTCAATTCATCTGACAGGGAGTTCTGAGTTCCTATGCTCATTTCTTCCTCCACTTCAGCTGATTATTAACTTTTTATTTTAGTTCAGTTCACAAAGTGAGGGAGATCACCACAATTTTTTTTAATTGCTAAACAATTTAAACCCAAAGAAAACAAAGATGAAGATAATAAAGAAACGTCTTTAAATGGCAGAAACCAGAAAAAATTAAATGTCATATACAGCAGGCTAACACACAAGACTTAAAACAGGGAATCTGTCTCTTTGGAGGCTAGATTTAGGGGGTCAGCTCTCCTCTATCAACATTCTTGATGGCCCCTGGTTTCCTGTTTCACTGGGTAGCTTTTTAAAAAACCTTCCCAGGTAAATATCATTACCACAAGCAATTTGAGGTCCAAAAAGAATCTATGCTTTTATTATACGTGTGTAGCTAAAGTTGCAGAAAATATACAACATTTATGTAAATGAACCTACGACTATTTTTTTTTACATGATCATTATTGCAAACAAGCTGAAAAGTTGTGACAAAAAAATAATTACCATCACTTTAAGCTCAGTATGAGTTACAAAGAAAACAAATGTGAAGTTCCCAGTTAAGTCTCTGGTCTAAAGACGTACTACAGCAGCATCTTACCCACAAATAGTGAGGGAGAGAGAGAAATCAATTTAGAGCACTCAACAGAATTTATTTTAATAACACTTTTCAGCCTTATTAAAAAAAAGTAATAATCCAGAAGCAATATATCAAGGCCCACAGGGAGTCACACTTCACAAGCTTTAGATGAGATGCCATTTTCTATTTAAACCAAAAGTGAAAGTATCAAGCAAGCAGCAGTTAAAAATTACATTTTATTTTAAGTCTCCCTGTACAACAATAATGCCAGAAAGTTCATGAATCATACTTCTGCCTTCATAAAGTTTTCCTTTCAAAAATGTCACCTGCCTTCACAGCCTGTAAATCAAATACAGTATCCCTAGGAAGACAGTATAAAAGTGTTGCTAACCTATTGATAAACAAGAAACAGACATCCTTCAAAATCACTTAAATCAACCTTAAAAAAAGCTGCCACACTGTAAGTGATGGAAACAAAATTTATTTTCAATACTAAATCAAGTCTCTCGTTTTGGTGCACAGACACTATCACGGAAGCTAAATTCCGTCCTCCATGAGCATATTGCTGTTCAAAGTATATTCACAACTCAAGTGCCATTACATTAACAACTTCAGTTAAAAATGAATGCAGTTAGGATTCTGAACAGTAACCGAACCAATAAGCTATGTTAATGAAGTGCAAATAATGATATCAAAAGACAACATGCAAATGTACAAGAATTACAAGTGTTTTATTTTCAACTCCTTACCATTACTTCAGAGGTAAGATGCATCAGGCTTTCAGATATTTCAGAGCATTGTGAAGAGTCCATAATGAATTCCCCTCTTGTGTCACCAACTATTAGCTCTGGCCACCGGGGTCCCTCATTTTTCTTAATTAGAGAAATTTCCAAACTAAAATGCAAATAGAAGACAAAGAGTACTAATGAAAACACTGCATCCAGTTCTCAGACTAATAATCAAAAAGCTCTAAATACAGATTTGAGCACTCCAAACTGAGTTAATAATGAAAATCATATAACAAAATCATTAGTATTCACTTTATAAAACAAACTATTCTAATGGAAAATATTCTAAAGGAAAACAGACCAAGGACACATGATTTCTAAAAGCCTAAGAATAAAGACACTGTATTCATGCAAGTGTCCCTAAGAGTTTTTGATGTAGATGCAGTTTTCCCTGAAGCAGTCTTATTAAAATATTTTAAATATTACAAGGAGATGTCCTGTAAAGAAATCTGTTCAAAGAGTGACAGTTTATTTGAAACCCAAGTACTACTTAACAGGGCTACTTAAGTATGAACCACCTTCATAAAACATCTAGGACAAAACCACTTGTATTTTATAGGCATCAAATACTACAATAATTTATTATCTACATTGCGTATCTAAAATCATGTCTCAGAAGATACAATTTATGTAACCTGCAAAACAAACCAACAACAAACTTAGGAGAACCTGGTACGAATGTTAGGAATAACTAACTAAACAAACAGAAAACAAGAGACAGAGCCCAATGCATCAATACAGCAATTCCATTTAATTACTGCATCAGACCAACACATGGATATAACAATAGAATGTTAGTTTTATTATATTCACTTCTAGATATACTCATAGGGCCTACAATGACAGTCTGTCACCTGACAGAAAAGGAAAACCTTCTAAGTTATTAATTACTATATTGCAGCAATAACTATTCAGTGAATGCTGAATCAACTTTCTGAGGCAGTTGCACTGGTATTAGAAGCAGCATACTTCTACAGAAGATACTTGGAGGAAGTTTTATTCTTTTAATCAACAGATTTAAAGTGGTACTGCAGTACCAACATTAAGAATCAAATGCAATTTATTACATTGAAATGTGTATTTACTGTTTTCCATTAAAACAGAAGCCTGACATTCATGCATTGCTCACTTGACTAAGTAATAAAAAAAGAGAATTACTCAGCTGAGTTATTTTTCACTATGATACCTAATACTCAAGAACTGAAAAGTCATATTTTAGTATACAGTATTAGTATAAGCTATATACTAACATTAATCCCTCTAATTCTTTCGGACATTTGCTATCAATAGGAAGACTAAACCCCATATACAACACCTTTTGTTCTCTCTAATTATCCATGTGCAGCTTTCGTGGTCCACAGATGAATACAGTTTTCCTTCCATCAAGGGAGGCTGATCTTTCAGTATAACACATATGGTATCTGGGGAAAAGCGTACTTTTATGTCATCCTTAGTGATGTCTTCAGGAATGTGCACTGTTATTGTAACATCATCTTCAGTCTGCTGCCAGTAATAGAGAGGGTCTGCACTTGGAAAGATGCAGAATAATACAAACTAGATTACAAATGCTGTCCTGGATTCCAGTGTGCAATACTAGAAGATACAAAATAGAAGTTTGTGAAGAGTGGAAATTAACTTTTACTCTGAACAACTGTCCTGGGTTCCGCTGTAGCAGTCATTTTTCTCCTTCTCAGTAGCTCGTGCAGTGCTGTGTTTTTGACTTTCAGCCTGGGAACAGCGCTGATAACACCGATGTTTTTAGCTGCTGCTCAGTAATGTTTACTCTGACCAAGGACTTTCTGAGTCTCATGCTCTGCCAGGAAGGAGGGGAAACCGGGAGGAAGCAGAGACAGGACACCTGACCCAAACTAACCAAAGAGGTATTCCATACCACAGCACGTCATGCTCACTTTATAAACTGGGGGCAGTTACCCAGAAGGGTTAGATCACCGCTCAGGTTGGGCTGGGTATTGGTCAGTGAGTGGTGAGCAGTTGTATTCTCTTCCCTTGTCAGTTTGCTTATTATTATTGGTGGCAGCAGCAGTGGTTTGTGTTATACCTTAGTTACTGGACTGTTCTTATCTCTACCCATGGGAGTTACATTCTTTCGATTCTCCTCCCCATCCCTCTGGGAGAGGGGGAAGGAAGGGGGGGGAGTGAGAGTGCAGCTGCATGGCTGACTGAATTTAAACCATGACAACAACTTAACATAAAATATATTCTTATTATAAAATGGAGAAACAGTTTTTAGCAATCGAGTTAATTTCTGTCCCTTTTCTGGAGAGCATTTTATACTCATGTCTATACTCAAACATGCTGACATGCTATATAATAAGCTATTACTCTAATTTTATTGTAGCATTACAAAATTGATAATCAAAATGTACTCGAAATACATTGAAACATTAATGATTAATAATTTGAAGAGATACGAGGTGCAGTGGTACTGACAAGCTACCACATACTCAGAAGTATATGCCATTCAAAAACGTGAACATTTTTTCTCACCTATTTTGCCAGAAGCTACACTGACTATTCAACAGAAATAACTTTAGAAAACCAAATGGTCTTCATCTGCCCCAGTTGATGAAATAAAGCTGCCTGCCCAAGAGGTAACAACTGACTTCTGCTCCTGAGCATAGAATCTGTCTGATGTCTATCTTGATAATTAAACTGCTACAAGAAGAGGACTTTTAAGAGAAACATTTATACAATAGGAAAGCGATGACAGCATTAACTGGGTAATGCACAGTTGGTCACAGAAAACGCAAGATGCATTCATTTTCTAAGAAGCAATCTTGTACATGTTACCTTCCTATTTAGAAGAAAATTAAAGTATGGATAGACCCTTTAGATGCTCTTAAGTTACCACAAGACAAGATTTCACTGATCAGCATCAGCAACTCTGACCTTGGAAGGATTCTTACACTGCTGCCCCTTACCACAAATTTCATGTTTGCAATGGATCAGCCACACTTCCCAGAAACAATTAGTATCTGAGATAAGACAACCTTCAAAATTCTAAACTTTGACACAGATTACATAAAATACTAAAAGTTTTGATTTATGAGACAACTGAATTGCACCTAAAAAGTAGCTCAGACTTCTCACCTCTCTTAAATAGGTATTAAAACTTTCCCCTGAACTAGGAGTTCAGGTTTCAGTACTTTCTGTACCATTAGATTTCTGTGCCACAAGAAATTTTCTACAGGTACTGCTGCAAGCAGTATTCCACGTTACAGGTATCTGGGCTTTAGCAACACTGTATGTGCGCAGCACAGCTCATTTCACGCATGTCTAAGAGCCATACAGAGCTCTTTACTGTGTTTCTTTAATCACACCTACCACACAACTCAAGCCCTTAAAATCCTTAAAACACTGAACTAACTAATTCAGGTGACAACTGCAGAGACACTGCATTATGGTCCTCAGTGCACTGAAGAACTCCTTTGCCTCAAGATTTATACCTACAGACTATTCCTATTACATGTACAATGTCACAGTTGTCACACCGTGCAACATTTATACATTCCAGAAAATAGATCTTTTTATATTGTTTCCAAACAGGTTTTTGCACCATGGACAAAGATTGTGGCAGTATCACTCACTTAGGATTGGCTCATTAACTAATAATGCCTCATATTCAGAAGCAAAATCAAATCTGAAATGACAGAGCTACATAAATATATATATTACAGAGCTCAGTGATAATTATGATAAACCAACTTTATTAATAAGGTTTTATTTCATTTTGCTTTGATCTTAAAGGAAAAAAAGCATGGATAATTTTTGTTGAAGTTTATTATTTTTTCCTGAACTGCTTTTTCACTGGAGAAATGAATCTTTTACAGGATTCTCACTCTTTAAATAAGTTTGAGTTTTTCTTTTGTTTTGTTTCAGGTTTTCTGTTTGTTTGCTTAGCTTTTGGTTTTGTTGTTTTTTTTTTTAGGGGGAAAGGGAATCTAACCCAAGAGACAGAGCAGCCTATCACAATCTGCCAGGTAAGTCTTACCTTTCTTTTCCTTTGTTGCTTCTGCCTCATCATTTTCTTCTGATTTGTTGTCTTCACCTTGCATAAATTTGAATGGTTTGTAAGAAACAATCATTAAACCATCCCCACTTGGCTCTATTGCTGCATAATGGGGGACTGATTTTCCTTGCAAAACTCTCCTTTTCAAGATTTCATATCTGTGATCACCTATAAAATAAATTAAAAAAATATCCTACTGGTAATATTTTTCTAGATGGCAAATTATTATACAAGAATCTCATTACACTGAAATATACCAACCAAACCTACCAATTAATTCACAGTACTGTAGTTTAAAAAGAAATTTCTCTTCTGTTTTCCAATGAGTTTGTTAAATATGTAGACCCTAAAATTAATCTAACTAATCTAAAAGAACAGAACATTGCCCCTTTTTCTTATGAGGTCTTTGTTAATCACAGCTAAAACCAGCAATTAAACAAAACCACCCACAGCCTCTGCACAAACAAATTTTCCAAATACTCATTTTGTTCCATTCTTCACTGTGAGGCCCTGGCACAGGTTACCCAGAGAGGCTGTGGCTGCCTCATCCCTGGTAGTGTTCAGGGCCAGGCTGGACAAGGCCTTGAGCAACCTGCTCTGCTGGAAGGTGTCCCCACTTGTAGCAGGGTGTTGGAATTAGATGAGCTTTAAGGCCCCTTCCAACCCAAACCATTCGGTGATAATTTCTGAGCTGTTAGAACCAGAACAACAGTGATATGCTAGTGGTAACACTTTCTTCATAATGGAAAATGCCCATGCCCATCTTTTTCAACTTTAGCAAAACACTGCCCTTTAAAAGGTCCCAGATGTTAGCTACTGGCATCAAGGACCATGCCATTCCCTACTGTGCACCAAAGCTCATGAGTACTGATGACTCAAAACATCATGAAGAGGGCAGGTTCCAGCACAATGTTTGTTCTTTTTCCATTAGAATCCTACTACACACAGAGTCCTCAGTAATTGATCAACTTCTGAATAATAACCAGATGGCACTAATGGATTTTTAGCAAAAACCAACTTCATTAAATTCTCACAAGTGATAAAATTATCCCTAGGAATTATTTAGTTTTTCATGTTTATGCTTCATCTCTTCATTAAAAAAAAAATATCACTGCACTTGTAAATACAATTTTACTTGAACTTGTAACTCACTAGGACAAGAACAGATTACGATGATAGAAATCATCTATGACACCAGCACTCAAAAGTATGTTCCTGTTTGACCTCAATGTTAAGCTTAAGAGAAACATGGAAGTCGTAGAATACAGATAATAATGGAAAAGCCAGATGTAACTTATGTCTTCTCAGCTGGTTATCTTGTTTGCTAAGCAAGCAGGGTGGAGAGTAACAACCAAACTATAACGTAATTCTGGTACTTAATGGTGCTAGGGCCCCCCTCCTTCTTCCTAAGATGTTAGGGCATGGCAGGCGTATTAATTAAAGAGATTCAACCATCCAATTAGTTAGAGATCTATACAACCAGGAGATTCCAAGCAACAGAGTAACCTGCTTTAAAAGATTAACATATTACTTTGTCTTAGATATATGACGAAAGAGAACATGTCTTTGCTGTAGTGAGAAGTTAGCCACTCATTGTACGAGCTGTTATTTGACCGAATTTAACTGTGTACTGAAACACATCAAAATTGTTTGTGTCTCTTACAGCACATGCTCACTTGTTAAAAGGCATCACAACCTCTCAACTTGACATTGTGTGACCAAACCTCTTGTGGAGCATTTTCAAACAACCTCCAACACTTCCAATTTTTTTTAAGTAAGTCTTTGTCACCTTTTGGGTAAATTCACAGTACATGATTTTTCCTGTAAAGAAGGTCAGAAGGAAGCTAAGCATTTAGCTTTTTGTTTTTTCTTAGACTTCTAAGACAAAAACTAAAAGCATGATTTATTATTTTTAAAAACATTAGTCGCCAGTAATATAAATGTAAAAGACTTACCCTCTTTGCTTATCTCTGCAATTGTAACCCATTCCAAGGTAATATGAAATCCACTTCCTTTTGTGTCCAATTCATCTTTTTCTACCCTAAGCAGCAGCACAGCTACTGAATGAGTATCAGATTTTACAAATGAAACACTGTGTGTGATAGTAAATGGATTTCCTAGTTCTTCATTAAACACAATCTAGAAGACAAAAGTGTAGTATAAAGTCAGTTGGTTAAAACTGGAAGTCTTGCTCTTTCTCAGAAAGCAGTGAAAGGCTCCAATGAACGTCAAACCAGTTAAACCTTGCTTCCCACAAACCACACTGGCAGAGAGATTATTACTGCTTATATTATAAAATCATTAGATGGGCCATTAAACAAAGCATAAAGAAAACGCCTGCATTATGGCTGTTTACTACAATAAGTAGAGATACAACTGACAAACAGAACAGGATCCATAAACACAGCATATCAAAGGGGGAAACAGTCTCACATGCAAGATGTAGGCATGTCACCAAGGCCTTCACCCCTTCTCTAGGCACCCCAACATCCTGAAAATCTCTGTAGAACTTGACATGTGCAAACAAGAAGATAAAAAGGTCCAGTGCATTGGCTGCCAGTGTTTAACCATCAACCACTACTGAGGGGACAAGGGCTCTCTTTATTTAGCTACTATCTTTACAAAGAGATTCAGTTTTCCTTCTCTATAAAGTTGAAAGGGAGTAAGAAACAAAAACCTATAATGAAATGAAGGAGTATAATATTCATGCACAGAAAAAGGTAGGGTTGTAAGTTTTTAATTTTTTATGTATACCATTTTAAAAAGTCCATCCAGTATTTGGATGGGACTAGGTGGGCAGAGTACAGAAATGTCATATTGAAAGGTTAATAAACACCACTGTAAACATTAAAAAAAAAAATCACAGAAGAGGACTGCACATCTTGTAGTTTGAGAGATTCAGCAATTGGTATCTCCAGCTAGAAGTTTTAATTCTAGAAACGATGCATTTCAGCCTTTCTCAAAACCAGTACTTATTCATCAAAACCCCCAAGAACATAAAAATGAAATGAATCCAGGCAGCAAAGAAGAAGAAACAAAATATTGGCACATGAAACAAAAGAAAAAAATGACAAGGGATCAACCTAGTTGATTCTATGATTCTCTGAATTCAAACTGCAGTGGCTGAACAATTATAGGCTCAATCCAGCTGTTGTTACTGAAACCAGGTAAGGTCTGAGGATTTATGGGGTTGGGATGCTAACATCACTCTAAACCACTGGGTGCTATACATACTCAAAAAGTTAATTTCAAGGCTGACAGAACCTCAACATATAAATCTCATGGTTTTTTTTAGCACTGGTAAGTCCAATGCCACTTATGTATGCACCAGCATTCTCATAGAACAGTATAAAAAACAGCTGGTATTTATTACCAACCATATAAAGAACAGGATGACGAATTTTCTAGTTACTCAACTCTCAAAAGGTGTAGGAGAAGGAGTTAATCCATCATGCTGAAATCTTCCACTTCAGGACATATATCTGAGTTCCTGCCAGTATTAAAACCTCCTTGACTATTTCAGAAGCTGCCCTCTAACAGAGAAAATAGATGTGAAATGTGCCAGATTTATACCACGTTCATCTTTCATGAATAAATAGGAACTAACCACAGACCAAGAGAGTCACAGTAGCTCAGATAGAAATGTAACTTAAATTACATTTGCTGTGTTCAGGCAGAATAACCAATACCATTATCAGTGTAGGAAGATCACAAAATCACTTCAAGACTCTTTCAAATAATTATTATGTAATGGATTTAATCATAAGAAATCAGATGCAATCTTAACAACTTGAAAAACAATTTTAAGTGAAAATATTCAGCACCAATAATCTTCCAGAGCTAAGTGCATAAACCAGAAATCTCCTAACTTAAAAATGAACATGGCTTTTAGCTTGGTTGATAATAATTTCAGCCTTTAAAAATATTGTATATTATTCCACAGGTCAGTTGAAATAGCAAATAATAAAAAATAGGGGGGGTAGAATCCTAAACAGGCATATAAACGGGTAAGGGAAAGAGGAAACAGCGTTTAGAAAAAGTTCCAACTAGACAAGCACTTAGCCATCTATGCAGAGACACTTTTAGTTAGATTTTTCATTCAGTCAAAACGTTCCCTTTCCAACGCTTGCATTTTAGCTACTTTGTGCATAAAAACCTCATTCTGTCATTATTCACTGAACACAATCCTGTATCAGTGATAAAGTTATGATTTAAAGCTTAATTCTTCACATTACATACATACAATTCTCATCAGAAATGCAAGAGTAAGAATGATTTGGTAGATGTACGATTCTTAAATATGTTATTGCAAGACTTACCTCCCACTTTTCAGATGTACTGTTTCCACGCTTGCCTGATTTAATTAAATACAGTCTTCCTGTACCATCAGAAAGGGTAACCCATGTGGAAGATGAGAAGTGTATTGAGGCACAAAGGCGATTATCATAAGCTGTCAAATCTGTAGGCAGCCGGAAAACTTCTCTTGGTTTTTGTAGAGCAGTGTCCTGTAAGGGAACAGTCACCTGCTAAGATTTTATGAAGCATTTATCAATTTCAGTAATTATTACAGTCAAATTAACAAATCTCAATAACAACTCACCAGTTTCTTTGTGCAGTTGAGTATATTTGGAAAAACGGGGTAGCAAGCATCATTCCCATGTATGTGGGAAAAGTGGTGGGATTTCATTATTGATTTCTATTTACTGAAAATACAAGTGTTCCATAGCTGATACTTCAGCATTCATTTTTTTTTTCCTTCCATTTTACAACACTAGTTACTTAAAAAGGATTTTCACTACTTTTCCCCTAGCATTACATATAATCACCTACCTCAAATAATTCTAGTCCCAGTAAAAATGTGGAGACTTTAAAAGAAATAACAGCCACAGAACTGAATTCAAACTAGTTCATAAAAATTCACTTCTGAATTAAAAAGAATTTTAGCCTATTCTGTTATATATAATATCAGCAGAATATCAAGCTGATATACACTCTCTATGTGTAAGGAGATTGTAGCAAGGTGGGTGTCAGTCTTTTCACCCAAGTAACATGCAATAGTACAAGAGGAAATGGCCTCAAGTTGCACTGGGGGAGTTTTAGATTAGATGTTAGGAAAAATTTCTTCACCAAAAAGGTTACTGAGCATTGGAACAGGCTGCCAAGGAAGCGGTGGAGTCATCATCCTTGGGGATATTTAAAAGACGTGTAGATGTGGTGCTTCGGGACATGGTTTAGTGGTGGACTTGGCAGTGCTGGGATAACAGCTGAACTCAACTTTAAAGGTCTTTTCCAACCTAAAAAATCCTGTGATTCTACTATGCATCAAGATAAATATATCACGCTCTATCAGTGGCACACTGCAATCTTATTTTTTAAGCTAAACTGCAAGCATGGATTGTTTTTGAGCATGAAGAGAGAGACTACAGCAAACATGACAAAAAAATAATATATAACACTGATTTTCTTCTTTTCATAAAGGGAAAAAAGCCCCCAACAAAACATAAAGATAAATCCAGTATTTCCTGCAGTATAAACTTTACACAAATCAGGCTGATTGCATAATAGCGCAAAATTACTAATGTCATCTATATCACCAGTTCTCAGAAGTCCTGCTTTAGTTCTATGTTGCCTTCTTCATTGCCTGCTAATTCTAGCAGAAGAAACTGCTTTTGTGCTGTAAAATGGATTTCCAACTGTTGTCATTAAGTATAAAGGCATGTCTTCCAGGACATATTTTAGGGATTATACTTTATCTTCTGCCTTCACTCTCACATCCCTTCTTTGTCGCTTAAGGCTTTGTAACTCTCTGCTGTTTGGCTTGCAGAATGCCAGCAATGCCACTGCCTGCAAAGGACTACAATTTACCTGCCTTTTGTGAGTTAAAGTAATCTCTGAATGTCCAAAAGGTTTGTTAGGAAAAAAACCCCGAACAAATATTTATGACTCATAAAGAACTCAGCACTGCAGTTTAAAAAACGGTCAGGACATGCTTTATCAGCAATTCAGCTTGATTTACCTATAAAGTAGATCAGGCTGCAGTATTAAGAGTACAAACAAAATATTCTTAAAGAAAAACACAAGACGCAGACTGCAGATTCAGCAACATCAGTCACATCTCTATAATCTTTCAAAAAGCTGAAATAGAACTTAATTGCTTGAAGTTTTTCAACTGAACTAAGCAGCTGCCAAATAAAATGGGCTCACAGTCTGTCACAAGAGGGGTCCGCCACAGATTCATTCCAAGCCCCATCCTGTTCAACATCCTCATAAATTACCTGGATGAAGAAATTGAAAGCACCCTCACCATATTTGCTGATGACAGCAAACTAGGTGATGGGGTGGGCAGACATGTCTTGCACAGAGACACAGGTAGCCCGGAAGAGTGGAGTAGCAAGAACATTGTGAAGATAAAGAAAGGCAAGGTGCTGCACCTGGTACAGAATAACCAAAGAGCCGAGAGCCAGCCAGGATCTGTGTGGCTGCGAAGCAGCCTTGCTAAAAGGGACTGGAGTGTACTGGTGGACAGCAAGCTGAACATGAGCAAGCAGTGCCGTGGTGCAGCAACATGGGCAAAGTTGCCAAGCCACTGTCCAACATATTTGAAAGATCATGGCAGTCAGGTGAAGTTCCCAACAA
Organism: Pezoporus occidentalis; assembly: GCF_034315485.1. NCBI lineage: Eukaryota > Metazoa > Chordata > Aves > Psittaciformes > Psittacidae > Pezoporus > Pezoporus occidentalis. Next base: position 16,934,830 of record NW_026914940.1, on the reverse strand, counting down.
CTGGAAAAGGGAAATATAACCCCCATTTTAAAGAAGGGAAAAATGGATGACCCACGAAATTACAAACAAGTCAGTCTCATCTCTGTGCCTGGCAAAATCTTGGAGCAGATTCTCATGAAAGGCATGCTAAGGCACATGAAAAACAACAAGGTGCTTGGTGACAGCCAGCATGGCTTCACTAAGGGGAAATCCTGCCTGACCAATTTGGTGGCCTTCTATGATGGGGCTACAGAACTGATGGACAGGGGTAGAGCAGTTGATGTCATCTACCTGGACTTGTGCAAAGCGTTCGACACTGTCCCACACGACATCCTTGTCTCTAAATTGGAGAGACATCAATTTGATGGATGGACCACTTGGTGGGTAAAGAACTGGCTGGATGGCCGCATGCAAAGAGTTGTGGTCAATAGCTCAATGTCCAGCTGGAGACCAGTAACAAGTGGTGTCCCTCAGGGATCCACACTGGGACCGGTCTTGTTCAACATCTTTGTCGCCGACATGGACAACGGGATTGAGTGCACCCTCACTGAGTTTGCCAATGCCACAAGCTGTGTGGTTTAGTTGATACGCTGGAGGGAAGGAATGCCATCCAGAAGGACCTTGACACGCTTGTGAGGTGGGCTGATGCCAACCTCATGAAGTTTAACCATGCCAAGTGCAAGACCCTACACTGGGTCAGAGCAATCCCAGGCACAGCTACAGGTTGGGCAAAGAAAAGATTCAGAGCAGCCCTGAGGAGAAGGACTTGGGGGTGTTGGTTGATGAGAAGATGAACATGCGCCAGCAGTGTGCGCTCACAGCTCAGACAAGCCAAAGGTATCCTGGGCTGCACCAAAAGGAGCATGATCAGAAGGTCGGAGGAGGTGATCCTGCCCCTCTACTCTGCTCTTGTGAGACCTCACTTGGAATACTATGTGCAGTTCTGGTGTCCTCCACATAAAAAGGACAAGGAACTGTTGGAACAAGTCCAGAGAAGGGCCACGAGGATGATCAGGGGACTGGAGCACCTCCGTATGAAGACAGGCTGAGAAAGTTGCGGCTGTTCAGCCTGGAGAAGAGAAGGCTGCATGGAGACCTCATAGCAGCCTTCCAATATCTGAAGGGGGCCTATAAGGATGCTGGGACTCTTCACTAGGGACTGTAGTGACAGGACAATGGGTAACGGGTTAAAACTTAAACAGGGGAAGTTTAGATTAGATATAAGGAAGAAATTCTTTTCTGTAAGGGTGGTGAGGCACTGGAATGGGTTGCCCAGGGAGGCTGTGAATGCTCCATCCCTGGCAGTGCTCAAGGCCAGGTTGGACAAAACCTTGGGCGGCATGGTTTAGTGTGAGGTGTCCCTGCCCATGGCATGGGGGTTGTAACTAGATGATCTTAAGGTCCTTTCCAACCCTGACTATTCTATGATTCTAAATCGGGTCTGAAGCTGCATCTGCAGGGGCATTACTAGCAGAGACAGAGACATGATCATCCCACTCTGATCAGTGCTTGTCAGGCCACACCTGGAGTACAGTGTCCAGTTCAGGTCCCCACAACTGAAAACGTACACAGAATGGAAAGGGTGCAAAGAAGGCCATGAAGACAGTCAAAGGGCTGGAGAACCTGCCCTATGAGGCAAGACCAGAGGACTTAGGTATTGTCTCCCTGGAGGAGTCTCAGGGGGGACCTCATGACGGTAGTCCAGTACTTAAACAGTGGCTACAAATAGGTCTGAGGCATTCCCTTCACAAGTCACAGAGAAGACAAGGGTTAATGGGTAAAAGTTGCACCAGGAGAGGTTTCAACTCAGCAGAATTTTTACAGTGAGAACCACCAATGACTGGAACAGCCTCTCCAAGTACATGGCAGAGTCCCCATCACTGGAGGCCTAAAGTACTAGATAATCTCATCCAGATTTCCCATGAAAGGTTGTAACCTATTCTCTTTTGTAGTCCCTTTGAACCTGGGCTGTTTAATGACACTAAAACGAATAGCGGATACTAACAACATAATTCAAACAAACAAAAGAATCCACTACCTTGCCCTTTATACTGATTCATAGACGTCAGAATCTGAGCTCAGGTCTCCAGAAACATCTTCCAGTAATAACAAACAAAACTAATTTCTGTTGTTTCTGTTCTGTATCTTAAAGAAACATGTCTCCTGATGTCATGGTCCTTTCCCCTCATCTTGCAGTTAGTTTTATTTATATACACATATATAATAAATGAAACAAAATTAGCTTCAACAGGTTTCGGCAGATACTTTGCAGACTAGCATACCTCCATACATTTGGACAAATAAACAGTTATATCTGGAAAAAAAAGTGCCTGACTAGCCTTTACAGATCAACATTTCCCTTTTTAAATCTAATCTACCTTCTTAATAGACTATGTTGAGAACATAACTAATGGTCACAGAGCCAAACTGTTTTTACCTTTATTTTACTGGGTTCATTTCCACTCACTTGATCTACAATTATTTTAAAGGCCCACAAACCAAAAACTCTTGCTTAAAAATGAGGAAATTCTTTCCTTGTTACTAAAAATCAGCATTAGTTTCACTAAAATTGAAATATATTTAAGTTGAAATAGATCTCTAAAACAGAAAAACAGCATGTGAAGGAAAAATATTACAGGAACAGATTTGAAGGAAGATGTTTACAAACATGTAAAAAGAAGCACTAACAGAAGCATATTATTATACTGAAAACTGGGGTGGGGGAGACAAGAATTCATCTATTCTGTGCCACACAAAATGCACTTTCTTACTACAGTAAGGGTGGGCATGAGACTAAGAAATAGCAGTGAAAAAAATACCAGATTAAACCAGCAACTCATCACAGGCCCTGAAATTTCAGATGCAAATAATTACAGTACTTTCTAAGCATTTCCTGTCCTTCCATTTTCACTTGGTCAATGGACAGGTTGGGGGTGGGAAATCATCTCTACACATACCTACTTCCAGAAAAAGAAACTCGCTCATTCTGATTTATGAAATAAGGCAAAAATATACATATAAAACACCATCTTTAAAAGAGTTCTTTGCACTTCAGCACATGTATGCTTTGCAAAAAGAGCACACTTGTGCTTGCAGAGCATGCCAGGACCTCATTTGTTGAGAATCCTGTATTTGAGCGGATTTCAAATCCTTTGTATTTTCCAGATGTTATTAAAATCATATGCATTTAAAACATGTTCAAGTGTAAGCAAGAGGAATTGGATTTGGCTAAATACCATTTTAATAACCAAGAGCAAGAATGAGCAGATGACAAGCAGATAGCCTGCTTGCCGTTTGGGCCTACTTGAATTCATATTAGAGATTACTGTATACTCCAAAAAGGCACAAGGGCTGTTAATGAAACCTGCAATGGAAAAGATGCAGATTTGATTTTTAATTGTTGAAAACATTCAGGGTCACTCTGCAGATCTGGTTGAATCACTGTGCTCCTTGAACTATTCCACTAATTTATAACACATACAGGAAGGCAGAACGAAAGTACTGAACAAACACACCCCAACAAACCAACCAATCAAAAAATCCCCAACCCAACAACAAGCCCACAACACAAACAAACCAAACAAAAATCCCACAATTAAGGTTTCATCGAAAGGAAGTGTTCTCTACAATAACTGCTGCATTGTAACTAGCCATGACTTTGGTGCCTAGAGAAAGAAATAATAACAAATTTCATGCATCTGATCATGGAAAGAAGCACCACCATCCCTCTTAACAATGATCTACAGGGCTATACTCTGTAGCATGAGAGAAGAACACACTTCTATCAGCTTTCAAGTGAATCTTAATAGTAAGCTTCAAATAGCTTTGTATGTAATTAAAAATCAAGCATCAACCATTTACTCTTCTAAAGCTCACATCAGATTTATCAGTACTAAACAGGAATGTCAAGACTCTTATCTCCTGAAATAAGTGAAAAATAATCTTCATTACACATTACAAAGTCTCCCTCTCAATAAGCAAGAAAGGAAATGTTCTTTTTACAATGTTTCTGATCACTAATTTCACTTCAGGCATTTATTAGAACAGTCTCTTACCTCAGTTTGACAACAAAAAGGATGAAGGATGGACTGTCTTGAACCAGGAACACAACCTGCCCTCAAAACCCTTCTGTATCAGATTTGCTCTTTGACTTGCTGTTTCTCTATGCACCACCTGGTTAACAACGTTCAGTAGTAACCCCTTACTATATGAGGGGATGATAAGATACTACAGTCATGTATTACATTAGCAAGAACTGACTAAAAGAACTGTAGTCATTTTACCAGAAGTCAGGTTTCCTCACTGTAATTATGTTTAAGTGAGAGCAACACAGTTTCTTTAAGAAGAAACTAGATGCAGCTTCTTGTCAATCCAGTTCTCCAACTCCTTCCACTTCTCCACGGAGGTTCTTCCTTTGTTTAACTATTTTTCACTCCCAAGTGACAAGGTATTACCTATGCTTTTTGCCTTCACAGAAAACATCTTTTGAAACACCTAAGTTGCAGGGATAAGTCATGATTTATGGACAACTAACACATTGCCATATCAGAATCAAAGTTGCAACCAAAACAGGAAGTAAACTAGAAATAAGTATGTGTTAAAAAGCCTATGTCTTCTTTCACTTTGAATTTAGGATAAGCATGTTAAACTGTTATATCTTCTGTTTTAAAGACGAGTGATATTAACTTTAACTGTGGCCATTGCTAACTTGTAAGTTATTCTTGGCTGAAAACAGTATTATTATTTGTAATACACATTTGCCTAACATATGGCCAGGCACATTTGTAATGAGACACCTTGTTGATGTTTCTGAAAACACACTCCTTTTTATGCACATGCAAACACATCTTGCAAAACAGGCTGCATTGTGCATTAGGGCACAGAATGGCAGCTATTTATTTCACAGTAGGGTGGAACTGAAACTCGTGACTAGATAAACCAGGTGCCATTTTCCTGAATACTACAACAGCCCCACTAGTCCTAGGGAAGAATATTTATTATTTCAATTTACTGATATAAAAATGCAAATTACTGCCTGTTTTAAAATCCTTCATCTAGTAAAATCCTTTATCTGCTAAGAAAGAAATCTGCACGCCTTAGTGCCCTCCTAGTAATGGAATGAATTGGGTGTCTGTGTTGGGGTGGCAGTGGCGAGCTGCAGAGGTGACCTCTGTGGGAACAGACCAGGGCTGCCCTGTGCTGCACATGGCTGCTTCCAACCCCAAGAGGACCACAGTGGGGCAGATATTCCCCCGCAGCCCATGGAAAGCCGAAGCCCAGTTCCCGGTAGGAGCTTTGTGTGACTTTGTTTCCCATCATCCTACTCCAGGTTTTTTTTGGCAATAGATTAATTTAATTTCCCCAAGGTATAGTCTGTTTTGCCTGTGATGGCAATTGGTAAGTGATCTTCCTGCTTTTATCTCAATCCACAATTTTTCTGTTTTATCTTCTCATTGGCTTGTTGAAGAGGGACCACAGAGAATGTCTGGGTGCATGTCTGGTTGTGAGGCAGAGTTAACCAACCACAAAAAAAAAACACAAAAAAAATGATGCTGTGACAAGCCACTCTTCACAGGAGGCTTTCCTTTACAAGCTTCTTTCTTTTAGACGTTCCTACTGGGAAATCAGATAGCTCAAAAGATTTGGAAGAAATCCCAGAAGATTATTCTGTCTTGGCAAGAGTCTGCCAAAGGCTCCAACTGCTTCTACATTCCATGAAAAATAAAGGAATTGTTCTGCAGCTTCAGTTTTCCATCTACCATCCTTTGGAAACCTCTACTTCCTGAAAAATCCAGAACTATCACTTCTGGATTTTCTCAGCTTGGCCTTGGACTAGTAATATCCACCCCAGAACCCTTCACAGAGTAAACCATGTTCTCTCAAACTATCACAGATCTCCCTGTGGTTTTTGTCCCGCAGGGTTACAAGTCAAATTTCTTAGTAGCACGAGAGTAGATATTTTCCTTTCCCGTCTTTTATTCCTTAATGACCAAATACTACAATTGCATGTACCAGAAACATGGTGCCTATCACCTCCAGAATGTGTCCTTTCACCTCCAGAATGAAGAATAGCTCTGTACCGCAAACTAGTGCCTCAGCGCATTAAAATGGCTCAAAAGAAACAAAGTTTTACTACTTAAGAATATGAGTACAAAAGCAGAGAACTGTCATGTTTTTCCAAACATGGCTAGCTTGCTTGCACAATTTCAAGTTTGCTCAAGGCCACCAGCATCTTTTTGCCTCCAACAAGCAATGCCAAGAGTAAGCTATTAGCCCATAAGGGCCTGCATTTCTAATTCTAATCCATATAGCTTCTTTCTCTCCTTGTATCTACAATGTCAGGATTTTCACATTAGCAAACAAACATTAAGTAGCATAGGGGAGAAGTGTCAGCAACTAGAAAAGAAGCATCTACTCTTTCTTCTGCTTGTCACTATGTTTATCTTCCCCAGATTGGAAGCAGATGACTGGAAGCACTACTGCAATACTAATGCAATACTATTAATGAAAGTATGTCAGAAACCTCACTTTAAATCCTTTCATCCTTCCTGGTGAACAGCACTTGGGTTAATCTACCTATGTTCCTGGCAGTAGCTTCCCCCAGTTTTTGCATTCAGCTCCTACCTGCTATATTTTCTATCCTATCTCCCACCTTTTCAAATTCAGTAATTTTTTAATAAAGTTTATTCTTACCAGGGTCACTGACAGATTCATAATCCTTCCAAACTGATCAACATAGTAGACACTATCCTGGTACCAGGAATCAAGATGTAGATAATTATACATGCCAAAAGCACGCATGTGGTCAAGGGTATACTGATCATCACGAAGCTTCACTTCTGCTACAGCTGGTGGAGGTAAAAATAAAAAAAAATAAAAAAAAAACTATTTAAACATTTATTTATCATGTAATAGTTGACAGTTCAAACATAACTTAAGAATGATTCTTCCATCCTTTGTCGATAGGTGTGGCCTATTTGAATAAAAATACATTATGCATATATAGTTTAAAATTTCACCATAAACTTGGAAAGCAGGTCAACCTCACTGAAGGCCAGTGCAGCCATTCACTGAGACCATGCAGTAACTATAACCATTAGCGGCCCATGGTGGTGGGCTCATCCTGCTCAGACACCAGATGCCCACCAAAGCCGCTCTGTCACTGCCTTCCTCAGCTGGACAAGGGGGAGAAAATATAACAAAACGTTCATGCATCAAGAAAAGGACAGAGAGAGATCACTCACCGATCACCGTCATGGCCAAAACAGACTTGACTTGTGGAAATTAGTTTAACTTATTACCAGTCAAATCAGAGCATGATAAAGAGAAGTAAAACCAAATTTTACACTTTCCCAAACTCCTCCCTTCTGCCCAGGCTCAACTTCACTCCTGATTTACTCTACCTCCTGCCCCCACCTGTGGCACAGGGGGATAGGGAATGGGGGTTGTGATCAGCTCACCACATGTCATTTCTGCTGCTCCTTCTTTCCAGGAGAGAACTCCTCACACTCTTCACCTGCTCCAGCATGGAGTCTCTCCCACACGAAACAGAATCATAAAACAGTTAGGGTGGGAAAGGACCTTAAGTTCTTCATTAACTTCTCCAAATGGAGTCCTTTCCACAAGCTGCAGTTCTTCATGAACTGCTCAAGCGTGGGTCCCTTCCACGGGTGCAGTCCTTTAGGCACGAACTGCTCCAGAGTGGGTCCCCCTTGTGGTCACAGCTCATGACAGAAACCTGCTCCAGCCCAGGCTCCTCCCTCCATGGGGCTGCAGGTCCTGCCAGGAGCCTGCTCCAGTGAAGGTTTGGGACCTCCACGGGGTGCAGAGGCACAGCCTGCCTCACCATGATCTGCACTACGGGCTGCAGGGGAATCTGCTCTGGTGCCTGGAGCACCTCCTGCCCTCCTCCTCCACTGACCTTGCTGTCTGCAGAGCTGTTTCTCACACATATTCTCACTCCTCTCTCCAGCTGCAATTGCTCCTGTGCAGTAACATTTTCCCTTCTTAAATGTATTATCCCAGACACACTACCATCATCACTGATGGGCTCGGCCTTGGTCAGGGCTGGGTCTGTCTTGGAGCAGACTGGCACTGGATCTATTGGAGATGGGGGGAGAAGCTTCTGGCAGCTTCTCAACAGAAGCCACCCCTGAAATAGCCAAAGTGCCACCAAAATTTCCAATTAAGCTTTTTCTAACTGAAAGAAGCTGAAACACTGGCTGTTCGCTATTACAGTACCTTCTTCAAGACAAGAAGCTTGCTACCTGTGCTCATCCACTTGAGGAAGATTTTTCCAAACAGAAAACCTCTCCTCAGCTGCCAGTAATCAGAACTGGTCTTACCTAAGACAAGCCAAGTTTTTATTTAACCTATGCAGCTTTTTCTTCCTATTCCATACCTAGAGATCAGCTGCAGTTTCAACATCTAAAAATATAGAAAATCATCAAATTTCAGCCAAGACATCAGTAGGAGTCTAGTCCATCCTTCTGCAAGTAGTCTCAGACAGACTGGAACCCCGGTTCACTCTCCAGTACCGTCAACAACCCAGGATCCTTAGCTTCCTTGCAGGAAGTTTATCTTGAACTTCACACAAGTAAAATCCTTTAGACAGTTTTAAGTAAACTCTGTCAGCCTCTAAAACCAGAGTATGGGGAAAGCACCTCAAGGTTAATCCTTCTCACAGCAACAGTTACTTTAATTCCTATTATTTTAGCTTCCACTTTCTTCTCTTTTCTGCTCAAAACCAGAGCAAAGCTATTTCCAGTATTTCACTTCCATCCATACTCGTATCAGGGGCCATTCACAACTCTATGTAGCAGTCCCCATCTCAGACCTCTTATGCTCTTTAGCATCTACTTAAAACCTACTGAAGAACCAGCAGTTTCCTCTGCTCTGCCAGAACACCAATTACAGCAACAGCAGATCATTTTGCAGTGCAATCAGTGCCACTGCATAGCTGTCACAAAACCATCCATCAGACATTCACTAGATGGCTCAGTGAAAACTGACCCCACCAGAGACATGGGCTATTAACATAAAAGTGACTACAGGAAACTGTGCAAGATTATACTGTCTGATTAATAAAAATACCCAGTCACACTACACAAAATGAGAGTATAATTAGCAATTAGTCTTCTAATCACTGCTGATATTTGCAAGCCAACAGTATTAATTCCACTCAGCTCAAATCATTATTCACATTCACCACACAGGAGGGATTTCTATACACCTCCAATAAATAAATTACTGTTCCCTTGAAGAGCCAAGGTCCTTCAAAACAAGCTAGAATATCCACAAAGGAGACAGAAGAAAATGCACCTTTCATAGTGGGAAAGACTGCTACCCATTCCAATTCCTACTTTAAATAATCAGAATATTTTACAGTAAATTACACTAAAAGAAATTTACATTACAGTAAAAGAGATTAGAAGGATATGCTTGTTGTGAAAAATGTTTTTAAAGCTGTTTGTACAATCAAGCTTTATCACAGAGATATTTTTTCTAACATGAGATGATGTGAATATTCTGCAAGCAATTAAAGACAAAATCAAATATAATCCAGGGTAATTGTTTCCAGTGAAACCAAGTACATGTCATCTACTTCCTGTATAGTTACATTAACTGTTCTTCTGAAATTAAACACACATGCGGAAGCATGTAAAGCTTTTTTAACATAGAAAACCTAAAACTGTCTTACTTCAGAAGGCTTTTCTTCTCCACCTCTCCCTCCTCACCCCCCTAGACATGCTGCTGTCAGAATTGCAACTGAAACACATAGTGAACATTCCAAATTAGATGGTTCCTGAAGCAAATGTACAACCTGTCAAGAAAATTATTGGAACAATACACTACTGGTTAGCTGACTGTAATGTGATGAGCTTTATAACCATGAATAAAGTTTTTGGCCTTGACTTTTTCAGCCTGTAGTGCTGACACACCCTGACTAACAAGGGATCAGGAATACTGCACAATTGCAACACTGAATTAATTCTTCAGAAACAGGAGTCAGGAACTATACAATATATGGGCAATTTTAAACCAGGAACTCAAACAAATCTGTACTGTACTGTCATAAAACACTTTAAATAAGGTTATCAATTGCTTGCAAAATGTATCCTGTATATATAGCTCTCTGCCAAGGAGAAATAATTACAGTAACTATTCCATCCTCAATTAATTGAAATCCATTCTGTGATCAAGTGAAATGTGTGCAGAAATGCCATCTGCTATCACATACCATGTGCTCAAATAGTTTATAGGAGATTTTACACTAGGATGAAGTTCATTCCTTCCTTTCTACAGCCTTCCAGGTTCAAGTTTTCTTGATGGTCCTTGGAAAAATGAAGAGAAAATCAACAGAGCTGAGTGCAGAATAATAAAGCACAAAAGAGAGAAGAAACAGAGACTTTTAATAAAGCAAATTCAGGAAAAAGAGAAGTTAATACAAATGGAAAAGAAGAAATACTTCAATCAGATCACCACCTTATTCAGTCACACAGTTTTGCCTGGTTTTGTTTGGTCAGGATTTTTTTTGTCGATTTTTGCTTTTGTTAGGTTTATGGTAGGGTTTGTTGTACGGGTTGTTCTGTGCGCTTTGTTTGGGGTGTTTTGGTGTGTTTCTGGGGGGGACGGTTTGTTTGTTTAAGAGTCTAGCACTGGGCTCTTCATTTTTTGGAGGCTCAATTAACAAGCAGCAATTAATGACAGCTACTCAACAGAATGATACATGGTCTCCTTCAACTTTGATAAATCTGCACTACTAAAACCCAGGAACATTGATTCATACTCTGTCATACCCAAAAAGAGACCAAATATACAGAATGTAAAAATTACATCCCATCTTTCAATATTATTTCTCAATAACGCTGATAGGTGGGGTGGGATATTTCAGACTAGTACAAAGAAAATGATGCCACTTTTCTAGAATCGTATTTATCTCCAGTTTCATGCTTGAAAAAGTAATTTGACTCAAAATAGTTCAAAGATAATTAAGCAAAGAGTTTCATGCCATGTCACCTTTACCTAAAAGAAAAAACACTAAATGGAAAGGAACTCATAAGAATCAACAGGAGTGAGACATCTCTGACCTAAGTGGATTTTATTATAATTATTACTCTGCAGCGAAAAAAAAAGCTCCTCTGAATAAAGAACACTATCAAGGGACTATACTTTAAATAAATAGAGAAGTCTTATATCTGCCATCAAACATGATTCAGCAGAACTGAAAAAAAAAAAAAAAGGAAAACTAGTGAGGAACACCCCCTCCATCCCCCATTTTTAGATGTTTCACTGAATACATCAAAACATCTTTACAATACTGGAAAATATGTAAAATAATTATAACAACATACTATTTTGGTGCACTGAATGTTATATGCTTGTATGTCATAGTTTGATCTGCAATGCCACCCAGTGGCAGTAATTCAGTATTTCATATAAATTTATATCCTCGTGGAAGAGCTTAATTTATTTTCTAGTATAAGCATCCAAAGATCTTTTTAACCCTGTATTCTTTTTCCTTTAATATCAACAAATATCCTTTTATACATAACGGCAGCATCATCTCATTGCTGCTGTTCAGTAAAAGTACAAGGCTTGGTTATTCTACTGCAGTACCTTAACAGACTAAACACAAAATGTTCCTGTTTTAATAAACACCTAGCTTGCTGAAAACAAGCACAGGCTGACAGATACTCTGTAATGAAGTATTTTTCCCTAATCACATTACTTACACAAACATTGGAAGTAAATATGATCTATCACACAAAAAAAAAAAACCGAACAAATAAATTGAACAAGATCCAAAAACTTGCAAGACATTTGTGAAAGTATCAGTACAGCTGATAGTATAGTGAACTACAGCTATGGCTCACAGTTTCTTAGTATTTCTCATATATAGAAGACTTTTATTCTATAATTTTTTCAAATGGACATGGAAAACACAAATGGAAACTGCTATAAATGTTTGAAATATATCAGTATCTTTGGCTCCATAAAGACACACATTATATTCATGTGGTATTAGTAAGACAACTACTTTTCACTCAAGCAGAGTGAATGGGCAACTGTGTTTCACAGAAGTAGAGACCTTTTGGTCCTAACAGGCTGCAAACAGAGCAGGCATTCATTAATACCATTTTTTTTTATTTTTAGAAGTGACAAAAACCCATAAATGCACATAATCGAAGGAATGTACTCTCTGCATGTTCTCCTGGCTTGCAACAGGAGCTCCACGTTTGAGTGAATGTTTACTATGCCTTTCAGCTGTTATGGTATGATCATAGAATAGTCTGGGTTAGAAGTGACTTTCAAAGGAGGTGCTCCATCCCTCTGATCATTTTTGTGGCCCTTCTCTGGACCCTCTCCAACAGGTCTGTGTCTTTCCTGTGCTGAGGCTCCAGAGCTGAATGCAGTACTGCAGGTGAGGCATGGTGTATGTTTTTTGATATAACAGTTCTGCCAAATAGAAAAAATAGAGAGGAAAGGCATGAGGGAAACCCACAACTGAGTAACTTCGAAGCCTCTGATAAAAAAAGGAATCAAGTTACATCTGATCAGTGGAAGTCAAGAGTGAGGTTTTCATTCCTCTAAAAACTACATGCATCTTAGACATGGTTCTTGTTGGAGACAATCTGCCCCACAGCCACTGACTGCTCTGGGATCTGTTGAGTTCAGATCAGGGCAGAAGAGGTGACTGTAAACAAGACATTCTTTCTTCCCTCTCAAAGATTCAGTGGTTTAAAAGAAAGGCCGTACAAAGCTCAGCACAAAGGAATCACTAGGAAATAAGTTATGAAAATAAATTGAGGAAAATAAAAATACACAAAACTTAGGATAAAGAGTTTGGAATTAAACATATAACAGTGTGGGACTCATTACTAGTTAAAACGTGCTCTCAGGATGAGATGAGAGAGTAATGACTGTGAAAGTTTAGATTAATTAGGACAGAATAGGCAGGAGTAAAGAAGAAATAAAAGATGAACATGCAAACCCCAGTATTTAAAAGGGAACGTAAGATCCCAGAATTTCACCATTCATCCCTGTGACCTTATATTTAAGATATTCACTAGAAAATTCCCCTCTAGCACAGATCTAACAAAATAAATATATTAAATAAATGTTTTAAAATTCTTTCTGCTGCACGTCTGACCACAGCAAATTCCTGGCAACTGCAGTTTTACAGTTAAAGGCAAACTGGAACTGAATACTAACTTTTACACAATGGTCAGAAAATGAAGCTCACTGTAGCCCCCAGGAGCATGACAACCAACACAAATTGTCCTGCAGTACCATGTGTTGCCATCCATCTGCTCCAGTAGGATAAACCTGCATCAACTCCATGCGCCAATTTCTTTCAGCCATTTTAGTTTACAGCTAGCAGTGAAATTCATAAAAATGGTTAAATATAAAAACATAGATGAAATATCAAAGATTAACACCCTAATGCTTAATATGCAAGTTTGTATTAGCACTGCATAAATACTTCAACTGAATTAATTCAGTTCTACTTAAGAATAAGTACCTATTTCTATTTATTATCATATATTCAAAGCACTTTAAAGCTCACATGCTCATCTTACTGCCATGAAATTTGGGATGCCACACAGGCAGAACTCCAAATCTCAGGTCATTTGAGACAAGGATTCCTGAAATCAGTTCCTGGAAAACAAACAAAAAATTCAACAGCCTTTTTACACTAATCTTCCATATACTATCACTGCATTTTCCACACAGTTGTGAATAAAATCAGAAATCATGATGACAGTGTTCCTAAACATGTGACATTTATTTCAGCTACTGTACTTTGCTCACTCTCACTCTGAGGAAATTGAAACTCTTCACTCAGTGACAAATATTAATTTAATGACACACAAACTACCAAGTTCTTCATTATGTTCCTCAGACTTCTAATCTGCTCACAATGTGCTGGAAAGCACAAGTCCTTGGCCTTCTAACACAGTATTAACTTATCTCTTGCAGTAATTTGAAAAAGCCATGGCCTACACACCACCCACTGCTTCTACAACTCAACCCATTATTCCTGCATAACATAAAACTCAAGTTGTGAAAGGATGCCCTCAGTTTCATGCATACATATTAGACAAGAAACACAAAGTTCAGGTACAGAACATCCCTGTATTGTGAAAAAACTGCCTTGGAGTAAGAAAAAAACAGCAAGGATATAGCGCCAGCTGTACGGCCTAAGAACAGGCTGAAATATAGATAAAACATTGAGAAAACAGGTATCTGGGCCTCTGTGCTGTGGGAATTGGAGAATGGCACACATACCAATCTTCTGTCACACAGGTTACTGAAGCTATTACATAAAATATCTGAATAGACAAGAACTGGTTAGATGCATTTCTCCATTAGCGACTCCATCATTCAAGAAGTTCAATAAGAATCTGTAAACCTCACTACTGAGAACAGCTGCACAACTGACTACCCAAGAACCACAGAGCTTATCTAACCACAGGCAGAGTACCAAATAAAGGGCAAACTAAGAGGCTGTACCGACACCACACTAACTGCTGTCATCTTAGACACAGCTGTAATACACTCCTAACACACATTCACTAACTCGTATTTGGACTGTCTTTTGAAAGGGGACACCTAAATTAGTCTTACAGTAAAAAATGTCAAAGCACATAACAAAAATGTTACTCTTTTTGAATTTTCCAGTCCTATGACAGATGCACACAGTATCACCTCACGTTCATTCACTCCTGCAATATACAGTTCACATACTGCTTCACATTCTGCCACAATTCACCATGGCAAACACACCTTTCTGATCCACTACTAATACCATGTATTTAACACAAACCAAAGTAAAAAGTAACAGCTAGCTCTGTAGACAGGCACATAAATCAGCAGACATACAGAGGTAGAGATCAGTCCACCCGAATTGTGTATTACTGTCTCAGAAAAGTAATTCATCCACCAACAAAGCCCATACCTTTATTTAGGTCTTTTTGTAGGTGGATGAGAGATTTCAGGGGGCATGGCTAAGGTCGTAAGCACATTTCCAACATCACTTTGTGCTAACATTCTTCTCAGCAAATTAGCCCATTAATGGCCCAGTACCTCAAATGTTACTCATAACACTTAGCAGAAAAAGCAGAGCACGGAATAAACAACCCTTAGATCCTCATCTGAACGGCTGGCAGAGCAAGAAAGTAAAAACAGTAACTGCTGAGGTCTGTAAGAGATACTGATTTTATACATACTTCTATAAATCACCTGCAATCCATCACCCTCACATGTACCCTGCCATTATGAACACTACTGCCTATGTACAAGGCAAAGCCAGATTTATCACACGGATTTCCTTACTCATTTAGAAACTCAGTTCAAACTCACAGGGGCAGGCCATTGTAATGCAGTCGTGTGACAACAGCCTGAGACCTTGGTCCACCACGGAGCTGGGTGAACACGGGGGGACGACACCAAAGACAACGGTGCAGCCAATTCTAACGAGAGAAACCAAGAGGAAACGCCAGGTATACCAACCACCGGCTGTTCCGACCCAGAACAGGCGCGTAGGCCGCCCGGTACAGAGCGCCGGGCTGCCCCCAGCTCAGGGCACGCCTGCAACGAGGGCCGCTGGGCCTCTCAGCGGAGCACTGCAGGAGGACCCCCCAGGCCACAGGGCGAAGGGGAGGCCGGCGGTCTCACCCGCCCATCCGCGCCGTGCCGCACCTCCCCAGTCCTCACCCGCGTCGAGCTCCAGCTGGTAGCAGGCCAGCGGCTCTAGGGACAGCTTGTAACCCTCGAACTTGGGGTCCAGGAGCAGGCGCTTGGCCTGCAAAGAGCAGTGAGACGCCATGCCGCGACACCAAGAACAGCTCGGCGAACACGCGGGAGCCGCCGCGCAGCACCACTGGGCCGGGACCGGGGGGCATGCCGGGAGCTGTAGTCCTCCGCCGCACTTCCTGTCGGCTCCCGAGAGCGAGGTGCTCCACCTCCTGCCGCCGGGGCCTGGCTCTGCCGAGCTGCGGAGGGGTGAGCCGGTGGCGACGGACTGTGGCCTGCTGGGGCCTTGCCCCGTGCTCGCAGTTCCGACTCGGCCGCGGGGGGAACCCCGGCGGGCGAGAGAGGCGCGGAGTGGGGGAAGGGAGAGGGGTGAGGAAGGACGGGATGCGGGGAGGCCGCGCCCGCTTCAGCGGCTCGGTTAGCTACCGGCGCCCCAGAGCTGGGCAGCCCGGCCCGGCGGGTGCTGTTCTGGTGCTGATTCCGGGGCTCCCTCGGTCGTTAGCAGTGGGGATGGGTCGTTAGCAGCGGGTGTGGTGCTGCCTGTAACTGTGCGAGCGACTTTCCTTTTGTTGTGTTAGTGACACGGATGGTGGTCAGCCCCTCTTCTGCTCCCAGTCGTTTGTGAAAAACCGGGACTTCCAACATGAACAAAGATGCCCAGATGAGAGCAACCATTAACCAAAAGCTAATAGAAACAGGAGAGCGAGAACGGTAAGCAGACTTCTGTTTCCTTGCCACCATGAAGCTAAAAATACCATCGAACACGAGACACTCCTAGAAGTAAAGATTAAGTAAACTTAACGCTAAATCCTGCAAATACCTGCATGTGAAAGCCGTATGTATTATGTAAAGCTGTATTAAAAATCTCTTATTTTTGTCTTTTGAGCAGTTTTATGTTAGTTTTTCACTTGAAAAGGGGAGATAGGAAAATAAAGGAGGGGGTGGTTGGCTTATGAACTCTTAAACTTATTCTTAAATTCGTACTCTTAGTTTTTTCTTACTCTGGCACTTTTTCACAGTATCACAGTATGCTAGAGATTGGAAGGGACCTCAAAAGATCATCTAGTCCAATCCCCCTGCCGGAGCAGGAACACCTAGATAATGTTACACAGGAATGTGTCCAGGCGGGTTTTGAATGTCTCCAGGGAAGGAGACTCCACAACCTCCCTGGGCAGCCTGTTCCAGTGTTCCGTCACCCTCACTGAGAAGAAGTTTCTTCTCAAGTTTAAGTGGAACCTCTTGTGTTCTAGTTTGTACCCATTACCCCTTGTCCTATCATTGTTTGCCACTGAGTAGAGCCTGGCTCCATCCTTGTGACACTCCCCCTTTATATATTTATATACACTAATAAGGTCACCCCTCAGTCTCCTCTTCTCTAAACTATAGAGACCCATCTCCCTCAGTCTTTCCTCATAAGGGAGATGCTCCACTCCCTTAATCATCTTAGTTGCCCTGCGCTGGACTCTCTCCAGGAGGTCCCTGTCCTTCTTGAACTGAGGGGCCCAGAACTGGACACAATATTCCAGATGCGGTCTTACCAGGACAGAGGAGAGGGGAAGGAGGACCTCTCTCGACCTACTAACCACCCCCTTTCTAATACACCCCAGGATGCCCTTGGCCTTCTTGGCCACAAGGGCACAGTGTTGGCTCATGGTCATCCTGTCGTCCACTAGGACCCCCAGGTCCCTCTCCCCTACACTGCTCTCTAACAGGTCGTTCCCCAACCTATACTGGAACCTGGGGTTGTTCCTGCCCAGATGCAGGACTCTACACTTTCCCTTGTTATATTTCATCAAGTTATTCCCTGCCCAACTCTCCAGCCTGTCCAGGTCTCGCTGGGTGGCAGGACAGCCTTCTGGCATGTCAGCCACTCCTCCCAGCTTAGTGTCATCAGCAAACTTGCTGATAGTACACTCAATTCCCTCATCTAAATCGTTGATGAATATATTAAATAATACTGGTCCCAGTACTGACCCTTGAGGCACTCCACTACTTACAAGCCTCCAACTAGACTCCGCCCCATAGACTACCACTCTCTGGCTTCTCTCCTTCAGCCAGTTCACAGTCCACCTCACTACCTGATCATCCAGTCCACACTTCCTCAATTTAGCTGTGAGGATGCTGTGGGAGACTGTGTCAAATGCTTTGCTGAAGTCAAGGTAGACCACATCCACCGCTCTGCCATCATCCATCCACCGTGTTATTTCCTCATAAAAGGCTAAGAGATTGGTCAAGCATGATTTTCCCCTGGTGAAGCCATGTTGACTGCCTCTCATAACCCTCTTATCCTTGATATGCCTTAAGATGGCACCAAGGATGAGGTGTTCCATCACTTTCCCAGGGATGGAGGTGAGGCTGACCGGTCTACAGTTACCCGGGTCCTCCTTCTTGCCCTTTTTGAAGACTGGAGTGACATTTGCTTTCCTCCAGTCCTCAGGCACCTCTCCCGTTTCCCAAGACTTGGTAAAGATGATGGAGAGTGGTCTAGCAATGACTTCCGCCAGTTCCCTCAGCACCCGCAGGTGCATCCCATCTGGACCCATGGATTTATGGATGTCCAGACTGCTCAACTGGTCTCTAACCCATTCCTCATCAACTAAGGCAAACTGCTCCGTTGACCTGACTTCATCTAAGGTCTCAGGGGTAGAGGGCTCTTCAGGACTGCCTGCAGCAGAGTAGACAGAGACAAAGAAGGCATTCAGTAACTCTGTCATCTCTGTATCTTCTGTCACCAGGGCACCCATCCCGTTCATCAGTGGGCCTACATTGCCTCTGATGTTAGTTTTATCTGCCATGTATTGGAAAAGCTCTTTTTGCTGTCCTTGACCCTTCTTGCCAGGTTTAATTCTAAGGAGGCCTTAGTCATCCTAGCTGCCTTCCTACATCCTCTAGCAGCAGCCTTATATTCCTCCCAAGTGGCCAGCCCCTCCTTCCATGACCTGTAAACTCTCCTCTTCCACTTGAGCATACCCAGCAATTCCCTATTTAGCCACGCAGGTCTCCTGGCCCTCTTCCTTGACTTCCTACGTGTCGGGATGCTCTGATCTTGAGCTCCGAAAAAGCAATCCTTGAATGCCAACCAACTATCTTGGCCCCTTTACCTTCAAACAGCCTTGCCTTCAAACAGCTTTTTTGTTTTAAAGCTCTTGGTTCTTATAAAAATCACCATTAAATGCACTTGTTGCAGTCAAATCTTGTTATTTCCTGATAATGAGACAAAGCTTCCCTGTTTGATTTTCTCCTGTGTACTTGTCTCTTGTTAGGGAAATAAATATGCAACGGAACACATAAAACAGAACTTGTGCAAGTCATTCTAGGGATCCCAATAAAGGTAGACAAGTGAATTATGCAGTGTGGTGTGGCAGCTAGGTTTTGGCCTTTTCTGTCTCTTAAGCCTGTTTTATTTGCATTATAGTTACATATCATTAGCAAACTTATAAATAGTTTGGGTTGGAAGGGACCTTCAAAGCTCATCCAGTCCAGCCCTCCTGCAATGAGCAGGGGCATCTTTAAATAATCAGGTTGTCCAGAATCACATCCAGCCTGGCCTTGAATGTCTCTGTGGATGGCACATCCACCACCTCTCTGGGAAACCTGTGCCAGTATTTTAACACCTTCCTTGTAAAAACTTCTGTCACACATCCAGCCTGAATCTCCCTCTTTTAGTTTAAAACCAACACCCCTCGTCCTATCACAATATCTCCTGTTAAAATGTCTCTCCCCAGCTTTCCTATAGGCCCCTTTAAAGAACTGAAAGGCCACAATAGGGTCTCCCTGAATCTTCTCCAGGCTGAACAACCCCAAATCTCTTGGCCTTTCCTCATATGAGAGGTGCTCTGTCCCTCTGATCATTTCTGTGGACTTTCTCTGGACCCTCTCCAACAGGTTCATGTCTTTCCTGTGCTAAGAACTACAGAGCTGCACACAGTACTCTGTGTGGTGTCTCAGCAGAGTAGAAGGGGGAGAATCATCTCCCTTGACCTGCTGGCCATGCATCCTCATCATCATTTCACTATACTCATAACACCATGCACCAAAAGCTCCATTTCCTTTATTTCTCAAGGCCTGTATGAGAAGGAGTCTTCTCCCTAGGTCATCGCATAGCCCTGTGCCCAGTGTAACCTTTCACAGACATGGTGTCTGCACTGTGCTCCTTTCCTGGTTGTGACCATCCCATTGGAGATTGCACAGAGCTTCAGCAGAGCAAACAATTTCTTGAAATGGTATTGGGAACTATTTTAGTCTAACAGTGAGAAGAGTTTTGTCAGGACATCAGAAGCTGTATTATAAGCAAGTTTTATCAGAGCCTTTCTATGATCAGTACTAATTTTCACTTTCTTAGCTAGCTTTCAGTATTCTTTATTGATATATGGAGTAGATGTATCATTGCAGCAGATTGTTGTAAGTCTTGTCCATTTTAACGCCTGAATCCTTTTCGCTTATGCTTATAATTGCCAACCACATTAGGAAGATACACGGTCCCTTTGTCTTCACCCAACATGAGGTAAAGCATAACTGGGAAGAGAAACCTGCTGTTGAAAACAGTTGTATGGAATTCTTCTTTTAGAAGGGAAGAGGGAAGGTTTCCTTTGAAGGCCTGTTTTTAGGTGAAATATTTTAACTTTTAAAGTTAGCATACGTATGCTAACAGAGTAGACCTGAGCAGTTCAAGTGACGCAAGGGCTTCTGCCTCTTTTCTGTGGCTGCAGCATCAATGCTGCCTGAAAGAAATACTGTGAAATTAGCTTCTGAGCAGCCAACTCCTCTCAGTCCAACATGGTAAACTGAAATTAATATTCAGGTTAGGGTTCACATGCTGTTCAGCTGTTTCTGCTGGGAGTTCTGTTGTGGGCAGGAATTGTAGACTTAATTGTCATCCTGAAACATAGTTAAGCTGTCAGCAATGTTTGCTGTTCCTAACAGGTTTCTATATTGTCTTAACAGCCTTAAAGAGTTGCTTAGAGCCAAATTAATCGAATGCGGCTGGAAGGATCAGCTGAAGGCACATTGCAAAGGTAACAGGGGTCAAATAACTAATATCCTTTGTAATCAGCTGAGGTTCTGGCCAAGTAAAAGTCCCAGATGAAGGCTTTGCTGTGTAACACTCAATTTAAATAAGACATGGGCAAGAGGAAGGTATCCCTGGCAATTGGTTTTGTATGCAAAAAAGCAGCTTGCCATCTTGGACACTTCTTTTCTGATCTGAACCTTCTTAAGTGCAGGAGGAAAATTCTTGGAATTGATTCCCTACATATTCATGATGATAGAGCTTTTTGTTTTGAGAAAGATGACTTCCTTACCACTGGAGAACAAAAAACAAGATAGAAGAAGATGGAGCAAATACAGTGATATGCAACTTAACAGCTTGAAAGAACTCTGCACATGGGAGACGAAGTACATTTTTACTCTTTCAAAGTACAGTTCTTGAAAGTAAGATCATCTACTTAGATGAGAGAAAAGAAGCTGATGAACCTCTAGATACCTGAATCTTTAGTTCTGAGTTAAGTTTTGAGCATTGCTACAATTTACTGGCTTGTAAATTATATGAGATTTACAAATAGTATTTCAGCAACCAGGAATACTACCACATGATGAAATTTCCTTAAAGCAAATAACAAATCCCTGGAGTTTTTGCTTTAGTTCTGATTTGGTCTATTGTGCCCAGCTACTGAATATTCCATCACAAGGCTTTTCCTTTTATAGGGCTGAGTGTGTTAAATTGTTTTCATAGGTGGATTTGCAGAAAAGGCTGAAATGATCCATGCTGGCAGTTGTCTGCCTGATACCACTGCCAGAAGTATTTCAGTAGTACAGGTAGTGGAAGGGATGTTTATCTGCCTTCTCAACTTTATATACTCTGCTATAGGAAAGCTATGTAAAATGTTTGGTTTATATTGGTACTTTGAACTATAACTGCGAGCAGAAGTTTGTTTGTCCGTGTTAAGGGCCTAACAGCCTCCAAAGGAAAGGACAGAGAGGAATTGGGAAGGGGTGGGAGGGGGGGTCTGTTGTTGTTATTGTTGGGCTGGGGGTTTTTGGGTGGTTTTTGGTAGTTCATTCTAGAGCTTCTTGACATTGTGGGTTAAAGCCAATGTTGAGCAATCCAGGATTATCTTCAACAGGAAATTCAACCAAGAAAAACAGTTTACTAATAGTTCATGTGATGTCAGTTCAGAAAATGGATTTAGTGTCTTGAACAATCAGTCCTATGGATACAGTTAAAAACATTCACATTTCCACAAAAAAAAAATCAGGTTTATGCTGCTGATTGGAAGTTTCTTCTCAGCATTGACTTTGCATCTTTAGGTCTTCACGGTACTATAAGTAGGCAGTTGTTTAAATGCTGGTATGCGTTAATCATACAGCATATCTTAATCTGTCTTTTGCTGTAGATGCATATCTTCTTTCAGAGATGCTTTTTTACTTTGTTGAAATATAGAGGTGTTATTTAAACCAATTAGGAGGAGTAGTGAGCGTTTAGTGTCTCTGTGTTCTCTCTTGCTGTATGTTACAAAGTCTTTTTCCAACTGCATCTCTTTCTCCCTATCATGTAAATAACATGTTTGAAGAGATAAGTGCTACAATACTCAAGCAATACAGACACCTGGTAATGCTCAGATAAGCTTAAACTGTGTTGTGTTGGATTCTAAAACATGAGCTGATCAAGATGCATCAGTAATTCCAAGTTCGAATTGTTAAACCCATGGTATGAATGAGAGGCTAAATCCACTGTGCAATGCAGTAGGCACTGAGTTACATTTAGGTCACGTGCTACTTTATATCCTCTGATGACCTACGTTTGCAGGTTTTGTCTCTTAATCTTTGGCATAGGTTTTGTCTTCTAATTAATGTGCTAAAAGACTTAAAAATATCATTCTTGGTCTTCCCCAGATGTTATTAAAGAAAAAGGATTAGAGCATGTTACTGTTGACGATTTGGTGGCAGAAATCACTCCCAAAGGCAGAGGTAAGAAAATGTAAACATGGATGTGTTAGGACATACAGATATGCCATTCTAAATGGGAAAAATATAGATGTGCTATATAAGAATCAAGTAGCTTCAGTTACTTTCAGGTATTAACAGAATTGCAAGAACAAAAAAAAAAATAGCTGTTGTGAAAGGTCGGTATTAGCGTATTTTTCCATGTTGTCCTGTTTTTTTACTTCTTGCTTTCTTATTTGTGTTTCAGCCTTGGTACCAGACAGTGTAAAGAAAGAACTCTTGCAAAGAATAAGAACCTTCCTTGCCCAGCATGCCAGTCTTTAACTTTGGCATTCACCTAGTATAGTGTTTCTGTATTAAGTCAGTCATGTAAGGATTGGAATGCAGTTTACATACTTAAGGATGACGAGCTGAAGTTCCTTTGCACTGCATTGATTTCTTAAACTTGGTGTTATTTTAATAAAAAAAATTGTGGATTTGTGGTTCTAAGGCTCTTCTCTGTGTCAGTGCACAGTGATACAGCATCACCTGTTCCTGGTTTTAATAAGCCATAATTTTATATGGTTGTGCAGAATTGCTCAAATTTAAAAGAAAAGAAGTGAGGTCAATAAGCGTATGAGGTAGAAATACAGAAGGGAGAAAGAAGTCTGTGGAAAATGGGATACGACATACTACTGAGCGTATCCTTTCTAATTTTCCCTGAGTAAGTAGCTGGACGGCATGAAGAAGTTAAGACTACATGAAAAAGTTGGTGGCATTCCTCCCAGTACTTCTTTGCTTTAGAGTGAGTGGTTTGAAGTCCACGATTTGTGTTGTAAGTAAGTATTCACACAGTAATTCATAAGAGGTTGAATTTTTCAAAGACAATTGTATCTCTTCACATTTACTTCAATTAGAGAGTCACTATTCTGATCCACAACTACTGTTTTCTAGCTTTGCCTGTGTTATTGGTAATTAAAAATTATGTTGATCTTTAGGGCCTTTTGAAATTTAATACAATCATTTGCCAACATTAAGTCTCTTTAAATTCTTTTATCGGTATCTGCAACATCAGCCAGCTCTATAAATGGCTGCAAAAATAAAGCTGATGAATAGAGAGAATTGGGAAAGGGGCTTTGAAGTGAGAACATTCAATTTTTGCCAGCTTCAATTTGAGGCCTCTGACAGATGATGAAGTGGAGGAGAAGCATGAGCAAAAACTGAGCAATTAGACACTGTCGTTACTTGGCCACTGTGAAAAGTTAATTGACTCAGTGTAAATCTCTATGCTCCTAATTACAAGAATACTCTCAAAACTGTCACTTAGAGTGGGGCTCAGGAAGTCGTGCCTGCTCCCATGGATTTGTGGATTTCATTCCTCAGTCATTGCTGCAAGCACTTCCCAAGGATCCTTCTGGGGGAACCAGTACCTCACGCATGGGGTGTACAATGCCTGTGCCTCCTGGTTCCTTGGCTGTGGATGAGGAAAATAATGTGCTCTGGTTCATAGCAAAGTGCTGGGTGCTCACTGGAAGGCAGGCTGTGGATGGGCTGAGCTCCCCCCTGCACAGGGATGGGACAGAACAGCAGTGCAGGGCTGTTGGTGCCAGGCTGCGAGTGTTCAGTTATTGTGTCTGCTCAGTCTGAGCTGGGCAACAGATGTGAGAGAAGAGTCCAGCAACAGCCGAAGGTGGTTATTGTTCCTCTGGCACTAGACAAAAGTCAGTCCAAACTGGGCAATACTGACTGTCAGTGAGTGGGACAAGACATAATCAGTCATGAACACCTTTTGTCTACACAAGACCAAGTTCCTGCTGAGACTGGAGCATGGAAGGAGCCAGAACTGGGATCTGTTGCAGGACAGATGCCCCTTCTGAGAACCTGTGCTGTGCTGTTTTAAAACTATCTTCCTGCCAGGTTGAGTGCATTTGCTGTATGTCATTGTCTTTGCTAAATAAAGGTGGATGTCAGAAAGAAGAAAATTCTTTCTTCCACTTAAAAATTCATTGTACTTTTAAAATGCTTATTTGCATTAATCCCATCCAGCAACTGAGCCCCGCACAGCCACTCACTCGCTCCCCTCGGTGAGATGTGGGAGAGAACCAGAAAGTTGAAAGTGAGAAACTCATGGGTTGATATAAAGGCAGTTTAACAGGTAAAGCACAAGCCCTACAATGCAAGCAAAGCAAAGCAAGGAATTCACTCACCGCTTCCCATGGGCAGGTAGGTGTTCAGCCATCTCCAGCAAAGCAGGGCTTCATCACGTGTAACAGTTACTTGGAAAGACATCATTCTGAACTTCCCCCCCGCCTCCTTCCCCCAGCTTTTCCTGCCGAGGATGACGCCATACAGTGTGGGATATCCCCTGGGTCAGCTGGGGTCAGCTGTCCCAGCTGTGTCCTCTCCCAACTCTATGTGCACCCATAGCCTACTTACTGGTGGGGTGGGGAGCAGAAAAGGTCTTGACTCTGTTAAGCACTGCTCAGCAGTAACTAAAGCGTCTCTGCATTATCAACACTGTTCTCAGCACAAATCTAAAACATACTAGCTTCTGTGGGAAAAAACCAACCATACCCCAGTCAACATCAGCACAGTATGTTAATTCAAAGTTTGACTTCTGCAACTTCATTTGCAATGGGTGTGTTCTGTTTGAATTGCATATATGTATATTTATTCTTAGGTCTTCATTCTATAATCAATTTACCCAATGCTAGTAACTGATGGAATACAGAATGTTTCTTCACACAATGTAGCAGAATATACGCTAGCTGAGCATATGTTTAATATTTGGCAAGGCTGCAAAATATCTTCTGTATCCTTACTCTTTTAGTCTTAGTGGTCTTTAATGATGTTCTTGGACACCTTGTACATGACTAAAAGTCTTTGCTTGTTGAAAGGCTGCAGTGTCATGGGCATACAGTAACTTGCTCCAGAGCTTCCACTTGATTTCTTTCATTGTGGTGGGAGAGGGCCAGACTTGAGGTATTCAGACACAGAAATGCGGAAGGCTTGTTGCCTGATTAGTAAACATTTGAGATTCCATCTAGAACATGACAGATGAAGTGCAGTTGCTGTAAGTGAAGTGTAGTTCTCCCCTGTGGGCAGCTCATGCTTGTCGCAGAATAAAGACCAAATGCTGTATGAATTTGCAGAAAGTTGTGGTGACCAATATGAAGTTAAAGGTTTGACAAATAGGTCTTTCACATGCTTACAAAAATAAGTTGTGAAGTTATGCCCAGACTGGCTTAAAATGCAAAAGCATAAAGAGACCCTGAAGGAACAGCAGAGTGACTGCGTTCCAGACACACAGCAGTGGCTCCTCTCCTAGGGTAACACAGGCTGCCCACTGATGTGAACATCCCAACACCACATGTTCCCACAGTTAACCACACCAGTGCAGCCCCCACTCAGAAGCTAGGCAAAAAGAATGTTTGACAACATGCAGATCCAAATTACACTGGTGTGGACTGGTAAGAGGCATCTTGATGGATCTTCTAAGACTAAAGTTAGATTTGGGGTGATATCAGAAATGGGAGATGGTTTCTAGAGGAATAAGTAAGTCCCCTTAGTGGCCTCATATTTTTGTTTTAACTGCAGATTTTATTCTCAGATGGACAGGGTAGCATTGTTTTGCAAACTGTTCTCTGAACAACTTCAGTTTCTACACATTTGGCTGAGTATTGAAAACAGTCATTAACATTCAGGATTCAGCCAGCACATTATTGTCCTGTTGAGGTTCTTTTCACACACTGAAATATATGATTATCTGTGCTGTTAAAGGTTCCATAGCTACAGCATGTACAGACACAGATAGATGCATTAACTACTTCTTCAAACTTTCAGCATTTTCAATGTCATGAAATACACCCATTCCTTACGAAAGCAGACAGCACCCAGAACTAGATAGCCAAGAAGAGACAGTTTAGGACTGATATGAATTACCTCAGCTGTGGGCAACTACTTCTTTTAGATGGTAGCCCTACATACACACTCTAGCAGCTGATTCAGCTTTTTCTTTTTGTAAACAAGCCTGTAAAAAATAGAATCTGTTTGTAAATTGATATTAAAATAATGGGTCAGTTAACAGCTGGGGTAAATTGGTATAGCTCTGGATGTGCACTAATCCAAACTGTATGTGACAGTGAATTGAATAGTCCTACTGCTGTCAATGAAAGACCAACAAAAAGAAGTTAGCTTAGCCTCCCCGTTTAGTCAGGCAGTGAGGTGTCTGAAATACACAATGAACTGGAACTGGTTAGATTCTAGTTTGTTTGATAACTATTTCCCCAGGAATACTTCTCCACGTTGACACAGTCCAGTCAAAAAACGTTATAATAACATCATCAAGAAATTCTGCTGGGATGTCAAACTTACACTCACATTTTAGATAGTTTTTCAATTGTTTGGGGGGGGCTGTGGGGAGTGGTTGGTGTTTTGTTTGTTTGGTTGTTGTTTGGGTTGGGTTTTTTTTCCTATTCTATTTTTCCCCATTCTTCTTCATCCTTGTTTACTGCCACAGTATTTCAGAACAGGCCTTTATCACTTGGAGAACAAGCGTCTGAAGTCTGTTGTAATCCAGCAATAGTCTGTCAGTGATATTAAAAAGTTACTGATGGCTCTCAGAGCTTCTGTCTGGAAGGTCCGTTGGGGTGACAGCTCTGCACTACCTAGCCCATGTCCTCATCTTTTAGTTCACATAATGGAATATGTTTGATTTTACTTGATCATGTGTCATGGTTTAAATAAAGTCAGCCATAAATTATGCAGTCGCTCTCTCACTCCCCTCCCCCCCCCCCCTTCTTTCCCCCCACTCCCAGAGGGATGGGGAGGAGAATCAAAAAAAATGTAATACCCACAGGTTGAGATAAGAACAGTTTAGTTACTAAGGTATAACACAAATCACTGCTGCTACCACCAATAATAATAATAATGAAAAAGGAAATAACAAGGGAAGAGAATACAATACCACCCGCCGACCGATAATACCCAGCCCGATCGAGCACCAACAGATACGTAGTTCTGCCCCACGGTGAAATAGCCCTTCCGGGTAACTCCCAGTTACATCCCGGCATGACATGCTGTGCTATGGAATACCTCTTTGGCTAGTTTGGGTCAGGTGTCCTGTCTCTGCTTCCTCCCGGCTTCCCCTCTTCTCTGGCAGAGCGTGAGCCTCACAAAGTCCTTTGTCAGACTAAACATTTGAGCAGTAACTGAAAACATCGGTGTTATCAGCGCTGTCCCCAGGCCAAAAGTCAAAAACACAGCGCTGCACAAGCTACTAAGAAAGAGAAAAAATGACTGCTACTGCTAAACCCAGGACATTGTGGCACCTTGATAGTTTGGCTTTAACTTACTTAGTGATTGAGCTTTTATGGGAGCAATGGAAAATATCCAATGCTTTTACCTGCTGGCTTTCTTTAAATTTCTAAATATTTGCAATTGAAATCAGAATTGTATTCTACTTGGCCTGTTTTTCTCAAGCTATTAATTTTTAAAAGAAACAGCTGTGGCTGCAGAGCCAAATTTGTAATGGCTGGAGCCCAAAATGAGGAAAAATGAATTCCTCATAAAAAATGTATACTTAACCACTTTAGTGTAATGAATTAGTTAATTAGCATTCTGCTTGGAATGAGAAAAAGCCTAATCCCACTTTAGTGTATCTCCCATTTATGACGATGCTTTCCACCTGAACAGTATTATTCTTAAATGCTTACCTTAAAACTAGTGAAGTAGTTAGAAGTAGAGCATAAAAAATACCCCCTCAGAAATTCATGCTGATTTCTGTTAGTTGGAGTTGCTAGGAAAGCAGTTATCCATTCTTTCAGTCGTTGATCCTGAGCTAACATACTGAGTTGCTGCTGCTAAAATCTGCATCTGGCAGCCTGCAGGTGAACACTGACAAGGGCAGAGCAACTTGGCCTCTCTTGTCGGCTGGCTCCCAACAACAGCCTAGGTACAAAGTCAGCACTGCATTGAGTTTTTACATCTGGTGCAGAGGGCAAAAGCAATATTTAATTTCCTGGAAGCAATGACACTTACTAAAAGGAAAGTTGATAGAAGATATGGGTTGTGATGCGTCAGAACCTCCTCAGGGAGAAAACAGGAAACATAGGGCACTTTAACAGAGAAAGGCGCAGAATCATAGAATGATTGGGGTTGGAAAGCACCTTAAAGCTCATCCAGTTCCAACCCCCTGCCATGTGCAGGGACATCTTCCTCAAGACCAGGTTGCTCAAAGCTCCATCCAACCTGGCACTGAAAAAAAAGCTTCAAGAGGAAAAGGGACATAAAGAGCAGACAAAAATAGAAGTCAGACAAATTCAAATTTAAAACAAGATGACACTTGTAAAAGCACAGCTGCTTAATCACTGGAACAAGCTATGAAGAAATATGGTGGATCCTTCAACACTTTCCTGAGTACAAGATGCCTTTCTGGAAGAGCTGCATTATTTGCCTATGAGTGTTCCCTAGAGCTGGCAGCAGCAGCTCAGTTTCTTCCAGCTGAGAAAGGTAAAACCATGATAAATACTCCACGTTTATACTTCTGCTCGCTTGTGAAAGAAAGAGAGGCATCCCCCAGAATGTAAGGTCCAGAGCAGCTTGCTGATTTGTAAAAGTCCTCTGCTAACTCCTGTTCCAGAAAAGCTCAGCAGCATCTCAAATGCTATTTTCTAACACTTTCCAAGGTGAACCTTCTAGTGAACTTGCCATAGAGAGAAATGCTGCTTCAAGCAGTAGCTGTTAGCCCCAGTACAGGTATAACTGGCTGGAATGCAGTTCCTTAGAATCGATGACAGTAGTTACAGCAGCAGTTAAGAATGACAAAAATCTTTTCTTTGTAACTTGCACTGAAAAATGTGCCTGTCTAGCTAATCTGTTAACTTTTCCATGTGCATTTCACTGAGATAAGTTTCTGCCCAAATCCCAGATCCGTTTGGTAATACTTGAGTAGTTCAGATTAAATTTCAAAATACCCATTGATATATTTTTTGCAAGGAGAAGTGTTTCATCAAATAGTCAATGGGGAGGACTGTTCTTCCTCTGCTGAGTGAAGATTGGAAAGACTACTGTGCTTGGTTTCTGCCTACTGACTGCTGCAATGATAAAGATGACTTAAAATGTTTCCTTGCTACCATGACGTAAAGAGGAAAACTGGATAACAAATTAAATTTATTTCACTTCCTCATTTCCCTTCTTTGACTGCTGTCTCTTCTAAACTGTATATATGAGATTATGCAGTTATATTCAAAACCAGCTGTTGAATTTCCCCCCCACAAAAACTGGGATCTAGATGTCCCGATCCAAATTTTACTGAGACAGTGAAGTTAGTCTGAAGCTGGGATTGATTTTAGTCAGATTTTGGGAGCTCAACACTTCCAACAGCAACTTGGGTTTGGCACATAGGTGCTCAGACAAGAACTTGAGTTTTGAAGTTTTTGAGTTATAATATAGGTCTTTGTTGCTGCATTGATTTGTTTTAAAATGGAGAAAAGGAGTCATGATTAATTTTTTTTTCTATTAGTTTCCCAACTTTGGAATAATTCTTTTAGAAAATTCTTCTAGAAATGAGATTATTAGAATTGGCAAAGAGCATGGAAAAAAGAAATGAAATACACATTTTACCAATAGATAGAAATTCTTCTAACAAATGATGAAGCATGAAGACACATGATTTCATGATTCTCATCCCTCCTCCAACAAACTCCAGATAGAAAATCCTTTGCTTTCCTAAATGCATTTCCAAACAAAAGTTCATGACTATTTCCATGCTATGCACTCTCTCTCCTATTTCCCTAAATGCAAACCATACACATGCACATGCAAGCATATCCATGTAGATAACTATTTTTGTAAAGCAACATGCTAAATACTCAGGTATTTTGAACTCAAAAATTCTAACACTATGCCTAGGATCTGTCTTCTAATAACTTGAACTTAGAGCTTCCAAAAGGATTACTTGGGATGTGTGGGCCGTGCACCTTTTCACAATTTCAAATATATTTTTTTTACATATTATATGCTTACTAAAAGTCAGGTTTTTTATTTTTTCTACAAAGGTCTCTCACCAGGATCACCAGTCTGGAAATTACCTCTACAAGGCATTTCAAGCCTTAACATGCATGAGGGAAGGAATTTAAGGTACACTGGCAGAGGCAGTGGAGAGTAGAGCTTCAGCATGGAAACCTTTTAGAGAGAAAAGAGGCTGTCATGACTCTTGCCTACTTACTTGGGAAAGGGGCAGATTTTCATACATGCTAGGATACACATTTGCCTAAACTTAGGCAAACTCTTAGACAATACTTAGACTTTACCAAAAACAGGTGCTCAGTAATGCTACAAAAGAATGGAAAATATGTCTCTCATCTAGGATTTCAAGACAGTTAACGATGAAATTTCAAAAAGCAGAATATGAATTTGTAGCAGCGGTACAGAAATCTACTTGCAAATTTTATAGTAAAAGCCTGCAATTTTTCTGTGGTTGAAACTGTGAAAACTCTTAACTTTGGCCAGAATCAAACACTTGTCCAGGGTAAAATCTCTTCTGCAAATGTAAAACTCCAGTTACTGCACAATTCAACAGGACTGTAACTCAGGGAAGGCACCCTTAGATAAAAAAGTTATTTGTAGCTTTAACAAGTGACTGAACAGTGAGAGAGCACACGAGCAAATGAAGCACAGATATTGGAGGAATTCATAGAATCATAGAATAGTTAGGGTTGGAAAGGACCTTAAGATCATCAAGTTCCAACCCCCTTGCCATGGGCAGGGACACCTCACACTCAACCTCAAACTAAACCTTACCCAAGGCCTCGTCCAGCCTGGTCTTGAACACTGCCAGGGATGGAGCATTCACAACCTCCCTGGGCAACCTGTTCCAGTGCCTCACCACTATCACAGGAAAGAATTTCTTCCTTATATCCAATCTTTCATATTGAAAGGGAAACTGTATCCTTTTTGTGTTTGGAAATGGACATACTAAATAGAAACACAGATGGCATCTATCCAGTGGCTGTGGAACCATGGAGTGATGGAAACTGCTTTGCATGTAAAGAACTGACACTAGCAAACTTGCAAATTGTCAGGTGATATCACATGTATGTTTAATCCTTAGTATCTGTAAAAGAAAAGCATTAATTAAAAAAAAAATGTAATTCCCTAACAAATTTTATTAGTTTACTGTAGCAGTACTACATGTGCTGTGGCAACGAAATATCTAGGATTTAAGACCATCTCTTTGGCATAAATCAGGTTAAAAACTTAAGAGCTAAGAGTTGATGGCATTTTTTAACCGGGAAGTATTTATCCCTGCAAACATTTATTTTGAAATAATGTTTATATTATTCCCAAATTTGAAGTTGCATAATTATGTTTTCTATGAAAACAGCTATTCTCCATGTGTGGTCTGTCAATTTTCAGATTTTTTTCCCATTAACACATCAGACACACACAGGTCTGCTGTGCAGTCAGGGCGATAGGGTGGGCGAGCCACTCTAGCAGTTTTTGTATTAAGTGTGGGTGTTTATATACATATTTTAAAGCATTTCGTTCTCACTGTGGCATATTCCCTATTGAGTATATAGACTGTAATGCCAAAGCGAGTGTGTTCTTAAAGGAAATGTCTCTGGCTATCTTCACAATCTGATGTCTCTGGCTATATTCACAATCTGATCTCTCCCATTGTGCCATGCTTTTTTGAGTGAATGCAGATGAAGATTATTTTCCAGTTTCTGCTTTAGACAGAACGCTGTCCTGAAAGGTTTAACTCTTTATTACACAAATGGTTTTGAAATAATGCTTAAAATTAAAACCAGCATTACATATATTGAGTTTCTCTTACTGAATGCAGGTTTTGCAGGCACATCAGTCCCCACCTGAGCAACACTGCACGATTGTTGCCCTTCAGCTCAGCCACTGCTGTGCCCTGACTGCTATGGACCCTATTGATCCTGGACTCCCTAGCTTGTCCTCAGACCTGCCTTATCACCAGAAAACCACCTGTTGGTCTGGACCCTGAGCTGCCGCCAGCCTGCCTTGCTGAGGTCCTGGTTGGAGAGGCCCCTGCCCTGCCACCAGCCATGTCATGCTTGGTTCCTTGTCCCTCTGGCCCCTGCTTCTGGATGAAGAGCTGTGGAATGCACTTACAGTTCCTGCTGGGACGCAAGAAGAAGGAAACGAATCCTGTTCCGTCCTCCCAACAAGAACCATCCTCCTAGCACCCACCTCCTCACTGCCTGAGCCAACAGTACAGGAGACAGCAGTTAGGAGGTTAGCTACACAGCAGGAAGTCTGTAAGTGAAGGCAGCTAAGGAGAGCAGAACTGAGCAGAGAAAGAACTCGGCGGTATGATTTGAAGGGGGGCTGAATCAGAGCTGCCTTGCAAGTTGACTAGGCCTCCCAGTGAGCAGGGATTGCATTGTCAAATGTCCAGGCACACACAGAGCTCTGGAAAAATCACGTTACTGAACATCTCCCTCCTCTTTTCTGCACATCATCAGGGAATGAATAAACTGTGCCCGGAGGCCAGCCAGTTCACACACACACAAGTCCTTCTTGGGGCATCTGGATGAACAAAGGAGACACTGGCAAGGCCCCAGGACCCACCGCCAGCTGAGGCTACACCCTCAGCTACTGCAGACTCTTTATTACTTTTTAGCAGTTTTCAAATGTACAGCTCAGCATCTAGCCAACCACAGCTGGGCTACCTTTACAACCACCGATGTAGCACCCTGATTTATTAAAGACCAATGCTTTTTATCGCAGCTCCCCAAGCTGACAAGACGCCTCTCGAACTCCCGCGGGGCGAGGCAGCAGCCGTGCCGCGCGCAGCAGAACGGGCTGGGGCAGGGGGCGCGAACTGCCAGCGGTCGGTCCCTCCGTAGAGGTCTCGCCAGCTCCTCAGCAGCCGCCCGCTCCGTCACTGCCGGCACAGCCGCCCCCCTGCGGAAGCCATGGCGGCGGGAGGGAGCAGGAGGGCGGGTCAGTGGCGCGCTGGGAAGGGGCGCGGCCGGAAGAGGCGGGCTCATCGCCCGGGTGACCGGAGGCTGACATGGCGGTGCGGGAGGCGGCAGCACGCACCGAGCTTTGAATGAGGGGCGTCCGGCTAGGGCGCAGGCTGCGGGAGCGGCCCCCCGCGCTCCCCGCCCCCCGAAGCGCCTTTCCGCGACAGGCAGGTGAGTGGCGGCCCGCGTCCTTCTCCTGCAGGTGCACCGTTTCCGCCTCGCTTCGCCTTTCCGCGGCGCGGCTAGGTAGGGGGCCCGGTCTCGGTCTTTTCCCGCCTTAGGGCAGGCCGTCGCTGTTCTTCCCCAGAAGCGCTCCACCCCGTTCCCCTGCGTGCTCGGGACGCCGCGTGGCCGCCGGCGCACCTGCGCCCCATGGGCCTCGCCCGCCGGCAGGCCTGCCCGGGGGCACGGGGCCCGCGGTCACCCGGTGTCTGCTCGGTGCGGGGCATGGCGGGCCGGGGGCACCTCACAGGCTGGGCAAAGCGACTAAGGAGTAGATCGGCAGCGTTTGGGGACTGAGGGGCTTGGCACCCGCTGGGGAAAGGGGACGGGAGCGCGTCCTGTCGAGCTGACGGGTTTCAGCATTTCTGGTGTTTCTCGGGGCTCTGGGGGACCATGCTTCTTGGGGTTACCTAGTGTGAGATTTTCCTTTGTTTCTGCTGACTGATAGATGGCATGAAAGTTAACGTGAAAGTTGCTTAGTACAGTTTTAAAGGCTTTAAGAATCTCTAAGAGGTCACAGGAAACTTAGGTGCTGCCGTCTGGCCTCGGTGTTGCCTGTAGTTGAACACTTGAGCCCGGGCTGTTCTGTAGAATGGTGGGACACTATTTAATGGTCATGAATTCTCAATGTGTCTGAGTTGCACCTATAATGTAAACAGCATAGCTTGCTGCTTTGCAGTCCTGGAAGTGCTGACATGCTTTGTAGAGATTTCTTTAAGCCCTTTTGCGCAGCATGTCTTGTAGTGTATCTTGACTGTAAATAGCAGGTGTTTGTCGAGACAGCTGATGTCGCAAGATGATTTTATGGTGCTGACAATGAGGATGTGTTACTTTTTCATCTCTGGCTTTCCATGTAGCTACAGATAACTAAAGTCCGGGATGACTAATAATGACTGGAACAGAACTGGGGTCTCTTGAACTGTGATTTTGTGCCTGAGAACTTCTCAGTGTTGTGATTTAGTGCATTATGTCAAAGACTCTTTGTGAATGTGAACTAAGTTGAAGTGAGTATCATGGGTTTGCATGACTTCAATCCCTGTGTTCTGTATGCTGGTTTTCAGAAGGCAGTGGTTTATATAGATAAGGATTGTCAAAGAATGTCTGATAAATCAGTGGACAGACTTTTTATTTTAGCTAACATTGCCTTGTAAAATAGAAGTTAGAATTTCTAATTCAGAACAGAGAGCTTCACGAGTTCACGTGAACAAGATTGGAACTATGTTCAGTTTCTTGCAGAGGAAGGGGTGAGATAAGGTGGTATTACTATAGCAGTTTTGTGGGTTTAAGAGTAGCATGCTTTAGAAGAAGTTGAAACTCCGTATTTTGTGTGATGGAGTGTTGGGTGTCCAGGAATAACTTGGTAATCACCAGCATGCACCAGTTTTTACTGCCTTTAATTAAAGAAGCACACATTCCATCTTGAATTTTGCTGTCTTCTGCAGCTCCTGATAGTCTTGAAATCTCTTGCTGTGTTTGAGCACCTTGGATCACTTAGCTCACAGGTAGAGTAGTCTTTTCCCAGCTACCTGGAGCATTAGTGTTGGAACTACAGTATATATTATGGACATCCACCAACCACCGACTTGTAGGTAGACAGGAGGTACCTCCTAGTCTTTCCTTTGGATTCTGCTCCATTGTCTCATGCCGTAGTAGCATGGCTTTAGGGTTCAGTTATGTTGCCATTTAACCTCTCTGTTTATCAACTAGGTGTTGGGGACATTGACAAGTTCTTTCCTTCTGCCTTTGTGTTCTAAATATTATGTATATATATAAAGTGATAAACAAGCAAACAAAACCCAAACACAGAAATCAGTCACGAAGAAGGGAATGGAACCTTCTCATCAGGCTGCAAGACTCATGGTTACTCTGAAATGCAGTAGGTGCTGATCGTGTCTTTCAGTACCTGATTGAATGCTGTTCCTGAATCATTATGTTGACCTTTATAAAATACAGAAGGCCTTCGTACGTGCTGTCATGTACATGATTTGGAGGAGGATTTGTGTGCTTAAAAATAAATAGGTTTTTTAGCTCTGTCTAGTAACCTTCTTAGAATTCAATCTCCCTGTAAACCTAGTTGGGCATCTGCAGATAGATGTGGCCACTCCACTTTTGTAAAATTTCATACAAAATAAACTTCTAAGAAATCCTGTCCTTAGCAGTGAAACTTCGGACTAGCCTTATGGTACTTGCTAGTGAAGACACACTGGTTCAGCTGTGCTTTTGTGGAGTTTTGGTGCTGACATATGTAAGCACTTAAGGTTATGTTAGTCTTTTGTACTAGGAAGGGAACTTCTCATTTTGCTTTAGAAGGGTGAGGCTTTTTCTGTGGCTGCTTATGTAAATATGTAGCTGGCAGGTAACCTTTCAGTTTCAGATGTTATTTTTAGTCTCAGTTTAGACACCATCCTTTGGCTATTTAGCTAGCTGTGTTTAATGTAAGTTAAAGTCACTGTTACCAAGGTGTCTTCATGTATTCATTGCAGAGTCACAGATGAGCTGATGTTAAAGAATGTAACCAATTCAGAAAGAACTGGTAATTTAAGCAGAAATTTTGAAGATGGTGACCCCTAAATAAAACTACTCAGTAACAATCAGTCCTCATTGTAGAGGAACAGAGGAGAGAAGGATAGGTGCGCAGTGAGTGTTTTAACATCTTTTTCACTGACAGTAGGAGCTGAGCTCTATAAGAAGGAACAAGCCTATAAAGCGATTTTAGTGCCACAAAGTGACTTTATTTTAGAATTGGCTTGGTCTTATGAAATAGTGTTTAAGGGGCACATTTAGGTATGCGCAGTTAGGTATGAAAGAGGGAGTGCTTCCCCACATGACAACATGTTCATTGTACAGTGGTGGCCAGTAAGAGTCCTGCTTATTGAACCACAGTTAACTGGCACAGATGGACTGTGTATGCCATGGATGATTTGAGGGTTTGTATCAGCGAAGTCAGAGTTCTGATGAGGCCACTACTGCAAGCTGAAAGCAATTGAAAAATGCTTCAGTTCAGTAAACTTCTGATCTTTCCCTCTCTTCACTATATTTCTTTTATAGATCTATAAAATGTTTTCAGGGATGAGTTGCCTCATTCTTCTGATCTGGGTCTAATGTGTTTCACATCTTGCTCCTGCTGTGCTTTAATCCTTTCTGTGCTCATTTTTCATGTAAGCAACTGCTGTGATTTTTTTTTTTTTTACTAATAAAAGCAGTATGAGCTACACTAGTCAAACTCCAGTTAAATTTAGTGTCTGTTACAAAACTGTTGCATTGACTGATAGAATCAGATTAATTAGGGTACATGTCCTGATTTATTTGCTTTCTGTTGTAATGGAACTTAAAAGTTCAGTTGACAGGAAGTCTGATAAATCTAATACATTAGAAGCAATCTCAATAATGGGAGAAGGAAAGTTCCATCTCATTTTACAAATGGGAAGCTGAGGCATGAGGCGTGTTATGCACAACAGCGTATCAGGCTGACAGACAATCTTAATGGATTTCCTGAATTCTAGTCTAGTGTTTCACCTTTGCCACCTGTTTAGAAATGTTATAGGACTGTATATGTCTCTGTGCCATCCTGTATCATAGTTCGCTGCTGATGTAATTTTAGTTCCTTTTGGGATTCATTATCAAGGAAAGACTTAAGAAAAGAAAGAAGGATGTGGCCCTACTATTAAGCATTATGCTGTCCGATATTATTTCCCATTCATGAGATAAGGAGCACATGGCTGTGCTTCTTGACAGTGTTTGAGAAAGGTGGACAAGAAAAGAAAGAACACTTTGTTTCACTTAAAGTTTACATAGTTGTTTACCATTACACAAGTTTAGTGTAATGGTATCAGGGGAATTAAGTTTGCAGTAAACTCAAGGAATACTAAGGTTCCATGTGTACATATTTATTCATGTCAGTGCTTCAGAATATAAAATTATTTACCTTTGAGAAAATAAGTTTCAAAACAAAACAAAAAAAAACCCAAACCACACACCCAAACATAACCCTAAAGCTCTCCCCCCCAAACCTTTAGCTAACCTTTAACTTTTCTTTTTGGGTAGTGCTGTCCTTAGAGTAACACTGCAAATGCTTCAAGTGCTACTTCAGACACTGGGGAAGATGCTTGACTTGTCATAATATTGAGCCAATAATATATTCACAATCCTGTTTTAAACAACTTTTAGCATATTGCAAAAATTAGTGTATATATACTGCTTCATGTCTTAATTAGCAGTATAAAAACTGGTTACACTGAGGAAAGTACTCTTTAAAGGCAGATGATTGCTAGTACTACTATGGCTAGCTGACTACTATTGTTGCTGAAACTCTGGTTGTGCATCATACATACTATCTGTAGTGTCCAGAGCTTAATTGGGAAAACTGCAGTGAAGAGGCAGGCCAGACAGTACGTACTGTCTTGAAGGGCCTAGCGCTGCCAGAGTTCAAGTGAAATGCAGCTCTAACACAAATACATGATGTGATTATGTGTCTCATCTCAGAAACTTTTGTGTGACACATAGAAAGTGGAAGGGGACAAGTTACCTGATAGCTGTTAAACCCTGGCAAACAGTCATACAGGTGATACTGGAGTAGACACTCATGTATAGGAATGATGTGGGACAAAAGGATTAAGTTCTGGTGGCTAACTTTTGTCAGCAGTGGACTTCACAAACTTGCAAGACAGACTTCTTGTGGATTCTGTTGGGGCTTTTTGGTTGTTGTTTATATTGAGCCGATAGAGTATACAATTTGGTATATAAAAAATGGGGATGAATTGAAAAAGTGAGGTTTTATATATATAAAACTGATTTATAATATATGTAACTGATACATGAGTATTGTTTTTGTTTTAGTTTTGCACTTAGGTAGTAAACTTCCCAGTCCTCTCAGTTCCAAACTCTTGACTAATCCATTCTTCTGTCACCTAGATACTGTCAAAATTGCTTATTCCAGAAGGTAAGAAGTGCTTGAGCACAATATGGAATGCAAGTCTTACCTTTAAAACTAAAACCTAAATATGTTGTACGGTGTCTGCTGTTCTTGCTTCTTTGTGGGAAGTTTTGACTGTTTCCTGTTAGATCAAGAGCCCATTTAATGCCCACTCTTGTATAAGGTTTTCTAAATTTAAGTCTTCCATGAAAGGAGACTAAGACAATACTAGTGTTGAAGTAAAGGTGAAGTGTGTCCTATGAGGCCTTTCTCTTGCGCTAGAGCTTGGTAGTGTGGTCTGTAATTTGGCGTTTACTCATTGACTTAAGCCTTTCCTTTTACAGTAAAAGAGCCTGTTTATTTAATAATGATTTCTCAGCAGAAATTTCAGATCTGGTCTGTATGTGAAGCAGTATTTCCAGGACTATATTTATATAGTGTTTAATACTAGTTACATTATCTTAACAAATGAGCACCGATAAAAAATAAGCTCCATGAAGCTCACAAATCCCATTATGTACTTTTTAATAAAATCCTCAGGGCAGTATTGGAGCAGCCTACCTAATGATCCACCTTCCTGACTCTTCCTAACTTAAAGCCTGGAATATAGAAAGTGATTTAAATGCCATAACATATTTGAAATCAAGCTGTCCTTCCATGGAGTACTCATGGCCTGAGGAAAATGTCACAGGGCTGCCTTCTCTTCTCACCAGGAGGTATGTTAAACTTGCAACAGAAAATGTTGTTAACACATGTAGACGTATATAATGAAAAGCTATTTGTGTAGCCTAACCTCTTATTCTTTATTCTGAAATGTTCACCTCTAGAAGAGAAAAGGATCCTTGAATTACAACAGATTATTCTGATTCAGTCTGTACCTGTGTAAGGGGATCTGTTGGAATAGTGTAAAATACTGAGTATGAATTCTCTAGATTATCAATTTGACACTGAAACAAGCCTAAATGGCTTCAGCCACAGATGATTGTTTTCTTGTCCGGGTTTGCCAGCATGATCCAGTCTGGAACAGGAATACTGACAGATCCAGGGGTTAACTGCTGCGATAGTGCACCCAGGTTGAACAGGGTCTTTCTTTGCTGATGATTTTTCAGTGATGCTGGTTCTAAAATAAACAGCGTTTGTTCTCATCATACATTTCCATCAAAATGGAAGCTAAACAGCCAATTTTGGGTTTTGATTTAGTGACTAAATTTATAATTTGTATGTGCAAGACTTGCTCATGCAAATGTGAGTTTCTTTCTGATGATTATTCTGTTATTCTTGCATCAGGAAAAAATTCTTTACTGTGAGAGTGACAGAGCACTGGAACGGGTTGCCCAGGGGGGTTGTGGAGTCTCCTACATTGGGGATATTCAAGGCCTGCCTGGACAAGTTCCTGTGTGATGTACTCTAGGTTACCCTGCTCTTCCAGGGGGGTTGGACTAGATGATCTTTTGAGGTCCCTTCCAACCCTTGGAATTCTGTGATTGTGTGATTCCTAGTGTTCAGTGCCATTGTTAGTGCATAAGCCAGCAGCTGTACAGTCACTGCGTTTGATTGCCCACACTTCCCTTTTTAAAATACCTCTAACTGTGACTTCACTTATGATAATGTGCGGTTTCTTTAAAGTCTGTATATATATTCAGTACTTGCATTATTCACGTCACCGAAATGTCCTGATAGTAGGTAGGTAGTTTCTGTGCTCCAGGTACCTCCTCTCTCTTCTTGCATTAATATAGTTTCATAGAATGCTCCTTGCTTCTCAGCAGCTAAGAAGTTGACTTTAAGAACCATTTAAATATGTATAATCCTCTATATCTAACTTCTTTTCTTTTGCAGGGAGGGTTTTTCACCATGGCCATAACACAGTTTCGACTCTTTAAAATCTGTACTTGCCTGGCAGCAGTGCTTTCTTTCATTAAAAAGTTAATATGCAGGTAAACAAGTGTGATTTAATTTGGTTACATTGTCTTTTTTAATTACAGGTTCTTGCACTTCTTTCCTTCTCCCAGCACCCACCTTCCACTTTTCCCAGTTCTGATTTTACTAATTGCAAAACAAGACAGATAAAAGCTAAGTCAACATTCATGCTTTAAACTTCATATTTCTTCAGAATTCAGAAGTTTATGTTGTGCAGTTGTGAGTGTACTTTGTGGTATGATAGCTCTAATGAGTGTTTTCTAAACAACTATGACGGGTTTTAAAAATGCCTTTTAAAAATATCCCATGTCAAAGCAAAATTGTTCTTTGCATTTTTTATAAATACTTGACAAGTGATACTTTGTTTTTTAAGAGACTTGATTAATGGCAGCACCCATCAAGTCATCAGTCAGTAAGCTTTCATTATAAATGTGTGATTCTAATCCTGCTTTGTCAAGAAACAGTTGCCTGAGACTTCAGATTCTTCTGCCTGTTGAAGTTTCCTTCAAAAGTTTGGAGGAGAGTGATTAAAGTTCATGAAAACTTTTTTCTTTGTTTTTTAATGAACAGAACTTATTTTTTGTTTACTCTTGTAAGTCATACATAGTGTTCTTTCAAGTTGTAGACCCATGAACGTAGTGGTGTAGTACCTAGAAGCATTCAAAATCTTTCAAGAGTTATGGTTGTATATTAGTAGAGTTAAATAGAACAGGAGCAGATTACCTGAGGTACCTCTCAGCTCTGCTGTCATGGGAAGTACTGCTGCTTCTTGCCACTCTTGCAGAATGTTGCTTTACATAAACAAATAGCTGTTTAGAGAAATGCATTGTTTTGTGTATAATGGCTAGTACTTTGCCAGTGAGGTTACATCATATACAGAGTATCTGGTAGACACAAATTAAATGTCTATTTCCTGTTCACCTTACTTGTCCCAACAATAAGAGCAGCTCTCAACTGGTTGGTAAATTCACTACAGATATAGTGAAGCTTTGCAAAGATATATTTTAATGCTGCATACAAATGTATAGATGCCAGCCTTAGTTCTGTGATTTCAATTCCAAATTAAATTAAGAATACTTCTTGTATAAGTTCTAAAAGAAATCAAAACACCGAGCTGATGATAGCTTCTGTGTTATATAGACCCTTCATCTCTCTAAGCATTAAGATAGCTTTTATAAGCAGATAATTATTTAGTAGGTGTAATGACAGTATTTTCCTCAGTTTTTCAACTTCTGAATGAAACAAATCCTTGAAATTAACAGCCAAGGAACTGTTTGAGAGTAAAAATAACTTTTCTTCTGTGAATAGCAGTTAGTTGAGAGAATGAAAATTTAAAATATTTCACATAAGCAAATCAGTGGATGAAATTAGTTCAGTCTTTTAACTACAGATGTTTTTCCTGTTTAATGTTAGCTGCAAAGCATAGCTTGGACATTTTTTTCCTGTAATGCTCCCCTGCATATGAGTGTGTCTGATAACCAGCAAACATGATTTAATTAAACATGCATTTTGATTCAGTAGTTATGAACTTCTGCTTATTTAGATTATTTAGTTTACATTAGGCTTTCTTTTAAACAAGTGCCTGTAGAGATCATGCATCTTTCTGGTCGTGTAAAGCCTACATGTGGTACTAGTCATCTCTTTAGTTAAAACTTTTAATAAAAGCCTGCCAGAATCCAATGTTTCCAGGAAATAAAAGGTATAGAAAGAAATGAAACTTTATTCTATTTAAAATCTCTAGATAGCTTCTCCAGCTGGGAAATCTGGATACTGATAATTAGTAAAGAGAACCAAAACCCAAGAGCAGCATCTTATTCCTGTTGTAGAAAAAGAAGTGGAGATACATAGCCTTCCTCAGTGCTGCCCTGTGTAGCATGTTCTTTCCCATGTTTCCCATGTATGACAGAAGCTGTTGTCAGTGTAATCATTTTGTCTAGATGAACATTTGCCGTAAACCACTTGCTGGAGTCTTCTACATCTTATAAATAGGGAAATACATAGGGAAATAATTGCAGAAGGGATGGCTTAGCATAGTATTAAAGATGCATATGTTGTACAGGTCTGCAGGATGTTTTCAAACTTGGGTTTCCTTTAGAGACATCAACTAAATCTAGTCAGCCAGAACCAGAAGTCTCTAATGTGTCTGAAGAAACAGCATTTTCACTTTACCCCTAGACTTGCTTTTTACTTTAAAGGAGCAGTTTTTAAGGGGGCTAGAGTTACATGTGTAAAACTTGAATATTTGATGATAGCACCTGATCTTAAGGAAGAATCTGTTGGGCTTAAAATAAGAAAATATAATCACTCACCGACATGGGGCAGAGGTGGTATTCCAAGCAATTTGGCAATTCTGAGTTAATGGTAGGATGTTCTATAATAGTAAAAATACTGGATGTAAACTCAAAATTATAATTTCCCAGTTTTATTCTCATCAGTAGTAATAAAAAGTTTTCTAAGCTATATAAAGTCAGTTACATGACTGCCTTGCTATCGGAAATTGCATAACTTGGGCTAAAAAATGAGTGTGACCTTGAATTTCATTCTCTTGTGTTGTAAGGTTTTAAAATATAGTGAATGTCAGCTAAGAATATTTTAATTATTATTGATCTTTGAATGGTGTCAGTAAGTAAACATCTAGGTGCTTTATTTGCATTAGTGTTCAGTGAAAATTATTTGATGCAGCTGCTGAAATGCTTTAATTAAAACTGTTGTTTAAGTAGAAGCATGTATTGAACAGAAGCTGTTGACTCACATATCTCTTCATACCTCTGTTTAGACTTTGAAGGGAAGTGCTTTAGAGGGGCTTTCACATCAAGCAGCATGGAAAGTGGTTTGTTAGACACAGCATCTAAGAGAAGTAGAAATACTTCTCAGTTTACAATAGAAATGGTTATCATTAAACAGATGTAGGCCAATATTGCTTTCTTTATAAGCACTGACAATCTAAAAATGGGAACTGTCTATATGCAAGTAATGGAGTTCATTTGTCTATTTTCATAGTTTAAAATTGCTTCTTCTCCATTTCCACTGCAGTTCAAAAAGTAAAGTGGAAATTCTTGTAAACATCACTTTCAATTCATGATGAAATTCTTTTGCTTAGCAAACTTTTACTGGCAGTAGTTAATACGAAAGTAGCTTAAGGACTGAATGTTTTAGCCATGACTGTTTTCAGTAGTGCTGTTCTCAGACTTACTTTTTGTTCTTTTTAAACTTAGTGCTCATGTTTTCAGAGCTTGGAGGAATCCTACGTTTTTCTTTCAGGTCTGGAAGAGGGCGAAAGTTAAGTGGAGACCAAATAACTTTACCAACCACAGTTGATTATTCATCTGTTTCTAAACAGGTAATTGCTTAAATGGTAGGTCACTTTATAAATAATCCCTTAACACAGTGTTTATACCAGTCCTAGAATGTGATCAGTATATATATCATATTATTATTATATGCTATTATATATATGCTATTATTAGATTATTATTATATATGCTATATTATCTGAAGAATATGTCTCGGCAAGATAAAGACAAGTTTTTACTCGCAGATAATATTAACTTGTACCATATACTTCCTCTTCAGCCTGAAGTAGAAGACTGGTCATCATGGGATGAAGATGCACCTACCAGTGTGAAGATTGAAGGTGGTAACGGTAATGTGGCTGCTCAGCAGAATCCTTTGGAACAAATGGAACCTGATTATTTCAAAGATATGACACCAACTATAAGAAAAACTCAAAAAGTAAGTATTGCACTTTCAACTGTGCTTACTGAGGGGTTACCTTCCTTTAAATGAGGCTATAAATAAATTGGAAACATAGACAAGGTGCTGCTGGCAAAATTAAGCTGTTTTACTGAAATGAGATTAGATGCTGATATGTAGTCTAACATGTCTAATTAAAAATATTGACTCTGAGATCTTGGTGAATGTGATGCTAGTTCACATTTACACCTTTAGTGTTATAGAAAACTTACGA
Organism: Pezoporus occidentalis; assembly: GCF_034315485.1. NCBI lineage: Eukaryota > Metazoa > Chordata > Aves > Psittaciformes > Psittacidae > Pezoporus > Pezoporus occidentalis. The sequence goes on along the minus strand of NW_026914940.1, from coordinate 16,890,153 downwards.
TTTCATAGTCTGAGGGCTCTGGGAAATATAATGTGAGAACTCTCAAGTCAAGTTCTGAGAATGGAACTACTGCACTAAGATACTTGTGCTTATTCCCTTCCGTTATTTGAACAGAGACATTCCATGTCCTACTGAACTGACATTTGGGGTAGCAGCACTGCTGTTTCAGGAGACAATTCACCAAGTTATATTGGGGAGGTTGGAATTAGGAAGCTGCTATTTCAGAATATCTTGCTCTTCAGATACCGATTTTTATTATGGAGACGACAGAGGGGCATATCCACAAGAGCATGGACACTGTAAATAAATGCTGAATAAGCTTCTGGTAATTGCAAGATTTATTTGTATGTAGAAGTCTTCCAGCTGGGTACTTACAGCACTTTGAGTCAATTAGAAAACCTTTTTCACAACAAAGGCATTCAAATACTGAAACAGATTACCAGAAAGGTTGTGCAGGCTCCATCTCTGAAAGTTTTCAAGATCCAGGTGGATTAGTCCTGAGTACCTTCAGCAGCCTCTGAACTGACAGTGCATTGAGGTGGAAGTTGTATTTCAGACCTCCCGAGGCCCTTTTCAACCTGAGTCTTCCTGTGTTCCTATGACCTGGAGATGATACCGGGGTCAATTTTCTGTGCATTCAGGATCTGCTGCATTCTGTGGAACAAATTCTGCTAAGGATTTTGATTTCTCAAAATCTGGGGCCAGAGGTATCTCTGCAGAGATGGATTTCTCCTCAAGAAGAGTTCACGCTGCTTGAATACTATATACTGGGTTTAGTTTAAATGTACCTTTAGAGGTGACTGCAGGCACTATAAAAAACATTCCTGCTAGCTTCACCTTGTTGCCACCCTCAAATAGGAATTTATGTTTGTTTCCATCGAATCTGAGCTCAAAGTAAACCCCAGGATCAGAGGTGGAATCTACTGGTGTTACCACTCCTATCTACAATGTATGAAAATGGAACCTCAGTCAAATAACAGTGTCTCTCATTGCTAAATAAGATGGTTTAGTCTGTTTCCTTTCTTGCATTAGTATTAGCATTTGTACAGTCAGAGGATCTGGGAATCTACCTCTTTTGGAATTGGCAGAGGCATAAAGTAGGCTGAATGAAGTAAGTAAGTTCGTATCTTGAGTTCCAGACACATAAGGGATACGTGATTTTAGCCACTGTCTTGAACTTGCTAATAAGCCTTTTTGGGGACTCATTAGTGCATGTTTTTGAGTGAAATCAATACAGAGCTTTACCAGTTAATGTGATAGTGAATTACATTGCAGGTATTGAAACTTCTGCACAGGTATGCTACTGAAGTAGATAAGAGAACTCCATGTTCCAAAGCAGTGTAGCTGTGCTGACAGCACTGTCCTCAAGAGTGGTATTACACAGTGACCTTTCATGGAAACAGGGTTTATCCAAGGAATATGTCATGTAATTAGTAGCTTATATGAGTACTGGGAGATGTGTCTATTAGATCTGTAATTACAGATTGAGTCACATTAAGTGATGTGACTTAAGTAAAAGCTGGTGGGGGAAGGAGGGAGTATTTGTATCCTTTGCATTTAGCTTCTCTCACCAGTTCCTCTGGCTTTACAGCTCCCAAATCCTGAACAAGTTTGAAGCCCTGTGTGGTGTTGTAGGTCTTTATCCTCACAAGCACAGTTAGATGATCACCAAGGAACCTGTGCAGTGGTTTTACTCACTACTTTTTTTTTTTTTTCTTTTTTCAATATTTTCAGATAGTTATTAAAAAACGAGAGCCTTTAAATTTTGGGATACCAGAGGGAAACATGGGATTCTCTAGCAGATTAGCAGCTACACAAGATATTCCTTTTATTCATCAGTCTGTAAGTATTGATATTATACTTGACAGTTAAATGACTGTTGTGTAGGAGAATGAATAGTCTGTGTAAGGTCTGCATTGTGGGAAGCAAGAGGAATAGTTGTGGAATAACATAAATTGTTTTAAAATTGAGTATTTGGTTCAAAGCAATGAAGTAATTAATCTAATTTTAACTAATGTATTCTACCGAGAAACTTAACAGGTCAGTAGTAATGAAAAGGTAAGAAGCTTCCAAACACTTGTATAATCTTCTAAAGCAACGGGCTATACATCTGGGGTTTTCTTGATTTTACACAGTAAGTTCCTAACAGAAAGGTAGAAAGCTTTTCTGTTTGTTTCTTTTTCTTTTTGAAAGCCTCTGGGTTACCTTGGACCCATTTTTAACTTCCTTCAGGGAAATCCCTTCGTTTCTGTAGGGATTGTATTCTAACAGTCTCCTGATTTTTTTGTCCTTCAGCCTTTTTAAAAATAGACTGGTTACCCAACAGCCTGGCTATTTAGAGGGAGATGCTCTCCCTTCCTTCCCCTCTGCCTTCTTTAATGGTGCTTCTGCTTTGTTTAATGTAGTGCACAGAAGGGTCTTGTCAGCAGTACAGAAACTTAAAACTTTAGACAGCCTATCATGCATATAATTCAGGAAAGGAATTCTAGTGAAGAAAAGCAGCACTTAAGTGGCAGTGGACACACCAACACATGAATACATGTGTTGGTTTGTCCATGCAGCTTCCAGAAATCTACTTTCTAGTCATTTCAGCTGCTCAGCTTATTAGGTGAGAAGTATCATCATATCTCAAATATTTCTGGAAGTCTGAGGCATCGAAGGTAAAAATAAGTGTTTTATCTAATTTTTTTCACGTTTTTTGTTTCAGCCTGAACTGGGAGACTTGGATACTTGGCAAGAAAATACTAATGCCTGGGAAGAAGAGGAAGATGCTGCCTGGCAGGCGGAAGAAGTTCTTAGGTAACTCAAAATAATGTAACACCATGTAAACTTTTCATAGAATCATAGAATAGTTAGGGTTGGAAAGGACCTTAAGATCATCTAGTTCCAACCCCCCTGCCATGGGCAGGGATGCCTCATCTCTGTCCAACCTGGCCTTGAACACTGCCAGGGATGGAGCATTTACCACTTCTTTGGGCAACCTGTTCCAGTGCCTCACCACCCTCACAATGAACTAAGCTAACTCCCATACCAAATAAAAGTGGGAATTTTATCCTTTTAATAAAAACTATCACACAAACAACTTCATCCTGTACAGTTCACAAAGCATCATAACAACATATTTACGTTTTCAGGTTTGCTTTCTTGGTTCTCTGTCAGCGGTGTCATAATCAGATGTGAAAGAATCAAATGGAGGTTGGTTTGTTGTAACCTTTCTGAGAAGGGCTAAGAACTGTTAATCAGTTCTTAATACAATTGATTTTTATGCATCTGAGCTCTACATAACTGATACTGGGCAGAATGCATTTTAGATCTAATTAATTTTGTAGATGAGATAGTAGGGGAAATTGCAAAAAAAGCATTCTGGTCAACTAGTTACTGTAACAGTTGGGAAAGTTTACTTTTCTCAACCAGTAGAATAAGGGGAGGACACCAGCGCCCTTTTGATGCATTAATGATAAACAATAAATTCAAGCAATTCTGATAGTGTCAGTCTTCCTGTGCAGCAGCTTCACGTGTGAGAATATGGTTGTAAGGCAAATATTTTTGTGAACTTAATCAGATAGCTGTAGGTGTACACTCTGGTCAACAGCTTGGGTTTGATTTCTTTTTTGAACTTCAGTGCTAAAGCTCTTCCACCTCTTGTCTTTCACTAATGGATCACAGGAGTATGAGCTTTGTGATGTGAATGATGTGGCTTGGGGCTGGTTTTGTTCTAAAGATAATACCTTTTCCCATAAAGAATACCAGTAGACTCAGTAAGAGCTTTAATCTCTGAAGTACAATCTGTTGAGACTCACTTTATGGTGCATCAGACAAAGAAAATGAAAGAGTGAAAAATGCTGTTTGTTTTGATTTTTCTTTTTTTTATCTTTAACTGAGAAATGAACCAACTACTTTTGCTGACTGCAGAAGCTGTGTTGTACTTTACTTAACCCTTGCCACATTCAATTACAGACATTTTCAGGACTCTGAAAAGAAGTATTCAAACTTTCCAAAGCAGGGACTTGTCTTACATAGAGTAGAAAGTAGTTTTCTCACAAACTCCAGTTTTTCAAGTGTCATCCTGTTTGGTTGAAGCTGTGTAACTTCCAGCCTGCCATCTTTACTATTGAGAGGTTTCAGCTCAAGTGGTTAACTTTCATAGAATTCTTGTGGGGCCCCACTAAAAATATCAAACTTTGCTAGTTTTAGAAGAGATGTGTATGTATCTGAATACTTCAAATTCATGGAACAAACATGATGAGAACTGTAACTGTCTGTACTATGTAGTGCTTGACCGGCTATGAATGGCTGCCTTGGCAAAACTGATCCTTGTGTAAGCTGTATCCAAGCTGTGTGAAGTAAAATTTTGTTTTGTTCATGACACACCAAATTACAATGTTTTTTTTGTCATTGAGGAAAGTGCTGGCTGATTTCTAGCAAGATTGATAGGAGATACCTTCAGGACTTACACCACAGACGTCTACTGCAAGAGAAACTGTAATAACATCTGACATTTAACATAACACTTAAGTATAGTACTTGACAGGACTGGCTCTGCTTCCAACAGACTGTAGAAAGGAAGTGATCTGGAGTTTCTTCTTAATACTAGAAGACTGCATCTTGGTCTTGTAACCTGCTTTTGGGGCATTCTCCTCACTTCCCAGCATGTTCTGGGCTGGGATACACTGAAATTTTTCAGTCAGTGTTGAATCAGTGTAGAAGATGATAAACTGGATTTTCATTTAATTGAAATTAGCTAGAACTTGGTTTCTTCTGCAAATTGTAGAGGCCTTTCTGTACCTTTAGACTTTCTAATACCAGTGAAGTTGGTTTTTCCCATTGGGAACAGTTAAGCTAAGTGCTGATGCATTTTTAGTTGTGTTGAAGTAAAAGACCAAATGGAAGGCATGAATGCTTTCCTGGTTTAAACAACTTGTATTATTGCATCCAAAGCCCGCTGAAGTCCTTGCTTTGGAACTCAGAAAAAGTGAGTCAGATATGGCTGCAGTTTGTCTTGTGCTTTTCTTCCACTAAGAAAGGAAGCTTGGAATAGAGGTCAATGTTTTGAATGTTGACCGAGTAAAAGAGCCGTGGAAAGGATATCACTTTGCAGCAAGCTGCTTGTTTGTTTTTTTGATGACTTTAGTTCCTCCGTTTGAGGTGATGTGAAGGTCCCTCTCATTTGGGTGTAACTTAAATCCAGTAAAACTACTCAGCCAGTAGAGGGCATGGAAACCACTTCTCTGTTAAGAGGGGTTCAGCAGTGCGCAGTTTTTAGCAGGGAGAAGAAACATGACCTGGTATGACTTTCCTTACTTCAGAATGGCAAATGAATAGCATTGCTTAGCACCTCATGTAGCTTTTGGAGTTCTTTAACATGCTGGCTGGTGTACATACAGCTTTTCCCCTTGTGCATCATTAAGTGGATGTGCACAGGTAATTTAGATACATTGAAAGTTAACACTTAACTGCCCTGTGAGTTACATTTCTGTATTTTTTTTTAATAAGAAAGTCTTTATCCTTACTGAATCTGTGTTAAATTTCACCTTTTCAAGTTAATGAAGTTTCATGTTTGTTTTTACAGTCCTCTTGCAGGCCACTTAGTAAAATTTAAATATCTGATAAACTGAATCCAAAATGTAACTTCCTTATTCCATTCTAATACTACTTACGCAATACAGGAGAGAGAGCTACAATGTGCCACTCAGGGTATGGATCCGGTTGTTGAACCTGTGCCACTCAGTTATGTGTTGTAGCTGTAGCGGGGAACAAAATGAGTGGAACTTTGTGTTGATTTTGCCCTTTGCTCTAGTCAGCTCTATATTTGTGGAAATTGGAAACCTTCTTCTGTAGACAAATTCTTTGAGCTAGCTAATAGTGATGTCCAAGGCTTTATCGCAGTGATGAGCAGTAATGCCAAAAGGATGCACAGCTAAAGACTCTTACTTCATTTTCTTAAAGACTGTTGTCTATGCTTGTACTGAACACAAGAGTACAACACAGATCCTGAGCATGTGAAAGGGAGTGTTAGAGTTTATCATCTCATCTGATCATGAGGGAAAGTTGCTTGCATTACCAAGAAGATAACTACTGATGCTTGTGTTGAGGGAAAGGGGGACATAAGCTGGTGTTCTAGACAAGTCAAACTGTTTTGGTCTGAATTTGAAGAAACAGGTAATCTTAATAGTCCAAGCATTAGATAGCTGTTTATTCTTTTTCTAAATAGCTTTAGGCCATACACTCTCACTGAGTCTGTTACTCTCAGTCCTTGAGAATTAAGTGGCTTTTAGATTGTAAAATAATTGCACAATTATTACTGCCCAAGACTAGACTAATCTGGAGAAAAAATAGGACTTCAGCACAATAGAAGAATAACTGTTCTGAGCCTAACTACAGTAAACTGCAGCTCTGTTTGATTAGTTATAACAACCTGTTTATTCATGTAATGACATCAATTAATGATTAAGGTATGACCATGCTAAAAATTGGTTTCCTGTTATTTAGCAATCCATGTTTTCTTTAATTACAGACAACAGAAGATAGCAGAAAGGGAAAAAAGAGCAGCAGAGCAGCAGCGGAAGAAAATGGAGAAAGAGGCCCAGAGGCTAATGAAAAAGGAACAAACCAAAATTGGTGTAAAACTGTCCTAACAGAAACCAGGCATCAATGGCAGTGCCAGTGAAGAAGAGAATTTCAGCTCTGCAACATACATACTGGTATTGATTTTAAGTATTTCTAGGACTTCAACATGCTGCTTGGTTTCAGTGCATTCTTCAGGTCATTTTGGAATCCAGGATTCTCCCAAAATACCTTGAACTACTAGTTGGTTCTCTTAAAGGAGAAAAAGCCCACAGAAAATCATGCCTTGATGGAATCATGATTCCTGCAATTGTTCTATTCCAGCGCCATTCTTTGCAGCAGAAATGATTGAGCAGGGATGTTGATTGAAAGACACTCTTAATGAACAGCTGAAGCCTACAGAAAAGAATGTAAATATTCAGTGGTGGGAAATCTACTGTATTATCTGTGCTTACCTGAAACATGTAATTAAACAGTTTTAACCCTTTTCTTGCTGCCTGGTAAAGAATGTCTGCTTTTGCCTTTTTATAAAGGTATTTATAAATACTTCAGCATTTTCTATGGGTGATCATATTTTGACATGTGCAGAAGAAAAGTGCTTGTTATAGATGACGTGTGACTCTAAATGTACTCCTGGTAGCTTATGCTATGGTAGAGCACAAGTCAAAGCTGAACACTGAAGTGGCTCTATTGTCACTTTGTCACTTGCAGCTTCTTGTGCTGCCTTGCCCATTTACACATGACAATGCAGTGGCATCACCACACAACAGCCGTGCATTCTGTTCCTTTCTTATGCAGGTGGATGTGAACACGGGGGAGCCATTTCATCACTTGCATATAGTGGTAAATTTGTATTTACAGCAGAAATTCTTCCTACAGTTAAGAAAAAAAACCCTCACACCTTATACTTTTTTGCATAGGTAGTATAATTGAACAAAAATTGTGTCCTGTTAATAAAGCTAGTGTTAAAATTCTCAGTTCACAGCACTTCTCACATTCCATTTTTGTATATTTACTGTATGTATTCCCACTGGAATTCCTCTGGTAAAGTGTGGGGGGTAGATACACAGAAAACAGCCATGCTTTAGAGAAGAAGGGAAGTTTCACATCTGCTGGAAGGGAAGGTGTACAGTTGGAGGGGAGTCAGTGTGGCTCTCAGACGTAGCTCACAGCTATGGTGAATGCCTTCTCCATCTTCTGTTGTGTGGATGCTGTTATCCCTGCATTTGGGGGTTGTATGGATTTCTTACCTGGGACAGATGAGTGAAAACAGCAAGTACTGTGCCTGAGCCTTGTTCCCTGTGCATGCAGGGAAAGTGTAAAGGAATGCAAAAGGGCAGGGGGCTGTCAGACTAGATCATGCCTGCCTGGAAGAATAGAATTCTTAACTAAGTTTTAGTAAGTTCTGACACAAGTTTTGCTTGCAAGATAAGTAATGGAGAAGATGACAGTAAGAGTGGCCTTCAGTGGGCTTGTTGAAAATGGTTAGCATGCTTGCCATGTACTTAAAATCTTGATTTAAGCAGTGATTTGACGGCAGTTTTCAGATATGAAATAAGTCCTTGAGGAATGTTATATTTTAAAATACATTATAGAGGGCAACAGTATGGACTTTTTAATGCATTTTTTCTGCACAAGTGTTGTGGCTGGAATAGGATGGATAGCTGCAGCCGGGACTGACTGAACAGTGGCAGGACAAGTGAGTTTGCTCCTCATGCACACGTCTAAAGCATCTGAGGGTGAATAGGGGATAAGGAGAGAGTCTGTCAATAAGCTTTAATAACCATGTCTGTCCTTTTAGTCACATTGATGAAGCGAGGAGGTACAAGTGACAGCTCACTTTTGCTGACGGAGGGCAGGGAAACTGCCCTCTGTCAAATAGTGGGCAAATGGTATCTGCTGCCTGTTTAAGGTCAAACCTGCTGGAAGCTACATCTCAGAGTTTACAAATCAGTTTAGTGCTTCCTATTGCTATTTTACAGTGTAAAATAGATGCAAATAAATACTATTTATTAAAAATAAAACATGGGCTGGTTAATAAAAACTTAGACCCGAAGCCCCTGAATGCAGCATGAAAGTATGTTTGTTTTTTGAGCCTTCAGGCATTCAAAAAGCCGTTGGGTGCTGCCACCCTCTTGCTAGTCAGCACTTCTGCAGCTGTATACTGCTTTGCTGTGTTTCTCTCTGTGTCTGCTGTGCTTCAGCACAGCTGCTCGAGACATCAATTCATGGACTATGTGCTGACATGGTGCCAGTAAGGATATGGTGCTGTTGTAGATGCATGTTAAATCCATGCAATGGTGGTACACTTCACTTTACCCGTGTTGTGTCTTCTTTCATAGGCTCCTCCTTTTCCCTCTCACACTCAGCCTGTTGGCCATGCCCTTTTATTTCTTCACTGAAAGCTAAGACTTGATTGCCTTCACTGTTATTTCTGTCTATGGAGAACTGACCTGCCAGGAGGACTGAATATCATCCTTTCCTTGGCTTTGCTATGGTTGGTCGTGTTTGCAATATCCTGTCTTCATTTGTCTGAAGGGTTTTGGAGCAAAATTCTCACTTGTTCTTCTCATGTAGGACGTAGATAATACAATGTTTTCATTTTGGTGAGTTCCTAGAGGGTGGGATTTAGGAGAGAGTTGCTTTAGGGAGGATTTCAGGGCAGGAGGTGGGCAGTACCTAAACCTTTGTGTTTTCATCATCTGATGGGCATGTTGGGTACCCCTTCAGCTGAATAGTAAAGAAAGGAGTTCTTGTTCCTGGGCTAGAAAGCAAAATGCATATTGGTGTTATCAGCAGGTGGTACTTCAGCATCCACATCCTCTGTGGATCGGGGAATAAAAGTACCCTGCTGCTGAGCAGTTAAATGCCTTATGGGAGCAGAGCAGAGCAGACGACTTTTAAGGGCAGAAGCAACTTTGATGTTATTCTGGTGTTAACACCTTATGTCTTCAACAACACGTTTCAAAACACTACTGCTAAATGCAGCCTGCCCGAATAATGGGCTGAAATCAGCCTGGAGAAGAGAAGGCTCCAGGAAGATCTTAGAGCAGCCTTCCAGTGCTACAGGAAATCTGGAGGGGACTTTTTACAAGCACATGTGATAGGGCAAGGGGGAATGGCTTTAACCTGACAAAGGGGAGATTGAGATTAGATATTGGGAAAGAGTTCTTCCCTATGAGGGTGCTGAGGAGCTGGCACAGGTTGCCCAGAGAAGCCGTGGCTGCCCCATCCCTGCCAGTGCTCAAGGCCAGGTTGGACACAGGGGCTTGGAGCAACCTGGTCTAGTGGAAGGTATCCCTGCCTGTGACAGGGGGTTGAAACTGGATGAGCTTTAAGGTCCCTTCGAACCCAAACCAATCTGTGATTCTATAAAATGAGTTTGTCCTACTGTAATTTTAAACCCATGTGTGGGTTTGTGCTTTGTTGCCTCTTGCTGCAGTAAAGAAATCCAAAACTGTAATCAAGTTGGTAACATCTTATGGTACAAAATACTGTTCTCTTGGCCTTGAGCAGACATGCTCTGAAGCAGAAGCACAGCATTTTCTGACATGTCTTCTAGTGCCAAGAGAGGACACCTATAAATGATGAAATTGCACCTGTAACATATGCATTAACCCCCCACACTGGCCCTGGTGTCCATGTAATGACAAAGCTTCTGAAAGTGACCTCTAAGCAATGTGTACTGCAGCAGCTTCACAGGGCACGCCAGGCCTGCAGGAGCCCAGGGAGCCAGGAGAGCACTGGAGAGCAAGTTACTGGCAAAGAAAGCAAGATGCTCCCATAGCATCTTTGTGAGCTCCAGGGGACTGTGTCACATTGAACTGTCTGTTAATTCTCTTCCTTGAAATAATGCTTAAAGAGCCCTCTTTAATCTTTGTTGCAAATACAAGTAATACAGAACTGAGGTAACATAAGGATGTGAAAGGACCCCGAGTTGCCTTTGCAAGCACCAGCGTCACCCTCTTGAGTGTTGCAAATGCTCCCCACATTTCTTCCCACAAAAATGGGAAGTTGCAAGGTTCCAGAGGGCTGCACTGGGTTTCAGAACAGGTCCTGTGTGTCTGTGATGCAGTGTGTGTGCAGCAGAGCAGGCACCTGGGGCCACAGACCCACTGCTGCCTTTTCCTCTGGCTGAGTACTTGTGCTTGGAGCTGTACTTTAGTGTCCTCAGTCTAACTCTGTGCTCTGTGTCCTGTAACCACATTGCTGAACAAGGAAAGTGGCCAGTACTTTATACTGACTCATGGATGGTGGCAAATGCCCTGTGGGGGTGGTTGCAGCAATGGAAGCAGAGCAACTGGCAACGCAGAGGTAAACCCATCTGGGCTGCTGCACTGTGGAAAGATATTGGCACCCGGGTGCAGAACCTGGTGGTGAAGGTACGTCATGTAGATGCCCATGTACCCAAGAGTCGGGCCACTGAGGAACACCAGAACAACCAACAAGTGGATAAAGCGGCTAAGATTGAAGTGGCTCAGATGGACTTAGATTGGCAACGTAAGCGTGAATTATTTTTGGCCTGGTGGGCCCATGACACTTCAGGCCATCAGGGCAGAGATGCAACATATAGATGGGCCCGTGATCGAGGGGTGGACTTAACAATGGACACTATTGCCCAGGTTATTCACAACTGTGAAACGTGCTGCAACTGAGCATTCATTGTTTTGGATTAATAGTCACTTGTCACAATGCTGATTTATTGGCTCTCAAAGTTGTTGCTCTTGATCTCAGAACCAACCTTATGCCCTGTCACTGTGCCTCCTCCTGCTCGGCCTGTGCCAGAGAGCTCAGCTGAAATGGGGTGTTTTTTATAGGTTTTCCACAATAAAACACTCACACGTTTGACATTTCCAACATGCTTTACTGAACTTGTGATAATAAAGGTAACTTACACAAAAACAAATAAATAAACAATAAGTTAAAACACAGTATATTTATCCTTAGTATTTTAAAGGGCTTGGAAGACTGTTCCATTACACTAAGACTTAAACAAAAATTAAGTTTCAAAGTGTATCTATCAATGTCCAGCTGGACACAAGTAACGAGTGGTGTCCCTCAGGGGTTGGTGTTGGGACCGGTCTTGTTCAACATCTTCATCGCTGACATGGACAGTGGGATTGAGTGTGCCCTCAGCAAGTTTGCCGATGACACCAAGCTGTGTGGTTCGGTTGATACGCTGGAGGGAAGGAATGCCATCCAGAGGGACCTTGACACGCTTGTGAGGTGGGCTGATGACAACCTCATGAAGTTTAACCATGACAAGTGCAAGGTCCTACACCTGGGTGGGAGCAATCCCAAGCAGAGCTACAGGTTGAGCAAAGAGATTCAGAGCAGCCCTGTGGAGAAGGACTTGGGGGTGTTGGTTGATGAGAAAGTGAACATGAGCTGGCTTCAGTGTGCACTTGCAGGCCAGAAAGCCAACTGTATCCTGGGCTGTATCGAAAGGAGCGTGACCAGCAGGTCAAAGGAGGCGATCCTGCCCCTCTACTCTGCTCTCGTGAGTCCTCACTTGGAGTATTGTGTGCAGTTCTCTCAGTGTCCTCAACATAAAAAGGACATGGAATTGTTGGAACAAGTCCAGAGGAGGGCCACGAGGATGATCAGGGGACTGGAGCACCTCCTGTATGAAGGTAGGCTGAGCAAGCTGGGGCTGTTCAGCCTGGAGAAGACTGCATGGAGACCTCTTAGAAACCTTCCAGTATCTAAAGGGGGCCTATAGGGATGCCAGGGAGGGACTTTTCATTAGGGACTGTAGTGACAGGACAAGGGGTAACGGGTTCAAACTTAAACAAGGGAAGATTAGATTGGATGCAAGGAAGAAGTTCTTTACTGTTAGGGTGTTGAGGCACTGGAATGGGTTGCCCAGGGAGTCTGTGAATGTTCCATCCCTGGCAGTGCTCAAGGCCATGTTGGACAGAGACTTGGGTGACATGGTTTAGTGTGAGGTGTCCCAGCCAATGGCAGGAGGGTTGTAACTAGATGATCTTAAGTTCCTTTCCAACCCTAACTATTCTATGATTCTATGATTCTAAACTTATCCTTATAACAAGTTTCAAGACTCCCAACAACGTACATTTTTGGTTACAGTCCAAGTATATGCACAAGACCAGTGAAATGCTCAAGCAATTGCACCATTGAGAAGAGCACTACACAAGACAGGGACAAAGGATGTGCTGGGTGGAAGCTGCCTGCGAAATATTTGTGTTAACCCCTAAACTGAATTGACACTCTGGACAACAAATGGAAAGCGCTAGCATGCTTTCTGGAGCACATGGATGATACCCTTGTCGGGCTTGAGTCTCTATGTAACTTACTTAACACCGTAGTTTCACAACCATTACAGGTGTGTGCTGCCGTAAGAAATACTGTTCCTTTCTCTGTGTGTGTTTTGTGCTGCCCTTGAGCCAGTGAATCTGCTCAGTGAACCAGTGAGGGAAGTGACCGAGCTCAAGGCTAGCTCAGCAGACAAACACAGACATGAGCTGTAGGTCTCCTCGATTTCCCTTCTCATGTTTACTGTGCAGATGCACTGGCACCAGCAAGACACCAGCACAGGGGAAGAACACAGTGCCTGGGAGCAAGAGGACCGTCTCTGTAGGCAGCAGTGCTGTTCAAAACACCAGTTAAAAGATATCTTGTAGAAGTACAGGATTCAGCTATTTTATTTTTTTGAACAAGGAACATGTTTCTGAAACAATTTATAGTGCAAATCAAATAGTGAAAAGCAAAATTATGAACTCTTAAAGAATCTACGATACTTTAAGGACCTATCTTATCCCTATTCCCCTCTGTCTCAGGTAACCACACCAGCGACAGAGTGGACATTAAATTTTGGTACGGAAGGGTGTACGGCGTAAAGAGCACAGGGCCACCAGGCAGCAGCCACGAAGCAATGTGCCAATATTGTAAATGGGTTCTGTGCCTCCTCTGTGGGTACTGAAAGCCCACATGACAGTTGGTATAACAGGGACTGCTAGAGCCAGAACATCTGTGAGGGGACTGCTGCTCCAGTAGCTGCTCTTGGTGTCTATCTGAGAGGAGGCATGGGCATACCTAAAGGTGTCATCATCAGGAGGGTCTATGAAATCAAGTTCTTTCATGAAACGGTTCTCATTAACTCCTCGCTGCACCAATCGGCATGGAGACTCCATGGGAGACAAAAGGATGACAGAGTTTGGATCACTCGGAGTTAAGTCCACTGCAATAGCAGAATCGGTGAAGCTTCCAAGAGAAAACTCATCCAGCTCCTTCAGTGATGAAGGTGGGCTTAGAGGATAGGTATCTTGAGCACTGAAGATGCTTTGGAAGAACTGCTCCACATCCAGGCTATATGGCACCACGTCAGTCTGGATGGCCTTTTCCACCATCATGTTGATGCTTTTCTCCTCCTCCTGGGGGGAAGCTAGTTTTTCATCCAGAGCATTTTCAAGCATCTCTTTATTCACAGCAGGATTGGAGGGAACTGGATCACTCGGTACGGAGGTTCTGGTGGTTAAACTCTCTTCACATGAATCAGTCTCATTAGCTGTGTCCTCATTAAGAAGCAGTCCACTATCTGCCACCTCCTCCAGAGCTTGCTCCCCAGTGATGAGGCTGTCTGGTATCATGGCTAACGGCTTCCCTTCGAAGTCACACGTGTACTCCAGGTGCAGCTCATCCTGCACAAAGCTGTGCTGAGCCACTTCCATGCTCTGCAGCAAAGATTCCAGTTTCTTGTTTTGAATGTTTATGTCTAGGAAATATTTTTGCATTTTTTTATCTTTCTCAGCCATGCTGTTTTTCATGGTTTCAATAACAACCTTAAGTTGTTTAATTTCACTTTTTGCTTCCTTTAAGGCCAGCTCTGCCTCCACACGATTACACTCTTCTTCAATCCAGTCTTCCCTCATCCGTCCCAGCTGAGCTTTGAGCTCTTCTATTTCTTTTTCCCTGTAGCAGAATAAAAGTGTTGTGACACTGCTGCTGACTGGCCAGTTAACGAATCAACATGAGGCTCCCCCATGCTGGAATTGTTGTGCTGCAGAGATGCTCCAACAAGGAAGCAAACTCCTCCGTGCCCCATTTGCTGCCATCCCTGAGAGAGCTGGCAGAGATGCAGCCAGCTGCCAGCCAGAGTCACCAACCTCACCACGCAGCCAGTAACCACAAGTGGGCACACTGGTTTGTGTTAAGAGCTTTTCTTTCATTAGGGGAGCAGGGGGACATTTGTAGTTGTATTTCACTGAGAGAGGCAGAACAAGAGACTAAGATCCCATGCTGGCAGCGAAAAACTGCCTTATGTATAAAGGCCTCTCAATGCTAAATCAGACTGGTAAAATATAGTCCTTTAAAAAATATAGTGAAAGTTCAAAAAAGGGGAAAGAGACAGCTATATTCATATTAAATTGCATGGTATGTATTCCCTGAGAACACTATGAGACCTGAAATACCTGAAAACAACCTCATCAGACTGATAAGATTTCAAATTTGTTAATGCAAACTTTATGTGGTCAAGAAATGAGTAAAAGTGTTTGGGATTCCCACTCCTAAATGTTCCTGAATAAATCTTTCTTGCTCTGATTTCTGAAGCAAAATTTACCTTTCTTTGAGTTTGCTCTCAGATTCCTTCAGCTTGGTTTTCAAATGCCGTACTGTGACTTCTTTCTGCTGCAGAGGTGTCAAATACTGCTCTGGACTTTGTGGCTTAATGTTGTGATTGTCACAAGAATTATTGTACCTTCCTGATCGCCTGCAAAGAAAACACAAACCATCACATAACATCATTCCTACAGTTCTTCTATCCCAGCCAAAAAAAAAAGCATTCCATTGACTGATATAACATTTGACTACTTTGGGGCTCCTCAGTGTCCACATGAGTGACTCCCTCTGGCACATCAGAGTTCTTGAGGGAACAGCTGATTTGTGGCTATGTGCAAAATCTGCTATTTATCGTACATGGTTTCAGTGCCATGACATCAAATGAGACATTTAAGGCCAAACCACCCACCCAAAATGGATGGTGTGCCCAGGAGCAGGCAGCCGGGACTGGCAAGGGTCCCCAGCTGTGGACATGGGCAGGCAAGGCTGCTGAGTTCATCTCCACATGGGAGTTATGAAGCCCAGCACGCTGAAACCTCGATTCATCCTATTTAGCCTTAGGTGTGCATCTGACATGCTTGGCTGTTGAATTGCCTGAGAGAGGGAGAGGGAGGGAAACAGCAGCAGTGCGGTGGCAATTTATTCTCTGCACTATGTGCTGCATTCTCTGGCAAACATCCGTTTTCCTTCCTGTACAGGAAACTGCACTCCTCAGGAGGGTGCCCAGGGCTCAGCAGGGTGAATTTTCACTCAGATGTGTAATATTTTCTATACTACCCCATCCAGTTGTCTCCAAAGTGAAAGGACCCTTCAAGAAAAGAACCATGAGAACTGAAGGCATGAAACCCCATGAAGCAGCCTGCCTCGGAGTGAAAACAAACTCCAAAGGGCTTTGACTAAAAGTAACCTTGAGTTTTACAGTGCTGAAACAATAAAGCTTTTACAAAGGATGGAGCACCCTGTTCACTGTCAAGCCACCAGCATGAGAAGTCACACCTATGCTGAGGAGCAAGGTGACCTGCTCTGCAACTGGTACAGCTGATCCCACGTTACAGTGCAGAGAAGATAAGTCATGCGCTGAACACCGGGATGCTGAAATAAACACTTGCCTCATAACTGGGCTGCTGTCGCTTCCTTTGTATGAGCCTGAGTTGCTGCTGCTGACTGAAGAAGCCCTGTAACTCTGATGGATATTAGGAGGACTCAGCTGGTTTTTGCATAGTGTTGGCAAAGGGTCCTTTTCACGGGAAGCAAGTGGGCTGGCTCCAGGCTTGTAGGATAAGGATCCATTATTCCGACCATAAGGGCCACGACTGGAGGGGAACCAAATAGTCAGAGGATTATCGTGGTTTAACCCCAGCCAGAAACCAAGTTTCACAAAGCCACCCGCTGCCCCCGCCCCTAGAGGGATGGGGAGGAGAACCAGACAAAAATGTAAAACCCATGGGTTGAGACAGGAACAGTCTAATAACTGAAATAAAATGAAGTAAAATAGAATAATAATGATAACACCAATTGTAATGAAAAGGGAGATAAAAAGAGACAGCTGAATAAAAACCAATAAACACAAGTGCTGGTCAATACAGTTGCTCAGTACCTGCTGACCGATACCCAGCCAGACCTGAGCAGCGATCAGTCCCTTCCAGGTGACTCCCCCTAGTTTACAAAATGGGCATGACGTGTTGTGGTACGGAATGCCCCTTTGGCTAGTGGGTCAGGTGTCCTGGCTCTGCTTCCTTACAGATTCTTGTGCCCCTCCTCAATGGCAGAACATGAGAGACTGAAAAGTCCTTGTTCAGAGTAAGTGCTGCTGAGCAACAACTGAAACATTGGTGTGTTATCAGCATTGTTCTCAGACTGAAGCCAAAACGCAGCATTGTACCAGCTACAAGGGAGAGAATTAACTCTATCCCAGCAAAAACGAGGACAAATATATTGGACTATCCTCACCACACAGCCCTTATTTTGCACACAAAGTTGTCTAACCACTAAACCAGACAGATAACTGTGATTGGCCAAGAAGAAAGTCCTGAAGCCATCAGCCACTCCGTGTCCTTTCAGTAACTGCAAGGCCCTCAATCTGAACCACATGATCTAGGGAAACCTCAGCCACCTTAGAATCATAGAATAGTTAGGGTTGGAAAGGACCTTAAGATCATCAGGTTCCAACCCCTCTGCCATGGGCAGGGACACCTCACACTAAACCATGTCACCCAAGGCCTCGTCCAACCTGGTCTTGAACACTGCCAGGGATGGAGCATTCACCACCTCCCTGGGCAACCCATTCCAGTGCCTCGCCACCCTAACAGAAAAGAATTTCCTCCTTATATCCAATCTAAACTTCCCCTGTTTAAGTTTTAACCTGTTACCCCTTGTCCTATCACTACAGTCTCTAATGAAGAGTCCCTCCCCAGCATCCCTATAGGCCCCCTTCAGATACTGGAAGGCTGCTAGGAGGTCTCCACGCAGCCTTCTCTTCTCCAGGCTGAACAGCCCCAACTTCCTCAGCCTGTCTCCATATGGGAGGTGCTCCAGTCCCCTGATCATTCTCGTGGCCCTTCTCTGGACTTGTTCCAACAGTTCCATGTCCTTTTGATGTTGAGGACACTGAGAGAACTGCAGACAGTACTCCAAGTGAGGACTCACGAGAGCAGAGTAGAGGGGCAGGATCACCTCCTTCGACCTGCTGGTGACGCTCCTTTTGATACAGCCCAGGATATGGTTGGCTTTCTGGGCTGTGAGTGTGTTGCAGAATGGCTCCAAGAGCAAGGCCATGGATCCTTAGAGGCCTTGTGCGAGCAAAGCAAAGTGTAGGCCTCACAGGTAACCGGAAACCGGATGTGGGAGGAGAATGTAAAGGAAGCTGTGTAGAACTAACCAGTACTGTTGTGACTAGTAGGCATGGCTAACACCACAAGGATATAAGCAATGTGCCACACGAATAAAGTAGAAGCTTGCTTATGACCCATATTGGGTTGGCATGTCTTGCTTCTCCTCACCGTCGGCAAATGACGCCCGAACAGGGACCCGGATAACAGGGACCTGGATAACAGGGACCCGGAATGGCGAGTGTGAGCCGCACCGGTGGCAGTGGCCAGGGTGCGCGGGCAGTGCTACTGCGGTGGTGTGTCTGACCCGGGTGCTTGGACTGACCAAAAGGAGTCCGCCGCTGGGGTGAGCCAGATACAGCTGCATCGGGAGGACGATCCATTATTGGACGATCCGGAGACCGAGGTTACAGGACGATCCAGAAGAGGACGATCCGGAAAAAGGACCAGGCCAGCCAAAGAAAATGGACCGAGAGGTAGCCCCTGATTTATTACAGCGCTTTTTAGAAAAGCGGTGAATTAAGCCTGAGACTTTAAAGCAGCTAGCGGGTCTAGTGGCTGTAGGGAAGGCTAAGGGATTTTTTGTAGATCCTAATACAGTTTTTGAGGAGAGTGAGTGGCGAAAGTTTGGTGATGAATTACTTGACTCAGTGCTTGATGATGATAAAACGGCAAGGAAACTCGGTAAGCCTTGGAGAGAAGTAATAAATTGTATAAAAAAATATAAGGCGGAAAAGAAAATTGCCACTGTAACAACGGAGAAACTAGGAACAGACGTCCCCGGTCGGTTGAAGCCGGGGGAAGATTACAACTCGTTTCCCCCAACTCGTGGGGCGCTCCCTGTGCTTGGAGCACAAGGTTTTTCCCCCACTTTCCTTTTCCCCCCCTCCTTCTTCATCAGAAGGTGCAGCGGAGGAGGTGCAATTCCCTGCTCCCCCACCACCCCAGTTGAGTTTTGAAAAGCAGGGGAATTCTGAAAGTAGGGACTTTGAAAAGGACAGAGAAAGTATACTAGAAGGGATAGGCACGATGAATGTCGAGGAAGCTGAAAGGAAGAGGGTGGTGCCTCGGCGCCGGATCGATTGGGGTGCCATTTTGAAGCACACAGTAGAAAATAGAGATTATGCCCTAGCAGGAGATTTGGAGGACCTGTGAGCCTTTCCAGTCCGGTATGAACCAGATGGACTGGGAGGAGCACAGGGAACCCATTATGCCCTAGATTGGAAATTTTTAACTCAGTTACGGAGTACGGTGAACGAGTCAGGATTGCATGGTGAGCCCACTAAACAGATGTTAGGCTATATATGGAGCGGTATGGTTTTATGCCCTGAAGACGTTAAGGGAATAATTAGGATGATCATGACACAAACGCAGCAGTTATTGTGGTAGGCACATTGGCAGCAGGTCTGTGATAGATCATCTAATCTGCCCAGAGGTCAGCATGACCCACTGTTTGGTGTCACAACAGAACAACTGATGGGAACTGGGCGGTTTGCTACTATAGACATTCAAGTGCAAATGGGGACAGACGTTTGCCTGGAATCCATGCATACTGCCAGGGAAGCCATTCAGAGGGTGCACACGGCACCCCCTACCCCCTCGTACATGTCCATTAAACAAGGGAAAGATGAACTATTTGCTGATTTTGTGGATAGACTAACTATAGCCATCAGCACAGTGAATACTATAGAATATATGAGGGGTCCGCTGTTGCGCCAGTGTGTCATGGAAAATAGCAACGCCTACACAAAAGGTATCTTAGTTACCCTACCCACAGATGCCACCATAGAACTTATGTTAGAACACATGAGCAGGGTGCCCGCAGGAGCTCAGGCACTACTTGTAGAAACTGTCAAAGCGATGGGAAAAGAGATAGCTCAGGCACAGAAGGAGGCAGCTCAGGCACAGGTACAGGCTTTTGCAGAGCTGGGTCCTCGGTCCAACAATACAGTGCCGGCCCAACTAAGACGTGAATGGAAGCCGCTTCGTTGTTTCCGATGTGGCGGAAGACATTTGAAACGAAACTGCAGAAAGACTGTGTGGCGCTCTAATTGTCAGCGAGGCAACCACAGCACAGAAGCCTGCAGCTGTCCGGGAAACGGACAGAGGAGCGCGAATGGCCGCCGCGCGCAGATAACAATTGCGAACCCCGTTCAGGCCGCCGCCCAGTGGCCAGCGCCAACTGCGACATCACCAGCCGGGAGCTGTGGCCCGCAGCCGGCCTACGGCCCACCACAAGAGGGAGCCTCGGCTTGGAACTGGCAACCGCAATAGATGTGACCCTCATTGATCAATGGCCGTGTAAGATCCCCACCACTGTACAGGGACCACTAATAATCAATGGACAAGCCCATGAAGCGTTGCTGCTTGGGCGATCCTCCAGTGGACTGAAGGGTCTGTTTATTTTACCTGGACTGATTGATGCAGACTTTACTGGAGAAATTTGCATCGTAGCTCAAACGTCATTTCCTCCGGTTCATATCCCTGAGGGGAGTAAAATTGCCCACCTTGTCCCCTTGCCACAATTAACTGCTGCAATGCAAGATGTTGGCCCACTGGCCAAGCATGGGTCTCAAGGATTTGGCTCCACGGGAGGCCTTATTATGTTAACTGTCCCAATGACCACCAGACCCGTAGTTGACTCCACATGGTCTCGAGGGAATCAGCGCCTAAACCTACCAGCATTACTGGACACTGGAGCCGACATCACCATAATAAACACTGACAAGTGGCCACAGTGGTGGCCGTGCCACCCTACCTTTGGTGGGGTTGAAGGCGTTGGCGGTACTGCTTCTGTGCAACGCAGCTCTGACTTAATACAGGTGGCTGTCGATGGTCAGGTTGCCTCCATCTATGCAACCATCATGCCGTTGCCGAGTGGGCTCAATGCCCTCATCGGCGGAGATGTGCTAGACCAGCTGGGACTTGTGCTGACTAACCAACATTTTTAGGAGCGGTCGCTGCACAATGGACTTTCCCGATCCAGCTCACATGGACTACTAACACCCCAGTGTGGGTCGAGCAGTGGCTGCTGAAAAAGGAAAGTCTAGAGCAAGCGCAAATTTTAGTGCAGGAACAACTACAGCAGGGACATCTACGACCTTCTATGAGTCCTTGGAATACGCCGATTTTTGTCATAAAAAAGAAATCAGGAAAATATAGATTGCTACAGGATTTGAGAGCTGTCAGTGCACACATACAAGCAATGGGTGCCTTGCAGCCAGGATTGCCCAACCCTGCTACGCTCCCTGAGGGTTGGCACCTGCTGATTATTGATCTCAAAGACTGCTTTTTCACAATTAAGCTGCATCCAGTAGACACCGCACGATTTGCCTTTACCTTGACAATGCCAAATAAAGCAGCACCTTTTTGCCACTTTGAATGGACTGCATTGCCACAGGGCATGAAAAATAGCCCTGCCCTGTGTCAACTGTTTGTGGCCAATGCGCTCCATCCCCTTCGCCGAATATGGCCAGGAACATTAATTTACCACTATATGGATGATATTTTATTTGCCCCAAATCAACCCTTCACTATGGACCAAGAGACACTACTGGAGCAGCAACTGAGCAGGCAAGGACTCGTTATCGCGGCTGAAAAAAATCAGCGCGGCCCTGCTTGGAAATATTTAGGCTGGCATATTACGGAGGGCCAAGTATGGCCGCAAAAACTGCGACTTCACATTCAAATATCAACCTTGCATGACACGCAGCGCTTACTTGGAGATATCCAATAGCTGCGTCCATTGTGGGCATTTCAAACAATGACATTGACACCTTGAGACCCCTTTTGCAAGGTACCGACCCAGCATGGACGGTGCGACCCACGTTGGAACAGCGGCTGACCATTCAGCACATTAGCACACAAATCGTACAGCGACGGGTTGACCGTCGGGACCCAGACCTTCCCATAGATCTTACAATACTACAAGGCCCTTAGCAACTTTTGGGTGCACTGACACAGTGCAAAAAGAAAAAGGGGGAGGAGGTGAAGATATTGGAATGGCTTTTTACCGCTATCCGACCCAGAACTACTATTCAACAGAAAATTGAAAATTTAGCAGAGTTGGTTCAAAAGGGCCATATGAGGGTGTTACAACTAACGGCCCAGGAACCTGGAACCATCTACTTGCCGATAAAACGGCGGGATCTTGAGTGGTATCTCCAGCATTCACAGGCGTTACAAGCCAGCCTGCTGTCTCAGGCTGTGGAGCTCAAGGTAGAACAGCTGCAATCCACCACCCTGCACTGGATCAGCCAGCAAGAATGGATCAAGATACCAAAAAGGAGTGAGCGTCCGCTGGTCAATGCAGTAATGGTTCTTACAGATACTGGAAAGAAGTGTCGGCGTGCCGCTGCAACCTGGATGCAGGATGAGAAATGGCACCAGCAGATATTGGCCGTGGAAGCAGAGGACTCACTGCAAACTTTAGAACTGGCGGTGGTCATTTGGACCTTTCTGAACTGGCATCACACAGAACTAAATGTAATCTCTGATTCTATGTATGTCACAGGTGTAGTTCAGCGCATTGAGGATACTCGACTCAGACAGTGTCAAAACCGGTGGTTGTCTGACCTGCTGCGTCAGCTGCAGGCAGCCATTCACCAGCGGGAGTGTGCTTATGCATTGAGGATACTCGACTCAGAGAGTGTCAAAACCGGCGGTTGTTTGACCTGCTGCGTCAGCTGCAGGCAGCCATTCACCAGCGGGAGTGTGCTTATGCCATCATCCATATACGGAGTCATAAATGGTCACAGGGGTTGGGGGAAGGCAATGATAGAGCAGATCAATTAGTTTCCATTGCTGCACCTCTGAGCGACTTCGTAAAGGCCAGGGAGGCCCACAACACTTTTCACCAGAATGCCAAGGGACTATTCTGCCAATTTAAGATTACAATGGAAGAAGCGAGAGGCATTGTTAGGGCCTGCCCCAGCTGTAGCCATCATGGGCCAGGACTGGGGATTGGGGTGAACCCTCGGGGCTTGGGCCGTTGTGAATTGTGGCAGATGGATGTCACACACGTGCAGCAGTTTGGGCGCCTAAAGTATGTGCACGTCACAATTGACACATATAGCAGATTCCTATGGGCTACAGCCCAGACAGGAGAAAAGGGCTCCCATGTAGTACGGCATCTAACTAGCTGCTTTGCCATTATGGGAGTACCTCAGCAAATAAAAACGGACAATGGGCCTGCCTATGTCGGTGAGAGAATGCGCGGGAGTCAAACACGTGACTGGCATTCCCCATTCACCAATGGGATAGGCAATAGTTGAGCGGGCAAATCAGGCTCTGAAACAGTACCTTGAAAAGTTCAGTGACATCCATGATGTGCAAGAAAGACTGTCCAAGGCATTGTTTGTTTTAAATTACTTGTGTGGTTTTGCAGATCAGGACTCTCCCCCTGCTCAAGTGCATGGCTGAGTTGTGGCATCAGAGTCTAAGGCACCCATGATGGTCATGTACCGTGATCCCTGCACGGGCCTGTGGCAGCGCCTGGCAGAAGTGAAGTATATGGGGCGAGGTTATATGTGTGTGCTTACATCCACAGGTACACAATGAGTCCCCGTGAAGTGGACTAAAACAGTGTCTTTCTCTTCCCCTGCTGCTCCTGATAGTAATGAAGACTCCAGAAACGGCCAGTTATCTGCCTCCGCAGCCCAAGACCAACGTATGGGTGGCAATGGCTAATCTTATGGGACAGGATACCATTTGCCTCACCTTATCTTCCCCTGGCAACCCGCTTTCAACCTGTTTAGTTGGTATTCCTATAGATGACTGGCCCTGCCCATCCACCATACCTGTATGTAGTGCTACCGACCTCAACAGCACAACAGATAATTGGGACGCTTGGGTACCCTATTTGCCTATTGCCCCAAACGAGCCTCAAGAGTTAGAGTTATTAGGGGCCGTGCGAATGGATGCCTGTGTGACATTTAGTTGGACAAGAGCCCAAACCAAGGTAAATGGTACCGCAACAAATGTAAATTCTAGCCTTTTAGTTCACAGGAATGCCAGCGTGTGGTGCAAGTATGCTTCCCACAACACTTCCTGATCTACCAATCATCCCCTGAAGTTGCCCAGTGGAGTGTTTTTGATCTGTGGAGATCGAGCCTGGCGTGTTATTCTCTCCAAAATAAAAGGGGGACCTTGTTCCATTGGAAGGCTGTCACTGTTGACCCCCAACACCTCAATGATTCTTGCTATGTCTTGACAGCACCATTTAAGGTGCTTAAAATGCTTTGTACATAGCTTTACTGCTAACTGTAGATCTGATGTAAAGTTTTGGTTGCCTGACACTATTATAGCAGCTTCTTTTCTCGCACCAGGTGTGGCTTCGGCCAGGGCCTTGGCTCAGTTAAACAAGCTGGGTTGCTGGCTTGCTAAGCAGACAAATGCTACATCGAAGGCAATTTCTGATTTGTTGTTTGATGTTGACTCTGTGAGACATGCAACACTGCAGAACAGAGCTGCTATAGACTTTTTGTTGTTGGCACAGGGACATGGATGTGAAGAGTTTGATGGAATGTGTTGTATGAATCTTTCTGATCATTCTAATTCGATACACTCACAGCTGAAAACCCTGGCTCAGCTTACCCAGCAATTGCAAGTGAGCAATGACCTAGGGATAACTAAATGGTTGTCCTCATGGGGCATTACAGGTTGGCTTAAAACACTGCTATTTGAAGGATTGCGCTTACATATCATTGTTTTTTAATCATTGTAGTTGTTAGACTTGCTTACAGTTGTTTAATGAAACAAGTGAACAGAATGACCCACAATGTTTTGCTCGCACAAAAGAAAAAAGGGGGAATTGCTGCTGAATGGCTCCAAGAGCAAGGCCATGGATCCTTAGAGGCCTTGTGCGAGCAAAGCAAAGTGTAGGCCTCACAAGTAACCGGAAACCGGATGTGGGAGGAGACTGTAAAGGAAGCCGCATAGAGCTAACCAATACTATTGTGACTAGTAGGCGTAGCTAACAGCATGAGGATATAAGCGATGTGCGACATGAATAAAGTAGAAGCTTGCTTATCACCCATATTGGGTTGGCGTGTCTTGCTTCTCCTCGCCGTTGGCACGAGTGCACAATGCCAGCTCATGTTCATTTTCTCATCGACCAGCACCCCCAAGTCCTTCTCCGCAGGGCTGCTCTGAATCTCTTCTTTGCCCAACCTGTAGCTGTGCCTGGGATTGCTCCCACCCAGGTGTAGGACCTTGTACTTGGCATGGTTAAACTTCATGAGGTTGGCATCAGCCCACCTCACAAGCGTGTCAAGGTCCCTCTGGATGGCATTCCTTCCCTCCAGCGTATCAACCGAACCACACAGCTTGGTGTCATCGGCAAACTTGCTGAGGGAGCACTCAATCCCACTGTCCATGTCAGCGACGAAGATGTTGAACAAGACTGGTCCCAACACCGACCCCTGAGGGACACCACTCGTTACTGGTCTCCAGCTGGACATTGAGCCATTGACCGCAACTCTTTGTGTGGGACTTACTAGAGCAGGCGGCCTCTCTGCCACATCCCTGATCCGTGCCCCTGGTAGGCAACACACCTCCCTTGAGACCGGCTCAGGCCGGCAGACGAGTGCTTCTGTCCCTTTCAGTGTAGAGTCCCCTACTACTACGCCCCGCTGCTTTTTCCTGGCAGCACCAGTAGAGATCTTCTTTACTAGTGCATCAGCCGGCTGTTTCTGGCGCGAGTGCGTTTCATTAGCCCCCTGCAGGACAGCAAAGCGGTACTGCGTGGGGGACAACAGATTTAGGAGGAAGCCCTTTGCTTTTGATTGTCCTTTTCCTCCTTTTTTTTTTTTTTGTTTTTTTTTTGTGACTAATTCCCAGCTTCCCGGGTTAACGGCCTCCTTCTTTCCTTCATGAGCTAGAGGGGAGGCTTGAAGCACCTGCACAGTTTGGGCCAGGAGCAAGCATTCCTGCTTCCTCTCAGCTTCCCTGACATCTTGCAGTCTATTAACAGCATCCTGCAGCTCAGCCCCTGCTGCAGGAGGACCTCCTCCAGGGAGAACCGAGTGCAGCCCTGCCCATTGTGCACCTTTCCCTCACAAGACCAGTGCAGGCACTCTCTACACCCCAAGCTCTATAGCCCAAGCTCTGCACTGCAGCCGCCCCTTTCATTGGCTCTGTCTGGTGCCTGCCAGCTCTGCCATGGAGGGCAGGAAACCAGCCCTGTCAACCTGAACTCTTTCCACTTACTCCAAAACCTGTATCCAACAGGGATCTTGTGAGCAGAGCGTACTGTGCACACCACAGTCCCACATTCACAAGCTGTCTGGATTTGCACTCCACACATGAGGGGAAGAAACCCCACTGAAATCTTTATGAAAGATTCTGTCAGACAGATGAGCATGATATTTTTTAAAGCTTGCATTTATTTTGAGTTATGTAAAGGTTAGGCCAGGGTGTTTAAGAAAAAAGCATCAAAGGCAATATTGCCTACTTATTTCCTACAGAAGTAAGATCATGATCTGGAAAGGTAGAAGTCAAGCTGACAATTTATTACAAAGAGGAAATAAAGTAATAAAACCAAAAGGTTAACTGGCTAGAAGTACTGCTGTTAACTGATACACACCCAGTTGTTTCCGTCTCCACTCCAGCCAATGCCTTTTCTGCCTTACCTGATTATCTCTCCATACCTGTCATGAATAAACAACATACATAAATACCATTTGGCTGATCTGACATGCTGGCAATTTGTGTGCTCCAAATACAGCATCATTTTTTCTTTCTCATATCACAGTTCTCATGAGTGTGGGTGCTGCCCGAGAACACAGTGTTACCCAAATTGTTTTAAATCTCACAACACAGGCATTGTATGCATTAACTGCATGACATTACACAGCAGTCTATCTTTGCACAGGCAGTACTTGCAATGTTCAGGAAAAATCACTTTACTTACTTGCGAGAGAAAGAAGATTTCTTGCTTCCAGCAGCAGACAGATGGACTTCAGGCGCTGAAATACTGCCCGTGCTGCCTGAAGAGCTAAAATCAGCTTCACTGCCTGGAAAGGAAAGGGGAAGAGTGAAAACATGATGGAAATTACAACACAAACACTGTTTTCAAAGCAACAGTGAAGCACAAGCATCCTTCCTTTGTCCGTCCCAGGTGAATTTCAGAAGTCACATGGATTTTCAAACATCCCTGAGGACAACTGCTGGATTTGTTCCAGATTTTCATTATTTCCTCAGAACTGTCACTTCCACAAGAGCTGAAAAAACTTTTGGACACGTGCCCTTCATGCTACAGAAGCCATTTTAGGACTTAGGCTAGGAACATTTGTTGTGACAACCTGTTTGCTTTCTCACAGCCATCAACAGTTGAATGAGGCCACTCACATTCCTCCTTTGGGAGCACAGTCATTAGGAGCATACAATTATAACTGGAGATTTCTCTTGCTTTAAATCATATGCAAATACTACTTGTTGGGAGGAAAGCTGCTTCTGTTCTGTTTCTGAGATGATGTACACACACATTTATAGATGTATATATGCATAGAGACTAATAGGGTATGTGTATATATATACGCACACCTGTGCAGGTATTCATGTGTCACAGAAGCATAGTAATGTAGTACCAACAGGCTTGAAATAATCCAGTAATCATGTGTGGCTCTCAAGTGCTTCCTGGGTGCTAAATCATCTATCTGATTACTGACTTTCTATGGATCACGGATGGTGACTTTATTTGAGAGGATGGAAATAGCTCTCCAATCTCCTTCACACAGCTGGTCAGGGGGAGCATCACTGACCTGGGGATTTCTGGGTGCTGTCCCATGCACATACACCCCTGGCCAGCGCTGCGGTTTTACCACAAATCCCAGTTCTGCTCTTTTTTTTTTTCCACGAGGGGGAGATACAGCTGCAGATACCATCATCCCGTCCAAGACAGATAAACCTCCAAGTGCACCATCTTCACAGCCGTAAAGAGGATGAGACATCCTTACTATCTGGTAACTCTTAGCAACTGGTCATAGGGTCAGACGTGTTTGGATTTAACACAGCATTTTCCCAGTCTCACCAGGTCTGAGACCAGCCCCATTTCCCTGTGCCTCTGGCTCAGCCCAGCCCAGAATATTCCTTAGTCCAATTTCAAAGTGCACAAATGCAAAGCTTAGCTCTTCAAAAGGGAAGGCCATCACAGGGACCTGGCTTTATCATCTCTAACATGCTCTGTACCCAGGCAAACACCCCTGATAATCAGACACAAGGCACAGAGCTGTAACCAGATCAAAACCACGCACAAGTCTGCAAGGGGAGGGAGGGAAAGTAGCAAAGCCACTTTGTGTCGCAGAGTATTTATATCATGCCTACAGATAGAGATGTCAGTGACCCTCTCCTTAGGGAAGCAAAATGACCGTGGGACATAGTGTCCAAAACTGCAGCAGAATTTTCCTGATAAACAGAACATTCCCATCTACAAGACTGAAACACACTCTGAATTCTGTCTCAGTACCACACTACTTCCAAATCTACTTTTCCAAGCAAGAGCCGAACAGGTAAACCCATTACAGAGATGTCATACCTCTGGTGTTCACACCTCTCAACATTCCTGCCCCTGCAAGATGCCAGAAGCTTTCCACAGCCAGGTCCTGCCTGCGGCACAGAGAGCAGGAGTGCTCGCTGAAGCTTATCTCTGGGTAAACAGACCACACTGTAATCAGCCTTGGCTACCAGAAGCATTGCAAGGAAGCAAGGCTTAGCAGTCGCCTCTCGCTGACCTGCTTGCATCACAGAGCATCGCAGGGGCAAGCTGCAGAGCTGGCACTGCCGTCTGGGTCAGCAGAGCCTGGAAACAGCCACCTCCATCACTGAGCTTCCTGAGCATGAGCTGCATTCGAGACAGGAACCGTGCCTGCCGAGCACCAACTCACCTTTCTGGCTGCAGTTCCCGTAACAGCTACACACAAACTTCACACTGAGCACAGGAGATTACTTACATTTAAAATTAGGTGTGAGGCTATTTATAGGCTCTTCGAGAACATATTCTACATCAAAGGGGTCACTGCTAGCAATGGTTCCAAGTGTGTTAGTGATGTTCAAGCCAGCTTTGCATGTGGCAGAGCGCAACAGCAGTGTTACCAGGAGACTTTTAAAATGCTTCCTCCCATTTGGTAGACATTTCTAAGTAAAGGAATGTGGCATGTATCCATAAAATATCACATGATGAAACACATCCTCCTGGGTAACTGTGACTTCTGTCTTAACAAAGAGGTGGAACTCCTTGCCTAGCAGCAGTGCAGGCAGGAGCCTCTCATCTCTCCTAATGCCATTCTCTGGGCTGAAGGCACCCCAAGGGCGCCTGTTGACTGTTTTGGTTGCTGTGACAATGTGATTGCAAAAGCTCACACGTAAGCCCAGCAGAGCCTGTGCTGGGCTTATATGTTAACCATATTCCGTGTTAACCATGAAGGAGGTTGACATTTCTCAAAGCCACTAGTTTGTCCTAACTGGCCAAAATACTTGTTCAGCTCTGATCTCAGACTTCCCTGCTAATAGGACTGTCTTACCCACCCTTTCCTGCCCATGATGATACATGTTGAGCCACTGTATTCAGCGGTATCTCATTTGAAATTCATTAATTCATATTCTTCCATGCTCCAGGCACTCAGTGTCACAGCACCAACCGCCTGCCAGGGTGATCTGACCTAGGCGTATGCTATGATGGAGATGCTTGTGCTGCATGTAGCAGCCTTGGGAAGCTGGTTGACGTGGCCTCCCCCCATCTCACAGCGGGCTCAGTACAGCAGCGTGCCCTCACCCTTGGAGTGGAGCTGTGCACTGCTCTGTGCAATGGGAGGCACAAGTCGAGAACAGCCAACAAAGTACTGTAACATTTTCCAGAACTGCTCCTTGCCTGGAATGGGTATCTGAGAAGCAGGAGTGAAATCATGGAGCATCTGGTGCTGTCTCTGCACTTTGCTTCTTGATGGACAACTACTCCAAGCTAAGAGCTTGCTGCAGACAGCATCATGCTTTGTGCTGCCTTTTATTCTGCTTGCTGCCCTGACAGCACTGTGACAGACAGACAGCTGCAGCTGACACAGAGGGGAGGAGAAGGGAGCTGTGCCACCCCATGACAAGGGCTGCAGGCAGCATGGGTGGGCACAAGCCAGGCAGAAGCAGGGAGGGCAGTGAGGCTCTGGCAGATGTGTGCTCACCTGAGCCCAGGGTCAGGGAGCACAGCTCAGGGTGCTAATGCTGTCCTGCTGCAACATGGGAGTCAGATGGGGAGCCTCCTCCTGCTGATGACTCAAGATTACTCATCCTGCATGTGACACCACTGAATTTCAAGGTGGGATTGAGGGAGGGAGAAGGAGCTGCCTGTGCAAGGACAGCTGGCACTGATGTGTGTTTACTGCACTTGGGCAGTACAGCCATCACACCTACATTCTGGGCGCAGAGAAGACCCACCTTTAACTCCGCTGCCTGCACGGCTTCAGTAACAGTGCAAGGGTAATGATACAGTGTGGTGACCAGACCACACGCTGCATTCACAGCTGTTACAGGTAGAAAAAAGTCAGTGTATTAGGCCTACCAGGGCAATATGCAAGCACAGAAATACCACACCACGGACATATACCTATGTATGTATGTATACAGAGGCAGTAAATACATTGCTTACACAGAGTCACACAATAACCCCCCACACATGCCTGGAGTATGGCATCCCAGTTCGCTATTCGTAGCTATTACAGACAAGGCATTCTGGCCTCAACACTAAAATTTAGCATTTAATCTTCTATAAGAAGAAAGCTCCAACTTTCCTGTGTGGATTTTATTATCCATTTGCTATCTAAATATAAGACTAAAGTATGGAGAGAAAAAAAATAGTTCAAGCAATACCTGTGACAGTAACATTGACAACTGAGCAGCATAACTGATTCCCAAAACTCAGGTGCATACAAGCTTATCAATGTTTAGCCTTTCTGTGTAAGACTTTCTTATTTGTAACTTCACCACTGTTTCATAGCTGCCAAAGCTTATAAACCACAGAGCTTACTTACCTTCTGACTCCATAACATGACCTCTTTCTATATATCAGTTTTGATGCTAAGTTTTGCATATTGTCATCCAGTGAAATAGAGCTGTAAATAAAACACTGCTGACGGATACTTGTTGTCAAATGTAAAGCACTTATGTTTGCTGAGCTTCCTCACCTTGAAAAGTATACTGTTCCACAGCAAAACCCACTCTATGCATACATGTTCACCTCTTGGAAGTAGAAACTAGAGGAGTAAAGGGTACACTTTCTCTGTAGATAGCTTAATTTAGAGACCCCATGGGAAAAGACAGGGCCTAACTGTGTAAAAAAATCTACCAAAGCCATTAGAAGCAGTTGGAAAAGTGGAAAGAATTCAGTTGCAATGCCCACTATTGAAAGGGCCTATATTTTAAAGAGATTTGGTTTCATTTCTTTTGAAACCTTTAACTCACAGCTGCATCTCTTGTTCCAACCTTTAACAGTATAAGCAGTATATTTCCAGGAAACACTAATGTGACTTCTTTTCTACTTAATATGAGGTTGCTCCCACAAGGTTGTTTTTGTACAGCACAAGCAATTTAGGAAAGAAAACCACACTGCTCACATGCACTGAAAAAATTAAGAAAAAGAAGCCACAAAGGGATGATGAAGTCTCTCTTTAGCATTTCAGGCCTTTCTTCAGGTAACACCCTTAAAAATTATCCATTTCAAGGGTAAAGTCTCCTAGTGGAAAATGTACTCAATTCACAGCATCAAGCTATAGCTGACAGCGGGGTTTGGTTCCAGTCTCTGTCCTTTGACTTATTAATTATTTGATTTACTATCACTTATCTTGCACTTACTATTCTATTCACACCAAACAGTAACTGGGTAAAAGAAGACATAATCCTGGAACCAAGGAAAAGGACAGAGAGATCTCCCCCATGTGGACAGCTCTAATATTTGGGTGACACAAGCTGCTCCCACTTCCTCTGCCCATGGTTCAGCCTCTCCTGAAGCTGAGGTCTAGAGTCTGTGGTGGAAGCTGGGGATGCCCAGTAGGTCGCAGTGGCTCAGGAACTCTGATGAGAAGTGTGAATTTGAAGTCCTTTGGTCCAAGGAGGGCACTGAACTGATCTTTTCCTCAAGCTCTAACTGCTCAGCTGGGACCCAGAACACAGAGGTAGCAGTAGCACTGCCCTGTTTCAAAGTAATGAAATGAGTGGGCTGCCTGCCCTCACAGAGTTGGTCTAGCTCCAGCATGAAGGTTCAGAGTGAATCTAAGGCATGCATGTGGGCACACTCAGGACTACAAGTAGGTGACCAATTCTGTCTCTCTCTCTGACAGGCACTCTCTCTGACTGCTCCTGTGTACTGGTGGAGGTGTGCTCCTGCCTGTCATGCTCTGCTGTGAATCTTGGATTTTAGTACCTGACCATCCCCTTTGATTTATACACAGCTTAGTCACTGAGATCAGATTTGTGAGTTGTGCTCCCAGAATGATGGGGAGGAGCTGGGCACAGCAGTGCCTGGCATGGTCAATTCTAAGGGTACCAACAGGCATCCCTCCCCTATCCCACTGCACTGGCTGCTGAAGCCATCACTCCCTACTCTTCAGTGGACATCTACCCGACTACTTGCCAGTGCTCCCGCATCAGACAGGTCTGTTAACCACATTTCACCCTGGAGAAGAGAGGGCTGCGTGGAGACCTCATAGCAGCCTTCCAGTATCTGAAGGGGGCCTGTAAGGATGCTGGGGAGGGACTCTTCATTAGGGACTGTAGCGATAGGACAAGGGGTAATGGGTTAAAACTTAAACAGGAGAAGTTCAGATTGGATATAAGGAGGAAGTTCTTCACTGTAAGGGTGGTGAGGCACTGGAATGGGTTGCCCAAGGAATGCTCCATCCCCAGTGGTGCTCAAGGCCAGGTTGGACAGAGCCTTGGGTGACATGGTTTAGTGTGACGTGTCCCTGCCCATGGCAGGGGGGTTAGAACTACATAATCTTAAGGTCCTTTCCAACCCTAACTATTCTATGATTCTATGATTCAGGAATAACTGGTAACCTGGGCAGCTGGCAAAGCTGCAGTTCGAGGGGATGTGAAGCAAAACTTGCAGTGTGACCCTTCATGAATTGTTCAAACCTGCTGGGTGAGGAGACCTCCAGCTCAAAACCAGACAGAAGAGTTGGGGGAAAAATGGCAACACAGATCCAGCTTCCCCACATTTGGACCTAAATTTGATTTTACAAATGATCTCCTCAATTCAAAGTGCTGGCTTTGTGATCTAACCTCATTATTTGTCTTGATTTTTGCTTGCTTACTCTTCTTAGTTTGGAAGAAGAGTTGTTATCAAATAATTAAAATTTATCTCGTTAAGCAGTTTTCTAAGCTCATCTAAATATTGTAGCTTTGGTAGTAATGTGAACTCCATTAAAGTAAATTATAAGCACTGCAGATCTCAAAATGAATACCGAATGTGATTTGTATATGCTGTGAAACCACAATCAATCCAACTCTTCTCTAAAAACACAATCACTACAAACTAATTACCGCTATTGGCTGAGAGCCATCATGTATATTCTGCATATCACTGTGATCTGGGCTTGTGTTTTTCTTAATTTTTTTAATTCATGGATTTTTAGCACAGCCACAAGCAGCTGTTGGAACAACCAGCACTGCAAGTTGTTGGTTTTTTTTTTTGCTTTAAGTATTTTAAGAAGATTCTTCATACAGATATCAGCTTGAACTAATTATTTTTTTGTGCTTCTGCACACAGTTTGGGTTGTTCTAACACCTTAGAAATGGCTCTCATGAATTTCCTTTTCTCAGGCTGAAATGACCTTTGTCAGGGGGAACATATGTTCATGGAGCAGAAGGGGGCGGTCTGAGGAACTTACCTTCTTGTTCAAACAAAAAGGCTCTTTGGAGCAGAGGTGGAAGGATGCTGTTTTGCTACACCAACCTCAAGGAGGTTCATATAATACACTGAGAGCTGTATAACATGATACTCAATTTGCATTTGACAGTAAATGCAAGTGTAAGTCCACCTATGGACAAGTATCTTTTATAATCAAGCATGTAGTGTCACCTCAGGAGATTTTTAAACGTACCTGGCAGTGCTATTTGGTTTGTTTGAAGGGAAATGGATAGGCTGGTCAGAAATATTTTTAGGAGCTGCAAAATGTCATCTTTGGCAAGGATGACTTAGTAGTACACAAAAAAGAGAGTAAACTCCATCAGAGACTGGGAAAACATCCCAGTCCTCCTGTCACGTTGGTGGCAAAAGTTTAACAAAGGGCTTTCAGAAGCCTCTCCAATGCATCTAAATCTGGTTCCCATACACATGGAACACAAGTAACTGGGGCACCACAAGTAACTGCAGGCAAGCGTTCACACCATATATGCAAATGCATGAAATCACATGCTAAACCTGATCTAGCTGAAAGCTTGTGCACAGTCACCCTTAATCTAAGACATATGGTTTTCATTATAATGCGCATAAAATTTTAAATCAGCTTGAAATGTTTTCAGCAGGCAAAAGAAAAACACTGGAAGAAGAAACATATCTAGGAGGTAACTAACTAAACTAACCGGCAGACCCTGCATAAGAAGCAAAATTTGTCATAAGCTAAGAAAACATTTACTGTATCACACACCTTGAAATGATTACAAAATGCAGTAAGAGTTTAAGTGTCATTTCAGGTTGCAATCGCTGTCATTTGCTCCTTCTTTTTCTCAATAGCACTCTTCTCATTAGGAAGCACAAATGACAGATGAGAAGCCTGTGCTTTTTCAGTTTATTAATCCTTGCAGGTTTGTGGTCACACTGTATTCTGCCAGCTCCAGCAAACAGTCACAGCCTGCCTGGATTTGGAAAGTCAACAGCTTCCTATTAGTTACAGAATTTCAGAAGGGAGGAAGAGAGACCTGTAATAAAGTGCCTCAGTGTGGAAGCAAGACAAGGCTTGTAATACTAATAAAACATGAAACAAACCCGGCAGAATTTTCATTTCCTTATGTAATGGTATATATAAAATACACTATTGTAAAGCAGGTTTACTCTTTTGCTATGTCACATTAAAGGGAGTACATTTTAAGCTCCTTAGGGAAGTAATGTCACCCTGGAGGCTGGATTTATGAAAAGATGTAAGGTCCCCCACATTCAGGGCAGGATGGGGCAGGGATTTTGGAAGTGGCCGCCTGCCCATCTGCCACCTCACTTGGGAAGTACCTCCCATCAGTCTCAATCAGCAAAGCTTCTCATCTGTGTGACACTTTTGTTTCTGGGCATGCCTAGGAGCAGGTCAGCTTTAAAAGTGTTGAACAGTGCAGTGCTTGGCTGCTGTCTAAAGACCAGGGTTAGTGTTTCACACCAAGCTAAATACACTAGGATCTATGCAAAAGCAGCCCAAGGAAAGCTCTCTTCTGCTGTCTGCTTTACTGGGAAAAGAAAGAATTCACAGGGCCAGACTTAGCTTTGAACAGGGAAGAGGCTGCACAAGATTTCCCTATCACACCACCAGGAACATACACCACATCCAGCAGTAAGAAATGGGTGAAGAAATGAGGTTCCCATACTCTCAGCTTATCATGCCCCTCTCCAGTTCCTCTGTAAATCCACCTAGCCTGGGATGCCTGTCTTCATTACCTCCTGCT
Organism: Pezoporus occidentalis; assembly: GCF_034315485.1. Classification (NCBI taxonomy): domain Eukaryota; kingdom Metazoa; phylum Chordata; class Aves; order Psittaciformes; family Psittacidae; genus Pezoporus; species Pezoporus occidentalis. The sequence goes on along the minus strand of NW_026914940.1, from coordinate 16,854,550 downwards.
GCATTTCCCACAGCTGCCACTTCCATTATGAGACTCTACCCAACCCCAGCACTCAACACATCTGAGAAAACTAAGCTCTACAATCTGAAGTTTTGGGACAAGTTGGGCAACCTCTATCTAGTTGCTCTTCCAGATGCTAGTGTTTATTTTATGATTTTTAATTGTGTTTTCTTTATTGGAACAGTGGACTGGATGTGTATTTCTCCTATGCTCTTTCTAAGCTCAGAATTGTAAATTCAAGTGGGAACCAAAACAAAGTGAAGGCATCTCAAACACAGCTTCATCACGATTTCAATATCTAGATACATAAAAGCAAGTAACATACCACTGCTTAAATGGGCCAAATGTTCAAAATGCCACCACTACATGCAAAGGCCTGCTTAGTTGTTTATGCTTGAGCTTTCACTTCTGAGCCCAGGAACCACCAACATACCTGATGTCTTTATAGCACTGTGAAACGAGATGAGTGAGATTTGCATGACTAAAATACATTCCCTTAGCTTTCTATGCTTAAATATAAATACAGATATATAGGACAAGGAATATATAGACATATCTGCTCAATACTGATCAAAAAGTATTTAAAGTACTCACTCCGAGGGTAACAAAAACTTTTAGGTAGTAATTTGGTCACCAAAAAAACCAAGTTCAGAGAATACTGAAGCTATTTATGATTAAAGTCAAACAGAAAATTGCCTGCTTTCTGTTTGCAATAATGCTGTAATTTTGAAAACTGACAAAATTTTTTCTTCTTTCAAAAAGGGCGTTAACCCACTAAAAAAAACCTCTCCACACATTCTAAATATTTTAGATTCAATATTGTCTTTGCTCAGTCTGGAAGAAAGGTTTCCTTTAATGTTTTGGTTTGGCAGCAAACCCCCAAATCAGTTATTTGCATAGCTCCACTTTGAACATTGTAAGATGTCAGGCAAAAAAGAAATAAGGGATGTAAAGGAAAATAGAAAATGGAAATAATCTATCAATTCTTGAGTAAACCTTGCTCAGAAAACAGTTTAAATCCCAAGATTCTTATTAAAAAGACATTAATAACCCAGAGGAATTCCCAAAAAGGTCAACAATAATGATAACAGGATTACAGGGCACTGTTTATGAAGGGAGATTAAGGGAATGCAATTTGTGTATTCTAAGACAAAAATGAATACTGGCAGCACTGTTTATCATGGGGAGGAGGAATACAGCTGGAAAACTGTAAAGAAAATCACGTAACAGCAACACAGGATTCATGTTATTTTATGAAAAATTACTTGAAATAAAAACTGATGGTTGGTGGGAGTTGTGCATAGTAAAATGTAGCTGGAGTAGGTTCAGAATACTTTAACTAGGGAATCAGAAAACTGTTTTAAACATTGGCATAAATAATCAGAATGTAATTTAAAAGCAGAGCACACACACACACAAAATCTCCTAAGGGAAGATTCATAATGGCCTCTTTCGTCTGCACAGTATTCTTTCTGTGGAGGTGAAGTGAGCTGAAACCCACAGAAAACAGCCAGAAGGAGCAGAAAAATTGCCGCAGTAAAACACAAATTGCAAAGCATGTTCTAGGTTGACCTCACACACATTTTAAAATAAATATTTAAGTGTGCAGTGTGTATAGCGCCACTTTCTCTTTTTTGGCTCTCATTCCACTCTGGATTAACAGAGGACAGAAAAAAACCTAGTTAAATCACAGAACCATAGAATGTTTGGGTTGGAAGACGCCTTAAAGTTCCAACCACCCTGTCATGGCAGGGATACCTTCCACTAGCTCAGGTTGCCCAAAGCCCCATCCAAACTGGCCTTGAACTCTGCCAGGGATGGGGCATACAACTTTGTTTTTAACTAAAGATCACAGCTATTTCCATCTTCCATACCTACCTCAACTCTGACTTCTAAACCCCAGTTCCCTCCTTACACCAGGTGCTCAGCCATCTTTTCCAGATGCAGGAGCACATCCCCACAATCCCCAGCAGATCTTCCTCTCTATCCAGAGGCATTTGGAGTTAAAAGATGAATTGGCTGGCACAGGTCTCCCCCTGCCCCGCAGCCCGGGCACTCCCTGCCAAAGTCACATATCTGTATCCCCTACTCACTCTGATTTGCAGTTAGAGCCGTGGCTCTGTCACAAATGAGTGCAACTCTACGCTTGAGGTTGCAGGCATGTTGCTGTTATCAAGCATGAAACTCACTTTTTTGGATGACTTTCCCACTTTCTGCACATCTGGAGTGGTATTGGGACAATTAACAGGCCAGAGAGAGAGAGAAAAAGGAGCTATGGTGTGCCTGCTTGGAACTCTGCTTCAACCCCCAGTAAAGCAGTTACTAAACTAACCAAAGTGGAACAGCTTCCTTGGGAGCAGATTCTCTGCATACCCTCAGCCTGCCCAGACCGGGATTAGCGCACTCTTCTCCTTTATGCTCAAGTCCATCCTCCAAAAGAGGCACAAACAGATCTAAATATAAATTTATTTTCCCTTTACTGAACTAAGAAACAGGGTTCTCCTTTTATTGTATATTTTTATTAATTTCCTAAGGAAATAAGTACCTAACTGCACAAGATTTGTGCCCAAGGCCTTGAATTGCAGGTAGCCTGTGCCACCAGCCCACACCTGGACAGGTCATTATTCAGGACAGGTAGGACTTGGGCTTTTGCCTTTTATTTGCCAGTTCCTCCTTGCAACTTCCTGGCTCCAGTTTTGGATGCTCCATTTTTCCTGTGATATCTGGGTCCTTGCTGCAGCCTGAAATCTTTCGAACAAAAAGTGGTATGCGTCTCAAGAGGCCACAGCCAACCTACTAATTGCTTACAGCTCTCCTAAGCAACACCTAAAATAATCTTTAGAAGGGGATGTGTTACAAATTTAGTGACACAAAATTAAAAGACTGTATTTTGAGGTCACTTTAACAGGAACTTGTAGATTTGGTTTTGATAATATATGAAACACTCCAAAGCTGAAATATTCTGTGTAGCTATTTTGCTTATTCTTGTTCAAAAGAAATATTTGGTGATTCAAACATGTTCTCCACATCAATTTAAGCACATTTGTTTCAATTCAAAGTTTAAATCTAAAATATATATAAATTCAAGCTAAAAAAAACCCAGTGCTATGCTAATCATATTTACCAAACTTTCACATGGTGGAGGGCGCAGAGGCAGGAAGGCGGGTCTGGACCCCATGAAGGCTGCGTGACCATGTCTGACCACAGCTCGTACCAGGGCAGCAATGGAGACCCTGGGCAGCCATTCTCAGTCTCTCTCAGAGCAGCAGACTGCCTTTGAGTAGAAAGAAGGAACTCCTTGAGGCGGAGAGCCCTCCCTTTTAGCTGAGTGACTGCACATTTTGTATCATTGGCCATGAACTTTAAGAATCAGCATTGCAGTGACGAATCCATGCGACATCCCGAAGCTGTCACAGCTGATGTTGGTCGAGCTTTGACTGACCTTGAACAATAACTTTCATTTAGCCTCAATTTATTGCTTCTGTGGCATTTAAATTGGTGTATTCAGCAGGACGTCCATATACGGCTTGTTACGGAGGCACGAAGGAGCACGTTTTGGCATCCAGGAGTGTTTTTGAGCAGCGGACCGGGAGGCTTCTTGGGCTGGGTGGTGGAGCCCAGGAGCGAGGGGAGCTGGTCACTGTGGAAGTGAAGGGCGCGTCCGAGCTACGGAGGGGGGGCAAACGGCTGCTTTCATCTAAGCAGGGTAAGAGAAGGCTACAGAGCGCACCGATGGCCGCTCTGGGAGACCCCAACCACCTCAGACCGCTCCTCAGAGGGTCACAGAACGCCCTGAAAGTGTTGGTTCAGTCTCTTGTGGGAAGAATCACGGCGATCATGGAGCACAGCCGGCAGTATACTCATCACCCCCGTGCGCGTTTTGGTCCGGGCGGAAACGTGACACGATATAGCCACCCCCAGGCGAGCGATGGGCTGGGCTGATCCGGAGGGCGGGGCTGATCCGGAGGGCTGGGCGCGCGGGCGCAGGACAGTCCGGCCGGTGTGTCACAGACCGCGGCCTGGGCATCCCGCTGGGGTGTGGAGCAGACCCGAGCCTTTGGGGCTTGGGCCACCCGCTGCTGCCGAAGTGGCTCTAAGTCCTCACAAGGAAAACACATGAGGGTTTGGCATACTGGCAGGCAGGTAATGGTCTGCCCAATGGCGGAGTGTGGAGTCCTGGATGCAGAGAGGCAGAACCCCTCTAAGTGAGGCTCCTGCAAGACTGCCCCTGCCCTACCACAGAACAACCTGTTGTCTCAATACCTACTGCCAAATAGGTCACATCTTGAAGTGATTAAAGAGCTAGAGAAGACGCATATTGTAACTTGTATGCACTCCCCTCAGAACTCCCCAGTCCGTAAGGCCGATGGCCAGTGGTGTTTAACAACTGATCACAGGAAACGGAATACTAATACTACACCACTGACTGCTGCTGTCCTGAGCATAACCACTGTAGTGACAGCAATGCAGGCTTGCTGCCCACCCCTGGATGGCCACTCTAGATGTTAAGGATATGTTTTTTTATGGTTACCCTAAGGGAAGAAGACACACCTCCATTGCTTTCACTTGGAAGAGAACACAGTACACCTTTAACTGACTCCCCCAGCAGTATAAACAATCCCCCAATATTGCCCACAGTGCTTTAGCCAAGCCAATAGAATAGTTGAGTGAACTAATGGCCTGATTAAAAGACATGCAGGTGTTTCATACCACATTTGGGATGTATGACTGCCACAAGCAGTCTTCATTGTCAGTAACTGCCATGGAAATTACAGGAACCCAAAACTTTAAGTGTTTTGTCCTCCTGGGACACTGACGGGTGACGCCCTCATACCTGATGATCAGAGGAGTCAATTCCCATTGGGAACCCATGTGGGACAGCTAATGGTGAAATTGCCCTGTGTTGGCATTGTGCCCATGACCCTGGCAAACCCCAGAGGCCTAAATATGCCTGGCGAGCCCTGGACAGGAGTGGGAAGACCCACTGAATTACTGCCTGATGAATAATCTCTGGCTTTAACCTAAAGCCCAGTGTCAAAGGTCAGAGGCCTAGTTTTGTTTCCTTACACAGGAGGACATGAAGATGTGGATCAACCTGATGTGAAGGAGTACTGGCCTGCAACAACCACCAGGACCTGGTCATCAGATGTGTCAAAGCCAGCTTGGTGTGGTATGCAAGGTGTAATTTCACCTTTCTACACCCTTTCTCACAGTAACACGGGGTGGAATTGGACATTTTCAAGGAGAGTCTGTGCCAACAAGTGGTGGGATTGCACCGCAGGAAGCCAGTGGGAGGTGTGGCAGGAAGCCTCAACACTAAAGAAAGGGTGTATGTGGAATTCTGAAACTGTTGATAGATTACTGTTGTCTTCACATTCCAAAGTTTATATTATGTGTCATTAAGTGTGCAGTGATAAGATCAGTAACATAATTGAGAACTAATGATCCACAGCCAGCATTAAGACTTACTGAGGCTGTGCTCTCTTTTAACTTTGCAGGCAAGAGGCCTCAATTTATTGGTTCTGTGACACCAGGTTAAATGTTCTTTGACATACCCTTGTTCTTAATTACCCATCCCCCAGAAAAGGTGCAGTCTTGGAATGTGGGTTACAAAGTAGGCTAAATAAGGGAGAGCAGAAAGACAGACACATTGCACTGAGGTCACCAGTCTTCTCATCACTCTCACCTTTGTGTGATTTCTGCTTTTAAACTGACACACACTCATTTATTTTAGGGATCAGACAAGTCAGATTGCTATCTCTAAATGCAGGTTTTCTGTTGTCTGTCTTTCTTCAAAACAACCCAACAGTGTGACTTTGTGTTAGTATACAAAGTACACCAGCAGCATTGTAAAATGTATTTCAGTGTAAGAGGTAGAAGTACTAACGGGTAGTTACACAGAGCAATGAACCTTTGCATATCATAGGATCTATTCAAATTAGTACATTTTGTAACTTGTTTTTTGTACTCTGTACCGTTGTTCCTGAGCAATGGGGACAACAGTTCTATTATTTTTCCCCACTGCTTGCAGAAACTTGGTGCAAAGAATGAACATAAGCCATGCAAATACAAGATACAATCTTCTTGGATAAATCTACCAGTAAAACATGTCTTTCCAATATTTTACCAGACTTCCCAAGATAAAACAAGTCCAATCGTTGCATCTTTCTGCATTCAGAAAGGTGAAGTTCTTAAGAGTGAAGTATACTTCCAGAATTACCTCTAAGACAATCCTCTCTCAGTATTTGCACATAGATTCATCTGCTTTTCAAGTGAAACACATACATTTCAGAGTCAGACACTATTATTTCCACAGTGTCATACTGAAGAAAGGGAGTGAGCTGGCAGAAGAGCTATAAAATCATAAAGCCAGATGTCAGTAATACAACCTAAATCAGAGCTTTCATTTAAAATAACCGAAGTGGCTGCCTTTAGCATACAGGCACATATGGAAGGAGGGTAGCGATATGGATAAACTTGCCTGATAATTTTACACTAATGGATCAAGTAGCCACTACTCTTGTTTGCACAGGGTGACCCCAAGAATAAGTTCCTGGATATTTCATATCCTGCAAATCTAACCCTTACACAGTGGGCAGCACAAAAAAGCAGGAAGAGCATTATATTTTAACAGCTAGACATAATTTGCAGCTAATGCTTGTATTTCTTCTCTGATCAGTTTGGCTTATTTAGCTCTAACTGTAATATTCCCAGTTACCCAGGGTCATTTCCCCTGCCTCATTTTTTTTCATTATCAGCAGCTTCAACACTGATTAAAAATGTTACCAGCACCTATTGAGTACTCATAAGCAATTTAAGGCCAATTACAGTTTGCCCCACCTTTCTCTCCTAAAACTCCTGATAATCTTAAAACTTTCAAAGATTAATCTGTGCAGACTTGGACATCCTACCCTGAGGGTCACTTGCTTGTGACTTAACAAATTCACCAGGAAGAAGTAGAAAAGATCATGTTGGCCACATATTATGAGTACAATGTTACTTACTATGGCTTAAAGTTAGATGACATTTTAACTTGAATAGTGATTGTTAAAAGTTACTCTTTTTTTATACTTCCATTTTGATAACCTTATTGTAAGTGAAATGTCAGTACATGGACAATAAAGATAGGGCAGAAAAAGCACAAATTGTACCTTGCAGCTACTTAACTACAGATCTGGGTGATGCACTATTTAAAGTAAAAAAAAAAATCCAACAACATAAAATCACAGAACTGCTGGGGGTGGAAGGGACCTCTTGAGACCACCTGGCTTGACTCCCAGCTTGAGCAAGTCTAGCTGATGCAGGCTGCCCAGGACCATGCCCAGCTGAGTTCTGAATGTCTCCACAACTTCTCCAGACAACCTGTGCCAGTGTCTGCTCTTATCTGGAATGGTTATTCCTGAACTGAGCTGTGAATGACAGCCAGCCAGTCTTGACAAGACTTAGGGAGTTGACCCTAACTATGGCTCACCTAGGTCTCCTTTAATGCAGTGGTGCTTATATCTCTACTCTGCAGCCTTCTGAGGGTGCAAAAGGGACAAGTCTGGGACAGTCTTAATGTTTTACCTTAAGTCTTAACAATTTCATGTGGAACTTCAGCAGCTCCACAGGCTCTAAGAGACAGTTTGACAGCAACCTCAACTGTTCCATGTATGCCCATGACACCAACAGTAAGAAAGCAAAGATCAGAACTTTTGCCAGAAATGCTGAACATAGTCAGCTGATCAGGTACCCTTCTCAAATGATGCTCGCAGACATTTAAATACAAGTACATCTCTGTGTTATTTTAAACATGCAAGCCTTTTAAAAGTTACTGATGCAACTCTTGCCCAAGATTCCCTTCTTTATCCACATGTCTTTGGAAGTTTATCAGTACTTTTTAGCTTGCAGATCCAGATTTTGAATTCTAGTACTAAGCATTCTAAAGGAAGTCTAAAAAACAGTGAGATGACAAAGACTGTCAAAGAGAGCAGTTCCCACTATTCTCAACAAGATGTGGACATGAGCTGCAGGCACATCATGCCCAATATATAAACAGGGGAGTCACCCAGAAGGCCCAGATTGCTGCTCAGGTTGGGCTGAGGATCAGTTGGTGGGTGGTGAGCGGCTGTATTCTCTTTCCTTGTTATTTCCCTTATCATTATTGTTATTGGTGGTAGCAGTAGTGGTTTGTGTTATACCTTAGTTACTGGACTGTTCTTATCTCAGCCCCTGGGAGTTACATTCTTTCGATTCTCCTCCCATCCTTCTGGTAGTGGGGGGAGGAAGGAGGAGAAGTGAGCGAGCGACTGCATGGTTCTGAGTTACCGGCTGGGCTTAAACCACAACAGTTCTTTGGGGCATGAAGAAGTTGAGATAACGACAGATTTGACCAAAGTGTGTCTAATCGTATTTGTGATAAGCATTCATTGTTTCTGATTAATAGTCACTTGGCACAGTGCTGATATATTTGCTCTCAGAGTTGTTGCACTTGGTCTCAGAGTTTCAGCATGTCATACCTTACTCGCAGCGAACATTTGCTGTTCTACTTGAGCAGCTGCAGGTCCTGGGCTAAGGTTCTCGTTTCACTGTATTTCATGGTAATGACTTGTAATACCATAGAATCATTGATCATGAAACTGGTCTGGCATGCGTTCTCAGCGTTTTCATCACCTCTATACTTTGGGAGGCATTTAACAGGCATTTTTAGCAATTACAGATCTTTTTTTTCCTCCTCGGAGGGTCAAACTATGAAGGAGACATTCCCTCACACCCTCTGCTCCCCTATCAGGCTATTAACAGCAGCATTTGAGAATTCTAACAGTTTTGGATGGCCTCTGGTTACCCTTGAGACCTGCCTGCTGCTTTTGCTGGGGATCAGCATGTTGCTGCAAATACTGCGCGTGTTTTACCCACAGCCATACCACCTTGAGAACGCCCAATTTTGTCTCGTCAGTTAAGCAGGGTCATGCTTGGGTCTTCTCTAGGGTTAAAAAAAGGTCTAAGAGGACCACCAAGAGATTTTTCCTGAGGCTGAACAGTCATGAATGGCAGGGTGTGTGGGACAGTATGGGCAAGTATCTAGGCCAGTGGGCCCCTCAAGTTCATGCAGTAGCCCGTGGATCAGTCCAGACCAGGCCAGATGTGAAAAACGTGCTTTACACCACAGCCGGGGAGAATGGTCCTACCTGGAGCCTCTGGCAGAAAGCTCCAGGGGAGACTCGAGCTCAACCCCTCAGCTTTTGGAGTTGTGGTACAGAGGATCTGAGGCCAGCTATACTCTAGATGAAAAGGGGATACTGGCAGCCTATGAAGCAGTTCGAGCTGCTTCAGAAGTGATTGGCACTGAAGCACAGCTCCTCCTGGCACCCTGGTTGCCTGTGCTGGGCTGGATGTTCAAAGGCAGGGTCTCCTCTACACATCATGCAACTGATGCTACATGGAGTAAGTGGGCTGCACTAATTACACAATGAGCTCGAATAGGAAATCCCAGTCATCCAGGAATTCTAGAAGTCATCATGGACTGGCCAGAGGGCAAAGAATGGAATGTCACCAGAGGAGGAGGTGATGCGCGCTGAAGAGGCCCCACCATATAATAAACTGTCAGAAAATGAAAGCAATATGCCTTGTTTACTGATGGGTCCTGCTGTATTGTGGGAAAGCATCGGAGATGGAAGGCAACTGTATGGAGTCCCTGAAGACAAGTTGCAGAAACTGCTGCAGGAGAGGGTGAATCGAGTCAGTTTGCCGAGGTGAAAGCCATCCAGCTGGCCTTGGACATTGCTGAACGAGAAAAGGGGGGCCAGTACTTTATACTGACTCATGGATGGTGGCAAATGCCCTGTGGGGGTGGTTGCAGCAATGGAAGCAGAGCAACTGGCAGTGCAGAGGTAAACCCATCTGGGCTGCTGCACTGTGGAAAGACATCACTGCCCAGGTGCAGAACCTGGTGGTGAAGGTACGCCATGTAGATGCTCATGTACCCAAGCATGAAAGAAGCAGGGGAGTGAGCAAGTGGCTGCATGGTTCTGAGTAACTGTGGGCTTAAACTACGACAGTTAGAGAAAACAAAAGCTGTGTTGTATTACATATTTTGAAGTATAGAAAAGAAAGATGAAGTGATGTTGCATAAGTAGCAGAAAAGTACTGGAACTTGCAAACAGCCTAAAAATGTCCTAAGGCTCATTCCCAGTGCTATCCCACTTTGACATTTCCTGAATTATCTAAATATTTGTGTGAGTGTTACTTCTGAGATTCAGATTGTTCCAGGAAAACAGTCCTGGAAAGAGATAAATTTATTTCAGCAAAATGGCAGGTGTTTTGAAGGTTGATTGATGTACTTGCCTGCAAAAATGTAGCGCAGGACACGGTCTGTAAAAGACGGTGGTGGTAGGCTGCATTTGTGTCTTTCATATATCATATCATATACTCCTGCTATGTAGTCATTATCAGAAGATGTTTCGGATAAATATGAAGTAGAGATTGTCTCCATAAATCAGTAAGGGCTTTTGGTATAAAGATACTATGCACCACCCCTTTTGTGCCAGAGTTTGAAGTATCCAGTTATATGGAGAACTAGGTTTTATATACAGGGGCATGTTGCTGCTACTCTCCTCCCATGTCCCACTTCCCTTCTACTGCTCCCCTGTGTCTTTTGCTACATGACGCTGCCCCCTCTTTTCACAAGGGCTAGATGTTCCTGACTGAGTCACCTGAAATTCATGTGCAAGTAGGTCATGGGGAAGACACTGGATCCACCTGAAGCCGAGAGATGGCAATGGGAGTTATATTAATCCCTGTGGCCAACAGTGAGGAAAATGAACCCCAGCTGTCCCCTGGCATGCTTCCCATTTCAGGAATGTCCCTCACATGTGTCAGTGCTTACACTATGATGCAGTTTTTGACAACTTTCCACTAAAAAAGTTATGAGATACTTAGCACAAGGAACTTAGAAGTACTCTGTGAATCAGACGTGGTTCCTGCTCTGAGAGTTTTTATGGATCTCAAAGAGCAATAGGCTTGAAATCAAGAAACAGTTTTTCCAAACTTAGAGATCAATTGATGTAGAGGTACCAACAGTTACTGGATGGCCCACTTAGAAGAATACCTAAATACCTAAACTAAGTCCATTCAAAGACTTGAAATAATACTGTCAACTAAAATGAAGACAACTTCTGACTATTACTGCAAAAGGCTAATAACTTGATATATGTAGGTCAATTTAAGTGTAATAATTAAACCAAATAATTTATTGAAATGTGCATAACTTTTCCATGTGTATAGGACTCCTCAGTAGAAAAAAAAACTTTCAAAATCCATAATCCACATTTTGCTAAGCTATGTCCATATTCACTTAGTCTTGCCTTGGTCTGATATGTTGTATTCCCAGAGCTATCACAGCCTGGCAGCATAAACTTTAGGCAGGATCCAACAATAAATCTAACAACATCAGAAGACTGTAATTCTTTGCTTTGATGGTAAGAGTCATTTATCTTTGGCCAGTGAAATATGTGTGCAATTACCATGAAACAGGATAAAATCCGTTTCAGTTACATGGCATCACCATGGAGCCTCATAAAAGAAAGTGAAGACTTCAATTAATTATATTTTCATGAAAAAGTGAATACCAACACTGTTTCCAAACCTTGCAGGTGGTTCCATAGAAAGAACCCAACTATTTTTTTTTTTATTTACGATCAGCATTAGTGGTATCAGAGGCAGCACAACACCTGCAGATGTACTAGTAAATTAGAAAGTGTCATTAAAGAAATGAAAGGAGCTATATTGTACTCACCAGGCTTTACAAGGCTTGTCTTTGTCTCCTTCTTAGATCGATTCAGCTGTGGGTTCCCTTCGCTCATTGTCCCTGGACTGAATTTTTTCCTGCAGAAGTCTCCATCACTACCAGTGCAAAAACTGATAGGACTGTTCCCAGCATCAGAAGGAGTCTTCACCGGAGATACTGACTGGCTACTGGGACAGCCAGTGTCATCTGAAGGGAAAAGGGAAAACATCAACATTTCTAACTACTAAGTGTGTGAATGTTAGCAGAAAATGAAACAAAGTGTTTGCACTACAACTGTTTGCAGCCATTTACCTGATATGTACAACCTTGTCTCTGAAACCTGGTGAGGAGCTATTTGCCTCTCCCATTTTGTGAAGAAGTCTTGAATACCTTATGGCAGAAAGTCTGACAAAATACAAAATCAGGGGCTACATAATAAAAACTCAGGTCTAAGATAAATTCTGTTGATGTAGCTAGGTTAGGGAGTATTCTGAAATGAGGAAATGCATATAAGACACGAGAATGGCTTGTGTAGTGTACACTGGATGAAGAGCTAAGATGGCCCATGGAGGCCATGGACTCTCCTTCAAAATCTGTTCCTGTGTGAGCAAGAGAACAACCTAGAGTCAATATGCACAAAGTCAGGATTTTAATTTAACTGGAATTAATAAATATTTCTCAAAATTGTTTTTCCTCTTAAAGCTATTGTGATCACAGAGCTCTTCCTTCTTGACAAGTGCTGTGAGGCACTTGTCACACCTTCTGAAGAGGGTGTGTTATACACCAACTGCTTTTGTTTAAGACCAAATTCCTCTGAGGGCATACCAGTGGTCTGTGGTATCAGCAGCCACCTCAAGAACAGACCCATGTTCCTGACCTCCAGGAATACAAACCCTCCAGCTCTTAGCAATAAAATGCAAAGTAGGAAGTCTGAGTCCAGATGAAATCCACGTATCAAACACCCCCTTCATCTAATCACATCTGTAATCACAGCTCCCCTAAAAGTCATGGTGGTTTTAGAAATACACGACAAAAACAGGCTACTCTGACACAAGGAAGCCTTGAATATTTACTCCCCTGGAGAAATATAATTGTTTGTTCTTTCCCAGTACAAAATGAAAGCTGCCATCTTAATTATGCAACTGCACCCTGCTGTCAGTGCAGTCTCTTTACCTAACATGAAACTCAAAGAAGTACCAGCAACTGAGCCAAAAGATTTGCATGACCATATTGCACTTATCACTTCCACCCTGTTCATAATTCAGGTCAAGCCTGATCTTGCAATGAGCTCTGCATGGGCAGATTGCTCAAAAAGTCAGTATATGACTGCACATTTATGAGACAAAAGGGATAGCCTGTAACTACCTGACTCCTTCCCTGCCCACCTCTCCTCTTCAGGGAAAAGCAGCTGTTCCCTCAGTACAGCAAAACAACCTCATCCTTTCATGGAAACCAGTTTTCCTGGCCAGCTATTTGCTCCAATGTTCTGCTTCTTACTTCTCCGCATTCTGCCTCCAATAGTGAGCAAGGTACCTGTAGGTGTTGACCACTCAATTCATGTTTTATGCCTTAGCATGTATCGTCAGCCAGCAGTCTGAGGTGTTGCTGGCCAGGCCTCTGCAAAATGCCAGCCATGCTGTGGGGCAGCCCTACCTACTGCCAGGATTATCTCCCAAGGCACAAAGGGCAGTAATGCTGCAAAGCACCTAATACAACTTCATTGTATTTCGTTCCTTCACATCAGCTCAATTAAACCTACAAGCATCTCCTTTTGCCATCTTGCTGCTGCCTTCAGAATTGGTCCCTAGGAAAATGAAAGAGAAGATAGCTAATAAGGTTTTCAGCTCATCCCCACATTCTTCCTGACTAAAGCAGGATTGCTGTCTGCATGATTTTAGTTTACTTTTTATCCTTTCCATTCCCATCAACATCACTGTATAAATGAATACAAAGAAAAGAGCAGGCAGCAGTTTCCTCCCAGATCAGCACCCATTTCCTTTTTTCAAGGGTTCAGAGTCTCTGTTGCAGGCTGAATGAATGCCACCTCCAGGGCAATGGATCAGCATGCTGAGTGAGCTTCTGAACTGCGTTTAAGCAGCTCCTTTAGCTTTGTCCAACTCATCTGCTCTTCAGAAGCACACAAACATTTATAATTATAAATATATTCTGAAAAGTGAAGCTTCATGCAGTTTATTTTTAATTGTGACCATTCCATTTAGTTCTTTCTCTATGTGGCATTATTTTCAAAACTTTGCATTAAAAAAAACCACCCAAACTGTTTACTTCATCTCTCCACCAGTAAAACCACTGCAATACCTACACAGGTTCTGCAGCCCTCATAGACGTGTTTTATATGGGAGGCTTTATATAAAAATAACACTCAAAGCTAGATATGCTACCTGGAAGAGCATCAGGAGCTGATAAAACCTTTAAATAACAGAAGAACTAAACTTCAGTGTTAAGAATTAGGGCAGTAAAAAACTCAGATACTTAAAGCTGACTGATATAAGGAAATGAGGTAGCTAAAGAAAGCATACAAAATAGCATTAAAAATGCAAGTGTTTTAATTACCATACTGCCACCATTACCTCTGATATCACACTGTTGACACTATGATCACATACATTATGTCTATGCATTCTCATTTTACCCTTAAGGACATCAGCTTTCATTGCAATGGGGAATTTATTAAAGGAAGAAATGAACCTGGCACAAAGAAGCATAGCTCTTCTCTACTTATACCCCCTGTGATCTTTAAATACACCAATAAGCAGGTGAGCATTCCCTCTCCAAATTAAGTAAATTAGTGATTTTATTGTATTCCCTCTCCTCTGATAGTTTGTTATATTTTCTGTGTAATGTGTAACTTCTACTCCTTCGACCTAGTATTAGACAGAAACGTAAACAAAATTAGAACTGTCCAAATCTAGGCCAAGGTGCAGAGAGACAGTTTTCTGTGTCAAGAGTGTTTACTACCACAGGAACAGCTGCATATAAGTGCTGGTGCTCCCCACCAAAGGCAAGCAAAGCTCAGCTATAGTCTGGGGGATCCACCTCCCATCTGACCTGCAACCCACCATTCTGGCACAAAAAAAAGTCCTGAGGTGGTATCCAGCAGCTCAGTGAGAGCCAAATTGCCAAATTACCTTCATTCTTTTCTGCTACCAAAGCCTTAACAGGCTATTTAATGGTATTTAACACTGTAGGTGAACTCCCTACAGGAGAGCAACAAAATTCCTTATGGACCCTAACCACACACCAAACTGATGCTCCCTCTGCCCTGCAGACAGCCTGACCATACATTCTGCTCACTGCGGCAGTGAACACCTTTGCTGCTCATCCGCAAGCGGAAGGGTGCAGTGTGGTTTCAGTATTACTCACAGACCTGCAGGCTCCTCCAAAACCCTACTGACAACTGTGATGGAAGGAGGTGAGGACCTCCACCTGCCCAGAAATGGGCAGAGATAATAGATCTATCTCCAAAGGAGGAAGGTAATAGGAGCAGATAAGCCCACAATGGTATTCACTTTCTGCTTATATGAATATAGAAAGACAGGATAGCAATGTAGTTTTCATCAAGGTCAGTTATGGATTCAGTCCTACTACTTGGCAAGACTTTTGCCTCAGTAAGGATTTCAGGTCTAGACTCCTCAGGAATACAGAGAAACCTGATTTACCTTCTCAGGCACATGAGCATCAGGAAGACAGAAGAGAGAAAGCTGGCAAATACTGCTGTGAAAGTATTTCAAAGCACAAGATCACTTCTGATATTGCCTATATTATTTAGTTGCACAAGAGGGAAAAAAAAATTATAACATAAGACGAATTGTTTACTTAGCAATATTCATAGTGTCTTTTTTCACAGTGGCCTTCTCAGAGTGCTCTGGGAGTACTTTCCCTTTGAACATCAGCTGGATTTCATCACTGAAACTCCATGTCCAACCCTTTTCCCAGATCAGGCATGCCTGCCAAGTTTCAAAGCCATGTGTCTTCTCTAACAAACAGTCAGGGAGGTTGCTCAGAGTACTCTGCATGCACTAACTTTTAAATAGTAAAGCCAAAGTATAAACAGCAGCATTAAAGATAATAATACTCTAACAACTGACAAAAATGGTGTTCTAGACTTTGAGGCCGTACATTGTGACATGATTTTCTCTGGTTTTCTGGGCACTTTAGGAGTTAGAAATTTCACTGGAATACGCTTTAGAACCTTCTTTGGAAAAACGCTGCCTTTTCCTAAAGGTTTCAAGGGATACTGAATAAATAACCACCTTATGTAATACACCAAATAATTAATGATGCTCTCTCTGAAAAGACACTGACTTATTTCTAATTTCATTCCTAGCTGCCAGATCTAGTTATGCACTTTTATGAGTCTGAACTGTTCATCCCCTATTTATTTTCGCTTCACTGTCCCACTTTCATCTCCTCTTAAGGTTCCCTTGACCAATGTTCAGGCTGTACGTATTTTGAATTTCCACTAAGAAATGTGGATTCTAGAATTAAACATGGACCTCTAATGAAGGCCCATGAATGAGTAAATACTCAGTGTACCAGGGCAAAAATAGTCTTCTGACTTCTACCTGACTCTCACTCAATTCATCCCAGGATCTGTTAGTCTGGGTGACCATGGCTCGCCAAGCATGGCACACTGTGAGCTGGCTGTTGGTGGTGAGGGTACCACTAAGGGTATTTCAGATTTTTTTTAGGTTAATCTCCCAATCTGTTTGTCTGCTCCACATTTTTTGACACCCTATATGCTTTGCTTTTCTTTTGTCTTTTACCACAGGGGTGTTTTATGCATTAATGAGAGTTCCTGACAGACACCAAAGGGAATATATTACCTAGCTTCCACCTGTAAAGTTCATTCTGTATTAACTGGAGAGAAAGAGGCTCCTCTGGAGGAGGAGAGTCTAATTCAGGCTTACTCATCCCACTACTCTGAGTCACTGTCTGGAGGATCTCGTCTCTCTTCATTGACTAGTGCAACCACTCTTCTGACTGGCAGCTGAACCAGTGTTGGTGTAAAGGCTCACCATCCAGTCAGAAAAGAGTGCTAAGAGGACACTCAGAGCATCATTCTGGAACACCTGGACAACACAGTAAAAGCAGCAGGATAAAACACAGTAGTATAAAATGAGTAGTACATACAGAAAGACAGAGGTGGAACATATTCAGATCAACACCATGAGGCTCTCAACAGGTAGGAGTCTAACACCTATCTCATCACTATATGGTATGGTTCTCTAGAGGCACCCTCGCTTGCCCACATCATTTTGCCACCTACAAATAACTAAAAGATTAGTCATTTGCTACTAACAATCTGTCAGCTGCAAACCTGCAAAGTCACGCAGGCTGTTGACAAAAAATAGTTAACAACACTAAAAGCAGAGCCCTAAACTGCTACTGGTTTTGGTCCATCTGATCAATTCTAAACTCATTTTACAGCTATTTTTAAGAACTGTTGGGGTTAGTGTTTAATAAAATTCATCAGAATATCATGTGGTTGTGAGGCACGTGTCTTACCAAAACTCAAGCACACTAAAGCAGAGTAGAAAAGCCACCAAAACTATAGCCCTGACAGGAAAAATAGAGGAGGCCTACTTACATGAAATTCTGCTAAGCAAATTAATTCCACATTTAATCTCCATGTCTCTGCAGACAGAACTTAAATTAAGCATGCTCCATTTTGCCTGAGAAAGAAGGCAGGCTAGCAGCTCCATTGCTCCTTGAAGTTACCTTGAGAGGCTGTGCCAACTCTTGTCCTTGAAGGTTTTCCAGACTCGGACAGACAAAGCCATGGCTGACGTGATGTAGTATCACAGTATCACAGTATGCTAGAGATTGGAAGGGACCTCAAAAGATCATCTAGTCCAATACCCCTGCCAGAGCAGGAACACCTAGATAATGTTACACAGGAATGTGTCCAGGCGAATGTCTCCAGGGAAGGAGACTCCACAACCTCCCTGGGCAGCTTGTTCCAGTGTTCCGTCACCCTCACTGAGAAGAAGTTTCTTCTCAAGTTTAAGTGGAACCTCTTGTGTTCCAGTTTGTACCCATTACCCCTTGTCCTATCATTGTTTGCCACTGAGTAGAGCCTGGCTCCATCCTCGTGACACTCCCCCTTTATATATTTATAGACACTAATAAGGTCACCCCTCAGTCTCCTCTTCTCCAAACTATAGAGACCCATCTCCCTCAGTCTTTCCTCATAAGGGAGATGCTCCACTCCCTTAATCATCTTAGTTGCCCTGCGCTGGACTCTCTCCAGCAGGTCCCTGTCCTTCTTGAACTGAGGGGCCCAGAACTGGACACAATATTCCAGATGGGGTCTCACCAGGGCAGAGTAGAGGGGAAGGAGGACCTCTCTCGACCTACTAACCACCCCCCTTCTAATACACCCCAGGATGCCATTGGCCTTCTTGGCCACAAGGGCACAGTGTTGGCTCATGGTCATCCTCTCGTCCACTAGGACCCCCAGGTCCCTCTCCCCTACACTGCTCTCTAACAGGTCGTTCCCCAACCTATACTGGAACCTGGGGTTGTTCCTGCCCAGATGCAGGACTCTACACTTCCCCTTGTTATATTTCATCAAGTTATTCCCTGCCCAACTCTCCAGCCTGTCCAGGTCTCGCTGGGTGGCAGGACAGCCTTCTGGCATGTCAGCCACTCCTCCCAGCTTAGTGTCATCAGCAAACTTGCTGATAGTACACTCAATTCCCTCATCTAAATCATTGATGAATATATTAAATAATACTGGTCCCAGTACTGACCCTTGAGGCACTCCACTAGTTACAGGCCTCCAACTAGACTCAGCCCCATAGACTACCACTCTCTGGCTTCTCTCCTTCAGCCAGTTCAGAGTCCACCTCACTACCTGATCATCCAGACCACACTTCCTCAATTTAGCTGTGAGGATGCTGTGGGAGACTGTGTCAAATGCTTTGCTGAAGTCAAGGTAGACCACATCCACCGCTCTGCCATCATCCATCCACCGTGTTATTTCCTCATAAAAGGCTAAGAGATTGGTCAAGCATGATTTTCCCCTGGTGAAGCCATGTTGACTGCCTCTCATAACCCTCTTATCTTTGATATGCCTTAAGATGGCACCAAGGATGAGGTGTTCCATCACTTTCCCAGGGATGGAGGTGAGGCTGACCGGTCTACAGTTACCCGGGTCCTCCTTCTTGCCCTTTTTGAAGACTGGAGTGACATTTGCTTTCCTCCAGTCCTCAGGCACCTCTCCCGTTTCCCAAGACTTGGTAAAGATGATGGAGAGTGGTCTAGCAATGACTTCCGCCAGTTCCCTCAGCACCCGCAGGTGCATCCCATCTGGACCCATGGATTTATGGATGTCCAGACTGCTCAACTGGTCTCTAACCCATTCCTCATCGACTAAGGCAAACCTCTCCGTTGACCTGACTTCATCTAAGGTCTCAAAGTACTGGAGAGAGTCCTTCTGCACAAAGGTGGCTGGATGAAGTGATCTCCAGAGGTCCTGTACAACCTACATGCATAGGATCATTCTTTTCCTTGACATTTTTTAGATACTCCACAGCTGGGAACCAGTCTGGTTTTCCCTGTTCAAGCTGGAACTATTGATTTTAATGTTCTAGTTATAAAATCTAACCCAGTAGTGACATAAGTATTTCCCACAGACCTGCAGGCTCCTCCAAAACCCCGCTGACAACTCTGATAGGAGGAGATGAAGACCTCTTCACCTGCCCAGAAATGGGCTGAAATAAGGGATCTATCTCCAAAGTGGGCAGTGGGGTAACAGGAGCAGGTAAAATTAAACATCTTCAACTCCTTTTGATTGTTGCTGTGTTTCCTGTCATTAATATACAGGTAACTTTTACACCTCTTTCTCAGCAGCCACTTTGACCTTGCTTCCATCAAACCCATAGGCTGAACACTAATGGTCACTACTGAAAATTTAGTATGGAAACTGCTCACTGATCACTCAAAGCATGCCACAAATGGTGACATGCTCAAATTATGTATAAGAGGGGAGAGGAAGGTGAGAGAAGATAGGCTGACCTGCTCCTACAGCTTGGGCAAGTAGTTAATCACAGAATCATATAATGGTTTAAGTTGGAAAGGACTTTAAGATAATCTTGTTCTAACCCCATGGACAGGAACATGTTCCAGTAGACCAGGTTGCTCCAACTCCTGTCCAGCCTGACCTTGAATGCTGTGACGGATGGAGCATTCACCACTTCCTTGGGAAAATTTCTTATTCCTTGTTCCTTATTTCCCATAAACATGTCCTTAAAGGTATCCGCTCTTGACATCTTGACTATACAAAAGGTAAGTTACACTGAAGCAACAAATTTTAATGGACTTTGGCAGTAAATCTAATCATCCTTCTATTTGAACATTTCACTAACAGGCAGAACTGATGTGAGTTCTGGGAAAGCATCTGAGAAAGATGACTGTATTGTGGCTTACTGGCCTTGTCATTACATATATAGCACCACTAATGGTAGAAGTATTACGGAACAAAAGCATAAAGGCTTACTAGTAAAAACATCAATAAAAACAGTACAGTTACTAGGAGAGAGCTGTGGTCACCAATAACACAGCTCCTTGTGTTTTGATATCACATCACATCACAGGTAACATTTGGACAAGTGTTTTAAGATGATAGAGGACTGAAAATCTATTTGAAAATTATAAAGAAAAGTTTTAACTAAAGGTGAGGACAGGAAAGGGTCTGAAAAAGAGACACAGTCTTGGATGTTTGATAGGGTTTTTTAAGCACTTTAGTAGACCTCACTAACCTTTTCTGAGGACAGTAGCTGGAAGTGGAACCACTGCTGCTGCCTCTGGTGGGAAAGCCTTGACTACATCCAGTCTAAGAAAGATTACGCATTTAATATTAACTGTATGTGAAATACATGTGTATATACAGGTGGATTTCTACGTGTGTGTTTTTATATGTTTAATTTCATTATGCATTAAAGGAAGAAATTATACATTATCTAATTTTAAAGGTAGCATTTTTGGAAATAAAAATCTTCAGTAGACCACATAGAAATTTGTACCTGTTCTTCAAATGGTACAACATACTACAGCCCCTTGCTCTCACACAGCTCTGCCTCCATGGCTACAGCATAACTGTGACCTTCACAGCTTCAACATCACCTCACAATGTTGTACTGTTTATCTTCTAATGGAAGGAAACCACATATATTCTAGCCATTGCTGTTGTACTCCTATTTTTCTGTTTTTGTTAACTTCCCCCAGGCCCAGACTGGCACTCAGCATTACCACACACAGAACCCACCCACTGTATCTGGTGATGTGTACACATCAAAATACTGTTCCAGAATTTCAAGGACATATCTTAACCCTATAAGTGTAGGGTTAAAACATGTCATGTAGGATTTCTTTTAAAACATCAAGATTCTCTTTTAGTACAAAATAAACCGAAGACTTGTAATTGAAGTTTCAGTCCTGCTACAAGTTGTGATGTTCTTCAATATGCATGAGAATAGAAAACTGTATGAAAAGCACTTTATAACAAAAGCATTAGATTACACATTGGTGGCAAAGAAAATACACATTGCAGTTTAGAATTCAGGCCACAGCACACAGCAAGCTGCGACAAACAGGGTGGTAGAAAGGGTGAGGTACTGAGTGTTTTCAGGACAACATCCAAAATGTGCCAGAGAGAACAGGAACTCTTCTACTGGCTCAGGAAGCTCAGGTCAGGCTTTAAAGGTTCACAGTGCTGACAGATAAATAAAAAGGTGACAACAAGGATTCAAAAGGTCAAATATTTTGGCTTCCAGATGTTTTTATGTGGCACAGAAACAAAAAGACTGTTACTTAGTAAGAGGGAATAAATAGTGAAGTTGAAAAGGAAGCAGGGAAAGGCCAAAAGCTTAGGAACCAGCAGGCTTCACTCTTTAGTACCTAGGCGCTTTGCTCATTTCCATGTTTGGAACAGATCTTGAGCCGCAGAAAAAGAACTAGTGGTTAACAGTATGAAGCAATAATAAATTATTGCACTTAAGCCAGCCCAGCAGGAAATTCTCCAGGGAAGCAGCAGTGAGAAAAGGAAGCATGTTACAGTGTGGCCCCTATGCAAAGGCCATCCGTGCATTTTTGCAAGCAGATTTTGTTTCAACGCTGTTGTAAATTAGTATCACAGTGATCCTGAGCTGCATTAAAGAGAGTGCTGCAAGCAAATGCTCTGGAGAACACCTCCACTTCGTACCTTTCAAATAATGGCAAAAATACCCTGTAAAAGCCCAACATAAAGGACTGCAGGGAAGAGAAGCTAACTTTCTGTATCGCATACTTGAGCACTTTTAAGCCTATCTCTGATTCAGTAACTCAGACTGAAAAAGAGCAACGAATAAAAGAAAGGAACTATTTAAATGAAATATTTTTTTCTTATAACAAGCAACAAGAATGGGAGAGCCCATGGTTTCTGTATAATAATACATACATTATACATACCTATAAATACACACAAGTAAGAAGAGTATTTTCAGTAATTTATATTAACTCTTTGGCCTCATTCTGTTGACTTGATAAAATACTGAACATTTGTTTTCCTCTCTGTTTTTCTGTTCAGAAATACATGTTTAAGTACACGCACTTTAATAATGTAGCCTCCAAGGCTAGATGGTTACAGTGCAACCTGCTTCAATGCTTTAACAAAGAAATTATTTACCACAGTTCCAGAATATACAGCTTTTTGTCCATTAACACCCATTCAACCCTTCTCTTCTTCTCTGTGACTACCAATATGAGTCGTGCATTCACATGGACTTCAGTAAACCTGCCAAAAACTTACATGCTTTTTTTGACATAGGTGGTGTGAACTCAGCCCCAGCATCCATCACCAGCTGGGTCAACTGGCAAATAATCTCTTGAGTTCAAGGGGACCGTGCACAGGAGCAGGGAATGGTAATGCAGAGTTTCCTGTTGCAGTGCCTACACCCCAGGGCTTACAGTGCAGCCTCAGTACAGGAGCATAGTTACTGTGCCACAGAGAAGAACAAGATTTTCAAAAAGTTATTGTACCAGAAAAGAACAAGATATGGAATAAGCAGTGAACCCAGATCTCGAAATTTGAAAGGAAAAGCAAAATGGAACCTTCAACTCCTATTTTGGAAAACTGCTGTACTAAGTCACAATCATCCACGTGCGCAGACACTACTGGTTTTCAATAGCCTGTAGTACTATGCAGTCCAGTTAAAGAGGTGGTTTGCAGGTAAGCCAAAGAGAAACCATTTGCTGTGGGTATAAAACAGGTTCCCTTGCTCACAAAGTCTTTTGCTGAACTGATTATTAAATGCAAAGCTGCTTCCTGCAAAGCTGCATCTCAGTTAACAAAGCAGTGCTGCATTACCTACAGAAATTCAGGCAGCTGGCTTCTTAAGAAAAGCTGGAGGAAACCTTGGGCATCGTTATGAAGGTAGCTTGTAACAAGTCTTCTTCATAAGGAGAAATTTAAAAGCTGAGCTATTCAGCAGCAGAAACTAGGAAAAAAGCAGATCCCAAACTAACTTCCTTTTACAATGAAAAGCTAAACAGAAGTTTCTGAGCTTGGCATGTCCAGGCTGCCTCTGATCCAATGCACAGCTGGCTTGGTATCCAAAGGATGTGTACACAGAAATCAAGGATAATGCCCTGCCCTAAGCATCTTATTTCTTATGAGTCAAATACTGCAGCTGGACTTACCAAAGGCAGCCCAGCAGCCGCTCTGCCACAGGCCCACAAGTGGATGGTTTGTTCTTGATGCTTAAATTGTGCTCTCCACCCAACTGAGAAGGTGAGTAAGTGCACAGAGCCACTTGGAGCCAAGTGCAACTAATGAGGAAAACATGCGTGACACAGACAAGTGCTTGGTAGCAGCCGTGCCAGAAGCTGCTGAGAGCGTTTGTTCATGGTTTGACATCATACAAGCTCTGTGGCTGACATCCAAGCCAAAGGAGGGCAACGGCTGTGGGAAGAGAAGTGCTCCCATATCAAATGACAAACAGGACCCCAGATGCACTAGGATTTTATGGAAGGATTGCGAACAGTGAATACTGATACAAAGGCTCAGCTTGCCTACACAACATCCAGAGAGCATCCGTGTTCACTTGGCAGAAAAAAAGGATATTAAAAACGTTTTGTCAAGAATATCAGGTAAGATTAATAGCCTCATCATGTTTCATACAGACTTACAAAGCAAAACTGACACAGTCAGTTGCAAATAACTGACTGACAGGGTCAAGTGAGCCTCTGACCCAGTCACCCAAGACAAAGGGAGCTGATCACATGAATTATTTCAGCCAGAACTAACTTCTTCAAAAGAAACTAAGAACTAAACCCAAGTGTCTCTTGTCTGTTGCCAAGTGGTATTTTTTTGCACTGCCACAGTTCCCAAAGGCTCCCTCCACCTAAACCAACATTAATGATACCTAGAAGGCCCTGCTGCTCTCACTTAGAGAAAAACAAGAACTCCAAGCCTTCACTTATGTGTTGTGACCAATGTAAGCACACAAGGAAAATAGACAACCTCATAAGCCCTAGGGAATCAAGCAGGAAATACATTTTTAAATGGAGAAGGGGAAAAAGAAATCTACTGATCGTAACCACTTAGTGTCAATGATAAGGGAAGAAAGGCAGAGAGCAGCTTGTTAAGGAAGAGGAAAGGAATTATTCTAGGTGTCAAGTCATGGAGTCTTATAAAGAACCTTTTGAAGTTTAATGCACCAAAGAACTTATACAAAAGGGATTTATCTAAATGTTCATGAGCTTTTTCATACTGCCATCAGACTGTCATTCACATTATCCATCTGCTCCCCTCTTCCAAATGTATTACTTGGTAATTTTAAATATACTTTCTGCACATGCCACTTCTCCATTAAGATGAAGCACCAGGAGAGGCAGGTGAGAGGCTGCTTCACTCCCCTCCCCACGCAGCTCTTTGCCATCCCCTCCCCAGAAACAGGAATGAGCAGCCACCTGCTGCTGCTGGGAATTTCAATCTATCTGAATTATACATATTATGATGAAGAAGGATTTTATAAGGAAGATAGGGAAGAGACACTAGAGACAGAGGAGATAAGTCAATTACTTTTGTCATCATACCTACACTACAGTGAAAAATGCATCAAACCGATCGATCAACAAGACCCCATGTACCAGGATGAAGCACAGGGCCTTGGCTGATCCTTGGCTGTGAAAGGTTTGAAGGCTCAGCAGTCAAATGGGGTAGTATGGGTGCTGCAGGCAGCAGAGCACTCAGCATGGGAAAGAAAAGCAAACTGTATCAATGCAGTATTCATGGAAGAAGAGAAGATGAATACAGGAAATATAAACAGGAGCATTTGCAACAGCACTGCACTCCTGAAACCTCTGTGAAAGGTGCCTTAAAACTGTCCAGCCATGAGATCAGCCACACCCAGAGCAAATACAAAGCTCTGCTGGGCCTCCAGACAACACACATAGTCCAGTGGGACAGCAAGGGTATCCCTGGGCAGCTCTGTGCTGAAGAGATCTGAAGAACACAATACAGACCCAAAAGATATGAAAAAGAATGTCAGTAACCAGGATGAAAGGCTTGTCAACACACAGGGGAAGAAAGTCAGGATAAGAAGCAGCCATTTGGTAGAGATCATAAAAATAATGCATTTCTAGAAAGCGTCAAAAGATTTTACTTCTTTGTAAAAGCAAACCCATGCAAGGTAAGGTGGAGAAATTCCAAAGGCATGGGAAAAAGACTTCACTGGTCCTACAGTACTGTGTTGTTTGCTTAACATTTTGCATTGTTCATTAAACAATAACCAAATAGATCATTCCAGTGAGCCTGAATTGCAAAGTCTGCCCAAGCTAGACTCTAACATGAATCGTGTGTTTCTCATCTAGGAAAACTGACTGTTCTTGTACATAGTGTTAAATACACTGCTTTTCATT
The DNA here is from genome assembly GCF_034315485.1 of Pezoporus occidentalis. Classification (NCBI taxonomy): domain Eukaryota; kingdom Metazoa; phylum Chordata; class Aves; order Psittaciformes; family Psittacidae; genus Pezoporus; species Pezoporus occidentalis. Next base: position 16,828,863 of record NW_026914940.1, on the reverse strand, counting down.
AAAGGAATTGAAACCAATAATCTGATCCCCTGTAGTGGAGACAAAGATAAATATGAGTGTTTATGGCTGTTCTCAGGAAAGCCTTTGGTACCTGAAATACCTTATGAATAAGCAAAAAGGAAGTTTAGGAACTTGCTCTGATATTAACTATTACAAAAATACTTCAGATTTTTGATTCAGATTTTTAGTTAGACTGAGAATATTAGGCTCTCCAAAAAAAAAACCAACCCTATTAAAACAAAATGTTTAGTCTCCAAAATATGTTTAAAGTTACCACACACATACCGAACCCAAGGTGCTCATGCTGTGACCTTCCATGCTGTTATCCACATGCATAGTGTCCTACATGGTGAACAGTTAAAAGACTGCTCACCACTAGTAAGAATCTGAGTCATTCACTGCTAGTCGAGGCATTTGAATTGTGCTGAACTCTACACAGGACAAATATGTAACATAAAATATCTGGTTTCAAGCTGTCCCTGAGGTAAAGGGTTATACTTATGTTGAAAAGCAAATGACACTTTTGTGGTCTACAATTGGAAAATAGTAATTTACTTCTGATGCATCACCCAGACATTGCCCTCTCTGTAGAGAAGACATGCCCAGCTCTAGTGACAGGCTTGCCAGGAGAAGCCTGACTGCTCAAATAAACAAAACTCAATTCACTTTGACAGTGAAAACTTCACCTACATATTTAGTTCCGATTTATGCACAATCATTATCACAAAACAAAAAGGAATTGCAGTAGTTGACCTATATCTGATACCTGTAGTATCAACTCCCCTGTTTTACACACTGACTCAGGGGCTTTTCAGATGCCTCAACCCCATGCTGCAGTTTTTAAGGCAAATCTTTCTCTTTAAAGCAACTATTTTGCCGCAGTAAAACTGCCAACTTTTTAGCAGTGGATAGCGGAACTCAAAATGGAAACATCTGGTGTCGCTTATGGGCATGTATTAAAAGAACAGATACTGGAAAAATCAATGGTTGCCCTTCTTCATCGGCAAAGCAGGATGCTCATCAGGGCTCAGTACGAGCCTGACACACAGATGCTGCATCCAGGGGTGACAGCAAATCTCGGGGCCAGGATGCTGGGTGAGCACTGAGGCCGGGAGAGTAGGGGAGGATCCCTCTGCGGTACCTGAGCAGAAGCTGTTGCTGCTGACGGTCCTGCGGGAACCCCCGGAGGAACTGGGCGGGTTGAATTCCCGGCTTTCCTCTTCCGAAAAGGGCGACTCGGAAGCGGGGGATGTCTTCTGCTGCGGGCGGAGGACCAGGCGGGGGATGCGGCTGCGGGACACCTCCTTCTCCAGCTGAGTCTTCTGCTCCTGCTTGGGAAGGGACACTCTGGGATGCACCCTCCTCCTTCCACCATCCAGGCAGGCTCCGGACGAGCGGGGGGGCCGGGGTTTGCCTGCCCCTGCCGCTCGTCCGTCCCCGCATCCGCCCGGTCCCCGCAGCCATCCCCGTCTCCTCACCTTGCTGCTCTCCCGCAGAGGCCCCATCGCTCCTCAGTCACGTCGCACCCGGGAAAGGGCACCTGGCATGGGCGAGAAGGGATGCGCTCAGCCGGGGCCGCTGCCGCTGCGTCGCTGGCGGCTGGTGGAGCCCGGCCCGGCCCCACCGCTCCCCGCCCCGACACGTGGTGCCGCCGCTGCCTCCCGCCCCGAGATGCGGGAGCGGGGCCGCGGGTATCCCAGTGGGCAGCAGCACCGCTTCGGAGCCTCCCAGAGCGGGCAGAACCGAGGGGGGACTCTGCCCTGGGTGCAGGAGGGCGTGGGGAGCATGAATATGTTCATAGGGAAGTGCCGTGATGGAGGTTTCAGGGTGAGGCATGAAGCAGACACATAACGGGGTAGATGTTACCGGTACAAATATGATGGATGCATAGCTGTGTAAGTAGCAAAATGTGTCAGATGTTCTCTCAACACCACCTTTTGATGGAAAATGTAGCAATGTAAAACTGTACTTGCTTCTCGGTGCATGGCATAGTGTATTTTATTGTTGTAGCATCTCTTTTACCTCTCACTGTGATAATTGTTGTTGACCCTCCTATTGATTAATGCACATGTGTTAACCTTCTTCATCTGCTCCCCAGAGTGGCTCTACTTAAAAGGCATGCATTTATTATCAAGGCTGCAATCTGAGCTGTGTGCACATCACACAATGGGTGAAAAGGACTTCTTTTCCACAAAAACGATGAAGAAATTCTCAGTGTGAAGCTCATTTGGGGTTCCACATAAATGTCTGCTTGTAGGACTTAATGAGCTTGCAGAAACTGTACTTTCAGCAGTAATATTTTTGGGCAAAGGTTTCCTTTGCATGTATGCTTCCTACAAAGGGCCCCAATTCCTGTGGGGAACTTCTGCTTGCTATTAGAGAGTAAATATTAAATACTGTCTCGCAAATAATTAAGAGCAAATGTGTCCTTTATGTGCAGTACAGAGAACATACCATCAGTAATAGGAAAGGTGATGCATTCATCTGGTCCTCGAAGAAGAAAGAGGACACTGGTGAGTACTGACACACTGATTGTTGCATATACAAAGAGATATAATTACTAATTTATTAAGTTGGCATCAGGACTAGGTCCATTACTTATGTAGAGCTCCAAGCTATGCTCTGCCAAAAAGATGATACCATCCTCCCTGGTGGTGTCAAGGCATCTATAATTCAGAGAAGTGAGGTAGTTACAGCTGAAAAAAAATAGCATAGAATCCCTGAATTGAAGATTCTCTGTGCTCATAAGACACCCTCTAAGCACTGGAATACACCTTCCTGAGGCACAGAAGAGCAGGAAGAATCCTAGGTCCTGCCCCAAGACTGTTTCCATGGAAAACTGCAAGTCACCTACTTTAATTACGGGAATTTGCTCTTCCTCTCTGCAGGAACTGGACCCTGGAGCCCATGGGCCAATCCTGCGAGCCACACGTGTGAGGTGGACATTTCCCACATATGTTTGCTGTCATACTTGTAGAATGAGTAAGGAGAAGCTGTGCAGTAGCACTGCCATTGCCATAGTAACTCCTCTCCGGAGCGGATGGTGATGATTCAGTTGCTGGAGCCTGCTTTATCTTTTTTCCATTTCAAGCTCAAATTTTTGCCTTGTTCAGAGACAAGACATGAAAACGGAAGGCTTCAGGTTGCCTCAGGATTCATAATAGGATGTGATTCACTTTGATCTCCTCTTTGCATAGAGATTTATAGCCTTGTCATAAATCATGAAACAATCATTAACTTTCAGGCAAACATTTCCCCCCCCCTACAATCCATGTATATCAAATAAATATTGAGGAATTAAGTCAATTCTCAGCTTATTAAAATATTTTTACTGTGCACTGGTTAATCATCAGTATAGGGAGAAACACATACTTGACATGATCCCATGGTACCACTCCTAATACTCCTCCTGATGCCTTTTACAAACCAACACTATTGCTGCATTACCTATAAAGCTAATTTTCATAACCAGTATGTAACTCTGACCATACCTGTGTTTGCTGTGGAAAGGAAAAATGTACATTGATAAGGGCCTCAGAAAACCTACAGAACACAGTATCTTCCTAGGCTTTTCTTTCTCTGCTCCCTCCTCGCAAATAACAGCTCTTCCGGAAGCCACAGCAGGATGCAGATTCAGCTCAAGCACTGGACTCTGGGAACTGCCAGGGAAATCTGGGCTCTGGGCCAGGCCCTTGGGTTAGACCTTTTGCTTTCCTGAACAGGGAGCAAGGTAAATGAAGCAGTTCTTATTCCAGGCTTTGCTACTCTGATCTTCACTCAGATGGAGCGCTTTTCCAGAAGCAGTTGCAAGGAGAGGGTACGGGGTGAATTACAGCTGGTCATTGAGCACATTTTGCTGTTGCCTCTGCTCCTGTTTTGCTGCTGCTTCTGAACCTTCTCAGTGTGAGGGAGAATGGGGCTCTCAATCACAGAGTGTTGCTAGCCAGCAGTTAGCAGTGTCCTTTAGCAGAGACACAAGGAACTCAACACATTTTTGCTTCCTACTGCAACTGACCTACCAAAGGAAAAGCTTCACCTGATGTTTTTGCAAAGCTTTCTGTGGAATTTGTTTTCATACGTTCATTTGCTCCATCTGATGGTGCACTGTTTCTAGACACCTGCTAATGCTGTTTTCCACTTTGCTTTCTTGCAGTCCAATATTTTTGCTCATGAGCTGTCAGAATAACAAGAGTGGAAAAGTCCAGTAAAGGTCTCAGCACTGCAGTTAAGTACCCATATACCTCTGGTCAGAATTGGAACTTCAGAAGAACAAGCAAAACCAATACTGTACCCAGGAGAATGGATTAGAGCTCAGTAGTACATACTAGGGCACCCTTCAGCACAAGAGGTTTATTCATGCTGCCTGGAGAGACCAAGTTTCAGTTGAGACCTTCTCCGTGGTACAGCCTTGTATAAGGCCTTTCTGATTCCATGAATTTTCCATCTTTTCTGTGATGTAGTTCCACTTCAGCAGGAAGGCTTCCTTTTCTTACTCACTTTACTTTAGACCAGCCCCTTACAGTGGATGAACACAGCACTTCTAGGAAGTCAGAGGCTGCAGTCTCCCCAGGTGGCAAAAGTAGTGCAACTTCTACTTTTTTTCCTTTTTTCCTTGGTGTAATAACTAAAAGGCTGAACAATGATTCCTGCCTGATGTGTATTCCTACTAAACAGCCACCTCGTGCGCCTCGCCTGTCTTTATACTGTGATCATCTGGTAGCGTTGTGTATACTTGCAAAACTTGGCTTTATGGAGCAGTGGGGTGCTTCTGCACTCAGTTTATCACCTGGTCCAAAACCAGGCTGGCTTGTTGCACAGACCAGGACACTTTCATGTTTTTGTAACAGTGAAAGCACTTGTGGACATTTGGGATGAAAACCCAAGAGGCGTTTTGTAACCTTATGTTCAGTAGGGTTGGGCATCTTTCTTTCAAAGGTATTTTGGTTTGGAGAGTTTTGGTGCCTACATCTGTCTAAGTTCAATTTCAGATGGCTGAATTTTTCCTTTCAGGTTTGGAACTGGGCTTTCACAGATTAAGAAACTGCAGACAATGCCTTACACTGCTTCAGGGCTGTAGGCCAAGTTTGGGTTTTGAATTGTGTCTCCCTCTGAGGTCACAGGAATGCTGAAAGGGGCAGAGTGCAGAGCTGGGCCCTGTAATCCTGATGCTGTGTGATCTCATTAATGCAGGCACATAGCTGATAATGCTTCTGTCTGTGACCTAGAGAGCATCTGTACTTTGTCAGCTGAGGCCTATGATGCTTTGACCTTTTCTTCCTACCCAAAACATGAGAATGATGTTGAAATCAGGTTTTCAGAGTTTGGAGATGAGGAAATGTTGGGAAGATTGTGAAAGCCTGTCAAGCTGGGGAAAATGAAGGAAATACTGCAGATTGTCAATATTAACAAAAATTGACTTGGAGATCTTCTTTAAACATCTGCTTTGTAACCAAGTGATTAATATGTAGGTGAGCAAGCACAGTGAAAAGTGTTGCCAAGTATACATTCATTTGCAATTGTGTGTATCAGTATGTTAGTAGGGATAGGACAGGTAGAAACAGTGGAAAAAATAGAACATGGAGAATTAGAAGATTACAAGTCTACATTTAAAATGTCAGATTCAAAAGACTTTTGCATAAAGATTATAGATGAAAAATCAGCATAAGAGAAAATAAAAAGATGAAACAAATAGATATTCATTGAATATCACATGCTTATGATTTTATACTTAAGAATGCTACTTGTGTATTTCTTATTTTTCATTGGTGGTGGAAAATTAATATTTTTCTGCTTTAGAAACCAGGTGTGCGGGAGAATTAAAATCCAAATGCAAAGACAGACCTGCACATGGGTCAAGTCCCCAGTATCAGTACAGGCTGGGGGATGAATGGATTGAGAGAAGCCCTGCAAAGGCCTTGAGAATATTGGTGGATTAAAAACTGGACCAGAGCCGGCATTGTGCACTTGTGGCCCAGAAAGCCAACCATAAGCTGGGCTGCATCAAAAGGAATGTGGCCAGCAGGTCATGGGAGTTGATTTTGCCCCTCTACTCTGCTCTTGTGAGACCCCACCTGCAGTGCTGCATTCAGCTCTGATGCCCTCAACACAAGAGGGAAGTGGAGCTGTTGGAACGAGTCCAGAGGAGTCCAGGAAGATGCTCAGGGCAGCTCAGCTCTGGAGACAGGCTGAGAGAGCTGAGGCTGTTCAGCCTGGAGAAGAGAAGGCTCTGAGGAGACTTTAGAGCAGCTTCCAGTGCCTAAAGGGGGCTACAAGAAATCTGGAGAGGGGCTTTTTACAAGGGCAGGTAATAACAGGATGAGGGGGAATGGCTTTAAACTGACAGAGGGGAGATTGAGATCTTATGCAGATCTCATTACCCCTGTGAACAGACTGCCTACAGAAACTGTGGCTGCCCCATCCTTGGCAGAGTTCAAGGCCAGGTTGGACAGGGCTTGGAGCAGCCTGCTGTAGTGGAAGGTGTCCCTGCCCATGGCAGGGGATTGGAACTGGATGAACTTTAATGTCCCTTCCAACTATTCTATGATTCAATGATCTTTGATTCAATTATTCTGACTGGCCTTAGTTCAAATGAGTTCTAATTCTCCAAACAGAATAACACCCTCTAGTTTGCTTGTCAAATGCGTTGATCCTGTTTTTCTACTCGGATGGGTTGTATAACATATCAGCAGATCTCACTGAAACATTTCACAAATGCTAAAAAGAGCAACAGCTGGAGCTAAGCATTTTCATAACAATAGTTTACATAGAGGTCTTCAGAGAATTAACTGGAAAATTTTCTTACCATATTTATGAAATACTGGAAAATAAGAGAAAGATGAGAAGACTATGAATATCATTATTACATATATAAAAGGGCAAAAGGGAAGCATTGCTTTGTGTTGGTCTTGGGCAAAAAAGGAGAATAATTAATTTGAGATTCTGGCAACACAAATTGGAGGTTAAAAATAAAACTAATAGCTATCAGGCTGTCTTTATAGGAAGAATATCTTATGAGAAAGACTCATTAGGTAGAGTGAACAGTAACATTAAAAATATACAGCTAAATTCAAAGAAGAACATCTGGGACAAATAATAAAGCTCTGCCAACAGGATGGGAAACTGTTTTGGAAAGCAGTTATGAGAAAAAATACTTTGGACCCATAGTAGTGAACGTCTCAATGTGAGTTCTTGGACCACGACTGTGGTTAAGAGAACTGATGCTGAAGAAGTGGAAAGTTTAGCTGAAACAGGGGAGTGATCTTGCCTATATACACAGTGTAAGATGTCTGCTGGAACACTGTGTTCAGTTCTAGTGGGGGAGAGTTCAAGGGAGATGTTATTTTCATCAAAGCATTTATTTAATCTGACTTCTGATAAGAATTGTGTGATCTGTTTGTACGGGACAGATCCCTGTCAGTACTACTCGGTGAAATGCAAGCCAGAAAGCAACCTGAAGCACTGCACACCCTCAGATGTTTGTGTAGCAGCCTATGTACTTAGAAAAGACTTGCCTGACTTCAGGCATCTGAAGTTACTGCATGGAATTATGAGATATATAGAAGCAGAGTAATGGCAAGCAGGCACATCCATGCCTGTGCCTCTGCGGGAGATGGAGATGTGAGGAAGAACCTGTGCCTGGATTTATGCTTTCCTTACCAAGGGGTCTCAGAGCTCTGCCAAAACCCATGACCCAGCTCTACATCCAAACAATTTGCGAAATATAGGAAATGTGGGTTTAAGTGCAGCTTGGATCTGCTTTTAAAGCACAGTGTAAATGCATAAAAAAAACTACCTAAGCAATTATTCAACTGCCTGACCATCACAGGCACTCCCATCAAAGGCTAGTGTTTTGTAAATGAGCAGTCTGAGTGGCACAGATATACCCTGTGAGTTTTAGACTATAGCTGTGCCTGAGCTCCAGTAGAACAAAACCTGGTATTCCTATATAGATCCAATTTATCAAATTCATAAAATGATTGTATATAACAGGACACATATTTTGGTAATCTCTGAGAAGATTGCCCAAAGAGGTGGTAAATGCTCCATCCCTGGCAGTGTTCAAGGCCAGGTTGGACAGAGCCTTAGGGGACATGGCCTAGTGGAAGGTGTTCCTGCCCATGGCAAAGGAGTTGGAACTTGATGATCTTAAGGTCCTTTCCAAACCTAACTATTCTATGATTCTATGATTCTAACTTGATCCAGTTTAAGAGTTTAGGAGCAGCCTTGTTATGAGTCCTGGAATTCAACCATCTGAGTTGAGTAACTGTAGCTTACTGTACCATGTGGCTTTTTTTACATAATGTAAACTCTATGTGCAGTAGGGCTTGGGAAGTGTCTGTGGTGAGGTTCTGAGAAAGTTGATGGCATGCAGCTATTTCTCCTAGCTGAGCCCTGGTGTAGTCTGTAACTCTGATTGTTTTGGGGTTTAGTGTGACATTGCCAAAACATGAATACTCAAGGAAGACAGATTATTCAGAGATGGGCTTGTACCTAATGACTCCTACCTAGTTTTGAAAGATTCTTTCCTTTGGAGCAAGTGTTCTCCACTTTTATTTTGGCTCACTGGCCATCAGCCAGCCACCATTTAAATTGGAGGATACAGATATGGTGGATTTGACAGAGACTTGATTTTTCATATTAAATGAGAATGAGTAAGAAAGTAGCAGAGGTATTAAGTGGTTAATTATTTCTGAATGCTGCATCTCCTGGGTTTTCAAGAAAATAATCGTTTTTTTCGCCTTATTTTCCTCAGTACCTTATGCGTGTTTGCATGGTATATAGCGCTTGCAGCACAGAGCAGAGAAAAAAAGCATTTTATTGGGAATCTGGACTGAACTGCCACTCAGAGAGGGATAGCTGACATTTTTAGCTTTTTCTGGAGACAAATGTCTGTTGATGAATACGGCACTTGTGAAGGGAGTTTTATGACCCCAAAATGGATGTCTGAGAAGTGTCTTCCCATTTATCTTGCATACCTAGTTGGGTACCTCCGTTCTGAGGAGTAGAAGATTTATTTCTGAGGTACTTTTATTCTGTTCTTACCCTGCAGATAGAGAGGAGTCTGATTTCAAATGTTCTTCAGTGTGGGAAAGAAAAATGATGCAGTGACACCTGTATATCAGAAAGTTTCCCAGGAACTGAAGCACACTCTTGCAGGGGCCTTTAGGTGAGCTTCGAATTGGTTGATGACATTTAATACGGTTAAGAGGATAAGCCCTCACTGACCTGGAATCTAACACGGTTCTTGTGAGCATTCCCTTTGAATCAAAGTAATGCCTTGTTAATTCACACATGCTTCTGGCAAAATGTAATGATTGGAGCAAGGGCAAATTTAACCAACTTATGGGAACACTTGCACAGGAGCAAAAAGCAGAATAAGAGTCTGTCATGGTGCAGAAGAAGATGATGTCTAGAATGTCTGTACAGGCTCTGTTGTATGAGCCTGAGACCACAGTGTGTGATATAGCCAAGTGAGATTTGATATAGGAGGTGATGATCCCTGGAGGCAGACACAAGGTAATGGGGAAAGGTTATCTAGGGTGCAGATGTGATCCAAGGCACTGCTGGCCAAAATAATATGGTTTCCCATGCTCACTATATGAAGCATGAATCCATCTGAACTGTCACTGAAACAAGAAAACCAGCATAAATGGTATACAATTGCCAATGTCAGTAGCTATTCAACTCAAGGGGAGAGCACAAACTGTGTTAGCAGAGCATTATAATTTGAATTCAGGATAACTGAATCCAATTTTAACTGCATTTCACAAGTAACAGCAATGAAGAATGGTCAACACAGAGGGTTTTTACCTTGTGTCCTTTTAAAGGACAAAAATATGAACAATACTTCCCTCCCAAAAGTAGACTTCAAAAGAATCTTAAAAAGTCTTTTATTATAATCAACTTATTAAGTACTGTATCAGACCTTCTGGGCTTGCTTTAATAATAAATTTGGGATATGCATAGATTTATTCAGTACTGAGGTTCTGTGTTGAGTAAGTAGAAATTTGTATATGGGTATTCATGTATAAATCAGTTCATGAAAACATGAGTAGCACCAAAGTGGAGTAGTTTTTATTTATACAGGAGATTATATAGTGTTTATATTTTGGTCTTGTCTTTCCAAGACTGGTCTTTCTTCTGTCAGCTTCACAGTATTAATATATATATACACCAAGGATCACATCATAGTTACTCTCATCCTCCCATCCTTTCTTCTTTCTGCTTTATTGATGTTCTTGGCTAGACATGTACGCAGCAGTGCCCTCCACATAGGCTTTCCCTGGGAACATTCAGAGCCTGAACTATAAGAAGGAACAAGGCATTTTGGTCTGGTTTTGTTTCAGTATCTATTGCAATGTGGCCTTGAACAAGGCCTTAAAATGCTGCTCCATATAAACAATAGATGATAATAGGAGTAAATTATAAAGCTTAATGCCTTCAACATCAGAAGGACTGTCAGGTTGCCAGCTGAGCTATAAAATCTTCAAGTAATCAACAGATTGTGTAGTCCTTGATGACTTTTAAATCACTGGTATAAGGATTTTGGACGAGTGTGTACTTGGTTCACGTGTGTGGTTCCTGACAGGTACATATCTGCTTGATAACATCCCCCATATCACAGTACACAATATGCTAGAGATTGGAAGGGACCTCAAAAGATCATCTAGTCCAATACCCCTGCCGGAGCAGGAACACCTAGATAATGTTACACAGGAATGTGTCCAGGCAGGTTTTGAATGTCTCCAGGGAAGGAGACTCCACAACCTCCCTGGGCAGCCTGTTCCAGTGTTCCGTCACCCTCACTGAGAAGAAGTTTCTTCTCAAGTTTAAGTGGAACCTCTTGTGTTCTAGTTTGTACCCATTACCCCTTGTCCTATCATTGTTTGCCACTGAGTAGAGCCTGTCTCCATCCTTGTGACACTCCCCCTTTATATATTTATAGACACTAATAAGGTCACCCCTCAGTCTCCTCTTCTCCAAACTATAGAGACCCATCTCCCTCAGTCTTTCCTCATAAGGGAGATGCTCCACTCCCTTAATCATCTTAGTTGCCCTGCGCTGGACTCTCTCCAGCAGGTCCCTATCCTTCTTGAACTGAGGGGCCCAGAACTGGACACAATATTCCAGTTGGGGTCTCAACAGGGCAGAGTAGAGGGGAAGGGGGACCCCTCTCGATCTACTAACCACCCCTCTTCTAATACACCCCAGGATGCCATTGGCCTTCTTAGCCACAAGGGCACAGTGTTGGCTCATGGTCATCCTGTCGTCCACTAGGACCCCCAGTTCCCTCTCCCCTACACTGCTCTCTAACAGGTCGTTCCCCAACCTATACTGGAACCTGGGGTTGTTCCTGCCCAGATGCAGGACTCTACACTTCCCCTTGTTATATTTCATCAAGTTATTCCCTGCCCAACTCTCCAGCCTGTCCAGGTCTCGCTGGGTGGCAGCACAGCCTTCTGGCGTGTCAGCCACTCCTCCCAGCTTAGTGTCATCAGCAAACTTGCTGATAGTACACTCAATTCCCTCATCTAAATCGTTGATGAATATATTAAATAATACTGGTCCCAGTACTGACCCTTGAGGCACTCCACTAGTTACAGGCCTCCAACTAGACTCAGCCCCATAGACTACCACTCTCTGGCTTCTCTTCTTCAGCCAGTTCACAGTCCACCTCACTACCTGATCATCCAGACCACACTTCCTCAATTTAGCTGTGAGGATGCTGTGGGAGACTGTGTCAAATGCTTTGCTGAAGTCAAGGTAGACCACATCCACCGCTCTGCCATCATCCATCCACCGTGTTATTTCCTCATAAAAGGCTAAGAGATTGGTCAGACATGGTTTCCCCCTGGTGAAGCCATGTTGACTGCCCCTCATAACCCTCTTATCCTTGATATGCCTTAAGATGGCGCCAAGGATAAGGTGTTCCATCACTTTCCCAGGGATGGAGGTGAGGCTGACCGGTCTATACTTACCCAGGTCCTCCTTCTTGCCCTTTTTGAAGACTGGAGTGACATTTGCTTTCCTCCAGTCCTCAGGCACCTCTCCCGTTTCCCAAGACTTGGTAAAGATGATGGAGAGTGTCTAGCAATGACTTCCGCCAGTTCCCTCAGCACCCGCGGGTGCATCCCATCTGGACCCATGGATTCATGGATGTCCAGATTGCTCAACTGGTCTCTAACCCATTCCTCATCGACTAAGGCAAACCGCTCCGTTGACCTGACTTCATCTAAGGTCTCAGGGGTAGAGGGCTCTTCAGGACTGCCTGCAGCAGAGTAGACAGAGACAAAGAAGGCATTCAGTAACTCTGCCATCTCTGTATCTTCTGTCACCAGGGCACCCATCCCATTCATCAGTGGGCCGACATTGCCTCTGGTGTTAGTTTTATCTGCCATGAATTATTTATGTTGTTACCATCCTCTCATTCCCTCTCAATAAGATAATTGAGCTATCTGGGGCAATTAAAGGGCAAATGACACTTTTTTTATCTAGGCATCTACTTTCAGACAATGGTAGTGTCATATTTTTTCACAACTGTCACTAAATAACAGTGATACTGGTTTGATATAAAGGCTTGTGAAGTTGAGAACACTGAATATGCAAATGGCAGAAGTGCTCCACTTCCACAGAAGATGTGTGTTTGTAGGACTGCTGGATAAACTTGCTTAGAAATGTCAAGAGAAAATGAGATTTTTAATCTTCATTTTACATCTGAATGTAAAGAAAATTGCTTACTTTTTTTTTGCATAAAATTTTATTTATATCCTAAATTTGTAATTTATTTAATTTTTCTCAGACAAGATAAACAAGAAAACAATTTCTACTGATACTAAATTTTCGACCACGCCAAATATGCTGTTGATTTATAGTCTGGTTATTTAGCTGAAAGAAGTGTGTCCAGTTTGAGCCATGGACTTACATTATGGGTAACAAAGACTACATAGACTCGTAGAATCATAGAATAGTTAGGGTTGGAAAGGACCTTAAGATCATCAATTTCCAACCCCCCTGTGATGGGCAGGGACACCTCACGCTAAACCATGCCACCCAAGGCTCTGTCCAACCTGGCCTTGAACACTGCCAGGAATGGAGCATTCACAGCTTCCTTGGGCAGCTCGTTCCAGTGCCTCACCTTACCTTTTTGTCCAGACTCAGCTGTGTTTCACAGACATTGCTTGCTCTCTGGACAATGCCCTTCGGCTGTAGAATGGCACAATGCACAACTCCTGCTGAGGTATGTGCTGGCTCATGCTGTGTTGTTCCAAGCTTGCTGGAGGCTCTCAGCCAGCAGTCCCCAGCTGCACATGTGCACATGTCTGACACCCAGTCACCTGGCTCAATTTAACCACTAATTGCACCAAGTGCCTCCTAGAATGCAGGGGAGCAGGGGCACAGCAGGGCAGAGTCCCCTGGCATTTCCTCCCAGCCACCCCATAGTCAGCTAGCAGTGGGAACTGCAAAAAAGAAAGCTGCATTGTAAAACTGTAACCCACAGGCAGGGCAAGGATCAGTGTAAGTCAGGGGATGGAGAGGAAACCTGTCAGAGCTGGTTCCATGTCCCATTCCCTGCAGGAGGTGCCCTGGGTCCAGTGCCACCTCGCACAGGTGGATGTCAGCATCCCCTGCTGCAGCACAGAACAGGTGCTGGCCAAGATTCAGTTCAGGAAAGACTATAAGATTGGATCAAATATTTCTGAAATATGATTTAATCCCATAGTCCTTCTGTATCTGTAACTAACAGCATGGTTGAATGGTTGCATCCTGCCCTGCAGTTCCTACCTGAAGTAAATGCTAAGCTTTGAAAATCATTTACTGAGGAATTCTTCTAGATACTAAGAGTAACTTAAACAAATACAAGTATTGTGCAACCACTGGTGACAGGAATTTCAGAAGATTCAAAATCCTGATCAGTAAAAACATCTGTTTTTAAAAAATAGCTTTTTACACATTTGCTCTCCTGATTTCCTTTATATGTTGATTATTAATTGAAACGTCAGAAGAGCAGTGGACCTTTTAACTGATGTGGGAGGTAACCAATGCAGATTCAACCTCTTAGGTTCAAAATTGTTAATTTCCTTTGTAAAAGTACATTTTAGTATAATAAATGGTAGAGTCCCTTTCTTGTTCCATATACCTCTTATTTTTTGGTATTTTATTGTATATATATATAGTATAGATATTTTGTAAGTATGAGATACTACCATTACTGTTTACTGTGGGCTTGAACTGAGTTTATATTTCAAGAGCACCCACTCAACCCATCTGAAACATTGGTATTAAATCTTCATGGAATGCATGTTTCACCCACATCAATACGTGATCCCAGAAATGCATGAGCCTGATGCAAGGATTTCCATTCAGTTCATCAGCAGCTCTGCACTGACCAGTCTGCAGGGTCTGGACTCAATATGGCATTAAAATTATATCACTGCTGGAAGATAACTGAAAGATAAAGTCTGCATAAACAATACTCAAGTAATATCCAGGGTTCATTTTAATGGCATCAGTAGAGTTAAAAGAAACCTACTTGTAGCCTAAGCTCCAGAGAGAACTTGTGACAGAATGAAAGATAACCTGCTGAAACCTACTGTAAGCAAATACCACAAGCTGTGCCAAACAATTATGTTAGTTTCATTGTAAACATAACATGAATAGAAAGAAAGGACTTGCATATGCTGTCACCATTGTTTTTAAATGGTACCTCCATGAAGAAGGCAGGCAATCATCTGGCTAAAAAGTCATTAAACCATAATCTGTACAAGTATCCAATGCAGACAGAAGTTTTAGGGATTTGGTTTATCTTATAAGGAAAAATGGATCTGAATATCACATTTGCTTCCTAATATTGTTTAGGAATATTTATAAACTCTGTTGTTATTTCAGAATTTCATTTTCATGACATTTTAAACACTGGTTGGTTACTCTGATCCTGTATGCATGCAGGCTCTTTTTCTACTTTTGATTTAGAAACTCTATGGTGTAATGCATCTGCTATTTGCAACAAAACAGTAAAAAGGGGATTAGTGTTTAGTTCATGCCTAGTATATTGTAATATTTGTAACTCTATAAATGGATTTCTGTGGACACCACTGAAGTGGTGAGGTTATACACACTTAAAACATCAGGTGAGGGATCCATGTGTCAAAACCTACTATTTCTGAGGTGGTCTTGCCAAAAGGTACTAAGTTTTGTATGCTTGTCTAAGAAAAAATAGGCTGTCAGCTAGTCTGAGATGACATTCTCCTGGCTCAGGGCCCTGGATGCAATTTCTGATCAGATCCAGTGCTTTTTCAAACAGTCTGTGTCCCTAACCTGACCTCAGCCTCCAGAGAAACTCCCTTCTTCACCACAGCAGATGAAACTTGGCTTGAGTGGAGAATACAGAGCTTGAGCACGAAGGGGATTTATCTTTAGAGTTTGTCAGAACACACTGCCAACAGTTTTGATTTCAGAGCTGAGTTCAACTTTTTCTTTAAGGAACCATTTGTTTTTGGCAGCTGGGAATCTTCACAAATACTCAGTTTGAGCAATGCTTCATCAGGAGCACAAATATCTCTAGGGTTTTATATAGAGATGTATTTCAAAGGTTTGCAAACTGGTTTATGTGCTGCCTCAGATATCATGTTTTGGAATGCATCTTTCCATTGTACCTTACTAACTTGTTTTTCAGTCTATGATGAGTCAGAAATATCCATATGTCACTAATCCTAGATTCTAATCCCCCAAAAAGTTACTGAATGTGGCTTTTTTTTTTTTTTTTTTTGCCTTACATAGCAAATCATTCATTACATTTCAGGATTCACTTATTTGTCTTCTCCCAAGTACTGTACAATTTATCATCTCTTGTCTACTTCAGTGTGTAAGAAACATTACTTCAGAAATCTGAAGTTTGTTTTAATCTAAGGTATGAATGTTTAGGGATTTTAGAAGTAAGTAAATTTTTTGTGATTCATAGGGTAGAACACTGACAAAGGTTCACGTTCAATGACAGGCAACTAATGGCATCAGCAGAGGGGTTATTTCTTACTTCTCCAGTTAGAATCTCTCACATTCTGTAGACATAGTAAAAGTAATTACATCTCTTCCTGGATGCATATTGCAATGTGTCACAAATGCTGTTCATGCTCCCTGTCTTTTTCCCAGTTCTTAGAGATGCCATTTCCAGCTTTTCTAAATGATCATTTATTTCAGCTTTTATTGAAGCCCTTGTGAGCTTTCTCCAGCTCCTTCTTAGAAGTTACTATTCACTTCCTGATAAGACTAGAAAAAATATATGAACAATACGAAATCATACTTGGAATTTTTCCCATTTAAAAAAATGCTTTTAGGTTAAAGAGTCTGACCTCATTTAATATTTAAAATAGTGGCAATATTAGATAAACCTGAACTCACTTTGTTCTAGGGAATGAAGAAATTAAGTGGTAGCTTTTTCTGTAGAGCAGTCAGGAAGATTGCATAGGAGGTGATGTGATGTTTCTAATAATAGGACTTTTTATCATCTTCCTGCAGGTTGTGGATCTTGGCAAATATTGTTGTAATAATCATAAATGCATCTGAAATGTTCTAAGTGGCACAGATTCTTTTGCTTCTAATAGGGACGTTGGAGCAGTGTGACAGAAGCCTTGATTCCGGAGGCAGTGATGTGCGTGTGCATAACCTGGAGCGGCGTAAAGGCATGTGCCTATCTGGAGACACTCAGACTTTCTGTCCCTGCTCACAATAAACCAGGTTCCTTCCTAAAGTTGGTGTGTCTGTGTTGGTTTTCTCCTTTGTCAATATATCAAATAATATTGTTCTCTGTAAATGGTAATAATTTTTTTTTCTAATACTGAGTGCTTCAACTACACCTATGTTGTTTCTGTCATAGGATACATGTCTAACTTGCTCTTAGAAGTCTCCAGCAATGGTTTCCATAATCTCCCCAACTAAATTATTCTTCCACTCTTAATAATCTTTGCTAGGTATTTGGTGTGAACTTTCTGTGCTAAAAGCGTTGAACTCATTGTTTCTTGTCCTGTCCACCGTAGTCATGAAGGACAAAGGGCAATTTTTGTCTTTGTGTCAACTTTTAATGCACTTGAATAGTGCCCTCTGCTTGTATTTTATGCAAGCTTTTGTTTGAAGGTCTTGACTTATAGTCCCATCACACTTATAAACATCTCTGTGTTTTTTAATGGTCATATGACTGTGGAGTTGGCTTGTGTCTCAGAGCAGTCCTGCTCCTTTACTGCACAACTGCTGCCTATCGAGTTCTTCCTCATTCTGTGTATCTCATTATTTCTCCATTAATTTTCATTTATCCTTTTTAGAAAATCAACCTATTATACTGAGATGATACAATTTGTTCAAAGCACTGACAGTCCCATTCAGCTTGGAGTTGCCTGCACATTAATAGTATATATTCCTTATTTCATCATGCAGGCTGTTAACGGAACAGTTTGCCAGACTCAGGGCCAATCCCTGAGGACCCTATTGAAATACATGCTGCCATTATCACAGTGAACCATTGATAACTGTCCTCCTAATGTGATTTTGTAACTGGTTTTGCACCCAATCAGTGATATTTTCACCTCTATTATGTGTTCTAGCTTGCTTTGAGAATGCAGTGTCAGTGCAGTGTCAGAAGGAGTACTAAAATGAAAACATATGACTTCAGCTGTTTCTGTCTTACCCACTGGCTTGTCATCCCATCAGAAAGGAATTTATATTGGCTTGGCATAATTTATTCTTAAGTAATCCATATTGGCTTTTAGTCATCTCCTGTTCCTCCAGATACTTACAGATAGTATGTAAAAATGATCATTTTGACTAGGACTGTGAGGAAATAGAGATGAGACCAGCACTGTGGCTGGCTCCCAGATGAATGTTGGTGGATATTATCAGAATAAAATCTACCTCTGTAGGCTCTACACCCCAGTTGCCCTTCAGACTACAGCAGAGACCATTGCTGCCCGAGAGGTTAGTAAAAAGGCTGTATTTGTGCCAGTCAGCCCTTGTGCCAGGGACTGATTCCTGGCATGTTCCATCAACTCTTTGGTTTACAGCTTCAGTCTTCTTAACCTCTTGCATCCCCTTTCAAGGCTGGGATCTTTCACAGTTGTCACCAGTAGTAACCACTTGATTGGCAAGTGAACTTTTTAGTGAAGTGAAACTTGGCATCATCATTTGTTCATGCTACTGAATGGCAGAGTAACAGTTGGGTTTTCACTTACTGAAGTACTGCAAATGTCCCTTGCTAGTTGCATCACTTTTTTTTGCTTTCACTTGTATTAGAGTAATAATTGATTTTACCCCTTAGAAGAAAGAAAACTGTTTTTTGTGTTAGGTGGTAAATATATAGCAGTATTTGAAAAGACAAAATAGTTTGTAACTGTGGTCTCCTGTATGGTAATATAAATTATGTCCTCTAATATTACTCCAGATAAACAGAATTTTCTATGGAATTATACAGAAATCCTTTCTCTATATCAAAACCAGGAAATATACTGTCTTTAGAAGGAATGTCTTCTGGCAGATCCTCATGCTATATGAGAAATGCAGTAAATAATGCTAAAGTTGAATGAATTAATTTAAGGGAAAAAGTTACAAGCTAAAATATCATACTGAAAGAAGGCCTTCAAAATTAAACAGGTATAAAAGCGATGCTGTACTGTCAACGTTTACTTGGAAATTTTGGGGGTAAATCAATTTTTTTCCTTTTTCAAATTCATGTTTGCTATAATGCGAACACTTAAGTTAATGAGAACCTCAGGAAGGCCACTGGAGCTCAGGCTGGGGGGCTTTGTGACAGTGTCCCTCCTGCCACTAGCCAGCACTGCAGGCATGAGAAAGAACACAAGAGCAGGGTTATGCATGCAGTGATGTGTTTACAAATATTCTGTCAGCCTGTGGCAATTTGTAGGTCAAGGGCTTCCCACAGTAGAGGTGAAGGTCTGATCCATGCATTTGCCCTGTTGGTTTCTGCAGCGATCTCTAGATTCTGAAAGCCACCACCTTCTGCAGAATAACGTTCCATTGCTGATTAGATGTGGGGTCACATCACCAGTTTTCATTGCATCTTTCCTCTCTGGTCAGTGCTTTTTCCTGTGACCAGCTGCTAATTCCTCAATTGCAAAAATCCGTCTGGGGTGGAAGAGACTACTCTCCCATCCTTAATACCTTCCTTCTCTTACCTACTGCTTCCCCCATACCTCTAGCACAGAAAAGATGGGAAATGAAATGTTGTTGGCATGTTCCCTGGCTGCTCCATGGAAGCCAGCTGCAGCACTGCCAGCCAGGGCAGCCTGAGGGAAGGATGTCTGTATGTCCTATAGACTCAGGCATGATGGGTGGAAAAGGAACCCTAAGAAGGATGTAGCTGCTATTCCATTTGCAGAGCTGAGTAACAGCTGTCTTGTTCCATCCTCAGATGATTGACCTGATGAATTATATGCATTGCCTCCAGTTGAAGGTTTGCTCCAGCAACTTGACAGATAGGTGAGCCAAGTTCCTCCATTTGAAAACTCTCATGCATTTAAAAATAATTAAGGCTAATTTTGAAAGCAATGAAGAAAATAAATAAATCCGGTCAATTTGGGAAAAAAGTTTTCCAAATGTGATAGAATAAATTAATTATGTGTGAAAAAAAAGAAATCATTAAGCTGATCGTTTTAACAGTTTGGCAAAGACCTCCCTTATTTCCTTTGAATGGTCCCAGGAAGGTGTTTCTGCTGTTAAGACTGGAGAACACAGGTGAATGTATGTGTGGAAGCTTCTGGCAATAATGAAAGCATGGGATAAGGGAGCTCATAAACACCAAGTTATATGCTGTATGTTTTTACAAATACTTGGATATTTTGTATGCTTGAATACAAATGCCATCTTTCCTGGTTTTGTATTTAATTATTACTGCTGGTTTCCACTTTCTGAGGTCAGAGGATCATAGCAGAATTTATAAAAGTAGCAACAACATACTAATGTACTAACATTTTTCTTTTCATGCATCTAAAAATATAAACATTCTAATTTAAAAGGTGAGATGGTAGACTACTTTACTGAAATATGTCCTAGTTCAGAAAACTTCTGTTTCCAAATTCCAGGCTGCAGGCTAAGAAGAACAGTAAATTTGTTGTTTGCAACTTGGATGGATTATTTGATGGAAAAAGAATTGGCTGGATGGTCACATCCAAAGAGTTGTGGTCAATGGCTCAATGTCTAAATGGAGATCAGTGACAAGTGCTGTCTCTTAAGGGTCCACACTGGGACTGGTACTCTTCAGTATCTTTATTAATGACATATGTATATTTGGGATTGACTGCACCCTCAGCAAGTTTATGGGTGACACAAAGCTGAATGGTGTAGCTGATATGCTGGAGGGAAGGGATGCCATCCAAAGGGACTTGGGCAGACTTGAGTAGGGGGCCTGTGGAGTTCAAGAAGGACAAGTGCAAGATCCTTCACCTTTGTTATGCCAATCCCCAGTATCAATATAGACTTGGGATGGAAATCAGCCCTGTGGAGAAGGACTTGAGAGTGCTGGTGGATGTAAAATTGGACGTGAGCTGGCAATGTGTGCTTACAGCTCAGAAAGCCAGCTGTATCCTGGTCTGCATCACAAGAAACATGAACAGCAGGTTGAAGGAGGTGATTGTCCCTCTGTACTCCTCTCCTGTGGGATCTCACCACAGTACTGCGTTCAGCACAAGAAAGAAGTGGATGTGTTGGAATGGGTCCAGAGGAGGGCCATAGAGATGCTCAGAGGGCTGGAGCATCTCTCCTATAAAGCCTGGAGAAGAGAAAGCTCTGGGGAGACCTTACTGTGGCGTTTCAATGAAGAGGGCTTACAAGAAAGATGGAGAGAGACTTTTGCCAAGACCTGTAGTTACAGGACAAGGGGCAACAGTTTTGAACTGAAAGAGGGAAGGTTTAGGTTGGACATAAGAAAGGAACTTTTTATGATGAGGCTGGTGAGACACTTGACCAGATTGCCCTGAGAAGTTGTTGATGGCCCATCTGTGGCAGCATTCAAGGCCAGGCTGGATGGGGCTTGGAGCAACCTGGTCTACTGGAAGGTGTCCCTACCTGTGTTAGGGGATCGGAACTGAATGAGCTTTAAGGACCCTTCCAGTCCAAACCATTCTATGGTTCTGTGATTTTTTTTACAGAACCTTTAAACAGGTACATAGGTGAGGTAGATACAGAAATTCATGCTTAAGATGAGAACATATGAAATCTTTTCCAAGTAACAGATGAATCCACCTCAACAAAATTCCAGCTCTGAAGAGATCTACCTGGGTATGTTATTTACTTATAATACACCTTTTTAAAGAGATACAGTGGGCAGCAAGAAGTCTGAATTAGTAAGGGAATGATGTAAAGAGATGGGATAATAGAAAAGCAGAATAACTTTAATGGACTTCGGTTTGCATCTTGAGTAACACAGTAACCAAAGGAGCTGTCTGGCAGACTGTGTTCTCCAGCACCCTCTCCTGGCTGGGTCAAGAGTGGCATTATGGCCTTGAAAAGTGTCCCCTTTTGGGGAAGGTGAAGGTGACAGACTATAACTACAATTTTAATAGAAAGGCAAAGTGGGAATGAAATGGATGAGAGAAACAAAATCATTTTCCTCTTTCCCAGAAACCCTAAACCCACCTGCAGGATTCAAGAGGGGTTAAAATTGTCAGAAATTATTATTCATGGCCAGTTGATAAGGCCATGTGGGAAACGAAATCATAAAATTGCATTATCATGTGCTCAGAAACAGGCCCAGAATAGCTACCTGCACTATACCGTGAAGCCTCAATGCTGGTGCTGGAAAGGAAAATCAATCTGGAGGGTGCACACGAGTCCTGTGCCTATCCCAGCAGTGAAGCTGTAGCTTCCAGTCACTAACCATGATGTTTCCCATGGGACACAGCACAGGGCTTTTAGCTGTAATTGTGGAAGGAAGGGAACGGTAAAACAGAACCCATGTACTGCCAAAAGGTGGTTTCTGGCCTTACATGAATAATTTCTATGTCTACTGATGTTGAAGTATGCACATCAGAGAGAGAAAGAACACTTTCTATACAGATAACTACTGACTTTAGTTGCACATATACTCTGAAAGTGCAGTAATTGTACCAGTCTTCCATTTCATTTGGTGCCTATGAATGCTAAGATGTCATGAAATAAAAGGCAAAGCTCTTAAGATCAGGATGTTCTAAGAAAATTTTGACAAATTCTATATTGTAAAAATGTATCAGAGAAACAAAAGTTAAATGTTTTTAATGACTTGAAGGTATTTTGTAAGCATGTTTATACTTAAAGATGTATATAATACATAAGATTAAATTAATCTTATCTATATTAAATATGTAATTAAATACATATGTAAAAGATTGTATGTAAAAGAGATGAAAGGTTTAAATGAATATGGAGAAGTGAGATTTTCAAGGCTTTTTACAGCCATTTTCTCATAAAAGCAAGAGTAAGCAAAATGTAAGGCATTTGTTCATAAGAAATTTGCTGTCTTTGATCAGAGAGTATTTAACATTCTTAGAATATTGGTCTGAATAATAACACATAAAAATTCAACCAGTCTGGATACTGAAATGACACCTAGTAATTTCAGCCAGATATTGCAGGTCACACCTTTCCCAGGTGACTCCGTATGATGATGCTTACATTTGTTCCACAGCCTGCTGACTCCAACTGGGCTACAGGCATGGGAATGACTGCACAAGGAAGAATTACACTCCGGTGCCAGGGAGGTATTTCCAGGGAAGTACCGTTGATGCTTGGAAAAGGAAAATGCCTGGTGTCAATTTAGCTCTGCTCAGCTTCAGGATGAATGAAATAGTAACAAGGGTAATGGGCTTCATGTCATCATCTGAGTGGAGAGGCCCCTCAATGATCATCACAGTGGGTGAGGGGCTGCTGTGGTTGTACGTATAGCTTCTCCTATAGCTTCTCCTGGCTCCTAGCTACCAATATTGAAAATTAATGTAGTTGACTCTTTTGCAAATACAACTCAGTTCTTTACATGGCTCCTGATACATAGATTTTACTTTGTACATTAGATGCTATGGGAGAAGAGGAGCAAAGCAGATGGCCTATGTTTCTGAGAAACATTTTTTTTTAATAAGCAGTGTGTAAACTGTAATTGCAGTTATATCATTTTATTTGGCAGTATTGCGATCACTTTGTCTTGAAACAGATGTGGTAGCTTTGGTTGCAACTGCTGAACATGAAATGTTGAAACTGAAGTGGTCTGTGTAACTTGTCAGATCTTAATATCTATAGTAAGTCCTGTAAGCACATATGTTCTTACTCATGCCTATGGGTAAATCTCTCTATATGCATATCAAACACAAAGATAATTCAAGCTGGTGTAAGAAAATGTACTTTTTTCAGAATCATTAAATCAGTCCTCCACTCAGAGTAATTACAGTCACACCCCAATGTCCCCATACACATTAATTTGACACAAAATCACACCCCTTGTGCTGTGTGAACAATGGGAAATAAGAGGTTTTTCCTAATGCACATCTATTTCAACAGTTAGAGAAGCTGTTACTATGTGAATAGGACTAAAAATTCCTTGTAACTCACTTATCAAGTGTCTTTCAGTTTGTCAGGTATTTTTAGGGTTTTAGAAAAATCACATTTTGTGTAATTGTGCTGGGGAAAAGAAAGTCCCTTAAAGATTCACTTACTCACATGTTAGGGAGTAAATGCAACTGTCCAATGCTTTGATTACAGAGCAGTCTTAAGGGACCAAGCTGGTAGCAACAACTGCTTTGTAAGAAATATGACAGAGTCTCGTAAACTGGATAGCTTGGAGAATAAGATGAACCTTGCTCTGACCATAGATGCCCAACATACCTGTCTTCATGGGCTTCATCAGTGATCCTGACCTATCTGAGCTGATGGTTCTTGGTGGGCAAACCCGCTGTTCATTCTTTTAATAGACTCTGATGTTTCTTATGAATTGTGCTAGAAATTTTTGCTGATCAGAATAAATGTAATAATTACATCTACATGAAGAAAAGTGTATCGTTAGTGGTGATTGAATTGATAATCTGGAGTGCTGCAAAAATTCCTGCAGTAGTTAACATTCTTTTGCCAAAGGCTTCACTACTGAGATAGAGGGTAATTAATTAATTAATTCTATTTGACACTTAAACAAAAATTGTAGCAATTTCATTGAATTAATATAAAGCATTAGATATCAAGTTTTATTTTAAATTTGAGATTTTTTAAAATAATAATCAGATCTGTTACACCTTGATCCTAAATCCTACATCTGTATTCATAACAATTGCACTAATGCCTTTCAGAATACTGCAGAAATGTAGGTCAGAAAAAATGCAGCACTACTCTCAATCTTAAAGAAATTAATGGCATTATAGGAGTTTCCAAGCTATCAGTTTTGAAATAAATTCACTGAAGTAGCACTATTTGAGTGACCCAGTCACCATAGCACACACAACTTAAATTAACTATTATTATTTAGGTTCAAAGTTAATCTCATTAATAACATTGTCAGCCCTATTCTTATTGAGATATAATTATAAATGATCTTCCAAATCTTAGTATTCTACAGAACTTACTTGTATTAATGCAAATTTTTTCTAACTTTGTAGATCCTTTTTAAAGGATTTAAAATCAGCTGCTCTGCTTGTAGGCAAAGAAGAAAGCAACACAAGGCAGAAAACCTTTGAAATGCATACAGAGGAATTTATTGCTTTCTGAGTAAAGCACAGCATACAATTTTTGGTGAATATATACTAGGAGCAGTGCTCTGCTAACAATCAATAGTGGGTTAGATTTGGACTTTGTTTGCAATTGTAAGTAGTATTTATAAAAAAAAAAATCCAAGAGAGATCCTGATCCAAAATGTATGAAATTATTTAATTGAGGAAGAGGAAATCTGATAAGTGGTATTTCACACCCACCCATGTGTCTGAATGAATGCTTCTTCAGTACCTAGTGTGAGATATTGGCTAGCCTTTTGACTTGTGTGCATAAATGGGGAAGGGACAGGGGAAATACAGAAAATGACATGGATGTAGAAAATAGTCATAGATTCATAGAATGGTCTGAGTTGGAAAGGACCTTAAGATTGTCCAATTCCAACCCCCTTACCATGGGCAGGGACATGTCCCACCAGACCAGGTTGCTTGAAGCCCTGTCCAACCTGGCCTTGAACACTGCCAGGGATGGAACATTCACAGTTTCCGTGGGCAGCCTGTGCCTGCGCTTCACCACTCTCACAGTAAAGAACTTCCTCCTTGTATCTAACCTTATTCTCCCCTGTTTAAGTTTGAAACCATTAACCCTTGTCCTCCAGCTTCTTTGTCTATGCTTCACACTTAAATTATTTCACACAACTGTATTCCTTACACCATTATGAAGAGCACCTGTCCTGGTTTCAGCAGAGATAATTTTCTTACTAGCAACTAGTACAGTGCTGTGTTTTGGCTTTAATCTGAGAATAACGTTGACCATGACAGCACCTTAGATAAATGATTGCATGTTTAGGAGAGATGGCCAAAATCTAGTTCCTCAGACACTCAACTACATGATCTCTCTCTCAGATTTTCTGAAATTTTCTGTAAGAAAGCATCCTTTCAATAAGAAAAATCCTTCATTTCTCTTGGCTGGCATGTGCACAACCATCTGATAGTTCATAGTGTGCTGTGAACTATGTCTAGGACAGTTTTGCAACCCATGGTCTAGATCACTGGCACTGAGGACAGACTTACTAAAATGTGTCCTCCCCCTGTCCCCTCACATAGAGCTGATGACTCAAATGATTGAGTACATGGGCTAGGATGCAGCGGTACCTCCTCATTACCTCAGCTGAGGGATTGTCCCACAGCCATGGAGAAGACAACACTTGAGGGCTTTGAAAATTCGCAGCTGAAAGTCTCCCAAGCCCATTTGCTAAAACCATTCAATCAGTTACAAAGATTAATTAGAGCTAGGAAAAACATGCCTGTCTGAAGAAATAGAATTTAATTTCCAATATTATTTTCCAAACTATTTATTTTCTTGAAGAAGATGCAAAACTAAGGGTCAGATTCTTTATTTGATCACAGAACTGAAGAAATTTGTCACATAGTCTAACAACTTTTCACAGAGGCACTTAGGGTCTGCTGATGGGTAGTTGGAGCAGTTTGAGTCAATTTTCCTCTTCCATGCTAATATTTATTGAAGCAATTTTGCTGCATTCATTGAGAATACTCAAAATCTTCATAGACACAAATGGAAGGAAAATAATTCTTTTACCATTTTCTGAATCCATGGCATACACAAATGACACATGGCATTTATTAATTGCTCAACTTTATACGTATTCAGCACATCTTAGAGAAAAGCAATTATAATTAATTCTTTCATAAAAGCAGTATCTTCAGTATGATAATTCCATGAGAAATAGCTAGCTCTGAAGCAAACAACCAGCATTTATAATCTCAGAGCCCATTATCATCAGTGAATTATCTTTTTAAGCACCTTTGGTCCAAAAGGATATATTATGTTGCCAGTGATCTCGACGTTATGCATAGCAATTTAATTAAGTTTATGGTAAATTTCTCCTCTGTTAGCTTACACAGTTCATATGACAAATAAAGTGAATTTATTTTTGCAATATAAAAACTTCAATAAAATCAATGAAATTATATCTCTCAGTATGAGATACTTCACAGTTATTTACATCACTTATAATTTGTTTTTATTGCAGGTTAATTTCTTTCCTTGTGGACAGATCAGAAACTAGCAGATTTCTGAAAAACTCCATAAACCTCAATCTTAATGCTATATTACTTGTAAAAGCACAAAAGACTCACTCCAAGGAAGTCACCATGGTTCTGTTCTAGATGCATTTTTAAGGCTGTGCCAGGTGCAATGGAAAGCTTTAATTTTTCAACCTGACATTTTTTTTCATTTCCATAGTCAGCATAGGCTGAGAAACAAGGGAATAGCATCTTCTTACTGCCAAAACTGTTTGCACAGTGGATAGCTGTACAAAGTTATTGTCATGTTCCTTCTTCACAGGTGATGAAGCAAATTAGCTGTTCACTAAAATTGATCCTTAAATGATCCTAATAGAAGGACTCAAGCTCAAAGTTTCTATAATGCAGTAAGTTACATTAATTAAGCTATAGTGATGAACTACGTGCTTGTTTTTATGAAGCATGTGGTCCCTTGTGTTAATTTAACTGTTTTTCAATATAGGCTAAAATGACTTGAATTACATCACCCTTGTGACAGACTAGGAAAGTTTAGCCTCTAATTCAGCTGATAAATTTGATCACTTGTTTCAGTCCATAGATGGCAGTTGCTTTTTTTTGCATGGAGTATTTTGTTTGTATTTCCCTTGAATAAATCAAAGTACTCTAGAAGCCCTCTATTAAATTTGACCTTTCTGAAGAGTGAGGGTAATTTATGCTTATACACAGATACTTTATTTACTTAATGTCTGTAGAGATTTAAAATCTAATCATGTTCCTGAGTGTATAAAGATGGCACAAAATTCTGAGCTTTATAAAATTTGATAGAACATGACCAGTGTTTCAGTGTATACCAGATTGACAGCTGATCAGGAGTCTTCTCACGCAGATGGTTCTAAGGTGAACTAACACATCAGCAAGCAACTGTACATCAGCAGCTTTGCAGTACTTGGCTTTGTAATCATTTTCTTCTCTCGAATAAGGAATTGCTTTTCTGCCTATAAAGGGTAAGCTATCTCAAATTACCTTGCACTTTTTAGAGGATAAGAGGGTACATGGAAAATTATTGTGGAAAAAATGATGTGTGGTAACATATTCTGTGCACTGAAACATCATGTGTGAAATTGATGGAAGAGCTGAGCAGTATCAGACTTCCCTGAGGATTAGTGACTGGAAAAGAGGAAACTACTGTATATTATTAGGGGAACATAAAGCATGTAAGCATGGCAGATCAAATTGAGCACCTTTTCCTTTTTAATCCCTTATTATTGATAAAAGTATTTTTTCTTGAGGGATTCTGAGAATCACCAGTTTCATCAAATAAAGATGAAAAAATCTCATTTCATATAATCTCAATGTAGGTAAGAGAACCTATACAGAAACTTTCCTTAAGTCCTTTGAACAACTAAGGTATTATGTGTGGTTTCACAACAAAACTGAAAACAATGAAGAACTGAGAGAATATTTGAGACACAGATTTCACAGACACTACATACATTGTTGTCCATTCTTTATGAATACAGAACCAAAAACCTGTTGATACAGAAACTCCACATGAACTGTTTATTTGAGCCAGCTAATTCCGGTAAATGTCAAATGAGACTGTGTGTATCTATGCAAGAGTAAAAGCTGTCATTCAAGGTCATGTACTTCCTTTATTTATGCTGACTTCAGTAGGGCTAACTATGGAGTAAAGCAGAATTTGAGTGTGGCTCAGTGATGCATATGGCCATGGGCATCCTTGGCATAGTGGACTTAAAATGTAAATGAGAATTTCAGCTTTTATTTTCCTGTGAAGATAGCACAGAAAAGGAAACCAGCTATTTATGAGTGTGAGCTTATGACAGCAAAAACAAGGGCACCTGTCTGATGTTTCCTACACTTTATTCAAAATCATAAGCTCTCCCCATAAAAATTTACTGCTTTTTCATTCCTCCCTGTAGCGTATTTACCACTTAACATCAAGGAAGAAAGTAAGAGAACTTCAATATATACTCACAACATATCAAGTCAGAAAGAACTGCATATACCACATGCTGCTCTTCTAAACTGCACGCTAAGCACTATGAAGACCTCAAAATCAAAACTAAAAAGATTTGCCGCTGCTTGTGAGCCCACATCTCCAAAGGAAAACATGCTGCCTTGGCAGTTAGGCAATGTTACGAGTTAAACAAACTTAATTTACCCATTTACACATTTTGATCTCTCAAGGTACTCTGACTTCAACACTAATGTTAAATGCTGAGATTTTATAAAAGAAAAGGGTAAAAATATTTTACATCAAGTAAGTATATAAGCTAGACCAGACTAGGCTAGACTAGACTAGACAAGCTGGAAACAACCTAAAGTGATCGTATAGTCCAACTGGTCTGACCAGTTCGGGGCTGACCAAGAGTTAAAGCATGTTGTAAAGGGTATTGTCCAAATGTCTCTTAAACACTGACAGCCTTGGGGCATCGACCACCTCTGCATGAAGCCTGTTCCAGTATTTGACCACCTTCTCACTAAAGAAATGTTTCCTTTATACACTTAAAAAATCAGCAAAATTAAAAAAGATAAACTTTCATATGCCAGACCTTTCCAATAAAGTTTTATCTTCCTGCAAAATTATAAGGCCAAATAATAATCCTTAAAAAGTATATATGGGAAGTGCAACCAGATTCATAACTACTGTTTGTCTGTCAGAGACTGTCTAGCTGGATTGTAGAGAAGATCTGGGCTGTTCTTGACTCACATTGAAACGCTGCCTATGCTGATCAAGACTATTAAAATCAGTTAATATGAAATGCTCTCTAAAAGACCAAAAGTATTCAAAATAGTGTTTTAAAGATTATTGTAGCAGTCAAAGATTAAGATTTCTATGTTACTGAGATGAAACATGCTGATTTCTTGATTGCTGTATTATTTTGAAGCTATGAACATGAAGGATTTCCAAAATTATTTCCCTCCCACAAACATTGTTTTCTTAATCTTTTTAATACCAATTCCTGGAACATATCCTGTTGATTTGATTCAGGAAGGCAAGCAGAGCTTAAGCCAGCAATGTCAGTACAGTAGGAATGATAAATCTCCTTCACACTTCAAACAAGAAAAGACTTGCCTTTTGAGTAGAAGAGATGAGATAACACAGCAACAGCTGTGTTCTTCTTAGAGAACCCTGTCTTGGACACACTGGTGAAAGATATCTTCCTTTTTGATCTAGATCCAAAGAATGAAGTGGTTTAAATGCAGTTAGCATGCAGTTGTTGTGCCCTTTCCAAAACAGAAAACAAAGCGACATGCACTGAGTCCTTAGTTGCAGAACTGCACCTTTGTTCTAGGCAGAATGCTAATGGAAAACCTGCTACTTCATGCAGCTCCTGTTACTTTGTTGAGCAATGATTTGATCTGACAAAGAGCTTCCAGCCAAATATCCTGTTAATAAAAGCAGATCTGCTGTGCTACACCCTTTCAGAGCAAATGTGGACAAAACCCAGCAACAGTTAAGAACATGAACAAATGAAGCTGAAGGATATAAAAGCCTTGGCCATGGTAGCGTTTGTGGCCCTTCTAAGAAATTCTTGTACAAAGCATATTCAAGCAAGGAAAATAAAATCTGAGTGTTGACTAATTCCACCCCTTTCTTAACATGCTCATATCAGTTACAGTGAGCCTGTCTCAAAGACAGCGTGAATCAGACATGTCAGTACTGTTCTGGATACTATACGCCTTCTGTGAAGGACATATATTGTTTAAAATGAAAAAGATGTATAAATAGGAGCAAGGAGGTGGACTGTAGTCAAGGAAAACACAGTGGAAAATTAAGAACACCTTCTTGCCATGAAGTCCATGATAAGATTTGAGTAATTTAATTCTGCATGGCATAAATCAGTGGAATCGGGTTTGGACAGTGCCATCTGTCCCACAGCAAGTGTCACAGCTGCAACTGTGAAAAAATCCATCTTTTAATGTATCTAGTCTCATGCTTTGAATACTGTAAGTTGAAAGAAAGTTGGTTACCTGGACATTAAAATCAATTAATTTTGACCTTTTATTCACTCTTTAATAAATATTCACAAACTCTCAGTGAGGAAAAAAAAAACAACCAAAAACAACGAAGAGTGAAAAGTAGCAGTAATCAAATCATAGGATAGCAATGAAGTTAATTGTTATCTTACCCACTAGAGACACTTCTAAAGGACCCCCATGGATTTTCCATGCCTACAAGCTAGACAGCCCTTTTGTGGTGTTTCCATCTCGGTTTCTTTGTCTCAGGAGTGCTTTTCTGCACTGCTTATGAGTTTGACTGTTTTATTACCTTTGTTTATATGCTTCTCATTCATGTCCTTCTTCTCTGGCTACTTGCCAGCCAGACAACAGCTTCCCATGTCCCATTTATCTTCCTAATAAGCCTCCTTCTCAAAACTCCTAGGGCCCCTGTATGAAGATCTCACTAGGCCTCTGTGGAAGTAGCTGTTGTCTTCAGTGCATTCTTGACTCATACATTTGATCTTGTCCTTCCATGATGTCTTTGAGCTATTTCATTAATTCTGGAGGGAAAAGAATATCACCCCAAATCCAGATTTCTTCTTAAATTCAGAATAAGTGTTCTCCTGTTATCAAGAAAGAATGTGTAATCTCTCAAAATGCACTGTTAAAACTAGGTAACTGCTAACTAATGCTTGATCACAAGAACCCAACCATAACTTAAATATAATTATTTGTTTTAAACCTACAGCAGATTCTGAAGCAATCACTGTGAAAAATCATGGCAGAAGAATGACTGCAGTCCTATCAGAAAAAGATGGTTTATTCTAGTGACATCAGTATCAAAATACATCTGTTTAGGAAGAGGGATTAACACTGTTTTAATATGCTTAAATATTCATAGAATCAAGAATGGTTTGGTTTGGAAAGGACCTTGAAAGTACATCCAGTCCACCCCCCTTGCCGTGGAAGTTGACATCATATAAAGATGTTTCTGTAGGAATTAATGTTAGAATGATAGAATGTTTAGGGTTGGAAAGAACCATCTAATTCCACACCTTCTCCCCCCCCTCCCCACCATGGGAAGGTACATGTGCCACTACACCAGGTTGCTCGAGGCCCTGTCCAGCCTGGCCATGAACACTGCCAGGGATGGAGCATTCACAGATTCCTTGGGCAACCCATTCCAGTGCCTCACCGCCCTCACAGTAAAGAACTTCCTCCTTATATTCAACCTAACGTCCCCGTTTAATTTTGAACCCATTACCCCATGTCCTATCACTACAGTCCCTCATGAAGAGTCCCTCCTTAGCATCCTTGTAGGCTCCCTTCAGATACTGGAAGGCTGCTAGGAGGCTTCCACGCAGCCTCTAGGCTGAGCAGCCCCAACTTTCATAGCCTGTCAATGTACTCAGAGAGTAATGACTTAAGGTTATTTTCTTGGTCAGTGCAGGTGAGACTGCTTTGCGTTGTTTTTATCTGCCTGCATTCACGCAGTTAATGCAACTTCTAGCTTTCGCTGTGCCAAAACCCTCTCAACTCTGCCACGCTGCCTGCAGGGAACAGCGGCTTTGGTGGTGGCCGCAGCAGTGGCTTTGCCGCTCCAGCTGCAGCACCGCGGACAGCGCCCGGCGGCAGCGCTGGCCGGAGCACCCAGACGTCTGCCCCCCTCTGCCGGGCCGTCGGAGCGCGGGCAGCTCACTCCAGCCGGGCAATGCCCAGCGGCCTTCATTAAATCCACTGCGTCTCTGAAGTGCGCATGATGTACGCATGCAACGGCCATTAGTCCTAATGGGATGCAAACGCGACTCCAGTCTTACGGGAACTGTGCTTATGGAAGGAGCATGATTGATGATAATGGGAAATGGACTCACCGGTAGACATACCAAATAGAAGAGCTGAGAGCCATTTGCACCTCTCTGACTGAAGGCTTTGAAACAGCAGAAAACTAGCACAATATACCGAGGTATTTGTCCACTCAGCATTGCATTAGATAAATCTGATCTACAGCAAAACCTGAATGTTTCACTTAGGTGAGCCATAGTGTGCTAGCTTCATAAACCTTATGCTCAAAAGTAGATATGAATTGAGAAAATGAAAACATATAAATAAAACATTATTTACATCTTATGTCAGTCAAATGATAACTGTTCTGATGGTAAGTAACACAATTCAACCAAGTTAATAAAACCAGACATTTTTGAATCTTCTTGGGTGGTTCCAGTGCTGCTCTGTTGCTCAGTAGAAGGGTTAAAAGACTGATGTTTTCTCAAAAGCTTTGCTGTTATTGCAAATGTACCTCTGGCCGTGGACCATGCCCATGAGGAGATTTCATGATTTTCCTGCTTGCTAATTTTTGACTGTTGATGGAAGATCTGAACTCACATGTTCATCACTGTCATACTGCACTTTCAGAGCAGTGTGAGCCCTTTCACCACTAATAAAGTATTATACAGCAAAAGTTCAAACAAGGCAGTTCTTCAAAATGCATGTGGGCAAGACAGCTCAATAAAGATGGTTCAAGACCAGGTTGGATGAGGCTTTGAGCAACCTGGTCTAGTGAAAGGTGTCCCTGCCTATGGCAGGGATCTTGGAACTAGATGGGTTTAAGGTCCTTTCCAACCCTAACCATTCTATGATTCTACAATACATGATTTTTAAGTGTAAATGTATCTGAATATATGGTAGTCATGGTTATGAAGAAATGGTCTCGAACTGACAGGTTTAACTATTTGGGATTATTATTGTAGTGTTGACATCCATGTTAAATAGGCTTTAATACATAGGGTTGTAGCTCCTAGTGCAGCCTGTCAAGTGCTGTTCATAAAAAGAAATCATCATATGATCTGCTTCTCTGTTCAATGTGTTAGCTAAAATGCTTTTGGCACAGCAACTAGAGAGAGATGACTCCTTGCCATATGCCTCTCTCTCATACCTGAAGCCATCAGCTGCTCAGCTCCCCTCCTTTTCTCCCTCACTGTAGCCCTGGAATACAAAATACCTGATAAATGTATATTGTGCTTGTACATTAATTATAATGGTTTTCCCATTCCAATATTAAATTGAATACATATATATATGAAGTTCCCCAAAAAATGATCCTGTATATAGACTTTTAGATAGAAAAGGGATAATTCAGAATACTGCTTTAAGAGGTATGTGTGTTTAAAGTACCAGTCTTAATCCCTTGAGCTTCACAGTCCCAGGATGCACTGACACTGATATTCTTAAACACAGCAATGATGTGGCATTTCAACAAGCTCAGATCTAAGCACAAACTAAAAAATACTGTTTCTTCTGTTGTGTTTGTGAAGGATGGAGAAGGTATGAGGAGCAAAGACATCACTGGTACCCTACCAAAACTCTTGTTGCAGCTGTGGAGGTGGCAGATTATGCTGTGAAGCAGCCATGCCATCTCCATAGTAACAGAAAGGCAAGGCTGATGATTCTGTACTGAACATGCACTCTTCCCATTGCTATGCAACCTCTTGCCTCAGGATTTTTTACGTGTAGTCTCCACATAGACCCTTCCTTTTGCCCTAAAACATCTGAAAATACAGAGATTGGAGAGAAATCCTGTACTACTGGACAAGCCTGAATAAGCAATGGAAAATTTTATGTCAGAATGTTCAGCCATCACAAATGTAAAAGCTATAAACATATTGCTGAAGAAATTGTGGAGTAAATCCTACACTCATTGAAAAAAGAGTTAACTGATATTACATGCTTGAGATTACATGATTTAGATTCCCTCTGCTGCATCCCCAGTCAGGGAACTCAGCTATAAATCTTTCAGTTGCTTAGTGAAAGGAGGTGGATTAGACTGTATGTTACCCACAACCACCTCTGTGAATCACTTTGACAAATTTGTTGTTTTTCTTCACCAAATAGGAAAGCAAAAATGGATTAAAATTAAATTACCTGAAAATATTGATGGAGAAAGAGTATTTTCTAAAAAATATCTAAAAGCCTTCAATAGTTTGGAACCTGGTTACTGATGGATATATCTGTGTTGGTCTTTGCCAGTAGATCTGAGCCTGCTATACGCACATAACAGATTTCTCCACTTCCCTCCAGGCTAACCAGTACCCAGAATACTATATTAGTGTAAAGATATACTACTGTACAACTCTTATCAATACTTATCAGCACAGACGAACTGTCATGTACACCACAGCTTCTGGGATGCAAGCAGGGAGAGCTCAGCGCTACCACAGACAGTCACGCTAACATACCACAAAGACTTTCATATATTCTGTTCCTTGGAAGTAGATTGGGTGCAGGCACCACATGTTATCTAACACATGACTGAGATTCAAGTTTGCATACACCAAGGGTAGAACATGGTGCAAAGACGTACAGCTGGCACCATGACCTTTTTCTTTTCTTATAAATTCAGGAAATAGGAAATTGTGACTAGTTTTTCTCCACTTTTTTTTTTTAAACCAGATTTTGTCTTTTATTAACACCTTTCTCATTTATTTTCTCAGGAAACTGACCTCCTCTCTCTCTCCCTATTTTTACTGCTTCTTTGTCTGGTATTTTCTACTGTGTCTGTATAGAGAATTTTGGCATGGTCAGTGGGCAGAAGGATTGGAATCACTAAGGCAGTAAAGTGCAATCTGATTTGCATAGTTTTTTCCTGTAATGGTGACTCTTCCATTGAAGCACTGAAAAGCGGATTTATACATGGTCAAGGATTTAACCCATGGTTCCTAGATATGATGGTGATAAACATGTCAGAAATTCACCCCAAAAGACATTATTGCTAGTATGTCCAGGAAATCAAGAATGTTTAGCTGCCTTCTAATAACTAGATTCTGAATCTTTTCTTGGCTTTATGTGATATTTTTAAATTACATTTCTTTTTTTTTAATCTATGAACACTTTTTTAGTGGAAAAGGCAAATGGTGAGACACGAAACTGCATGTTTTAAGCAAGTGAGAAAATAAAGAGAATGTTTCCGAGAGGCTGTTTTTGATATTAACATTTACTGACAACTTTGTTACGCTACCCAGCAGCACTGACCTTATTATGCCAGTCTCATCTCCAAGCAGCCTCTGTGCAGCAACAGGAAAAGAGGGCAAGCTATTTTTATAAAACGCAAAATGTAGACAGATCACAGCACTCACTGAAGCAAAAACATCTTATGATGACTTTAAAGGAACAGTAAAAAATAACAGTAAGAGGGCTGTTTTTTCTTTAGCTTGTAAGAGAAATACTACTACTATTCAAAGCATTGTGCTGGAGTCTAGCCAGGACAGACATGCAGCCATTTTGCCCAAGAATTCAATGAGTAAGACATTTGAGAATGAATCCCTAACCCAAATATTATTAACAATAGTATGCGTATTGGCTTATATGGCAAGGTTTTGGTAACAGGGGGGGCTGCAGGGTGGCTTATGTGAGAAGACAGCATAAGTTGCCCCATGTTAGAGAAAGCCAGTTCAAGCCAGCTCCAAAATGTGCCTGCCACTGGCCAAAGCTGAGTCCCTTAAGCTTTGTTGGTAGTGCCTGTAGTAGCATACTTAGGAAAAGGTAAAAAATACTGCACAGCAGCTGTGAGAGATCAGTGGGAAAATATGAGAGCAACAGCTCTGCAGACACCGAGGTCAGTGCAGAAGGAGGACAGGAGGTGTTCTAAGTGCCAGAGCAGAGATTCCCCTGCAGCCCTTGCTGCAGCCCATGGTGAGGCAGGCTGTGCTCCTGCAGCCCACGGGGGATCCTAGATTGGAGAAATGGAATATTGCCCTGAGGGAACCTGCAGCCCATGGAGAGCCCTTACTGGACCAGGCTTCTGGCAGGAGCTGTGGCCTATGGAGAGGACCCATACAGGAGACAGTTTTCTGGCAGGAGCTGTGGAAGACCCACACTGGAGCAGTTTGTTCCCAAAGGACTGCACTCTGTGGGAAGGACCACATTGGAGGAGGTTGTGAAGAACTGTATCCTGTGGGACGCACCCCACTAGAGCAGTGGAAGAGCATGAGGATGACGGAGCAGCAGAGACAAAGTTATCAGTTATGACCTGATTCCAATCCCCATGCCCTGTCTCCCTAGCTCCTTGGCGCAGAGAAAGTGGACTGTTAGAAAAAGTATAAGTGTTACCCTACGGTCTGCCAGTGGATGAAGAACAGGTAGAAACTGAGCATTACTGGACAGTCTTGGTGCTGTCTTTTTTGTTAGAAGCAGTGTACCTATGACTGCCTAATCCAGCCCCCTAATGAAGATCAGTGCTGGATTCCTCACCGGCATTAAGTGTCAACCATTTCCACCTGACTTCTGTTTTTCACGTTTTTCTGCTGGCTTTATATGACCATTTATGGATCTGAAGCCCCCAGAACTTCGGAAGCTCCAGTGATTACATACCATCACAGTATTTGTGGCAGTGTC
This sequence comes from Pezoporus occidentalis, assembly GCF_034315485.1. Taxonomy (NCBI): domain Eukaryota; kingdom Metazoa; phylum Chordata; class Aves; order Psittaciformes; family Psittacidae; genus Pezoporus; species Pezoporus occidentalis. Next base: position 16,791,808 of record NW_026914940.1, on the reverse strand, counting down.
AATGTCACATCAAAACAATTTCAACTCAGTGCTGGCTTCCCACAGAACACAGATCGACTTCAAAAACGTCTCTTGTTTTTAAAGTTCTAAAAGACTCGAGTTCAAGGAGCCTATAAAGTCATATAACCTTCTAGAAGACAAGGAACAAGTAAATGACACAAGTTAATCAGCTATCCTTAATACAGTACCAGAAGCCCTTGTATTACAGCAGAGGGAAAGAGGATAAAACATAGCACCCTTGCTAATAATATCAGAGGTGATTATAAAATGGTAATATAAACAACTGCCACTTGTCACCACAGCCACTTGCTTGTGATGATAAGTGAGCCATGCTTGTGAGAAGTTTGCTTGGTCATGACTTACTCTATATTTCAGTTGTAGATCGAGGATTTCAGTAACCAGAGGTGTCAGTCTGATATGTATTAAAATGTCTCATATCCACTGGCATGCATCTGATACCTGTTTGATGGTATTACCCCTGCAAAGCTCTCATGTGCCAGTTTGACTCAGATCCCAGCTTAAATTATTGCCATGGAGTAAGATCTTTGAATTATCTTCTGCACTGTGAGCTCATTTCATTTGACATAGTATTGTTTAGGTTGGAAATACCTTTAAAATCATTGAGTCCAACCATCAGCCAAGCCCTGCCAAATCCAACATTAAACCATGTCCCGAAGTGCCACATCTACATATCTGTTAAATACCTCCAGGGGTGGTGACCCCACCACTTTCCTTAGCGGCCTGTTCCAATGCTTGACAACCCTTTCAGTGAAGAAATTTTTCCTAATATCCAATCTAAACCTCCTCAGGAACAACTTGAGACCATTTCCTCTTGTCCTTTCACTTGTTACTTGGGAGAAGACACTGACACCCACGTCTCTACAACCTCTGTTCAGGTAGATGTAGAAAGCGAGAAGGTCTCCCCTGAGCCTCCTTTTCTCCAAGCTAAACAACCCCAGTTCCCTCAGCTGCTTCTCATAAGACATGTGCTCTAGACCCTTTACGGCTTCATTGCCTTTCTTTGGATGAACTCCTGAAACTCAATGTTCTTTCTTCAGTGATGGGTCCAGAACTGAACACAGTGTTAAAGTGCAGCCTCTCCAGTACAGGGCACAGTTGCTTCTCTGGCTCTGCCGGCCACACTATTGCTGATACAGGCCAGGATTCCATTGGCCTTCTTGGCCACCTGAGCACAAGCTGGCTTATATTCAGTGGCCATCAGTCAGCACTCCCAGGTCCTTTTCCATTGAGCAGCTTTCCAGCCACTCTTCCTTAAGCTTTTAGCATTGCATGAGGTTGTGACCCAAGTGCAGGACCTAGCACTTTGCCTTGTTAAACCTCATACCACTAGCCACAGCCCATTGATCCAGCCTGTCCAGATCCCCCTGCAGAGCCTTCCTACCCTCCAGCAGATCAACGTTCCCACCCAACTTGATGTTGTCTGCAAACTTACTGAGGGAGCGCTTGATCCCCTCATCCACATCATTGATAAACAGAACCGTCCCCAGTGCTGAGCTCTGGGGAAGAACCCCCTGTGACCAACTGCCAACTAGATTTAACTCCATTCACCACCACTCTTCAGGTTTGGTCACCCAGCCAGTTTTTATCCAGTAAAGAGTGCACCCATCCAAGCCCTGAGCAGCCAGTTTCTCCTGGGGAATGCTATGGGAAATACTGTTAAGTGCTTTACTAAATTCTAGGGAGAAGACACCCACAGCCTTTCCCTTATCTACTAAGCAGGTCACCCCATCGTAAGAAGATCAGGTTAGTCAAACAGGACCTGTCTTTCATAAACCCCTGCTGACTGGCCCAAATCACCTGGTTGTCCTGTAGGTGCCACTGATGGCACTCAAGATGATCTGCTCCATAACCTTCTCTGACACTGGGGTCATGCTGACAAGTCCATCATCTGGAGAATTTGAGAAACACTGGAGTTGTGTCTTGGATGTTGATGGTAGGAAGTTTCCAGCTGTCAGTCCCAGGATTAGAGTGCATTATACTGTTCACACACTGAAGAAAAAAAAGAAAACCTAATTTTCTGGGGACTTCAGTCACTTGCCTGTTGAGAAACCTGGGAATCTTCTTCTTATCAAATATTGGAGTTGTGCACTTCTGTGAATCAGTCAACCTGTGTTTCGGGGTTTCTGTAACCATACCTTGTAAATACAATAAATGGCATGATAAAAGGTTGTAAATGATTGTAAAGCTCAAACTATAAAGTGGCCATGTGACAACAGTGTATGAATTAAATAAAGATGCAGGTATACAAAAAAGGCAGGTATTTTCTGTAAAGGTAACAGGTGGAAAAAAGGTGCAAAGCTGGTGGAAAAAAAATATCTTTTCTTCAGAGAAATATGCTTACTTAACCTTATGTTTTTCCAGTCCCTTTAGTATCAAGGGAAATGTGGTCCATGTTTTCCTTTGATGCCAAATATAGCTGTGAAGTTGTCCTGGGTTCAGCAGTAGCAGTCATTTTTCTTCTTCTTGGTAGCTGGTGCAGTGCAGTGTTTTGACTTTCAGCTCGGGAACAGAGATGATAACAATGATGTTTTGGTTTGGCCAAGGACTTTGTGAGCCTCATGCTCTGCCAGGGAGGAGGGGAGGCCAGGAGGAAGCAGAGACAGGACACCTGACCCAAACTGACCAAAGAGGTATTCCATACCACAGCACATCATGCCCAGGAGGTAACTGGGAGTTAGCCGGAAGGACCTGGAGACTGCAGGGTTGGAAGAGGTATGGGTCGGTGCTTGGTCAGGCTGGGGGCGGGGGTGAGTTATCGGTTGGCTGGTGATGAGGTGTTGTATTCTCTTCCCTTGTAATTTTCCTTTATCATTGTTATTATTGGTGGTAGCTGTTGCAGAATGACTCTAAGAGCAGGACCATAGAGTTCTGGAGGACTGTGCAAGCACGGCAGGGGGTGGCCCCCACAGGTGGCTGGAGACCGGACCTGGGAGGAGAATGTGGAGGAAACTGTGGGGGCTAACCAATACTGTTATGCCAAGAAGGAGTGGCTGAATACCACTCCTATATATGTGTGAACTGCGTCACAAATAAACTAGAAGTTGCTTATCACCCATATTGGGTTGGCTTGTCTGCTTCTCCTCGCCGCTTACGAATGGTGCCCGAACAGGGACGCGGACTACAGGGCCCTGGTCGCTGGGGACCCGGATTACAGGGCCCCGACTAGCGGGGACCCGGGATACAGGGCCCCGGTCGACGGGGACCCGGGATACAGGGCCTCGACTAGCGGGGACCTGGGATACAGGCCCCGGTCGACGGGGACCCGGATACAGGGCCCTGGCCGACGGGGACCCGGGATACAGGGTCCCGGTTTAACGGGGACCCGGGATACAGGGCCCTGGTTTAACGGGGACCCGGATACAGGGCCCCGGTCGACGGGGACCCGGGATACAGGGCCCCGACTAGCGGGGAGCCAGGATACAGGGCCCCGGTCGACGGGGACCCGGAACGGCGAGTGAGCGGCGCCGGCGGCAGCGGCCGGGCAGCGCGGGCAATGCTGCTGCGGTGGCGTGACGGGCCCGGGTGCTGCGAGTAACCGAAAAAGTCCGCCGCTGGGGCGAACCAGACACTGCTGCGTCGGGAGGCCGATCCGGAGACCGAGGTTACAGGACGACCCAGAAGAAGACGATCCGGAAAAGGCTGGCCATGAAAATGGACCGAGAGGTAGCCCTGGACTTATTACAGTGCTTTTTATAAAAGCGGGGAACTGAGCCCTGAACTTTTTACAGTGCTTTTTATAAAAGCAGGGAATTGAGCCTGAGACTCTAAAGCAGCTAGCAGGTCTAGTGGCTGTAGGGAAGGCTAAGAGATTTTTTTTGCAGATCCTAATACAGTATTTGAGAAGAGTGAGTGGCAAGTTTGGTGATGAACTATTTGACTCAGTGCTTAATGATTATAAGAAGGCAAAGAAACTCGGTAAACCAAGGAGGGAAGTAATGAACTGTATAAAAATATACAAGGCAGAAAAGAAAACTGCCGCGGTAGCAACGGAGAAACTAGGAACAGACGTCCCCGGTCGGTTGAAACCGGGGGAAGATTACAACTCGTTGCCCCCCCCCCCAACTCGCGGGAGCACAAGGTTTCCCACCCCCCCCCCCCTTCCTTTTCTCCCCCTCCATCAGAAGATGCCGCGGAGGAGGTGTAACCCCCTGCTCCCCCACCCCCCCAGTTCCGAAAGTAGGGACTTTGAAAAGGACAGAGAAAGTATATTAGAAGGTATACGCATGATAAATGTCGAGAAATCCGAAAGAAAGAGGGCGGTGCCTCGGCGCCGGATCGATTGCGGCGCCACTGTGAAGCACGCAGTAAAAAATAGGGATCATGCGCGAGCGGGAGATTTAAAGGAACCGCGAGCCTCTCCAACCCACTACGCCCTAGAGTGAAAAAATTTTTAACTCAGTCACGGAGGAGCCAGGTCTGCAGATGGCTACATACCGAACGAGAGACATCTGATAACAAAGACACAGCTGCGAGCAACGGAGACCCCGAGTTCGGCGCAGGATCAGCCCCCGAATCCGGGCCAGATTTATATCCTCTGCTTCCAGACCCTGACTCTTTGTCTCCCGGGTCGGTCTGCTCAGACTCACTGGCCCTGGAGACGCTCAGTTGTAACAATGGGTAACGAAAGATGTGATCATTACTGGGGAATTTTCTGCAATGGGCATCTTTGCATATCCTGTGTTTACTACACAGCAGGGGGCTAAAGAGTGGGAAGCTCTTGATCTCAAAATAGTTAAGGAGGCCTGACAAACAGTGACCACATATGTGTTAAAATTCTCTTATACTCAAGCTGTATATGATTTTTTCTTGCAATTGACAGGGAGAGCCCATACAGTTTCTCTGTGATACTCATGTACTAGAAGTTGGTAAATATAAGTATGTCCAGGTTTCTATCAACCCTTGGAGACCTCTGTAGATACTGCTGGCCACTTCTTCCAGCACAGGCTGGCCACCTGTGTCAGAATGAGTGTGCATTTTGGTCAGTATAAAAGCCCAAGCCTCATACGATGTGGGGGAGGCAGAGCCTCTGCGGGGACGCCTGCTAAGGTTGAGCCTGCCACCTCGCACTGCAGTGATGCTTCTCGGAGCTGGTTTGCTGTTAGTCTCCACAGGGTCCTTGTGCCACGTTCTCAAGAACTGATAACCTGGGGGAGGGGGTATATTTGTGCCCTCCTGCCTACAGGTCCATGGCGACTGCCTGCAAAGTTTGTCAAGCCTTCCCATGAGCTGGACAGACGAATGGATAAACCTGATGCCTCAGCTACAGGAGCTGACCGTGATTGCCCCAAGCAGAATGAGATGGAGGAAGAGAAAGAGCAAATAACTGCAAAACATCACTTGGGGGCAACTGAAAAGTAACATCCTGAATATGTGTGCTTGTAAAATAGCCATTATTAGAGGTTGTGATTTTGTGTATAAAACCACCTGTATTTACTAGCTAGTTGCTAATAAGAAACTGCACCTTGTATTGTATAGATTTGTCACTTGTAAAAGAGATGTTAGAGTATGGAAATTTGCAGTAGCTGCTAGAAAATGCTAAGGCAAAAGCTAGAAAAAATTTAATACAATGGTAGTGTTATAAAGCAGGTGATGGAACAAATTAAGAGGGGGGGAGAATTCCACTGGTAAGAAATTTCTTTGGCTAGTCCTTCACTGCCATCAGCATCTTCAACATGCTGCTGCACCCTGTAATAGTTACTCTGCTAATGTAAATGTGTGTGTGCCTTGCTGTAGTAGTGACTTGTTACTGGATAAAACAAAAGGGGGAAGATGCGGAGACAGTGTTCTCACAGGAGAATGCATAATTGGTACATAAACTTTGAACAGTCCTGAAAGATACAGCAAGGCCATGAGAGGCCTGAAGAAGCTTAAGCAAGCAAGATAAGAGGCTGGAATTCACCAAGTTAATGAGAACTGTGGACTGTTGGCAAGCTTTCAAGGTTGAGTTCTCACACCTGTGTTTAACCAATTATATGTTAGTCACTAAGGGTCTTCAAAACATGTATCCAATCATAATATGCCAAATCACTGTAAGTGCTTCAGCCGGGGCCTTGGCTCAACTAAGCAGACTGGGTTGCTGAGTTGCTAAGCAGACAATTCTACATCGAAGGCAATTTCTGATTTGTTTTAATGTTGACTCTGTGAGACAAGCAACACTGCAGAACCTTTTGTTGTTGGAACAGGGACATGGATGTGAAGAGTTTGATGGAATGTGTTGTATGAGTCTCTCTGATTATGCTAATTCGATGCACGCACAGCTGAGAACCCTGGCTCAGCTTACCCAGCAATAGTAAATGAGCAATATCCTAAGAATAACTAGATGGTTGTCTTCACGGGGCATTACAGGTTGAGTCAAACACTGTTGTTTGAAGCATTGCACTTATGTATCATTGTTAGGTTAATCATCGTAGCTATTAGACTTGTTTATAGTTGTGTGATAAAACAGGTGAACAGAATAACCCATAATGCCTTGCTTGCACAAAGAAAAAGGGGGGAATTGTTGCAGAATGACTCTAAGAGCAGGACCATAGAGTTCTGGAGGACTGTGCAAGCAAGGCAGGGGGTGGCCCCCACAGGTGGCTGGAGACCGGACCTGGGAGGAGAATGTGGAGGAAACTGTGGGGGCTAACCAATACTGTTATGCCAAGAAGGAGTGGCTGAATACCACTCCTATATATGTGTGAACTGCGTCACAAATAAACTAGAAGTTGCTTATCACCCATATTGGGTTGGCTTGTCTGCTTCTCCTCGCCGCTTACAGGTAGTGGTAGTGATTTGTGTTATACCTTAGTTACTAAACTGTTCTTATCTCAACCTGCGGGAGTTGCATTCTTTTCGATTCTCCTCTCTGTCCCTCTGGGAGTAGGGGGAGGGAAAGAAGGGGGGAGTGAGTGAAAGAGTTACCTGACTGGGTTTAAACCATGACAGAAGTCCTGAGACTCCATGAGTATAGTGAGGAAATAAATTTTCATTCCTGTTTTATGAATAAGGAAAATACAAAGCAGAAGAAAAGCACTTTTTTTTTCCAGCCATGTGGAAAGATGCAACTCACCCCAAATTATAGTCTCTTTGAGAGAAACCATTGCTTGTCTTGCATAATTTGTTGTTACTACTCTAGATTCCTGGGCTTTTAATGAGAAGTGATGGCAATAGCATGCTGAACTTCATTTTATTTAACTTCAAAGAATCAGAAAAGAAAGGGAAAAGGGCTAGGGAAGCTGAACACTGATCAGACTTTCTACCTGTCAGCCACTGCATTTTAGAACAAGGGTGTTATTTCTGTACAGAAACTTTAGTTCATCTCAGTAATCAAAACCATTTCTAACACCACAGTGAAAACAAAGCTCATAGAATTTTCCTCTTGGCTTTTCCAGGGTTTGCATAAGATTTCATCATCCCTTCTCCACTGACAAGAAACAGAATCCCTTCAAACTTTTTCATTATACTACAAAATGTCTATGCTCTGTGCTGAGGAACTCTGGATCCACCCTCAAACAATCTCCATAGTAATCATTACTGAAGAATCACAAAATATTAGGCATGTGGACAACGTCTCTGCATTCTCCACATTAATACCTTTTGTTTGGGTGCTGTTTAACAAAGAGATCTGTGATGCTGATAGCTCCTGATATGGGTTTTGCTGTGTGAGTTGACCTGAAAAGATCCAAACTTGACTCACATAGTCCTCTTACTGATTCTTCTGAGCTGTTTTTCTTGAAACAATAGCCAGCTTGTTTCCACAGCACTTTCATTTGTAATCTTAAGCATACTACCAGTTCTGTATCTGCAATTGTATTTCTATGATTCTGTGATTCTATGATTCATTGCAGAATTATAACTCCCAGATATTTTGCATTCGGAGTAAATCATATTTAAAAAAGAAAATCATAAGCCTTTTTTAAAATGATAATGTGGTGGCCATCCTTGATATTAGGTTTGTCTAAATTCATTGTTGAGTACTTCTGCTCTTACATTCAAAGTTTAAAGGATAATAATAGGATACAAATAGGATAGCAGTTATCAGACCACAAATATATCTATTAACCTCCCCCCCCCCCCGATAATCCATGAAGTCTTAATGAAAGTCAAACGAGGTAACTGACAGTGAAGTAAGCAAAGATCACAATCACTAAATCACCTTCCATTTTTCAGAGTTTCTGGTTTTCCTTGAGCTTGTCATGGGGGTTGTTTTTCAGCAGAGGCTGTATTTTCATGCATTTTGCTGCACCAAGAAGTGTCAGAACTGATCAAGTAATAGTAGTAATTCACTTTGATCTGCTTGTTGGAAATAAGCACTTATGCTTCTTTGCTACTGAACCAAAAATAGAATAAACTCATGAATACGGGCAGATTCTGAGAGCTATTCAGAGCAACCTTGACCTTCCAGTCTACCTCTTTGGTTTTGCTGTGAGGGCATTACGGGCTATTTATGCCTTGCTAAAGCCACATCTACAGGTCTCCAGTTGTTCAATGACCCAGTCATCTTATCACAGAAAACCACCAAACTCATCAGGCATGATGCATCCTTGGCATATCTGTGCTGCCTGCTCCCAGTCAGATTATTATACTTCACATGCCTCCAGGAAGAATTGCCTTTTACTTTTTGTGTGGACAGATACTAAATGAACTGGCTACCCATTGTTTTTTTCTTGCCACGTGAAGATGGGTGCAACATTTGCCTTTTTTTTCAGTCATTGGGTATTTCACCTGCATTAAATCCAATCAGAAAACAAGTCTCTTTCAATACAGAAGATGATAGCGACTCTTGAATGTTCCCTGCTTCTCAGTCATTTCTTGTCTTAGTTCACATCCCAGTGCAATGAATAAAAACAAAAGAAAGTTATATGAATTCCAGCATAGAACCGGAGGTCACACTTCAGCAGGCAGCATTCTAAAAACACACTGTGTTTGTCAGGCTGAACTTGTTAATGTATGATGGTATGAATATAAATCCACATGGGACAAAACATTCTGGTTTGCCTGCATGAATTCAATCTTACTATTGTTGGATTCAAGCACAGCACCGCTAGCTGGTTGAGGGAGTGGATTATCCCACTCTATACTGCACTGGTACAGCCCCACCTCGAGTGCAGTTTTGGGTGCCTCAATATAAGAAGGACATCAAACTATTAGAGTGTACAGAGGAGGGCAACCAAGATGGTGAAAAGCCTCAAGGGCAAGATTTATGAGGAGCAGCTGAGGTCACTTCCTCTATTCAGCCTGGAAAGGAGAAGGCTGAGGGGGTGACCTGATTATAGTCTACAACTTCCTGAAGGAGGGCAGCAGAGGGGGAAGTGCTGATCTCCTGTCTCTGGTGACCAGCAAAAGGACATGAGGAAATGGAATGAAGCTGTACTGGGGGAAGTTCAGGTTGGACATCAGGAAAAGGCTCTCTACTGTGAGCATGTTCAGTCACTGGAACAGGTTCCCCAAGGAAGTGGTCACAGCACCAAGCCTGTCAAAGTTCAAGAAGCATCTGGGAAATGCTCTTTATCATATGGTTTAATTTTAAGTAGTCCTGCAAGGAGAAGGATGTTGAACTTGATAATCCTTATGGTTCCCTTCCAATTTGAGATTTTCTATGACTCTATGAGTCAAAATAAGAAGAAAAGACTTCTAGCCAGTTATATTTCCACAGGACATGATTGATACCCAGTTACAGAGATCTAGAGAAATTTATTTGCAGTAACTCTGAGCTGACATATTAGGAGCTACAGAAAAGCAGGGAATCAGTCCAAGGAAGTGCCATGTTCCTTGAAATCAAGAGTTCCTTCAAAATGAGAGTTAAGTGTTACGGAGAACTCTATGACAGAGCCTGCAAGAGTCACAGAGCAATTGAGAGCTTACTAGTGTGCACCAGAAGAAAGACTGCAGGCAGGCTTGATTAGATAGGCATTATGGTCCTTCAGTTAAATAATCACTGTTCTCTTTTTACACTCCTGCTCTCCCTCCACATGATGGCTTATCACTCCAACAACATTCATGAAGAACAAGATTGCCTCTCTATAGCTTTGCCACCACCACCATGCCAAGCTGGAAAGATGCAGCCTCATACAGCTCTTGCCTCAGAGGTAAGCTTTAGCTTGGAAGAAAAAGCTGCATATAGCTTTTGCTCACCTGAAAGTATATCATCAACCAGTTAGTGTAGCAGGTGCTTGAACCTGTCCTATTCCCATTTCTTGTTTCTTGCTCTTGATTTTCAGTCCAAAAGTTAGGAAAAATGGTGAATTCATGTTTTAACTTCCTTCTCCCTACAATTTTGAAGGAAAAAAAAAATCACTTCTTAATTGCACAGAGAATATAATTTTTCTGGCTCAAAATGGTTATTCTGTGCTCATAAGCCAGACCAAATTGCTCAGAATGTTTTGTAATGAGAGATGGAATCTACTAAAATCTACGTGGTTTCATGGTGTGTTAGAGACAAGTGATTCTAACAATAACTTATAAACGTTTCTAAATGAGAGTAAATGCTGACATCCAGAGGCAGGACAATGTAATACTTTACAGTGGCTCATGCAAATATGAACACTGAATGCATAACAAAAGGAACTTCAGGAATGGCTTCTAAGGAACCTGTTTACCTATTTACACCTGTGAGACAGGCAAATATTAGAACAAAAGAACAAATAAAAAAAAAGGCACAAAAGAAGCAAAACTAGAAGAGATCGATTTTAAATGGGGTGGCATGGATCCTTGAGAGGTCTATATTTCTTGGAGATGACAAATGTTAGCAGGCAACAGCTGCAGCTTCTATGCTCCTTCTTATACCTGAAACATTTTCTCATTCCACCTCAAATCAAGGGCACCAAGGCTGTGGAATCTTTGTCTCTGGGGTTATTCAAAACTTGCCTGGACATGGGTCCAAGCAATGTTCCCTCTCTCACAGCTGAGCCTGCTCTGAGCAGGAGATCAGACTAGAGACCTCCTGAGGTCATTTCCAGCCTGAAGTGCTCTGTGACTCTGAGACTGCGTAATCAGCGAATTCACACAGCAATATTATAAGACATGAAGAGAATGTGAGTAGGGACTACTTGCAGAAAGCTTAATTTAATTGATTAGCTCAGCACTGGTCTGGGACAAAGATAAAGGAAGACACTCAGCTACTTAAGCTATCACATCATTTCATCTTATTCTGTAACATAAGGCAAGAATAGTCTAGACAACTACCTTTTAACCTGAAATTAAATAGGCCTGGGAAGCTGTAAAATAGGATAAAATACTGGATCATAGTCCATGAAGAGAATTCATTTAAAAAATGTATTTGTCCACAGAAAAAAGGCTAAAAATACAATATCTAATGACCATTCTTTACTTTACCTGAGGTTTAGATGTTTATAAATTAAAGCTCTGTGAGCTTGTTGGCCTGCAGAGATTTTCCTAAAATATTGAGCAGTCCTTGCCTTACAGAAAAAGCAAGGGAAGACTGAGCTAAGCAACCACTTTTTCTTCCTGTTATCATAAAGGGCCTGAATGATGATGCCATGGGTATCACTCAGAAGTAAAAGTGTAATCGCGTTCTTAATGACTGTGTCATAATGCTTCAGTGTTGGCATTTCCTAACTTCCAAGTGCCTCATTTTATACTATCAGCAATATTTGTTCTGACAGAACTCCTATCACACAGGATGTGTGTAAATGTTGGAGCTACTAAATTCACTGCAAAGACCTTAAGGGATTTCCTCTTCCCTGCTTTTCTCACCAGACTGTTCAGCTTAACAGTGTTTGAGTTGGAGCTTTTTGGTCCCAGTGCTCTGTCTGCATGAATCCAGCCCCTACAGGCATGGGCTGTAGGGGTTTTAGTCCTACAGCTCCTTTAGTCCTTTAGTCCTACAGTCCTTTTAGTCTCTGCCTGCCCTGCCAAGGGAAGGGATTTCTCCAATAACCTTTGCTGACACTCAACTGTGTGAGGCTCTCCAGATACCTGAAATGTCTCTAGGTGGGATAAAGCAGACTGGTGGGTAGGATAGCATACTGAGGGAGGCAATAAACTGTCTGTAGAGCCATGGCTTCTGCTGATGCCCAATACTTCTGGCTGAGCAGAAGCCAACTGGTGGCATGGTAGCTGTGATGTGCTTGGAGAAGAAGCAGCCTCTCTGCATGGCTGAGGATGTAACTGTACAGTTCCAGCCACAACAGTAATGTCTGGTGTAACTTTGAAGACTCTCCTCTGAAACTGAGACAAAGCTCTTTGTTGCTGCTTCAGCCCTTTCCTTCTCCCTCTTAGCTCCCCATGACAACTGTGGCCTGTTGCTCATATCTGGAGCAGCAAATCCAATCTTTTCTTACTTGCTATGAAGTCTTGGGAAGGCTCTGCTCACTTCTTGCACCACGTCCCTCTTTCCTACCACTGATGACTCTCGTTCAGTGTTCCCAAGTTTGCCTGTGGCTGCTTCTGGTGCCTCCTTACCAGATATTATCCTTCCTACATCATTACATCCTTCCCTCCACAAATAATTACAGTAGGCAAAAAGAAAAAGCTTTCAGCTATTCTGGGAAAGACTTAATTTCCAGTTCAGTGAATTGTCCATGTAATGTATTTCTAATCAGAGCTCATCTGCCCTTCTCACTCTGAACATCTTCCAATCTGTTGATGGGAATATTTTGTTTTAGACTTGTCCCCAAGCTCTGGAAAAGGAAGGAGCTGCTTTTACCATGTGTCTGCCTAACATGACACATAGTGCTAGAAACATCTCGAGGGAGTAAGCTGATAACTGCAGGATGGACAGTGACTTAGTGCTTCTCTGCATCTCAAAATAGAATGATGGTTTTAGCTAGAGGTGAGTTAAATTTTTACTACCACAAGATGGCAGATAGGAACAACACAAGACTACAGGGAAGGGATTTAATAGACCGGTAGATTTTCCTCACCTTTGAGCTAAACAATAGTTTCAGACAGTGATTCATTTGCCTTGTGGCCAAAATGGGATCTCCATGGCAAACAAGGACATTTTTTCATTGATGTCGAATGGAAGAAGATGATGCTCAAAAGACAGCTGGCACTAAAAGAATAGCATTAAAACACCTCAGTCTAATGACATCGAGATTCAACGTATCATTCTGGCTTTTATAACGCTGATCTTTGAAAGAACTACATTTGTAGGTATGAATTTTAGACACTGAAGTAAGAGCATAATTGTAATAATTTTTTTTTTTTTTTAATTTTTATTATTACCTCAACTAAAGGTACCTGTCAGGATGCAATCCCTTTCCTGAGGCAGTATGTGGCTTATCATAGGATATTTCCTTTTACTCATTTTAATCTAAATAACCTTCTCTTCCTTTTAGGTAGCCAGAAGTTTGAGGAATCTTCCCCTGCTCCAGAACACTGCCCTGTTTGAGGCAGATAATGCCTCCACCAGAGCTGGAGCTTTAGTTTGTTCAGCTCTGAACACAATGAGAGCATGTTCCTGGAGCAAGGTCGCTGCTGTGGCACTCAATAAAAGTGTTGGAAGCAATTGGCAAATCAGCTTTCCAGCTGGTGGTTCCAGCCACAAGACTTACTTACAAGTGCTTCTTTTGTTGTTTGATTTGAGAGGAGATAGGGGCTCCATGTATATTTAATGTCACTATGCAATGTAAAATGCATATGAATGAAATAATACACAGTGCCTTAGCAAGATGCTAACAGCAGCAGTCTGGCAGCTCTCCTGGGCACAGACTCACTGAATTACAAGTGAAAATCAAACAGAGCAGCTTTTAAACCTCTGCTCATCAGCTGGAGTGGCCTTGTTAGAGGGCCCAGAGCATTAACCCCCCCCTCACAGAGTTTGCTGTGAGGGGTGTGGGTGTATGGGGTCATGGCAGCTCCCTGCAGCCCATCTCTCCTTCCTGGAAAGGTGCCTGGGCTCTCCATAGCAGAGCAGCCGGTGGCACTGGGCAGATTCAGATGTGGGCATCAGGCACCTCCCCGGGCTGATGCCAGCTAGGGCAGGGCCATGGTGCAATGGGGGCCATGGTGCAATGGGGGCCATGGTGCAATGGAGGCTGTAGCTGAGGCATTAAAGCCTCAGCTGAAAAGCAGTTGCCATGGGCAGGGTGAGCCATGGCTTGGCCTTCCCAGCAGAATGGGGGCTGCCCTCAGCTGCTCTGACTCTGAGCTGGCGCTGAGACCCAAAGGCAGACATCCTGCCCGTTTGACTGTTATAGAATCTGATAGTCCTATTGCTAACTTAGTCCTACTATTTTATTACTGGGATTGGCTGCTTCTTGGTTTTCAGGTAACATTTTAAGCTACCACCTGAGTGATCAAGTGATTGAGTGATTATAAGTATTGGCACATGGAGGCTGGCTGGGAAAATGGATCCCACCTTCCAGCATACCTTCACATCTGAAGGCCTGACACTTGTTTTGCAAGCTGTGAACCAAGCCCAGCACCTTTAAGATTCAGATAGCTAATAAATGGACTCTTAAATAACCACTAACTTTAACAGACCCCAGTTTCCAACCAGGCAAACTGGAAGTTAGAGGAGTTTTTTATGTCCCAGCTGAGTGATGGAAGGTGCAATCTCAAGAGCAAGTGTCTCTTCAGCTTGCCTAACTGAGCTGATCTGCTCTATATAAATAAATATTCCTTAGACCTCTGGGCTCTGTAGCACTTTCCTGTTCTCTGTTCTGCCTCTTCACTGCACTAGCACTCTTGGGTTGGCCTCTCAGTTGCAATCTGAACACATCTAAAGAGCTGTTGTAGTTTAAGATATTAATAATGAGGTTGGGTACATCCTCAAAGAACATTAAACTTTTGATGGAAATGAAGTGATGAAAAACTCTCCACCTTTCTATAAATGGGTTAAAAATATCTTGAGGATGTTTTGACATGATGCCCTTCAGATCAAGAGTTTGAGAGTGCTGGCAAGATATTCTCCTCTGTCTGCTAGTCTGCCTTTGAACCATCTTAGTATTGCTACTGAAACAGCTCTAGTTTCTTGGTCCTCAAAACAGGCTCTACCGCTTTATCTTCCTGTGCTGTAGAGAATGGGTAAGAATATGAAGGGATAGATGCTTTTGTGGAAATGGAGAAAGAAACTGTTTCTGGAGAGCTAGGACATAAAACTTTGTAAAAGATTAATATAGCCTCAGTAAGTACCAGGGAGTAGCAAAAAGTATTACTTTTCTGCATCTACAGACAGACATGAAGAGTTCACTTTTCTGACTATTCTCTTTCATGTTTCCTATTTCCCTAAATATTTTGTGTGGGATTTCTCCTCAGGACCAGTGACTCAGTCCATGCAAACCAACAATTCTCCCACTTACCTTCCTGTGAAGGAAAATTTATTTTAGTTGAATTGGAGTCACGGAGCAGAAAGAAATGTTTGCCTTTTCAAGTGGAGGAGAAGTCAAAGAACCCTCAGAGATGGTGAGTTCTTAAATGAGAATAATGTCATGTCCTAATTGATCCCCTTGTATCCACAAAGAACAAACTTTAGGCCACACTAAATGTGCTCTGACTTCAAGTCAGGATACTCACTAGGCTTTTGAGGTATCAGCTCCCAGTGCCAGGATTGCTGCCTTTGCTCTTATTTACAGCCATGGTCATATACAGTAGGGAAAGCATGACTCAAACCCCACTCTTGGGTGGTTTAGAGAAAATGAGTTGGTACAGATATTTCAAGAAACTAAAACACATTAGACATCAGTCTGCAATGGCTTGGCCAAAACCAGGACTACATGACCTTTCTTTATTAAGGTCTGAATATAAGTATTTCAAGCATGATAGTCTTAACAATCACCTACATATATGTATATATTTACACATATGCATATCTATAGAAATGCACATATATGATTGGAGCCACATGAAATAACATCTATTCCAGTATACATATATTATGCACATAATATACATATTGTACCTATATGTATATAGATGCATAAATTATAAGTCAGAATCACATTAACATATTCATCTTTATGTACCTATCTATATATATGCACACTTTATACATGCATACATACTTATATATATATATACTTATATCCATAAACACGGAATATGTGTAATAGTTATAGGTTGTATACCTGTATGTAAACAGGTATATATGGTATTTATATGATTAAAAAAAGGTAAGCATTTTATAATCATATGCTATTCAGTAGCCATAATCAGTCTTTTTGTTGCCTAGAGACTGATCTCAAGAATGAAAGCACACTAATCTTAGTCTGTTTCTTTCAGAGAGAAACCTAGTAGTGAGGCAGAGATTTGATTTCTGAGGCCCCATATAACTTGCATATGAGATACTGAATACTAGCATGTGAATAGCAGTAATCATTCTTTTCACTGCACTGTAAACAGGATTTTTTATGACATTTCTATAGACTCCTGCTGGTAGTAGTTACAATCTATTGAAATTTAAACAAATATGATGTGCAATAAGGGATTTCTTCTGGGACAAGATGTGCAATTTCATCAATCCTGAAAAGGCCTGGCATTGCCATTTCAGGTCATCATGTCCACCTTACTTAGTGCCAAACCCCATCCTTCTGTTGACTTCTTAAATACCAGAACTATAGCTAAAATGATCCCACAGAAGAGCTGATTGAGAAACAGGTTCATGGCTTTTCAACAGCTATCAGTTCTGGCACTTCAGATTTCCTGCCAAGAAAAGTAAATGGAATTTATTCCTCCTAGGTATGCAGAAAAAAAGAATATTCTAGGTCATTTTCCAAAAGAAAGATTATTATGGGACCTCTCTGTCTGTTATTTCCCTCCTTGGGGGAGGGAAAACTTAGATTAGTTTGAATCTAAAATTTAATTTCAATTGGATTTAATGAGTTATTCCAGTCCAAAAACTTTGATGAAAAATGATGGCAGAGAAATGAGCGAGATAAAATTAGTGTCTCTGATGAGATAAAGGCTTAAGTCTGAACTCAACTGATACTTCTTTTGTCGTTTGCAGGTTAGTCATTTGATATGTTCACATGGGAAGTCAGTCACCATGGGCATAGCTAGAATCAGCAGGGAGTTAGGAAGAAGAGGATTGTTACAGATGTGGGGGAAATGCGCACAAATTTCACTTTTTAAACTAAAAAGAAAAAGAAAAAAGCCCTGTAGGAAGACAGGCTTCAGTAGCTAAAAATATTTAAGGAACAATTTTTTCATCTGTGAGTAACTCAAAGATTTATTCATTACTTGCCAGACCCATCAGTGCCCTTTGCAGCATTAAAATGAAGTATTGGACAGAGCTCCAGCTTTAGCCTTAGAGAGAACTCAGGGAGTCTGTCAGCTAAAGATAGGACAGGATGTCATGACGCTTACTCTAGTTAGCCACTAGAAGTGCACAGTGCCTGTTGTGCTGCTTTCACATCCTCTTGCAGGTTCAATTCTACTAGCTGCTTCTAGACTCTGAAGTTGTACAGCAGCACCTTTAGAAAAACACCTGACTTTTGATGCCTTTTCACAACAGTTAACATAACCTTAATTGATGTTCCTTAATCAATTGCACTTAGGTACTGATGTTAATCATTTACAGTTGAAGTATCCTTGCAATTTTTTCTCACACTATCTAGCAGAAGCTACTTTTTACTGATACAGAAAGGTCAAGGTCAGATATAACTGATAAAACAGTTCAAGCTGACAAGTATTAGTCTGTGAAACAAGGGAAGCTAGCAAAGACTCTATATAATATTACTAAAAGGCTATAGTACTGGAAACTGTTCGCAGTCAATGGAGGTCTTGCTAGCTGTCTTCAAAGAGGTTGTTGCAGTAATACCACAACTGTCCCAGCTGTTATTCAGAATAAGATTAAGATATCTATGTATTAATCAGGACGATCACTCCTATTAAAAGGTATGTACCTAATAACATAAAAAAGACAATTTGTCATGATTAATCTGATTTGTGTGACACTATCTGTTTCACATTCAAGTGTTTGGCACCACAGATTTCTTCTGTACTAGTAGATCATGTCAGATGAACTTGATCCTTGGGTTGTGAGGGCAAGCAGCATTTTATATCCCATATCTGTTCATCTAAATGATCTCCCCTGATTAACAGGATAGCCTAATCTATACTGCCTACCAGGCAAAACTTGTATTTCATGCTATCCCCTGAAACATGCTCATACATTCCTTTTCTGGTAGCATGCTAGTTGGGATATTCCAAAACCATGCTAAGCAGTGCTTGCTTTCTCTCACAAACTTACCTTTATTTCCTGTAACCTTACTCAAGTGGCAACAACCAGTGACAGTTCTCGTGTATGTACCTGGTCATGCATCTGACTCAAAGTGGTTTCAGGGGAGACAGACAGAAAAACAATAAATAGCCAAGGGCTAATTTGAGCCGTGAGCCCACCTAGCCATAGTGCTGGTCAAAGGCTGATTCAAGCCAAGTTTGGGAGAAATTTAACATTTGAAAGACCAAAACTTCTTTAAGGTGAAAAACATACAGATAGATGCTGCAGTTTATAAGAAAAAAAAAAAAATAGGAACGGTCCGGAAAGCCTCTGGATGCTGGCTAGCAAGTTGGATCAAAGAAACCACACTATCCAATCTTAAAACTCCAGGGTATACCTTCAACCTGAAGTGTAGAGCAATAAAGGCTATAGTCCATTACCCACAACCTTTCTAGATCGCATTTAAACATGACGTCTTTGTTGCATGACTGAAATGTACCCAGTCTCATGATGAGCACATATGTGAAGCTGCTGGATCACAGGGTGAAGTGTGCATTTCTTACATGCCAGGTGCAGGAAGTTCTGTTCACATGCTTTTAGGCTGGTCCTAAGCTCTCAATGACTTCTTTGCCTCAGTCTTCACTGGTGAAGGCTCTGACCAAACCACCCAAGTCTTGGAAGGCAGACACAGGGTCTGTGAAAATGAAGACCTTGTGCCCACTGTAGGAGAGGATCTGGTTTGAGACCATCTTAAGAACCTGAACATACACAAGTCTATGGTACCTGATGAAATCCATCCGTGGGTCCTGAAGGAGCTGGCAAATGCAGTTGCTAAGCCACTGGCCATCATATTTGAAAAATCATGGCAGTCAGGTGAAGTTCCCAATGACTGGAAAAAAGGAAATATAACCCACATTTTCAAGAAGGGGAAAATGGATGACCCAGGGAACTACAGACCAGTCAATCTGGTCTGATGTGGCTATGGAACTAATGGACAGGGGTAGGGCAGTTGATGTCATCTACCTGGACTTGTGCAAAGTGTTCGACACCATTTGACATCCTTGTCTCTAAATTGGAGAGACATCAATTTGATGGATGGACCATTTGGTGGATAAAGAACTGGATGGATGGCCGCATGTAGAGTTGTGGTCAATGGCTCAGTGTCCAGCTGGAGACTAGGAAAGAGTGGTGTCCCTCAGGGATCGGTGTTGGGACTGGTGTTGTTTAACATCTTGGAAGTTGGGGCTGTTCAGCCTGGAGAAGAGAAGGCTGCGTGGAGACCTCCTAGCAGCCTTCCAGTATCTGAAGGGAGCCTATAGGGATGCTGGGGAGGGACTCTTCATTAGAGACTGTAGTGATAGGACAAGGGGTAACTGGTTAAAACTTAAACAGGGGAAGTTTAGGTTGGATATAAGGAGGAAATTCTTTCCTGTTAGGGTGGTGAGGCACTGGAGTGGTTTGCCCAGGGAGGTTGTGAATGCTCCATCCCTGGCAGTGTTCAAGGCCAGGTTGGACGAGGCCTTGGGTGACATGATTTAGCGTAAGGTGTCCCTGCCCACGGCAGGGCTGTTGGAACTAGATGGTCTGAAGGTCCTTTCCAACCCTAACTATTCTATGATTCTATCTTTTTCTCTGACAGGGACAGTGGGATTGGGTGCGCCCTCAGCAAGTTTGCCGATGACACCAAGCTGTGTGGTTTGGTTGATACGCTGGAGGGAAGGAATGCCATCCAGAGGGACTTTGACATGCTTGTGAGGTGGGCTGATGCCAACCTCATGAAGTTTGACCATAACAAGTGCAAGGTCCTACACCTGGGTCAGAGCAATCCCAGGCACAGCTACAGGTTGGGCAGAGAAGAGATTCAGGGCAGCCCTGAGGAGAAGGACTTGGGGGTTTTGGTTGAGGAGAAAATGAACATGAGCCAGCTTCAGTGTGTGCTCACAGCCCAGAAAGCCAACCGTATCCTGGGCTGCATCAAAAGGAACGTGACCAGCAGGTCGAAGGAGGTGATCCTGCCCCTCTACTCTGCTCTTGTGAGACCTCACTTGGAGTATTGTGTGCAGTTCTGGTGTCCTCAATGTAAAAGGGACATGGAACTGTTGGAACAAGTCCAGAGGAGGGCCACAAGGATGATGAGGGGACTGGAGCACCTCCTGTATGAAGATAGGCTGAGAAGGTTGGAGCTGTTCAGCCTGGAGAAGAGAAGGCTGCGTGGAGACCTCCTAGCAGCCTTCCAGTATCTGAAGGGGACCTACAAAGATGCTGGAGAGGGACTCTTCATTAGGGACTGTAGTGATAGAACAAGGGGTAATGGGTTAAAATTTAACCAGGGGAAGTTTAGATTGATATAAGGAAGAAGTTCTTTACTGTGAGAGTGGTAAGGCACTGCAATGGGCTGCCCAGGTAAGTTGTGAATGCTCCATCCCTGACGGTGTTCAAAGCCAGGTTGGACAGAGCCTTGGGTGGCATGGTTTAGTGTGAGATGTCCCTGCCCATGGCAGGGGGGATTGGAACTTGATGATCTTAAGGTCCTTTCCAACCGTAACCATTCTACGATTCTACGAGAAGGGGCTAGACCAGCTGTGTGCAAGAGGATTGCAAAACGGGATTAGGTCTTAATAATGTCATAAATTTGAACAGCATTCAGTCCTGTCATAGATTGGCATTATGTTGAATGGGTTCAATAAGATAAGGCACTCTGATAAGAGGGTGCCATTAAATGTAGTCCTTAAGTGCTTCCATAAATGTCTGTAAAGTGTACTGAAAGGAAGGATCACTACCACCATTTTATCTTGTCAATTTTACAGAACAGAGAGAGCCTGTTGCTGCAAACTGCCTAACACAAAAAGTAGAGGCTAATCTAAGAGAAAGATTTTATGTATTTCAGTAGTTACAAATAAGGAGGTAATGAAACAGGGTAAACAGACTTCAGTATTTTGATCTAATTTCTTTAGGTGAAAAATCTAGTTAATATGTTATGCATAGTATTTGCTGTGTCTCATGCAAAGAGCAAAAGACAGGCTTATTTAAAGCCTTGAAAATGTTTGGTGTGACCATCTACAAGATGAGTCAGCTCTGCACTGGGGGGAAAAGCAAGCTTAATGAGAAAGGCAGTTTGTGGGGCTTGCTTAATCCATAATATTAACTGAAGAAGTTGGGAGCAAGGGGATATAAAAATAAAACATTTTCTCAGCTGCTGTCACAGATGCGAATCTTTGTTCAGAAAGAACGCTTAAACCAGGAATACACAAACACAAAGGTGACAGAAAGTGCTTGGAGCCTTATTTAATTGAGCAAGAGGAGGAAAACACCTCTGGTACATTTGCACGGTACTGCAAGGTCAAATCTATTTTCTTTAAGTGGAGTGTATTTACTGCTAGCAGGGATTTTTCAAGGATGAAAGATTCAGGAGTATAAAATTCAAAATATTAATGCCATTCTTAGTACACGTTTCAATTTAGCCCAATATGAGACCCATTAATAAAGTGTGCAATATATTTTTAGTCACCAGCCTTGCAGGATCTCAGAGATGAAGCAACATCCTGTATAAAAGTTCTTAACAGCTTACTTAAGAGTTATCTCTAATTACATGCATCAGAACTCCAGAACATTTCTATTGTAAATATGTAATTGATTTGCATGCTAAAAATATTTCAAGTCCTAAAAGTGTCATAGAACTTAATTATTGAGAGACTGTTTCAACAATACAGATTGCAGGAAACAGGCAAAGCTGGATCAGAAAGGTATTACCATGAGAAATTTTAGTGAGATTTACGTTGAACAATGAAACACCTGGGAAAAAAATGCCTGTTATAGTATGGCTGTGCATTCCCATATGATAATGCTAATTTCATTACTGTAGAGAAGACACAAACAGTAAACATCACAGGGCAACGGTTTATCAGGACTCTTCTACTGAAAGCTAGTAAGAATGTCTGAATATGTCTATATTCTTTGAATGGTAGTTGGGGTCTCTAGTTCTTTGCATGACATCCTTTGTACACCTGAAGGTTGCACTAATGGCAACCTCATATTAAACCAGAGGTGGATTAGTCTGAAGAATATTAATTCTTTTAAAATAATTCTTTTAAAATAATTCTTTTAAAATATTTCTTTTAATTACCTCTCATTTTGTTTTTTTTTTTTTTTCCCAGATGAGACAGAGAGGTAGCATGATATTGTCTATTATTTTGAGAAGGATCATTGTATCGGCTTTATCCTCCAGAAAAAACAACAACTCTTGGCTGACAGCTGGAGAGTTGCACACATGAAAAGCAAGCAGCAGGAAGCTAAGCTCAGGTGACTTCTGGACCTAGCACTAGGAGAATAGAGAGAATGTGCATAATGTGTTTCTACACATAAACTCCAGACACTGATCCTGATGACACTAAAAAATATTTCCACTCTGTGTTGGGTAGTATGAACTGAAGGCCTAATGGAATATGAAAGTGGAGAAAGTAACTCAGAAGTTCAGTGGGAGAAAACTCATGTACTGCTCACCAAATTTTACTAGTGATCTTTTCACTCTTAGGAATGGTGCAATTAAGATTTGCAAGGTCTCAAGCTGGGTCTTTTAGGCATTTTTCTTCACAAGATACCCATTTTTAACTAATGACAATATTGCTTGCATTGGTTTGATGATGAGACCTTTTTACAGATGGGTTTTATCAGTAAGGTAATTTCTGCTGAGGTCAAGATCAAGAAACATCTCTAGCTCATACTTTAAGAATAAAGCTCTGCCTGATTAAAGTGAACTTCTGAAGAAAACAACTAGAGTTTAGCATATACTTAAAAAATAATAAACTGCAGAGAGTTACATGCTTTTATAGCTCAGTGCAGCCTCATCAACACTATTTGTTACTTTCTATAAATGGTAGCTTGAAGCTCGGTAGTTAAGTTTTATCCAGATCTGCTGGGTAATGTTGCTGAGGACTGTTCGGTAGGAAGCAGAATGACAGATACTCTACTTCTGTCAGATGGATGCTGAAAATCCCCTCTGAATTGAAAACTGAGCAGTACACAACAGCTGCTCCTTGAAGAACAGGGAAAACACTAATAAATACAGGGTGTCCCACCAGAATTGAGAATCTGAAATTGAGGAGAATCTTGGTGACGTTTAGGAAAATGCACTGTATACTCCTTTTTCAGATGTGGAATGTAATCCATCACGTGGAAACTTGCTGCAGAGTAATCTTAAAAATCTCTAAGTTGATAATTAACACCAAAAGAAGGATAAACATGCAATGTAATTGCTCAGATAAAGATTGTTGTGCGTTACTTGACTCTCTTCAGCCAAGAGTAGGCTGTTTCTAAGGAGCTAAACAGCATGCAAAAAAATCTCTGTGGAAGTAGATGAGCCACCTTTGTTCTAGCTCTCAGTGTTGTTAAACTTCAAGGGTGCACATCGCATCTCCTCATGTCTCCTCAAATGCAGTCAACTAGTGCTGTTTAATTCAGATACAAAGTGGATCACAGCAGCAAAAAATCAGAATAATCAAGTTATGGCACTGAGAACATGCTGCTTACCCTTCAATGAGCAAAGTCTAGATTCATGTCTTTTCCTTAAGCATATTCAGCTGCAAGTGGTTACGTGCTTTGGACATTGCCATTTGAAACCTTCAAGACTTTGGTTAGAACAACTGTCCCAATAAGAATGTTCTTCAGAACTTCTAGGTAGAAATGAGTGAAGAATTGTACAGGTCTAAGTGGTAGGAAAATATTTTCACTTTAGCTATTTGGATTTTGTTTCCCCCTGATAACTATAGAAATTGAGAGCTCTAAATTGGAAGGATTTTGCTCAACAGTAAATGAAATATTTTACTGCCTTTTAAGCGTCCTTTTTTTTCTTATTTAAATATTTTTATCATCAAGAAAAACTTATTGTCATCAAGAAACAAAACTGATATTGTTTTATTATAGGTTTTTCTATTCCAGTTTTCTAAGAGAGAAAAAGTTAAGATAAATTCACAAAAAGTTTAAGGTTATCTGAGCAGACTTTCTGTTTTTCATCAGAAAATGGTTGTCCAGCTCTCTCCTTGTATCATAGTTACTCATATTAACCTCTTCAGTAAATAATTATATTTGATGTATGAAATTGGGATATTCCCTTTTGGTAAAGAATTTTTGTCTAATTAGCCATTTAATGGCAACTGCAAATGATGCTGGAAATTTGGAACTACAAAAAACCTTTTTCAGAAGGAAACTGTCTTCATATCCAGCTTACTAAATAGTAATGAAATGCACTCAATAATTTCTAACACAATAAACACCATATAACCAATGGTCAAAAGACGTGACTAACCGTCACAGGTGTATTCTCCTAAGAGCAAACAACCTCCAGTCTTTTGCAGTTCTTTTGACTCAGTGACTCTTGTCCATGTTTCTGCACAGTGACATTTATTTGGCAAAATGGTATCTAGGAGGTTACCAAGACAGATGTATTTAAATTTAGAATTTTGGCTCCCAAGGCCAGCTCTCAGTGTGCAAGTCCCTGTTTTACCAGGACCTCTGTCAGGACTACACATAGCTCAGAGCATAAATTGAGAATCCCCCACTGCCTGTATTGTGCTCCTCTTCATACCAGGACATGGAACCTTCTACTCCAAAATCCTGTTCCAGACCTAAAAGCAAGAAATTGATGTGCAATATGCTTACATTTAGTCTAGCGTGTAAAAACAATTATAAAAGTTGCCCATACAAAGTAGTGCAAAGTACTTGCTTTTTATATAGGTTAAGTTTCTGAGGTGTTCTCATACCTGCATTGAAATAAAAGTGAGATGGTGAAAGCTGATGTTTCTGTGACTGTGAATCCTTTCTTGTGAGAAAATTTAAAAGGAAATACATTTAAATCAATAAGAAACTTGGTTATGGAGGTCATTCAAACTCACTCAATTTTAGCAATTCGCACTTTTGTAAGCTTTGTTAACACTATTATCTTTCATCTAGAGGGAAAATAAGTACTGTGTTGTAAGGTAGGAGCTCCTGCAGGATATTGCCCTATTCTGCATTCTTACAGCAAGGATAATTTGCTACAAATCTTTGATTTTCTTCAGTTTCTGCCTGATTTCTGAATAGTTACACGAAACAGGAATGTTCATTTTAAATGTGTCTGAGCTGTTCTGGTGTCTTTTTCTTCAGAGTCTGGTAGGGTGTTTTTTAATGCACTCTGAAAGTCCTTGGTAACTATGAAAAGGAGAGCTGGATTTCTTTCCCATAGGCTCTCTAGTGAAAAAAAAACAAGAGCTGTTACCAGGTACAGTCTTCTTACCAATGCAAATGGAAAATAAATTTAACTATTGCTGAGTGGTTTAAGAGGATGGTTTTACGTGGGGTATAAACTGAATTCATTGGTCTTATTTTCTAGTAAAGAACTCTGAGATGCGGTTGATATTTGAAGTGCAGGCCACAGCTCCACTACTATCAAGCCATTATTTACACCCAAAATATATGTCTCTCATTCTAGAGAGGCTTGTGGGCCTTGAGTCATAGTCTGCTATAGAAATGCTTGAACTTTGAAGAGGTGTTGGGAATAAGGTTATTCCTCAGCTACCCTAGCAAGTGATTTTGCTGACTGATTGCACTCACTACTGAAAAGTGCACACTAAGATGTTTGTTCCCCATGCACAATGTAGAGATCATAGCTAACTCAGAATGCTGGATTCCTGACAGGGCATGTGCTGGGGCCTTTCACAGACCTTTCTTATATTTTTTTAAGGTGATGTTCTCATCAAGAACATCAGCTGAGTTAATGGCAGAAGAAATAATAAGAAATTCACAATACAGACACAGAAGAGTCCAGGTTCCCACAAAAAGCCTTTACCTGAAATATAGAAAGTACAATGTGTGCTTCTATCCATGAAATAAAATTGATATAACTGTAGCATGGTAGAGAC
The DNA here is from genome assembly GCF_034315485.1 of Pezoporus occidentalis. Taxonomy (NCBI): domain Eukaryota; kingdom Metazoa; phylum Chordata; class Aves; order Psittaciformes; family Psittacidae; genus Pezoporus; species Pezoporus occidentalis. Next base: position 16,765,789 of record NW_026914940.1, on the reverse strand, counting down.
TAAAATAGTTTATACAGTTCATTTCCAGGGGAAATGTAAAAGAAGAAAAGCTTTCCTTCAGCTCAGATTCCAGTTGCTGTTTAGTACTTGGTAGGGTACAGAAATAACCAAGCAAATGACTGCTTACTTTAAAGAGCAGATGGATGATGGTCAGAACTACACGTGAAGAGATGATAAAATAGAAAAGCAAAGAAGGCCTGATTAAGGAGTACACTTAAACTTCTAAGCACACATGTAGATGTGGAGTTGGACATTTAAAATTGCTATGTACAAAATACAGCATTAATAGCCACTTTCTACCCTACTTTCCAGCAAGAAAGGACTGTTTTATAATTCATCAGTGTGGTTTTGATATATTATATGTAGCTTTGTTGGCTTTACTGAGCTGCTCAGATTAATCAAGAAGGCTATAAGCAAGCTATCATATTAAGTTTCTTCTTGCAGAAACTGTACCAGAATGTGGAATTTAACAATTTGGAAAAATGGTGGCAAACCGATTAGATAGTGACAGTGCAGGCAAAGTTATCAGTAGTACTGTTCTTTCACTAACTCAGATGTAATGAAACACCAGATTTCATCCCACTGCAACTAGCAATTGTTTAAACTTAAGACAAGAATATCAGGATTGAATTTGGTCAGTGTAATAATAATTATAAAGTCATTAATTTTAAATAAATTGTGTCTAATGAAGAGTGAAAAGTATACTTCTCATAAAAAAAAACAACAAACCACCAAATAACTGATAATATGCATAAAATATTAAGTGAGTGCATAGCATTTAATATGATATTAGAAAAAGTTGCAGTGATACTTGAAAACTATTTGCCCAAGTGGATGCTGAGGAAAATAATGGATAGCTGGAGAGATTAAGGCAGAGGTTTATTAACCTGAAAGTAGAGAAAAAAATGGGGCACTGCTTTTATTCATGAAAAATAACACTGCAAGCATACTAGGATGAACTTATAGACAAGTTGAGTGAAGATAAATTTATTTTATTATGGCAACTAATGGCATTTACCTTTTCTTATAGATGTTCCTTTGTTAGTTCAATGACTAAAGGCTTAGATGACAATGTTCAGACTGTTTAATATATTTCACTGCCCAGGTGTCTCAGCTAAGTGTATACATCTAATCTGAGTTTTTAACAAAAGCTCCTCTTTGACACAAGAGGCAAAATAAAAGTGTGCATTACATAGCAACCATGAGTTAACTAACATACTTCAGAGAATAAAATTGAGTGTAAAGGAACTGGTACAAGCTCAAATCCAGCCAAGCAATGAGAAAGGACTCTGAGACTTGGCTAATGTGTATACCAGTGAAACCAGGGGGACAGTGTCATTCCGTTTTCATGGTGAATAGGATCACATAGCTAATGTCCATACAGACAAACTCTCTCCCTCCAGAACAGGATGGCTGGTCCTTGGTGTCTCCTGTGAATCATTTTGGGCTTTTACAAACTCCTAAGCCACTCCAGGTTTTGTGTGGGACACCAAAACCATGCCAGGGATGCTACTGCTAATGTGAATGAACTCTTGTAATTAGATGAGACCTTGAGCCCTAGTCCTTCCAATACACCAGGAAAAATATAGGCGTAATGTCTGGAAAGTCCAAATATCCCCAGAGACCATATGCGAAGAAAGGAGATAACTACTGAGAAAAGCCCAGCCAACCAAACAAACTGACAGAGCTACAATCCAGCAGAAGCAATATTTTGGAGGTAGCTTCTGTACACATCTGAAGCAAAGGTCTTACTAGACCTAAGCTATAAAGGAAGTTAGGCTAAAAGTGTAAATCAGTTTATAAAATAATTAATTCAAATAAATAACAGCAAAGCAAAAAAAAAAAAAATAAAAAAAACCTAATAGGTGAGTATGAATTTTCAGTGTATAGGTCCTCCAGATTTCCAACTGGATACCATCCTAATTCTTGTAAGATGAAAAAATATTTCCTTAATTTAGGTTTTCCCCTAGGATCCTCAGGACAGTGAGAAGAGCGTGCAGCAAGTTCACTGCCCTGGACTTCAAAAGAGCAGGCTTTGGCCTCTTCAGGAACCTGCTTAGGAAGGTTCCATGGGATATAGCCCTAGAGGGCAGGGGGGCCCAAGACTGTTGGTTGATATTCAAGGATCACCTGCTACAAGCTCAGGAGTGTTGCATCCCAACCAGAAGGAAGTGCAGCAGGAGGGCCAGGAGACCTCCTTGGATGGATAAGGAGCTGCTGAGGAAAATTCAAATGAAAAAAGAGGCTTATAATAAGTGGAAGCAAGGACAGGTGGCACGGGAAGAGTACAGGTACAGGGATGTTGTCCGAGAAGCTAGGGACCAGGTTAGGAAAGCTAAGGCCCACTTAGAATTAAACTTCGCTAGGGGTATTAAGGATAACAAGAAGGGATTCTACAGGTACATAGCAAATAAAAAAACAGACTAGGGAGAATGTAGGCCCCCTCAGGAAGCTCTCAGGAGAACTGGCTACACAGGATTTGGAGAAAGCTGAGGTTCTGAATGACTTTTTTGCCTCAGTCTTCACTGGCAAAGGCTCTGACCAAACCACCCAAGACTTGGAAGGCAGACACAGGGACTGTGAGAATGAAGACCTTGCGCCCACTGTAGGAGAGGATCTGGTTCGAGACCATCTTAAAAATCTGAATGTGCACAAGTCCATGGGACCTGATGAGATCTATCTGTGGGTCCTGAAGGAGCTGGCAAATGAAGTTGCTAAGCCACTGTCCATCATATTTGAGAAATCATGGCAGTCAGGTGAAGCTCCCAACAACTGGAAAAAGGGAAATATAACCCCCATTTTCAAGAAGGGGACAATGGATGACCCAGGGAATTACAGACCAGTCAGTCTCACCTCTGTGCCTGGCAAAATCTTGGAGCAGATTCTCCTGGAAGGCATGCTAAGGCACATGAAAATCAACAAGGTGCTTGGTGACAGCCAGCATGGCTTCACTAAGGGGAAATCCTGCCTGACCAATTTGGTGGCCTTCTATGATGGGGCTACGGAACTGATGGACAGGGGTAGAGCAGTTGATGTCATCCACCTGGACTTGTGCAAAGTGTTTTACGCTGTCCCACACGACATCCTTGTCTCTAAATTGGAGAGGCATCAATTTGATGGACAGACCACTCGGTGGGTAAAGAACTGGCTGGCTGGCCGCACACAAAGAGTTGTGGTCAACGACTCAATGTCCAGCTGGAGACCAGTAACGAGTGGTGTCCCTCAGGGATCGGTGTTGGGACTGGTCCTGTTCAACATCATTGTTGGTGACATGGACAGTGGGATTGAGTGCGCCCTCAGCAAGTTTGCAGAGGACACCAAGCTGTGTGGTTCAGTTGATACACTGGAGGGAAGGAATGCCATCCAGAGGGACCTCGACACACTTATGAGGTGGGCTGATGCCAACCTCATGAATTTTAACCATGCCAAATGCAAGGTCCTGTAGCTGGGTCAGAGCAATCCCAGGCACAGCTACAGGTTGGGCAGAGAATAGATTCAGAGCAGCCCTGAGGAGAAGGACTTGGGGGTGTTGGTTGATGAGAAAATGAACATGAGGTGGCAGTGTGTGCTCACAGCCCAGAAAGCCAACCCTATCCTGGGCTGCATCAAAAGGAGTGTGACCAGCAGGTCGAAGGAGGTGATCCTGCCCCTCTACTCTGCTCTTGTGAGACCTCACTTGGAGTATTGTGTGCAGTTCTGGTGTCCTCAACATAAAAAGGACATGGAACTGTTGGAATAAGTCCAGAGAAAGGCCACGAGGATGATGAGGGGACTGGAGCACCTCCTGTATGAAGATAGGCTGAGGAAGTTGGGGCTGTTCAGCCTGGAGAAGAGAAGGCTGCGTGAAGACCTCCTAGCAGCCTTCCAGTATCTGAAGGGGGCCTTTAGGGATGCTGGGGAGGGACTCTTCATTAGGGACTGTAGTGACAGAACAAGGGGTAACAAGTTAAAACTTAAACAGGGGAAATTTAGATTGCATATTAGGGGGAAATTCTTTTAAGGGTTTTGAGGCACTGGAATGGGTTGCCCAGGGAGGTTGTGAATGCTCCATCCCTGGCAGTGTTCAAGTCCAGGTTGGATGATGCCTTGGATGGTATAGTTAATGTGAGGTGTCCCTGCCCAGGGCAGGGGTGTTGGAACTAGATGATCTTAAGGTCCTTTCCAACCCTAGGTATTCTATGATTCTATTCTATTCTATGCTTCTATGTGATTTAATAACAGGATAACAGTAGTCCTTCAGATGCTTTAGGTTAAGGGATATTATCTGAAAACTGTGCTGAATGGTTTATGTAAGGCTTGGTAGTATTGCACTGAGTCTTTCTTCTTGCAAGACAGGAGATTTTGCTTCTATCAACGTAGAACAAAGTCCCTACTGGAATAAGGTATGCTCTTTCACAGAATATATGAGCTTCAAAGCACTCTATTAAGGAAATGGCATATTATTTAATGAACTTTATTTGTTTTTTGAGAACTACAGATGCACAGAACTATACAATTGAAAAATATTATTGTTATATTTTTCACAGCCAAAATCCACTTCACATTTTCTAAGGTTAGATGAGTAATGTTTCCAACCCAATTAACCAACTAGCCCATATAGTAAGTTACCTCCCTCAGAGATTAGCATGAAAAATAGCAGACTGTTGCCTATTGCAATTACAGAAAAAGGCACAGGATATGATTCGTAGACATGAATGAGTTATTGTCATTCAGTGTGTAAGAACGTGAAAACTACTAAATGCAAGCTAAACCTCTTTTTTCATCTTTTTTTTTCAACTTTGCATATGCTCAGAGTAATCCATGGATAATTATACTATTATTTATGGATATTGTTTTCTCTGGTATTGATTGCAAGACTTTATTTTTTTTCCCCTTGGCAACATTTCTGTATTTCTGTCAAGTGATTGCTGTGGCAGACCAAGAGAATAATAGCAAAAGTGAAAGTTCACCTGAAGGTCAGCTCTGAACACATATTGTTCTCTTTCAGTGATGCTTTATTGCAAGTCTTCTGTTTTGACATCATTTGACCACCATTAACCCCAGATCTGTGTGCTGCCAAATCAATTGAAAGGTTATCTATGAGGCAATCCACACATGGTTACAGAATCACAGTTCAAATGTGCCTTATAGGACTAGCAAGATATCATCTCACTAATGCCTCAATCATGCTGCCATGTACAGCAGACTGCAGATTTCCTTTCCTGTTCTAGGGACTGAGTTTGTACTTGGGGTGTTTTGGGCAGCATTCTGAAGGCAGAAGTGATGTGTAGGGGTGGATAATCTGTTTCCCAAACCAGCCACCACCCAGGAACTACACACATGAAATATTTAATGTCAAAGGGAGGCTGCTTTCTGCTTTTCAGCACAAAGGGAGAGCACAGCAACATCAACAGCCTGGGCCCATATCTGCTGAGATTGCACTGTGGTGGCACCTCTGCCCCCAGACTCATGGCTCAGTTCACTCTCCTTCTTCTCATGAACCACAGACCATAGCAGATGGCATAGGTGGAGGTGAACTTAGCACAGCCTGAACTGTTCACATTGCTAGGAAATCCTGTTTTGTCTCCACTGAACATCATCAACCTGCTTCTTGTAATACCTGTTAATGAGGAAACTCTTGATTATGCATTTTAGCAGAGGTGCCTGCTGGAAGGGGAGATTCAGGTGGAAAAATGCTAATGTTTACTGGTAGAAGCATAAACTCACCCCTAATTTAGTATGGTGGACAGTGAACGTGAGAATGCCAAAGAGTCTGAGGAAACAGGCTGTGCTAGGTATAATTGAGATGGCATCCCTGACTCCCGTCACAGTCATCAATCTTCTTTGTGTTAGGAAGATTTGTGAAGTAACATCCAGTCAGATGACAAACACATGAAGTGTCATACTGTGCTTTGCTCCATGAGATGCCCCTGTTATATAGACACTGTTGATGGGATGCATTTTATTATCAGCTGCCTCCTACGGCCAAACCCGCTTTCTAATCAGTAAGAATTGAAGTGACACTGCAGGGCTGCAAACTGTGGTAGACAACCAGGGCCACTGAACTCAGCAGGTGCTGAACTGGTCTTGACTGGCATTCCCTGCCCGCAAACATGTCTCATAATATCTGCCTGCAAACACCAGTGACTATATAGCAAATACCAAGGCTCAGCAGAAGTGTGAAAACCAGAGGGTTCCTTGTTGCTCTCAAAGCATGTATAGTATAGAAATTACATTTTTGCTTCCAGTGAAGTAGTTCCTAAATCCATTACTTTTTTTTTTTTTCTGCTAACTCTGTGGTAGAGTTATACTGACATTATTCTGTAATAATGCTGTCATTCAACATTTCATGACAAGACTGAGATTTTCCATTTTTTTTGTATTCACTGAAGGTGTGTGACAATCTGTGAATGAAGTCATGTCTTCAAGAATGAGATCAAATACCCAAATAATTAGTGGAAGATTGGAAAGCTAATTTCTTGATAGGTTTGGAGGCCACCTAATTAGGCAACCACAGACTGTAGGTGACTAGAAATATCTGATGTTCGTTTTAATTTGATATTTTTAAATACTGATCTAATTGCATCACAGAATGGTGTTAGGGTGGGAAGCCCATAGGAACTGTCCTGACTGATTTTCTTTTTGTATATTTTAATTTCTAGTTACTAAAAATGCCTGGGATCAAGTGAAGGGAGTAACTTTTCTTAAATTGCGCCCCCTAAACTGAGATTTGATGGTACAGGAAACTCATCTACAGGTTTCCTAGCACTCAATCCAAAAGGACACAAAGCATTGGTCTGCAACAAAACCACAGTTCTAAGCTGCTTCTATTAAAACATTTGAGTAAGTTCATGTCACTGTGGCTAAGTTGGTGCTTCCACTGCTGCAGCTCCACACTAAAGAACATGAATACCCTCTAAAGGCCTCTATGACTGTCAGATGCTGTCTAAAAATAACTGAGATACTGCTGAAGTAGTTAGTGTCTTGTCCCATCACACTGACATTTTTCAAAGGGTATTCTGTGGTATCAAGCTGAGTAATTCCACTACCAAAGATGCCTGAAGAGCAGATACAAAGGACATTTGGAAGCTGATTACCTACTTTCAGAAATTTGATCCTTTTTATTTACATTATAGGGTGGGATTTAGGTGGGAAACTGGAGTCTGAAAATGTGGTTCCTCTGTTTTCAAGGTAAGTAGTTGTTTCTTTTTCAGATCAAATGTAAAGCATAAAAATAAAGAAGAAAGTTGCTTAGGTGGGAGATGGAACAATGAGCTTAGGCATCTTCAGGTAGTACATTAATGCCTTTTTTTTTTTTTTTCAATACCAAGACAAGTATTGTAAGAAGTATTATTTATTATTTCAACTCTTCTCAAGTATGCAGATAATGCACCATGAGTCTGAGCCTTCCAATCAGTAGCTAAACAGTAATTTATTTCAGCGTATAATAGTTCAATCTTTATCTGGGGTTCCAGAATGAAGAGCAAACACACAGACACACAGAAAATCCTTAACTGAGTGTTTTTTATGCTTTACACTATTTCTGCTATCTACAGACAACTACAGTTAAACTTTGAGCTTTTAGGTCTTCATGCTGAACTCAGGTGTTTAAACTATGAGAAGGGTTCTGCAAGACTCATTTTTAACAAATGGATACTTTAAAAATGCCAACTGAAATTAATAGAGCTAGCTACCAATTTTTGCCATCTAGGACTTCTATGTAATTTTCTGAGAGGCACTTGTCAGACTAAAGAGGAACTGTTCATCCTGACCTAAGATTTTCTCTCTTTTGTCTGGTTATCAAAAGAAGGCAAACAGTTAACTCAGACTATTTATACCCCTCAGACATCTGAAAGCAGATGAATCCCATCCATTGCACCTGTAGATTCTGAGCACACGTTTTTTCTGGGCTTGAAAAGGGCAGATAGTGTCTACAGTCTTAGACATGACTCTTAACATATACAGGACTGATAGGTGTGCATTTAAAAGCAATTACATCACTCTGCTCTGTTTTCTGTAAGAGTGCTTTTTGTATTTTAAGTTCATCAGAAATAATAAAAATAAATGAACAAAGCAATAACCCAATAAAAAATAAATTATAAACAACACTCCATAGAAAAGAGCATCAACCCCATTCAGAAGGCTAACATTACAGGGACAACTTGGAATATTTGTTCAACTGCCTTTACTAATTTCCTAGTGTCCTTCATGCTGGGACTTCTAAGTCCATTATTAAGGAGGATTTATATTTTAAAAAAATCATTATTAGCATTCCTGGAAAGTTCATTTTGATTCACTGGAATAAGTATGATAATTTATGAGCAATACAGTATGCAGTCTCTGAAAATGTAAAGCTCTCTCCATTTACTTTTGGCATAGATAAAGCACTATCCATTCACAAGTGAATTTCAGCTTAAAAGAGTGCTGCTCATGGGAACACTGTGACTTGAGCACTGTGGAAATGTGCACTGCATTCCCACACGTTTTCTTCAGGCAGCATAAAGCGATTGCTTCTGACTAGCAAAGACTACTTTAGATAAACAGTACCTGACTACAATTTTACAACAAGGACAGTAATGTAGGTTCAGAAGTGGTTGTCTCTGTCTATAAAGATAGAACAAAATCAGGAGTTAACAGAATCTTCCCTAAGGAAGATTCTACCATTTGTCTTCCACATTGCAGTCTCTGCTCTTCCTCTCATACTTTTCTCCACCCTTTGCCATTCACATTCACATTGTCTTCACTTGCACATGGCAACCTCCCTCAGCCTCCCAGTACTGGTAGCTGGATAGAATGTAAAGCCGTTATTTTTTCATTTGGTCCAAGTGCTAAAATATATTTTATATCTTTCAAGCTTTTTAAGTCTCTCAATATATATTTTATGACTGTTTTTGAGAGCCTCCGTGTCCAAGGGTAACATCTAAAGGCTTCTAATCAAACATTCATGCCACCAAATGTTCTCTTTGATATAGCAATTTTTATGTTCTGAAAATAAAATTTATAAGACCTTTTAAGAAATATATGTTTTTTAACTTCTTGAGTGGAAAAATTCTCACAATGACAAATAAAATGCAGCACTTGCTTACCAAAAAGCAGAATATCTTTTTCCTTGCTCTGAGTCCAATATGGTTTCAAAACACAGAATAGCTATTTTTAGGTTCTCAGGGTGTGTCCTACTTGTTTTATTGCTGTGAATCACTTCATTGCATTCCTGGGAAACAAGGAAAGCAAGATATAATGCCTAGAAAAAAAGAGAGATTGATGATTTATTCTTAGCAACTAGAACTGTTTCAAATTCATACTCTTACACCAACAATTTCAGGTGGACAGAAAATATTAATATGTAAAACTTCAGATTATTCCAGATATATGGGATGCACAGGTTTATTGCTGGACTAAATAAAGCAAAAGAACAAAACACCACAAGTGATATGTGGAATCAGTATGAGCGCCACTTGATGGATCCATAAATGTACCTAAGTCTATTTTTATAAATCTAGCTTGTACTTCTTTAAGTACCACAGTATTACAATAACAACTTTTGGAATAATGCAATGCCTATACATTATGCCATTTCCTATCTTGAACTGCATTATCCCTTTTCTAGAGGTCAGTATTGGTTTTTCAAATAACTGGATAAAAAATCCACCATGATGGGTTTCTGTCCCTTTTGCACACTTACTTCAGAAGAGAGGCGAGTAACTGAAAAGCTCTACTTTCATTAAATCTAACTGCTGTTATTCCAGGGATAAAGCCTAAAAATATGAGTGAATGAACTCTAAAAATCTCTATGGACCCTCAGAACAATTAATGAACTACTAAATTTAAGATTTCAAGCCTGTCATACTTTTATATCAACCAGTATTTACTTTGCATATGACCATTCACTGGAGCATGCAATAGTCCATCCACACACTCAAATCTGTGATTTATCTCTCTTGCACACCATTTTCATACATGCAGCTTAGAGTTTGGTACCTAGGCAGGAGTTAAATTATATGTCTGTGGGTCCAGCTTCTGGAATTTCACTTTAAATATTTGAATAACTCTTGGTTTGTGTCTTATTTTAAACTTCTACAAGTTTAAGTTTAGTCATTTTCACATGCATTTTGATGAGTTAACCTTCATGAAGAAAGCTAGGGAAGTATTTCTGTGCCCAAAGCTAGACATATGCCAAAGTAGTTAGGTGATTCAATTTTGTAACTAAGCATTTGCCTTCTTTAATATATAGATCAGGCATGCATTCAAGCACAAATTAGAAAGTAAACTTTAAATGTCTTTGGAAGTCTGGGATTTTGAAAATTAAGTCTGCAAGTCAATTTTATAAGGCATATAGAGCAGATATTCTGTGCACTACTGAAGGGCAGGATTTGTTCATTAGATATATGCAATTAGTCATCTACTCAGTCATCAGTGGAAAGAGATTAGGTGCCTCTAAAGTTAAATTCGTCATTTCCTAAGGTGTGTAGGATAGATGGGGTGGGGGGTTAGCCTTCACAAATTCCTATCTCTCTCCTTTGGTTGCAGTGTGACTGTAAGTAGTTCAGTGGTAGTCAGCCACTGTCACCAACTAAAATTTCAGTTTAGCATGAGCATACCAGAACAGATTACAAATATTAGTACAGATCTTATTACTAGTACATTAAAAGTGCCAGGGATGCTCTCTGACACAGACATTAGCTGGTATATAATAGCTGCTATTCTCACTATGGAATATATTTTCACTCTAAAATGCTGCAAAATGCTAAAAACCTGAGGATTGTCGTTAATCCCTAGGCACATGAAGGAACTTCATGGGAGAGTGCTAGTCCAGCTGCACTAAACATGTGACAAGGATCTTTTTAACAATTTACCAGAGGATTGAGTTTGAGCACCTAGAAGTGCTCCTTGCATTACAGCAGCAGTTTAGAAACAGCCATTGACAAGGCACTATTGAATTATATGTGTGGGGCCAAAGAGGACTACTGGAATTATAATAAGGGACATAAGAGAAAAGATATGTGGTGGTGTGGCAACTGGTAACTATGGGACTAGATCCAGTGACTTGTATGGTCTTCTCCATGTCCATGTTGGATTTAAATTCAAATGTTTGTGGGACAGAGGAAGATTTTTCAACATAAAATTAAGCAACAGACTATGTTTTCCAAAATAGAACCATATTTCACTGGGAAAAACTTTCATTCAGAATAGTTTGTTGTGTACTTAGATGCTTTCTTACTAGTTTCGGTTGATATACTACTTGAAAACATAATCCTTTACATGGAAGCTCTTAGGAAAACTGAGGTAGTGTATTTCTCATCAATCCATTTCCTAATCCTGTAAATCAAGCCAGTCTGAATAAAATAACAACCAGCAAGTCCATTTTTTAGCTTCTAATGTTTCTTAAACACTACTTACATTCCACTCACTGCAAGATAAAATAATTAACTTCTTAAACATTTGCATTTATCACTTATTACAAAAATTTTGTCCTGTATGTCTCATCTGAATTAGTGTGTGATATAAACTCCTTACCCAGAAACACTGCCAGTCACAAGCTCAGTTCATGCAGCTTTTGCCATTTGTGAAAGAAGATGCATATCTGGAAAGAAAAGATAAATGTGCCTTCTGGGGAAAATTAAATTCTCTATTTCCCTCTATAACAGAATAATTTAAACTTAGGAAGGTAAGAGATCTGCTGGTGATATGAAAACCATCAGGTAACAGGCAATCAGTAAAGGAAAAGGGTAAAAATGTGGAAAAGTCGAATTAAGAGTAGTAAAAAACAGAAGGAGAGGCAATGGTACAGTGAGACAATGGCTGATGCCAAGGACATTGTCTATTGTCCTCCCATGTGCAAGTCTGTTGCACTCTGCTGCTGAAATTATTTTTTTTTCTTCCTAGAATAATTTTCAAGATAGTCTTTATGAAATCATATTTTATTGAGTCAGCTGAACTGAATGTGTTCTAGAAAGCCACATGAATTCCTGCCTTATTTAAATTATTTTAACCACAATATATTATTTCGTGTTCTGTGTCTTCATTCGTTTTTGGGCAATCAATCTATGTGCATCAAAGAAATGGCATTCTGATTTGAGCGCTTTTAAAAAATGGTATTGAGAGTTACTTTCAAAAAGAACTTTTGGAACTTGTGTATTTCAAGAAACTATAAATGACTCTTTCCTGTTTTATATGATAGTTTAATTTCACTTCTCAGCTCTCAGGCAGATATATACTGTGTAATATAACATATCATCTAACCTCTTGGCAGTGCAAATTTAATCAAAGTTTTGTTTCTCTATCTCTTTAAAAAGGGTGGCATACATCTTCCCTAATACAACCCGGAGGTGTCTGTCCCTTTTGCTGGGCTTCACACACTCTCTGGACAGCTAACTTAGCCCAGATGCCTAATCGAGAAAGGACACTGCTGTGGAGGTCATCTTTGCATGCTCAGAGGAGGAGTTCCTGTTCCTGTCTGATGGGGACTCTGTTCTGCCACCTTGCCTGTTTTTATTTCTCATGGCACAAGTGGCAGTAGTGAAGATCAAGTGCACTGCCAGCAAAAGAAAGGCTGGGTTTCCAGGCTTAAAGCATATAAGGAAATTTACGTTCTGGTGTAGCTGTGGAACATGGGGAACCTTCGGCTACTGGGAGATGAAAGTGGCCTTTCTGGGCAGGGTGAACACAATGAAAAGCAGTGAAACCAGGAGCTAGAATATCATGGTAGGAGGAGGAAGATGGCAAGAGCTCATGGGATAACTGATGGGATACCTGTCATCACCTTGGCCAGGGACAGGACAGCAAAGGAGCGTTCATGTGGAGCAACATAAAACACTGCCCACTGTCTTTTCTTACAAAGGATCTAGTTATAAGGCAAACTCTTCTTACAGGAGTTATTAGTGCTGTCATGAATAGCAATAGTATATCTTAGAGGTGTCTATCCTGGCAATTTACATTCTGTAAAGTGTGCTGACAGGTTTTGTTAATATTCAGAGAGTGATTGTAATTTAGAAAATTCTCACAGCAGGGTAGTATTTTCTTCCTATTTGTTAAAAAAACTCCACAACCGCAAAAGCCCCCCCACAAACCCAAACCAAACGAGTTTGACTTCTAAGGCAGACAATAGTGGCAGAGTAAGTAAACTTCCTTCAGTTTTTCAGTTTTCCTGAACTAGGGACAAACTATTCAGTACTTTATGATGAAGCAGGGAGTTTACAAGCCATGGAGACCCTGCTCCAAGTGTGTGCTCATGTGTGTCACACTTTCCGCCAGGCAGTCTTTGCAACAGGGATATTGGATCCACTTCATTATGCAGAAGGTATTGTAGAGTCTCCTTGATGTCTCATATTTTGGAAGCCATGGGGCCCTACAGGTGAACTGGCAAGGTCTTTGGTAAAAGTCTGTAGAAAATATTTCTGAGAAGTTTTTTGAAGACCTGTCATTTTTTCATATTGAAGTGTTTTTACTGGAAAATTCTCAAAAAACTCCACTACTTTTCACATGCAAAGTTCACTAAGTGTGCAAGACTTTTGGGATTTTAGCTTAAACTTATAATTAACTACACTGAAAGGGAAATTAATAGATCAAAATAAGTTTTCATCTCTTACTAATCCTTCCCTATCATTTGAATCTTACTGATTAGGTTGACCAAAGAACTGGGGAAAGAAGCATATATTCTGTAAGTGGAGCTGAGGAATTAGCTGTTCTCTTACGTCTCTGTTTTCTGGGCTTGCTTTTTATCTTTAGCCTCTCTTGCGTGACTTTAGTCAGTTTAAATTCTCTTGAATTTGATTAATGAAACAAGTGATTTTCCTGGTTATAGATATTTGTGAACAATAGTGATGCCTGATCTTTTATTTTGAAAAATGACTTTCAGGAGTCAGGAGATACATTTTTACAGCAAGAAAGTTGAGGACCAGATGAAGTACAATTCAACAAGGAGTAATAATTCAGAGTGAAGTCAGTCTATTTTGTTTCCAATACCTCTATGTAATATTGCAGGTTTAACTCTAAGATGTTTTTTCTACACAAGAACATACATATTTTTCTTAAAAAATGACATGAAATTCTACAAAGCTTAAAATAATCCATGATTTAGATTGGCACACAAAGTGAAATTCCACTCCCTCCCACCTCTATAAGCAGTCTGTGGGAGTTGTTTTGCTATTTGAATATGTGCATGACAATGGGACATACAGGAATTGACTGTTTTTCTAATTACTATGCTAAGTATTTCAACTGGGACAGGTTCAGACCTTAGGCCAGTAGCTGATATAGCCAGTAGTACTAATTTATGCTATTTAAGTCAATGCAGCTGCACTCATATAACATTAAAAAAGAAGAGTCTACCATTTTTCATTAGCCGACTGTACTGGCTATTTCTTGTGCTGTCATCAGTGTTACAATTGTTGTCTTGACCAAGTCTTTTGATGTATTTAAAAAACTTATTTGCACAAAAGAGAAATGGTATTTCCTTAGCTGAGCTTGCTTTATAAGATGAAATACTGAAAACTGAAACTCATCAGGGCTATAGTAATGGAAACAAAAGGGCTATTTCCTCCCTTTCTTGTAATGGGTCAACAACTTTCCTTGAAAAAAAGATTTGTCAAAGGAGAAAAATGACAGGATACAAAATTACTAAGTCAGAAAATCCTATCCAAAAAAATCACACTTCATGCATTTCATATTTGGTTGTGGGCCAATGGTAACTGGATAACCATGTTTTATTAAAGAAAAACTAACAACTATATTTTTTAGTAGATCCTGCTGTCCTTGCCAGATGGCAATAAAATAACAAGCAACACTGCTGATGGAAGCAAGAAAATAGGGACATATGCACCTGATCTTCCTACTGCTTCAGAGATAAAGTATTACTCATTTTGCCAACAGCGATTGCATTAAGTGACAGTTTTGCCATGAGAAATCAGCGCTTGCTTTTTATGGCTTAAATAAAAATGTAATGCTGCTTTGATAGCCTGAGACACTGTACAGTTACAGAGTAAACATCCTGTATATTTCCAAATCCTGCCCCATTTGGGTACTAAAATCTTTGGAGCAATACCGAGAGGCACATGACAATTCCACCTTCAGCTGCACCCAGTCTTCAACTTCTGTGGTTGCTGGAAAGTTTGGGAATTGAAATTGTTTCTTTTCCCCCTTTCTCATGTTTTTCTTTGTTTATTCTGTGTATATTTTTCCTCTTTCAGCCATTTTTTATTTCCTTTTTAATAAATCATCAGAGAGCAATAACTTCTTCATCATGAAACACTAGGTCTGTTCCTAAATGCCTTTCCTTGTGGGTCTCTGGTATTGCACCACCAGCTTCCTAAAATGGTGTATCTTTCCCTATTCTGACTTCAAGTGTCTGCAGTTGCCAGAACCTATAATAAATGCTTGGAGCACTGTAGAGATATCTCAGCCTCTCCAGCCAATGGGCCGGCTTCATTTGGAGCTCGGCTCAGATGCCTCAATACAAATGCCCGTAGCATGGGGAACAAACAAGAGGAATTAGAGATGTGTGCACGTCTACGGGGCTATGATATAATAGGTATCACAGAAACATGGTGGGATGGCTCCTATGACTGGAGTGTTGGAATGGAAGGTTACAGGCTCTTTAGAAAAGACAGGCCTGGCAGGCAGGGAGGGGGAGTTGCCCTTTATGTTAGGGATAGGCTGGAGAGTATGGAACTTTGTCTGGGGACAAGTGAGCGGTCCACAGAGAGTTTGTGGGTCAGGGTTAAAGGGAATATAGCTATGGGAGACATTACTGTGGGGATCTGTTACAGACTGCCTGATCAAGGAGAAACTGTGGATGAAGCACTCTATAGACAGATAGGAAAAGCCTCACGCTCACAGGCCCTTGTTCTCATGGGTGACTTCAACCACCCTGACATCTGTTGGAAGGACGGTACGGCCTGGCACAAACAATCCAGGAGGTTCCTCGATTGTGTAGAAGACAACTTCCTTCTGCAAGTAATAGAGGAGCCGACAAGGAGAGGTGCCATGCTTGACCTCGTACTCACCAACAGGGACGGGATCGTTGGAAATGTGACGCTCCAGGGCAGCCTTGGATGCAGCGATCATGAGATGCTCGAATTGGAGATCCTCAGGACAGTAAGAAGAGCGTGCAGGAAGCTCACTGCCCTGGATTTCAAGAGAGCAGACTTTGGTCTCTTCAGGAACCTGCTTAGTAAGGTTCCATGGGATACAGCCCTAGAGGGCAGGGGGGCCCCAAGACTGTTGGTTGATATTCAAGGATCACCTACTACAAGCTCAGGAGTGTTGCATCCCAACCAGAAGGAAGTGCAGCAGGAGGGCCAGGAGACCTCCTTGGATGGATAAGGAGCTGCTGAGGAAAATTCAAATGAAAAAAGAGGCTTATAATAAGTGGAAGCAAGGACAGGTGGCACAGGAAGAGTACAGGTACAGGGATGTTGTCCGAGAAGCTAGGGACCAGGTTAGGAAAGCTAAGGCCCACTTAGAATTAAACTTAGCTAGAGGCATTAAAGATAACAGGAAGGGATTCTACAGGTACATAGCAAATAAAAAACAGACTAGGGAGAATGTAGGCCCCCTCAAGAAGCTCTCAGGAGAACTGGCTACACAGGATTTGGAGAAGGCTGAGGTTCTGAATGACTTTTTTGCCTCAGTCTTCACTGGCAAATGCTCTGACCACACCACCCAAGACTTGGAAGGCAGACGCAGGGACTGTGAGAATGAAGACCTTGCGCCCACTGTAGGGGAGGATCTGGTTCGAGACCATCTTAAAAATCTGAATGTGCACAAGTCCATGGGACCTGATGAGATCTATCTGTGGGTCCTGAAGGAGCTGGCAAATGAAGTTGCTATGCAACTGCCCATCGTATTTGAGAAATCATGGCAGTCAGGTGAAGCTCCCAACAACTGGAAAAAGGGAAATATAACCCCCATTTTCAAGAAGGGGAAAATGGATGACCCAGGGAATTACCGACCAGTCAGTCTCACCTCTGTGCCTGGCAAAATCTTGGAGCAGATTCTCCTGAAAGGCATGCTAAGGCACATGAAAATCAACAAGGTGCTTGGTGACAGCCAGCATGGCTTCACTAAGGGGAAATCCTGCCTGACCAATTTGGTGGCCTTCTATGATGGGGCTACGGAACTGATGGACAGGGGTAGAGCAGCTGATGTCATCTACCTGGAATTGTGCAAAGAGTTCGACACTGTCCCACACGACATCCTTGTCTCTAAATTGGAGAGACATCAATTTGATGGACGGACCACTCGGTGGGTAAAGAACTGGCTGGCTGGCCGCACACAAAGAGTTGTGGTCAACGGCTCAATGTCCGGCTGGAGACCAGTAACGAGGTGTCGTGGTTTAAACCCAGTCAGGTAACTTGTTCACTCACTCCCCCCCTTCTTGCCCTCCCCCTACTCCCGGAGGGACGGAGAGGAGAATCAAAAAGAATGCAACTCCCACAGGTTGAGATAAGAACAGTTTAGTAACTAAGGTATAACACAAATCACTACTGCTACCACCAATGATAATAATGATAAAGGAAATAACAAGGGAAGAGAATACATCATCTCACCACCAGCCGACCGATAACTCGCCCCCCCCAGCCCGACCAAGCTCTGACCGATACCTCCTCCAACCCTGCCGTCTCCCAGCCCTTCCGGCTAACTCCAGTTACATCCTGGGCATGACGTGCTGTGGTATGGAATACCTCTTTGGTCAGTTTGGGTCAGGTGTCCTGTCTCTGCTTCCTCCCGGCTTCCCCTCCTCCCTGGCAGAGCATGAGGCTCACAAAGTCCTTGGCCAAACCAAAACATCGCTTGTTATCAGCTCTGTTCCCGAGCTGAAAGTCAAAACACTGCACTGCACCAGCTACCAAGAAGGGGAAAAATGACTGCTACTGCTGAACCCAGGACATTATCCACCCCTTATTCCATACCATTCACGTCATGCTCAGATCCCACATTTTCAATATACCATCACTCTTATCTCAGTGCATGGACCAGTCCCTATAAAGCTGCTGAGTCCATCTGGTCCATGATGTCAGGCTCCATCTCTTGTAAACAGTCTTCCAGAGCAGGAGAGACTGTGTGCAGTGTTCACACTCGTGAATAACCTGGGCAATAGTGTCCATTGCTAAGTCCACCCCTCGATCATGAGTCCATCTCTGTGTTGCATCTCTGCTCTGATGGCCTGAAGTGCCATGGGCCCACCAGGCTTAAAATAATTCACTGTCCCCTTCAGCAGTTTCTGCAGCTTGTTGCTGGGGACTCCATACAGCTGCCTTCCATCTCCAATGCTTCCAAAGCACTGGAGGGGCCCAGTGGACTAGATACTTGCCCATACTGTCCCACACACCCTGCCACTCCTGGCTGTCCAGCCTTGGGGAAAACCTCTTGGTCCCCCCATATCCTCGTCTAACCCCAGACAAGACCCAAACCTGACTCTGCTTAACTTTTGAGATCAGACAAAATGGTCGTGGGTAGAACACAGCCTGTGTGTGTGCCAACATGCTGATCCCCATCACAATCAGCAGGCAGGTCCCAAGGGTACCCAAAGGCCATTCAAAACCTTCAGAACTCTCAGTTGATGCTGCTGTACTTGTCACTGGGGCTGGTGTAGCCGCTGTGCTTGCCGGCTCTCCCACCGCCAGCTTCTCTTTTCCCGAGTCCAGCTCTTCCTCCTCTGCCTTGCTGGGAAATGCTGCCTGGTCTCCTGCGTCCTCCTGGGGCTCGGCGGGCGGCTTCCGGGAAACGCTCTCGGCCGTCGCGGGGCTGGGCTCGGCCGCGGGGCTCCGCTCCTCCGCGGGGCTCGGCTCCTCCGCCGCCTTCTCCCGCTGCTCGGCAGCCGCTTCCTTCCTCCCCTCGACCTCCCCGACCTCCTCCACCGGCAGCCGTCCCTTCGCGGCCTCCGGCCCCGCTCCCGCCGCCGCTTGGTCCCCAGGGCCGCTCTCCCGGGCCGCTTCGGCTGCCGCCGGCTCCCGGGGCCGCTCCCCCTCGGCTCCCCGCAGCCTCACGAAGATGGAGAGTAGGGTGAGGGCCAGGCCGGTGAAGAGCAGCCGGACGGCCACGTACAAGTCCACGGCCACGTCCGTCCCGCCCTGCTGCTGGAGCCCGCCCGTATTACAAGCCATTGCCATAAAGCACAGTGAGACAAGAACCTTAGCCCAGGCCCCATACTTGATAAACACTATCACAGCAAATACCGGCTCTACGTAAGTTACAACATTCTGAAGCTGTGAGATCAAGCAAAACAACTCTGAGAGCCAATAAATCAGCATTGTGACGAATGACTATTAATCCAGTCAGATCTGTCGTTATCTCAACCCTTCGTGCCCCACGTTGGGCGCCAAAAAGAACTGTCGTGGTTTAAACCCAGTCAGGTAACTTGTTCACTCACTCCCCCCCTTCTTGCCCTCCCCCTACTCCCGGAGGGACGGAGAGGAGAATCAAAAAGAATGCAACTCCCACAGGTTGAGATAAGAACAGTTTAGTAACTAAGGTATAACACAAATCACTACTGCTACCACCAATGATAATAATGATAAAGGAAATAACAAGGGAAGAGAATACATCATCTCACCACCAGCCGACCGATAACTCGCCCCCCCTAGCCCGACCAAGCTCTGACCGATACCTCCTCCAACCCTGCCGTCTCCCAGCCCTTCCGGCTAACTCCAGTTACATCCTGGGCATGACGTGCTGTGGTATGGAATACCTCTTTGGTCAGTTTGGGTCAGGTGTCCTGTCTCTGCTTCCTCCCGGCTTCCCCTCCTCCCTGGCAGAGCATGAGGCTCACAAAGTCCTTGGCCAAACCAAAACATCGCTTGTTATCAGCTCTGTTCCCGAGCTGAAATTCAAAACACTGCACTGCACCAGCTACCAAGAAGGGGAAAAATGACTGCTACTGCTGAACCCAGGACACGAGGGGTGTCCCTCAGGGATCGGTGTTGGGACCGGTCTTGTTTAACATCTTTGTTGGTGACATGGACAGTGGGATTGAGTGCGCCCTCAGCAAGTTTGCCGATGACACCAAGCTGTGTGGTTCGATTGACACGCTGGAGGGAAGGAATGCCATCCAGAGGGACCTTGACTTGCTTGTGAGGTGGGCTGATGCCAACCTCATGAAGTTTAACCATGACAAGTGCAAGGTCCTGCACCTGGGTCAGAGCAATCCCAGGCACAGCTACAGGTTGGGCAGAGAAGAGATTCAGAGCAGCCCTGCAGAGAAGGACTTGGGGGTGTTGGTTGATGAGAAAATGAACATGGGCCGCCAGTGTGCGCTTGCAGCCCAAAAAGCCCACCGTATCCTGGGCTGCATCAAAAGGAGTGTGACCAGCAGGTCGAGGGAGGTGATCCTGCCCCTCTACTCTGCTCTTGTGAGACCTCACTTGGAGTATTGTGTACAGTTCTGGTGTCCTGAACATCAAAAGGACATGGAACTGTTGGAATAAGTCCAGAGGAGGGCCACGAGGATGACGAGGGGACTGGAGCACCTCCCGTATGAAGAGAGGCTGAGAAAGTTGGGGCTGTTCAGCCTGGAGAAGAGAAGGCTGCGTGGAGACCTCCTAGCAGCCTTCCAGTATCTGAAGGGGGCCTATAGGGCTGCTGGGGATGGACTCTTCATTAGGGACTATAGTTACATGACAAGGGGTAACTGGTTAAAACTTAAACAGGGGAAGTTTAGGTTGGATATAAGAAGGAAATTCTTTCCTGTGAGGGTGGTGAGGCACTGGAATGGGTTGCCCAGGGAGGTTGTGAATGCTCCATCCCTGGCAGTGTTCAAGACCAGGTTGGACGGGGCCTTGGGTGATATGATTTAGTGTAAGGTTTCCCTGCCCACAGCAGGGGGGTTGGAACCTGATGATCTTAAGGTCCTTTCCAACCCCAACTATTCTATGATTCTATGACCAAAGCACAGAAAGACACATGCAGAGAATTTCCAGCAACTAATTGCCATTGATTCCTTTGGCATCTTGTGACCACAGTGTTTCTAAATATATCATGAAAAAAATTATCTTACTGACATTTAATATTGATCCCTTGGCTTGGCTAGTAAATTTATATTTGAGTAGTATATAGACTATATCAAATTTATATTTGACTATATATAGACTATACTCATTTATATTTGAGTTAGTATATAGTCTATATTGATAGAATAACTTCACAAGATTTCCTGTTCAGGTATATGGAATTAGCTTCAGTTAGCACCAGCTGAGTGCATATGGTCATGCTTTACTTTCTTTCTGCAAGAACATGAAGAAGTTTATTGTCTCACAGCAAAATGACTAATCCTTCCACTAAATTCGTGGAGACTTACTGTTTGACATTGGAGTTCCCACTTTCAGGTAATGTAGATAAATGGTGGTATAGAGTCAACGTCTGGAGCACTTGCCAGTGTGTTTGGCATATTTTTTAAACACTGAAGAGCTTCAACCTTTCATTTTTTACACCATGTCTGACAGATATCAATCTGTCACAATTTATAGAAACTCAAAATCTAGAAAAATATGCTTTCTAGTCTCAGAAAAAAAATGTCAAATTTAGTTCATACCATGCTGTAAAGAAACTCTCCCCTCTTCTCTGTGTTGATTGACCTCTTTCCATGTAGAGGTAAAAACCAGCAATAGTAAAGAATTACAAGTACTAAAGAAGAGATAAAGCAAAGCAAAAATTTCATTTCACTGTTGTTCTGACGGCTGTGTATCTGCATGGAAATTATTCTGGTAGCCAAGCCTTCATTATAAATGAAAGCAGGAGCCTCCTTTCTAAACTCCTGCAGATAGTGAAGCTTTATTGAGCCAAACACTTCTCTTTTTTTTTTTTGTTTTTATAGCAATATCATTTTATGGCTAACATCAAGTTTCTATTCTTTACAGATAGTAACTGATCAAAAGTCAACCTCCTCACTAGGAGGGCTGCTTTGGGTCACTACTGATCAACCTGATCAGTACTTCAACCTGAGGAGGTTACTTTTTGTTACTCACAAGTAAGTTCTGTCCTGTTGGTGGTTATGAGGATTTGCTGCTGTCATTTTAGAGTCACTTTATGTGAAACACTGAAAGGATATATTTTTCCTATGGTAGGATCAGAGCCAAGGGATACTGATTCAGTTCAAAGTGATTTGAAATGAATGCTGTTAGATCTGCAGGTCACTAACTATGGGCTGAATTGGCACAGAGGCATCTTGCTTTGTTCTTCTTTGGAAGGAATCTCTCGGAAAACCAGAGAGCTTCTCTCTTAATTCTGTAACTAGAGTATTTACTAGAGAGTTTCACCACAAAGGTTTGAGAGTCAAAAAAGCTGTAAACTGAAGAGGTTCATAT
This sequence comes from Pezoporus occidentalis, assembly GCF_034315485.1. Taxonomy (NCBI): domain Eukaryota; kingdom Metazoa; phylum Chordata; class Aves; order Psittaciformes; family Psittacidae; genus Pezoporus; species Pezoporus occidentalis. Next base: position 16,743,512 of record NW_026914940.1, on the reverse strand, counting down.
CATCAGAGCACAGGATAGTCCCTACATTTGACTGTAACTTAAAAACCAAAACCACAAAAGAGCACTGTGTTTTAACCTCTCCACAGTGCAGATCAGCGGAACTGCTAATTCAGCTCTGTCCACTTCCCTTGCTGTAGTACCAATCGGCATTTGACTCCAACGCTGCTCAGCAGTGGTTCTCTGAGCGCAGTGCACCTAGCCTGCAGAAGGTGGCAGAGCTGAGTCTGACCTGAACTCTACTCCCTCCATGTCCACTTCCACAATGGCTCTGGTCCAGTGTGGTAGGACTAGTGCTGTGCCTGGCTTTGCCTGAGTCTTGCTGGTGACCCTGCAGTGTACTCCACTTGCGCCTTGTCACTGAAAGGCATTTAACCATGTGTTGCACACTTGACCTCCTGGGGATATAGAACGTGTGGAATTCCACTGTGGATAGAGTGCATGGCTGTTCAAACTCCCAAGCACTGAATTCAATCTGGAAAATATCAGTATACCGAAAAGTGTTAATCATGTTCCATTATGTTAAGATGTTCTTGAAAAAAAGGAATTGGAAAATTCTGCTTTCAGAAAATTAAGTAATGTCCATAGATGGATTTTTAAACGCTCCGCTGTAGGTGCTGTGGCTGTAACAATAAATACACATTTCAACGTGGGACTGAAAAGCAGTGTGGTAATTGCTTTTACAGGCCACTATGAACAAAAAAAATAAAAAAATTAAATCATTGTGGACATTTATCACAAAAGGCTGAGGTAGGGATTGTTCTTAACACATGCAAGCACAAATACTGTGTTAGGTTCCTATTTATGCAAAAAATAGCATTATGAAGGCACATGTAACATACCACTTGTTATTATATTCATAAATGGCAAAATCCAGGTGACCAAGCTTTGAAAAGATGCTTTGTATAGCTTATACTTGACTTGCATTCACAGGTACATACAGTAGCTTATTTAGAATAAACAGCTATTATAAAATACTAGAGAAATACTTTATAGCAGATTGATGAAATGAATTAATGTTAATATACTCAGTAGATATGTTCTGTAAGCTTTGATTGTATTTGGTCCTATGGCAAGTGTAAGAGCCATATATTTGTAGCTTGTTTTGAAGAAAAAATTGAATATTGCACAATAAAATCCAATAAGTGGAAAATCTTTTGATGAGAATTTTCTTGAGAGCTTACTGATTTATTATGTCTAGAAAATACAGCTGCTTTAATAATAGATTTCCTTTGGCTAAAGCCATGTGTGCTATGTGTGCTTTTTCACATAAGTGCTCATAACAGGTAACCAAGTAGCCAATACTGTGAACCACTGTCCATGAAGGGGCTCTTCAAAGGCAGAAAGGCCTGATGAAATCAAAATAAAAGAACTACTCAAAGAAGTATCAGTTCTAAAAGCTAATGGATTTATATTTGCTGTCTGGAAATCACCAGGATTATAAGTTAGGAAACAAAATCACTTTTAAGGTTATGTACCATTCTCAGAAACAACTGAGAGAGAAAGGTACACGTGAGATGGAGAAGCCTGGTACTCTTCTCTGTTACTGTTGGAACAGTACTTAAACACAATTACACAAGACAGAGAAAAGCATCTGTAATCTTGAAAAGCACATGGTCTTCATTCATTGTTGTGCCAATCCTATTCCCAGGCTGGTCAGCCCCACAGGAACACACCTGTCACATGTGACGTTAACCATATGGAGGATGAGGACTTTCAGAGAGAGTTTTATGTGCAAACCTGTCTTTGCCTTTCCCTGATGTACTGTAGGCACATGTCTCTCTTCAAATTAGGTCTGTGTCTAAACTCCACTTTAGAGTAAAAGGAGCTCTAAGCTGTATGTTCAGAGGAGTCAACAGAAGTATTCAGCTCACCCTAAAACACATCCCTATATCTGATTAGAGAGTTTTGCGAGCTCTACTGACTGTATGGATGGAGGGTGCAGAAAACTTGTCCCACCTGCAATGTCTTAGGGCATCCTCCCTGGCCCCCACCTCCTCCTTTCAAAGGAGAGCACAGGTCTCCCTCTTGTCCTGTATTACATTTGCCTCACCTAGGTGAACGCTCCAGGCATGACAGGATGCCTCAGGTGTCTACATTTAGGCAATTGAATCAAACTTTGTTCTCTTTAATGACTAACAGAGAGTTTAGACACTACTGCAGTCATAGACACATTCAGAAATCTACAGCCCAAGGTGGTGCTATTATTATAAAAATTGAAGTTATACACATACATATAGACATCTTTAAGGACAAATACTTTTCACGTATTTTAGAGATACCCAAGCATATGTTGCCTGTTGCCTGCTTTAGTGATTTGCCTGAAGAGAACCAAGCTGTGCCCAAGGGCTTACTCTTCTGCTCATGTAAAGGATTTAATGAATCAAAATCAGCTTTTTTAAATCTACAGTGTGGATGTTCAAAGCTACCAGCCTTTTGTGTGTCTGCATGAAGTGCTGTGTTTATGGACTGAACTGGCGTTCAGTTTCTCCATTGGCGCTGTGCAACTGGAGAAATCCTGCAGACTCCAAGATCAGCTCAAGCTCTGTTACTGCCACAAAGGGGAAAACAAGACTAACACAAATAATGTGGGATATTTGATGGTGCTTGTGGCACTGTGCAAAACTTACCATGGAATGTCTTTGCCCTTTGAGAAGGGTCAAATGTGGGGAAAGAGGAGGATCAGGAGGGACCAAGGAGAAATAAGCCATGCCTCTGTAACCAGGTGTCTTGAATGAACCCTGAGACTCATTCAAGGGCTCCCTCTCTTTGGTCTTCTGTGTTGCCTCCATTGCTGCCCAGTCCTTAATGTCTGTGAAGTTTTTATTTGATATTTACTACACTGAATATTACTTAACCTGATAATGAACCAGAGGCTTTCACTCTCCATGAACCCTTACAGGCATCCCTCGTAATGTGTTTTTTTTCACTTCTTTTTTATGTCTTTCAAAATGTGTTTTTCATAATGATCGATGAACTTCTTAGTGTTGGGACAAGGGTCACTACTCCATGTTTCATATCAGTAAAAAGAAGTCCATTAGAAAGAAAATGTTGGCTGGATTTCGCCTATAAAATAGAGGTACTGTAATATTCCATACAAAACACTTGACGAAAGGGGAAAATTCCAAACTGTTGCTATTCAATCAGTTCAGAGCTGCTCTTTTGCTCACCCCACTGAGGTCTGATGTTTTAGTGCAAAATTCAGTGCTTATCAAAACCAGTCTGGAAAGTACCAAAGATGTGTCTGTTCCTTGAATCTTTGAAGAAAAACTGACCTAAAACATAAGAGTTATTGGCAAAATGTTTTTTTTTTGTCATGGAACAGGTGATTGACAAGAAAACAATCAGACAAAAAGAGGGATTACCCAACAACTGCAAACTATCTTCAAAATTACCTCTTTTAATTGGGATTTCTTTTTGTCACTGCAACAAAGAATCAATATCCTAAGTATCCCAAAGCTATCAGCTCTATAAAGATTAGGAAAGCAATTAATTTTCCTGCTCTCTAAAGCAAGTAGAGAAGTGATGTTAACAAAATTACCATTTTAGCAGGTTATATGTCACAATAAAAGCTGATAAAAATCTCATATAAAAAGCTATCTTAAGGTACTGCTGAAACTGGCTGCCATTTATTGCTGATGTTTAGCCCAGTCTTGAAATTCATCAATAGATTATCACAGTCCCTTTGAGCGCAATTTATGACAAATGATGGTTAGGGAGACTGAAAGTGTCAGAAATCAGTCTCTTGTGTTTAGATATTTTTAATTAAAGATGTTAATATTTTCCATGGCAGGGCAGAGGGATAATTTACTTCCTTAATTACTTTTTCAATGAAATACTCTAAAGAAAGCTTATCAATTTTGAAATTTAAAGTTCCTGGTATTTCTGCAAATATGGGATTAATTCTTAAGCATCAGCTCTTTAAGTATTCTATATATTTGATAGACTATATGCAAACATAAAAGAAACAATCTTTTCCCTTGTCTTGAATAGTCACATGAAACGACCCTAAAAAAGCTGTTGATCATAATGATTTTTATTTTGCTATAAAATTACCTGAGGGATTGAGTAATAATAGCAACAAGCAATCAATAAGTGTTCAACTGGAATTCACCCACCTATTGTAATACCTGGGTACCTGGAAGGGAATTGAATTGATTTTTGGAGAATAAAACTCCAGGATCAGGCAAATGGGGAGACATCCCTTGTCTGTCAAAAAACTCTTTATTCATCCTGTTTTATAGGTTGTAGGCATGACCAGTCTGTGGTACATATCCTACATTTTTTGCAGTTTGTCTAAGAAGGCACAATATACATGGGTAGTATTAATAACACATTAATTTTAACAGGAAAATAAAATCCAGCTGTCTGTATATGTGATTACTTTTGAAGGTTCTTAAAAAACTCGTATGAAAATATCCCCGTGTTTGATGAACCTTCTTTCCACAGTCACACACACATTGCATGCAGTGCAACCTAAGCACCACATGTGTCCCAGATTAGGGCATTGACACCCTTGTTATCCACCCGTGTGGCAAGCAAGACTCCTTGCCTTTTAACTTCAGCTCCTTGATTTCTCTTCAGCTTTCTGTTTGATATTTTGATTTTCTGAATCCTCAGCTCCTATTTTCTCTCAATTTTTCTAAGCTCCCTATACTCAACTACGCAAGTGCCTGTGGTCAATTAATCTCAATTGCTCATACCTACAGTGCAGGGGAAGGAAGGCCCAAAGAATTTAACATTTTAGCCAGTGATGCCAAAGGGAACTCTAAAAGCTTTCCTTGAAAGTATCAGTAATGGAAGGCTCTCACAAGGCCTATGAGGAGTAAGTAGCTAATTTCATCTGTACTTTAGGATACAGCTCATATTTTATCAGGGAACTGTACAATGATGTCTCAGTAAAAAACACAGCATTCTTTATGCTGAAGTCAGTAATGGTGACTTAATGCAAACTAAGAACCTTCTTTTGAACAATTTAAGTCAGTAAGATGCTTTTCAGGGTCACTTGAGTAGAATGGCTGTAGAGCTCACTTTTGAGTAACTCAACTTCAAAGACCTGCCTAAGATTTCAAGATGCTATTTGTTCCAGTTTGTAGTAAACCCTGTACATTTAAAATAACTTAAAGTTAACCTCATAAAAGAAGAAATAAGTAAAATCTCTTTTGAAAGATCTTAAATAAATTAGTTTTGTCTCAGAACTCCTCCCAGATGGGTCTGGGGACCTGGAAGCCATCCCTGACTGAGCTGGAATTGTCCTTTTTCTGGGCCAGCTGGCTCCTCAAGCTATCTGAGTCTACCGTGCCAGGGTAGGAAGGAAGGTTTCCAACACACACTCTTTGAAATCAATATATTTCCACAGGATAGTATGCTTCAGACAAATCAACAATTGCCTGTCAGAAAAACTCTCAATTGGAATAAATTCAGCCAGCCTCTTTTGAGATTACATCTATTACCTGGAAAAAATAGAGTGGCATCTCTGTCTTATCTTTGAGATCTTCATCCAGGTAATAGTATTTTAGAGTTCTGCCTGCCCAAGTCTTCAGAAAGCATCAGATGAAAAACTATTCCCAAACAGGTATTAGCGGCTCAGCACAGGACATAACATTCAGTCTCTTTGGTACAATGATAAGAACTTTATTGTACTTGTATGATAATGCTCTTCATCTTGCCAGGAGATGGACCATGCAGGCAAAATTTTAGAGCAGTGCAAAGGGTGTTATGCATCTGGCTATCATTAGAAATGTGGCTGCAGCTGTGCCTGTGACTGGATGCCAGTAAGACTGATAAGCTGAACCACTGACATCTGGTTATAAGAAAACTACAACTAGGACATAGAAAACCAGCTGGAGTATAAAATCTGACATGCTCACAAAGGGTCATAATTCATCTTCAAATCAGAAGAAAATAGGTTAATAGAGGTTAATATAGATATGCACATGAAAAGAAAGAATAAACAAGTAGCAGGCATGACTGCTCCCCTTTCAACCTCTTCTATGGCGAGTATGCTGACACGAAGCAATGACACTACTGCCTGCAGTCTTTCCAAGCAAGGCTGTATTAAGAAGCATTCACAAAAGTGAAAAACTTGAAGTTTGGCTGGTGAATATAGGATCACCACAATATCTATGCATTTAATGTATTCCAGTCAAGCCCTCAAACATGGCATAAATAGTGTAGAGGCTGGGGTCTCACTGTACAAAGCAGAGCAATTTTTATGCTGAGCTGATATGTCATGGTTCTAGAAATGTTTTGCTCCTCTATAGATGTCACCTAAATACAGACACATCCTCTTAAGTTTTCTGTGTTTGTTGTAGAGACTTTTATATGTATTTCTGAGAACCATACTTTCCCTGTAATCCCAGTGCAATTGCCTAGACCCCTGAGGCCTTTGCACTTTGGATTCAATAAAATCTGCAGCCCCTTGCAAGCAGTGACATAGAAGGTGGATTTTAGTCTTATCTTTCTTGCCAATTTCCCATGCAACTGACACAGGGTTCTTAAAGAAAATGTTTGGGGCTGAAAGATTGCAACCTGAAAATGCATTTGTCAATCATTGGACTATAAAGAGTCTGGTTTCAAACACAGGACCAAATAGCAAGTGGCACAGGGTGACAGGTCCTCAGCATACCTGACATCAGACCTCGTTAGGTGCTAGGGCCTCCACTTCTAACTTTATGCACTGAGCTTAAAGGTTCGGGACCAGAGCCTTATACCATACATGAGAGCAGCTTTGCCTGAGTCTAGGAATGAATCATGCAAGAGCTGATGCATCGGCCATACTAGTCCCGAAAACAGATATTATGTTTAATAACATCACTCACTTAACCTATAAGAAAGCTGTGAAGCTCAGTGTATTAAAGTTCATGAGGTTATCTTAAACCCTTTACAAAAAATTGAGGGATATATTTTTAAACGGTCACAGTTTCACTCTTAAGTCTTTAAAAAAGTAAAAGATCCATGGAGCTAATAAAGAGTTGAGTCACATGGAACAGTTTCTGCTACGTTTGTCACAATTTTGTGTATAAATCAGACTCTTTGTCCAGTTTTTGATTAGAAAGTCAGATGAATATGAAGTCTTAATGTGCCTCACATAGTTATACCCCTATAAATATCTACCTGCAGATATAAATATCCAGTAGTGCAACTGAAATGGTAAAATGATTGTCACTGATGGAGAATTAAATATACATAAGGATGTGTGCAAAGACACATGCTTACACATATGTATATACACAATGGAGTAGATAATATGCATAAATACAAGAAGAAATTTAAGATTTGATTTTTTCAAACACCAGTTTATGTTAACCTGAAATCCTTTGGCAATTTCTTCAGAACACAGAATTACTTTTGAAGAACCATATGTTGATAAATATATATGCTTGATAAATGAATAAGGTGTCTTGTCAGCAGCAGGACGCATACACTTATTAAATTATGAGCTTCTGCAGAAATTAATTTGCATTAGAAGTTACTGAAAGCTGATTTTGTTGGTAGAAGCTAATAATTCTCATAATTTAATGGGCAAACAAAAAGCACTAATTTACATTTTGGAGGAACAGAAATATTTGCTTTCCTTCTGAATAATGTTTGTAAACATGATTTTTAAAATGAATTTGTTAAATGAAATAACCAAGTGAATATTCAAAGGAGTTACACACTAACTATGGAATATTAATGCAACAAATAATTGGAACAACTCTATTTGTGGAAGGACTTATGTTTATGGTCGAAGTTAACTTTTAATTTTAGGCCTATTTTAAGACCAAATATTACAAGGTAAGGGTGAAAGTTAGTGAAATGTTGTCCTGGGTTTAGCAGTAGCAGTCAATTTTTCTCTAGCTTTCTGGCTAGGATTTAATCCAAGACAAATGTGCACATTTGATTTGCACCTGAACTTTCATGTTGGTGAATTAAAAGAAATAAATAAAAAGAAGTAGGAGCTTTGATTCATATTGAAAGAGACATTTGAGAGAGACGAAACTTTGAGATGAGTTGATTCCTTGTCTCTGACTAAACTCAGCTGGAAAATGGTATGGCCTGGAAATGCCAGGCTATTTAATCTGTTTTAGTGAAGCAGGAACCCCCATGAAATGGCATGAAGGGCACCGGTTTGCTGCTCAAAGGGACCATCTCAGCACATTGATTCCTTCAGCAGACACCCTTCGACTGGTGATGGTTCCCTACAGAGGTGATTGTGGTGCTGGTCTGGCAGCTTCTCAGAAAGCAAAGACTTAGATTGCGTAGCCTGACTACTGCATATCTCAAGCCACAGAACCGTAGGTGGCTCGGGGCCTTAACATATTACTATTACTTTACTGTAACCTCTAGAAGAACTTCTAGTGCTAACTTGATGGCTTGCTGCTTTCCTTGCCAGTGTGTTCCATTGGTCACCTACAGATTCACGCCTTATCTGAATTCTCATCCTTTATCATTGATCTGCTGGTTCATTCATCGCCTTTTCATACATAGAGAGCCCACTGACATTCTGTCTCCATTAAATGAGGAGAGGAGAAGAGAGGAGAGGAGAGATACAATACTATGGACTAAGATACTGAGTAAACCTCAATACACAACTTTCTTCAGACAAGATTTTAAGCAAAATGGAAGGAAGCCAAATAGAGTACAGGAAAAAAACCAACCCTGCAGCTTTTTCCTGCTGTCTCTACAGTGTGCAGCTTTTCATTGCTTCCGTATCACCATTAAAAGCCATAATCACTGCTTTAGAAATGTGTCTTGCATCCACCTCCAGCCCAGAAATACATTACTTTTGAAAAAACACACAAACAAAAAAAAAAAACCCACAGCTGCAGTTTACGGATGCTGAATCTAATAGCTTGTCTTACATGCTCCTAAGGATGAGACACGCAGATCTGAGTATGATTGGTATGATTGAAAGGGGATTTTTTCTTTATGAGCACTTATAAAATATAGGGTACTTTTTAATTCTAAACTAGAACATTTTTTTTTCCAGAATTTTCCAAGGAATGGAAAACCTGTACTTTTGCCCATCTTTAGGGCAATCCATCCCTTTCCAAACTTCAGTCTTCTCTCACACTCTGAAAGACTGAGCTTGGCTTCCTTGGTAAGTTGGCATGGGGAGTGTGATTCAGACATCCAATTTAGACACTTTCATACAGTGAATGCAGACCATTAGACGACTAAAATGAGATTCACAGCCCCTGGAGTCTGTGATGGAGAGGGCACAGGCATCTTCTGTGTTTCTTTTTGCTGTGGATGAAGATAGAGGAACTCACAGCCCAAGACCACTCTCTAGGCTGAAGGGGAAAACAAAGTCATCATTTGCGTTGCTCCCTTGGCTGTTCTCTATTGCACATTGGCTGTTTAACCTGTAATGACAATCATTTAAGAGGAGCAGTCTTAAGGGCTCACCCTTTTCTGCTCTGCCCCTGGTCCAGGACATCTTCTCCCTTCTGGGCTCTTTCTAAACCTTTCAAGACACAAACCTGACAACCACTGCAGTTAACTCTAAACCAATCCTGGTTTCAAAAAATAATAATTGGAAAAAAGAAACAAATACAGTTGTGATGATGTCTATATTCTTCTCAGAAAGTATGAGTATCCTTACAAAGTTGAAAAGCTGGTTTCCTCTCAGCTTCATAGAGATTTTCATGTCCAAGGTAACAACCCCATCACCCAAGCATAGCAGAAACTGGGGAATATGGAGCTGGGCATTGTCCACATTCAGCCTTTTGAAGTTGATAGGAAGAGGCATGGTTCTGGAGCTGTAGCTGTATGTTTTCCCTTTGGAAGGGGAATGGGGATGTCTCAAATTCCACTTTCTGCTATTTTTTTCCTTTTGATTGTTTCATGCAATATGCATTAACAGTCCCTGGGGCAAAGGCCTGAAAGGTTTCTTTTCTGAGACTGATTTTGAAGAAGAAAATATGTTTTGTTCATCTTTATTTCATCTAGGTGTCAGTACAGGGCAGAGTCAAGGTTGTTTGGTATCTCCAACAAAACATTCTTGTACTTGGATAAAAACCATCATTCTGTTCTTTTAAAATGTACAAGGAAACCCTAAATATAATATATTAAGAAAATCAGTGTCTACATGGAAAGACAATACATGTAGGTCTACTTAAAATATCCTTGTTCCTATACTGGTTGATGATTTATTAAACATAACACAGTTATTAAAAATGGAATGGCTTTGATATTACTTTTAGCTGGCAGAAATTATACATCAGCTATTCCACCTCCTCAGCCATGTTATAAAATTGGTCCACCATAAGGTAGCAGAATTAAATTAAAATGAGGCATGAAGAATAGCTTAGTGAGTGTTGCCAGGTGACTTTCTGAAATATTAATACAGCTTGACCTAAGCTTTATTGCTTTAAACCTGCAACTCATGCAATTTTACACAGCCAGCATAGTCTTGAGGTAAAAACCTGGTGACTAAGAAAAAGTGGCTTGATTTTCCACACAAATTCTCAGTGTCAGTTGCTTCCCCCCAAAGGGACTATGTGAAGCTTTTTGCTTCCTCTTGGTCGGCCCAGGTTAGATGCACTGAGGTTTACTTTTGATTTGAGTATTTCTAATAACTCTAGTGTAAGGACTGGTTGAAATACTATTTTCTTCTGTATCAGATTTTCACATATTTTATTAAGGAGAGAATTCTATGATTTCTTATGTTCCTTTCTATCCCTTTGCTTAGTTTTTCTTATTGCTTTCTTGTCCCCTGCCCTTCAGTGACCCCAAAACTCTCTTGATCCTTCAAGATACCTTATAGTTCTAAGCATTCTTATGGAAGGAGAGGTGCAGCGAAACCTCCTCCAGCCACTCTTGGCATATTTTTTATTTAGGTAAAGTTCTTTCATAAGCAAAGTCCTTATATTGAAATAAAAACAAAAAAAATTATTTGCACCGGCTTTAAAGCACTTTTATGTGAGCAGAGTGGTGTAAAGATCTTATCAGGCAACTAAAGTTTAGGTATCTATAAAATATGGATATCTGTATAAACGTATAGACACACAGATATAAAATCCTCCAGGATTTTCAAGGGGCAGCCCTCACCCCAACATCTCCCTCCCTTTCCCCTTGCTGCTGCCTGCTCTCTGTCAGCACAGCTGCCAGGGCTGGCAGAAGGATCTGGCTGAAACACTGTGATTCTGCTTCCCTGGTGCGGACCTCACTGCCTGGGGAGAGGTGAGCATTGCAGCAGCCTGTGCGCTGAGCAGGGAGCAGCTGGTTAGAAACACTGACTACAGAAGAACATCTCAAACCCTGTTGCTCTCCAAAGTTGAGCATTAATCACTGTTCCAGGAAGGCATTTCTCTCGCTGTGGTTTAAAGCCTGGGAAAGCTTTCATGTGCACATGCTGATTTTAGGCACCTCCATACTATGGCATATATTTAATGTCTGTTATTTTGGATCACAATTTTGCTATAGGAATCTACTTCATGTGCCTGAATACCTTTTTTTTTTTTTTTTAATGTAGTCCAGCATAGCTTTAAGCAAGAGTTTAAAGACAGTAAGCAGACAAAAAAGAGCAAATAACATAGAAGAAATGACTAAAGGCTTTCAGTTGCTAAATATTTTTTAAGGAATATTACTTCACTTACAAAGGAGGTGTTTCAATTTTAGGTATAAATACCTGAAAATAAAAGCCAGGTGCTGCACTGAGAAAGATATTCATTCTGGGTTTTGCTCTAATTCAAAACCTGTCTATATATGTATTTGTGATTCTTCATTGGCTTGGTGATAAATAGAAATAATGCAGCAGTGAAGTGTTAGGATAATGGCAAAGGAGATGTTTTGCAGAATCCTGCATGAGGATAAAAATTTTCAGAGCCCAACTCAAGTCCCACATAGCATCTAAACACGTGAAAGTTTAATCAAAGGTAAAAATTTTTGAAAAAAGACAATTCATTAAAGGCATTGAGAGAAAATGCTCACAGTTTTGTACATGGGTGCACTATGGTTTGACCAATTAAAAGGTTAAATAAGAGGAGGGGGAATATTTAAATCCATTTTGAAGAACAACAGCCATATCAGCAAAAATGCTTCTGTATAATTCCTAAATTAAGATCAATGCAAAAGCTATTAATATCATAAAAATGACTGCTGTAAGTTATTATTCATAATATTGTAAAATCTTTCCATGTTTAGCCCAAAACTTATGCAAAATTTTCCAACTAGGAATTCAATGGGATTTAAGGGAGTTCAAAGAAAAACTGTTTCTAACATTATTTTTACATTTAAAAAAATTAAGAAATATTTTTATCAGTATGAAAATTCATACAATTAAAAATCAAATTTCAGTGTTAAACATTAAATAGTCATACTCTGTGCTTTACAAGAAAACAGTTATTGTTATACTGTAGGTAATTGTGACTAGACCTGTCTTTAAAGTATTGACAAGAGTCAATTAAAAAAGGCATATATCCCAGATATTTGATAAATCACAGGGGTTTTAATTTCCCTTTTAATATCTTCTGCATTTTGAAAAATGATCGGTAAAACAATTTACAGGTAAGGTAAGTATGAAAACTGTTGTTAGAATGAGGGAAGGATATCAATTGTTTTGCAAGATGCATGAAGAGGTTATTTCCCACAGACTGGATCCAGCAGGCTGATTCCCTGTCATCCCCTCAAAATATGACAAAGATGTTAAAGACATGCCAAATTGAATTGATATGAATAACCAGTTTGCTCCTGCTACACAGATAAAATATATTAATGTTCTATTAGGTGTGATAAGAAGATCATAAATAAGATTTGCCTGTCGGACTGTAACATTCTTCATATGCAACTATAATCTGAAATACAAACAAACATTAAAGCTGAATTCCTTAGGACTTTTCAAAATAGGGACCCTATTTTCATAAAGACATCTCATCCCTGCCATTGTGTTCACTGACATATTCATTCCACCATAAACAGGACTAGTTTCTTACAATTGTTAGTATGAGGATCCACAAATTCCCCTGTTCCCTTGGGCCTGATCTGAACCCTCTCCTTTTTTACAGGAGTATTTGCATTAATTCAAAAACCAGTTTTTTTGGCCAGACTGGAAAACCTGCTAAAGTCAAAGGACTTTCTTCCATAAACAATGTCAGAATTTGCCCCCTCTACTACTACTAATAATAGTAACTGCATATGTTTTCATGAATGTAGAGGACTCTCTTTCAAAGCAGCTTTCAGAGCACACAGAGATGTAATGAGCCCTTGCAGGGCCAACCCATCCTTGTGCATGCACAGGAAAGGGACTGCTGCCAGCACAAATCTGTAGTTGCAAAGACTCGCGGGAGTCTGCAAACAACCAATCTCTGTTTCCTACCGCTGGAACAGTCCTTATTCCAAGCCAGGCAACTGAGCACTGTGCCCCCTTCCTTCCTTGTCTTCTCATTGCCTGGCATGCCCAGCTCCACCACCTCATTGGCACTGGGCTCCAAATCTCCTGCCTGGCCATGCTTCCCCTTGCCCCCACAGATCCCACCAGCCTGCTGTGTGCTCCTGTTTCAGATGGCCCTAGCCCCATGTCCTGCTCATGTTCCTGGGGCAGGAGACAAAGGATGGTTAGCAGTGTCCTAATCATAAGACAGGCACATTTCCTAAATTTAGTAAAATGTATTTTTTGCAATACCTGCCTTATGTGTAAACAAAGCTACTGAAGCTATGTGGAAGCTGAAGCTTAGGAGACTGGAAAAGGGCACCTAGCAATCACAGGTGGTGGACAGTTTGCTGCTGGCTCATTACTAGCTCAGATCACCCTAAGACAGAGATGCTCCAGTTACAGCAGAGAACTCCCACATGCAGAAGCTGGGTCCTCTTTGTGATTCTGTAAGGACCTTTGTCCTGGGTTCAGCAGTAGCAGTCATGTTTCTCCTTTGTGGTAGCTGGTGCAGGGCTGTGTTTTGACTTCCAGCCTGGGAACAACGTTGGTGAAGCCGATGTTTTTGGTTGTTGCTAAGTGATGTTTACCCTGAGCAAGGACTTTGTGAGGCTCATGCTCTGCCAGGGAGGAGGGGAAGCCGTGAGGAAGCAGAGATGGGGCGCCTGACCCGGGCTAGCCAGGGAGGTATTCCATACCACAGCACGTCATGCCCGGGGTGGGGGGTAACTGGGAGTTACCCGGAAGGACACGGACTTCCGGGTGGGACTCGTTTCTTGGCCGGTGGTATCGTATTCTCTTCCCTTGTTATTTTCCCTTATCATTGCTGTCGTTGGTGGTAGCAGTGGTGATTTGTGTTGTACATTGGTTGCTGGACTGTTCTTGTCTCAACCCGCAGGGGTTGCACTCTTTCGATCCTCCTCCCCGTTCCTCCGGGAGAGGGGAAGGGGAGAGCCCCGGGGGGGTGGACGGGGGGGACGGCCCCCGATTGTTGTCAGCCCGGCACCACTCACTGGGAGTGAGTGAACAAGTTACCTGACTGGGTTTAAACCACGACAACCTTAATATAATAAGTCTTCGCATCTTTCATTCCTTGGGACTCTTGCAAAACAAGCACTGCTGACTACTTTGCCACCCACATGGGATCATCTTCAACAGATACCACTTTTTATCAATTACTAACTGCCTTATTGCGGAATTTGTTTTCACATGAATGCTGCAGTGTGAATTACCTCTGTAGCTGCATTAACCTGAAATCATTGTTTGTCCGTTGTTATCTGATGAAACATCTCTGTTACCTAGAGAAACACTATTCATCTCAGTGGAAGCAGGTCAGCTGATCCATCTGAAAACCTGGCGTTGTGACTATTATACATGGCCATAATGAGCTGAATGTGTAGCTGTGGTTTTAGAAAGACGTGAGGATGCATGCTAATGGTTTAAAGGTTGGACCAGATGCTCTCTCAAGTCTCTTCCAACCCTGTATTCTATGATAATTGTAAATTTATAACTGTTCATATCCCCATATTAATTACAAGGAAATTAATATCTTTCATGTTTTGCATGTGAATGGCCTTCTGTGTTTAAATACATCAAGAAGCTTGTGTTGGGGGTGATTTTTTTCTCTTTAATGCTCCTGAGACTGCTGAAAGCTGCCAGCTGTACCTGAGCAGAGGAACATGGCTATTAACACATTGTCAAGAAAATGCTGTATTATACACTGCTGCCTAGTTTAATTGCAGTAGTCAGTATTTGCAATTCAAATAACATAAGCATTTAGAAATTGTATTGTTAATTTGTGGCAAATTTTCATTTACTAATTTTTCATTTTAAAACATGCACTTGGTCTTGATTAGGTTCAATGAGTGTAATTTTACCTAAATGGAAAGCTCCTACAAATCAAACTTAGTTTTATGATTTACTTAAGAAAATAATGAAAGTCAATACTACTATTACTATTAAGAATGTCTTACAGAACATATGGAGTAAAGTTATGGAATAGAATGCTATTTGAATAAACTACTGCTTAACATCCAGACTCACCCTTGTGATCTTACTTAGTATGTACTAAGAACAAGACTCTTGAATTTCAACCAAGACGTATGCGCCAATGTAACAGAAGGCAGCAGAAGTGCTGTCTTTGATTAACTACTGCTCTGCATTCAGAACTCACTGTACAGTCACTGAAATACTTGCAGGACACAGCACTTGCGCAGAAATGGAGAGGAACCTCTTTGGTGTGATTTTATCCAGTGCTGATCTGTCACGGATATGTGCAACTAGATAAACAACTGACTCAAAAGCTGCCAAAGGTTCTGGAAACATTAACCCAGAGGTCATGTTCATATATCAGTTAACAATCGCTGAGATAAATGCTTTTCCCTTAAGAAAAAATTGGAAGAACCTGTCTTCTAGTAACCTTGTAGTTGTATAGCTTCTGCTTGTCCATAGTGAGTGCTACTGATGTGGTCTTACCTTTTTAATAAAAAAAAATATTTTTTTTTTTTTCTGGACAGAGGATGCTAGAAACCTGCAATAATTGGAGAGGATTTTAAGATGATTTCTAATAATCAGCTAATATATTTGTAATTTTTTTTTCTTATTTGAAGTACAGAATAAAGGAGCTGCATTTTGTAGGTCTCCAGAGGAAAGAAAGCAGGAGGAGAAATAATGTGCCACTCCAAGGTAGGCCCACTACCTATGCTTTTTTTTTGTCAGAAACTTATAGAGAGTATTATAACATCCAAATGAGAGATTTTAAAACATGCTGTCAGCTGTCAACATTTTCTTATTTACACATGACAGTAAATCACTACTAGCAGAAACTATCTGGCTTTCCTCTGGCTTTCAGGATGTTACTAGAGATGTGCATCAAATATTGCTTTTGACAAAGCACTCAGTGGAAAAAAAAGAGTCTGTACAAGTGTTACTTGCTGCACATACCTCCAGTGCAAACACTATTAACAAACATTGTTTGGAGCTGAGGAGCTAAAACTGAAATAAAGGCTTTTAACCCAACTTTACCATCAATGGTCCTAATTTGTCATGTTTTCTACGAAGGTTTATCCTGGCTGAGTTTTATAAGTGCCATTGCGCATGGATACCATTGTGATTTCAGAACAGGTCTATAAAAACGACTCAAGGCATACTCTTGAAAAAATCCCATGAACAGCAAACTAACATTTTGCACTCTGTAGTTATCTCCCTGTGCACTTGAACGAGAAACCTGTGTTGCCAATTAGTCAGTGTAATAATGTTTTTCAAGATTTACTTATGAGCAACTGTACAATAAAGCCTGTTAATTTTATTTTACAAAGTTTTAGTGTGAGAACTAGGTGAAAATGCTGTAACTCAACCTTAGCACAGAAAGGAGCAGGATCACTGACTGACTTATGTATACTGCAAATAAAGCTGTGTCAACAGGCAAATGCTGTGTGTAGCAGAAAAGGGGACAGGCTTACCCCAGGGAGTGGGCAAGAAGTAGGGAGCATCCCCCTAAAGAAAGAGAAAACCTCAGGAGCTAGACCTTTCTGAGTCTTACTGGTTAGATGCTCCACATCTAACAAAATCTGCATAGGTTCAGGTGATGGGAGTTTTAATCAGTGCAACAATGGGAACTGGACCATATACATTTCAGTGTGACGTTTAATTAAACTTAGTATTTTATTTTGGTTGATGTGTGAAATATTATCTCAGATTTCTTCCCTTTTTTTTTTTCATAAGCAACACTGAAGATGCTAAAAACTGGAAAATATCTGTAATAGTGTATCCAGAGGTGCTGGAGATGAAAGTTTTTTTTTTCCTTATCAGTTGTTAAACAGGAGAAATATTATAGAGTAGGGTTGGAAAGGACCTTAAGACCACCTAGTTCCAACCCCCCTTGTATTGTATTACAGGATACAAGATTGCAATATACCCTTATGCATCAGAATTCCTCCTGTGACTGTTGGGAGGCACCATAGGACATCAGAAATTGTGAGGAAGAGGTGGAAAAATCTTGTTAGTTTTAAAATCTTTCTCTACTGTGCATGAACTGATGAAGATGATTATTTTACAAGTTCTAGAGAGCTGTGGGATCATTTAATTCTTTCCCATAGCAGTTTTACTACTCACTACTTGAAACAGCTGAAGTCACTACAGTTGAATTAAAGGGATGCAATTTATTGCAGGACTACACAAAGTTTTCTTGGGGTTAGAGATTCAGTCTTGAACTGAATTCTTTCCCACTCCTAACAATTTGAATTCTTTCCCACTCCTAACAACAGCTGGCAGAAATGAAACCTTAGTGTTACAGTTTGGGAAGGCAAATTCCATTCAGAAAATCCAGGTGAGGCGAGAGGCTCCCTGTGCTGAGTGGGTGATAAATTAATAACATTCAAGAGTAATTATGGCTTGAAGGATGTGGTCACTGGATGTGGCCACCTTGTCAGTGGCCACACAGCAGGACATTTTCTGAACCAGCAGTAAAATCCAAGAAGCCTCATTTTCCCTTCAGTGCCCTCCACAGCACACCAACAACTACCCTGGAATGCAGGGTTATAAGTGGGGTGAGGAACTCAGGAGGACAAATCCTGAAAGGCACATGTTGCTTCTGTGCCAGACCCACCTGCCCCCGCAAAGCTCAGAGACAAAAACAACAGTCCCAAAATATGGGTTTTTCCCAAATTAGCAGAACTGCTGTAAGACACACATTGCCTAGGATGTGAAATTGTGCATTGAATGATGCATTTTTCTCTCAGGTATTTTTCAGTGAAATAATGATTTCCATTGACTTTTTTTTTCTGGGTGTGATGTAGTTTATCTTAATACTTCATTTTCCTTTCTGATAATGCCATTAATTCTGCAGGTTCAGCTGGGGTGGATAAAAGCCCAAAGTAAATAATTTACAGACAGCCAAGAAAGCATATTTAAATGTTTTCTAATAGCTACTTCACATTAGTATCTGGACCTTTTATTTTATTCTTTGTAGAAGTTTCTTAATTAAGTTTGAGAGTGTACAGCCAACATTGCTCATGCTGTTTCTGCATTCCAGTTTCAGGTAGGAAAATCTCTGCAAGTTGCAGAGCTAAAACGTTAAAATCTACTGACTACCCCATGTGTGGTTTACTCTTCACAGAACTTACTCTGAAGGTCTCTTTTAGCCAGTAGACTGATGATTAGAGTGTCCAGAAGATTGTCTAGACATCTGGGTAGAATCCCATTCTTTCCCTAAAACAGCTGGAACCTGCACCAAAGAAATGCATCCTAATCTGTAAGTCACAGGATATGAAAGAACAGGTCTTTCTAATCACCATTGTCGACTGCTTCAAAGCTGTAAACATACTTGTTCCTTGGGGAACCAAGTAAGACATACAGCCCTCCATCCTGCTCAGTGACTGCCTGGCAGAGAAAACCTCCAGCAAAGCATCTTGTATAAGCATAGACCATCAGAACAATGCAGTTTGTCATTGCTTGCCTCTTCTGGGAAAGGTTCTTGATGGGTTTTGAACAGAAATTGAGTGTAAGTCAAGTCTGGTTTTGGTTCTCCCTACATAACTGTACCTCCCCACATATATTTTAAATCTAGTTCACCAATATTCGTGACAGCTAAAAATAACTTATCTTGAGAACTATGGGAGGTGAAAGTATGTGAGTAATTTCTAAGGGAAATTGCATGCTTTTGAATAACTATTATCAAATCTGTGATAAACTATTACAAAATCTAGATGGAATAACTGTCTCCTGAGAATGAAATTTAATGAAATACTTGGAGACAATTTGAACCGGTATGAAATGCTCACATACAGTTTTGGATAAATTGATCAGAGAAAATTTAATTGATAAAAAGTAAATCAGAAGTACATCCTGGGGTATAAGTAATAATATATCTTTAAATAAAAGACAAAGATAGAGTCTTCTGAGGAAAAATAGAATTAACATAGCATCCGCAATGTTGTAATTACTGTAAAACCATCAGTTCCTGGGAAGTGTTTCAGTGGTTGAAATATAACATCCAAGTATTCTTGAAATGGAATATATGCTGGGGTGGCTTAAGACAGGATCTTTAAGGGAATATTGACCTAATGCTTACTTTGCACAGCATTTTTTGAGTTATGATTTGTAGTTCCTTAAAGAAGGAGGTTTTCAGATTGTTTTAGCAAGTTTTGGACACTGCACCGTTCCAAGGTGGTGCACCTCTGAAGCATGCAAAATGAGTTGTCACCCCTCACAGCACTGAGCTCCTACCAGAATTTTGTGTTTATCCTGCTCCTTGATGTGGAAATATTTAAAAATTAATTCTAAGAACAGTAGTGATTCTCTCTTCAGCTATACCAAGGCAAAGTCAGTGCAGGCTGCAGTACCAGAGAGCCAAGACATTGTACTGTAAAACACAACGGCGGAGAATATGTGCCTCTGAGAGGTAACTCAAGAGAAAAAGTGTTCATGGATTTGTTAGGATTTAGCTCAAAATTCACGCTTAAAATTGTATAAGCAAGGGAGGTCTAGTCAGTAAAACAAAAACCATTATTCAGACCACCTTAATGCAAACACCCAACACCTGGCTGTCCAAACAGCTCTTGATATTACATTGACAGTAATAACTTGTGATCAGATTGTCTAAACATGTGTGTCCTATCATCAGGATGCCCCAAAGTATCCTGCCTATCCTCCTGGAGTATTTGTTCCAAAAGATCTTGAGTCTCATGTAAGTCCTCCTGTCTTATCCGTCAGTCCTCTAGAGATATTCTACAGATAACTTGGATACCCAAAAGCATCTTAAATGGCACTGGATCCTTCTTATCAGGCAAATTAATACAGTCCTAGAAGTCCACCAACAGAGCAACAGTTTAGAACTTAGCATATGTGTTTGATACATTGGTTTTGGTATCTTCATCTTCAGCTGAATCTCATCCATTGACAGGTTTAATTCAGCTGACTACATGTAGGTGGCCAGCAATATCTGAGGACCCATACTGTACCTGAGATGCACATGAAGCTGCAGCTACAACACAGGCTCTCTGAGAGGGCACCAACTTTCCCACGTGGCAGCTGAAGGCCAAGGGTGTCAGGAGCCTTGGTGCATCAATGAGTCTTAGTGCCCTTGACTAGCCTCACCTGAGGCCTCCACCCCCACCCATGGCCCAGAAGCATTATCTAAGCCCAATTTTGGAGCTCCGTTCTCCCTCAGCTAAACTGGAGGAGTGCTGATTTTCAGCTCAGTTACAGCCCTGCCCTTCCTTGCTCGGCAATGCTTGGCCAGGCAGCCCCTTGGGCTGGATCTCAACCCATGGACTGACTTGACCTATTGTAGCATCATCACTACAGTATGAATTGAGGGACAATGTTGCTGTAAGAGTGCATCTTCCCCACTTAGATGTTTGGCTATCTGTGCTCAAGGGCTCCCTAGAGCCGCTTCAGCTCCATTATCCAGATACAGACTTGCAGATCCAAATCGATGAAGGAGAAGTCTGTGTTGTGAGATATCCACAAGAGAAAGGTGTATCCTGCAGTCTCTAAAGCACTAGGGAAGCTTGCTGGTAGCATCTGATCCACACTTAGATTCAAAACATCCCAATCCTCAGGAGGGAATACTGAGATATGGATGATCTGATTAAAAAGCCGCTAAAGGCAATCCATCACACAATAGCTGAAATGTCCAGAATAACTCTAGAGGACATTGACACTCTATCCACTGCTGTAACACAAAGACATACCATCAGGATTGACGCAGGAGGCAGGAAGAATGGTCCTATTTGTTACAAGGGAGAGAGGGCTAAACACTGTCTTATGAAATATCTTCTTTTGCTTTGAATAGTTCTGCAGCAGAGAAAAAAGACGGGGGACTATTTACAAGACAAGCTGCTGCCGCCCGTTGACTCAGACCCAGACCCTGTGCTATTGGCAGTTTAGAAAAGATGTGCAGCCAGCACTGAATCATCTGGCTGCTATTCTCTCCATTTGTTCCCTGTCCAATATGTATTTGAAGCATCTTTTTAGTACAGCTGGCAGCATTACTTCCATTGGGTGCCCTTTCACAACAGGAAGGTTGTAGAGGAACAAGCCTTGAGGCTCAGAAGGTAGTCTGTAATCAAATTTTCACTAAATAGTACTGTACTAGTTCTGTTCCTCAAAGCTGGTCTGCCCTTGCTGCCTTGTGTATTTGTCCTTTTTCTGGGGTTCTGTGGCTCACTGTGCTCTCTTAACATTGGGACACAATCCTTAAGCACTCCCTTCTGATATCTTCTGCAAAAGTGTTCATGGGGCACTGGTTCCTTTCTGCCTGTCCATACGGATGGGTTTAGCTCCATTTTTCCATCTCGGTGAGGTGGTGCTTGTGGGCATATTCTGCCATGCAAAGAAGCTTGGGCTGTGGAGCCAGTTAGATGGGAACTGTGCTCAGGAGAATAGGGATAGAAGTCTTTCACGAACAGCCTTGCAGATGTTCATCATCACTGGTTGATTCAGAGTCCTTCCTCTGGTGGAGGTGCCATATAAGAGCCAGTACTGCCAAGGGATTCCAGTCTGTGAGGATGCATCTGGACCACACAGGTCCTTCCACTCCATCCTCCTTTTCTTTCTGCTGCATAAGAACAGAAGTGACCACAAGGCACCTACCTGTTTTGGTTCAGTAGCAGCCAGAACATTTCCCACTGGTGGTGCTGGTGTTGTTAGGCTCACCCTTCCCCACACAGAGAATCATGGAGGCAGAGGGCAGGGGTGATGCCCCAGTTTCCCCATCAGAGACAGAAACCCCAGCCCCAGAATCCCAGGGTTGGCCCAGAGAGCATCAGACCCAAAAGCTGGGTGAGACCTAGCCTCGTGGGTCCCTGGGGGGCAGCTCTCTGGGGCACTGCACAGACTGGGATTTGGGGCTTATTATGAGATGCTGGGAGAAGCATGCTGGGATTGTGTGAGACTAATTGTGGGATGCTTCTCTCTGAAGGGAGAAACCAAAGGTGGAGAAAGGGATGGATTTAAGTGGATTGGGAAAGAAATGCATAGTAAAATAAAGGGGTAGGGGGATAAAAGGGGTCAGCTGCCTGTAAACAGTTTGCTGGTTGGTACATTTGGCTGGCCATGCCCTTCATCCAGTCAGCATGGTCTGTCCTGTCTTATTAAATACCACTTCTAACTCCTTTCCTGGGTGTGAGCTCTCTATTCTTCATGCATGTGCATATTTGGGGTCTGAGTGCAGCACACTGGAGCCAGACCATGGGCCAGAGGCATCCATGTGTCTGTAGTCAGCATCTGGAGAAACTGGAGTGTGTGTGTAGTGCATGGGCATGTGTATCAGCATGTGGTTGGCAGTGAGTATCAAGCCAGTGAGCTGCGTGGTGCATTCCCTTTTGCCTGTAACAAGACTTGGAGCATAACAGGGTGATAGGCATATGAAACAGGAGGAACTGCAGTGACTGCATTTGGTTCCTGTGCCTTCAGGGTGGAAGAGTTTCCGAGGTTCACCCACAGCAGGGAGAGAGGATCAGGGTCACTGTCAGGGCAGCTGTGCTGCTGGTGTCAGAGTGGAGCTTTGTACACAAATCTATCATCTCACTTGACAGCATTTTCTGTTGTGCTGACCCAGTTTAAGTCACTGAATTAGGATTTTTAAAAGAATTTAGAATATGGGCAACGTAAGAGCTGACATAGACCAAGGCAATTACTGGGCAGAGCAGGTGGTGTTTGTGCCACTGCTTTTCTTGGATGTGATTCCAAGGAAGCTATGATTCAGGTCTCCCTGTCAAGAAAGGAGGCCTGCCATGTCACATGCTGGATTAATGTGCTGCTTGGATGCCCTCAGCTCTTCTAGGGTCCCTTCTAAGTGGAAGTGGGCTATTTGCACTGCAGGTTCACTTCCTGTGGATGCTCTCAGCCTCTCAGCAGTCCCCTCCTCAATTCCCCACCAAATAGCTGACTTCTCACCAGGGCCCCTGCCCACGGTTCCAGGATTTCCAGATCTACTGGCTCTTCACACTTGGCATTGGTGGGGGGAGAGTGAAGGACACCGAACTGCAGGGAAGACCCTGTGCAGAGGTGGAGTTTGCTCCTCGGACAGGAGAAGCCCTGCTGGAGAGGACTTTATCCACAATCCATGTCCTGCTCCTGCCTCTTCCCCTGGGCAAGCTTGCAGGCTGGCCTCCTGTAGTGCCTGGAGTATCAGGCTGGGACCAGCCATCTCCAGGGTCTGACCTGGGCTGCTGGGGTTGGGCAAACATGGTCTGTGGCTGCACCTTGTCTTTTTTGCCTGTTCGGACCCAGTTTTCATAAGCAGCATCCTTACTCCTCTGCTGAGAGCTCCAGAGAGCTTCATATCTGTTTTCTGCTTGTGTTTCTTTGCAGTGCTCAAGTCTATTTTCATGCTCAGATAACACTAACGAGTGCTGGAGGGCTTGAGAGCATTCGGAGGTGTGTAGGACACTGACAGACTGAAATATATCTGATGACTGCAGTTGACTTCCTCTTGCTTCACACTTTGTCTTGGGTTTTTATGTACTGGGAGTGTCCTACAAATCAAAGTGACTTGGTTACCAGAGAGGTAAATTAGAGGCTGCAGTTGAGAACTGAAAATGACCCCTTCTAAATCAGATTATTTCAGATTTTAATGCGATGCTTAAGGTAGAGGGACCGCCAGATTAAACGTTACAGAGCTGCCAATTTTTTCTTGATTTCTGTGTCTTTTACATTTTTGGCATAATAAAATAATGCTAAGATGCATATTAAGATATGATTTATGAGAGAGTGGGGTGTATGCATTAAAGAAGCTTAAAGCTGTAGCTGTTTAAAACATATGTTTCTGATATTAATTCATAATAGAAAGATATAGCATATTGCATTGTTATGAGAGAAGTTCAACACCTAATTCTATTTTTTCTTAAATGCTTTTGATCTATTTATGTAATATCTTTAATTGTTCTTGACCTTTAATTAGTTCACAATCAGCTCATGATTTGATTAATTTTTCTCTTAATTAAATTAAACTGTAACTAGAAGTATAAAGGTACAATTGTAAGTGAAATAAAAATCTTATTTTCAAAACATCTTTAAGCATTTGCTCAATATTCCCTGACTTTGTACTTTTCTTTTCTTTTACATACATTTGCTCAGAAAAAAAACCCAGTAGAATATATGGTAACATACTACAAAGAAATGCACACTGTAAGAACTCAATAGAACCTATTTTCTGAAATAAAAGAAAGCAAAAACCCCCCAAATTAAATTACATATCAATGATACATTCAGATATAAAGTCATAAACCCATTTTTGTAATTTAGAATATGAGAGTTCATACCTCTTTTCTATTAATGCAAATCATTATTTCAGTACACTCACCTTTGGGATTATTGTTTTCTCTCTTACATGATTTCATCTGCAAATTTCATTATGGTTCCCATCTGGCATTTCTTATATAATGTTTTGCCTTTGCTTTAGTGCACTCATTAAGGTAATTATAATTTAAAATAATTTCTGAAAATAAGCCTGAATGCATCTACTGTGTTCCTAAAACTTTGTTTGTATCTGTGGCACTAAAACTGTCAAGACCAATGGTTCTGCATGGCTTGGCTTTTTTCTGTCTGTTAAAATGCTCTTGCCACTTGTTATTTCAGACTTGTTGCTCTCATTGTCTAGGATGGGAAATAAAAAGGTCTTCTAAGTGGATTGAAAGGCACTGGAACTACCCTACATTCTTTTTGAAAGCAAAAAAAAAAGCTTTTAAAATCAAATATATTATTGCTTTTAAATGCAGCTGTGAGATCTTAGTTAGAGACAGCACCTGTACAGTCCATGACACAGAAGGTAACCATGACAGTAGGACTGCATTTCCTCAGTGGTTTTATCTAGTCCTATCCTTTTGGTTTCATGAGCAGTTTCTCCTTTCATCTCATCCCAGTTTCCAACTGGTAGTTTAATTTCTTGAATTAAATGAGCTCTTCCCATTAGCAAATCACTGAGGTTAGTCTTCCCAGATGAAGACTCTTGTAAAATGAATGTGTAATAGCTACCAGATGGCAAAGAGAAATCCATAAAAAAACATAATTTTCCCCCAGAAAAAGACTAGGCTTTGCCTAAATTTCATTTTTCTGAGCTGCCGTCCTGAGTGTGCCTTCACATTTTTCTCTAGGCAACATTACCTTTCTTACAGATGTGAGACATCACCCTATTCTCTTAATTCTATTTCAGCTTACTTTTTCTTCTTCCTTCTTGTCTGTTTTCCTTTTCCCCATTTTAACTCCATATACTTCTGTTGCTTGTTTAATTGCAGAACACTTTTTCCACTTTCATTATTTCCACTGCTTTAATCTACCTTAAACTCCCTCTGTATTTTTATTATCCCTCTTCATTGTGGCCATCACTGTTTCTGTGATGCTTCCCCTCATGTGCCAGATTCACTAATTTTGAGACACTCCTATTTTTGGTTTCTAATTCTCATCAAGCTTGATGAATTCCTCCACTGAAATCTTGCTGAAATACCTTGTTTCCAAAAATTCAGCCCTTCTCCAAGTAAGCAACTGAGCCAAAGGCAGTTACTGTTACCCCTCAATGGCAAAATGTTAATGGATACAGTCTTGAAAGCATACAGAAGAATTTAGTCCTTGAAAATTTAATCTTTTATAATGAGATCTGAGCACCAGTACCGGCAAAGCTGAGAATATACATGGACATAAGATATTCATCACTGTATCTATCAAATTGAATATACATTGGACAAAAGGGTGTTATCAACAAATTCAGCACTGATGAAAGGTTTTGCACAAAGTTATTTACTTCTGAGAGAAGGCTATCTCAGTTGTTTGAATGAGTAATTTTAAACAGTTTCTCTGTGAAATGCTATTATGCTTGGTGTATTTTATAGCCAGAAAAGCAAATTATATTTTAATATGCTTTTTTTTGTGTGTGTGGTGCATTCTCAAATAACTTTTCTTCATTTCCCTGTAGCTCTCATTAACATTTCTGTCTGTTGTGTTTAATTTAATGCTGTAATCTCTGAAGTCCTATTAAAAACAGTCAACACCACAAATGTATTGACATAAAAAAACACCCAGTTTCTGGTTAGGTTATGCTCCTCATATTACTAGCACAACTTTGGCTCTCAGGAGATATTTCTTTGGCTAACTGTTGCTTTAGATTGTATGGTCAAATGACCTTGTGGCAAGCTTCACAGCTTTTAATAATCCACAGTTTTATAAATGGGGGAAAGAACCCCAAACAAGCAAACAAACATAATAAAAGCCACTGGTCTTTTAAAACCCTTTTTCTTTGGGTCACCTTTTCTTAATTTGTGAATTTTTAAAGCTGCTAGCTGTAACATTATGTTTAAAAGAACTCTTCCTAATGCAGAATTTTGATTGTGATAAATTAAATACAACTTATTTGAAAGAAGTAATCTAGGACAAATTGTTTCTGCAGGTTGTGTATCAGGCCCATTCAGCACTTAAAGAGTGAAATTTGCTCAATATTTCCCAGTTCAACAGAGATACGCCACAAGACTGCGTCTGCATTCCTATGTAAGAGTGCAAACTGAAGTCACTTGAAGATAAATTCTTCACCTATCCAGACTGTTTCAATCCTGTGAAATGCCAAGGACCTCCTTCCTCTGTGTAGTCCAGGAGAGCTGGAACCCTCGAGAAACCTGCACAGGGAGCCAGTGCTCCTCTCTGCCCACCCTTGAAATATGCAAATCAAAAGGCTGGCCATGGCAGGCTCCTCATCACTTGTGAAGCTGAGTGCATGGGCTAAGATATCTCTTCACCAGCTACACCCTGGTAAACCTCGAGACTTCTTAATTCATCAAAAGGACTAGGGTGATTTACCAGTGAGTTGTAAAGTCTTCCCACTGAAGACTTTAACAAGGAGGTCCATAGGCACAACTATAGCTTAAGCCAGAAACTGCTTTCCTTTTAAATGAGAGTCACACGGATGATAGGCAAGTTAGCTACAGCACTCATGCTTTTCAAGACCTTTAATTTATAGAGAGGGGGGTACCCTGCCACTGCTCGCCAAAAGATGAGTTCAACACTGTCAGAAGACTAAATTTTACATAACCACCTCCCACACTGTAGTATTAGACTGACCATTCTGGGCTAGCCCTGAAAATAACCAAGATTTAACTCAGTTTTTGTGGGGATGTGCAACTCTAGCTCTTCTGTCTCAGGATTCCTTTAGAAAGATTAAGCAGATCAGCAAAATAACTGAATACAGAACACCCTAGGACTAAGCCCATGCACTGGCAGAGACTGGGAAGAGCTGGGCCTGGAGCTCAGCAGATCTCTCTATGCCAGACAGAACTGCCTCCTTCATAAGGATCCCTATCCTGCTCTTGGGGACAAAATCATTCCCTGGCTCTCCAGAGCTATGACTGGAATCACAGTAACAGGCCATGAAGGAAAGTGAGAGAGTATAATAATACTTTTAGACAACACACTCCACTGTGTTTCGCAGGCAGGAACTTCTGCTGGTCCTGATGGCTTCTTCCCAAGGACAGGCAGTGGTGAGGCTGTGACAGGCACTGGGCAGGAAGAAATCAGGGCTGGTATGGGCATCCACCCTCTATCTTCTGCCTGGCCTTGTCCCCCAGAGGCATGTGGATGATCAGCCACAGGTTGCTATCCCTGCTTCATACCGAAGTGTTGGCACCAGTTCAGTCCAGTCCACACCAGTTCTTATTATGCAGCAGCAGCAAAACTGGCTCACACAGACTCCGGATCTAGACGTATTTCCTCTTTTTTCCTTATAATGGATGTTTTTCAGTCGAGGTGTCAAAATGTAGTAAACTTTCTGGATGACATGGAAGTCTGTGCTGTCTTGCTGAATCATGAAAGGGAAGGAATATTACTTTTAAATATAAATTCTGCCTCTTTTTTATATCAAAAAAATATTAAAATGCTCTGAAAGACCATGGTTTATTTCTGAAAAACAAACTCCAAAATACTAAGTAATGTCAGGTTTGTGATGTATAACGAAATTCAGGATGTTTACATAGCTGTGGTTTGGGTTTTTTTTCTGCTAAAGAACTCATTCGTTATACTGGGGGGGAATACAATGTGGTAGAATTAAAAGTACTTGAGAAATCATAAATATGGCTGTTCCTAACTTTTGTGTATTTGAATATACAGCCTTAAAATCTTTTTTTTTTTAAGAGATTTTTTTTTCAGTGTGTGGAGAAATATTTATTTGCATTACAGTAATGCCCAGAAGACCCAGTTTGGTTCAAACCTATTTGTTGTGCTGTAGGTCAAAATCATGGTCTTTGGTACTGGAGTGAAAATTACTTGCTCTAGCATTGCAAAAGGCCACTGAAGGCAGAGAAAAGCAAATGGCAGTAATACGTAAGTCGCTGTCCCATACCATCTGAAGGAACCTCTCTGCATCTGCAACTCCAGCCTGCTGACCTCCAGTGCAATAAGTCCTGCAAACCATTTCTTTTGCCCAGATAGAAATGTGAGGTTACCTGAATAACTCACATAGTCCATAGAAACTGTTAAAACCCAACAGCCGGTGCATGGTGCTTTAGAGGCCCTGAATCCTTCATGTATTAAGTATGTACAATATTACATAGAAGACCTGGAAAACTTTATATAATTTGCTTAAAACCACATTTGTCTGATTAGTGTTTCAAAATTTCTAATAACAATAGCTCTAATAACACTGCTGGATCATTGCTAATCACACAGTGTTATTTCTTTCTGCATTCCTCTTTCTCACTGTTCATTTGGAAAAAGCAAAATAGCAAGATTTTCCACAGCTTCTAAGTATACTTGTTTCTAATCTTCACTATTTGCCACTGATTGCGCTTTGCTGCTTGTGTTGAGAGGTGAGAATGAGATGCATCCCCAGTTAAAGAAAAGAAGGTAAAAGCTCAGCAAAGAAGGTAAGTAAGAGGTTTTTCTCATTTTCCATAAAGCTGTTCTTGTTTTTTTTCAGAACATCTTGCTGAGAAACGCATTCAGTTAATTAGATAAATCTTTTTCTCCATTTTAAACAACTTTAAACATAATTTAAAACAATTGCCAGGAAACCCCAACTATGCATGCATGTTTAAAATAATATTGTATTATATGAGGGAAAGTGAAATCAAGGTACTCATACTGTCTGTGTTATACGAGTTAATCAATGCTATCACTAACACCCTCTTTGGCAAGAACTGATATTGCCCCCATATCGATTGCTGCTCCCTGGCTTGTTACTCAGCTTAGTGCTGCTTCATGTCCCTGGAGAGGCAGATGGCTCCTTTCATGCAGCAGCAGGTCTTTTCATCAGTCTTCTATGACATCTCTGTTTTCTGTTTACAGATATATATATTTCTGAAAGAATTTTCTCCTTCTTCAGAGTTATGATTTTCCAGGATCCTACCTGATCACAATATAAGCGCATTGATCACTTAGATACATTTCTGCACTGTTATAAACCCAGAGGAAGGATACTACATTTACGCTTCTGAAAGTATACTGAGAACACTCTTCTCCACATTAAGAATTTGATCTTTTCAAATTAGTGTTTAAAAAGTAATTACACTAAAAAAAAAACAACAAACCCTTGACAAAAAAAAAAGAAAAAAGGAAAAAAAGGGGTATCCTTGTGTAGCTAATTAGCCACTTAGCAGCCATCAGAAATTATCATTTTTATTTCTGTAAACAATGACTGGTATTTTAGAAGGCATCTGAGCATCCAAGCAATGAAATGATGAACAGATACTAAAGTGAAACAGATACTAAAGTGCAAATGTATTTTCTGAAGTGTAATGAAACCAAAAGTTGCAGAGAAGCAGAATAATTGGTTGGTTAGTTAAATAGAGAAGAGATTCAGAGCAGCCCTACGAAGAAGGACTTGGGCGTGTTGGTCAATGAGAAACTTAACATGAGGTGGCAGTGTGCACTTGCACCCCCGAAAGCCAACTGTATCCTGGGCTGCATCAAAAGGAACGTGACCAGCAGGTCGAAGGCGGTGATCCTGCCCCTCTACTCTGCTCTCGTGAGACCTCACTTGGCGTATTGTGTACAGTTCTGGTGTCCTCCACATAAGAAGGACATGGAAGTGGTGGAACAAGTCCAGAGCAGGGCCACGAGGATGTCAGGGGACTGGAACACCTCCCGTATGAAGATAGGCTGAGAAAGTTGGGGCTGTTCAGCCTGGAGAAGAGAAGGCTGCGTGGAGACCTCCTAGCAGCTTTCCAGTATCTGAAGGGGGCCTATAGGGATGCTGGGGAGGGACTCTTCATTAGGGACTGTAGTGATAGGACAAGGGGTAACGGGTTAAAACTTAAACAGGGGAAGTTTGGATTGGATATAAGGAGGAAATTCTTTGCTGTGAGGGTAGTGAGGCACTGGATTGGGTTGCCCAGGGAGGTTGTGAATGCTCCATCCCTGGCAGTGCTCAAGGCCAGGTTGGACAGAGCTTTGTGTGGCATGGTTTAGTGTGAGGTATCCCTGCCCGTGGCAGGGGGGTTGGAACTAGATGATCTTAAGGTCCTTTCCAACCCTAACTATTCTATGATTCTATGATTCTATAATACATTGCCTTACAATTCCTGTTATCAAAACCATTTTGACCTTGTTTGAAAGCAAATGTTACATCCAAACTAGGACCATATGTTTTATATAGTAAATACATATCTCAGGTCTCCTTGTAGTATTTCAGAAATATCAACAAGTACTTGAGAGAAATATCTCTACTTTTCTTTCTACCTGCTTTTTAGAAATCAATGCCAGTTATCTCATCAGCTGCGGAAAGTCAGTTTACTATCTGAACTTGGCTTTGCAAGGGAATAAGTAACACTCAAATCAATATCTGACCCAGGACCAGAATTCTAGGTATAGCCATACTCACATGAGAATATCTGTGTAAATGACTGCTATGCCATAGACTTGTCCTGTACATTACTTATAGGGTTTAATTCACTTGAAGTCAACTGAAAGTCTCCATTAAAGGAAGATGAAATGGTTCCTTAGTAATTTAGCATAAACTGTGCACAATTTCAGTACAAGCCACTCACTTTAAGTGGTGGGGTTTTTTTTGTTTGGTTGTTTTGGGTTGGTTTTATTTTGTGGTTATTCTTTTGCTGGTTTTGTTGGTTTTTTGTTGTTTTTTTTTTTGTGGGGGTGGGTTTGGTGTTTTTGGGCTGTGGTTTTGGTTTTGTTTTGTTTTTTTTTTTAATAAGAAGAGATTTATTAAAGTTGCGTGGAGTTTTATAATGAAAATGGCCTGTACAGTTATGCAGTCTAAAGGGGAGGTTGGGTTTCCTTCTTTCAATTTATTTAAGAGGTGGACCAAGATTTCCCAATGTTTTGACAGCCTATCTCCTTGTTCAAGCTTCAGTGTAGTGAGAACATTATCCTTTAATCCTTTAGTATTCTGGTCATTGTGGGCAGCCAAATTTCTGAACAAAAATCAGTAGATGTTTAAGCAATATTGCAAATTTGGAAAAAGTGATGAAGAAAATGAGAATTAGAAGATAAACCCAAATATCATTATATCACAATTACTGGAAAGCAATATATCTTAGTTGTTACTGAGCAAGTCTAGATCATGGGAGCTCAATCTTCTACTCCCAGCTATTCTGTTTTGACACAAAACATAATTGCAAAATTCCAGTACTTACAGACACATTTATTCATCTCTTAGTACCATTATTCACATTGTATCAGGTTTTTATTTTTGCTTTTTAGCTTGAATAGATATGCTATTAATTCAATGTAGTTGTTCTTCAAAGTCAAACATTAGTAGGCTGAAATGAAATAACCAACTAGTTTTCTTGAAGACTCTTCAGGTTACCTTACAGTGGAGAACAAATTATGTCTCTAATATGCCATTCAAAAGCAGAGCAGACTGATGGAGACTGCAATTCTTCTTTCCAATATCAGAGAAGTTAATTTTGAAGGCAATTCTGAAGTACATTTTGAACAAGTGGCTTACAACATAGAAAAACTTCAATAAAACCAAGAAAAGCAGAACAGAATATTAGATGAATTTTGAAGACTCAAAAATAGTTTTTGAGTGATAAGGTGCAACTAACTGGAAGGAGTGGAGACAGTTCTCATTTCTTTGTCTCTTTCAACACATCTATAAGGTATTTGTCAGATTCTTGGCTCTTACAATGAAATAGGTAGTCCAGTCCTGTATCAAATGTACTCCACTATGTGATGCTTCATTAAGCTCCTGAAGCAAGCAAAGCCATGTTCCTTGTTGAAAGGGGCTTTCCTAAAAGAGTGAGTGCCATCAATAAGGACAGGGGATATACAGGAAGGTTTGGAAGGAAGGTGCTGACTGTTGAGGCCTCTGAAAGCAGCACAGTGCTGGGTGCTGAGGGATCAGACTGGGACTGTGCAGCTTTGAACAGGTATCCAGGGCAGAGTGCTAGGGCCTATGCACTGAAATCAGAATCCCTCTTAATTTAAAATGTCTAGGTTTCACAAATGTCAGTTTTGTTCCGCATTGACACATGGAAGAACTGGCTGAAAACCAATGAAAGATGCTCATCTACCCCAGTCGCATGGTTTCCCTAAGACTTTGATGCCAAAGGCTGAAGTGCAGACTGCCAGACCAATTCCTTATTGTAAAGCTAGAGATCCTACTGGTCAGGGAGAGTGAGGAGCATCACAGTGAAGGAGAAGTAATCCGTAAGCTTTCTTAGTTTGATTAGTGTGAAGACATTGGAGTCCTCATAGAGGGAAAAAAAAACTTTTTAGGTGGAACATCATCAGTAAGGGAAGCAAAGGAGGGAAAAGGCTATGGTAATTGAGAGAGTCTGGTTCTTAAACTGACTGGCTTTAAGATAAGATCCTCCATGGAGCAGACTAATCGACTTATCGACTTCTAAGAGGAAATGCTCTTGGCAAGGAATCATTTGATTACAAAAGTCTCTGTGGTAGGGTATTTTGTGGAGAGTAATGACAGACAATATCTTGTGTGAATGCTTCTTACTGAGCATGTAAAACCAAACAGCAGTTGCCTGAAATGGTTAAAGTGTTCTGTGAAAAAAAACATTGAAAAATAAATCTGATCCATTTGAGCCTATTATAACACCCATATCCTCACAGAACAGAACAGATTTGCACTCTCAATGCCATCTGGAATAGAATTATGTTAGCAGTCTCTAAAAAATACAAATTAACTCTTTCATGCATTTCTATAGTGTGATCCTTCATTTTTCTATTCACATCCACTGTTGGTTACAAATCACAACTTTAAAGTCATTGTGTGAATGTTGCATTTGCTTACTGATCAGCTCAGAAAGAGTAATAATGTTTGTGTAACAGATATATGAAACACGAAAAATAATTTCAAAGGAGTCTTTCTCTGTCATTGAGTAATGGATTTTACTAAGATATAGCTGTAACAGATGCTGCTTAAACTTCCCATATTATATATACTTACAAGTAAAATGAGCATCAGGTATGTACGATCAGTGTTTTACAGGTGTTTAAAGTAACAGGTGCAACATGTAAATAATAAAAAAGTCAGTTAAAATATAAGAATATGTTTTTTTTTTACTGCTGGAAGGGAGACCTCAGTGGATTCATGTTGCTCAAATAATTGGTTATTAACATTAATGTTCAGTTTTAAAGCAGCAGTGCATTTGATTTGCAATTAAAAAAATGAGGTTTTCTCTTTCTCAACTATTAGTTGTTTACAAGAAGTTGGGAATAGTTTTGCATAAATAAGTTTCAGACACAAGGCTGTTTCTGAAATGCTCACTTAAATGATTCAGTAACTGTGACTCACTTTTTGTAGCCGATCACTCAAAGCACACGGTATTGGTCCCCCTCTATGAAAGGAAGACATAAAACGGAGAACGTATAACTCACTTTCTGAATGGATGGAAGAAACAGAACTAAAATTTATGAAAACATCAAGTTTCACAAAGTTTTTAAGATTACCTGATGTATGATGTAGTCATAGCAGAGTAAGAAATAAGATCATAAATATTTTAGTCCCCGAGCAGTTCAGAGGGTTATGGGGGTTTTCCTCTGGGTCTCAAAATTTGCATTGTTTAATTCTTTTCATACTTTAAGTCTTTAAGATTTTTATCTTGTTTATCCCATGAGTGGCCCCATCTGGATGACATGAGCTACATGGAACTGGAGTTAAAAAGATATCCTGTAATACATGCAAAATGATTATTCGCATATTAATTCCACCAAAGTTTAGGCATTTCATTCTTGGATTACTTGCTTGATGGGAAGGGAGCACTGAGAGCCGAAGAAGTGTTTTAGACTGATTCACTGAGAAAAAGGATAAAACAATTTTGATCATTATTTCCAATTTAATGCATCTTCCTAGAAAGGGCAATCACCCAAGCTGTGCATAGCTCTCCACCTGCAGCCTAATTGGGTTGATTCAAAGCAGTCCTATCCAGATCTGGAGCAAAGAACTTTCCTGAAATCTGTACACTGAATGCCTAGACAATAAGCTTGCTGGTGCTAAAAAGGACTCAAGAGGAATGACTCATCTCTCCACAATTTTAAGTTCTAAGATGTGTCTAAACCACTTAGTCACTCCAAAGGTCCCTTCATCCAATGGAGAATAATAGGCAATTCTATTTTAGATATCCTATTTTAGGTGAAATGACTGTGAAGAGTCATTAAGACCTGTTTCAATGTAAGGTTTTCTACCCTGTGCTTCTCTAAAGTTTGGCTAGATGACTCTCACTCATGGCTGTAATGTAGCTCATCCATACGGGGAGTTCTGCTGTGAGCTTTAAGGCAATAGATTAGACCCGCAACTTTTTGAGGCTTTTAATCAGTACTATGGAGCTGCCTCAGGCATAGGAGTGTCCTAACAGAGGCAATGCAAAATAACTCTTTGTTCTAAGTTCCTGAGAACAGATTGGACATGTTATTCTGGACTTAATGACCTTGCTTTACAAAGGTTACTTCTTTACATTTTTCTTTTTTTTTAGGGTGCAGGTAAGCTAAATGTTTCTGCATGGCACTATATAACATGGGTTTTGCAGAATTCCCTAGATATCTTTCATGAGGAACTGAAAAGACTGACCTCACTCTGTAGGTACCAGAATCAAATAATAGTTTCTCTTACTTCAGAAGGAACAGGAGCCACATGGGTTAATGTGTTGTCATCGTGATGGCAGGTATGCATTGGTAATGCGAGTAACATGTCAGATCCTAACAATGAAATGTAAAAGAGAAGCAGCCCAGATGACATGGTGGAGCACTGCAGCCAAATCTTCTTACATTTTGTCAGACAAGTCTAATGTACTTACACTTCAGAGCAAAGCCCTTGAAACAGCATTTCCATCAGGAAGCCTGAAATGGCAGTAAAGAAATAAGTCTGACAAAGCTTTTGTTTCTAATCACTAAACCAAGTACTGGTGTGTTATCCATGACCAACAGTATTGTTTACAGGCTTGGTTGCTGTAGTGATACCATCATATGAATACTGCAACGGAGACTGAACCCTTCCTGCAATAGAAGTGGTTTTCAAGCAGCTTTCATTTGCTTGTTTACAAAATTGTCTATAGTTTTCCGAGCACAAAGCCTAACAAAATAGAAATAGACGTATGGAAATTCTGCAGCATTGCCTTTCTGTGCAGAGGACAGATAGAGAAACTTATTCCAAATTACAAGGAGATGATGTATGAGGGGGCCTTCTACAAGTCATAGACTTGAAGCCTTGTTTCTTGATCCAGGGTTTGGTGTGACTCCAGGATCAACACACTTTACTGTGTCAGAAAGCAAGGTCCATCAGCAATACCTTCCCCAGCATCCCAGCACCGACTCACTGTTTCAGGTGCAAGTGCAAGCTCTGAAAGCTCCCTGCAGCTTCCAGAAGGGATATGAAACTTCCTGCTAGCCATCCTGCTAGTCAGTGCAATCCTGTGTTTTGGCATCTTGCAGGAGTTAAGTGCTGCTTCTCCAAAACCATTTTGAGCACCAGTGTTGACCATTGCTAGCCTACTCCTTGCAAGGAGAATACGCCTGCCAATTTTTATATAGCTTGAATAAGCATGGGAGATTTATTTTGCATGCTACAATCCCTGCCCTTAGTTTGATGGCTGGAGATGAGGAGTGAAACCAATGGAGAAAAATAATTGCCAAACTTTTGTCCTTTTTGTCCTCTCTGTTCTTTCTTTCTGGATTGTGTTACGCTCATGTCAGAAACAACCAGCTTGTTCCCTAATATTACAGTATCACAGTATCACAGTATGCTAGAGATTGGAAGGGACCTCAAAAGATCATCTAGTCCAATCCCCCTGCCGGAGCAGGAACACCTAGATAATGTTACACAGGAATGTGTCCAGGCGGGCTTTGAAAGTCTCCAGGGAAGGAGACTCCACAACCTACCTGGGCAGCCTGTTCCAGTGTTCCGTCACCCTCACTGAGAAGAAGTTTCTTCTCAAGTTTAAGTGGAACCTCTTGTGTTCCAGTTTGTACCCATTACCCCTTGTCCTATCATTGTTTGCCACTGAGTAGAGCCTGGCTCCATCCTCGTGACACTCCCCCTTTATATATTTATATACACTAATAAGGTCACCCCTCAGTCTCCTCTTCTCCAAACTATAGAGTCCCAGCTCCCTCAGTCTTTCCTCATAAGGGAGATAATATTATTTGTATTCTTTTTCTCCCATCCCTTATCATAATACTGGGACACTGCGGCAGACACGTATTAGTGTTCTCAGCTATCTGAAGCAAACCTACCACCTATCCTTTGCCCTGATGTGAAATTTTGTGCAGCAACACACATTTCAAGTGTGCAGCAACAAGCTTAAAATATTATTCCTACAATGTCTCCAAGGTTTTTCAGGAGCCTTTCCCTGGAAAAGAGCCTATTCTGTGTCTGTGGAGTGGGAATGGAGGAGATGAACCTGGCAAAGCATTAATCTGTTTCTGCAATGCTATGACTATCCAGCTGTTTTGTGTTTTAAACAAATGCTTCTGGATTTGGTGGTTTGGTGTTTCTGTTTTTTTTTTTTCAAATGTGAAGAATGAATAACTATTCAGTTTCCAAAAGAAAATGTTCATCCAGCTACAGTGCTTTTACCTCCACTCAAAAATAGATCTATTGTCCAAATCTATTGAAAATTTTAAGTGTTTGAGTTTACATACCTAACCTGGTAAGCCAGAATTCTACAACAGAAATTCCTAGTCCTTGCCTGGAGTACAGGATGAGGTGCATTTCAAAACAGTTAGTATCTTGCATAGGAGTTGCTATATGCTACATGGTTGGAATATTTAGGGTCTGAACCTGGATCTCAAATTCTGGACTTGTCTTAGCTCTTCTACTAGTTTCTGACTTTTCTGCCTTTCTTTGCCCAGGATTAAACTGTAATTCAGTCTTTGGAGATTTTAATTTTTCTTTTCATTATTTTTACAATCAGCAGAGAAGGCTGTGTGGAGACCTCATAGCAGCCTTCCAGTATCTGAGAAAGGCCTATAAGGATGCTGCGTAGGGACTCTTCATTAGGGACCGTCGTGGTAGGACAAGGGGAATGGGTTTAAACTTAAACAGGTGAAGTTTAGATTGGATATAAGGAAGAAGTGCTTTACTGTAAGGGTGGTGAGGCATTGGAATAGGTTGCCCAAGGAAGTTGTGAATGCTCCATCCCTGGCAGTGTTCAAGGCCAGGTTGGACAGAGCCTTGGATGACATGGTTTAGTGTGAGGTGGGACAGGGTGGTTGGAAGTAGATGATCTTAAGGTCCTTTCCAACCCTAACTATTCTATGATTCTATGTATTTTCATCTTGCCTACTTTTACTTAGATTACTGATTGTCTTTGTCAAAATCTTTCATTTAATTAGCAAATTATATTTTACCTTGCTAATTGAACACCTCTACACAGGAAGGATAGTTGAGGAAATGAAACTTTCTGGGAAAAAGCCATATTGCACTGGCTAGAACTGAATGTACAAATAATGCTTTATCATTCAACACATTCACATTCTAGACTATTTGTTCCTTGGGCAAGTTCAGTGGCATTGAATACATCCTCCCAAGTGCAATTGGCCTACTGGGGCCTCCTTCACAGTTCTGGGAGGCTGGCTGGTGAAAATATGAGAAGTAGGCAAGCTGGAGAGGAAGCTGAGGATATGCAGAGCAGCTCCTTCTGCCTGTGTGCCTTGTGGTCTGCAGTTCACTGGTGATAGGTGAGGACAAGAACTTTCCGTTTCCTTATTTTGGCTTGTGTATTGTCACATCTGTTCTAATGAAGTCTCTTGCTGGACAGCTGATGGGAGCATTTGCAGCATAATGCAGCCTCTGTATTATAGTGATGGCCAGTGGCATTTTGTTAGCTCGTGCTGCCAGTATTTCCATTGTGATGCTTGGCACAAGCAAACTGGATTTATCTCCATATGGTGAAAAGCAGTCTGCGTAACAGAGGCCATAATTTGGATGTTGGTTTTGGTCCCTTTTGTGGCTCAACCATGTATCCAACTTTTACACAACAAAGCCAGCACTGGCTGGAAAGTGGACCACATTTCTCCATTATATCAGCAGACTTGCCGGGGGAACATGTCGCATTATTCGTACAACAAACTCATATGAATACTTTTTGGATGAGCTTTGCTCCTTTACACTGTGAAATTGAATATAGGGTTTGGTTTCCCCTACACATTTGGATGGAAGGAACTTTAGGAAAGGGTTGTGTTTCGATTTGGTGCAACACCTGCACAATGGGATCTTGCCTCCTGGGCATGTTTGCAGAAGCAGTTACATTAACTCTCTAAATGCATGTCATGGTTTAAGCCCAGTCAGCAACCCAGAACCACGCAGCCGCTCGCTCACTCCCCCCTCTTCCTTTCCCCTTCTCCTGGAGGGATGGGGAGGAGAATCCAAAGAATGTAACTCCCATGGGTTGAGATAAGAGCAGTCCAGTAACTAAGGTATAACACAAACCACTGCTGCTGCCACCAATAATAATAATGATAAGGGAAATAACAACGGAAGAGAATACAATCGCTCACCACCCGCTGACCGATAGCCAGCGCAATCTGAGCAGATATCTAGCCCTTTGGGTAACTGCCCCCAGTTTATATACTGGGCATGACGTGCTGTGGTATGGAATACACCTTTGGATAGTTTGGGTCAGGTGTCCTGTCTCTGCTTCCTCCCGGCTTCCCCTCCTCCCTGGCAGAGCATGAGACTCAGAAAGCCCTTGGTCAGAGTAAACATTACTGAGCAGCAGCTAAAAACATCGGTGTTATCAGCGCTGTTCCCAGGCTGAAAGTCAAAACCACAGCACTGCACCAGCTACTATAAAGGAGAAAAATGACTGCTACTGCTGAACACAGGACAACTCAGAAGGCAGATAACTTCCCAGAGGTATTTCTTTTTTTATTTGTTACTGGAGTCTGGTTTCCTATAAACAGATGTATTACATGACAGTTTGGTTTTGAAAAACTGTAAGCTTATAGCTTCCTGTAATTTGGAAAACTGTAGTTCTGCTGGTTTCTAATCAATACTGTTCTTGTAGCTGTGTGAGAAACACCACACTTGTTTCTTTTGACTTGGATTTTATTTCTAATATAGGAAAACAGAACACAGGTTTGTGGGGACGGTTTGTCTACATTTTGTCACTGAAAGGCTGTGATTGTCAGTTCTTCCATCTGTTATTCAACAAATCCTGCCAGCAAGAGAAGATAGGAGGGTTAAATGAGGACTGACAGCAGAAGTAACAAATAGCAGGAACTGGAAATACATTAAACCAGATCTTATTCCTTTAACTTGATGTTTACTTTTTACAAAAAGGTTTTTTATTGTTGATCTACGGAAGAACAGTGAAGCCGCATGCTTACATCTAGTTCAGGGCAGAGATGTTTCTGATATACAGGGCTGAATGGCTAGGATGAGGTATGAATTATTAGTATATGATCTAATTTGTGTTATGGACCTATGATGCATGTTAGTTAATGAGCTGAAAAGAATTTCTTCCTCTGCACAGAACCATGTATTCTTCATTCCTTATGAGAAGATATGAGGACTAAAACACACAAGGTCGGTCACAAAAAGACACTGGTAAATCTCAGCTGAAGAATGTCAACTTCTTATTTAAATTAAATTTAAATTAATTTTCTCTTTCCTGTTCTACCTTCATCGTTTTTTTTTCTCATATACTCAGAATAAATTATGGCTTAATCTATCTGTTCAAGGCTTCAGTAGTAATAGTTTTTATCACTGCAGCATCTAACACACATTACAAAAGCTATGGAGGGGTCCCACTGAGCCTGTAACTAGCAGTTTCTGACATCGTGTTCTAAAGGCCCTAATGATATTGATAGTTTAGGACAAAAGAGCTGTAAGTTTACAAATGTTGCTTTCCTGGACAGCAGTTCTTAAGCAGAGACATGTTAATGTTGGAATATTTTTCCATAATTCAACATGGTTGGATTGCATAACATATTTCATACCACAGGCTGAGAGTTAAAATTCACAAATCTGTAACACAGAGCCAGCTGTACAGAGTGACATTGTTCATTATCTTTTGACCAATTTCAAGCCAATTGCATTTTTAGTTGTGCTGAAAAATTATGTTTAGGACAAGTCAATTCACTGTGCTTGTATTTTATGGCAGCTGCAAGAGGTCGCTCTGAAGTACTGTCTAAGTTCTCCTGAGAACCTGATTAATGCATTAGGTTGTGAAGAGTCATGCACACTTCAGCCATTTCTCAGGAGCTATCTCTGCTGCACAGAGTTGGAAATAGACCTGCCTTTCTGAGTCAAGCCATTGGAAATAAAACAGGTATTAGCTTACAGAACTATACAGAAATACTACATGACTTACAAGCACTTTTTATTTTCTTAAAAGCTGCATAATACTAGGTATAATTAGACAAAACCTTGTATCTGCAGGAGTCTTCCTTTGCTTGATAAGAAAGATGATTTAATTTTGAGAAGCTGTAACAAAGTAATGTTTTTTCACATCATAATAGGTATTTTACGTAATTTTAAGCAGATGAGCACAACTACAGACTTTTTAAAACACTGAACCTAACTTCAGGCTGTTCTGGGCTCCTCTCTCTCTGTCATGTGAAGTGCATCTCACAGACAGCTTCTTTTGGGGAGAACTGAGAAACACTGGGAGCAACTAATGTTTACATTGGCTGGTGTTGGGCCTGCTTTTGTGACATCAGGTGGGAT
The DNA here is from genome assembly GCF_034315485.1 of Pezoporus occidentalis. NCBI lineage: Eukaryota > Metazoa > Chordata > Aves > Psittaciformes > Psittacidae > Pezoporus > Pezoporus occidentalis. The sequence continues at coordinate 16,702,092 of NW_026914940.1, read as the reverse complement.
CCCTTCCTTATTCTTACCTCAGCTAAAGAGGTTGCTGAGGTCTGCAGACAGAAACGTAGCATAAGTAAAATAGATGAGTGCCCCAAAAACCTTTAAATATGCTTTGCTGTTAGTCTAGAATTCTTTTGTCTCACACAGAAATCCTGCAATAGGGAAGTCTGGAAGAACCACCTGCACAAAATTTCCTTCCTGTTTTCTGTAAGGACACATGTGCATGCTTATGCTTTTCAACCACATCTGTGCGAGACACATGGGCATGAGCTTTGATCTCCTTCCTGCTGACAGTGCCATCCTCCAGCAGACGCACCAATCCTATACAGGGGTGTCAAGCTTTTGTCAGAAACTTAAGTGCCTTCTCAAATTCTTACAGAAGTGAGTGCATGGCAGCTCTGTTTTTGTCTGAAGATGTATGTGTTTTGTGGAATTTGTGTTTAAATAAAAGGTAAAGCCATAATCATTACAGGACTTATTAAAACTCTCAAAAAACCCTCCCTAATTAGCAAGAAGCTATAACTGAAAAATGTGCCTCAGTCCTAGACATACTATTGACTCCAACCCTCCTCTTTGATTAATGATGCTTTCAAGTGCCTAGAGCCCTGAAGACCCTTTGTCTGCAATAATAGGTATGACTACAGCCTGTGCTGCTCTACCCTTTCTACATTGAAGCCATGTGATAAGCACAGACAGCTATGTACCCAAAGCATCAGCAACAGCTGCTCTAACTTAGATGGCAGGTATCTCAACATAATATGTTCTATTAGGACTGCATTTATGAGTGTATACCTCAGCGGAAGTTTGAGAGCACAATACTGTAAAAAACAAGAAAAGTATGTCACTCATTATCAAAATAATTAGAACAAGATGAGAATACTTTGTTCTGCCTGAAAACAAAATTAAATGGGCATTGCCTTCTAAAAGACTTCATATCTTTCTCTGTTCCTTTTTTCTCCTTTTTGTGCTTAAACATATTTGCTATGTGGCAATCCTACCTCACAGTTGGCCAGAAAAACTCCTATCCTGGGGGACAATTACTCAACTTGCATAGTTAATATTAAATCAAGATTGAAGTGCCTTATTGACTTGCTAACACCACATAATTAAAGTGATCGGTGAACTATGCACTTGGGATCAATACCAGTACAGTACAACAGGTATATCACAAAATTAGACTCTTGTAAATCATTAATGAACAAGAATTTCTAAATACTTTTCTAAAACCCCCAGAAGTGACAAATTCACCCATAGGCACCAGCACACCCACATGTCCTGGACATGGGGGTTCTCCAACGTGGTCTCTGCAGCCTGGGACTGCTTTTTGCTGGGCTTTCTCCAGCATTTCCCCATCTATCTTGTACTGGGGAGCCCAGTACACATCATTGAGATGTGTCTCCTCAGGGCTGAGCAGAGGAGCAGGACTGCCTCCCTTGACCTTCTGGCAATGCTCTGCTTCATGCGCCCCAGGAGGCTGTTTGCTTTCTCCAAAGTAAGAATGACAAAGAAGAATTTTAGTGATGTTTAAACAGTTCTGGTGGGTTTGGACCACACTGTACCCAACTAAAAGCTGATCCTAAGCATAAACAAATGTACATAATTTTTCAGAGTGTTAGTCTACACTGCAGTGTACAAGAAAGCTGCAGAGGGACTTTTTATAAGGGCTGTAGGCACAGGACTAGGGGTAATGGCTTTAAACTGAAAGACACTGCCCCATACCAGGAAGTATTTAAAGCCAGGTTGGATAGAGCAACCTGGTCTATCGGAAGGTGTCCCTGTCCATGGCAGGGGAATGGAATTGGATGTCCTTTAAGGTCTCTTCCATCTCAAACCACTCTATGATTCTATGATTTTCACTATTATTGTTTCCTGTACTAGGAAACCAAGGTTAATGTGGGCTTGCTTTAAGTGCTGTAGCTATACCCTTTGATGACATTTTTTGAAAATACTTGGTTTTAAGCTAAAATACTGAATTTTTAGCCAATGTTACTGATGTTCTATCATATGATCCTTTCTGCCATGGCATTGGAACCGGCTGCCCAGGGAAATGGTGGAGTCACGGTCTCTGGAAGTGTTCAAAAAATACGTAGATGAGGCCCTCAGTGACATGGTTTAGTGGTGGACTTGGCAGGCCTCGGGTAAAGGTTGGACCTGATGATCTTAAAGGCCTTTTCCAACCTAGTTGATTCTATGATTCTATGAAGTCTGCTGTGGGATAGAAATGGCAGAACAGATGTGGAGAGGTAGTTTCTTATCTTTAGGGTGATATTCTACAAATAGCACAGTAACATCTTTAATTTGGTGCCTTTGTGGTGACTGAGCTATTTTCTAAATTTGTGGTAGTAAGTGCATGTTGTAGCTTCATGTTTTAGAGCTGCAATGTCCTGTACTGTTTGTTACTCAGTATTAATGCTTTGCTCTTTCTGTCTGTAAGAGCTGAGAGCAGAACTGGCCTTAATCTGCAAAATGATTTGCTAGTCTCAGTCCATAACGTGATAGATAACCTTGCTGCATAAACAACAGGACTGACAAACACTTCTTGGGAGACTTTGAATTTAAAATCAAGAGGTCTGGAAATAGAAGCTAAAGCTGCCACTGGATAAAGACTCAGCCACACTTCCTCATGGGCATTTCTAGGAAACTTTTATCTCCAGAGCTGGTGAAAGGAGTGAATCAACTGATACATCCCAGGACATTTCTCTCATTCTTTTGAGTCTTTCATAAAAGGCACGGGATGCAATAAAAGCAGCCTTTCCCTAAAGAGAATCAATCAGCTATCTAACTGCATTTCCTTTCTGAAACAGAGATCAGCTGCTGTACAAGAAAGCACAAAAGACATTACAAAACAGCCTTCACACAATGAAAGCATCTTCCTAATTCTCTATAATTAGAATGACTTTTGAACGAGAAACAGTCTGTACAATTTGTGCAGCCTGGGAGACTTCCTGCTCCAAGGAGCTATGAAATAATAACCTAAAGTGGGCTGCATCAAACTTTCCCCTGCAGAATTAATTTTATCTCCTGGACATCAGCGGGAGTTTTGTGATGAGTTCATAGGGTATGTGGGCAGAGGGGAACACTGTGGTAACACAGTTTGCTCTCTATGTAACAGATGATGAGGCAGATCCACAAATTTTCACACCTAGACAATTTCTGGTAGAGCAAGACGTACTCTTTTCGTCTCCAGTGTTTTCCCTTGGCTTCCTTCTCCCCCTGGTGCCAGTTGCATATGCTGCGTTGGTCCCAAATCCAAATGCTGACTGATGCCAGCTAACAGGGAGACGTTTCCTGCTGAAATGCTACTCAGTTTGCATCAAGGTTGGAGCCACTGAAAACTTTGTTTGCTGAACTGTGTTTACACCACCATTTATAGGGAATGGGAGGAAATCACACTGTTGTTTCACAACATGTATTACTCAATGTTTATTAAAAGCAGGTTATTTCACCCATTCCTTAAAGGCAGTTTAACCTATTTATATAAATATCTTATAAAATTAAAAAATCCACAGTTAATAGATGTTTTAGTATGTTGAATTAATGCCAGATGTCAAATGTAAATAATGATTGTACTTATCTTGCCCAAAACATGAGAGAGGCTTGTGATTTTTATTATTTAACCTACTAGTTGAATTCTATGAATATGTGGCAATATCGTAGTCTAGGACAATGTAATTATATTAAAGAAAAGCTTTAGTTGCTAAGAATTGTATTAGCCCATTGGAGTGGTAAGTGGTAGGAAACTTGACTGAAAATACCTTTGACTATTTGAACTTTGTACTTTGTTTATTGCATTTGACTAATTACCCAGTCTAACAAGTGCTCATTTTTCCTTTGGAACAAAAGATTCTGATGAAGGGTATTTCTAATAATAAGTCCATGAAGATAATTATTTTTTTTTAAATCTGGCCCCATTTGGAATACCCACTGATTTTAATGGGACATAGGGAAATGAGTACTATTTCTGTTTCTTCTGATACCCACCAGTAACTACTTGAGTGCAAGAACTGCTTAGATACACAAATAATTTATGAGAATCAAAACACATAGACAAGTCACAGTTCAAACTAAGTCTGCAAAGTACTTGTAAATTATGCTGCAAATGATGTATTAGCTTCTGCAACTTCCAGAGCAACGACAGTGGATGCTCTACATTATGAGACCTATTTAATGACTATTTTACACTTTGCTGCAGATCTGGCATTGGCTTAATCATAGAATCACAAAATCAGCTAGGCTGGAATAGACTTTTAAGATCATTGAGTTCAACCATCACCCCAGGACTGCCAAGACCATGTCACTAAACCATGTCAATAAGGGCCTCAGCTACAGGGTATTTGAACACTGCCAGGGACAGTGATTCCATCACTCCCCTGGGAAACCTGTTCCAATGCCTGACCACCCTCTTGGCAAACAAACTTTTATTAACAGTCTAAACTTCCCTAGCACAACTTGAGGCCCTTACCTCTTGTCATACCTCTTGTTACTTCTGAGAAGAGGCCAACCCACCTTCTCACTACAACATCCTTTCAGGAAGTTGTAGAGAGTGATAAAGTCTCCCTTGAGCCTCCTTTTCTCCAGGCTAAGCAGCCCTTGTCCCCTCAGCTGCTCTTCATCAGACTTGTTCTCCAGACCCTTCAACAGCTCCGTTGCCCTTTTCTGGACCCGCTCCAGCACCTCAACGTCTCTCTTGTAGTGAGGGGCCCAAAACTAAACACAGGATTCCAGGTGTGGCCTCACCAGTGCCAAGTACAGGAGGACGATCATTGCCCTTGCCCTGATATTTCTGATACAAGCCAAGATGCTTTTGGCCTTCTTGGCCACCTGTGCACAAGCTGGCTCATGTTTAGCAGCTCTCAGTCAACCCCCATGTCCTTTTCCGCCAAGCAGCTTTCCAGCCAGTCTTCCCAAAGCCTGTAGTGTTGCATGGGGTTGAAGTAGCCCAAGTGCTTTTACTTACCACATATGTGGTAACCCTTCTCTTCAAATAAAAAATTCTCCCTGCCACCCCCAGGGTCAAATAACCTCATTTTCATGTAAATGGAGTAGAAGGTGGAGATAAGAAAGGGGGTCACAATGAAGCTCCTTAGAGGAATGTCATCCTAAATTTATTCAACATTTGATTTCCTTAGACTTCCCTTTTCAGTTTTTCTTAATGTCTTTGACTTTTGCTCTCCCAATGTAAATACAAATCTTATGGATCTTTAAAATTCAAAACACCATGGAAATTTTCACTAAGACTTTATTACTACACATTGCCAAGGACATCAGATTCACAGACAAATGTTTGTGTCACTGTTTTAACGGGCCCATTATTTCCCATCTCACCCACCATGATTCAGTTCTGGAAGTAGGTTTCAGGGCTCCTTGAGAGACTCCATATTATGAAGTCTGCCTTTTGTATAGAATAGTTATCACAGTCTGTCCAAGCAAGCAGAACTCCAGCTGGAAAAGCAAATACACTATGTGGTGGATAATAAAAAAAGAGATGCTTAATAGTACACTTTTGAAGTAGTCTATTTGCTATATAAGGCTAAATAACTTAAAACCAAAAATCATCTGCTCCACTGCTCCTTGTACTTGCTCTCTCTCTGCTTTTTAACCGCAACATGTCCATGACACTGCGTGCATAAACGTCTCGCAAATTAACATTGATGTTTGAATCGCTGGATGAGTTCTTCATGAGTTTCTTTAAAGCTTCACGCTGCCTAAGAGCGGCTTCTTTTATCTTCAGTGTAAAGTAACAGGCAGAAAAACGGTCATTTATTATAGCTATTGGCAAAGCCAAAACCAGTATTCCTGACAGTATACATATAAAGGCTACCACCTTACCAATGGTAGTGTCTGGTCTAATGTCACCATAACCAACAGTTGTCATGGAAGTTGTTGCCCACCACCAAGCACCAGGTACACTTGTGAAAGTTGTGCCTGGCACACCTTGCTCAACGAAGTATTCCACAGTAGAAAATATAGAGATTCCTACAGAGAGGAAAAGCAGCAGAAGGCCAACCTCCTCATAGCACTGTGCGATAGTCATTCCAAGAGACCGCAAGCCTGAAAGACAATAAATGCTGTCAGTATAGGTTGATTCATGTAGCTGTCATCATAACTTCGCAAAACATCTCTTATTTAAAAGATGCCTTGTGTTTTTCTTTGACTGTTTGTGAACGTGATTTAAGAAAAAGGTGTGCTGCTCTCAGTGCTACTGGGAAAATGTGGAAGAACTAGATTAAAATGATTGAGCCACTGACATCACCTGTGTTTCCTTAATATAGAGATAAAAATTCTTCAAATTGCTTACTGTTTGTAGTACATACACATATAATTTAGGAAAACTAATCAATATTTAGTAATTGGCTATAACAGAAGAATCTGTCGTAGTTTTTAATAAGTTATCTAAATAGCCATTTAAAAACAGAGTAAAAATACCTGCTCCCTTGAATGTGCCAAGCTCCTGTTTTCCAGCCGTTATCGGATTTTTCTCTTGGACCAAACAACCTCCAGTTACCCAAGTCATTTTTCTAGGTCAGTGCTTAGAGCCTAGTTCAGTCAATTAGTAACTTTTTTTTTTTGCTAAGAACTGTTCTTAATCCTCATATAGTTCTCACAACCTCTCCTCGACATGTCTTCCCCCCAGAACCTATCAATATCTTTAACTGTAGACATCAAAGCAGTATTTCAGCAGCAGGTGCACTTGTGCCAAAACCAGACAGCAAAGCCTCCCAATGAAAACATGATATTCTGTTAATTCACCTATATCAGTAGTATTGCCCGTGGGTTGCCAAGGGAGCTCATGGGCAGCTGACTACTCTACATAGACCCCCCCATTCTTTCTAGAACTGCTGCTTCAAGACTAGACTGCCTGACAAAGCAAGCAGGAAGGTAAATACAATAACAGTGCAATAGATAAATGTTGCACACATAAAGAAAGAAAGATAACAGGGTACCAATTCAGCTGAGACACATGGGAGACTGAAATTATCTTTTGAATCACAAGTGACTTTGTATTGTTTTTTAACACTGTTTAAAATGTGTTTTCTTTAATAAATGAAAAAACCCACAATGTTTATGAATTACCCTTCCCGGGGTAGACTTCTAACTAAACTAGCATTTGCAAAATAGCTTACTGAACTCTGCCTCTGCTTGCAGAATTCGTATCATGAGTGCAATAAGCAATTCGATTTGCTATTTGTTCCTCATTCTCAATCTACAAGATGTTAAGAATTTCATCTTGCTTTTGGATTTCTTCTCTCCTTCAGGTCTAATGGGCTTTAAAGGCTTTTTTTTTTTTTTTTTTGTATGTACAGCAAACAATGGAAGTACACCCCAGAATTTGTAGGATTTTTCCTTTTTTAATATTCTACCAACTCCAGTTAAAGACTTGCCCATATCCAGGTTCTATGTTACTATAACTACGATCTGTTGGTTAGAATGTTTATTATAATGATATAGTTTAAATCTGCAATGGGAATAAAATATATCAGTGTATTTTTTTCTCTGTTAATATGACTGCCTCCACATTTTGGATATGCATTAATATTAGTGGTGCAAAAGCTTTGTGAGACAACTGCAAGGATCCAGATCAAACTCTCATCTTCCAAGGAAGTTATTACCATCCATTGCCCTGTAAAACTTCCTCCTGAACAGGGTAGAAGAGTAAGTCCTTTCAGATGATTTAGAAAGAAGGTACTCTAAATTACCTGCGTAGCACTTCTCTTCAAAGAATAACTGACTGCTATAAAAGACAGGGTTTGCTCTTTATGCTGAATCCTGAGAATACTATAGCTAAAGAACTTGCAAAAAGCAGGCTAAAGTAAGGAGGAACTTGGAATTGACTGCTAACTCCTTGTATCACATTGATGAAATCTTCAGTAAAAGAATTTTTCCTATATTAATTATTCTGACTGTTCAGGAGTCTGATTTGGTATTTTTTAATTATTCTTAGTACTATTATCCTCATCTAAAACAAAAATACATCTCTTCATGTCTTCAGATGAAGTCAGAAGACATTTTTAGACAAACCTATGAATCAGACGAGTTACTGGTCTCCACAGCTCATCCTAAGTGGGAATCAGTTGATGTATTCAAACAAATAATATGTTCTGCTGTATCATTTTGTAAGTTTTTTAAATGTATCTGAGCCCTAGCCCACAGCCAAACTAGGGCTGTCCTAGCACAGATACCAAAGCAAGCCTTATTACTTCTGTTTACACACAGCGTTTAAATCATCCTAAATCTTTTGCACTAAAACGCTGAAGTTTCGATTTTTCATGTCTCCAGAGGCATCTCATCCTGACATACACCACAGCCTTCTCTCAAACATGTGCCCACTGCTATCACAAGATGCTCAAACCCTCTTCTCAAGGAGTCAATCCGTAAGTGCTTCCCAGAGGAAGCACGGCTTCATGAGAAACATGGCCCCAGGAGAAAGGTAACAGCTGAGGAGCATTAGAGAATGCGAGAAATGCAGGTTCAGCTCTCAGCTATTCTTGGAGCCACTCAAATCCACATTTTTGATAGCTCAGAAGAGTGGTTTCACCCTCTAGCTATACATTTTCTGGATATTGGTAGTACTGGTTTCTCAGTTGTTCTTTGATGAAGTATAGCACTTTGCATAAATAATTACATACACCAAACTAGCTCAGGTGCTTCTAGGCATCGTATCCCCCCTATTAGCTGGGTTCAGCTTTCAAAGTGGCAGAAATGATTCTTTCATTTCTTTTTCTGTCCTCCCCCACAAAAAGGGTATCCATTTCTTTAAAGTGAAGGAAAGAATTGGTATGTTTTTTCCTAACTCCTTTCTGCCCTGTCAGCTAGGTTGCTGCTGTGATCCCAGCTTTGTATGGGTCTGCAGAGATGTTCTCCTTGTGACTGTGAACACCCCTATTTGATGAAAGAGGAGCTGGTGTCTGCAGGCATGAATTTTCACACCTCTTCTGATCTTGCACTCCTCTTGCCAGGAGCAGTTCATGAAGCTTTGTCTGGTGTGAGAGTGCAGAAATCAGACAGAAGCATCGCTGGGAGGTAGCTTTGAACTGGCAGATCCAAGCCAAGAGAGTGGAAGAGTTTCAAGAGCCACCCTGAACTCTGAGGTTTATGAGGACTGCCTAGGTATGTGCAAGGAGGATGGTCTCTGTGTATGGTACTTATGAGGTTCATTGTGTTATTAGCAGGTGTGGTTAAGGATGTATTTAAAACCACGTTAACAGAACTGTTTTGCAACATACCTCTAGTGGTCAGAAACAGGGCTTCAGATCTGAGAGTCTATTTTGCTGTTTTGATTTATTATGGCTGTGTTTCATCTTAGTAGCAGCATCTCCTCTGACAGGAGATTGAAACAGTGACTTTCTACATTTCAATTATACAGTTCTGATTTAGTGTTCTGGGCCTAAGTGGATAGCCACTGAACTACCAAAGAAGCAAGCACAGTGACAGTAAAGCAGCTCTGGATGGTTTAAATAGATATGTAGGTAGCTCCTTGCATGTTGAAACTGGCACTCTGGTTCTAGCAGAAAGATGATAGCTCACTTCCAGATTAGGAGACTAAATTTTTATATAATTAATTAACATGTACCTAGTCTGGAAAGACTAAACTCAACATTAATGGCAGTCAATATTGCGATATAAATTGTGGAAATATTTTAATGACTTTAAGAATAAATAGACACAAAAGTTTAGACTATCCCTGAAAGTTAATCTACCTGAAGTTAACAGCTGTTATACAAACATCTGAAAGATCTGGTTTCAAATTGATAGAAAGAGCCATAGTACTGAGTTTCATGAACTCATTCTGTAACAGTAAAATCCAATAAACTGGAAACCTTGTAACATACTTTTGGATCACTTTTTTGTAATTCAGCACAAAAGTGCCTTGATGAGTTCAAATCTTTTTCTTATTTTCAAAACACAATTAGAGGAATGAATTCACATTGCAGCTACCAACAAAAGTCTGTAGCAGCCTTTCTTGAAAAAAAAAAGAAAACCAAAACAAAAAACCCAAACATCAGCAGACTCTGCAAATGTTATAATAAAGCAAAAAAAACTCATTGACACACTGAACCATTACAAGCTTCCTTTCAACCGCTTTCTAAGAGATAGTTATGCATCAGTATAGGCCTAATCTAGGGTAGGTGAGCAAGATTAGGATGCTTCCCAAACCACTATGATTATGTTCAGCAGCATTAAAGCTACTTGCTGCCACTAGCAGGCAGGTTCACTGCCCTTCAGTGGAAACAAAACTAGAGACACATTCTGCTGCTGTGTGCACACTGTAATGCCTGCCAAAATAGGGCCAGTTCACAAAGAAGGTAGAGATGCATCTCCAAAAAACTGAGAAGCATCAACCCATTCCTGCTTCACGGCAGGAAATCCTGGAAGGGTATGTCAAGTGCCATGTAAGAACAATCATCTCGAGAACAGGCTAATATTGCAGGATGGAGACAATGGTTTACTATTAGGATCCTATTTGTCAAAGCTCCAAATGTTGGCTGAACATTTCTCCTGTCAAATTCAGCACCATGTTCAGCATTGATTTAAGTGGGAACATAATTAAATAATATGAAAATGCCAAGCACTGGACAACATCATGGCATGGAGAGGGTGTGGTGGCAATACAGCTTTTATTCTTTCATACACCAGGCATGCACATGCCATGAAGTTGTAATAAAGATGAGGGAAACGCAAGGGGAAATGCAACACCTTCCAATCATTTCCAGCTTCCTCTGATAAATTCCCACTAGAAAACATAACCTTTTATACCTTCCTTTCACCACTCGAAAGAGTGTACAAAGATGTGAGTGTTCTCAGGAATGCACTTCATCTTCCACCCTATCCCTCCTTGCTGTTCATCCTGTCTACTGACCTGTCAGGAGTGCTTGGACATGACAGGCCCCACACCAGTGGTGAGCACTGACTGAATCTGACACTGCTGCTCTGTGCTGCACCTACATCCAACTCAGCAAGCAGCCCCCAGCTGTGCTCCACATGCCACAGAGATACCACTGTGTTCAATGGGACCTTAGAGCCCCTGAAGCCACTGTTCGGTAAGACTCAGTTTAAACAGTTTTCTTGAAGCATTCTTTACCATGGTTGTTTTCAGGATCTATGATGTAGACAAAATTATGATATATTTCCTTGCAAATACTTTTCAACAAAACAAATTGTGATAGGTAATTATAAAATGTCATTAGTGGGCCTTTGATAATATAAAAATGTGGCCTAACGATCTGCTTCTTTCCTTGCTTCACCCCTAATAAAATCAACTCAAACACATGCTTGTAAATTTATGACCTTGTGAATGACTGGTGGATGATTTACAGCACGCAACTTCGGGGCCCCTTTTTGCAAATGTTCTATGCAAACAATATACACAGGCCCTATGAAGAGCTAAAATTTATTGGAGAAGGCCGCTGCCACTCAATTATCAATGTCCAAAAGTAAGTTTTTCACAAGCAATTACTGCTAACAGATTGGGTAAAAAAGCTTAGGTAGAAAAGCACAGAGGATGGAGAACCATGCCCAGGAACAACTGCTGCAGGGAGAAAAACCAAATAGTACCACTGCCATAGCTGAAAGTACCTGTTGAATGTCTTCCCAGCTTCAACATCCGCAGGGCTCTGAGCAGCCTCAGCACTTGCACAATGCGCCCCACGTTCTCCAGTTCTTGCGAGCTCTCCCCCCCACACAGGCTCTCCACCAGCAGGGTGATGTAGAAAGGTAAAATAGCAAGGAGGTCTATGATGTTTGCCACACTCCTTAGAAAGCGACACCGATCCCGTGCACACAGGAACCGCAGAACAAACTCCACTGTAAACCATGCAATGCACAGGTACTCTAGGGCATCCAGTAATGGTGGTGCCAGCCAGCTCAGTTCTACTGAAATCAAAGCCATGTTGGCTATAGACACAACAACAAAAACCATGGACAGAGTGCCAAAAGTCCTGGCTGCTGCAGAGGAGCCAGGCTTTTCCAAAACTTCCCAAAGTTTCTGTCTAACACTGGGACAGAGACTACCAGAAAAGTCAACTTCTTCATCTTGGGCATCCAGTTCTTCTGCATCTTTCTTGATGTCTAAGGCTTCACTCAGCTCCTTCCTCCTGAAGTACCTGCCAAGGACATTCCACCCCCCCCCCCCCCCCCAAGAGACGTTTAATACCAGTATGCAAATGTTTTCCTTATCCTCTACCATGCAAGGCAAAAGAATACATGTTAAAGTTTACCTTATGTGAGCTCAGAAAACCCTCATATCAAGCATATGATTGAAGATACTGAGACCCTGTAGCATGTTTCCACTGCCCTCATATTCTATTCCCCCATTTCACGTCAGTGACAGTTTATATGCACAGAGTAATTTTATTCTGATAACGTGTTATTTATATGGATCATGTTGACTATAGTAGCCTGCTGCACAACTAACACGCATTCTTGCAAGCAATCCTGGCACAACCAGACCTTCTGTTTCTAAATTGTTCTCAACTTAGAATCATAGAATCATAGAATAGTTAGGGTTGGAAAGGACCTTAAGATCAGCTACTTCCAACCCCCCTGCCATGGGCAGGGACACCTTGCACTACACCATGTCACCCAAAGCTCTGTCCAACCTGGCCTTGAACACTACCAAGGATGGAGCATTCACAACTTCCTTGGGCAACCCATTCCAGTGCCTCACCACCCTCACAGTAAAGAACTTCCTCCTTTTATCTAACCTAATCTTCCCCTGTTTAAGTTTTAACCCGTTAACCCTTGTCCTCTCACTACAGTCCCTAATGAAGAGTCCCTCTCCAGCATCCCTATAGGCCCCCTTCAGATACTGGAAGGCTGCTAGGAGGTCTCCACACAGCCTTCTCTTCTCCAGGCTGAACAGCCCCAACTTTCTCAGCCTGTCTTCACACAGGAGGTGCTCCAGTCCCCTCATCATCCTTGTGGCCCTGCTCTGGACTTGTTCCAACAGTTCCATGTCCTTTTTATGCTGAGGACACCAGAACTGTACACAATACTCCAAGTGAGGTCTCACAAGAGCAGAGCAGAGGGGCAGGATCACCTCCTTCGACCTGCTGATCACGCTTCTTTTGATGCAGCCCAGGATACGGCTGGCTTCCTGGGCTGCAAGCGCACACTGAAGCCAGCTCATGTTAAGTTTCTCATCGGCCAACACCCCCAAGTCCTTCTCCATAGGGCTGCTCTGAATCTCTTCTCTGGCCAACCTGTAGCTGTGCCTGGGATTGCTCCCATCCAGGTGTAACTTTATTAACTATATCCCATTTTTATTACATCTGTGTGCATTTGCAAAACTAAAAGGAAAGGCATCATAAAAACCATGCAGTTCATAGATGAATTTCTGATCAATACACACAAAGATGGCAAGCTTGCTTTCTTTAAATATATGGGTCCTCACACAATCAAGCACACAAGCATCTGTGCTGAGTAAAACTTGCAGATTGTAAATATATACTTGAGTGTTTTGTTAGAGCAATAGTATGTTTACAGAACAATTTCATGAAACAAAATCCATTCCCAAAGCACACTAAAAAAATCCTTTTCTTTTGTATCTGTTTTTCTTGACTGCTGCAAGTCTCAAACAGGCTATGCCATTTTGCTTTTGTTTGATATACAGTTACACCTGCATATGCCAAAGAGGTCTGTAGCTCTTTTTACCACCAAAGAAGTGAGAGCTTTCAGTTACATCTACCAGGGAAGGAAGAAAGGGATGAAAACTAGGACCCAACTTTTTCAGCCACAGAACTGGACCATGCTAGAGTAAGGTAACCGTAGTATCCTTTGCAGTGGGGCTGCTTTTTGGTTTCTTTCTAATAATTTTGGCATAACCCCTTTGGATAAATAGCAGTTGCACTCTTTAGATAATTCATTTCTTCAATACTAATCAGAAACAAACCAGTAACACTAAAAATGGTGGGAAAAAATAAATTAACCACAAATGGAATGTACAGAAACGTCCTGGGGGTGGTTCAGTGGAAATCCACCTCACTCCTAGTTTGCTTGTTAAAATTTGCCTCCAGTGAGCCATGTTCCGGCTGCTGCTGCCCCCTCCCTGTAAGCTGCGACATCCATGTGCAATGCTTCCCATCACGGCTCCTCCTGGAGCCTTGCCACCCACACTCAGCCTGCCAGGTGACCACCCCCCTCCTGCCTCTCCAGCTTGGATCTAGAAATCCTCCAGAATGGAAACTGGGGGTGGGGAGGCTCGAAACCTACCCAGCACTGTGCCTGACTCCACATCCAACCCCTATAACTATGGTAACCTCAAACTGGATGACTGAATGGACATCTCCCCTTTCACAACCTTTGTCATTTCTGGCATTGTCCTTTTCAAACATTTTGAGCTTCCAGGGCCAGTACAGGGCAACCCAGATCCAGGTCCTGTTAGGGTCTCACTATCTTTACCCCACTGTCAACCTTCCCCTCAGCAATGGTCAATGAGGACATCACCCATCACATCTGCTCCCTTTTTTACACCCATCCACCTCTAGACCAGGATTCAGGGCTGAACTCCCCACTTTTGAGTGCACTTTTCCCAATACTCTGCTACCTTACCTACCCCTACTACTGGATCTCTCACCTGAGCATCCCTGCATGCAAGCCAATGCTGAGTTCACCCATCCCACAATCCAGCGCGTCACATCTTCCCACAACTCACCGGTCTCTGCAGCAGGAATCAATGCTGAGCTCATCCAGACCCCAGTACTGGATCTCTTGCAGGAAGGAGAGTGCACAAAGCTGCTCCATCACATGCAGCCTCCCTGTCTGGTAGTAATTCAGAATGTAATGAAATGCCTGTGAGCTCCGGTCAAAGAAATATTCATTCTCCACTAGGTTGGCATCATCACAGAGCTCAAGGAGGGCAGAGGCCACATCCCGGGCAGCAGAGACCACTACAGCCAGTTTGCCAAGACGGGTGTCAGGGTAGCAAGACAAAGTTTGCTGGGACATCACAAAGCGGCTGCCTCCTACATTGATAGTAAAGCAGTCCAAAGAAGGGATGACCTTCTGCAGTAGGGGCCCCTGCTCTTCTTCACTGTTGAAAACACTGGAGCCCAGGGAACCCAGGGATGTGCTACTCCCCGGTTCCTCCAGGGATGCTTGGGAAGAAAGAGACATGCAGCAGGGAGGCGACTTCATCCTGTAGCTGCCAGCAGCAGCCCACACTCTCCTGGATCGAAAACACAACAAAGCTGCACAGAAGACTGCCCTGGGGGGTGTGGGGCTGGGCTAGAAATGCATGACTTCTCTTTGGCTATCGTCCCAGCGACACCTCACCGTGCCCTCTTTCTCCGAACGACGCCTCCATCAGAGCGGAGGTCAGGCCGGGTGCGCAACAGCCCGGCGCTGCCGGCACCTGCGGGTACAGAGGGAACAGCGGTAAACAGGCGGCCTCACCCCGCGCCGTCCGCCCCGGCAGCCATCGGGCAGCGCCGGCACCACCGGCCCGCGACGGCCCCGCCGCTGCCGCGCCCGTCCCCAGCTCTGGGGAGGAACCACGGCAGCACGACGCGGAGCACCGCACACGGGAACGCCGGCGTCAGCGGGGCCACCCGGCCCCCGACAGCGGCCCCCTCTCGGCCCGGCCCCACAGCTCCGTTCACAGCCCCGGGGCACCCTTCTACGCCCGCCCCCCGCTCCGTGCCCGCAGCTGCGGCCGAAGTTGCGCCCCTCAGCACCCGCCGCGGCCGAGCCCCTGGGCGCGGTGCCGCCCCTCGTCCAGCCCGGCCTCTCCCCGCCGCCGCCCCACCTTACCTGCCCGCCGCCCAGCTGCACCGCCCGCAGCCGGGCGCCGGCCACCGCCGTCTCCTCGCAGGCAGTCCTTGCCCGCTCTCGGCTCCAAACTTCAGTGCAGCGCCGGCGCGCCTCCATGGCCGGTCATGTGCTGCGGGGGGCAGGCGGCAGCGGGGCGGGGCGGGCCACCGCCTTCCCGCCGCGGGGTCCAGCGCACCCGCTCGGGCGCCGCTGGACCCCTGCGAGGAGGGCGCAGCCGGGAGCACGGGCAGGGAGTGGGGCTTTACTCCCGGGACAAACCAAATCCAAAGCAAACTTCGCCGCACGAGTTCCCAGGCGGCTCTGAAGCCGCCCCCCTTTAATATACGTAAAACCAAACACGTTTCTAAATAGGTAGCGTACCCCCGCGCACGGAACTCCCACGACCACAAGTCTGAAGTCACTCAAGTAAAACAGTCGTTGTAAAGGCCAGCCGACGTACGTGAGAGAGCCTGTTTTAACTTAGCTGCAGTCAACTTGCTTTTCAAAACACCGGAATATCTCTGGCACTGTCCTGTGCTGACTTTGTAGCTCCACAGTGCGAGAGTTAGGTTCACACTCCTTACTACGTTTCCTCTTCTATGAAACAGTTATTTCTGACAAATTTAAAGTGTTCTTTACTGTGAGGGTGTTGAGGCACTGAACAGGCTTCCAAAGGAAACTGTGAATGCTCCATCCCTGGCAGAGTTCAAGGCTAGGTTGGACCGGACTTTGAGCAATCTGGTCTAGTGGAAGGTGTCCCTGCCCATGGCAGGGGTCTGGAACTAGACAATATTAAGGTTCTTTCCAACCCAAACCATTCTGTGACTCTATGATTCTACTTACTTTTGCAAATTTAGATTGGATATAAGGAGGAAATTCTTTCATGTTAGGGTGGTGAGGCGCTGGAATAGATTGCCCAGGGAGGTTGTGAATGCTCCATCCCTGGCAGTGTTCAAGACCAGGATGCATGAGGCCTTGGGTGATACGGTTTAGTGTGAGGTGTCCCTGCCCATGGCAAGGGGGTTGAAACTTGATGATCTTAAGGTCCTTTCCAACCCTAACTATTCTATGATTCTATAAATTTGCATTTTCTGTCACCTCTTACTCCTCGCCAGGGTGGGTGGCTGCTGTGCTGCAGTGGTGCCTGACAGAGGGGGAAGTCCCTGTAGCATGTAAAATGTGGCTCTGTGTGTCATGCCACCATTTTTTTATCCCCCATCACTTGTTGCATACATCTGTGTCTAACATTTATTACACAGAGGTCTCTCTTTTGGATACCAGTGATCTTCCATATTTTATGTGAAGATTAGCTGAACATTTACTGTATTGCAGCGATGCAAAACCAGCAGCACTCTCTCTACTCAGCACTTGCTAGTTTAGAAATCTGCTCTGGGTGGCGGGTGGCAAAAACATTCACCGATCAGAGAGAATCCGGAGGAGAACAGCAAGGGTGGGGTTTGGAACTTATGGCCTGAGAAGAAAAGATGGGGGGGAGGATAGCTACAGTGGAGGGAAATGGGCGTTGTAGAGTCTTCAGATATGTAAAAGGCTGCTCTCAAAGATGAAGGATGTACTCTGTCCTCCTTGGTGACGTTGGAGAGGTTTAGAGACATAATGGGGTTGAATGACAGGAAGGACATTTAGAGTAGCCATTAAGAAGGATCTGGTGAAGCCATGGAGGAGGAGGTCATCTGGGACATTGGCCTGTCGTTAGTCATGAAAGAGCTGACGGGTCAGGATCTGTCAGAAATAGCAGAAGTGTCCCTTTCCTGAGGCAGGCTGGAAGGGTTAGATGACCTCCTGGGACCCCTTCCAGCTCTATAATTATGCATTTCAAGTATGTCATAAAGAAAAATAATTTCTTATTGGCACTGACATTCTACTTCTGTTTCAAAAAATCAAATTAAATTCAATGAATAAACACAAAAATATGAATTCATTTTCCATCAAAACTGTCAGCAACTGCTGTTGTGCAGGGAGCTTTGGGGTATAGGTCATTTTCAGTCCAGGATCACCATTTAGGAATGAAGTCCCTTTGACGGATAGCACTTAAGCCAGCACTTAATTAAAAGTAACAATTAAAAAAATCATTAAGACTGTCAGTAAGATCAATTCATTAAGGCCATCAATGAGAAGTAAGTACCTCAAAACAGCAAGATGCCTTACTGAGTGTGGTAGACCCATAATTGTTCAGTTATTAAACTACTCACTCAACCTCTTTTCAGATTCCTCTTTTCTACAGCCATTCCTTCTATCAGCTGGAAGGACTTTCTCAGTCATATTTTCTCCATTAGAAGGGAGATCAGACACTCCCTTTCCCTCCCCCTCATTCAAGGGGTGGATATCCTGTTAATCCAGATCATAGAATCATAGAATAGTTAGGGTTAGAAAGGACCTTAAGATCATCTAGTTCCAACCCCCATGCCATAGGCAGGGACACCTCACACTAGACTATGTTGCCCAAGGCTCTGTGTTTCTAAGAACCTGACTAAAAGTTTTAATTTTGCCTAGTCAAAATGAGGATCTAATTCACAGCATCATTAGAACTGTAAATAATTTGTTCTTAAAATACTCCAATGTATAATTTTCAGCATGTCTAAGACTTTGAGAGACAACGTTCAGTTCTCTGCTTACCTGTGTCTTTTTTTATGGAATAATGACTGTATATGGGTATATTTATGTCACTTCAAAGTTGTTTTTTTTTTTTGTCTGATCATCAACTGTTCAAGCTAGAATGTTTTCGTCAACATGCTGGGGGAAAGCCAGGAGTTAAGTTTATGCTTTCTCATATTTTTGTGAACTTAATATGCATTCTTCAAGCTCACCTCTCACTGCAGGAATGCAACATCAACAACAAACTTGCACAGTATCTGTAGTGTCCATAATGTCAATTCACATCACCACAATTAAACAGGAGATCTGCACATGATATTCTGACTTCTGATTTTCTGATAGTTGTAAGTTTAGATTTTCATTTAAAAAAGAATAAATTAGAAAACAGTTCAGAAAAATTATTTTCAAATGTGCCTATAAAATAAAGCTGGAACCCTTGAAGGAAATGAGAAAAATGTTTTACAGTAGAAAGGCTCAAAAATGGAGGATTTATTTTTCTACCACTAGAGACACAAGACGCAGGGACTACTGGTGCATTGTTCATTTTCTGGGGAACCCTTAAAGGATTGTTCTACTCATTGTTTCTGCTCATTTGTACATGAGGAACCAAAGCAACAGCTTTCATGATTTTATCATTCTCTTGGCAAACCCACTCTGTATTCTTACACCACTGGAGTAGAGGTAAAAACTAATATAACAGTACAAAGACAGTCATTTAGTCTTACTCACTTTGCAGTGAAGTACAGCTGCTGCAGTGAACCACGGATGTTTCCAAGACAGTTTGGCTCATGGAGTTTCTAATGTTGGATAGAACCATGCTTGCGTGGTTCAGAGATGTGGTTGAAACCAAAGGGGTTATACAGTACTGCTTTCTCATGTCAGGAGTAACAACTGAATGATAGTGACTTCTGACCAAATTACTGTCTTTGTCAGTGCCCCACCTCATATCTCCCTGGTATGATACCTCTGACTGAAAAAACAGATTTCATTATTTCAAGAGACAGTACAAAAAGTTTTTGCTGGAGTGCTGAAATATGAGTTGCAACCCAGTATGTCTGTTGTGGGAGTTGAAAAATTTGCTTCAGCAGAAAGCCAGCTGTTACAAAAATCTCTTTTATAATATGTTTTCCTGATCTTCTGTACTCGTCATGTTGAAAACTATGATTTTATGGCAACTGTGTAGTCACTTTTTCCAGGTGAAATACTATGATATACAGGAAAAAGCCAGGATGCGCAGGTCCCAACATTTGACCTTATTTTTTCAAGTAGCCTTGACTCTCTTCTCACAGCAGTACTGCTTCACAATCAACTGATTTTAAGTTATTGGGATTTGTGACACATTATATTTCCAAATTTTTAAAATGCTTTGATTTCATGTATTACTCTGTATTTGGAATGTAAAATTGGATCCTATGAGGTAGAATAGAGGGGAAAAGTTAGGAAAAAAATTGTGTTATGTAGGATGTATCTAGTGGGAACTTTCCCCAGGAGCATCTTCATGATTTCCAGCAGCCCAGGGACTTGATGAGCATGGAGTCTTAAGATGTTTAACGTTTCATGATGCTGCAAATGCATTTTTGAGCTCATTTCTCCTTCAGTGTTGATAGCACGTTGTGCAAGGTTCTCCACAATTTAACTGTGCACAGAGTGAAAGATATCATACAGTTTTGCCAAGCCTTCCTTTGTTCTGGCACTGTGACTGCTGAATAATGGGGTCCTCTTCATGCTGCCAGAACCATTCATGATTTTAGTGACATCTGCCATACAGTAGTTTCTACTGAAGTAGTCAGTTTTAATTATGTATTTTAAAGTTTTTTTACATGGATCCAAGCTTTGTGAGTAATACTCACTTCAAGGGTTAAAACTAATGGATGCTGGCAGTTCCAGTATTTGTCACAAATCTTGGACAAGGTGCAAGCCATTGAGCCCTGAGCTCCACTGTGTTCAACACTAGACATAATCTGCATCATAAGCTCAATTCCCTTGACACAGATCAAGAATCACTTCCTTCAAATGTCAGTGGTACTGGCTAGATCCTCTGCTGAATCTTCTCCTCAGTTGGTGTGAAGCAGTGCTCTTTGGGAGCAGTTGTGGTTCCTTTACAGTCTAGTTATCTGAAGTCTTCTGTCCTTTCATATAGTCTGGGAGCTGCCGTAACCTCGCTTTTGCAATAATAGGTGAGTAAAGATGAAACCTAGAAATTCTCTAGACAGCTCTCTGCTGTTTCCTTTGGCAGGCAAAATAAGAGCTTATTAGAACAGCTTTATCCCCTCCAGGGATATTCTGCTTTTCTTATGGAAACAGTCCAGCCAAAACCAGCCAGATCTCACTTTCTTTAAGCTAGCTGTATAGAACAGACAGATCAGAAGAAGACACTCAGTTTTGTCTACATTGTGTGAAAACAGTTTGAGAGAGTAGGGAATCAGGGCTATGTTAAGAAAGCTGTTTTCAGTATCTTTGAACACTACCCACTTGCCGACCCTATTTATTTTCTTGCCTTTTACAATGTGGTAGGAAGTAAAAAAAGAGTAGCTGGGGAGGTAGTTCTGTAGAGCAACTTACACATATGAGCAGTTTTATTTTCAAAGTAAGGGCTAACTTTACATCCACCAGCTGCATAGGAAAGCGAGTTGTAATAGAAATGGGCTTTAATATATAAAGCTGATTTTAGTAAACAGCATGTCTAATGCTAGGATGAATGTTACTTTCATTTTTATTAGACTGGTGAAGGGGATTAATAAGAATTTTCAGATTTTAATTTTAGCTGCCTTATGCCAAATGCTCCAAAGTCCTCAGAGATGAATAAAAGACATGCAGTCAGAACTGATTGTCGACCTACCTAATACATTCTTAGGAGGTATTACTCTGTTCTTCTATTACTGAACAGTTACAACCCAGCAATGCCAAGAAAGATTACGTACAAATATCAAGAAGAAGAATACTTCTCTTTAAATAGGGCTATGTTTTGTTACTCTGAAGGAAAGCTCCAATGACTTAGTATCCAAAATAATGCCTTATTCAAAAGAAGTTCTAAAATAGATCAAAGAAAGTGAAGTCATTCAACACGTGGTTGTTTAAATCAGTCAAACTGAGATTTAAATCCATATTATCAGAGACAGAATCAAATTCTCTACAGCAAAAACTTTTTTTTTTTTTTTTGAATGTTAAATGCATGCAATCTATGTGCTATTTCTGCTGCTATTCCGGCTCAGGATAACTTGTTTTATTCAACAGCTAAGCTCACTGCTTGATCAGACAACTAGCAAAGCTTTTGGTCTTTTTTTTAAATAAACTTAAAATTGCTTCTTCTTCAGATGAAATCTTATCATTTGGCCAATGGCAGTTCCCTTCTGCCAGCAATTCAAGTATACTTTGCAGCTTTTTAACCCATTTTTGTATGCATCCTTTCCTGTGGTCTGTTCCAATGATTACTTTTTACTGTTTGTGTTTCACAGAATCATGACGGTTGGAACGGACCTTGGAGATCATCTGATCCAAACCCTCTGCCAAGGCAGGGCTCCTTCAGTTGTTTCTCCTGTTCTAATTTACCACACAAACTTTTGCTTCTCTTCAAGACTACTCGTACCTTATTTCTATAGCTGCATCTATAATGAGTTGCAAATGCTTACTTTAGTGCACTTTATGCTGCTGGTCTCTAATCAACAGTGGAAGAACCCAGATGGACAATCTTTTGGGTCCCTTGGGAATTTCAAACCAGTGTCAGTTCTGACTGCTCTTATCCAAGGACAGTTCCCGTGTATAAACTGACATCATTAATGTTAACAACACCTCAACGCATTTTCTCAAGTTGTACCATTTGTTTATAAATTATAAAGAAAGTGTACTATGTCTGGTTGGCATGGAATTAATTTTCTTCAAAGCATCCCATATGGTGCTGTATCTTAGTTTTGTGACCAAAATGGTGTTGGTAACACAGGGATGTTTAGGTAAGGCTGGACAGTACTTCTACAGCATCAACACCTTCTCTGTTTTTCACTCTGGCCTGCAAGGAGTAGGCTGAGAGTGGGCAAGAGGCTGAAAGGGTCAGCTGAGCTAAACTGATTTACTCCATAATGTATGATGTTGCGCTCAGTGGTAAGACTGAAACACTGAGGCGGGGAAAGTCTTTTGAAAGTAGCTGTTTCTTCAAGGCTGGCAGGGCATCTGTCTGCTGGTGAGAGATTGCCTTTGCATCACTTGGTTTTTGTTTGTTTGTTTTCTTTCCCCTTCCCTTATTAAATTGTCTTTATCTTGGCCCATAAGTTTTTCTTGCTTTTGCCCTTCCTATTCTCTTCCGCATCCCACTGTGGGGAAATGAGCAAACATCTTGATGGGAGCTTAACTAGCAGTTGGGTGGTGTGCTGCTGCAGCATTGTAATTGATCAGTAAAAAACAAAATATGTGGAACATGTAAAATTCGCTACTTCCTTCAGAACATAAAAATCTTGCACAGCTGTTACTATTTTTTTACACAGCACTGACTTTCAGATGACTCTTCATTGTTCTCTTATGATGAGAAAAAATCACTTCTATAAGCTACATTTTATGAAAAGACCTTTGTATGCAGGTGAATTCAGAGACACTCTAAGCAGAAACATCTTGCAAAGGATTGTGCATATCTTTAACTTCATGAAATTTGTTATCTGACTTCAAGGTAATTCTTTACTTAGTTGTATAGCTGGGAAGGGAAGAGGGAATTGTTCAAGAAAAATCATATATTTGGGGACTTTGTCGTTTATTAGGGTGCAAACAGGAAAGAGCCAGGCTCTTTTCATAAAATCATAGAACCATAGAATCATAGGGTGGTTTAGGCTGCAAGGAACCTTAAAGATCATCTAGTCCAACCCTCCTGCCCATATTTCAAAGCACTGTCCAACCTGATCTTGGAACGCTTCTGGTGATGTGGCATCCACAGCTTCTCTGGACAGCCCTTATCTTCTTTAGCTTAAAGTGGTTACCCCTTGTCCATTTCTGCAGGCCTTGGTAAAAGTTCTCTTTCTTTCTTTCTCTTTCTACAAGCCTCATTTAAGTATTACAGGGTTGCAGTAATGTGTTCCTGAAGCCTTTTCTTCTCCAGGCTAAACACCCCTAACTGTCTCAGACTTTCTTCATAGGGCAGGTGGTCCAGCCCTCTGATCTTTTTCATGGCTCTCCTCTGGACCTGCTAGAGCAGGTCCCCATCTGTGTTGTGCTGGGGGCCACAGCAATGAAAGCAGTACTCCAAGTGGAGTCTTAGGGGAGTGAAATAGAGGAGGAGAATCATAGAATGGTTTGGGTTGTATGGGACCTGTAAAGGTCATCTAGTACAACCCCCGTGCAATGAGCAGGGACATATTCAACTAGATGAGGTTGCTCAGAATCACCTCCCTTGATCTGCTTGTCTTGATGCAGCCCAGAATACAGTTGACATTCTGGGCTGCAAGTGCACTCTTACCTAACTTTTCATTCACTAATATTCTCAAGTCTTTCTCTGTAATGCTCCTTTCAATCCATTCATCCCCCAGTCTGCACTGGTACTGGGGATTGCCCCAACCCAGGTGCAGGATCTTACACTTGGCCTTGTTGAACGTCATGAGGTTGACAAGGGCCTTCTCAAGCAGCAGCATCCCATCCCCCAGTTTTGCCAACTCACTTGGTTTTATCTGCAGACTGACTTAGGGTGACTTGATCCCACTGTCTATGTCGTTATTAAAGATACTGAACAGTACCCATCCTAGTGGTGTCTGGTGACAGAACCAGAGGCAATGGGCACAAACTGAAACACTTCAGGAGGTTCTGTCTGAGCATCAGGAAACCCTTTTTTACTGTGGTCCTGACTGAACACTGGAATAGGTTGCCCAGGAAGGTTGTGAAGTCTCCCTTCTTAGAGACATTACAAAACAGACACAGTCCTGGGCAACTAGTCCTCTTTGAGCAGGGAGGTTAGAGCAGATATGCTACAGAGGTCCCTTCCAATCTCAGCCTTTCTGTGTCTAATTTTGAGTACAATAAATAAATAACAGATAGCAAAAAATATGTGATTGGCCCTTCACTTTTAAGCAAAGAATCTGTGAGGATCCTCAGAAGTGAAGGCTCTTTGACAAATTTCTATTATTAGTTATTTTCTCAATAGCACACCTTAGCAGAAATGGAAGACAATGCTCTTTTAAACTTTAAACATCTCTCAGGCAATATGTCCATACTGTTCAAAGAATTTGTGAATGTTCACTGTGTTATGCAACACATCATGACCTTCTGGTGGCATACCAGATAAAAAAAAAATATCCTTTTTTTTTGTAAGATTTAATTTTGCCTTTATTTTTTCTATTTACAAAGGATAGAAAGTATAACAGCCTACAGCAAGAATATCTTTAAAAGTGATGTGATCAATTCCAGCCTATTAAGAATATTACTTATGCATATAAATCAGTAGCAATCTCTGAGCAATAGTTAGTATAGAAAATAATTAATTACATTTTGTTAAGTATTTGGATAACACTGGCAAGGTATCAGCATTGCAGCTACCTCAGGAAACTTCAAAATATTGAGTCAGTCAGGAAACTTGTTTATTGTAATAACACATATTTCTGCTCTAAAATAAAAAGATCCAATCCATCTATCCATGTACTTAACAATTCCATTTACATTACTGGGCAGGAATAATAGCTGGGCATCCAATACCAAACAGGAGAACCAGAAGAGGCATGTCTTCATACAAACAAAACATCATCATGGAAATAACTTTAGATGATTTTATGCAGTGCAAAAGAGAAACATGTTCAGGCAGCTTGATCTCTGCTGCTGTTCTTTGCTGAACTTACGCAGGGTTTCTTTGCCTCACAATCCTACAGTTTATGTTTTATATACTGAATAATTTCCTTCAGTAAATAATGCAAAAATCCTATACTTGGTGTAGTATTTAAGGTGTCCATTCACCATCTTTTTATTTTTTATTTAAATTTACTAGCTAGCCTCACATGTAGCCTGTAGAAAGAACAATTAATTTTGTAACAGGAATTGTGTTTCTTAAACAGCTATTACGTGCAAATTGAATTTCTGTGGATGTGACTGACTTTAGTCTCATACTTGACATGCATAGGGCATGCATAGGCCATGCATAGTTGGCCAACTTTGTCTGCCTATAAAAAGCAGAGGTTTCTTTGCCCTGCCACTCACCTTTAGCCTCTTCAGCCAAAGAAGAGAAATAGGAGCTTCAAAGAAGCAATTCATTGTTTTATACACCTCTACTCTAGGAAGGGATGAATCACACCTGACAAAGGTCCCTGGTGGCAAGGGAAGGCTAGACAATGGCTGTGATAAGGTATTAACTGACTCCAGATTATTTTACATTTTTTGTACTTTTTTATGTTTTTGTAAAAACAAAATAATTCTTTACTACTTAAATCAATGTAGTTTTTAGTTCTTGCTTACCAACACAGTCATTTATTGTGAGTGTATCACACACTTATTATAATAATTATGAAAATGCTTTGTATTTTATAAATTACATCATTTGTCCTGGATGTCACAAAATCTTTTAGAAATTAAATATTTAGTTAATTCTTACGACATCACTGTGAAATAGGTAAGTGCCATTATACATTGTGACAGTTAATTTCTGCCATGTTTAACTGAGCTGTACCACCCTCGTGCTTCCAGGTGACTGAATATTTAGAGGGATCTGGGTCATATAGGACTGCTTGATAAAATACTGACCTTCTTGGGGGAGTCACTGCTTCTGGGTGCATAGAAGAAAATGTGTGTTGTCTGACTTAGCTCATGCACCAGAGTTTATTTGTGCTGGGTGAGGTAACCCTGTTTTACAGAGAGCTTTGGGAATGCAATTCTGAGAAAACTTCTGTGGACAGAAACAGTCCTTGTTCCTCAATTTTGGTCTGTTGGATTTGTATAAATAATATCTCATTAACTAGCCATATCAAATTTTCCAAGGTTTTCAACTAGATCAACAGTGTGACCTGAATGTTCACTGGAACCGTTCCCTTGTTTCATACACTATGACATACATACCTGACTGTGGGTGCAGGTACTAATGTTGTTTCATGGTATTTATTTTATAAGAGAATACTGGGTTCTAAATAATCTGGTCACATCTTATTATATCTGAGGAATAAGCAATCGTGATAATTTCTGTTCAATAGATAGAACCCACGTTCTTTATTGTAGGCTTTACTGTGAAGAATAAATCATTTCACAGGTGATTCCCACACAGCATTAGTAACTTGAATGCATGTAGCAAGAGGAAATAATGGCATGTAAGCAAATGTATGAAAATAATCACCTCAAACTTCCATAAAGTTAGATATGTTAGTATTGATCGCTCTCAGAAACAGTATTCCAATTACAGTTGCTTCAGTGTCAATATCTTTGGTGTTCACTTATTAAAACTCCATCAGGCAATGTTTTTATAGATGTCAGTATATGTATGTTTATGGGTATGAGCCTGTCAGAAAAAATCTGTTTAATGTCTCCAATTTTTGTAAATCTTTCACTGTTGTCAGACAGAATTTCCTAGGGATGGTGATGGGTGTGCTGATTGATTTCACGTCTTTCAGGTTGCATGAGACTTGGTATAGCTTTGATCAAACATGTAATGTTTGCAAATAAGTGAGAATTCATAATCTATCATACTCCAGGAAGTTTCCTTAGTTAGCATTAATAATGAATTCAGAGATGACAGTCCTAAATGGCTAAAAACTCAGGGTTTGGGTTCAACAGTTTACAAAGGAGTTTTGCAACACTGACTGATTCTTTGCTTGATTTTGACTTTTAGGGTTCTAAAGCCTGTGGAGTATTAGGGATAGTGGTGAAAGGAAATGCATTAATTTCACAGAAGGTTTATCTTGATCTGAAAGTTGTTAGCCAGATTTTGTAGGTTTATAAAGCATTTAAAATACATTACTAAACTTTTGGAGATCTCTGTCTGGCAATTTTATGCATGAAGCTTGGTTAAATGTCCATTTAAGAAGTCAAGGAGTAATTTGCTTAGATGTACAATGTGCTTCTGCTTCTTGGCCTTCTCTTGCTGCCTTGGGGAAGCATGGATTTTTTTATACATTTTGCATCATATTTTAGTGTGAGGTGTTCCTGCCCATGGGAGGGGGGTTGGAACTAGATGATCTTAAGGTCCTTTCCTACCCAAACTATTCTATGATTCTATGACTTTGTCATATCTGCTAGTCCTAAGAAGGTATCTCAGGTACCCCTAGGAATATCTAATAACAGCAGACGTGCACTTAAAAAGTGCAAAATATCCATGTTAAAGGAATTCAAATACCTTATAGTTAAATGAGTAAAATTTCACATATAAAAAGTCAAACCGCAAGCAAGTCTCATCTAAGGTTAATTAGTAATTTTGCCCTACCTAAAACTTTTCCTTGAAATTAAAGCATTACTTTTACTGAAGCAATTCCTTTCCAGGAGTTTTCAGTCCTTTTCTTGGTTGTGAGGTATCAGCCCCACCTAGTGAATGATCAATGAATTTTTAAAATACAGCATGCCAGAAGAGTTATAAGTGAATGCTCTTTTTTTTTTTTTTTCCTGGGCTATTTATTCTGTTTCTTCTCCTAAAGACCTCAGTGACTTTATTTCACTGAAGCAGTACATAAAATATACTAGCAGAGATGAAATCAGAGATAAGCTCAATGGCTTGCTCACACATGTTACAAGATCAGTTATAACCATCAACATGTGGTATGATTCAGAGTACAAGCAGCATCACAGCAGTACAAGTTTTGGAGCACAAAAGAGAAAGATTATTCCTGTGTTTTACAAAGTTGTCAAAGAGAAAATGTGCTTACCTGTTAACTACATCACCTAATCAGGTAGTTATTCTGTAATCAGTGCGCTGAAATATAATTGGGGAGCAAAGTAGCATAAGCAAGTTTAAAGGCACTGGGACAGATTCTTGGAATAAATTGGAATAATATTGAATAAATTAGAATAAGCTTCTTCATCTTGAAGCATTGCTTTTATGTATCTGGGAATATGGCCTGCTAATACTTGAAGGAAAGGTCTTGCTGATAGCAAACAATTGTTTCTGCTGTTCCACCCAAACAGTTTATATGCCTTTTGAAGACTTTAAAACAGCATGGGTTTGAGTTTCATTTAGCTTAAATTTAAATTGAACAACTCTTTTTTTTTTTCTTTTTCTTTTACTCCAATTTAATCTTGTATGGCAGCAGAATAGTTTAGAACATTGTCGTGGTTTAAACCCAGTCAGACAGCTTGTTCACTCACTTCCCCCCCCTTCTTGCTCTCCCCCTACTCCTGGAGGGAGGGAGAGGAGAATCGAAAAGAATGCAACTCCCACGGGTTGAGATAAGAACAGTTTAGTAACTAAGGTATGACACAAATCACTACTGCTACCACCAATAATAATAATGATAAAGGAAATAACAAGGGAAGAGAATACATCACCTCACCACCAACCAACTGATAACTTGCCCCCTAAGCCCGACCAAGCACTGACCCATACCTCCTCCAACCCTGCAGTCTCCCCGCCCTTCCAGCTAACTCGCAGTTACATCCTGGACATGACGTGCTGTGGTATGGAATACCTCTTTGGTCAGTTTGGGTCAGGTGTCCTGTCTCTGCTTCCTCCCAGCTTCCCCTCCTCCCTGGCAGAGCATGAGACTCAGAAAGTCCTTGGCCAAACCAAAACATCGCTATCAGCTCTGTTCCCAGGCTAGAAGTCAAAACACTGCACTGCACTAGCTACCAAGAAGGAGAAACATGACTGCTACTGCTGAACCCAGGACAAACATATACAAAATATCAAACTCCTGAAATCATATGAAGTGGCTTTTAAGGGCCCTGGTATTACAGATTTAAGTATTTAGGTTAGAAGGATTGTTTTCCAGGGTTTTCCATGTAGTCCTTTACTTCCTACTTCTGAGAGGAGGTTTGGTGCAAAACAAGTTTTGAAAGCTCTGTAAAGAGAGCTGACCCTTACTAAAAGAAGATGGGTGTTCAGCTGTGAGCTACAGATCTCAGCAGCATAGGTGAGATTTGGCCTTCTGCTGGACGATCCAGCAAGGACATGTTCTGCTTGTGTGCTAGTTGTGCACCAGCATGTGTACCTCCTGTGGCACTTACTTACACTCCGTTTCTTACAAACAGGGAGCGTTTTGCTTTTACTGCTTATCCCAAGGCAGCATGTTTGTATGGGATGCTGAACAGACCAGAAATGAAGGCAATTGCTGAGAATTGCATGTCATGTCCTTGCACCCTCACACCTGGTTTGAGCAGCGTCTCTCTAGATTTCTTATAGTAGACAGGGAGAAGGACTACCATTAACTACAGAGAAAGCCTAGGGAAATTAATGTAATTGAAAAGGACTCCAAAGTTTACTTACTGTTTCTGAGCAGGCCACTAGTATTTACTCATTTAATTTAGCAAATCTTGATTAAACAAGACTTGGAATGACAAGATAATTCACAAACTTGGCTTTTCAGTTATAAACACAAATAGGTTTTTACATTGCAAGATTCAAATATTCCAGTAAGATTCCTACAATGTTTACACAGTGAAATAATTTTTAATTTTGTTTTTATTAATCTGTTGTTGTGGTTTAAAACCAGTCAGACAGCTCGTTCACTCACTCCCCCACTTCTTTCCCTCCCCCTGCTCGCGGAGGGACGAAGAGGAGAATCGAAAAGAATGCAACTCCCACGGGTTGAGATAAGAGCAGTTCAGTAACCAAGGTATAACACAAATCACTACTGCTACCACCAATAATAATAATGATAAGAGAAATAACAAGGGAAGAGAATACAACACCTCACCACCCGTCGACAAGTAACTTGGCCCCCCAGCCCAACCAAGCACCGACCAATACCTCCTCCTATCCTGCAGTGTACTAGTCCTTCCAGGTAACTCTCAGTTACATCCTGGGCATGACGTGCTGTGGTACGGAATACTTCTTTGGTCAGTTTGGGTCAAGTGTCCTGTCTCTGCTTCCTCCCGGCTTCCCCTCCTCCCTGGCAGAGCATGAGGCTCAGAAAGTCCTTGGCCAGACCAAACATTTGAGCAGTAACTAAAAATATTGGTGTTATCAGCACCATTCCCAGGCTGAAAGTCAAAAACACAGCACTGCACCAGCTACCAAGAAGGAGAAAAAAATGACTGCTACTGGTGAACCCAGGACATCTGTATTTTCCAGTGCAGGACAAAGGTAATGTTTATGTGTCAAATTTTCTTCTGGGATGAGTGTCCTTCTAACTCCATATATGGATAACTACACATTTATTAGAAATCTCTACTTAAAGCTCTACATTTCTCTTCAAAATCTTGTATTTTTTTCCAGTTTTCTGTAAAGTCTTGGCTCTAGAACTCCTGTGATGTTAGCCAGCAATCTCATTATTTATTTTAGTACAAAGTAAAATGAAAGTCTTGGCTTTCATGCTTCTTAAGAAAATAGTGATCTTTTGTTCATAATTCAAACCTAAAATGGAGAATTAAAATAAACTATTTAGTATTCAAAGACATGCTTCTTAAATGATGTCGTGGGATTTGAACACTTTAAGTTAGTATTTTAGCCCATGTCTGGCCTCGCTTTAGGCAGGTTGGGGGATGTGGTGTCAGGCTTATTCATCTGCAACCCTGTCACCAAAGCAGGTGGCAGTCAACTCATTGCCTCGAAGAGAAAGAGATGGCTTTCCTTGGGCTTTCTGCTTCCAAAATTTTCAAGGACCCTTTAAGATTTTACAAAATATCACAATATTTTCTAAAAGAGACAAAAAACTGTCATGGTTTAAGCCCAGAACCATGCAGCCGCTCGCTCAGTCCCCGACCCATCCCCTTCTTCCTCCCCCCAGTGCTGGAGTGATGAGGAAGAGAACTGAAAGAATGTAACTCCAAAGGGTTGAGGTAAGAACAGTCCAGTAACTAAGGTAACACAAACCAATGCTGCTACCACCAATAATAATAATGATAAGGGAAATAACAAGGAAAGAGAACACAACCTCTCACCACCCGCCGACCGATACCCAGTGCGACCCAAGCAGCAATCTAGCCATTCCGGGTAACTTCTAGAAGGAAGTGCAGCAGGAGGGCCAGGGGACCTTCTTGGATGGATAAGCAGGTGGTGAGGAAAATTTGAAGGAAAAAAGAGGCTTATAAAAGGTGGAAGCAAGGACAGGCAGCCTGGGAAAAATACAGGGATGTTGTCCAAGAAGCTAGGGACCAGGTTAGGAAAGCTAAGGCCCAGATAGAGTTAAACTTGGCTAGGGATGTTAAGGATAACAGGAAGGGATTCTGTAGGCATGTAGTCAATAAAAAACAGACTAAGGATGATGTAAGCCCCCTCCGGAAGCTATTGGGAGAACTGGTTATCCTGGATTTGGAGAAGGCTGAGGTTCTGAATGACTTCTTTGCTTCGGTCTTCACTGGCAAATGCTCTGACCACACCACCCAAGTCTTAGAAGGCAGACACAGGGACTGTGAGAATGAAGACCCTAGGCCCACTGTAGGAGAGGATCTGGTTCGAGACCATCTTAAAAACCTGAACATGCACAAGTCCATGGGACCTGATGAAATCCATTTGTGGGTCCTGAAGGAGCTGGCAAACAAAGTTGCTATGCAACTGCCCATCATATTTGAAAAATCATGGCAGTCAGGTGAAGTTCCTGATGACTGAAAAAAGGGAAATATCACCCCCATTTTCAAGAAGGGGAAAACAGATGACCCTGGTAATTACAGACAGTCTCACCTCTGTGCCTGGCAAAATCTTGGAGCAGATTCTCCTGGAAGGCATGCTAAGGCACATGAAAATCAACAAGGTGCTTAGTGACAGCCAGCATGACTTCACTAAGGGGAAATCCTGCCTGACCAATTTGGTGGCCTTCTATGATGGGGCTATGGAACTGATGGATAGGGGTAGAGCTGTTGACGTCATCTACCTGGACTTGTGCAAAGCGTTCAACACTGTCCCACACAACATCCTTGTCTCTAAATTGGAAGGACATGAATGTGATATGTGGACCACTCGGTGGGTAAAGAACTGGCTGGCTGGCCGCACACGGAGAGTTGTGGTCAATGGCTCAATGTCCGGCTGGAGACCAGTAACGAGTGGTGTCCCTCAGGGATCGGTGCTGGGACCGGTCTTGTTTAACATCTTTGTCGCTGACATGGACAGTGGGATTGAGTGCGCCCTCAGCAAGTTTGCCGAAGACACCAAGCTGTGTGGTTCGATTGATACGTGGGAGGGAAGGAATGCCATCCAGAGGGACCTTGACACACTTGTGAGGTGGGCTGATGCCAACCTCATGAAGTTTAACCATACCAAGTGCAAGGTCCTACACCTGGATTGGAGCAATCCCAGGCACAGCTACAGGTTGGGCAGAGAAGAGATTCAGAGCAGCCCTGCAGGGAAGGACTTGGGGGTGCAGGTCGATGAGAAAATGAACATGAGGTGGCAGTGTGTTCTTGCAGCCCAGAAAGCCAACCGCACCCTGGGCTGCATCAAAAGGAGCGTGACCAGCAGGTCGAAGGAGGTGATCCTGCCCCTCCACTCTGCTCTCGTGAGACCTCACTTGGAGTATTGTGTGCAGTTCTGGTATCCTCAACATCAAAAGGACATGGAACTGTTGGAACAAGTCCAGAGAAGGGCCACGAGGATGATCAGGGGACTGGAGCACCTCCCGTATGAAGACAGGCTGAGAAAGTCGGGGCTGTTCAGCCTGGTTAAGGGAAGGCTGCATGGAGACCTCCTAGCAGCCTTCCAGTATCTGAAGGGGGCCTATAGGGATGCTGGGGAGGGACTCTTCATTAGGGACTGTAGTGATATGACAAGGGGTAACAGGCTAAACCTTAAACAGGGGAAGTTTAGATTGGATATAAGGAAGAAATTCTTGACTGTGAGGGTGGTGAGGCACTGGAATGGGTTGCCCAGGGAAGCTGTGAATGCTCCTTCCCTGGCAGTGTTCAAGACCAGGTTGGACAAAGCCTTGGGTGGTATGTTTTAGTGTGAGGTGTCCCTGCCCATGGCAGGGGGGGTGGAACTAGCTGATCTTAAGGTCCTTTCCAACCCTAACTATTCTATGATTTTATGATTCTATAATATATAGGGTCACAGCTGTGCCTCTTTGCTTAGTTTGGCACTTCTCTGTAGCCTGATGGGGCCTGATATGGTGTTTGCATGGTGCCTTATGGTAGAGGAATTTGTGGAGTGGTGCCCTTCTCCACGGTGCCTCTTTGTGAAGGTTGTGGTGTTTGGTTCTGTGCTCCAGGTGTCCCATGGTGGAGTGTAGGCTGGAGTGATGTTCTGCTCTGTGGTGATGACATCTGGGAGGAGTCACAATCACAGTCAGATTTATAAACACATGCTTGATGTAACGTCCTCTGGTTTGCGCTTAACAAATGTTTGACCCAAAATGAAATTGACCTATGCTTAGTTCAGTCCAATACAAACTAGACCAACACATCCTCTATTCTGATCCAGGGATCTGCCATAGCAGAGAGGAACTGGCAGTTAAACACTTGCTTTTCTGATAGTTGTCTTAGGTACTGTAATCGTGACCTGTAGCTATTTATCCATTGCATGGCTGTGTGTAAATTGTTTGCTTCAGTAATTTGGCCTTAGTAAGGGAAAAGGGGGTTTGAAAAACATTGCATTACAGGTGTAAAGGGCAGAAGCACTCAAAGGCATCTCATAGATATTGAACAGGGAGTATGTGTTTTGGGGCCTTTTCCAGAGGTGATTATACCTGACACTTCTACTTATGAACTGTTAACGGCTGTAACTATTGGTACTTCAGAATGGGCAGACTGCTTCCCCTGTTCATTCAGGAAGTGCCTGATTATTTCCAGTCATGTGGTAAGTATTAGTGTCATGATTTAAACCCAGCAGTACCACACAGCCACTTGCGTACCCCCTGTTCCCCTCTGCCTGGACAGGATGGGAAAGAGAATTGAAAAATTGTAAACTCCATGGTTTGAGATAGGAAGCTTAATAACTAAAGTAAAATATAATACTGCTAGTAATGATAATAACGAAAATTATAATAATGGAAATCACTAGGAGTGAGATATAAAACTAAATGGGAAAATAAAAAAAAAACAACGATAAACACCAGTGATGCACTATACAGTTTCTCATTGCCCTCTGACCATTACTCAGGCTGACCTGAGCAATGATCTGTCCCTTTGGGGTGACTCCCCCCAAGTTATATACTGGTCATGATGTGCTATGGTATGTAATACCCCGTTGGCTATTTATTATCAGGTGCCCTGCCTCTGCTTCTTCCTGTCTTGTGCCTCTCCTCACTAGCAGATCATGAGAGACTGAGCAGCCCTTGATCAGGGTAAGTGCTACTGAGCAGCAACTAAAACATTGGTGTGTTATCAGCATTGTTCTCAAACTGAAGCCAAAATACAGCACTGCACTAGCTACTAGGGAAAATATAACTCTATCCCAGCTGAAACCAGGACATTCCGTGAGAAGCTGTTGCTTTTAGGGTAGGGTCAAAGCTGTTTGTCCTTTGTTATTACAGCTTCATAGATAATTAGCTATATGATGCTTAGCAGTTTTAGAGGAAATAATTGTGTATGCTTCAGCTTATTTCTACTGGAAATGTAGAACTGCTACTGTAGTGATGGCGAACAAAGCAAACAGAATCAGCATGACTGTTGTGGCAAATGTAATGCTTCAGATCCAGGATTAGAACATTGCAAGACTCAAATGGTTAATCAGAGATGAAGAAGAATATTTAGCAAATCATGTTTAATTATTTTGTGCAAATTTCCATGTCACTCATTTTTCTGTTCCATTATCTATGGGTAAAACCTGGTTACACTTGTGCGAGTTTTTACGTGACAGTGCCACCTGCTGTTGCATTATGCGATTTGTATAGAATTTCCTGAGTAATTTAGGGGCCTGTTACCACTTTCAAAAGATAGACACATAGAAAAATTTAGAAGTGGTGGTGCTGTGCTGGTAGTCTCATTTTGGTATTTTGTGCTATATAATATTGTTCGTTCTTATATTTAGTTAATTTGGAAGAACGGACTAACTTCATTGGGAGAGACTGAAACACACTCATTCCTCCAGGAGATGGCTGATGAACGTTCCTAACTCATCATGGCCTGTTGAAGGTGGAGTCCACTGGCAGAATGTATGTAATTTGTACCATTTCCTTGTCATTTGATTCAGGACCTCAACTGTTCTCCAAGCACCATAGTATTTCCCATGTGTGCAAGGTCTGGGGGGCTTGGACCTAGACGATCTTAAGGTCCTTTCCAACCCTAACTATTCTATGATTCTATGATTCTATGACTGGCTTGTGGTAGAGCTAAGGAGACTTCATACCTTGGCTTGCACAGTGGTAGTACCATTATGCAGTTCTGGTCAGACCAAAAGCAGATCTGTTGGTACTCAGGGTACCCTTACAGGTTAAAACTTAGGCATCTGTATGCCTTAAGCATCTCTTTAAATCAACATTTTGAATGGGAATTTTAAGAAGCTGCAGTTTGGATTGAAGCATCTACAGGAGTAGTTGTACAACTCATTGTACTTTTCAACTTTCTCTAATTTTCAAATTTCTCTAATTCTGTGCTATCCATTATAAAGTGAAGAGAGGGGAGTGATCAAAACAGCACAAGATATTCCTGTTGTGGGTGCACCCTGGAATTATAATGATCTGTCGTATTTTATTTTCCATTTTTACAATTTTTAACATTCTGTGTGGATTTAACATCTTCGTTGCTGACATGGACAGTGGGATTGAGTGCGCCCTCAGCAAGACTGCCGAGGACACCAAGCTGTGTGGTTCGGTGGATACCCTGGAGAGAAGGAATGCCATCCAGAGGGACCTCGACACGCTTGTGAAGTGGGCTGATGCCAACCTCATGAAGTTTAACCATGCCAAGTGCAAGGTCCTACACCTGGGTCAGAGCAATCCCAGGCACAGCTACAGGTTGGGCAGAGAAGAGATTCAGAGCAGCCCTGCGGAGAAGGACTTGGGTGTGTTGGTTGATGAGAAAATGAACATGGGTCGGCAGTGTGTTCTTGCAGCCCAGAAAGCCAACTGTATCTTGGGCTGCATCAAAAGGAACATGACCAGCAGGTCAAAGGAGATCCTGCCCCTCTACTCTGCTCTTGTGAGACTTCGCTTGGAGTATTGTGTGCAGTTCTGGTGTCCTCAACATCAAAAGGACATGGAACTGTTGGAACAAGTCCAGAGAAGGGCCATGAGGACCATCAGGGGACTGGAGCACCTCCCGTATGAAGAGAGGCTGAGAAAGTTGGGGCTGTTCAGCCTGGAGAAGAGAAGGCTGCGTGGAGACCTCCTAGCAGCCTTCCAGTATCTGAAGGGGGCCTATAGGGATTCTGGGGAGGGACTCTTCATTAGAGACTGTAGTGATAGGACAAGGGGTAACGGGTTAAAACTTAAAGAGGTGAAGTTTAGATTGGATATAAGGAAGAAATTCTTTCCTGTGATGGTGGTGAGGCACTGGAATGGGTTGCCCAGGGAGGTTGTGAATGCTCCATCCCTGGCAGTGCTCAAGACCAGGTTGGACGAGGCTTTGGGTGATATTATTTAGTGTAAGGTGTCCCTGCCCATGGCAGGGGGGTTGGAAGTAGCTGATCTTAAGGTCCTTTCCAACCCTAACTATTCTATGATTCTATGATTCTATGATTCTATGATTTTGTCCTATACGAAGCTCAGGTTTTCATAGGTGCTGCTGAATCTTTTTCTCGAGAAATGATAGTTAATTCAGAATTCTACAATGAAAATGTGAAGGTAAATTGTTTTTCTCTATATGCATTAGTTTATTTTATCTAGACTGATTTTCATGTATTATTGCTTACTATCATGAGGTCCTTCTGTTATTTTCCCAGCCCTACACCCTGGACTGTTAACAGTCCTGAATTACTTGGTGACATTAGAAAACTATATCACTTAACTATTTGTTCAATTTTCCAAGTCATGTTGGATAGCACAAACCTTCACACATACATCTGGGGGGAAGCTGTTGTTATCATTCCCCCGCTAAGAAAAAAAGTAACTTATTCTTACTTCTGTCTTACCTTTGTTTTATAGCTTTAAACCAGATCTCTATTCATACAAGGACTTCCTTTTTTTCACAACATATTATCATCTGTAAATGGCTTTGATGAGCAACTTGTTGAATGCTTTCTGGGGATCCTAGCAAATTATACTAAATATATTTTTCTTCAATTGATTTGCGACATATGGCTTTTTACAAAGCTATGTTGATTCTGCCTGAAGATGTTTTTATTCATGTATCAGTACATTAATTCCACTGTTTATTATACTTTCTATGAATTTGCCTGGTACAGTTTAGGTTTACTTCTCTGGAGTTCCCAGAGCCCTTTTTTAAAATTGTCGTCAAATTTACTGGTTTCTACGCTTGATACTAAGATGGTTTTAAGGGCATGGTTACACATGACAGTGAATTGATTTAGAATCATAGAATCATAGAATAGTTAGAGTTGGAAAGGACCTTAAGATCATCTAGGTCCAACCCCCCTGCCATGGGCAGGGACACCTCACACTAAACCATGTCACCCAAGGCCTCATCCAGCCTGGCCTTGAACACTGCCAGGGATGGAGCATTCACAACCTCCCTGGGCAACCCATTCCAGTACCTCATCACCCTAACAGGAAAGAATTTCTTCCTTATATCCTTTAGAACTTGTGGGGATTTATTACTGCTTCTCTTTGGCTGACTTCTCAGCTGCTCCATTTGCAATGTCTAGAAATGTAGTCTCAGAATTGTCTGGGATGTGATGTCTCATAATTATATATTTGAGCAATCCCACTAGTCTCTTATTTTTGTAGGTTTTTAGACCTATCACAGCATGTCACGACAGGGCATCTGATGCTGTCTTGGTCAGGCAGTGATGCTGTTGTGGTATTATTACCTGTAATAGATATTCTGTGTTATGAACTGATATGACAAATTAATTTATCTGCTTTGACTCTAAATAATATTTTATATATGATTTTTCCCTTACTGAGTACAACAGCATTGTCCATCCCATGTAATTTATGTCGTGGAATGGCTACACTTCTGCAAAAATATTATCTACCAATAATGAGATTTTTGGAACCAGTGGGTTTTAGTGATGAGTATTTCAGAAAATGCAATTAAGCACTTACCTCCATTTTCAGAAGCCTATCTAGGCAAATTCCAAATTACAAATTTAAGAAAGCCATTTGCATTCCTTACCAAATACAATTTTGGTATTCATAACCAAGCTTACTGTTATTAAAACTATAATTATGTCCATAATATTGTCCATAATTATGGACAAGTACAGATTTTGTTGATGCACAAATAGCTCCACTGTTACTTAATGATTTAATGGTACTCATGAGAAAACTTGAAGTAGCCTCATGTGTTCAGTTTCCCTGAGATTTTTTTCCTTAACTGTGGACATCTCCAAGCACATATTAGATGATTTCGCTCATTTTTGCTGCCTGTGCTTTCAAATGTAGACAAATGTTTTCCTATCTTATTATGTCTATATTCCTCTGTTCCTCGAACTCTCTTGACAAGCTCTTTTATTTCCAGTTATTTGTTTATCAGTATATAAAAATCTTAGGAATTCCTTATTGTTATTACTGGTATGCCTATGTCACTAATAGCATTAAAAAATCTCAGACTAATGGGAGTTTATGCATACCTGCCTTAGTCTTAGTCCTCACAAGTTTTGTACTAGTGACCATTCATTAGCAGCATTTTAATTCTTCTTGGCAGCTATAGAATATTTTGGGTAAAATTCTCACATAAGGGTACACAGAATATGTGAGATTACATTTTACAGTAACTCCACTTAAATGCATTCTGTACACAACATATAGCAATAGTTTCTATAAAGTCGTAACATATGATAGGGTCTTGTTAGACTTACTGGTTTCCTTCTAGGTTTCCACAACATTAGGTGTTAAGGATGCTTTTGAAAATGGAAATTAATTATCCAGTTGTTTATTCCCTTTGCTCAGTTCTAGTCATGCCTTTTCTCCAGTTTAGCAGGTTGACCCTTAAATGAATCATTTCCCTGCACAGGTATGAATTGCAGTGAGAGATCCAAATCATGACAAAACTGAAGTTTTGGTTTAGACACTAAAGGGTGTCTAGACAACCCTTAGCTTAGGGGAGAGAGGGACAACATTTTAGTTTTTTTTTAACCATATGCTTTGAAGTTACTTTTTGCCAAACTTGTCTGGAGGGAGACAAAATGATGAATAAATTACTGTTTGTTTGGCACGTTAAGCTGAGTAAATTTTGCTGATACTGTCCAAAGAATGTAAAAAAAAAAAAAAAGTGATACCAACCAACAGTTTTTCTCAACCAAGTAACTGATTTGTAGATTAGTGTACTTCAGCCTTCCATACCACAGAAGAGAAATGTTTTATGGTTTCATATATTCAGACAGTGAGGAAATGTGATAAACAAGGTGGGGTGTCTGCATGCTGAACACTGTATAGCTCTTGTTTGGCACACAAGGAGGTTTGGAAGAAAAGAATAGATGTATAATTTCTCCCTCTGAAATAGATGTATAGCAGTTTCTCTCTCTGAAAGGGACAGATTCAAGGTTAGAAGCTCTCATCACCTTCAGTAAATTTTGGATCATACCTACTGGTGCTGACCATTTTCCCCCAAACCTCAAACATTTTTCATCAACTCGCAGCTTTTTCTGCAGAGATGAAGGGAGGATTTGGGATTTCAGTTAAAAAAAAAAAAAATATTGAACAGATTTTATATATTTAGAACACAGACAGTTACTGCCATTTGAAAAGTCTGTTCCACAAACTGTGTGCAGCTTGTTCATGAATCAGTGCACAAATACAATAGGCACAACATTTATTACTGGCTTAGGTGTGTGAACAAGCGCTAGCCTCATAGGTCAAGTGAGATGAACACTCACAGGAGATAAATTGCCATTTTGTGACATATACCTGTGGTACAGCAAATAAAAATGAGGAAATGGAGATGCCAGACAAATGCAACGTAAGAGAGAGCTTAGAGCAGAGAGAAATTTCTGTAGAACAGTGGGTGGCACTGTGCACATGTGCTAAAAGAATTCCTCCTGCTGCCTAATATGTGAAGTGTTAGAAGATGAAAATGAAGGTGACACTGTATATAGTTCAACATTTTATCCATAAAGAACAGGAGTTACGCACATTTAATACTAGGTCTTATGCAAATAATGATGACAGTGATGATGATGATTACACTTTACAGCTCCTTTTCAACCTGCTTTTGGGACATACCAAAGCACCCTGCAAACATTAGTGAAATCAGCATAATATATTTCAGTAAGACAGGTAAACACGAGTCCTTTCTTGAGAAGATATAGAATTGACTTTATTCTGGTCCCTCTGGCTGGGGGGTGCACACTGGGAGCTTGCTCAGCCGCTGAAACTCGTTTTAGTGCTGGCCGGGGTGTGAGACCACACAGCTATGGAGGGCAGATGAGAGGGGGAACACAGGGTTACAGCACACAGCAACAAACCTTGACTGCTCTCTGCTATCCCTCAGTGCAGGGGGCATTGCCGTTGCCTCTGCTCGTTTTGGAGAGAAGCCTTGTGTTTGGATATCAAAGTGACAAAACACATTGTGATTTTCCAGTATGGATCAAGGTACAACATTATGAGTATTTGCTTCAATAAATAATGTTCCTACAAAAAGAACCTGCAGTATAATGTACAGAGATGTATATGGAGAAATATTCTGTGAGAGATATTCAAATAATAGAAGGAAACAATGTATTTGCATAGATCTATTCCTGATTCATATGTACACAGTATTTCTTGTGTTAGACCTAACAAAACTTGCAGTTCCCATGTGAATATATTGAAAGTTCTGGTGATATTCCTTTGTATTTGCACAATGAAGCTGACCTTTTCACAACTGGTGAGAAATCCAGAATTTAAGTGCATTCAGTTGTAAGAAATACATTTTATTCTTTCTTTGCTAAAAATACATATGTATCACAAAAAGATTAATAATTCTAACTAAACTCAGTCAAATAATGAGTGAGCAGCCTAAAAAACACATCTGTTTGTTAAACTGTGCCAGACATTTAATGCATGACATGCACAGCACATTAAAAAAGAAAAAAAAGACAATTAACAATTCAAATGAGTTTCCAGACTACCACACAATGATGTGATGGAAGTACGTATTCAGATCATGTATCCTTTTCTGTAGCTGTCTTCAGCAAAACTACATACTGTCGAGAATGCGAAACATGGCCAGAGCTAATATGATAAAGACAAACAAATGGAATCTCTCAGCAATTTAAGGAATTGATACTTCACAGCTGAGCACTGTTCCCAGCAATTTTCCCACAGGTGTAACCACATTGCTGAGATTCAAATTGGTGACTAATACAATGAAACATAAGCAAGGTATAATTTTCTTTTGTGTACATTTGGAAATCTTGCGTACATCAGTGTAACACATTTACAACTTACATTTGTACTGCCATAACTGTCCACAGTGGTGGACTGCTAGTGTTCTTAACAGAGATCAGAGACCTTGATTTACAAGCAACGAGATTGTGGAAACTGCCATTAATGGAGCCACAGCCCAAAGGATATGTTGGTCCAGAAGCAGCCAAATCTAATGGACTTGAAGACTCAGGGGAGTTCTCCTGTCCCATGCGGATACCCCCCCCCCCACACACAGAGTGCACACACGTCTGGCTGTAGAGATCAACATAGAAAGCAGTACCAATTCTGCACTGCAGCAGCTTGTTTACATGTGAGCCTTTGCTTTTATCCCACCTCCTTTCAAATTTTCCATGCTTTCTCCCACTCCTCAGGTTGAGGAAAGTGATTCTTCCCTCTACTCTGCTCTTGTGAGACCCCACCTGCAGCGCTGTGTTCACTCTGGAGTCCTCAGCACAGGAAAGACATGGTCCTGTTGGAGAGGCCAGAGGAGGGACACAAAAATAGCTAGAGGAATAGAACCACTGTCCTGTGAAGAAAGGCTGAAAAAGCTGAGCTTGTTCAGACTGGAGAAGAAAAGATTCTGGGGAGACCTTAGAGCAGCCTGTCAAATACTTAAGTGAGGACTATAAGATAGGGACAAAGGTTTTACCAGGCCCTGTCGCAATAGGACAACGGGTAATAGTTTGACGCTAAAAGAGGGTAGATTTAAACTAGACATATGAAAGAAATTTTTTACAGAGGGTGATGAGGCACTGGAACAGGTTCCCCAGAGAGTTGCTGGATGCCTTATAGCTGGAAACATTCAAGGATAGTTTGGACAGGGCTTTGAGCAATCTGGTCATAGAATCATAGAATCATAATAGTTAGGGTTGGAAACGACCTTAAAGACCATCTAGTTCCAACCCCCCTGCCATAGGCATTGACACCTCACACTAAACCATGTCACCTGAGGCCTCATCCAACCTGGTATTGAGCACTGCCAGGGATGGAGCATTCACAACCTCGCTGGGCAACCCATTCCAGTGCCTCACCACCCTCACAGGAAAGAATTTCTTCCTTATATCCAATCTAAATTTCCCCTGTTTAAGTTTTAACCCGTTACCCCTTGTCCTATCCCTACAGTCCCTAATGAAGAGTCCCTTACCAGCATCCCTATAGGACCCCTTCAGATACTGGAAGGCTGCTAGGAGGTCTCCATGCAACCTTCTCTTCTCCAGGCTGAACAGCCCCAACTTCCTCAGCCTGTCTTCATACAGGAGGTGCTCCAGTCCCCTGATCATTCTCGTGGCCCTTCTCTGGACTTGTTCCAACAGTTCCATGTCCTTTTGATGTTGAGGACACCAGAACTGTACACAATACTCCAAGTGAGGTCTCACAAGAGCAGAGTAGAGGGGCAGGATCACCTCCTTTGACCTGCTGGTCACGTTCCTTTTGATGCAGCCCAGGATACGGCTGGCTTTCTGGGCTGCAAGCGCACGCACATGTTCATTTTCTCATTGACCAACACCCCCAAGTCCTTCCCTGCAGGGCTGCTCTGAATCTCTTCTCTGCCCAACCTGTAGCTGTGCCTGGGATTGCTCTGACCCAGGTGTAGGACCTTGCACTTGGCATGGTTAAACTTCATGAGGTTGGCATCAGCCCACCTCACAAGCGTGTCAAGGTCCCTCTGGATGGCATTCCTTCCCTCCAGCGTACCAACCGAACCACACAGCTTGGTGTCTTCGGCAGTCTTGCTGAGGGCCCACTTAATCCCACTGTCCATGTCAGCGACGAAGATGTTGAACAGGACCAGTCCCAACACCCATCCCTGAGGGACACCCCTCGTTACTGGTCTCCAGCCGGACATTGAGCCATTGACCACAAATCTCTGTGTGCGGGCATCCAACCAGTTCTTTACCCACCGAGTGGTCCACCCATCAAATTGATCTCTCTAATTTAGAGACAAGGGTGTCGTGTGGGACAGGGTCGAATGCTTTGCACAAGTCCAGGTAGATGACATCAACTGCTCTACCCCTGTGCATCAGTTCTGTAGCCCCATCATAGAAGGCCACCAAATTGGTCAGGCAGGATTTCCCCTTAGTGAAGCCATGCTGGCTGTCACCAAGCACTTTGTTGATTTTCATGTGCCTTAGCATGCCTTCCAGGAGAATCTGCTCCAAGATTTTGCCAGGCACAGAGGTGAGACTGACTGGTCTGTAATTCCCAGGGTCACCTGTTTTCCCCTTCTTGAAAATGTGGGTTATATTTCCCTTTTTCCAGTCATCGGGAACTTCACCTGACTGCCATGATTTTTCAAATATGATGGCCAGTGGTTTAGCAACTTCATTTGCCAGCTCCTTCAGGACCTGCGGATGGATCTCATCAGGACCCATGGACTTGTGCACGTTCAGATTTTTAAGATGGTTTCAAACCCGATCCTCTACTACAGTGAGCCCAAGGTCTTCATTCTCACAGGTCTTGCTGCAAGTGTCCCTGCTCACTACAGGAGTATTGGGCTAGATGACCTGTAGATGTCCCTTCCAAACCTAACTATTCTATGGTTGTGCTAAAATGCAGCTGTCCAAGGGAATGATGGGAGAGGAAAGGGGTTTATGCTTGAGGAATTCTGCAGGGGATTCTAAAATTAATTTACTTGGGGCCTGTGTGTGGTGTGGGTTTTTTTTTTTTGTTTGTTAATTAATAATCCCTCCTACTTTTATAGGGAACTGATACTGTATGTCAACTGCCTCCATCCATTTGGGATGCGGTATGCTTAATTTTGTCCTGAGAACTGAAAAAGTGTGATGATATGGCTTCCTCTTTTTTTGCACAGTAGTCTACAAACTAATGAAATTATTCAGGTTCAGGTACCCAGCTGATCTTTTGTCCCCCTGAGAATAATAACTAATGTAGTAAATCAGGACTGAAGAATAATTAATGATCAGCTTAAGTCAGCTTCCAGCTGACCTGTGTCTTTTGAGTGCTCTTTCAAGA
This sequence comes from Pezoporus occidentalis, assembly GCF_034315485.1. Taxonomy (NCBI): domain Eukaryota; kingdom Metazoa; phylum Chordata; class Aves; order Psittaciformes; family Psittacidae; genus Pezoporus; species Pezoporus occidentalis. The sequence goes on along the minus strand of NW_026914940.1, from coordinate 16,657,342 downwards.
AGAACTGACTAAATGGCTCTCTTCTGAATGAATTTCCTAAAGTGAAAATGACTACATGGAAGGGAAATATCACCACCATGTCAAAGGAAATAAGCATTAGTTCTGACAAATTTAAACTTCTGTGTATTTCCTGAAATGTAAATGAAGCTTCTGTGCTTTTTGCCCCAAGCCTAGATTGCTACAAATATTCTTAATTTACCAGAGAAGGTCTCTCTATGAGTGCTGCATGGCAGACAGGCTCAAGGGATTTCCAAGCTAAGAAGAAGAGGGATTAGTAAGGTAGATATGTAAATAACAAATTGTCCTGGAAAGTAGGCAGACTACTCTGCTGCTTCACAAAGTAAGTGGATTTTGGATATATAAATCCAAACTTAAACAGAATGTAAGTTGATGAGATCTCATGTTTTATTAACTTCTCCTTAGGAAATTCAATTATTTTTTCACCAGTGACATTGATGTTAATTTTATTTTGCTACCTGCTGTCTGTGACATACATTCCAAGAAGATCACTCTTTCGTGAAGTTTTGTGCCTAGTTTCAGTTAAAATTGAATTTAATTTCTACCAAATAATTCATTATCCATGTCTGTCATGTGTCTGAGTTAGAAAATAACAAGTACTATATTCTAGGAAATCTGCATTAAGAGGCATGGAAAAGATTATTTTTCTTTGACTCCATTGATTCTTTTGTATTCTAAAACCTTTCTCAAAGTTGCCAGAAAGTTCTCTAAGATGATTGGTTGAAGGGTGTCAAAAACCAGACAAATAATGGTAGTCACTGAATGTATTCATCTCTCCTTCTTTCTCCCAACTTCACAGAAAATTACTTTGTGATTGATTAAATATTTCAGCTTCAGTTTAGTGTTTAATCTATCTCAGCTGTCAGTAGTTTTGAGTGCAATTGAAAGAAATTTTCTCACTTAATTTAACAAGTTTCTATGTAACAACTGAAATCACCTGAAAAAGAAGATTCTTTAGCCTGACTAAATGTGAGGATACAGTTAATCAGGCAGCCCTGTGCATATGGCGCCTCTCAAGGGGCAAGGAAGAACAGCATTAGATAAATGTTTTTTTTAAAGCAGATCTGAACAACAGACAGTAACAGTGAAACTTTAGAGATCCACAGGCTCCTTAAGCATCCAAACCCAGATACAGTCTTACAGTTTAAGATCTAGGAAGAATTCCTCATCTGTCTTAAAAGTAGCTTTCAATTCAGATAGCCTCAGAGGTACCTTATAAATATTCTATATATGTTTTCATACAAAAGAGTACAAATAACTCACAAGCTCTGCAACGGGGTTCTGCTCAATAGTGGCAGCTGTTGAATAGGTACCTAGTCTTAACTGTGCCTGCTGACTGCCCTGGTAATCAGGGGAGATCAGTGGTAACCACCTAGCTTAAACAATGGTCTTAAAAGAACCTAATCTTCCAGAAGCATTTACCTCCCTCTGTTATCTTTAGAGGGAGTCTAAAGGACAGTCATAAGTTATGTGCCTTATTTTCCACAGCAAAGTGAAATTGGAAAGTTTAAGGAGTAAATGTTGATTTGGTTTAAAAGCTTTTGAAAATAATGGTCTTCAAATATGCAGCATCAGACATTTAGCAATGCTACAATCTTTACGTGTAATACATCTTTAACCTATTCTGCAGATTAGTTACACTCCAGATTTCATCATCTGAAGGCTTTTTGACCCAGAAGATGTGACTCCTGATGCACTGTTTCAAATTGGTATACCAGCAAGTAGCATGACTTTGTACATGGAGAGCTCTGCATACTTTGCTTTAGAATATGTTAGTCTTATTTTTCTCTTGCTGTTCAAGGAAACTTAGACTTGCAATCACTGTGTTTTTTGTCATTTGAACTGATGAAAAGTGGAGCTTCAATATGACCTTGAATCTAGTTTCCATCCTTAAAACCAAAATTACCTTGATCATTCCCAATAGATATGTCTTTTACTTGCACTTGTTGCGCTTAAGCCATAGATCCCACTGCCTCTATCGTTTCCAAATGCATAAACTCTTTTGTTATGAAGATTAAATATAATTTGGGGTTTAGACATGTGGACACATTATTTCCTTTCTCTTTTTGCTGTCTCCTGCTTATCAAGAATATTATCAAATATGAGAGGAAATTACCTATCAAAATATATTATCTGAGTCACTATATCTACCCTATACTGAACATTTTCATTGACACCTTCTTCAGTTAGTTTCCATAGCTATATCATGGATGCTGTTGTGAAACACGAGTATCTGTCAGGAAGATCAGTTTTATTCTAGGAAGAAAAAAATCTGCTTGATGCTTTCCACATGGGTCAGTGTGAAATTTCATTCAGAGAACAGTTAAATTAAAATATTTTAATTACAGTGGCTACTTCAGTTTACCCTGGAAGGTAAAAGATGTCTAAGTGCACTCCATGAAAGCAATTATCAACATGTTCCCACAGCAGAATTAATATCAGTTCTCAAATATTAAATCTAAACTTGATTTCATGAGCTCTTAATATTTCTCTTGTTCAAGAGCATGTATTTTTGACTAATGTATTTTGTCTGTGTAATTTGCTAAATGACAAACAGAACTAGAATTCATGCATTGTCAAGGGTAGCTGAAGCAAACCTATCACCATCAAAACTCTGTATTTTGCTTCCATGTACATTTACACTATCTTTTTAGTGCCAGGAAGTGCATAAACTATAGTCAGTAGGTTCAAATAATAAAGATTGATGCTTCCTGGTCACAGAGGGCATTCTTTCAAGGAAAGGCAATTGAATTTCTCAAGCAAAATTCCGGCTAAAATGACTTAATGACATTTCTGACATTGTCTTCAGTGTGTGGCATTTCAGCTCCTAACTGAAGGCATCCAGAAATAGTGATACTGAATGGAGACATAATTTAGGAAGTCATTATTGTTGGATTCTAATATAGGATTTGCACACCGTATGCCAACATACTTCATATTGACATTCCGTCAAATCATGACATAGCTAAGCCTACAGCTTATTTATGTCATCAGCACACCTGAGTTCTGCTAACATCCATCCAACAGTGATTCTGGGCCCTTGTCTTTAAACAGACTCTAGAAAATTTTTTAGTAAGTACTATTGTGCAGCGATGCAGTAATGTCAATCATAACAGTCAAACTTTACTGTGCATTTTCTAAGTTTCTTGGAATAGAAATTTGTTACATAGACCTTACTGTAATTTACATTAGGACTTCATGAAACCAGTAGAGATGTTGGAGGGTAGTCTGTACCATTATCTGAAGTTTGGACGGATCTCTTCTAATTCCAAATGTAGCTACATTTGTCTTTCACCATTCAAGGGAAAAAAAACAAACATCTGTGGGAATAACAAAAGGGGTAGATTTTAGTTGCAACTGCTGTGGATATCAGTAAGTACCAGCAGAGTGTAATTATAATAATCAAACTAAAGAAAATGATTCATGCTGTTAGTAAAATAGTATGCATTCTCTTATGTGAATAACTAAGAAAAAGGAATGTAACGGCATCAGACACTCCTAAGGACAGAAAACAGTATCCTACAAGATTGTGCTAACTGACATTACATGCCTGTTTTAAGGGGCACCATGACATAGTGAAACATCTAACTTGTGATTGCCTAAGGTTCTTTAGGCAGTTGGGATACAATCAGTTGCAAATAGGTACATGTTCACAAAGCAAACAAAAGGTCCTCTAAGAGATTCAAGTTTTGGAACCTTCCTTAAATCCCTAAAACCTGTTGAGTAATATTTACATACATATACTCTCATTGCCTTTGCCATACTTCAGATCATTTCTTCCTAACTAGAATCAAAGAATTTAAACAATGGCTGAAGTGGTGAGTTGCTTGGTGTATTGATACCTACAGGAAGCTTAATAGGCTTTTATATTTAGAATCATATTTGCTTAGGCCTGGCTTTTTCTAAAATTGTTATTTTGAAATCTGCAATGTTAGTATTGAATATACTGTCAGGACTTGGTCCAAAAGCTGTCCTGTAAGCATGTTCCAGGTATTTAACACTCTGAATGCTGGTTGATAAAAGAAACTGGCATGCAGAAACTCAGTGAAGCACAAAGCTGTTATCTGTGAGGCCAGTAACCAAGCACTCTCCTTCACTTTTATTTGTAGCTAACAGTGAAATGGCACCAAATATAAATGGGGTGAATTTGTTATCATTAGCTAAAATGCATTAAGAACTTTAAAAGATAATGAAATGTATTCCAGCGTAAAAGGTAAGTTTCCACACTGCTATATGTTGTCATGTATTTTGATTCTAAGGTCCTCTAAGACCCATGAAGTAAATTCAGTGAGCATTTTCAGATTTGGCTTTGGGCAGCTGCTATCAGGGCAAAGTACAGGACTATTGATCTTGAATTCATAAAAGCACTTTCCTGCACAAAAAAAGAAATCTTGGAGGTTGAGGCACTCCCATGGTTAGCATTTTCTCTTACTAGAGGAGAATTCATGGTTGCTTGCATTCCCTTGTTTTCCCCTTTCTTAGGTGAATAGCCTTCTCCAGCCCTCCCTAGGAAGCTCCTGGATCTAGACTCTTCCTCAGGATCCAAATTATTAACTCAGTCTCAATCTTTATTCTGTTACTACCTCATCACAGAATCATAGAATCATAGAAAAGTTAGGGTTGGAAAGGACCTTAAGATCATCAAGTTCCAACCCCCCTGCCATGGTCAGGGACACGTCACACTAAACCATATCACTCAAGGCCTAGTCCAGCCTGGCCTTGAACACTGCCAGGGATGGAGCATTCACAGCTTCCCTGGGCAACCCATTCCAGTGCCTCACCACCCTAACAGGAAAGAATTTCCTCCTTATATCCAATCTAATCTTCACCTCTTTAAGTTTTAACCCGTTACCCCTTGTCCTATCACTACAGTCCCTAATGAAGAGTCCATCCCCAGCATCCCTATAGGCCCCCTTCAGATACTGGGAGGCTGCTATGAGGTCTCCACGCAGCCTTCTCTTCTCCAGGCTGAACAGCCCCAACTTCCTCAGCCTGTCTTCATACAGGAGGTGCTCCCTGATCATCCTCGTGGCCCTTCTCTGGACTTGTTCCAACAGTTCCATGTCCTTTTTATGTTGAGGACACCAGAACTGCACACAATACTCCAAGTGAGATTTCACAAGAGCAGAGTAACTGCCCTTTCTGTTCTATGGACTTAAGCACAGATCTTTTAGTAATAATTTTATAACCATTACTTTGCTAAAGATGGCTACATTATGCAGCGGCCAGGTGAAGGGGAGCAGACACCGATGCGATGTACATTTGCAAAAAACTCCGTTTATTGCTTACAAGGCTGCTATTAATATACTGCTTTGAGCTCCCTTACACGCGATCACGCACTACTTGATTGGCTGCCCCGCTTCGTCCATGAGGTGTCCACGCGCCGCTATTCTTTTTATGATTGGGCCTAGGTGTTTGTGTTAGCTTGGCATTATATCTTGCTTTGCGGTTACTGTTATCCTGTTGTTGCATTCCTAACTCGGGGTTATAAATTCATATTCTCACAGCTTGCTGTAGACCTGTCCGACTGTCCATGCTCGACCCCCAACATCTCCCCCTCTTTTTTCAAATAAGACATTAGTTATTTGTTGTACACGCTGCATGATACATTGCAAGATACAGGGAATAATCATTAAGCATAAAAATGTAAATACAAATATCATTAAAACACCCTTGATAATATCTTTGATCCATCCCGTAATTCCCCAGCCACTCAGCCATGTATCCAAACCCCAATCATTAACAGCTAATTTCATAGTTAAGTCATCTAACCTTTTTATCGCTTTATGAATTGATTCTGAGTGAATGGACAGATTCATACAACACATTCCATCAAAATCTTCACATCCATGTCCCTGTTCCAACAACAAAAGGTTCTGCAGTGTTGCATGTCTTACAGAGTCAACATTAAAACAAATCAGGAATTGCCTTCAATGTAGAATTGTCTGCTTAGCAACTCAGCAACCCAGTCTGCTTAGTTGAGCCAAGGCCCCGGCTGAAGCACTTACAGTGATTTGGCATATTATGATTGGATACATGTTTTGAAGACCCTTAGTGACTAACATATAATTGGTTACACACAGGTGTGAGAACTCAACCTTGAAAGCTTGCCAACAGTCCACAGTTCTCATTAACTTGGTGAATTCCAGCCTCTTATCTTGCTTGCTTAAGCTTCTTCAGGCCTCTCATGGCCTTGCTGTATCTTTCAGGACTGTTCAAAGTTTATGTACCAATTATGCATTCTCTTGTGAGAACACTGTCTCCACATCTCCCCCCTTTTGTTTTATCCAGTAACAAGTCGCTACTACAGCAAGGCACACACAAATTTACATTAGCAGAGTAACTATTACAGGGTGCAGCAGCATGTTGAAGATGCTGATGGCAGTGAAGGACTAGCCAAAGAAATTTCTTACCAGTGGAATTCTCCCCCCTCTTAAATTTGTTCCATCACCTGCTTTATAACACTACCATTGTATTAAAATTTTTCTAGCTTTTGCCTTAGCATTTTCTAGCAGCTACTGCAAATTTCCATACTCTTAACATCTCTTTTACAAGTGACAAATCTATACAATACAAGGTGCAGTTTCTTATTAGCAACTAGCTAGTAAATACAGGTGGTTTTATACACAAAATCACAACCTCTAATATAGCTACTTTACAAGCACACATATTCAGGATGTTACTTTTCAGTTGTCCCCAAGTGATATTTTGCAGTTATTTGTTCTTTCTCTTCCTCTATCTCATTCTGCTTGGGGTAATCACAGTCAGCTCCTGTAGCTGAGGCATCAGGTTTATCCATTTGTCTGTCCAGCTCATGGCAGGGCTTCACAAACTTTGCACAGTCGCCATGGACCTGTAGGCAGGAGGGCACAAATATACCCCCTCCCCCAGGTTATCAGTTCTTCAGAAATAGACAGGTTAGACAGGTTAAAGTTAAATGTAACATCATTACTCTCTCTCTCCCCCCTCTCTTTTTTTTTTTTTTTTTTTTTTTTTTTGAGTCCCTGCAAAAGCCATCATTACTCCCACTACAGTCCCACGTACAGAACAAAGCACAAGGACCCTGTGGAGACTAACAGCAAACCAGCTCCGAGAAGCATCATTGCAGTGCGAGGTGGCAGGCTCAACCTTAGCGGGCGTCCCCGCAGAGGCTCTGCCTCCCCCACATTGTATGAGGCTTGGGCTTTTATACTGACCAAAATGCACACTCATTCCAACACAGGTGGCCAGCCTGTGCTGGAAGAAGTGGCCAGCAGTATCTACAGAGGTCTCCAAGGGTTGATAGAAACCTGGACATACTTATATTTACCAACTTCTAGTACATGAGTATCACAGAGAGACTGTATGGGCTCTCCCTGTCAATTGCAAGAAAAAATCATAACATATACAGCTTGAGTATAAGAGAATTTTAACACATACGTGGTCACCGTTTGTCAGGCCTCCTTAACTATTTTGAGATCAAGAGCTTCCCACTCTTTAGCCCCCTGCTGTGTAGTAAACACAGGATATGCAGAAATGCCCATTGCAGAAAATTCCCCAGTAATGATCACATATTTGGTTACCCATTGTTACAACTGAGCGTCTCCAGGGCCAGTAAGTCTGAGCAGACCGACCCGGGAGACGAAGAGTCAGGGTCTGGAAGCAGAGGATATAAATCTGGCTCGGATTCAGGGGACTCGGGGGCTGATCCTGCGCCGAACTCGGGGTCTCCGTTGCTCGCAGCTGTGTCTTTCTTATCAGATGTATCTCTTTCGGTATGTAGCCATCTGCAGACCTGGCTCCTCCGTGACTGAGTTAAAAGTTTTTTCACTCTAGGGCGTAGTGGGTTGGAGAGGCTCGCGGCTCCTTTAAATCTCCCGCTCGCGCATGATCCCTATTTTTTTTACTGCGTGCTTCACAGTGGCGCCGCAATCGATCCGGCGCCGAGGCACCGCCCGCTTTCTTTCGGATTTCTCGACATTTATCATGCGTATACCTTCTAATATACTTTCTCTGTCCTTTTCAAAGTCCCTACTTTCGGAACTGGGGTGGTGGGGGAGCAGGGGGTTACACCTCCTCCGCGGCACCTTCTGATGGAGGGGGAGAAAAGGAAGGGGGGGGGGGTGCGGGGTGGGAAACCCTGTGCTCCCGCGAGTTGGGGGGGGGGAGCGAGTTGTAATCTTCCCCCGGTTTCAACCGACCGGGGACGTCTGTTCCTAGTTTCTCCGTTGCTACCGCGGCAGTTTTCTTTTCTGCCTTGTATCTTTTTACACAGTTCATTACTTCCCTCCGTGGTTTACCGAGTTTCTTTGCCTTTTTATAATCATTAAGCACTGAGTCAAATAGTTCATCACCAAACTTTCGCCACTCACTCTCCTCAAATATTGTATTAGGATCTGCAAAAAAAATCTCTTAGCTTTCCCTAGCCACTAGACCTGCTAGCTGCTTTAGAGTCTCAGGCTCAATTCCCCGCTTTTATAAAAAGCACTGTAAAAAGTTCAGGGCTCAGTTCCCCGCTTTTATAAAAAGCACTGTAGTAAGTCCAGGGCTACCTCTCGGTCCATTTTCATGGCCAGCCTTTTCCGGATCGTCTTCTTCTGGGTCGTCCTGTAATCTCGGTCTCCGGATCGGCCTCCCGACGCAGCAGTGTCTGGTTCACCCCAGCGGCGGATTTTTTTTTTTTTTTTTTTTTTTCGGTTAATCCAAGCACCCGGGTCCGTCACGCCACCGCAGCAGCATTGCCCGCGCTTCCCGGCCGCTGCCGCCGGCGCCGCTCACTCGCCGTTCCGGGTCCCCGTCGACCGGGGCCCTGAAGAACCCCACTCGATTAAATCCGAGCCCTTTAAGTCTGAGTTTTTCATGCTCCCACTCAACGCATCCTGCAATGCAGCCGCAATTTCTGCATCTGCATGCGCCTGGTCGATCATGAGCTTAACGGAGCAATAAGTGCGTGCTAGCTTCTTTGCCCCCTTGTGCCCCGTCTGAACGCTCTCCCATAATTCTTCCCCTATTTTGCGCCATTGATCCTTCGAAAATAACTGTCCTGTAGACTCTAGCAACCCCCTTCGCCTGCGCCAAAAAAGAAAGTCCACAAGCTCCTGCCGGGGTATCGAATACCCTGTCTTCTTTGCTACGCTTAACAGTCCCTCTATCGTAGCCTTTTTTATCGCTGATACAGCGGAACCCATCCCGAACCAGACCGCAGTCTGCCTGACTCACCGGTCAGCCGTGGCCACGTAACTCAACTTATTTGCCTGCTTCTCTCGAGCAGCCGGGATCTTCACCTTCTCTCGTCCGCTTCTCCTCTGCTGGTATCACGTCGGGGTCACCAGAATGCAGCGGCCAGGTGAAGGGGAGCAGACACCGATGCGATGTACATTTGCAAAAAGCTCCGTTTATTGCTTACAAGGCTGCTATTAATATACTGCTTTGAGCTCCCTTACACGCGATCACGCACTACTTGATTGGCTGCCCCGCTTCGTCCATGAGGTGTCCACGCGCCGCTATTCTTTTTATGATTGGGCCTAGGTGTTTGTGTTAGCTTGGCATTATATCTTGCTTTGCGGTTACTGTTATCCTGTTGTTGCATTCCTAACTCGGGGTTATAAATTCATATTCTCACAGCTTGCTGTAGACCTGTCCGACTGTCCATGCTCGACCCCCAACAACATTATGCCTTTGCTTTTGTTTTCAGCTAGCTATACTCCTTATTTTAGAGCTGTTTGAGAATTTCAAGGAGTCTTATTATTACTGAGAGAGTATTATGCTGTTATTCCCTGATAAATTGAACGTACACCAGTAAGACAAAAGTTTCGCTCTGTAAAAGTTGATTATATAGATTTCTAAACTGAGAAAAGGAGAAAATAAAGGATAGTGAGATTTTTTTTTTTATCCTCCTTCTAGAAAAGGATAGCCTCAGCAGGTAGAGATTAAAGGTTTTGTCTTATGTCAAAGTTTACAGCAGAGCTATACGAGTCAAAACATAGGTTTCTGCCTTTACTGTAAAACCAAGATTAATTTATATTTTAACTACAATTTTGAAAGTTTGGAATTTATTTAAATATTGCTTTTTAGGATTTTCCTAGCAGTATAAAAATGATAAGAATCACTGCCCTTAGACAACTGAAGAACAGTATTGTTTATATATCAGTAACAACTTGGTTCTGTTCCATTAAGGAATGAGTTTGTGTCTTTCTAGTCCAAAATAACAAAGAATTTGAATTTATTTTAATGTACACTGGGAACTAGGAAGTTAAAAATATCTGTGATTTCTGGAATTAATGTACCATTTGACATAATAATCATTACATGGCCCGGTACCTCCGCTACATGTAAACAGAGTAGCAATAATAATGTAAAGTAAAATGCACAGCTTAGGAAATTCTACAGCACAACACATATATATCTGCAATTTCAGAAAGATGGGCTGTTCTCTGAATGTAAAACTATGTTTTTGCTACCAATTTATACTATCAAAAAAACCAAACCTTGTACTTTCAATGAATTTAAATACTGCAGCATTTAGGTCAAGAACAGTATAATTTGATTTCATCATTGACTTTTTTCAAGAAAATAGGCGAAGTTAAGAAAAAATATGTAAAAAGAAACCCCAGGCCTCTGGATATGATTTTAAGTCATGCAAATGCCTGGGTATTTTTTTAATGCTTGATTGATTATATTGATGTTGCTCTACATCTGAAGCAATAATATATCTCTGCCATTCCTATCAAAACACATGGTTTGAAATGTGGAACACGTTTTTGGGTATGTTTAGTGTAGCACAGTCTGAAAATGGTCTACACTCCTTTCCAGAGACTAGAGGCTCTAAGGATGGAAGGGGAAGTCTTTGCAATGAACTCAGTGAAGACATTTGATGAGAATCTAGCAGCAGATTTTTTCACTACTGCTGTTATTTTTGTTTATTTTTTTTTTACAACCTAAAGATAACAGAGAACTGGTGTATTAAAAAGGTTTATGAAATGTAATGACAATATATTTAATAATGAGTATCATGGTGTCTGCCTAATTTCCGTCAGTCACTAATATAAAAGCAGCACAGATTTAAAAGATGGCAAAAGGGAGAAAAAATTGTCTAGTAATACAGGGTTTACTCAGAACAAAGATTTATTGAAGTGCATTTATAATGAAAGTAGAATGATTAGAGGAAACTAGTTTAAGAGATGAACGTTATTCCCTCTTAAAGATCCCACTTCCTTTTATGTATTATAACATGAGTTAAGGATAACTATCAGTCTTCAAGATTAAACAGCAATTGGGAAAAAATACTGATGGAAAGAAACCCTTATATCAATTTCCAGATGTACTGTTTCAATTTTATCAGAGTTTTGGAAGATGATAACATTCTACCCCTAGTGCAATGGTACTTTATATCTTTGTGTGTGTTCAGCTACCTATTCATCAGTTTCAATGTTCAGTTGTCCTGACAACTTAAGTGGATTTTATGCTCAGTTAAAAGTTTTTCATGAAAACATGTTTTTGCGTGGTTTCCATCACACAGGCAATTTTTCCATCCTGATATGATGCCCAGATTACGTTTTTTTACTAAAGTCTCTGTGCATTACTGCCTGCCCTTCTCCTATTTGTTTCATGTGGTTTGGTAGCCCAGTGAGTACGATTTTCACTCCATTCTTAATAAAATATCTTGCGTTCACTGTGCAGGGTCTTTGGACTTGTCTTTGGTTTTGTCGTGGCCTCAGATGTTTATTGCCTAATCTGTTTAACATCTGTCAGTATCCCCTGAGTTTGTGAGGGACCCTGTGAAATGCTAAGTAGAAACACAGCATAGTAGACATCTGTGAATACTTGTCATAGAAATATTCAGGATCGCTGCTCTCCGTAACTGTCTGAAGGATACAGAGAAGACAAAGCCAGACTCTGGCTGGTGATTGAAGGGGAGCTGTTGAGCTGTTAGTAAGGAAACTGTGATGATAGTTACAGCTAATGCTTTCTCAGTGCTCCAGATGGGCATGGGGACATGGTTTAGTAGTGGACTTGGCAGTTCTGTGTTTATGGTTGGACTCTATGATCTTAAAGGTCATTTGCAACCCACACAATTCCATGATTCTATCATGTATGGTCCAGGCCTGAAAAATGTATGCAGACAATATGTGACAAACAACAATCTTTATGCAATTTGGGGTTGAGGGATGTTGTTGTTCAGTTTTCAAAGTAGCTAGCAAAGAATAAGGAGGAAGTAGGCTGTGATAAGCAAACATAAATATAGCTTTCCAAGTGCACCCTCAGACTTCCATGATCGTTGTCCTCCCAACAAAGGACTCAAAATGTTGCTGAAACACCATACTAACCCCTATCCATCCCTCAGTCTGCTTGAGGGAAACTGAAACTGCCAGTGTTAGGGTCCAAGAAGCACTGGAAGGGTAAACATAATACCAGACAAAAGAGGAGACTAATAGGAAGATTTTTCTTGTTTTGTTACAAAACCGTGCAGTATTTTGGGCATAGTTAACAGAGATTTACCATTTGTAAACCTGGACTGAGAGACCTGACTGCTTTGTATGATAAAATTTCTATGACAGGATTTTCAGCTTAGAGGACAGCAGTGGGAGGGATTTTCTTTGATTTTACCAAGGCTTTCAACATTGTCTCCCACAGGACTGTCATATCCAAGTGGGTATGCTACAGATTGGATGGGTGCACAACTAAATTATAAAAAACAGGTTGGATGGTTGGGTTAAAAGAGTAGTGGTTAGTGGGCTGGACATTAAGTGATAAAGAACTGACAAGTGGAGTGCTGCAGGGGTCTGTCCAGGACACATCCCATTTTATATGTGTCAAATGACTGGGATGAGATGATGAAATGTGTCATGAAGTTTACAGATGAAACTAAACTGGGAGAATCAACCAATACACTCAGTGTCCACGGAGACACATCGATAGGCTGGAAAATAGGGCCAACAAGGAACATTTGTCAACAAGGACAAATGCAAGATTCTGCACCTGGGAAAGAAGAGCCACGGTAAATAGGAAAGTCTGAGGACAGGGGAGAGCCTGCCCAGGGAGAAGAAGAGGAGCTGGTGGATAACAATCTGAACAGCAACCATTCTGCAGCAAAGAAAGTCAACAGCACCCTGGGCTGTATTCCCTTCTAGTCAGCATCACATCTAGAATACTGCATCCAGGATTGGCTACCCCCAGTGCAAGAAAGGTAATGATAAACTGGAGTAAATTTAACAGAGGGCCCCCAGGCTGGTCATAGCTGGAGTACTTGCCATGTTAAGAGTTGCTGGGGAAAGTGAGCATGTTCAGATAAGGAAGAGGTGGCTATAGGGGACCTAAAACCAGCTGGTCAGTACTTACAAGGAGGCCATGAAGAAGATGGAGTCAAGCTCTTCACAGAATTGCCTGATTGGAGGAAGAGAAACAGTAACATGTATTGATGCAGAATGCTCCAGCTGGGAATGAGAAATGTTTTCCCATGGGGACAATCAACCAGTGGAACACCTTACCAGAGAGGTAGGGCGGTCTCCATCCTTGGAGATTTTCAGGGCTTGACTTGATAAAGTTGTGAGGAAACTGTACTGATCTCATTGCTCACACTGCTTGCAGGGGGTTGGATTAGAAACCCTGAGTTTCCTTACATCCGGATTTACCTATCATCATCAGCAACGTACAATTCATTGTTATTAACTAAAGAGTTACTTTCTCCTTTGTTAACTTTGCATCATGTCAAAGGGACCAGTTTTCTATACTTAATTCTTTAAGAAACTTGCAGAGTACCCTTGTGAAGTCTATAAAAGGGTTCATGGATAAAACTGATCCAACTAATGGAAGATAACATTCTTAGGGGTTTTCGTGATGATCAGTTTCATCAAAACATTTAATTTTGTATTTATATTTTGATGTCTTTTCATGATGAAAGTCTCAGGATAAGCATGCAGTTAGTTATTAGGTGATTTAATTTCCTTAATTAACTACCATATTTAATTATGCTTACATAGAGCTCAGCAAATGACTCAAGACAAACTTTAATAGATAAGGGGATGTTGACATAATGTGCCTTAATAATGTTGTTAATTATATTTTGTACAGCAATAGCATCCCTAGAGACCTCTCAAGATAATGGCTGATATCATACTAGGCAGTAAACAGACAGAATGGTTCTTATCCTCCACTAGTTTGGCATTGTGGGAAACGTAGTTTCACTGAAGGACAATGCTAGAGGCTTAAAACATGGATTCTTATGTGCTTAGTCTTCAACATTTGTAAGGGGATATAAAAAAAAAAAAAAAATACCAGAAGATGGTTTAAAAGGGAATTGACATTTGACAAAAATACCATGTTATTCATTAAGAGAAATGGTTTGATACGGATTGGTTGGTTTGTTGGTTTTTTGTTGTTTTTTTTTTTTCCTAGTGAGAAATGAAAAGTTTCAACAAAATGGGATATTACTTAAAGCAAATTTACTACAGAATAAACAGTTTTGAAAAGAGTTGTTCACATCTGCCTTATAACTACATTCTGGAAGGTGGAATGGGAGAAGTGAGGTGTAAAACCTCAGCACAAAGCTCCTGATATTGTGTGCACAAGAACAGAGAAACACTGACAAATAAAAAGGAAAAAAAATAGTGCAACTATAAATATAACCTGCAAAATCATGTCTAACTGACATGTTCCCTTTCTGCATGGAACTAAGAGGCAGACCCTATCTATTCTGGGCGCTTGCAAGCAACTTATTTTTCTAATGGTGGCTAAAAATAAGGAACTGTGTTTTATGCAGCCTTAAAAACTCCATGGGAATGAAGCAGGTGTCATACATTGAATAACAGATGTGTACTTAGCTGAAAGTAAATACTGTTGCTTCCAAACAACAAATTGTTTCTAGAGGCCAGAAGTCAGGTAGGTGAGCCGTAAGAGAGCCCATTCATTCTTCTTTTTCACAGCTATCCTTTTGTTCATTATAGTTTTCATCCTCATTTTTATTAGGAAAAAGATGGAAAAGACAAATAGAAAACATGCTACATTCAGCAAATGTTGTAAAGCACTCCATAAGGTATAAAGCAGTAAAACTGTACTAACACCATGAAAAAGATGAGTTTTCTTATACAGAGATGGAAGACAAAATCATTGCCTGTAATTAGTTTCTGAAGCTATAATTTGGCATGCACATAAATCAGCTTATTCACTGGAAATATATGTCTATTCTTATTTCCTTTATGCCCCCATCTATTTTTATTTTTTCACTCTCTCGCAGCAATAATGCAATATTATACTTTGTTATTTTTCTGAAGGGCCAGTGCTTGGGCTGGATGCCTTCATACTTGCATCCTTACTGGATGCCTTCATAAATGTTTACGCTGATCTGGTGTGAAGAAAAGGGAGACCCAAACAGGATGATGAAGACAAAGTGAAGACAGAGCCTCTTTTTACCAGGCACAGTAGAAAAATAAATGCACATCAAACCTACAGACCAGCAGTAAAAAATTGGTACTGTGTTACAGTTCAGAACCAAATAGTATACAGATATACATAGCAAAGAGCTGAAGTATAGTTTTGTTTCATTAGAGGAGTTTGTTGAAGTGTTGCTGCCATTATTTTATGTATTATGATACTGGCCAGTGAATCTGGACTCAAGAACTGCTGCTCCTTCCCATTCTTTCCTTACTACTCTCTTCAGTACCATGTGATGGAGCACTGCAATGGGAAACAGATAGGAATTACAGTTATCTGACAACAAAAGAAGAATGGCTCTGTTTTATTTTTTAAAGCTAAATCTGTTCCTCACTCTTCACTGCAAGGCGGACCCATGGCTGTGTTACCATCACCAAGGATCCTGTATTGGACCACAGAAATGTTTGAGCACAATTTGATAGGCCTAAACCCCAACTTTTCAAAAGTAAGTTGATTGATTGCAAAAATTTCTTTTCTCCCAGCATGTGAATGTCTTCATCAGGTGAAAGGGACTAGGAGTGAATGTATAAAAAGGAGCTGAATTTAAGGAGGGTGTTCCAAGAAGTAAGAAAATATGCTTAGATGACAAGAGTTGTATGATTTTTTAATAGACTTGTTGTCAGCCTTGTAAATTGAAATCTCCTCCATTAGATTTTATACTAGAATTGAAACAATATTTGTAACAGCCTGAAAAAGTGTATTTCAATGCACGTAATTCCTATATAGAAATCAATGATAAAATGATGGAAAAATGTGTATTTTATTTCAACTTATCTGGTAAATTTAAAGATTAACTTCAGTTACTCTTGCATGAAAATGTGGAACCGATTAAAATATTGATATTTAATAATTTATTGTAAAGCTCTGCTATCTTGAAATCTCCCAGATGCTGTCTGGATAAATATTCCCTTTATGTGTGGAGTATTGATCTTGGAGAAGTCAATGTGTTTTGAGCAAGAAAAGATCAACAGTTTCTCTAGAGGTTTCTTTCAAAACAAAAGTAATTTGAATTGAAGATTGTAGTTAATATGTACTGTTCACTTATACTCACTCAAAGACACAATTTTTGGTCTCAAGTTTCTGCAGGATGCTGATGTGTAATCGATTTCTCTCTTTCTTTGCCTGGGTCGTCCATGTAGTTATAAGAAAACTAGGTAGCTTTTATAGATATGCAATGTTCCCACATCACACATTAAACTTTGCTGTTTTTTTGACCATATTACTCCAAGGGCAAGCGCTATGTTAGATGGTATATATATCAATAATGCCAGATTAGCATAGGTGATGGCAATTAGTATACACTCTGTTCACCAAGGGCTTGGTGCTGAATAGCTTGGCCACTATAAACTTGCTTGCTATATCAGTGGTTCTTTTCCTTTGTTATATGTAATTTTGTGACTCCTCCATCCCCTTGCACTCAGGTTTGACAGAATCTAATAAGGTTCCAGCATCTGCTCAGTCCTGTGGGGTCAGGAGTGAGGATGTGGTAACTGACATCCCCATCCTGAAAGGAAAGGACTGGGAGAGAGATTACTTGACCAATTACCACTGCCACTCTCCCAGCACCGATCTGCAGCTGTAAACTCTGTCGGCCAGCTGTCCTGAACAGACCTGCTCTTTCTTGCCCTTTCAGCACCAGGTTTCAGCATCTCCCCTCTTGCTTTGCTTTTCTCCACCACTTTTTATGCAGCTCAGGCTCTGAGAAGCACCCTTGCTTTCATAACCTTCCAGCAGGCTTCTAGGAACAAAGCACATCTAGCATCACCATCCTCCCACATCCCAAAAGAAAACTCTCTTTGCCCGTAATATGTCTTTAGGACAGCAAGGCAGTCTCAGGTAGGAAGATACCTGGCTGCACGTTAACTTCCCAAAGGATGACCTTCTAAACTCACTTAAGAACTAATAAGAGTTATAGGAAGCATTTTCCCTCGTGTTTGAAATGCTATATGAGCCAAGGGGGGTGCACACAGTGAGTGCAGTAGCTCCTTAGCCCATTCTCTAAATGTGGTACAAAGGCTGTGTAGGTGACACTGAGCACCACAGCAGTGGGTGTGGATGGCATGACTCACTAGAAATTGTCTCAATTTCAACAACATATTGAGGATCATGCTTGAACCACAATTATCCTTATGAGTTTATTTTAATTATTTTCCCATGACACTGAAATTAGTCGGAATAAACCATAAGTGAACTTGATCTTAAGGGTCTTCTCCAACCTAAATGATTCTATGATTCTATGAATGCGTTATAAAATAACTATGAATTTTCTTGGCTCATTTATTCAGATTTTCTCAAGAATTGACATAGTTTTAAAGGCAGAAGACATGATTAATTCACTTAGTTTGATCCCTTATATATTACCTTCCATAGAAATTGCTTCTCTTACTATCTTGCTGAGACCAATAGCATGTTACTGGCTGAAGAATAGATTCTAGAAAGGACATTGTCATCAATTTCCAGGAACCAAAAAAGGGGAATTGAGCCAGTTCTCTTACCTGTAAATGTAAGAGTAAATTTTAATTGGAATTTCTTGGGCTTCAGTCAGCAACTGGATAAAAATCCTCTTCAAATATAGTATTTACTTTATAAAAAAATTCTTACTTACAGAAATCAAACAGAATAAACATACTAAGCCACAAAATTGTTGAATTGTAATGCATTTTCTCTTTTGTATGGTTTCATTTTACCTTTCCTGTTTTTCCACTTCTGTATTAAAACATGGTGAACAGAACTGTAATTCTAGCTTCATCAGTGGCTGCCACTTTTTCTGAGGATGAAACATTAGCTCTTTCCCTTTTTCAATTATTCTCCTGTGTTCATATTCAAAGGCTTGATTAGGCTTTAGGTTTCTGCAAGGCACTGGATCATATTATTTCACTTATTCACTGCAAAATATACATCTTCTCAAAGTTAGTAACCTTTTTAATATCTGCGGTTTAGTCATTACTTGTATAATCTTGAGCTTTGTTGCATTAAAGCAATTTAATGGGGCCTACCCTACACAGAGATTCAGATCCCTCTGTGTGACTAATCTGTCATCATTATTTGCCACTCTTAATTCTTCAGGCATACTTATACCTCATTATGGAATATTTCTCGGAGATTTCCCAGCTATCCTCAAATGATTTGCTTCAAAATCAGAGGCTAAACGGCCGCTCTTAAACTGTCCCTATGCCCAAGTTAATGATCTCTCCTGAGATGCAAAGTGATTAGTTTAGGAACAATATGCAAGAATCCAGATATGCTGCTTCTAGGATCTGAGCTGGTAATTCTTGATGGCATTTCATTCTGCTATATATCTGTTATATCTTTAATACCCTATGAATATTCTTAAGTTTATATTTCATTCTACATCACATGGATCACTGGGCATACAACCGTCCAATGAACTGGAAGTTTATATAGGAAAATAATATTTGATAATGATTCCCCACTGACAAAAGTTGTATTTTCTGAGATGCACTAATTGGTCCATTCTTAATACATATAATTTTAAAAATATTCTTATTTCTTACCTTTTAAACTGGTAGTGGTACAGTTCACTAGTCCTTCAATTCATTCCCTAGAGAATACTGTTAACTGAAATAGTTTAAGTTTTAGATCTTATGGGGATAGATTTCACCATTATAATGTCTATTTTAAAAATAGAGAATCTTGCAAGTAACATGAGTCAAATGATAAATGAGACAACATCCAATTGCTTGCAAAAAAATCCTTTGAAGCAAAAATCACTTAGCTACTTTAAAAATAAATAGAAATAGATTTATTAGTACACACTCCTGTGCATTAACTATATTAGTGCATATTGCTAGGCACTAAATTTCAGTATGACCTTGAAATTTGCTGAGATTAATGGAGAAAGGGAAAGAAAAAAGAACATTTAGTGAACAAGCCTTTTGTGCGTGTTTTTATAAGAACAGCACTAAAATCCTATGAATAGGTATAAAATCCTGTAGTTTTAAAGTCCATTTTATGTGCTCATAAATGAAGTAGTAATTTTGCTGTAAAGGAGCATTTACATTTAATTGCACCTCCTAACAGCAAGATCTAGAACAATTTTCCTGAACAAATACTGCTAGGGTTTTTTTCCCATCTTCTGAAATGGATCAATATATTATGCTTTTGACTTTTTTTTTATTATTATGACTAAAGTGAAATAATAAAGTCATGTGAAAATATTACAGTTTTGATTCCTAGATGCACTAAAATGTTTTATAGTGTTTTGAAAGGTGCAGAAAATTTGATCAAATGAACTGCTCTTTCTAGAATGATCCAGATTAGGAAAATAATGACCTCCAGCTTCTTGTTGATTTTCCTTGAGAAAGTATTGCTCACATCAAGGCTTCTCCTTAATCTCCTATTTGATATCTCAGCAGGTTTATTAACTTAGACATGGAAACATTCTGAGAATGTCTGATTAACTTCAGATTTTGAAGCAAGTAATACACTGCTTGCTGCACCATATTCTGCTATCCAGCATAAATAAACTTCAAGGTTGAGCAATGGCAGATGTTGATGAGGATAGAGGGGTCATATGAAGTGATGCACTTCTGTTAGTTTATATGTCTTTTCTCAGTACAGTACTTTCAGAGAACCAGCAGGTGTGTGTGCAGCTGCACACACAGACATGTTATGTGTTTCAGGAGGTGTGAATGCTGGATTGTAACAGAGAAACAGTAGCAAGCAGCCAGGGCAGAAATATCTTAACTGATATTGCTTACAATCAGAACAGTATGTCCTTAAGCACTGTCTATACCATGATCCATTTCTTTCTACAGTCATGCTGCTGTAGCTAAGCTGGCACACTGATTATCTGATAGCAGTTATTTCAGTAAAAAACCAATTTCTTATGACAGTTTTAGAGATCAAGATGACTAACAACAGTAGAAGTATAGATATATTGATGCAATTACATATGCATTAAGGCATGGAGATAGTTCAGTTCTTTAAAACAGAGTATCTCTAGCAAATGTAGCCATACTGACAGAAATGCTGGTAGAATGCATGAATATATACCTAAGGCAGCTAGGAAATTAGACCCACTAAGTAAAATTAATCTTTGGGAAAAAATCCTGCACAGAAGACTGTGCGTTTCTAAAGCTGTAGTTAAACTCATAAAGTGGGGCTCTAATAGAAACTGCATGTTGAAAGTTTTGAGTTTCCTCTGAAATTTACCCATTTTAAATGTAACAGGAAGAATTATTTTATTCATATGCTTGAGGAGGACAGGAATAATCTAGAAATCAGCTGTGGGTTGGTATTTGATGGACTGATTGTCTGCAATATACCACCAGATAAGTCAATTATTTCAAGCTGTTGGCAAAACACCCAAACATGAAGCAAGGATATGAAAACAGAAGAGCCTATAAGAGATGACAATTCAACAACTTATCTTCTCAGCATTGGTAAAGCATCAGGTGGAATTTTTAAGCATTTCTGGGTCTTGTGCGTCTGTGAACCTAAGAAGCATAATTATGGAAAAGTGATCACACAGAAAGCATTCAGAATGAGAAAGAACTCAAATGAACTGTAATTTTGTAGTCTGGAGAAGACTGAGAAGGGTTGACCAAAACTAGGGAAACAGGCATCTAGAGATTAAAGAATGCACTATTTTCCATGACTGCTTGTCTGCTGTGGAATAAGGAGGAATGATGAGCTCTGCAGCAATGAGGATTCAGATGAGACATTAATAAATTTGTTCAACAGTAAATTTGGTGGAGCATTAAGGTCTGAGGTACTTGTGCAATTGTCATACAGATGAAGTTAAAGAATAGATCAGACAAGTGTCTGCCCAGTATTGCATAAAGGTTCTTCTGCCTCAGGGCAGAGGTGTGTACCATATGATTTGTGGAAGTGTCTTTCATATTTATTTTATTGAATTCCCCACTGTCTTATACAATTACTGTGGTTTTTTGTTCCTTATGTCTTATGTGTTCCTACTTGTCTGGGTTTGTTTTATTTCAAGTCATCTGTGGACTTTGCACAGTGCCCTACACTGAGATCAATGGCTGCAGTCAGAGCAGTGATCTCCAGATGGACGAGGCTCAGCCTTGCACAGGTAGGGGTACATCAATATGTACTCTCTAGGGTCCCTCTACCCTCACACCTTAGCACAGCTGGGATGTTAATTTCTCACAGTGAAAGAGCCCAGCTGTTGTGTGACAGAAAGGAGAGCAGATGAATTCAAAGACATCTCCAGTGTACCTACGCACAGGAGATCTCATACAAACCCCAGTGCACTAAGCCAACATGGAGCTCAGTAAGGCTGGCCCAAGTTCAGAATGACTTCTTTGGTGGTAAAAGAAGGAAGCTGTTCTCTGCTTTGTCTTGGTGAGGCGCTTTTCATCACAACCACCATTTCTTTTTGATGCTGTGTTTCTAGCATGAGGAAAATCAGCACAGAGTCATGCCTCTTTTCTCCATAGACAAAACTCAGCGCACACATGCCAGGAAAGCTCAGTACTTTTTCTCTCTTTTTTGTTGTTATTTTGTGGGTATGTTTCACCCTAACAGCAAAGGCTAGGTTTGGTGTGATACTAAGCTATGATTAGATAGAATCCCTTCAACTCAGATCCTTTCCATGAGCCTTACTGTTAACAACATCATAATATCAATATCAATTATCTCAGATTCAGTCTCTAAAGCAGCAGCCTGAAGGGGGTCATGCAGAACATATTGTCGCATAGTTGGTGAAACAGGCATTCACCATTTGGGACTTTAAATTACTTATTTGGCTTCATGAAGCAGTCTAGACAGTGGTGTTCTGCATAAAATAGTCTGGGCAGTAGTCTCAAAAGATGTTTTTCAATGCAGATATGTCTATTCAAAATACCTTTAGAAATGCCTATGCTCTGTAGTCCTTGTCAGGAAAATACTGATTGTAAATGCATCTCCTTCATCGGTTCAGAGAAGATTCTTCTATTCCTGTATTTAGGAATAGAAGAGAAAACAGTAATGTCGCTTTATGCTTTTCCTTCAGGCTCTATGCATCTTTTTTTTTAAGTTAACATGCCTCTAAAAGTATAGCAATTTCACAATGGTCTGACTGGGTACAGCTGATATTTCCCCGTCACTCCCCCTTCATTCCATCATTTATTCCCTTAATGTTTCACAGAATTTTTACCTGTCTGCAATTTCATATGAATACCATTTATAATAATTACATACCAAATGGGTGACATTAGAACTTAAATAATGGATTTATTCTTCAGTATGCACCATCATGAGATGGTACCCAATGGGATTAAAGAGAAAACTTTATATTAAACTAACATTAAGTATCTAAAAGTCTTGCAAAAAAAAAAAAATACACATAACTTCCTCTGCCTTTTTTACGTGGGGGTAGGGAAGCCTGTAACTCCATAAAAGTAAATGCACATTTCACCCCAACTGCTATTACAGTAACTCAAGGTAGAATTTGTTTTTCAGATGGAAGAAATTATGATCAATGAATATCATGTTATTTAGAGGCTGCCTTCAAGGAACTTTTTAAGTTAGGGAGTACCTTAGCAATATGAACCACAGATACATTTAAAACAGTGAAGCCTGTTCCAAGATACAGGATCAGATTTGTAAAGATTCAGCAAGTTGGCTGAAGTGTGTAAAACACAGATCTGATCTTGATCTCATTATTTATCTATGCAGAAATGTTCAATTAACTACAAAGGTGTACACTGAAATGTACATACATTGTGAAATTTTGGCCAATGGCATCTGTATTTGCACATATTATGGAGAAATTCCAGTGTCTCATTTGGGTCTGACGTTACATGGCTTAAATATGCAGAAGGATGCTATTTATTTCAGATGAGTCTATTAAGACTGTGCTCAGAGCTCAGATAAGCAGCCAGTCATATTTAAAAGAGGATTGACAGAGGTTAGGCACCTGCATTGCTGACAGCAGCTTATCACTCTGACCACTCCTACTGAGTATTCACATTGCTGAACTCCTGCTTCTGCTTTGCAGGAGTCCATGATCACCAAAGACTAAAAAGCCCTAAGTCTGTCAGTCTGTTCCTGTCTGTGGTTTGAATGATTTCTTGAAATTTCTCTGAGCCCTAATTTTCTGTATCTCCATTCTTGGTATACATATATGGTTGGAGGCTGGGGAGAGGAGAGGAGTTTGTAAGTACCTAATTAGTCATAGGGATTTGACCTTCCTGCAAAGCACTCTTTTTTTATCACTAGTATTACCACTGAACCATGAAGAGAAAGTTTCTAATGCATTTTGGGGGTTTCTAGATATACTGTAATATTAGTCATAACTAAAGTATTTTATCATTAGCATGGCTTTATCTTAGATACTGAACAACTTTAAGTAAAGTTTTATACATTGAGTTTACCATGCAAAGAGTGACCAATCCTTTGTACATTGGACAGAAATTCTTTTTGGAGAAGATTTTTGTGTGTGATACAATATTTTCATGTAATTTTTCTAGGCTAATAAATGTATTTGCTTTAGGGACAAATGGATTAGGCATTTCAAAAGTGTAGTTATATCTGTGTGTAGACTAATAGTCCCCTCTATCTGGTTTTATGGATTAATAGATCAAAAACTAAGTAGTAAAAAAGACCAGTGGTCTATAGGGCTATAGATTAAGGGGGACAGCAGTGACTGTGAGGGAAGTAACCAGATACTGAGGCTCTAATTTGAGTGCCTGGAGCTAAAAGGCTGTGAGACTGTGGTGGAGAGATGTGGTATGAGGGCAAAATGTGTGGAAGATCATCAAGAAGAACGGAAGCAGCACAAGAAAGAGAGAAGTTGTGTATAAGACAGGCATTGCATGAAGTGACAAATGGGCTTGGGCTCCCAAAGAAACACCCACTACTACCACTGCTTTGGTGAGAACACATGTGGGATTGCCCCATTTTTCTTTCCTTCAAAGGAATATTAACCTCAACATTTAGGTAAGCAGATAACTAAGAGTAAGCACCTTCATGCATATTTTAAATACGCAACCTGACTTTCAAAGGTGCTGGTAATGTGCAGGTTTTTTTTTGAAATTGACTTGATGCTTAAAATCATAAAGGAATCTAATGGATGTTTTTAGCACCTGATTATTTGTTGTAGGTGTTTAAGTTTAGTCTTGTAGCAAGGACTTTAAAATAGAAATGCTCTTGAGCTAAGCTTCTGTCCTTATGAGTGCCACAGTTATATTTGCATGTAACTTAATGCATGTGCTAAATGTCTGAAGCTAAGGCCATGACGTAACTTTTTTCATTCTTGTACTTAATCACATAACTAATATGTGTATGCCTAGAGTCAGATTTTGTTTCCCCATTGGCCCCACCAATTTGGTGGCCTTCTATGATGGGGCTACAGAACTGATGCACAGGGGTAGAGCAGTTGATGTCATCTACCTGGACTTGTGCAAAGCGTTCGACACTGTCCCACACGACATCCTTGTCTCTAAATTGGAGAGACATCAATTTGATGGATGGACCACTCGGTGGATAAAGAACTGGCTGGATGGCTGCACACAAAGATTTGTGGTCAATGGCTCAACGTCCAGCTGGAGACCAGTAACGAGGGGTGTCCCTCAGGGATCGGTGTTGGGACCGGTCTTGTTCAACATCTTTGTCGCTGACATGGACAGTGGGATTGAGTGCACCCTCAGCAAGTTTGCCGATGACACCAAGCTGTGTGGTTCGGTTGATACGCTGGAGGGAAGGAATGCCATCCAGAGGGACCTTGACACGCTTGTGAGGTGGGCTGATGCCAACCTCATGAAGTTTAACCATGCCAAGTGCAAGGTCCTACACCTGGGTTGGAGCAATCCCAGGCACAGCTACAGGTTGGGCAGAGAAGAGATTCAGAGCAGCCCTGCAGGGAAGGACTTGGGGGTGTTGGTCAATAAGAGAATGAACATGCGCAGGCAGTGTGTTCTTGCAGCCCAGAAAGCCAACCCTATCCTGGGCTGCATCAAAAGGAGTATGACCAGCAGGTTGAAGGAGGTGATCCTGCCCCTCTACTCTGCTCTTGTGAGACCTCACCTGGAGTATTGTGTGCAGTTCTGGTGTCCTCAACATCAAAAGGACATGGAACTGTTGGAACAAGTCCAGAGGAGGACCACGAGAATGATCAGGGGACTGGAGCACCTCCCGTATGAAGACAGCTGAGAAAGTTGGGGCTTTTCAGCCTGGAGAAAAGAAGTCTGCGTGGAGACCTCCTAGCAGCCTTCCAGTATCTGAAGGGGTCCTATAGGGATGCTGGTAAGGGACTCTTCATTAGGGACTGTAGTGATAGGACAAGGGGTAACGGGTTAAAACTTAAACAGGGGAAGTTTAGATTGGATGTAAGGAAGAAATTCTTGACTGTGAGGGTGGTGAGGCACTGGGATGGGTTGCCCAAGAATGTTCTGAATGCTCCATCCCTGGCAGTGTTCAAGGCCAGGTTGGACAAAGCCTTGGTTGACATGGTTTAGTGTGAGGTGTCCCTGCCCATGGCAGGGGGGTTGGAACTAAATGATCTTAAGGTCCTTTCTCACCCTCACTATTCTATGATTCTATGATTATAATTCCAGTAAAGTCAACAGAGATACATATATATGGTATCAGGAGCAGTGCAGGGTTGTTCAAGAATAGATCTGGACATGCTTGTCCGTCCATAGTGATGTAAATTAAATCAGTATTTCTAAAGACTGGATAGCACATGGTGAGTTGAAAGTAAAATGGCTATTGACTTGGGTCTGGGGAGACTGGAGGTATTGATAGCCAAATACTATTTTATTGTTTCTGTGGGCAAGACTATTAACTTATGACCATTTTTCACTGTTACATTGTGTGAGGCTATGGACTAAAACGGTCACTTGATGCTAAATTGACATGTAACCCAGGGCACTGGCTCTGATTCTGAGACCAGTTCATAAAATCTGGCTACCTTCTCAATTTTAAAATCTTTTTGCTTCCAGTTTAGAGGGACTACATCTAAACTGTGTATTGAATTGGCCAATTAAAAAACTGAAGGTGTGAATTGTTTGTAAAGAGCCCTAATTTGCCTAGGCTAAAAGTGTATCATGAATCACTGTAATAACAGCACTACAAATGATAGCCCTTCAGTGCCCAGCTCTGCCTTGATGTTTTCCTTTTACTATGTGGATGTCTCAGGAGTATAAAGAAGTATATTGGAAGGACTGTATGGAATTTATAAGCATGTCTCATAAAGAAGATTTTGGTAACCAGAAGTTAAGGCATTCACCACAGAAAATTATCAAAGGTCTTTCCAGGTGAAAATATTCTGTTTGATGCTTTGTGCCTATGTATCTCATTTCGCCCTAGAGAATCATAGAGCATTCAGCAAACTTTGCACTGAAATAGCAGTGTCCATCAAAGAGGAGTAGTCTCTTCTAGAGTGGAATGCAACAGCTATTTACCAGGGAAAATAGCATTGCAGGTCTGTGTAGATGTGGGACCAGGGAAGAATCCTGCATGCAAGTGAAAATTCAGAGAGACTGGAAGGAGATAAAAGGAGGAAAGAAACCTGATGTTACTTAGATTGCAGAAAGTAAGATTAAAAAAAAATCTCACTTTGCGTCTTTTGCTAATATATCTGGTCTTTAATAAAAGCTGGTCACCTGAATGCAGCATCTTCAAGAACACCATACCCTGAAATGTCATTTTAAGGCTTAGGTGACGTAGAAATCAATTCAATGAATCAATCCCTGATGCAATTGCAGTCAGCGTTCTCTGATATATCCTATCCAAGTACTGATCAGGATGAATCTTTGCATACTGCTTCCATCTTTGAGAAGGCTTTATGTGAGCGCAGTGGCTTTCCTGCACAGAATAATTACCAAGACTCTTCAAATTGTGAACTGCAGGTCTTGTCCTCATAAGAAATTGCGCTGACTTAAATAAAGGGATTATTATCAAAGGCTTTAATTATATTCCTCTATGAATACTTTCCTTTTCATGTAGAAGTAGGGGTGAATGGAAGCTTTCAGACAGGATAATCTTAATGAGACATTGGTGGGAGTAGAGAGTGCTGACAGTAGGGTAGCACACTGTTAATCTGAAAAGGAGACAGACTGACTTGGACAGTCCATGAAAGATGACTGTGTCAGATAAAATGAAAAATGCATTTTCAATATAAGATTAGCAGCATGCAGGATGCAAGAGTTACTCTTGGCCTAATGACAAATTGGCAAGTGGCAAACTATTCAGACTGCTGCTTAACTACATAGAATCATAGAATGGCTAGGGTTAGAAAAGACCTTAAGATCATCTAGTTCCAACCCCCCTGCCATGGGCAAGGACACCTCACACTAAACCATGTCACCCAAGGCTCTGGTCCAACCTGGCCTTGAACACCGGCAACCCATTCCAGTGTCTCACCACCCTCACAGGAAAGAACTTCCTTATATCCAATCTAAACTTCCCCTGTTTAACCTGTTACCCCTTGTCCTATCACTACAGTACCTAATGAAGAGTCCCTTCCCAGCAGCCTTATAGGCCCCCTTCAGATACTGGAAGGCTGCTATGAGGTCTCCACGCAGCCTTCTCTTCTCCAGGCTGAACAGCCCCAACTTTCTCAGCTGTCTTCATACGGGAGGTGCTCCAGTCCCCTGATCATCCTCGTGGCCCTTCTCTGGACTTATTCCAACAGTTCCGTGTCCTTTTGATGTTGAGGACACTAGAACTGTACACAATACTTCAAGTGAGGTCTCACGAGAACAGAGTAGAGGAGCAGGAATGCTGCCAAATGCTTTACACTGCTACTTAATTTCTATTCTGCAATGAATGTATATATTATAGCTATAACTGATTCAAATGAAAAAGAATTTTACCCACATTTTTAAACACTTTTCCTTCTACTGAGAGAAATAATACTGGCATTAATATAAACGGAGCTTTAAGTAGCTCTGTGTCTGCACTGCTATGACAATGCAGGCCCCCGAAACCAGTTGCCAACCATAGCTGCTACCATTTTACAGGGTAAGCAAGTTAAAATAATTGTTTCTCCTTTAGCACCACTTTCCTGGGTTTATGCAGTTCAAACTTCAAAAGCCAAATAACTTTTGTAGCATGTTACCATATGTTAAACAACAGTGTGTGCATTTTTTAGTTAGTTCTTTGGAAAATGTGTTTCTCTAGGAATCCCTGGGAAGCCTTTGCCCACACAAAACTTTTCCTTTACAGTTCAAGATGGTAGAAAATGTTTTTTTCTGAGGACCTAGGTAGAATACCTTTGATATGTATGGTAGATGAGAATGGAGAAGCAAAAGGAAAACATTAGCTTTCCCTGAAAAGCATTAGTATAGTCCTCTGCTAGAGGGAATTTACTTGCTCTGAATTCCATATGCAAAACAGCTGTGCAACATGGGGGAGAAGGCTGGAGTTGACTGAACTGGAACTGTTCCAGTAGTTAGAAACACTTCTTGACAAACCGAATGGAAAAAAATAATCTAGTATATAAAATAGCTTTACGCGAGGAGTACAAATATCTCAGACGTTACATGACAATGACCTTGATATTACATGAGGTGTTACATGACTGTGTGGTCTAATATCACATTATGGATCCCTCCAATAGCCAGCCTTATGCTTTCAGACTTCCTCATCACTTGGCTCCAGTTGCCCTGGAATCCCTTGCTTCATATTCAGACAAACACACACACACAAACTGATCTTTCAGTTGTCTCACAGGTTCCATCATCTCCCCAGGAGCTGTCTGGGACCTCCTGGCCCATCCAGTAGCCAATCCACGTATCCTCTGGTCTCTCCACTATCCACGTTTGATACTTGCTTTTATTTGTTGCCATTTTCAGCTTACCTGCAAATAAACAAAACATTATTTTGCCATTTATTTATATAATAAGGCTAAACTTTCACAAACATCTTCTGTAGAGCCACACAAATATAGATGGGAGGCTCACAAATGCTAACTCTTGCCTCCTAGGATAACAAACTGGTCTTAATCTCTGTCCAGAGAATAGCTATAACCAAAACCACCTGAAAATCCTCCTCTGAATAAAGCTTCTTTTTGAAGAAGTTTGTGTTGTGAAATTTTTATGGTATCCCTCAGACAAATTAAACACGCATTTGTGCGTAAATAGAAAAATGTAACAAACAATGCATTGGGCAGAGTCATAGAATGATAAAATCATAGAATAGTTAGGGTTGGAAAGGACCTTAAGATCATCTAATTCCAACTCCATGGGCAGGGACACCTCACACTAAACCATGTCATCCAAGGCTCTGTCCAACCTGGCCTTGAACACTGCCAGGGATGGAACATTCACAACTTCCTTGGGCAACCTATTCCAATGCCTCACCACCTTACAGTAAAGCACTTCTTCCTTATATCCAATCTAAACTGCACCTGTTTAAGTTTAAACCCATTACCCCTTGTCCTATCACTACAGTCCCTAATGAAGACTCCCTCCCCAGCATCCCTATAGGTCCCTTTTAGATACTGGAAGGCTGCTATGAGGTCTCCACGCAGCCTTCTCCAGGCTGAACAGCTCCCACAGAGTCCTACCACAATACATGGTTCCACATGGAGTCTGCAGAGATGTGTTGCAAGCAGATTTCTTATATACACTTGCACCAGCACCAGTTGCATGAGACACTTGAGCCCAGCTGTGGGTCCAACCCCTGGCCCAGTTCTGCTGCCCAAAGGTGGCCCCTGAGCTTTGGCACTTGAGCACTCCTTTTCCAGGATGGTTACAAGACAATGATGAGGGTTTTTCTCATCTCATCACCAAGGGAAACTTCACTCCCTTGCCAGGAGTCTGTTGTGTCCCTGGAATTCCTGCTTCCAGTTTAACCCCTCCTTGTAGATGGGCCTTCTTGCTCTCCATCCCAGATCATTCATGGTCACATATTACCACTGCTGAGCAGTTACAATTACAATTTCCCCTTCGCTTGTCTTTTCCCTTTATCTTTAGAGGAAGCCTAGACATGCTTTTCACTACTTAAAATAGTAGACTTGATGAATATTCATCCATTTGAATGGTGAATATCATATCCCTATCATTTGCTCATCAGTTTGAGAGATCTAAGTCCCATAGTCGTAAAAAAAAATATTATTATATGTCCATACATATCTACAAAGATAAAGGTTTTTACCAGAAAGAATGAATCAAAGATTCCCTGGTGTTCATCAATAATGAAAAAATTACTCTGACTTTTGAAGTATTTCTTCAGCCCCAAGTACAGAGTGCTTAGATGCTTTTATCTATCTGCTGCAAATCTTGAGATTATGGAAGTGTTTCTTAGAAAAATAAAGAAGAAACATTAGATTTTAAGAGAAACAAGGGTTTTTTTTTTTGGTTTTGTTTTTTTTTTTCTAAAGAAGCTACCTCTGTGCTACGGCAGATTATTAATAGATGTCTTCTGATGGCCTGTGCTTCATGCTACCTTCTGAAACAATTGTGATCATTATACATTTTTAATAAAGTTCTTTTGATTACTCATGTGTTTTAGGAATTAATCTTGTGGAAATACGAGCAACTTCAACTAGAACTGGAGAGGAATGCAGAGCTTCTGCTCACCTAAGTGAGGACACAGAAATACCCATCACCAGCTGAGGAGCTTTTAGTTACCTTTCATATGCATTGGAGAAATATATGTACCTCCAAAAGACCAGAGTGAATTTTACTCCACTGGTTGTGTAGATACTGTTTTCTAACTCAGGTAGTTTAGTTATCACCCCAATTGTATGGGGTAAATTGGGGCTGAAAGGGTTTTAATATTAAACTGATAAGGTTTAATACTCAAAAATTGTCATATTATAGTGATATTTTACTGGAAGTTTCCTCATTTTCTTTATGCCAGCTTCCAGAGAAGCAAGTGCTTAAGCGCCCACACTGTGGTCATGGTACACGGCAGTTACCAGGACAGCAGGTATACCACTGTATATGACATGCTCTGACCTTGGGGGGTGGTTATCATTACAGCATTTACAATTAGCAGTCCTGCACTTTGCTGTTTTCAAGTTAGTCTCAAAAAGTATACAAAATAACTGTGGTATGTTGGCCGTTTGAACTCATGGTGGTGAAGGCAGCCTGAATAAGCTGCCCAGTAAATTGGCTAACTGCACTTGTGAATGCTGACCTCTAACACCTATTGCAAAAGCTTAATTTTAGTTGCAGCACCACCCCTGCTGTAGCAAGGCTTTTATAAACCCCTGCGCTGGGTTAGCTAACACTGTGCAAAATCAGCGTTTCCAGTGCACTTTGTCCTCTTCTTTTCTTCTGTAATTATTTGTTGCCACCTTCCACATTTTGTCCTCTCTCTGTGGCTGACAAATTGATTTTCATAATCTCAGCTTCAGGTTTCTCACATTTTAGTTTTTATTCATGTGAAAATGAATTTCTTAATTGCTGCCTGGTTCCAAACCAACATCACTATTTCTCTGTTTTCTACTCCTTTCTTTCCTTCCCCCACCCCATCACCTTGCCTCATGTGCTTTCACGTTGTTATTTTCAGAGTCACACTAGAACCCTTCTTTCTCGTGGAGGGCTCAGGGTGGTCTACACTGTTTTATGAGGGCAGTGTAATGTCCTGGGTATTGTACCTGCCTGTCACTGAACCCTGGAACAGAATCACAGATATTCAGACTTAGAATTTGCCAAAACTCAACATTGGTGCCTGGTAATTTTTATCTTCCAAATCCCAACTTGACAAAAGAATGAAAACTCAACAGTTTTTTTTTAAAGGAATGCAATTTTACAAAATAATATTGCCTTGAAAGCATACATTGTTTAATGCTGATAATCTCAAATTCCTTATACTTCATGATGGAAATATAATGTAAAATTGTTAAACTTTAAAACAACAGAAGGGTTTAAGTAAAATGAAAATGTACTAAATGTGAACCTGTTAAAGTGGTGTATTTAAATATCCTCAGCCACTTGAAGAATTAAAAAAGCACTGTTCCCAAATGTTATCAAAATGGACACAATCCTGAAAAAACTGCTGATTAGACATTACTTTTGATTGAAAACATAAGGTTTCATTTCATCTAGTTCTCTGTGACACATTCCAAAAATTGCTGTACTTCCATAAACAGGAACCTCTCTTACCCCGAGCAAGGAGAGTTGGTTTTGTTCTGCTGCCATCAGAATTCCTGAATGACTGAATGCAAAGATGACTTGGAGATACTAAATGAGAAGTGCTCTGTTGTAACATGTAGCATGGTTTTCTTTTTTCTTTTTAACATTTTTTTCCATCAGACAACTTTCAGCTGAATGTTCAGCATGTTTTTCTCAACAGAACAATAAGAAGCAGCTCCCAATAGTCTCTCTCTGTTTGTTTTTTCCATTTTTAAATGTTAGCACAGAGGCTTCTTGGAGCTGCATCTTCAGTTTCCTCTTTGGAAATGCACATAAAGAATGCTTTTTATGTTGCTTAGGATGGCAAAAATATAAATAAAACATATGAAGTGCTTTTAGGTAAAAAACCAAAACAAAACAAGCAAAAAAAAAAAAACAAACCCCAAACCGTGGGGAGGGACCAACCCTGTTCTGGTTCTGGTATTATTTTATTGTTTTGCTGGCAGGCAGGAAAATACTGCACTTTGGGAACTGTGGGTGAATAACTTATTCAGGAGCTCAATAACTAGAGAAGGGAAATCGAGCACTAACTAGAGAAGGGAAATTGAGCACATACTGGAACAGGCAGGGTTTTTTTGTTGGAGGGTTTGTTGTTTTTTTTTTTGCTTGGTTTTAAAGTTATAACACTTTATAGATAAATTTAGTATTCATTCCCCATATATTGAGGATTAAGGGTGCAATTTGATACAAGCATTTTACACCATGGTTTTTCTCATTTCTGATGGCCATTAATATGAACAAAAAATTTAGCATTCTTAGTTTTCATGATGAAATGAGGTTAATTTGAACTCTATTACACTTATTCGTGTGCCAGCCCATATTTGATAATTTTGAAATACACTGGCTAATTTTAGTCTCACCAAGAGGTCGGTAGAGCTCTTGAAGATAATTCTGTCCCTACAAATTTACTGAAAGGGAGAAAGGCTCCAAATAGTGCCTCTGTTGAGGCCAAATGAGAGTGAAACCAGCCATTACACATTTTCTTTGGTAGCAGGCAGGCATTTCAACGTGCATGTAATGCATATTTTCCTTATCTTGTATGTGTATTTCTTAAAGGATCATCTGGTGAGAAGAGTAATTTTACCTGAGTGACATAAAGGAAATAAGACTCAAATATTAAAGAAAGCAGGTTTCACTGAAGACAATGTGATACTTTTGTCTTCAGGAGGAACCAGTACGAATATTTCTTACTCCATTTTTTTTTTTTTACAAATTAAAACTACAGTTCAACATTGTACGCATGGCCACGAGTGGGATTCAAGTGCTGTAGAAATCAAACACTGCTCATCTGTGAATTTCATTTTGTGTGAAAATTCCGTGTGCACAAAGATAATTGCTTCTGTCAAAGGACATTTAGCTCTCAGCATTTTGAAAACATCACCTCTTAGCAGTGAGAAGTAAAGAAATTGTACAGAATGTACTTCTAAGTTGCTCTGACCATAGTATCTATTTTAGTCTATTAGTCTATTACAGATGAAGAGTCATCTGCACTTCAGACTGTAACGCTGTATAAATGTGAACGGGTATAAACATTTAAACCATAGCAGCACAGTGGTCTGCAAAGACTAGTTTAATAGATGGGGAATAAATGAGCCTTGGTGGATCTTTGTGCAGCTTTCAGGGCAGTTCATCTGTACAGACATTCACTAAGTGACTCTGCAGCTTGTGCTGCATTTTTAAATCTGCTGCAGGCACTTCAGCAGCCTAGTCTAATTGCAAGACAATGGGATTTGATATTGCAAGTGCTGAAGTACTTTAGAACCTGAATCTGATACACATTTTAACTTTACCCTTAACAAAACCTCAGAATACTTCAAAATGTGAAAAGTTTTTCTTAACAGTTTTGCCTAACTTTTAAAAATCTTCTAAGAGACTTTTTTAGCCTTTGGCACAAAAAATGCAAACCTGAATATCAAGGCTGAAAATCAAAATAAAAGGATAGAGCATGTAAAGAGCAGACATGCAAGAAACAAATAGTGAACACAAATTAATAATAAAAAAAAATAAATTTAAACTTCAATGTACCGCATGTGATTTTTCAATATATTCTCCAGGTGAACGTGCTTTAGCAGGGTTGTTGGTCCAGATTATCTCCAGAGATCCCTTCCAACCCAGCTATTCTGTGATTCTCTGATTATGTAATATAGAGTACAGACCTCTGGCCATAAGATTAGAAACAGAATTTTCAAAATGCCATTGAGTTTTGTATATCTGCCTAATGGTCTGTCAGTATCAGTATTAGGGATACAGACAGAAAACTCACAGAAATTCCCAAAACAGAGACCTTTGGAAGTATGGTCTACTAGTCTACATTGCTTTTTGTGCTACCATAAGGAGTAAATGAAAAAAAAGAAAAAGGAAAAAAAAATCCCCAAACAACCCAAACAAACAAAAAAACCCACAAAAAAAAACCACAAAAAGAAAAAAGGAAAATTCTCTAGATTTTCAGCCACTGTGAAGCATAAGCAAAAATTCTCAATAACTTCAGAAAAATTTATGTCACTCACAGCTGTCAGGTACTATAAACCTCAAAAACTAAGGGAACTGTTGTTGGGAGCTATGGTTGGGAGCTACAGTAGAGGCAGAAAATTGAAATGGAGACTATATAGGAAGGAGTAAAGGACTAGTGGAAGGAGACTGTGTGAGAAAGACTCATGGAATTTTAAACTTGGAACAGGCTAAGGACAAATAGACATGCATATATGGATATAGAGCATGAAGAGAGCCAGAAGGGTGATTATTATCTGCAAGCCCTTTAAGAACTTAGGAAACCATTGCAAAGATGGTCCTGAAACTGAGCTGTTACCTAGGAGATGTCAGCCCATGTTGGTCAGGGGAAGGAGCTCACCTAGAGAGATTAATCAGATGGCTGAATGACTTCTTTTGAGGAAGAAATGTGGAGACCTAAAAGTAGTTAAAAATTCTGAAGTTGTAATTTTACTGACATTATTACCCAAAACATGACTCACAGGGCAATGAGAGCTCAGTGGTGACATACAAGGCAAGCTCTGACCTCACCAAAATGAAGAGCAAGTACTAAGAAATATTCTCGGGCACTGCAGTAAGTCACTTGAAATTAAGATGCTACTTCTTGAGTAACAGACTAGATTTACCAAGGTTAGGCCATTTTTTGCATCTTCCTAGCTATAAAGCTAAGGAGATGACAGAAATAGAAAGAACTCCTGAACGCGTGCATGCGTTCTTCAACATGGCTTTCCATTTGTGTCTTTATGTATCTAGATTGAGACTAGGGATTAAAACTTTTATATCACTGTTCAGATAACCTTCTACAGAAAAGTTAAACAGTGATAATTTCCCTAAAAAATGCCCAGATACAATATGGGAGTTTGCAGGAGCTAAGGATTTTTCTCAATGAAAAGATTGATTGTGGCCACAGTTCTGGAGGGTGAAAGTATGAATATAGATAGACTATGCCAGTTTGTCTGGGGCAAAAAATAAGTGTGAGCACTACCTAGGTAGGTACAGGTGTAATGATAGTACTCATTCCACGTATTACCCCATAAATATTTTGTTCTTAGAACTCATGTCTAAACCAACTTTACTTTTCTAAATGCAACCTTTGTGATATCTGGAAATAGAATTTTGACTTTGAAATTAGAAGACATTCTTCATGACTAATAGGTTGGGAATAGGGTATAATTTTGTTAGTCATACAGGATCTTTTCTAGGTTTACAGACTGATGACACAAAACTTTTTTATTAGAGTTCAAGCCATCAAATATTATTGCATATACAGAGACATTTGAAATACATCTAGTAGCTTTAAAGACAGACATCAAAAGGCTGATTTTTAACATGTTTCAAATCATCTTAAAAAAACAAAGTTGGAAAAGTAACAGATGCATGTAAGATGTTTAATATTCTTGTAAAAATACCCTCTGCAAAGCAGAGGTATTGTTTAACACATATACGTGGATGTTGATGTTATTTTTGGATTTTGATCTTGATTTTAAAGGGTGCGCGAATAGATTTTTATATGAACTAAAAGGAATATCATCATTCTCTTAAATTTGATGGCTTCTAAGTGTTCCATCAGCAATTTAAAGTATAACAATGCCCATGCAACATCAAGTGTGTCCACATTACTATTTATTTAGACCAGATGAAGAATAAATCACCTAATCTTCCTTTTCGCTTCACATGGACTTGCATTGCAGAGCAGTTTGCAATAGAGAGTTTGCATTGGGGTACTCAATCTGGATTAATTTTGGATGAAGATAAACTCGATAAAATGTGCCAGTAGCACAGCTAATGCAATCCAATTGCTGATGGTCGTTCACTCTGTAGGGCCAGACAGGAACTAGAACAAGGTAAACCTTTCTTAAATATGTATGATGAAGACTTTGAGGCCTCAGCTCCTGCTCTTTCATCCTACAGACCCACCCTTAGTTTGATGCACTAATGCAGATATAGAATCTGGGTTTGATCCTCAGAAATAAGAAAATGATGCAGTCATTTCTATTTAGAAGACAACCACAAACTGCCCAGTAGAAGTTTGTGCTTCCAAGAGGCTTAAGACACAAAGGGGACTGGCTCTAGCAAAAAGTCACTGAAGGTCACCAGAAGACAACTTCAGCATGGAACACTGTTGCCCTGTTTCTGCAGAGCTGCCTGACTGTAGGCTGTAGAGCTGTGTCATTAATACTTTTATCTTAGCACATGCACAGTGATATGCATGCCTGCATGTCAATAGAGATTGATAAAAAAAAGACGTGTCTATTCTGTTTCATTGTTTAAACCACATTTTACAAATGGAATCTGGTTTTACTGAGGATTTTGTCTCCTTTGATAGGTTATTTTGTTGATCCAGACTCTAGGGTCTTGACTCATGTCTACCACCATGATGTAGACTTGTGTCAACTAGTCATCATCTACAGGATAGGCATTTGCACTCATGCTCTAGGCTCATTCTGTATTCACTGGAACTAAGTCATTTCTGGAAGATGATTCATCTCAACAATCTTAGAAAGGGATGATGTAGCTGTTTCTCTCCATTAAGTACAGCAGAAGCCTGAAGTTACAAAACATCTAGCTTATAGATGGATAAAATGGTAAAATGAGTTTTGACCCATCTCTATCCTGGCTTAAGTAAAAGTGCACTGACATAAAGCAATGAAGATCTATCCTATTCTTAATACAAGACTAACATGAAAACAAAGATTTATCCTTTTTCTTTTGGAATCATAGAATAATTAGGTTTGGAAAGGACCTCTAAAATCATCAAAAGTGCACTGACATAAAGCAATGAAGATCTATCCTATTCTTAATACAAGACTAACATGAGAACAAAGATTTATCCTTTTTCTTTTGGAATCATAGAATAATTAGGTTTGGAAAGGACCTCTAAGATCATCTAGTTCCAAACTCTCTGCCATGGGCAGGGACATCTCACACTAAACCATGTCATCCAAGGCTCTGTCCAACCTGGCCTTGAACACCGCCAGGGATGGAGCATTCACAACTTTCTTTTTCTTTTTTCAACTTTGCTTTTTTTTTCTCATACTTTTTAAGTACATGTGATTACCAAAAATTTATGTAAGATACTCTGTAGTTCTTTAGCTGAAAATTTTCCAGGAATTTATTTCTAATAAAATGTAAACCAAAGTACTCTGAATACTTGCCATGTTTTCATGATCAATTAATCGTAGGTTTACAATTTTCATGAGCATAAAGCATCACTCATTTTGCAAATAAACCTTTGTTTTAAAAAATCTACTCGTGATTTAGTAAAAAATGCTTTCAGTTTTCATAAGCTGGTGTTTTTATACCAGTGCTAAAAAACAAGCTGTGGGATTTTCAAGAAGTATGTGTATAATTCAATTAGCCTTGTAAAACATACTTCATTAAGAAAAAAATCCTTGAAGTGAAAGTGTGAATATTATATGTAGAAGATAATCTTACTAATCACTGTAGAAAAAAGAAAGTAAAGCTTAGAAAATAAAGGAGACCACAATTACCTCTTCTATGGCTAAAACAGTTCCTTTCTTTGCTCACTGGAGAGCACTGTTTCCCTATGAAGCAATTTGTTTTAGAAGTACAGCTAGGCAGAAGAGGTTTGATGTAGCAAATTATATAACATATATTATGAATACAGAGTTATGGAAGTAGAAATGTTAGTCTCCTGAAGAAAAAAAAAAATATGTTTTATGGGATTCCATTCTTCTATCCCCAAATTTATACTGATACTATTGTACTCTAAGAATGCCTGTAACTTCATCAGGTTCAAAGATGTATTGTACTAGGTAGAACATGTTTATATCTGAAAGATTAGTGGTGATTTTTCTAATACATCTGTTTACCGTAAAAGTAAAAAGAATTGTGTGACATCTAGAGTCAACACACATAAGCAGTCACCCCGGGCAGATGATAATAAAATCACCTACATCATTTGTTGCCTGAATAGGAAAGACTAACAACATATCTGTCCAGACCTTGAATCATTTCAGTTAAATATAAAATTAGATTTCCAGAACAGGATGCAAAGATAGTTACCGTGCTGCAGCTCAGAACTAGAAGTATTTTGTGATTAACACGGAGACTTACTCAGTAATTCTGAGCCTTCTCTGTTGGGTTTGAGTATCGGGGCATAAACAAAACCTTGCAAATCCTTGGATGATTTTCTTTTTACATCTCAGATTTCAAACTCTAGCCAGGGGTTAAAAATAGCCCCTTCCAGCTTCTCTTTGGTGCTCCTGCCTTTGAGATTTAGTGCTTTGTGCCAATACAGTTTCTTATCGTACAGTTTAATTTGATTTAGCAGAGTGTGACCTTAGGTCAGACTTCTCTGACTTACTTGTATAAAATCAAAGTTGCTAGCATTCAGTTTGTATGTTAATTATGGGACATGTAATTGGAATGCAGTGAAATGCATATTTTAAATCTTTATTTTAAGAAATTGCCTTTGCTGTATCAAAGCAGAAACACAGAGAGAAAATAATACCTTGCTTTCAGCTTTACCCTTTTTCTGGTGTAATAAATGCTTTATTTAGTTTTTAGGTAATCATGTATCTAAAAAGGGAGCTCTTAATCCTACACTGTTTTCTGTTACATATAGAACATACTAATTATGAACACAGAAGGAGGGCTTTCAGGTTCCTGATCCAAGGACAGCAATG
Organism: Pezoporus occidentalis; assembly: GCF_034315485.1. NCBI lineage: Eukaryota > Metazoa > Chordata > Aves > Psittaciformes > Psittacidae > Pezoporus > Pezoporus occidentalis. Next base: position 16,617,723 of record NW_026914940.1, on the reverse strand, counting down.
AGGTCTGCTGGATGTCATAATCCACAATGAGAGCTGGAGCTCTATGCACTGAAGAGGATCTGAGCCTGTAGGTCACTGACCAAATCTCATCTGCACTCTATGACCATGTCAAATGTCTTGTTTACCTGTTATGTATAACTCATTGTACTGTATTAATTGAAATGTGCACAGAAAAGACCTGATTTGTTGAAATAGCCTTTCCATTTCAGAGCAGTAAAGCTCCATTGATTTCCAGTCAGAGGATGACATGAGCAGAACATTTAATATTTAAATCAACTGAGCATAGCACTAACCTCTCTCAGCTTCATAAGGGCCTTCACTAATAAGCAGCAAACACTTGCATGTCAGAAGCCCATCCTGCAAAGGATCACTGATCACATCAATTCAAATTCTTTTATGGGGCCATACGCAAAAGGAGATTATGACTGGCAACATGAATGATATGAAGCTGACAGGAAGCATTCTTCAATGTGTAGAAACAGGAATTGATGCTGTGTTTATTAACACTACCTTTATTTTATTGTTCTGGGCTTTGGCTTACTGAGTATCTTGAGCAATCAAGCAAGCTATGGCTTTTAAATAATTATCTGAGAACATCTCTTACTTGCATATCTGAACAGGAAAGAGAATGTAGATGTAGTCAGAACCTGCTTTAGCTTATTAACACTGTCGTATGCCATGATTTCCTCTTCACCTCACTTCATAATGAGGTTCAGGGTAGCTACCACAGTTCTGAGTGACTGTGTATGCAGGAGCACAGGTGGGGAAATGGGAGAAGAGGAAAGATATCTAGAAGCTTCAGCCTAAAACCTGTCCCAGAACAGAGCTCCAGTGTGATTGGCACCAAAACAGTACCATGGAGCTTACATGAAAGAAGAAAACAAATACTTTAGAAGCTTTGGAGCAGTCTGAGTTTGCATGGAAAAGTATCAAAAATTCTCTCTAAAGAGTCATTGAGGAATCCTCAATGGAGCATGTTCCAAGTTTGATGAACTCAGTCATGTCAAATGAATGTTAGCTTCTACCTCCAGGACTCTTTAGACCCAAGAGGATATCCAGGAAGTTGCAGCCTTGGGATGTTGTCTGGTTCTTATTAACCAGTCATTAATCTGACCACAAATGAACAGACCACTCAGGTTTCAGCTTGTGGTCTATAAAACCAATGTCAAAAGCTATCACTTGTCAAACGTCACCAGATGTCATGAATGACTATATGGATGATGACAAATGTCATCACTTGATTTGTGGCTGACTGAAACATAAACCTATTTTTGATGTGCTCAGAAATGGGATTTTCATGTTTTATGATACTAGTGTCATAATGTAGCATGCTGGTATCTTTCTAAATGGCCGCAATAAATCTCGTTCCTTCTCCAGACTCTCACTCATCTTACTGTCTGGCAACTTTGACCATTTTCCCATCCTGTTCTTTCGAATACCAAAGTCCTCCATTCCAGGATATTTTAAATAACTAAAGTAATATAATGAAGATTTGAAACATCTAAATTCTCTGTCCTGCCCTATCATTCAAGTACCTAGTGGAAAATGTCCCTCTCTTTGTTATTCCATTTCTAATAAAAAAATAAGAAGAATGTCCTCTGTTTTCTTTTTCTCTAAAAAACTTCTTTACTTTTTGACTATTCCTTTCTTCTTCTTTATTATGATAGTCTGATATAGCAAAACATTATATGAACAATTAGAATTTTTTATCAGATAGCAGATATTAGGCTCATTTCTATCCTAACTTACCCTTTCTTATCTAAGGGTAAGTTAGGATCATCTTTTTACTGAAAAAAAAATAAACTATTCTGTATTAAAAAAAAATATATGAAATCTTTACTGATTGGACTCAGAATTTATTAGATTATTGATATGCAGGTGGCTCATATTCAGGCCCTGTAGGAAGCAAGAAACAATACCAAAAAAAAAACAAAACTAGATAATAGTAATAGATAAATGCTGACAAAATTTTTATTTAAAATAAAAAAAATCATTTATATATGACTGGGGAAGGGGAGGGGAAAAAGGTTCAGTATAAATTTTGTTTCTTTCCAGATCAATCAATAATTTTTCTTCTTTTAGCTTAATATATCAAGAATAACCATTTTTTACTTCCTAGAAGTCTCCCTGGTGGTATAAAATAATCAAAGTGAAAATTTTATTTTCAGTCTCTAGTTAACATGCACAATCTTTTTACCAAGAAGACTGAACAAGTCGAAGGAGGTGATCCTGCCCCTCTGCTCTGCTCTCATGAGACCTCACCTGGAGTATTGTGTGCAGTTCTGGTGTCCTCAACATCAAAAGGACATGGAACTGTTGGAACAAGTCCAGAGAAGGGCCACGAGGATGATCAGGGGACTGGAGCACCTCCCGTATGAAGACAGGATGAGAAAGCTGGGGCTGTTCAGCCTGGAGAAGAGAAGGCTGCGTGGAGACCTCCTAGCAGCCTTCCAGTATCTGAAGGGGGCCTATAGGGATGCTGGGGAGGGACCATTCATTAGGTACTGTAGTGACAGGGCAAGGGGTAAATGGTTAAAACTTAAACAGGGGAAGTTTAGGTTGGATATAAGACAGAAATTCTTTCCTGTTAGGGTGGTGAGGCACTGGAATAGGCTGCCCAGGGAGGTTGTGAATGCTCCATCCCTGGCAGTGTTCAAGGCCCGGTTGGACGAGGCCTTGGGTGACATGGTTTAGTGTAAGGTGTCCCAGCCCACGGCAGGGGTGTTGGAACTAGATGATCTTAAGGTCCTTTACAACCCTAATGATTCTACGATTCTATGATTCTAAGTTATGCAAAATAGATAGGAATAAATTAAATATTACTGTGAAATTTTGTGTTGAATGTCTGTTTGCATTTGCCCTAGAAATCTTATGGTTTTTGGTGTGTGGTCTAAATCATACTATATTTCAGGTGGAAAATTATGCAGGCAAAACCTGTATATGCAGAGGAAAAGCAGAATCTAAAAAGATCATACAATATGAAATTCTGTGAAAAAAGCATCCTCGCATTTATCATAACCTATACCAAATCTCTGTATCTGAATGTTTTTTTCATGTGTCATTAAGATGGATATATGCACATCAAAGCTTTTATTTGCTATTCCAGTCCTCATTGAAGACATGTTTTTGTTCGAATTATTTCACTTGAAAGGTGGTTTTGGAGCTTTTTGTATCTCATTTTGCCTTCCCTTATGCATTTTTTCATCATATTTTTTTAATTCCTGGGAAAATCACTGATGCATACCTATAAAGAGTCTATTTTCAATGAAAAACAAACGTGTGAAAAAGCTAGTTCAGCACAAGCTTTCGATCTGAAATGTTTTCTATTGGGAAAATGCATTGTGCCCTCAAATGATCTAAATTTAGGAATGTTGAAATGTTTTGTAAATGGACACATATTATCAGACAGATAGTCCTCTGAATCACATAGCCATTTGCTCATGGTGCCCATGTCATCTACTAACCCATTCATGAAGACCAGTATGTTCTCTTCCATTTACTGCTGTGTAACATCCTGGTGTCAATTACAGCAATAGCTAACATACGAAATTACCATCAGGGAACCACAGGCATACTGTTTTTTTTATAGAAAAAAAGAGAATACTGCTTTTTTTCCCCGCCTCCATTTTATTTTACTTTCTGTTTCTGCTCTGTTTATCTTCTGGAAACAAGGCTATGGCATATTACCATATGCCATCTGTACACCTAATAATTTCACTAAGAAACACTAATGAGGCTGGGGATTTCTGACCCAGCAGATCATCACTATCTGTCACCTAACTGATCATCCCTTAAATATACTAGGAATTAATACAAAATCAACTAAGGTCAGCAGATGCCTTTCCATATACTTTGGAACCAAAACAAAAAAATCCGAAATTGATGGCCCATTTTGAAATGGAGAGGCTGATTAAGAAAAGAATCCCATGACAGTCACAGTGCTATTTTAATAAGCAATCTGTAAGCAGAGCAGCATTAAGAATGATATTCCAGTGATTTTCACAAGTTCAAAGCATTCAACAACTTTGAGGTACTCTTGGAATTTGATATTTCCCTTCTGTGGTTCCCACTTTGGTCTTTTATGTGTCTTAAGTTTACTAATATTGTACTTCTCTGCTTTTGAACTTCTGTGGTATAAGTGGATTATTTAAAATGGCTTTAAGCTTAAAAGGAAATTTCTTCATCCTAAGTGCCACCAGTTTTGGCAGTACAGATTGTGTAAGGGCAAAATAGAGTCATGATGAAAACTGTAGTTTAAAAACCATTTAGTTGCTGGTGGCCCATGGCTAACTACTAATTGGTCCCTTTAGGTGCTTCTCCATCTTATTTTTCACTTCAGCTCTTATTCCCATTTTTTTGTTTTCTAAATCCAACAATCTAAAAATCTTGTGATAAAGCTCTTGCTAATTTACATAGCAGAGGTTGCCATAGCAACCTGGCGGAACATTTCCACAGGCAACATACTAGTGGTGGCCTTTATCTTTATGTGAGAAATATGGTTTAAATGTTTGTGATAGTCCTGTATTAGCTCTGGTTTTAATTCAAGACATTTAATCATGCAGTGAAGTCAAAATATTTCAAATCTGATATCACAGTCCTCAGCTTGGAGAGCACTGTTGTCATAAACACACATTATGACCTCATTGCATATCAAAGCATCTAGAACCGGAGAATCACAGAGTTAAAAGCTTTAAGTTGTGTTGTGTTGGACATGTACAGCTGAGGCTTTTGAATGCTGTCAAAATGGTTTCCCAAGCATAGTTTGTGGCACCAGGTTCATTAACAACTCACCTTCTCTTCTACACTAGCAGTACTGAATGCTAGTCTGCTGCTCCCAGCTTTGGACTCCTAGCTTTGGACTCCCAGCTTTGGACTCCCAGCTTTGGACTCCCAGATATGGACTCCCAGCTGCCTCCCAGCTTTGGACTCCTCACACTAGGAAACAGAGTATTGCACAGACCAAAGAGTTTGAGCAAAATGTGGCCAAATGTCAGGTGTTATGGTGATATTAATCAGCAGGTCTAATGTCCACCTCTGATAGTGGATTCCTAATGGATCCATTAAGTAGTCTCAGAAAATGTTTGCCATAATTTGCTTTAGTGTTCTATTTTTGAAACTACAACAGCAATATTATATTCCCATAAATGCATACCTATATGAGTGATATGTTATTAATAGTTCAGAAAAGGAAGAGAATGTGCCTTTCTATTGCTGTGAAACTCTTCCTGTGACCTTCAGATTTGAGTTGTATTTTCCACTACTTTATCACATCCCAGGGAGCCTGGGAGTTGGGAATCACCGACAGTGGAAAGTGTCCCTGCCTTTCCCACCCCAGCCATGGGCTGGCCATGCTGTTGGAGGACTGTGGTATGTCATAATGTGTCTGTGGGTCCAGGTACTTAGCTGGTTACTTATCACACTTGACTCAAGTGGGGTAAGTGTAATGGGCAATACAGACTAAACAACATCCTATAGTGGATGTGGGTACTGGGATTTATTCAAGAACCAATAAGATTAGAACTTCTACTCAACTGTCTCTCACACTCACTTGCTCCCTCCTACCATTGCATTCAGTAAGTACCTTCCCTTCCCAGACAGGAGGCCACTGCTAGCCCAGGAGTGCGGGGGACGAAGTTGTGTTTCTTCATGCTGTGCTGCTATGTGCAGTTATCAGCACTGGGTGTTACTGACCAAGGTGCTGGGACATCCCCTTGGACATGTCTCATTATATCTCTCCTTCTTTAAGGTCTTTCCCATCTATCTTTGCTGCAGTGAACACCTTCACCATCTTTGGACCCCTTTCTTTTTAGCAAGCCCGTATCTTCTTTTCAGGAACCCTTCTTTCAGCCCCAAGCCTGTTTATGCCAGTCTCAGTAGCTTATGTGCAGAAGCTCAATCGCTGATTAGCCTCCTAACTGTGGCCGTTCTGTCCCATCTCTATTAGTAGGCGGATTCAGGATACATCACTTTTCTTTAGTCCAGGCATTATCAAAGTTTTCAACCAGGCAATACCCATTTTATCTAACAGGTAGCAGGCCTCGGCTTGGGAATGCAAAAGTTCATATTCAAACATTAAATTGCAGACAGATACACACCCAATTATCTGCTGTCTGTTTGCATTTACAATTTAAGTTATTTTTGCCCATTAAAGCCAGGTAAAATCTAAATACAATACTTACTTTTGCAGCATCCAAAGCATTTAAAAATTTGCTGATTTCCTCTCTTCTAGCAAAGAGCTGTGGCTTTTTCCTTGCCATATATTTCAAGACACACTGTCACGGTTTAAGCCCAAAAGCATGAAAAGAGTTTTTTTTCACAAAGGAGTTCACCTGTATAAAAGAGCTTCAATCAGAGCTCTGCAATCACGCCATCTGACAGATTTAGAGTCTGCATCACCCTCAGAAGCCATTCATTCCCTCCCGAGCTGAAAGGTTGTCAAGCTTCACATTGCTTTAGACTAAGAGTCTTATCCCAAGTTCACCGGCTAATGAACAGTTCTTTTCTTTAAAAGATAGAAACTGCTTTGCCATATGTCTTGGTTGCTGCTTATCTTAAATCATTGTGCAATCTGTCTTTCAGTGGAACTTGCATTATGTTATATTATAATTGAATGTTAAAAGCACACCCGAAATAGCCACCTGAATATGATGACTGTATGTAGCTCATTACTGCTTCTGGAATTAGATGGACACTTGGAATGAGTTTAGGGTGACTGATCTTGAGCAACTCCACTCTGAGTTTACGGTAACAATTAGACAAGACCATTGAAATAGGAAATAATTTAATCCTAAAAAGTAGGGAGATTGTTATCAATCAGACTGTGACTCCAAGATAAATCTGGTTTAAAATATGTGAATCTAAACTAAGGCAGTTACATCAGAAGAAATGCTCGGTCAAATCCGTTAGCACTACATTAAAGTTAGTACCAGTGGGACAGTATTTCCAAAGGAGATAACCTGCTAACAGATTTGTTCTCATGTCCTCTCCCTGCACACTGTCATGCATCTGCTGCATCTCAACAGCAGAGATGACATGTAGCAGCAGTGCAGTGCCTGGAGACAGTCAGACCAACACAGAAGATTTCTAACCCTGTTTCCTGTTTTCAAGCAGACTTGCTGTTGCAAAACCATCAGCTTTTGAGATGGTATTTTCTAGGTTTGAATGTTGCTCAGAAGTTATATGTGTCTTTCACTGGTGTGGGAGAGAAAGAACATTGCTGAGGCAGGACAGTGAGAACAGTGCTGGACTGGTGCATAAAGACTGGCCACAGACCTACACCATTCTGATCACTCCTCATTGCTTCATAGGTTAACCAAGAGTTTGGTGTACTATATGACACAGGCCATACCACATCCCTCAGCTCTATAGTGAATTCACTGACTTGTCCTTGCCCAATGTATAACGTGTTTTTGGGTGCATCTTCTGAAACCATCCTGTCTTACTCTGAAGATACCAGATCAAATATACACCATTTTCTATGTCAGGTATCTCAATGAGTTGGTCAGCTCAATGGGTAGCTCAACTTTTGAATATCTGCATCACCTACTGGATGTGCTCCTACTGGCACTGCCTACATAAAGACTCAGAGACCAACTTTACTTTTTGGCAATTCAGACAGAAGGCTGAAGCTACAAAGGATAAATCTGGGTCCTAAGTCAGCCCTTTTGACAGAAGAGTATTCCAAAAGTCCATATTTTGATAGTTTTTAATTTAGATGCTAACACATCTCTTGTTTAATTAATTCTAGGATGTATTTGCCAATTCTGTAGGTATTCCTTACTCCTAAGTATGTGAATTTGCATTTAAAATCCATTTTGTTTGAAAGACCCCAGCTTACCAAGTGGTTGGGCTCATTATACTTTCTAGGGAATAGCCTTTGTTTGAGATATGTAGCAATAATTGTCCAATTTAAATTGCATTTTTTGCTTTGTACAGTATTTCAGCTGTTTTTTTTTTTGATCTCAACAGAAGCATATTGAAAATGATTTCACATGGAAAAACTTGATTAAAAACTGAAGAGCAGGGTTATATAATTCAAGCAAAGGCTGTAGCTAATTTAACAGCTGTAAATTCCTAGGGGTTGTTATTTATATAAAACACTTACAACTTTTATTACACCTTTGGTGTGGCATTTAGTTAATGAATTTGGCATTTCCAAAGCACATGTTCTGCTTCTGAGTGGTGGATGCTTCATATGTCATCTGAAACAGACAAAGGATTTGTGGCTATCCAAATAAAGTCATTCCAAAATTTACAAAAGGGCTCCTTTGCGTTCAGACATCAGTAGAGATGACTACTGGGTATTGAAATAAGCACATGCCACACTGAAGTCAGAGTCTGTAATACTGTCCAGATCTAAACACTTGATGGACTTCACAAAAATTTAACTTTGTGTGTCTGTTCTTGGTATGTCCCTGCCATGCCTACTCCAGACATGAGTGCTTTTCACTGCTGAAGGAAGAGATGTCTCATAGAAAAGCCTGTAGATCAACACCAAACTAGGGCAATTTTCACTTTTTTTGTAGCTGCCTTCAGGGTATAACAAACACGAGGATTAATAAACAAGAAGTCAGCATGTTCCACAGAAACAGGAAGAATTTGATCTAAAAATGGAGACCCACAGTGTGCAATGCACATTTTTCAGAATGCTGGCAGGGAGAAGGCAAAAAATCAGCCAGGCTGTTCCCCTCCATTGTTTTAAAGCTGAATAATCTGTGGTTGCGAAGTTCAATGTGAAAAATGTATGACAGTTTAACTCACTTTTTTTTGGTGCATGGAATGAAGAGAAGAAAGACTTATTACAATTCCTCATTACAAAAATATCTATAATTTTTTTTTTCAATATAAACTGAACTTACACTATTGTCAGCATGCAATCTTTACTTACTTGCCTGAAGCTAACTGTTTCAGCTAGGCATAATACTGAATGATGAGGCTGACCATTTTAAAATACTTCATTAATTGTTTAGCCTCTGTGGATAATGGAAGAAAAAAAAACAAAACAGGCACATAATTATTATATGGGAAGGTAGTTATATAATGACATCTCAATACTTATGTTTTCATTTTAGCAACATAGAAAAGTTAGGAAAACAGAACAGTAAGAAACATAAACTCTTGCTTGCCAGGAAAAGGTATGTTTCGTATTCACTATACAGCTCTGCAGTACAGTGGAGCAAGGTGCCATTCAGGCTGCGTACTCTGTGGATGACTGGGCAATAGCTACTTTTCTTCTGGGCTTGAGGATCTGGAAAATACTCTTAGTCTTCTGCTCCTAAAACATGCACAGTGTTGGAACCTCTGGCCTGCCTAAATGCCTGCCTGCTGTCCCTCTTCTCCTCTTTTTTCCTGGTTTTGTCTTGCTTTATTCTGCCATCTTCCTACTGCTGCTGCCAGTCAGTTAATCTGGGTCAAGACAGCATCACCTATGGCACTGCTGTGCTTATCTTTATTTATGCACCACTTACTGTTCTCAAGCAGCCCTCTGAAGATACAGGATTTGTCCCATACTAAGCCTATTAGCATGAAGAAAAATGCACATGTACAATGTTCCACTTGAGCATTTTAAGATTAATGTTTTATCACTATCTCTTGGATATCTGGCTTTTATTCAAAGACAAGATTAACAGTCTGCAAGTGATTTTTCTGATGTGAAAAGGTGCTGAAGAGGAAAAAGCAAAATTGAATCTAAAATACAAACTTGCTTATTAACATGACTATAACTCAGTAAAACATCTGATTTTCAGTGTCAACTAATATGAATGGATACAGTTTCTAACAAAATGCTTTAATGAAATATGTTTTATGATATACTGTGACCCGTGCTTTTTTTGTATACCAGATCTATTTTGTTAATTTGGAAATTAGACTCATGCAGGGTCTCCTTTTCCAAGTCTCTCTTTTCCTATGGTTTGAGAGATGTCTTTCTACCCCAGTTTAAACTATTTTAAAAACATTAAAGATATATGTTTTGAGATCAGCCATATATTTTACAGTACATTTGCAAATCCAGAAGAAATAACACCTATGCTAATACTCCATGCAATTATACAGTGGCCTTTTCCACCTCCTTTTCCACTTCCTAACCTGAAAGCTGTACAACCTTTCCCCTTGCTTTGCCAGGTATCCCATCTGCTTTATAAGATTTCACACTGTTCCTGAGAAAATGTTTAACTGAATTTGGATAAAAAGCATACTTTACCCTCTCTGATGAAAATTTTAACATTTTCTATTCTGTTAATAACTGGAGCAGTAAAAGTGGAAGTTTCAGACTTCATGGGGAGTAACAAGTATTGGAAGGTAAATGCCATAGAGGTTCCTTGCTCAGCTGCTGAATGTAGCAGCTTAGGTCACACAAACTCATGAAATGGTATTTACAGTCAAAAAGTATTAGTGATGTTTTCAGTCATCTTAACACTTGGCTGATCCCTCTCTGATTAACTATAAATGAGTAAGATTAGTTCCATTAATGTTGAAATGGACAATAGCTATGGGAGCTTACACAGCTCAGTGGACTGAACCTGAAAAGAAAACTAAGGGAGAGAAAATAATTTTATTTCCATTTAATGCTTTTGCACTAAGTGCCTGACTATCGTGCCAATGGCACAAATCCTACTCTCTTTGGTGTAAGATTGTAGCACCTTGTCTCTGGGCAAGGGCAGTGCATAATTCTCCATAAGGAACACAGTCTGAAGCACGGTGGTCTACAGAGAAATTTGGACCAGTGGGCTGGGGCAAGTGGGTGATTTACTCTTTCCAGTCTTACAGCATCTGTTGTCTTGTACAGGTCTACTGCTTAGAAGATAAGGCTGATGAAACTTAGCTCCCCACATTTTGATGCCTCCTTTCAGGGAAAGCCACAGCCAGTTGTCCTTCCATTATGTTTAAATGTGAGTAAGATGCTAGAAAAATAAGAGGAAGAAAAAGTATGCACTTACATTCTAACAAATGATGGTTTCCTGTAGTTCAACAGCTTAGTGGAGGAAAGTGTAAACCAGTTTCTTTCTTGTCTCTAAAGCTTAGGGGTTTGGAGGAGATTTTGTCCTTCTGCCTGAGACATCTTCACCTTGTGACTTTCTTGATAAGAAGAGCTTCAGACCCCCACAGAGAGCTGAAGTGATCTGGAGGATGCCTGGTACAAGAATGGGTCCTCTGGGAAGGAGACACTGGGGTGGGAGAAGTTGCATTTGCAGCATGTTTGGACAACAGCAAGTGTGAGAGAATAAATGGAACTAGGAAAATTCTACAGGTTATGGAAATATAAAGCAGATAAGCAGCGGGATTGAGTATGCATATTGTAACTGATGAAAGAAGAAGGTGACTATAACAGAACTTGAAGAAAGGTTGAAGAGGGCACAGACCAAGCAGAGACATATTAGACACGTAAGAAGGAGGACCAAGTGAGACGCCGAAGCTTTCTGATGTTTATTTCTATTGGCTTCCATCTCTTCTACAGGCTCAATCACATGAACTAAGGGAATACTAACATCAAATGTAGGTACAGAAAAACACAATAATTGCAGAAAAAGGTAACATACCTGTAATGAGAAAAATGAACATTATTCAAGATTTAAAAGAAACTGTTGTGAGCAGAAAGAAGCTGTGAAGTAGAAGAGTGTAAATGAAAACAAGAGAATATTTCAAATATTTATCAGGTCTTGTGTGCCATGACCTTGGCTCCATGACAGCTAGATAATTCATTTTTAAAATATGTATTATACACTTTTTTTTAACAGAGAATACTTGCACATTCTACCATTAGTGTCCAAATACTGCCCATTGTAAACTAAAGAAGCATAAAAAGCATATATCAAACTCAAAACAGCAGTGGGTGTCAAGGGTGAGCAACCTGAGGGATGCCTCCTTTCAAATGCCAATCGCTATGAATTTGGGGCGTCCTGTTTCTGCCATGCAGTGGGAAGGAGAACACAGGTATATACAGTTTCTGTGACAAGGTTTTGGCTGGGGGAGGTGGGCTGCAGTGGTGGCTTCTGTGAGAAGCTGCCAGAAGTTTCCCCCATGTCTGATAGAGCCAATGCTAACTGTCTCCAAGACGGACTCACCCCTGGGCAAGTCCGAGCCCATCAGTGATGGTGGCAGTGCCTCTGGAGTAACATAGTTAAGAAGGGGAAAATGTTACTGCACAGGAGCAATCACAGCTGGAGAGAGGAGTGAGACAGCAGGTCAGTGAAGGAAGAGGGTAAGAAGTGCTCCAGACACCAGAGCAGAGATTCCTCTGCAGTCCGTGGTGGTCCATGATGGAGCAGATACCTACCTGCAGCCCATGGCAGACCCCATGCCAGAGCAAGGGAATGCCTGAAGGAGGCTGTGATCTTGTGGACAGCCCATGCTGGAGCAGGGTCCTAGCAGGACCTTGTGGTCTCAAGGAAGATGGAAGGGACCCATTCTGGAGCAGTTCATGAAGGAATGCAGCTCGTGGGAAGGACTCACTTTGGAGAAGTTAATGAAGAACTGTCTTCTGTGGGAGGGACCCCGTGCTGGAGCAAGAGAAGCGTGAGGAGTCCTCCCCTGAGGAGGAAGGAACAGCAAGAAACAACATGTGATGAACTGATCACAATGCCCATTCCCCATCACCCTTTGCTATGGAGGAGGAGGTAGAGAATTTGGGAGTGAAGCTGATTATGGGTAGAACGAAATGGTGGGCCAAGTGTTGTTAAATTTGGTTTTAATTTTCATTTTCCTACTCTAATTTGATTGGTAGTAAATCACACTAACTTTCCCAAGTCAAGTCTGTTTTGCCCATGACAGTAACTGGTGAGTGAACTCTCCCTGTTCTTATCTCTACCCAAGAGCCGTTAAGCTGAAGAGAGCAGTGATAGAGCAGCTTTGGTGGGCATCTGGTGTCCAGCCAGGGTCAAACCACCACCGCAGGTGCTTGCGGTTTTTTAGTTCCAGAAAGATTAAAGATTTACTCTTCATATGGCAAATATTTTAACAAGTGTGATTATATTCCCAACACAGTTGCATTCGTGTTTGTCATATTTGCATGCTAATAGCTTGTGATATTTTTGGACTTTATGGACTTCATGCAATATACTTTTTAATATACTTTACTTGTGACTAAAGGTAGTTTCTATGGTTACAAATACAGTTTCATTTTTTGTCTTTAAAAAGATAACGATTTTTCATATTGAAACAAAAGGAAGGCAAAAGCAATTTAGCAGGAATAAGAATTTCATGTCACTTCCTTTTAATTTTTTTATAGTTTAGTTAATTTTTGTACCTTATAGGATTGGTCACAAAGTTTTAGTTGGAAGAGTTTTCTTGTCATAGAAATGCAGATGGTTGAGATTTTTCAGAATATTGTAATTTTTGTAGCATTTTACTTTATTTGTTTAACTATGCCCTTTCTGATGACTTTAAATTATGAAATACAAAAAGCCATTATACTGCATGGGTGGATACATGTGGTAATTGTACTGTGTCTCACTAAAGAAAAAGAATGCTGTGCCTCAGCTGTCAGCTGGATGCAATATTGACCATGAGTCAATAGCAGGTTATCAGACTAAGATACTGGACTTTATTACAGTTCATTAAATTTTGAAAGGTGGCAGCTGTGAAAAGACATGCAGAACAACTTTCAGGGGGTTGTAAACCAGGAAGCAGCTTGACTCTTCATTCGTCCCTTCTTGAGGGCAACAAACCACAGAAAGGACCAAGCAGCTAGCAGTTGTATTCTGGGAATTTAATCAGTGGTAACAAAGTGTTGAGCCAACGGTGATGAAAGTAATGCACAGAATATTTCAGGTATGATTATACATAAAATATCTTGAAAGAAGGGGTTTTAATACCATGCATTTAATTATTTCTTTGGTGAGAGGGAAATCAGAAAGTAGATAAAAAATACCAGAAGACTGTAACTGATGAACAACTGATGGGCAACTTGTGCTGTGAAAAGAGTGTACTTGCACTGCTGGAGCTGGTGTGAGAAGGAAAAAAAATCACTCTTCCCAAGCTCTGTAGTCTCAAAAAGTGTTAAGATCGTGTTAAATGTTAAGATTGTGAAAATCAGAATTGCATGGTCTGATATGAGCTACAGGCATTTTAACCTTGTTGCAGAACAAGGCTTTATTTCACATAGTCAATGTTTGCTGGTTTTGCCAGGCACAGACTACCTTTTAGATCACTTGGCTTCTTTAGTTGATATTGCTGGAGGCTGTGAGCACAGATACACAGTTAATATTCCCTTTAATAAGTCAATTTCCTAGCAGAAAGAAATCCATATTATAAGCTCACCTGAACTGACCTCTGCTCTCAAAGCCCTTTTGGCAATAGTTGTGTATCCACAAATTCTTTGACTTTTTAGTACTGCATAAATATATGGATCAGCTGTAAATATCACTACCCCAAAGTTTATGCTTGGAGTGTAATGTCCAAAAAAAAAACAAAAAAAAAAACCACAAAAAAAAAACAAAACAAAAAAACCCCAAACCCTAACCAAACCAATAAGAATAATCCCTACCTGTAAGATGTACAATGCAATGCAATTTGTGAGAAACTAAATCTTTTCAGATGACACAAAGACTGTTGATTTTGGTACCACTTCATTGAGAGTGTGAGCTGAGGACCTGTGTATTTTATCTTGTTTTCACAGTAAGAAATATATAAAGACTCTTATCAAGTCACACATTGTCCTGTATGTAGTCTAACCACATAGCTGCATATGTTGCATGTTATCCAGGTTTTCTTGAACATTACTAAGAGTAGTGTCCAAGAGAGAGGTTTCCTTCTTATTAAAAGAGAGGTTTCCTTCTTATCCTATTCTGTTTAACACATCATAATATACTAGTTTATAATCTCGAAGGTTATATGTGCTTCCAGTATAGTATTGAGTAATCAGCTGCCATAAGGAAGCATAGACTATGAAAAATAAGACAAATTTTTCTATCTAACACTGATTATTACTAAAATATATTTTAATAAAAATTAAGTATAGTATGTAAAAATGAATATATCACGTTAATTTTGGTATATAAAATATTGAAAATATATAAGAAGTGCTTATACTATAATCAATTTCTGTTGGATTTTAACCTTATGGTCTTCAATCCTGCTTTGCTGTAATGCCTGTGCTAACTAATGGTACTTCAGCTGATAGGTATATATCTTTTACAGCAATTTTATTTATGAGCTCAGTATTGATTTTACAGTAATGAGGACCAGAGAGTTCTGAATCTGTGTGAATGGGTTTGGACTGAAATCTGTGACAAGTCTGGTGACATTTAGAATGCATTCTTTGCAAAGCATTTTAATTTGCAGTAATTCTATTAAATCTAATTAGTGCAATGTCAGGATGGCAGATGAGAGTATTACACCATGTTTGGCCTATTCACATTTTGTTAACGTTTATAAGTATTTGAGTCTCTTTTTAATATCCAGGGTATCAAATAAATATTCAAGTAGATACTAATGAGACACAACTCCCCTTCCAAACACCTCCTTTATTTTGTGAGCATCTAAATTGCTCAAAAATCTCATGTTTAGAAGTAATAAACATCAAAATATGACAAAGGCAAGCAAGAATGAAATATATGCTTGTGTTATTCTCTCATGTGATTTATCATAAGGACCATAGTTGAAATGTTTCCTATAGTTACAAAAGTATGGATAATGAGTGGTAATGATCTGTCAATAGCAAAAACCTGGTAAGTGCTGACCTGTGTTATAATGGAGATTGAATAAGTGGCCTGAAGGACCTTTTGGACCCTGAAGGTGGAAATATTTACAAGAGATAAAGTGTGCTAATTCCTAGTAATTTAAGCATGCAAGTGCATACATAATGACATATGAACTCAAAGCCCATGCAAAACTTAACAGATACGTACTAGCTGCAAGACAGGACATGAAAAGGTCTTTTTGCAATTCTTTAAACAGCTTTATAGGATTTAAGAATAGACTTCAGATCTGGGTATCTTGGCTCTGTGCCCCAGGTCTGACACATAATTTTGCTCTGCGTTTGGAGAAGTTGTTTGAATTGCCATTCATCACAGTTTTCCATCTGCAGAAGGAGATAAAAACAGCTGAGTTTTTATAGAAATCCATCCGCGGGTCCTGAAGGAGCTGGCAAATGAAGTTGCTAACCCACTGTCTGTCATATTTGAGAAATCATGGCAGTCAGGTGAAGTTCCCAACAACTGGAAAAAGGGAACTATAACCCCCATTTTCAAGAAGGGGAAAATGGATGACCCTGGGAATTACAGACCAGTCAGTTTCACCTCTGTGCCTGGCAAAATCTTGGAGCAGATTCTCCTGGAAGGCATGCTAAAGCGCATGAAAATCAACAAGGTGCTTGGTGACAGCCAGCATGGCTTCACTAAGGGGCAATCCTGCCTGACCAATTTGGTGGCCTTCTATGATGGGGCTACGGAACTGATGGACAGGGGTAGAGCAGTTGATGTCATCTACCTGGACTTGTGTAAAGCGTTCGACACTGTCCCACACGACATCCTTCTCTCTAAATTAGGGAGACATCAATTTGATGGATGGCCAACTCGGTGGATAAAGAACTGGCTGGATGGCTGCACGCAAAGAGTTGTGGTAAATGGCTCAATGTCCGGCTGGAGACCAGTAACGAGGGGTGTCCCTCAGGGATGGGTGTTGGGATCGGTCTTGTTCAACATCTTTGTCGCTGACATGGACAGTGGGATTGAGTTTGCTGATGACACCAAGCTGTGTGGTTTAGTTGATACGCTGGAGGGAAGGAATGCCATCCAGAGGGACCTTGACACTCTTGTGAGGTGGGCGGATGCCAACCTCATGAAGTTTAACCATGCCAAGTGCAAGGTCCTACACCTGGGTTGGAGCAATCCCAGGCACAGCTACAGGTTGGGCAGAGAACAGATTCAGAGCAGCCCTGCAGGGAAGGATTTGGGTGTGTTGGTCGATGACAAAATGAACATGAGCAGGCAGTGTGTTCTTGCAGCCCAGAAAGCCAACCGTATCCTGGGCTGCATCAAAAGGAACGTGACCAGCAGGTCGAAGGAGGTGATCCTGCCCCTCTACTCTGCTCCTGTGAGACCTCACTTGGAGTATTGTGTGCAGTTCTGGTGTCCTCAACATCAAAAGGACATGGAACTGTTGGAACAAGTCCAGAGGAGGGCCACGAGAATGATCAGGGGACTGGAGCACCTCCCGTATGAAGAGAGGCTGAGAAAGTTGGGGCTGTTCAGCCTGGAGAAGTCTGTGTGGAGACCTCCTAGCAGCCTTCCAGTATCTGAAGGGGTCCTATAGGGATGCTGGTAAGGGACTCTTCTTTAGGGACTGTAGCGACAGGACAGGGGTTAACGGGTTAAAACTTAAACAGGGGAAGTTTAGATTGGATATAAGACAGAAATTCTTTCCTGTTAGGGTGGTGAGGCACTGGAATCGGTTGCCCAGGGAGGTTGTGAATGCTCCGTCCCTGGCAGTGTGCAAGACCAGGTTGGATGAGGCTTTGGGTGATATTATTTAGTGTGAGGTGTCCCTGCCCATGGCAGGGGGGTTGGATCTAAATGATCTTAAGGTCCTTTCTAGCTCTCACTATTCTATGACTCTATGTTTGGTTGGTTGGTTGGTTGATTAATTTGGCTTGTTTTTTCCTATAGAGATGAAACAAATATAACCCATGATAACTTACTCAACATAAATGAAAGTTTCACAAAAAAAAAACATCATTTACCAGACCATTTAAGCCAAAAACCTTAAAGTTTTGTGGAAGTTTAAGTTCTATTTTTGTTTTGTTTTGTTTTTATTTGAAAGTACTGCCAGGAGCAGTAGCAAAAACAAATTCAAGGAAAGAAATTTCTATGCCATCATTATTACTTCACATACATGGAAGCTTTTCAAACATATGAAAAAATTACTCTGTTGAAATTAGTAACCTTTTTGGTCTCTAAAAAAAATAAAACTTGCATGGTTCCCAGGATTTCAAGCCAACTTTTGACACTTAACTTTAGGAGAATAAATCAAGAGTATAACTGATGCAAGACCATCTTGAGAGTCAAGCTGGAGAGTCAGTAGGTTCCTAACATCACATCAGACCTGAATCACGTCTTTCTCCCTACTTTAGCATTGTAGAGAAAAGAGGTAGTCTGAATCCAGACCTCAGTGTCTATTCTCTCTCTTTAAAGGGGCTGTTAAAATATTTACTCTTTTTCACAAGAGTTAATGATGCTCATTTATTTCATACAGTTTATTCCACAAACTGCAAAGCCAATCAACAGTTTCAATATCAGACAGCTCTTCTCTTTGCCTGGCTCCTTTGCTCCTGCTTTCAGGCTGACTATAGGGAAACAAGCAGATGTTTGGGACTCTTTAGTCTCCAACCACTA
Organism: Pezoporus occidentalis; assembly: GCF_034315485.1. NCBI lineage: Eukaryota > Metazoa > Chordata > Aves > Psittaciformes > Psittacidae > Pezoporus > Pezoporus occidentalis. The sequence continues at coordinate 16,599,394 of NW_026914940.1, read as the reverse complement.
TCAGTCCTCAGGCCAAAAGCTCTGTAGATCTGTTAATATCTTTCGCTTCTGCAGTCACAGCCTGTTTGTCCTTAGCTCTGATGTATTACATCCTTGGAGCTATCTTGTCTCTCTGAGGCAGAAATCCACCCAAGTTATTCTGAGAAATGGATACATTTTAGAGGTTGTATCAATTCAAACATGAACTTCGTTTTTTGTTTTAATTTACAGGGTCTGCATTACAAGTTTGATTTCTCAGCTTTCTGGGAAGCTCTTTAAAGCAATAATCAGCTCAACTTTAAGAAGAAAGGTAATTAGCATTACTGTACTGGGGCTTCCCACTGCATTAAAGTAAGTGAAATAAATAAGGACCATAACATGCAGTAAAATTACAAGACACATTTTTACACCATCTCCTACCCCTTCCCAAACTTGCTAATTAGTCATATAGGAAATTACTTAGAATAGACTTTCTACCTGATCACTCTGTACGTTGATATTTGCTCCCTAGTCAAGTTTAAAAGTTTTGGGGGTTTTATCTCCATCATTTCTATCGTTCTTTGCATCCCGAAGTTTACATCAGGCTTATGAATAAGGTCACCATCTATATTGCATCTTTTTATTCCTTCACTCTTTCTCCATCTTTTGCAAAGTTCCATATTGTTTCCTGCTCAGCTGTAGTTACCCAGGAAGCAGCTCTCTTTGTGCCCAAATTCACACTTCCTCTTTAAATACCTCTGCCTATCCCTATCTTTAAATCTCAATCCCTCTCTCATTTGCTTAATGATTAGGCAAAAGTCCAAGAATTTGTCTTTTATCAACTGGACAGCCACATCCCCCAGAGCAAGAGCTCCAGAACAAATAAAATTTAAGTCTCAGCCTCTGGAACCCTACCACAAGGCTGAGGAGTGGAAAGGGCTTTAGATCTTTGCAAGCTGGATGGAATTTCTGGCTGCATCCAATAAATGTTGTGGAAACTCTTTAAACTCAGGTCCTTATTTTGTTAAAGTAACTCTTTGGAAAGGAAAGGAAAAGTAAGATACACTTTTTGGGCTGCTTTTTTCACAATAAAATTAAACCTTTATTTTGCTTCATGTTTTATAGCAGTATTAGTAACAGAAGAGAGTGCATTTACTGCTGCTGTCCATTCTGAAAGCATACCTATAATTTTGAAACATGCTGGCTGTAGTGAGTGCAGACACTGCTGTCAAACTGTCAAACTGGATTACTTGTATTTGACTGATTTCATTGAAGCTACTGTAATTTAGATAGGAATGATCTATACTGATTTACTTATGCGACTTAAGTATCCAATCTAATATGTGGCCCAAGTTAAATTAGATGGCTTCTTTCAGATCTCTTCATCTGTATATTTTGAATCAAATCACATTGCCTGCAAATCTTATAAAAGGATTAAGCCTGTCTGTTTTCAGTAAAATTAGGCCTTTGAATGAAAGTAACATAAGAGCTACTGTAGCTTCCATCCAACCTGGTTTATAGGTTCACAGAGAACTTGTTTTTCCAGAGCTGACAAATGTATTTTCACAAAAAATGAATAAAGGCAAAGACAAAGAGAAAAGAAGATCTGAATCCCTCTAAGGAACAGAAATTCTTTTTTTTATAAATATAATTTCTAATAATTTTATCTAAAGAATAAAATAATCTGTTTATTTTTATTCAGAAAAAAAGTTTTTATTTCTGCAATAAATTCATCATGCGTTGTCCATTTCTTTCAGCATGTTAGGTAGATGTCTTTCCAAAGGCCTTGAAAACTTCCTTTTTGGCTTGAAGAAGGTAGAACATACTATACTGATTCCCAGCTCTGCACTGCAGTAGTTACCACTGTCTGAAAAGAAATTCCTTAGTATTCTTCTTCCTTCAGGTTACACAGATATCTTTACTTTTCTTTAACAAATTTTTGAGACATCTATAACTGCTCTAATTCTAAGAACGTAGAAGAGTTTCATAGATGGGATAAACAAAATAAACATTACCAACACCTTGGATTTTTTTTAACTAGGATTTGGGCAATTCTGGGTGCAATGAGTTCATGAAAAGCCACCCTCCCAAACTTTCCCAAACTTTTCCCAAGCAAACACTTCCCTAACAAATAAGAATCACAGTATCGTTTAGGATTGAAAAGCCTTTAAGATCATTGAGTCCTATTGTTATCTGCAAACTGCCAAGTCCAGCAAACCATGTCCCTAAGTGCAACATCTGCACATCTTTTAAATTTCTCCAGGGATGGTGACTCCTCTGCTTCCCTGGAAGCCTGTTACAACGCTTAATAACCCTTTGAGTGAAGAGTTTTTTCCTAATATCCGATCTAAACCTCCTCTAATGCAACTTGAGACCATTTTCTCTTGTCCTATCACTTGTTACTTGGGAAAAAAACTGACACCCACCTCCCTAGAACTTCCTTTCAGGTAGCTGTAGACAGCAATAAGGTCTCCCTGAGCCTTCTCCAGGCTAAACAACCCCAGTTCCCTCAGCTGATACTCACAAGACTTGTGCTCTAGACCCTTCACCAAATCCAATGCTCTTCTTTGGATGCAGTCCTGAAACACAGTATCTCTCTTGTAGTTACGGGCCCAAAACTGAACGTGGGATTTGAGGTGCAGCCTCACTAGTGCCTTCCCGAGACCTGCTGGCCACAGTATTCCTGATACAAGCCAGGATGCTCTTGGCCTTCTTGGCTGCCTGGGTACAAGATGGCTCTTTTTTGGCCAGCTACCGATCAATAGTCCCAGGGCAAGAATTTTCAGGTTCTGACTTTAAATATTAAACCTCAGAATACTGCAATTGCCTAAAGTTCAGAGTGCTATATTGTGGACAAATATGCTTAGACAGGGTTAAACTGAAAAAAAGAAGTGTTCCCTTTATGGACCTTATGATTATTTTCCAATAAAAGATGTCCCAGTCTCAGACATGCAATACCTATTGTTGTAAAGGTGGTACTGTTGGAGAAGAAAAAATACTTTTCAGTCCCAGGTGCAGCAGTGCTAATAATGTAGCACTGAAACTATTGAATTTAGCTGTTTGGCAGCATTAGAAGTTTTTCTTCAGACTGGGTTTAGGACTGAAATCCAAATCCTCACAACACTGAAAAATAATAAGATATTTGTATCTAATTGTTCAAATAGATAGTAAAGTTCACCTTGAGGTCACTTTGCAATATTGCATAGCAAAAAAAAGCAATCTAAAAAGAAAAACAGTTCACTTTAGAATAATAATCCTTCTCGCAAATAAGAATAAAAATATTGGACTTTGGGGTATATTTATTTGTTCATGCTTGTGCGGTCTAGAATTCCAATTTCTGACTAGTTTGGTCAAAAAAATATCCAGAAATTAAATTTTTTGTGTAAAATAGACATAAATAATATGGGTGGCACTTTTGTTTTAGGAAGAAAAGAAACACCAGTTTTAGGATCATTCCTTCAAAGGCTGAGAAACTGTTTTAATGCAACATTTTAACGCATATTCACCTTTTATTTTCCTGAAGTAGGATGGGAGCACTGAGCTAAAAAACATGGCTCTGCTCTCTCTGACAGATCAAGATAATTTCAAAAACTAAAATGAATTAATTTATAATTAAAAAATGAAAAATTAATGGAAAGAGCAGATGGCTATTTAATCTTTAATAATATAACAGCAACAATAAGACTACTCATGGATAACGTGTGATTGAATATCTTTAATATGTGTTCTCCATTCAAAAACTACCAATGAGAGAAGATTAATTTGTCCAAGAGACAGAACTCATGATTTTGGAATACTCTGGAATTTAAGAATATTTCGCAGAGCTGAACTGATGGTGTTTTAACAGTGCAGGGTTATTAATTTGTGAACTGCCTTCTAGTAAGAAGTACTAACAACTTTCCAAAAGTTAACTCATCAAAATTAGAGCAAAAGTAAGTGATTGCATTGTCACTTTATTTTATCATGACATAGTAGTCATCTTCACGAAGTTTGTGTGAAGTTACCAGCTTTTAATGTTCAAACTTTGCGCAGTCAGAATATTTTTCAGATTTTCCTTTTCACATCCTTAGCAATAGGTTATCCTTTTTCTTGAACTCATGTATCTGTCTAGCTATTATTCAAAGTAAACCACTTGTGTTTCTGTCCAGGGATTCACTGGAATTGCTTTTTCTTCAGAAAATATACTTTCATTGGTATTTTTTGCTTTTCTCCCATATTTAAGCATTTGATCCAGCATCTTCTACAAACATGGAATCTAAATTTTAGCTTCTACATGATGTTTTTTTTAGCCTTAAATGTTTACTGCTTGGTGCAATTTGAAGGTCCTGGATTAGGGACACCAGACATCTAAAGTCAAGTTTAGCTGTGAAACCACTATACTGAATCTCTTCACACTATTTCTCATCTCATCATATGAAATACCCATCTAATACTTCCTCTGAAGAAAACTGCTTGTGGGTTGTTAGTTTAAGAGGCAGTGAGTGGCAAATACAGAATGTGGTGGTAGATTTTTGGCCTTTGAAAGCTAGAAAAAATGATGGCAACTTTTTAATTTTACTTCTTTTTCTACCATGGAAGTGATTTTTCGAGATGCTGTAATGAAACTTGTGAGTGATTTCACATGCTTTATCTGTACATGCTGATACGTCTGCTCCCTGCTTGGCTGCCCATCCACAGTCATTAGAAGCGTAAGTGGTTACTAAAGATAATGACTCTTTCTGAAAGGAAGCTGGAGGCTTTGGAAAGTGTACCTGAGGCTACCAATGGGAATTACAGAGCAATGAGATATCTTAGCAAATGAAGTGTAAATTTATTATTTTTCCTCTAGTCACCAACAAAACCAAAGCTGTGGGTTTGCATCTTATCAGATCTAAGAGGAAGTTTAAAACTGCTTTGATTTAATTTAAAATATGTTTAATTCAGATATGCCTCCACACACATAGCTGTGGGTTTTCTTTCCAGTGCCAGTCCAACTGCTGCCCTTCAGAGAATCATGGCCAGAGGCTTAGGTTCATTACACGTGATCTCTTCATGTGCCTGAATGTGAAGTAATATGGCCTTAGAAGTTTGAGAGGATGACAAGGTTGGAGTTAAATGAAAACCTAAGCATACATTGGAAAGAATAGAGGGGTGCATCGCCTTAAAATTTATCTCCTTTTCCACTTAGAGAAAACATGACTTGGATTGTCTTCAGGGCAAACTCTGAACACCTTCCAGGGTAGTCACCTATTAGATAGGTGTAGTCAGCTGTAAGGGAAGCTGCAAAGCTGATGTGTCCCAGAGATGAAGGATCACACCTTTTAGCAGCTTAGCAGAATCAGTTGGGTATCCTCTTGAGTCTAAATAATAGTTAAATGCCAGAGGACTGCCAGGGGCTCATTAGCCACAGTGGTCCATGTGAACAGAAGCCTTCTGGACATCTCATCCTATGTGATACTTTAAAGGATGCTTCTTGATATCACACACTCAGACTTTTCCAATAAAGCTTTGTCTCTGTTCATTGATGTTTGGTTCAGGAGGCATGACATACTATGCTTTTATATCTGAGAAAAAGAAACTGCTGAAATTATACAAAAGTAGCATTGAAGAATCACCAAGTGAACAACAACAACAAAAATTTTTAATACCTTCCATTCTTTGATTATGAACATTTCCATGTGGCTGGTAAGATAATTGCCCAAAGCAGGGAAGACAGTGACTGCTATCACTCACCATATCTGCTGCAGTTGAAAGAAGTCAGACAATATTAACTAGAAATACCTAGGGGGATGAATTGGCAAGTGAATTATTAGTCTTTATTTTCTGGGCAAAAAAGGAAGACAACTCTTAGTCTAAAGAGATCAATATTGATAAATGTTGATTTCACACTAAAGTTGTTTCAGAGTTTAGGAGATCAAAGACAAGAAAAATATATTCATTAAAAATACACAGTGAAACATATAAAACTACTGAAGATAGAAAACAGAACAATATACTAAATGCAGGACAAGCAGCTAGTTATCCATTTGAAATATAGTGTTTTTTTTCCCATTATCGCATTCTCAATGGTTTAACTTTCTTCAAAGGATAATGTGTATAATATTTCACTTTTGAAAATAAAATTGCTTTCCATCTCCTTTTTGAAAAACAAGCTTATAAAATATAGAATGGAAAAAACAATGCTTCTTAATCTTCCCTATAAATAATTTGGGTTTATTTCATACTGTGAGATTTGTTTCATATGCAGTAGACTGTATAAAAAGTATCAAGTTTATGTTTCCTGTAATCATAGAATGGTTTGGGTTGGGAGGGACCATAAAGATCATCCAGTTCCAACCCCCCTGGCCTGGGCACACCTTCCACTAGACCAGGTTGTTAAAAGCCCTGACCAAATTGGCCTTGAACAGTGCCAGGGATGGGGCAGCCACAGCTTCTCTGGGAAGCCTGTATCCATGCCTAAGCACTCTCATGGCAAAGAACTTCTTCATAATGCATAATCTAAATCTCCCCTCTGTCAGCTTAAAGCCATTCCCCCTTGTTCTGTCAATACATGTGCTTGCAAAAAGTCCCTCTCCAGATTTCTTATAGCCCCCTTTAGGTACTGGCAGGCTGCTATAAGGCCTTCTCTTCTCCAGGCTGAACAAGCCCAATTCTCTCAGTCTTTCCTCACAGGAGAGGTGTTCCATCCTCCTGATCATTTTGGTGACCCTCCTCTTGACCATCTTGAACAGGTCCATGTTTTACCTGTGCTGAGGACTACAGAGCTGGACGCAGTACTCCAGGTGGAGTCTCACAAGAGCAGAGTAAAGGGAGAGAATCACCTCCTTTGACCTTCTGGCCACATTCCTTTTAATGCAGCTCAAGATATGGCTGTCTTTCTGGGCTGCAATTGCACACTGCTGGTTCATGTTGAGCTTCTTGTCAGTCAACACCCCCAAGTCCTTCTTAGGGCTGTTCTCAAACCACTTTCTGCCCAGCCAGTATTTGTGCTTGGGATTGCCCCAAACCAAGTGCAGAACCTTGCACTTGGCCTTGTCTGTTGAACTTCACAAGGTTTGTGCTTTTCCACCACTCAGGCATGTCAAGGTTCCTCTGGATGGCATCCCTTCCCTCCAGAGTGTTGACCAGTTCCTTATCCACTGAGGGGTCCATCAGTCAAATTTTCATCTCTCCATCTTAGAGACAAGGATGTCATGTGGGACAGTGTGAAATGCTTTGCACAAGTCCAGTTAGATGGCGTCAGTTGCTCTTCCCTTCTCTACCAATGCCATTAATCTAATGGCCACCAAATTTGTCAGGCACAATTTGCCCTTAGTGAAGCCACGTGGTCTGTCACCAACCACCTCCTTATTTTCCTTAAATGGTTTTGAACCTGTTCTTTCCCTATGGTGAATGGTTCTTTGTTTCCCCAGTCCCTGCCTTTGCCTTCTGCAGCTTGAGCAGTGTGGCTGATCCACTGGCTGGTGAAGACAGAGGAAAAACGTCATGGAGTACCTTGGCCTTCTCTGTGTCCCGGGTAACCAGGTCTCCTATTTCCTTATGGTGATGCCCATTTCGTCCCTCGTCTTTATCACCAACATACTTATAAAAGCTTTTATTGTTGCACTTGATGTCCCTGTCCAGATTTAATTCTATCAGGGCTTTGACCTTCCTAACCTGTTCCCTGTCTGCTCAGACAACTTCTCTGTGTTCCTCCCAGGCTGCCTGTCCTTGCTTTCGCACTCTGTAGGCTTCCTTTTTATGTTGGAGTCAGTCCAGGAGCTCCTTCTTCATCCCTGCAGGCCTACTGGTGTTTTTGCCTGACTTCCTCTTTGTCAGAATGCAGCTCTATTAGGATGAATCTTTTATGTATTAATATGCAATTATTGCTGAAAACAGCCACTTTTCTCTCTCCTCCCTCCTAAAAGGAGGCTAATCATAAGAGCTCATTGCTATTATTTTGAATCTGTCTTTTTAAAAAATTTTCCTCCCTCCCCAGGAGAAGAGCTTTTTGGGGGCCTGATAAAAAAATGCATTTAATCTTTTTACTGAAAGTTACCCAAGAAAAATGTTATAAAGAGAAGAGGATAAACAAATGTTTCAATTCTGTGCACTTGTATCTGACAGGTCTTACTGTAGAGGTTAATGGTGGGGCAAAATGTCTACTCATGCATGACTGTTCAGACAAACTGCCATATTCAGACAAAGAAAGTTTGAGTAGAGACTTGAGAGTATGCCTAAGATGAAGGCACCATATCACTGTTTTCAGGTATCAGTAGTGAATGTAGACTTATTCAATTATCTAAAGCAGACTAATACGGCAAATGGTAGGGTAAACTCGCTTGGTGAAACACCTTGTTTCTCACCTTGATTTTTTCTATTCCTGATGATGCAACATGCCTCAGAGGTGGTGAATCCCTATTACACAACTGAACAGTAAAAAAAAACCAAAACCTTAAAAGCTGCAAGTACACATCTGAACTTCTCTTATTTGCAAGGTTTCAGAAGATTTACTTGGACAGCAGATACTTCATTCAACGTACAGCAACACCAGATAAAAAACACTTTTGCTGTTTTTCTGATCATAGAATCATAGAATAGTTAGGGTTGGAAAGGACCTTAAGATCATCTAGGTCCAACACCCCTGCCATGGGCAGGGACACCTCACACTAAACCATGTCACCCAAGGCTCTGTCCAACCTGTCCTTGAATACCCCAGGGATGGAGCATTCACAACTTCCTTGGGCAATCCATTCCAGCGCCTCACCACCCTCACAGTAAAGGACTTCTTCCTTATATCTAACCTGAACTTCCCCTGTTTAAGTTTGGGAAATTGTTTTTAATTGTTTTTCATTTTAGTACTATCTGTCATTCTCTTCCCTTGAAATTAATAGCCTCTTACCACCATCTAAGATGAAATGATTTCTTTCTGATTATTTCTTGAAATGCCCTCACTGAATTTGTATTGCTATTGCTCCCTTTTCAAAGATGACTGTTCTTCTTTTTAATAAAAATTAGAACTTATATCTGAGCTGGTTTGCATTTGTCTGACATAGCCTGACCTTTCACATATATTGTATATAGGGAAAACTCTTTACCTCAGATGTACTTACAGAGTTGCTGCTGATCTGTTGGACTTTGGGTAGCAATTTGAAGAGCTGACTAAATACAGCACCCTTATAGTTTCTGCCATGTGTGTACTTCAACCAGTTGATATGATTTGCTCAGGATATTGTTAAGGACAGTACAGACACTAGTATGTGAGATACCTGCTATCCTTGCATTCAGGTAGCCACCAGTAAGACTCCAAAGAAAACTGGTGTAGTGATTAATTAATTAATCGAATGAAGGGCACTTGTACTGCTCTTTGATATTCTTCCAATGTATTTGGTAAAGATATGTACATACTAAATGTTCATACTCCATGATCTGCCAAGGTATAATATTCTTAAACAGTCCACATCTCAGCTGTTCCTGCTGTTGTATCTCCTGCAGGTTGTACTTAGAATCATAGAATCATAGAACAGTTGAGGTTGGAAAGGACCTTAAGATCATCTAGTTCCAGCCCCCCTGCCATGGGTAGGGACACCTCACACTAAACCATGTCACCCAAGGCTCTGGTCCAACCTGGCCTTGAACACCACCAGGGATGGAGCATTCACAACTTCCCTGGGCAACCCATTCCAGTGCCTCACCACCCTCACAATAAAGAACTTCTTCCTTATATCCAATCTAAACTTCCCCTGTTTAAGTTTTAACCCGTTACCCCCTGTCCTATCACTACAGTCCCTAATGAAGAGTCCCTCCCCAGCATCCTTATAGGCCCTCAGACACTGGAAGGCTGCTAGGAGGTCTATTTGATCATGAAACTGTTAGTGCATGTTAGGATTTTTCCATATGGCTTCTTGCCAGAACTGTAATTTGGTATCATTGATTCAGGTTATTTTCCAGACTATTTTTATTTTGCTATTTTGTCAAATTTCACTGTTTGTGTTAATTTTGCCCCCACTAGCAGATGCATTTTTTTTCCTATTTAAAGACATTTTTAACTAATATTAACCTTCTTTCATTCAATTATTGAAGAAAATATAAAAGAAAGGTGACATATGTGGTACAAGTAGATGTAAAAAGAAATTCTGGCCTTTGAGACTGCCAGTTGCTCAAATGAAGGAAAAACTGTTAAAATATCTGCCTGCTTCAGAATAGATTTAATGGACATGGAAAAATAATTCTAAATGTTCAGTGCAGAAGTTAGAGCTGCCTTGGAGTACTTGTAACTTTTGCAACTTCTTTTTACAATCTACATTAACCTTTTGTAATGAATACATTTATCTAATTGTGTCTTGTAAATTCCCGGCCCATACCGTGCTCGTTGGTTTGTTGGTTTCCTTTCCTGTTTGGTCTCATTTTTGTAATGCACTACGGAAATAACCTGTGTAGGTTGAACAAAATACATTATTTGCCAATTTTGCTCCGCATTTATCCTCATTATTTGCAATATAGATTTATTCTTAGTGTGTGTTAGATTCTTATATCTCTGGAACTGCATTTATTGGAATAGGTTACTGACAATTATAAAATTAAGTAATGAAAATAATACTCACTAAATGAGTATAAAACCAAGATATTGTTGCACAGGATTAACAAAATCAGTGTTTACTGTAATATTTCAAGTTATCATATTTTTAACCTTTTCCTTAAAAAAAATGTATTTTTTTTTTTGTGAGGTGTTGCAAAGAAATATATTGGTCAATGTTATTTATTTTTATTTTTATTGTTTCTTGAGAACTGTTGAAAAATTTATTTCTTTCCTTTTCCTGCAAACTTTCTGTCTGATCTGGGTTGAAATAAATATTTACTTATTTCTCTGGATCTTTTTCCGATAATTGGATTATGAGTTTAAAATCACTAACAACAACCCAGAGTCTATGCAAACCTATGGAGGAATTTTCAAGGAGCCTGATGCTGTTCAGAGCATCATTTGGTTCCTAGTCACCACTCAGAAACATTTTTTTTCTGTCTTTATCAATATGAGCATATTGAGATTTAAATAAATTTTCATGTCATATATTTGTGTTGTGGTACCAGATTGGAGCCCACTTAGGGTTGAGTAGGTTTTCAATAAACCTAAACCAAAAAAGATGTCCAAGGCTGTGTTAAAGATGCAAAATTCTACATATCTCTTTTTTGACTTTTAACTAATATTGTGCATAATTTTAAGAGCTTCCAAAGATGAGGCTAATTTTTCAGTTTTCAAGTATAAGCATACTGGGTCTAGCTGGGATGAAGTTAATTTTCTTCATAGCCTGTATGATGCTGTGTTTTGTATTTGTGAGTAAAATAGAGTTAATAACACACAAGTGGTGACTCTTGCTGAGTCTGCTTGAACAGTGTCAAGGCTTCCTCTTTTCCCACCCTACTCCTGTAGTGAATGGGCCAGGTGGGCAAGAACATGGGAGCAGATACAGCCAGAACAACTGACCCCAATGACCAAAGGGATATCCCATTCATATGGTGCTGTGCTTACTAATGAAAGTTCACAGAAAGGAAGATGAAGCAGGACATTTAGGGGTTATGGTCTTTGACTTCTCAAGCAGCCATTACAGACACTGAGGCCCTGCTTTCCTGGAGATGGCCAAGCATCTGGCCTAATAATGATAAGTAGTCAATGAATTCCTTGGGTTTACTTTGCTTCTGCACATAGCTTTCCTTCACCTGTTAAACTGTCTTTATCTCAACTCATGATTTTTCTTGCTTTTTCTGTTCTATTTTCTCTCCCATCTCCTTGGGAGAGTGAACAATTGGTTTGGTGGGGATTTATCTGCCAGCTGGCATCAGACCACCACAATAACCTAATGAATATCAGTGAATAAAGCTGTAATGCCCATATACAGCATGTACAGAAATCAGATTATTTAATGGATACTGAAATTCCAAAGTCTGTCATGCCCAGGCAGAGCTTATCTTCTGGCCTTCCTGACCAAATAAATAATATAAAATTACTGACACCCTCCCCCCCCCCCCCAACTATATCAATACCTATTGAAACTCTCAGCAATGACAATTACAATAACTACAAGAAAAATATGAAAAATAGCCTATTTCCTAATTTGAGCTGAGTTAATAGTGAAGTTTTAAGGTTAAATTTACTTTTCTGATATCTTTTCCAGGGATTATATGACAGGTATTTTCCCCATGGTTTGATTTTTGCTGTCATTTTTGCATTTTTAAATATCTTGCCTATTGAACTGATTTTTTTTCCTTTGTTGCTTACTAATTTTAGCCAAGATTTTACTTCACTTAAGTAGAAATCCAGTCAATAGGCAATGGAAAAGAAAGTTCATGAAAAATAATGCTGCCAGCTTAAAAAAAAAAACAAACACCAAAACCACCAATATTCAGCTTCCTAAAGCATTCTTATGCAGCTGTTTCTTATACAGCAGTTGGAATACAACTTCTATTTGTTGATATTGCAATATTGGTTGAATTGTAATTACAAAGCTTTCCATAGCAGCCTTGCTGAACACATGCATAGATAAATATCATAAAGAATTTATACTGAGGTGTTAGAAGAGATTTGTGAATCCCATTAAAAGAAATAGCCTAAATCATCCACAATAACATTGTATTAATTATTAACAGAGCTAATCAGTAATCTGAAATTGCTCACATCAAATATTAATCATAGAGGTAGATTAATTCGTAGTTTGTGACAGGCATACTATCCCTACTTTTTAATACCTTTAGAGTGTTATTATTTACCTGCCAAAAGTGATTTCAGTATTTCTTCATAAAAACATGCTTCAAAATATTCACTTCAGAGATTGTGTCTTACTTAAAAAAACCTACTCATCAGCTATCATGCAATATTATGGGAAAGGCAATAAACTTCATTTAAGATAAAGATCTGTGATTTCCAAATTCAGGCTTCATGCAAGCTGACAGACACAACTGTCTTTCTGACATTCGTAACAGACTTTACACATACGTTCTCCATTCAGTTGAGCCTCTGTTTCTTAGGGTGTACGTGATACTCCTGCTTTATCTGACAAACGAGATGGGCTCAGCCATCTGGGCTGAATATATCTAATCTGGCAGTGTCTTTTTGAAAGTCTAGGAAAGCAGGGTTTACCAACTTTCATGTGACTGTTTGTGAAAATGCAGGGCAATGGCATGGTACTACCTTGGAGTCATATCTTTCTTAAATCCCACCTGAGTTGTCACTGATGAGGCAAAGTCATAAGTTCAGGGAACAAAACCAGAATTTTTTTGTTGTTGCTTGGTAGAAGTAGGACTAGTGAAGGAATATATCTTGATATCCACATAAGAATTGCTAGATTTTTCTCATTCTAATGAATTTGCTGAGCCTGTGGGTATCAAACATATATCAACATTAGTATCAAACATATATCAACATTAATATTTAAATACATAAAAATATCCTTGTGGCATGCCTGTAATAGCAACTTTAACATGTATAATTCTACTCATAAATTATAAATATGGCATATATTAAATTGAAATTAACCATATGTATCAGACTCTAAGAAACAACTCTGGTTCTTGTGGCTTTATAGGTTAATTCAACAGAAGATAAATATTGTAATAATTATTGTGAGCATAATCTAATGGCCACTGAAATGAATAGGAGCATTTAAATTATTTTCAATGGCTTTTGGAGCCGCTAGGAATCCTGCAACTAAGCATGTCTGTGCTCTATTTGGTGGTGCTACAAGCTTCATAAAATCATAGAATCGTTAGTGTTGGAAAGGACCCCAACATCATCTAGTTCCAACCCCCCTGCTGTGGGCAGGGACACCTCACACTAAACCATGCCACACAAGGCTCTGTCCAACCTGGCCTTGAATACCGCCAGGGATGGAGCATTCACAACTTCTGTAGGCATCCCATTCCAGTGCCTCACCACCCTAACAGGAAAGAATTTCCTCCTTATATCCAATCTAAACTTCCCCTGTTTAAGTTTGAACCCCTTACCCCTTGTCCTATCACTACAGTCCCTAATGAAGAGTCCCTCTCCAGCATCCCTATAGGCCCCCTTCAGATACTGGAAGGCTGCTATGAGGTCTCCACGCAGACTTCTCTTCTCCAGGCTGAACAGCCCCAACTTTCTCAGCCTGTCTTCATACGGGAGGTGCTCCAGCCCCCTCATCATCCTCATGGCCCTCCTCTGGACTTGTTCCAACAGTTCCATGTCCTTTTGATGTTGAGGACACCAGAACTGCACGCAATACTCCAGGTGAGGTCTCACGAGAGCAGAGGGGCAGGATCACCTCCTTTGACCTGCTGGTCACGCTCCTTTTGATGCAGCCCAGGATACGGTTGGCTTTCTGGGCTGCAAGTGCACACTGTTGGCTCATGTTCATTTTCTCATTGACCAACATCCCCAAGTCCTTTACGAGCAAACTTACCTATTTTCTCAGGCTTCTAAATGATTTGTTTTCATTCAGTATAGCACACAGTTGAAAAAGTGGAGTAATTGAATATAGGTAAAATGCTAATAACATTGGAATCTACATATTTCTAAAATTCATAATGTTTCCTCTTACACAACACTTCATGAAAGAAAACAAAACAATGATCATGACAGGTATACTATTGCAGATCTAAATTTGCAAACTTTTTCATCAATTCTATGATATTTTAAAACCATAAATGTGGCAGGTCACATTTCAGAAATAAAATTAATAGTATTAACAGGCTAAAACAAAACTCCACAAGCTCTGTGCTTAAGATGAGTTTACAAATGTGAAATATATGAACATTGATCACATTTGATTTAAAGAATGTTACAATAATGTGGTAATTAGTTTCTGTAAAGTTTTTAATAGATCTGTGCCTTATAATCCTGTATAGGCTAGAGTAAATAAATAAATAAATAAATAATGCATATAAATATATATATTACACAAATGTGCATATATATATATTATGTGTAATTTTATACGCATAGTATAAAATTACTTTTTGCAGTTTAATTATACTGTTCTTTCAGGACAGGAAAACAATCCTCAAATTAAAGCAAATTATTAAAACAAATGTAAGGCAACTTTGACTCTAACGTGGTCTAAGGCAACAAGCTACTGTGCTTTGTCTGACCCCTGTATGGACTGCTCTGTGATTTATGAATTAAGGGGTAAAAACTGAGGTGCAGTGGCTAGGAATTGTCAAGCAGTCATGCAAAAGGACCTGAACAAATACTCAGAAGCTGAAAGAAATGGGGCAATATCTTTGTATCCTCTTCCACTGTTTTCCTCTGGCTTTTGTTTACATGCATGTTCTTAAATAAAGCACATCAGGGGTTGACATGAATAATTCATTCAAGGTGATATTGATATGAATGTATTTATATTGCTAGTAATCATATATGAATGAATTTCTTCAGCTGCTATCTATGTGTGGTGTCTGTCAAATCAAATTGCATAATCAGAGAAAAATTGGAACAATTATGTAAAACATGCTGAGAATAATGAAGGTAAATAGAATAATAAAAAAATCTCGGTAGCAACAGAGCATCTAAGGTAGAATTTAAAAAAAAAGTAGCTGTCAAACACCCACAGGTAACTATTGTAGAGCACTAAATGTTTTATCAACTTCAAGACAGCACTAAAACACGTCAAGTAGAAGCTGAAGAAACTAATTTTCTAGAACTGCAAGGGCAGAAATTTTTGGCGTCAACAGTAGAGGCAGCAATTCAGATTAACACAGAATATGTTTACACAGAGTTTAAGATATTGCCAGTAGTTAAGAGAAAATGTCTTGTTGGTTCTTTCTTGCATAAGAAATGTTGGTTCCATCTCTTGCTGGTCTGTTGGAATTTTGGAACAGTTTCAAATTCACAAATGAACAGAAAAGAAGGACTGATACAGTCTGGCTATAAACAGACACTACTCTGTAGCTACCAGGGTGACATCTGAGCACCTTTCCTTTAAGCATTTTAAATGCACTTGTCTTAAACCAGTGTTGTTCCCTTACTAGTTCTGGGCACTTCTTATAAACATTTAATTTAAATAAATAACACAATACAGTGGAAAAGTCAAAGAAGCAAAATACTTCTAATGCTAAGACTTTACAATATGTCCTAGAGGATTTCCAGATCATCACAAAAGTCATTCTTCAGCATGCTTGGTCTCCTTTCTCTTCGAGCCCCTGTCCATTGAATAGAAGGGTCTGTAAAAGCTAAGAATCAGCTGTCATAGCTGAATACATCTCTCCTATTTCATCACTTCGTCCCAGGCTGGATGTGGACTTCTGTAGCACTTCAATAGTTGCATTGTTTCTAGGTGGTTTGAATTTTCTTGCTGTGTTAATTGGCTTCCAAGCTTCCTGACTCTTGCAGCTCTGTCATTTTGTAAGTTTGCTCTGCAGTCTGTACAAGACAAATAGGCTCCTTTGGGAACTCGGGTACCTCATATGTATGTGATTTCTTCAGACGTAGTTCAGAGAAGTCTATGCAGGCAAGAGAGGTACTAGAAGCTGTAGACAGAGCCGAGTACCTGGCCCTCATCTGAATTTTTCTCGAAGAAATCTGCAGACTACCTGGATGGTTATTGATTGTAAATGATATCCAAAAAGAGGAATAACTTCTGCCAAATTAGAAAAAAAGAAAATGCCTCCTTTACACACAAGAAGCAAAATACTTTAGATGAGGAACAAGGACCACGTGTGCTACATTAACAGAGAGCACTCAAAGCATCAGGATGTAGAAATTAATTTCTCTGGCCACAAGAAACATTTGTAAAATTTACAGAAACTAGAATGGTTCAGAAAGTCTGACTGACAGAAACCCTACATAAATGTTCAGGATTCTGAGGGAAGAGAGTTATTTGGGGATTTGGAGCATGTAGTTCTTAAATCTTTTATTTGAAAACAAAAACCCAACAAAACAACAACAACAACAAAATCCTGAACAAATCCCGAACAGTATAGTAGATTTGATACTATAAGAGATTGCTCTAATTAATGCACAGCAATTAGTTCCTCTCAACTTTCCTCTGTATTTGTAAATATCCTTTTTAGTGAAGAAAAAACCACTTTTTAAACTCAAAATACTTTGCTTTCAAAATTTTTAACTATCTTAATGTAGTGTAATAAAAAAAACCCAAACAAACCTTTAATAACAACAAAGCATTTTGGATTCTCCAGATCCTACAGTTGTTTTTTTGGTGCTTTCTTTTTTTGTTTTTTTTTTTTTTGGTTGGTTTTTAATTTGTCAGTATCATAAAAATATCAGTTATTTCTACATTTCCACCTCTGTGGCACCATTGCCTAGTGTTGCTAGTAATAAACCTGTTTTCCTTTCATAACGTGATATCTTAACTTTCTACCCTGGTAACTATATATCCTGTTCACAGCAGATCACCCTCTCTTTCCTACCCAAGTCACAGAATTGACTACTTAATTAATTCATTAATAATTCCTATCTGACTAATTTCATAACTTAATTAATTTTCTTCTAGCTTAATTAATCTTTATTTCAATGGCTTGTCTGATGATCAGATTAATCGCTGGGCTAACTTTGAGTGACTTTACCTACTGGTCTAATTTTCCTCAATTAAAAATACTCTTAATTCATTTTTTAACTATGTAATCTGTGTAATTCACTCCTAAAAAGTTTATTTGCTTCCCTGAGTTTTACCCACCAAACTGAATTTTTAAAATCTGTTTATAGCTCTAGTCACACTTTGCAGAATTTAGAATAGAGAAAAATAGGACAGTAAACAAACCTTGGGGGATGAAGAACCTTTCCCTTTGCTGACAACCAAATAAAATATCTATGATCACATGGTATTTTATGTATAAACACACTATCTATCATTACCTAACATGTGCTGTCCTGCATATGAACTGAAGTCACAAACCTCATCTAAGTCTGAGGCTTTAGGTGCAGCACTGCTGGTTTAATTTATCCTGAATATGGAGGTAGGATCACAATTTCATAGTTAAGTGACATTTATTTTTAAAACTGCAAAGGAAGAAAAATACATGACATTCCTTCAAAGTCTGTCTCTGTTTCAGCTGTACAACATTTGGACATCTTACCCTAATAACAAACCCATGTTTTCTGCAGATAGGGTTAACAACTCCTTGTTTTTTTCAATATTGTTGGTAGAGAAAAAATGATTACCATCCTCTTTCTGCCAGCATTTTACATAGTATACTGTTTATCATATCTACACTCAACCATCTCTTTTTTAAGGCTAAAGGAACCCATCAGCTTTAACCTTTCTTCTCAGGCAAGCCATGATTCCTAATTTTTTTTTAGCATTCTTTCTTATTTCCTATGAATCCTTTCCAGCTTGCTATCATCAGTCCTATCATTTGTTCTATAAACTCTTTCATAATGCAACTCACTAAATAAAACACTAATGGGACAAAGACAGACATCTATGGGATGTCATGTTCAGTGAACTCACAGTATGGTGATGAATAATTAAAAAGCATTCTTTGACTGTAGCTTTTAGATGTACACCTACTACATCTAAATCAAATTTCTTAGTTTTCTAATGAGGCTATTGCACAGCAGTCATCAAAGTTCTAAATTTGTTATATCTACAGCTTTTCCCTTTATATACCGTGGCACTTATCTTGGTCCAAGAAATAAAACATACTGATTTACAGCATATGGTTTTGACAACTCCAGGTTGTCTGGTTTATAAAAAACATTTTTTCTTCAAGCTATTTCCAGACTTATTGCATTTGAATGTTTTCCAGTATCTCCCCACATATTTTCTTAGATTGCTCAGATTTTCCTCCCATCCTATTACATGATTTTTAAATGAAAGATGCTACAAGTATTTTTCTCACAATTCTACTTTCCACATGTTTGCAAAAGATTGGTCTTAGTGTTTAAAATATTATTCTGGCCAGTTTCATTAATACTTTACATTGAAAGCTGCAAAGCCAGCTTTCACTTACACAGAAACATAGACTTAATGTAATTTAGATTGGAAGTAGCTTTCAGAAGTCTTCTGTCAGTTCCAGATTGTTTGATCTTGTTCATGGCCTTATCTAGTTGAATTTTGATTATCTCCAAGTTTAGCCTGTTCTGACTTTGGACTACCCTCATACTGACCATTTTTTACTAAAATCTAATTGAGTTTTTCATACTGGAAAACATATCTGTTACCTCTCACCTTGCTGTGCACCTCTGAGAAGAGTTAGACTCCAATTTGGTTACTCTCCCATGATGTAGCTGCAGATAGGAGCTACCCAAAAACTGATTGCAGTTCATTGACTTCTAATTCAATAAGTACATAATTGTCTTATTCTTCCATTTCCTAATTAGCTTGCCAATTGATCTTGACAGTTTCTGAATTTTCAGCTATATTATGTAGCTTAACATAATCTTTATTCTTGATTTATATCTCATAGGGAGCTGTTATGCATCTCTGAGTATCTCCTAGTTTCAGTAGATCTATTTTATTTTTCCATTTTTCATTCACTTATTTTTTGCTGTCCTGCAGGTGGAACTTTCACCTTTTTACTTTATTCCCAGTTAAGGTTTGCTAAAATACAGTCCATTACCATTTTCCTCTCATGCACTTTTTTCAGTATCATCATGCCCTGATTAGCAGTCCTGTACTTCTCTTGTGTTGAACAAACACATTGTATAGGACTGACTCTCACTGAACAAGATGTAGTCCCATAGGTTTAAATTGTGGATTTAAACTAACAATAGTGTGTGTATTAAAACTAACATAGTAGAATACAGCAATCGTAGAATACAACTGTTTTAACTTGCTAACGTGTAGAGAGAAAGGAATGTTTGGCTGACAAGGGAAGGAACATCATGGGACTGATAACAACTAAGGAGACAGTAAATAAGACCAAGGATGCCAACCTTCAAGGTAGCAGAGTGGAACAGCACTAGGACCTTGTGAACATGCATAAGCACTGAGGTCATTCTGTAAACACAGTAAGACTATCATCAACCACCAGAGACCCCCACTCCGCAAGAAAGCGCATGCTTAATTAGGAAGCAAGTAATTATTGTCGGAAAAATCTCATGAATATGTAAATAGTTTCCTGGAAACACTGTAAATATGCATGAGTATGCTAAAAATATAGCTGCTGCAGGCAAGTAATGGGTTCCCCCACCTTTGTGAAACTATTTGAGTGTGAGCCCAGCACTGCAATAAAGAATGTCTGGTTTCTAAAACTCCAAATTGAATCTTAGAGAGTTTCTCCAACTGACTTTTACAGTAACTCTCCCTTCTTACTCAGTGACATGTGCTCCTTAACAGGATCTTCCAAAAAACTTCCTGCTTATTCTGTAAACTTCCAGGTCTGTTAACACTGATTGAGATTTTACTGCTCAGGCACTGGCACTGAAAACTATTAATTTCAGATGGACTTTTCTGTTGTGCTTTTGTTTGACATGAAAATAAATTCAGTGGGACTGCACTATTAGTGTGGCTGCTATAAATAAGGATGACAAAATCTTGACCTGTTAATGACAGTAGACATTTCAACATACAGATCAGCTAAACGCCATAACAACGTTTTGACATCTCTTTTAAAGACAGATTTGTGTACAAGAAGCCCCAGACTTTGGATATTTATTCTTTGATGTGACAGGTTATGCCACGTATGTAGAAACATCTGTTTCTACTGAGTTCTATCTTCCCTTGCTTGCTAACTTGTATTCAGCTGTCTGGAAGCTTCCAATCTGCATTCTTTTGTTTTATTGTTAGGTTACTCTTCAGTCACAGGTTATCTTTTTCTTCTATCTTTATACAACAGTAACACCAAGATATTTTTGAAAGTGACTTATTTCTAGGTGCAGTGTAATGAAGATGTAAGTACGAATGACTCATATGCTCTGTTCCTTTATACTTTGAAAGATATTCATTCTGCATCATATGTTATAACAAATAAATATATTTTGGAAATACATCCAGCAAGACAACAAGATATGTTTACATATTTTCAGAGAAGGATGTCAGACCTCAGGCTCTTTTCCATAGCATTTTTAGATTACTTTGATCTAATTAACTTCGACAAATCTAAGTTTTGCATTTACTAAACTGATGTCGTATGGAATTTAACATTTATAGTACATAATGTTTTATATTTTACTATAAAGTGAGCCACAGAAGGTCCCAAAATAATGAAATTACTTCTCCTTAAAGTATAATTAATTTTCCAGAGTAGGCAATTATCAATGTTTTGCTTCTAGAACTGTAATAAAAAATTACATATGCCTCATTTTCAGTCCTTTTAAATATCTAAATGAATGGACAGCTCTCTGATTTTATTAAACAAAATATATTTCAGCTGCCTTCTGTGGAATATTCTTAAATTCTTTTACTGGCTACCAGGTCTCAGGCAGTTCTTTTCAGTCTGTATTTCCATTCTAATCCTGTAATGAGTTATGACTGGGCAGATATAATATTTAACCCATGCATTTGATTTGCAGAATCAAAGCTTAATGAGAGATAGGTGGGAATGGTTCCTCTTTCTCACAGAAATTGCCAGTATTCCTCATGTCCTCACATGCCTTTTTGAGTAGATCATCTGAAATTCTTAAGCAGGAAGACAAAGCAGAGAAAGATCAGAATAGGTAAAACAACAGTGTCAAGGCACACTGTTGGGGTCTGAGAGCACACATTCAAATAATGAAGTGCTATGAAATGAAAACACAGGCAACACCCCCCAGCAACAACAATAAACCTCCCCAAAACCGCATAAAACTCAATAGCCAGCTCTTCAATCCCCCTCAATTTTTGCACAGTTTCCTATGAAAAGACTGGTTTGCTGCAGAGACACTTAGACATATCATCCTATTTTACATTATCTACAGATTGATGACTAGAATTTCCATGATTATTTTATGTAGCGTATTGCAAAACCAGAAAAACAAATCAGGAAGAAACCACAAATGTTTTAAATTAAAATTTATATCTAACAACATTTTTTTTGCTGCAATCAGAGATAGATGTTTAAGCTAACGTAACTCCAGAGGTTTGAATTCTGTGGAGCAGCTGAACAGAGGCACAGTTGAATTTCGTCTTTCGAAGTTGCATAATATTGTCTGTATTTTCATATCAAAACATAGAAGGGAAACTAGAAGTAATAGTTGCTAGGTTTCTCTGGTCAGAAAAAGCAATGGTTGTAACATATACTTAAACCCAAAAGTTTTCTGAGCTACTTGCATCTAATTACCTGTTGAGACTGAGATGCACAGCTGACAAAGGTTATAAAGTAATGGTAGTTACTGTACAAGGCAGTTCTGTTTGTTAGGAATCATTCAGGTTACTTTAAGAACATGGACATACCAACAGCAAAAATATTTGGATAGAGAGATAAAAACACAGACAAAAACTTAAGAATAATTCAAGATAACTGTAAGAGACTTAAAACCCCAACACCCTCACAGAAACTGAATTGCCATATATGATAGCATAACCCTAAATTAGAAAGTATGACTATTATTATATAATAATTATATAATAGCCATTATTATACAATAATTCTTATATGATTATTTTTATGTTATTATTCTAGTAATCCAGAAGCTTCAGCCAACCTAGTTAATACAAAGACACTCTCCTCTCCTAATGTCTGCCATTTAATTTAAGGCTAGTTAGACATCTTCCTTCAGCCCCATAAGCCAACGGAGAGACTCAGCAATCTCCAGAGTTTAATGCACTCTACCTGTCATCAAACTGAACCTTAAAATGAGCTGAAGGTGGTGAGCTTAGAATAGATGCTTATACTTTGGGCAGATAAAATTAAGAAAGAATGGAATGAAACAGAACAGAACAGAATAATAGATAGTTCAGTTGGAAGTTATCTACAATGATCATCTAGTCCAACTGCCTGACCAGTCCAAGTGTTAAAGCATGTTATTAAGGACATTGTCCAACTACCTCAACTGACAGGCTTGAGGAATTGACCACCTCTCTAGGAAACATGTTGCAGTGTTTGACCAGCCTCTGAGTAAAAAAATGCTTCCTAATGTCCAGTCTTAACCTCCCTTGGCAGAGCTTGGAACCATCCCCATGTATCCTATCACTGGATCCCAGGGAGAAAAGATCAGCACTTCCCTCTGCACTTTACCACCTCAGGAAACTGTAGAAAGCAATGAGGCTGCCTCTCAGCCTCCTTTTCTCCAAACTAGACAAGCCCAAAGTCCTTAGTCTCTCTGCATAAGACGTTCCTTCCAGCCCTTTCATCATCTTTGTTGACACCCTCTGGATGCATTTAAGTGTCTTCACATCCTTCTTAAATGGTGGGGCCCAGAAGTGCACACAGTATTCAAGGTGGGGCTGCACTAACACTAAATACAGGGGGATAGTCACTTCTTGAGTGGCTGGCTATGCTGTATCTGATGCCCCCCTAGATGTGGTTTGCTCTCTTGGCCGACAGGGTTCACTGCTGTCTCCTATTGAACCTGCTGCCAGTCAACATCTTCAGAGCTCTTTCTGCAGGGCTGCTCTCAGCCACTTCTCCCCCAGTTTATACTTGTGCCTGGCCTTAGTCTCTCCTAGGTGAAGAATCTAGCATTTGGACTTGTAAATTCATCCCATTAATAATAGCCCAATGCTCCAATATATCTAGATGCTTGTGCAAGACTTCTTGTCCCAGGAAGAATCCCACTCCACTAAAATATATGAACAGAGGGACAGTTTTCCCTTTACGGGTTTGTAATCTAAATGAACAAGATAAACAACAAATGAAAGCAGAAGGGAATGTTATGTCCCCTGCATAAACATTAGCAACTGACTGATAATGAGAATTCTGCCCTTCTGTGTCAGGTGTTATGACTCAGGTGCAACCTCTCAGCAGAGCCACTGACATTGAGACTAGTAAGTGGTTTTAAACTTACATCTTCTCCATTTTAAAACACTGTTTGGCATACATTTGAAGAATATCCTATTGTCATATCAGCATTACAGAAAAAAAAAAATGTGTGAAAGAGAATGCCAGGAGTTAAACAAAGTGGTTAAGTGGATGATTTTGGAAGATTTGTTTTGCCATTTCAATTCAAAAATATTCAGAAGGGCTTTTCTGAGGGCTAAAAATACCCAGATCTATTATTTTAATCTTCATTTTTAAGAAGGGAATTACTGAAAAAGGTGGCTGTAGTCAATATGATTAGCTACACACAAGAATGTGGTCACAATAACACATCAGAGAGGAAAAGATTTTGTTAAGATGTGTATAATGAAGCTTGGGCTGGATATCTTTACTGTGTTACATTCTACTGACTCCCTAATTAACAGATGCTTTAAAGGGCTAACGGAGAAACAAGGAAAATAACCCTAGAGCCCTGTGTTATCAGTACTCTCCTGCTGGCTAATTTAAAGCTGGCCTGGTTTATGTCTGTGTCACTACTGTGCCTACAGAGCGGGATACTCTAAATAGGCATGTGACTGATGCCGTGTTACAATGTGCTCCTTTGGCCAGGAGTCGGGTAGTATAACTCAGCTTAGGTTGACTGACTTAAAGAATTGTATAGTATTGAATATGGCATTAAGTGAAATTAAATTATCAGGCGTAAAGGCTAAACCCATTACGCCTTAGTACAGGCCACACTGGAGTTGAGTACACATAATGAGTAGGTATGTGAGCACTTTTGTGACTGGAAAGAGGTACTTGCAAAGTGACCAGGCAGTGATTTCTGCAACTGAGAGACATATAACAGCTGAATCATACAGTATGTTACAAGAAACATACAGCTGTTCCACCTGTGCTACATAAAATGAATTCCTTCTTAAAGGCAGGATATGAGATTAGAATTTCTGATGACTTCTTTATATAATTTCAGAGCAGGATGTTCAAGTGTTACCCTTCAGAATGACTAAGAACAACCATTGCTATTTCCTGTGGAGCGTTACATTTAAGGACTTTTTTTAGGCTGACAGAGAGGTTCATATAATTTGAAACATTTCTAAGGTGCGTATGTTTTTTTATGCATCTTAGAGCACAGAGTCTCAGAGCTTGCAGGCTGTTAATAAACAGGCTATTTGTTAAAGTCAGTCTAACATTATAATGCCTCTCGTGTCATGATGTTGCTGTATATTTGCAAGATCATGATACTTTTGCTGAATTATTTATATTTAAAAATTTAAAACCTTTTATGACCACCTCGCCAGTAAAAAAATGGATGATTATTAAAAACCCCCACATACCTATAGCTATTAAACCCAACATTTCTGTTATTTATAAATTGTTTATTTAGTATTAGCAAAAGTTTAATACTGTCTTTAAGAAATAAACTTCCCCAAGTAGTCTTCCTGATTTCTTTATTCTCCTCTGTCAACTATTAATATTATTAATATTATGGTTATCAGTGCAGAATGGGCTTTTCATAAGGCTTCTAAAACTGCTATTTTCCTATCCAAGTGGAAAGGGCCTGGGGAGAGCACAAACTGGTTATACTTTCCAATATTTTTGTTGGATTTTGTCCGACTTTTTGGTGAGCTAAAAAGAAATATGCTTGCATAGACAGGAACTTTTAGTTAATTACTTTATTCACAATTTACATGAAATTCTATTCACTTATTCAGATATTGAGAAAAAGAAATCATAAAAGGTTAAACATTTAAGTAAAGATCTTTCCTTTTCATTCCCAATGCTCACTTTCAGCCAGACACTTTTGTCAGCCCCAGCTTCCCTTACTTTCAGTCGCTTCATCCCAGTTCTTTTGGGGAGGCAAAGGAGATTGAAGTCACAAGTATATTCGCTTCTTTCTGCCACTGACTCTTTCTTCTCCTTCATCACTGATCCATTTATCTTAGCATCTCTGCATGGGTCACCCACGGCTGCAGTCCCTGAGGCATGTCCCTGTCTGGATCACATGTGAGCTGGATGTGGCTGTGACCTGCATCCAGCAACTGATGGCCTTTCCCACACAGGTCAACACTGCATCCCACTTTGACTTTAACCCTGACATTTATTGCCCGATACAAGGAGTTCATCCATCTCATATTTAGAGCTCTTTAACATGGCTGCCAGAAGCTGGAAAGGTTTATTTGACAAAAGGTAAATCTCTGATGGGTCTGTTCTCTAAGACTCTCTCAGAGTCTCCTGTGCCATTCCTATAATCAAGATATGAGGTAAAATGGACCTTCCTCTGCCCCAAAGTGGCAACTCCTATGTAGAACTAAAAATCATGATGCAATTCTCCAACCCTTTTTAAAGAAAAACAAATGCTACTTGGACAGACTGTAATTTTTTTTCCTACCTAGATCTTTAACATTGTTTTTCTTACGTTCTCTGAATATTTTCTGCACTGTTTTTTCTTTTTGAAATTTCATAAACTCCTTATTGATACATAGCTGTAAAATAACAACAGTAAACAACAGACTTGATTTTAGTAGAAAGACTTCAGATGGATTAAAAATAACTTCTTTCAAACATATTAGAGACATAGAAAACCTGATTCTCAATAATGGGTCTTAAAATACTTGTTTGTGGAATGAAACATGAAACAGAATATGATTAAGGAATCTTCTTTAGGCATTTCAGTAAAATTATTTCAGTGTATTAAAGTTATGCCAAGAGCTCAGACACTGATTTTGGTGAACATCTATGGTTACACACATAACCCCATACAGATCCAGTTTCTGCTGGAGAAAACATTTTCATTTAACTCTTTTTAACACAGGAAGTGTCTTCCATGAGGAAGATAGATATAATGAGAGGGTGAATCTAAAATGCTATTCAGGTTAATAACAACACCGCAGTAAAAGTAAGGCCACCAAATACTGAAAAAGCAAATTTTCAAAGTGTGTACAACATTCTTGTTATACCAGTGAAATAAATGCACCAATCTCATTAAACTGTCTAGACTTCCAATCCGAATTGAAAGTTTATTCAAAACCTAAAAAAAATAAAGATTTATATAATTTTTAAAAGTTCATTTTGTTCACAGGGGGTTGCGGGCTACCCAGCTTAGTGGATAATTGTTTTCCTGGGGTTTTCAGATGCCAACAGAATAAATATGCATTTAATCAATTATAGACCAGTGTACAAAGAAAATACTAATATCAAAAAGACAAATACTAGTAGAAACACAAATAGATTTTTCCCTTGGATATCGTAACTGATTTTTGTTTAAGATATAATTGACATTAAAATATAAAGCTGCTACTTAATCAAAAGCACTTTTTAATGTCCTAATAATAGAAACTAATTTCTAGCATTTTGTGGATTTGTTCATAACTAAGTTTATAACACTAAAATTTGCCTCCAGTATGTGAGAGGAAAAATCAGAGCACTAGAGTCAAGATGACAGTTTTTTTTTCTCTTTTCTGTTAAGAAAGCAAAAATGACTGTTTGAAAGCATACCAAGTACTTCCAAAATCAAAAGATTTTTACAGTTTTTTATTTAACACATATGTACTATGTTTGTTTAGGTTCATAGGCAAACAAAACAACATTCACTGTTTCTTTTGCTCATTCTTGCTCTCTCACCCTCAATCTTCTGCTTTTCCTTCAAATATGAATACTGAGGAGTAGTTGTTTAATGACAAGTTCCTACGTACCTTAATGGGATCAATGCCTGGTGCTTTGTGCCTTTCCTGATAGTTGTGTTTTAAGCATAAATGGATTATCTAAATCCAATAGATTAACACTGGAAGAGCTTCTCCTTCCTGATGAAGAGAAATATGACATTATCTCCAATATATTTTATCTCTACACCCACTCTACAGTGATCCAGCATTCAGACACAGATAGGGCTTCAGCTAGTGGAGAAACACATTGTTCTATTATTAGGACAACTGCAGGTAGCTTAAGATCTAAAATGCACTTTATGTATTGAAAGAGAAAACAGAACTGATGGAGAAATGTTCAGAGGCTGATCAGTTCATGTACACCAACAGGAGGAAGTGAGGAAGAAAATGCTTGTTTACTGGAAGTTGTAGTGGGTTAGCCCCTGCTGGCAGCCAAACACCCACCCAACTGCTTGCTCACTCCAGCCCCGCCAGCAGGATGGGGGAGAGAATAGGAAGGATGAGGGTGAGAAAATCACGAATCAAAATAAAAAACAGGGGAATACTTTACAAGTACTGTACTGTTGTGGGTAAAACAGACTTGGGGATTTTGATTGAATTCATTGCCAGTTAGCCTAAGTATTGAATTACTGGTTTGGGTATTGTGAAGCAAACAAGCTAGAAAGACAAACATTTAAATCACTTGAGAAAAAAACACCTTTATTCCCCTTTTTCTGGCCTCCACTTCAGACTCCTCTCCTCCTTCCTTCCCAATGGCCATCCAGTTCACTACTTTGCTCCAGACACCTACCTCCTTGTTATTATGGCAGGATAAACTCAGTACCTTCACACAGACAACAGTTGTACAGATGGTTGGGCTCAGGCATGGATCCTTCCTGGGCCACAGTCCCTGCTGGGCAGTATCTGCTCCGGTGTCAGATTATACACAGGCTGCAGTCCCTTCAGGGTGCCTTCTGCACCATGGAACTCTTCTTTCTCCTCTGACATTGGTGTTCTCGCTGTTGTTTCATGTTGTTGTCCCCACCTCCCATCATGGTGTTTTCCTCTATTTCTTAGATATTTTTTCTCAGAGGCACCATCAGTTTTGCTGATAGGCACAACCATGTCCTGTGGTGGATCCATTGCAGAGCCGGACAGAACTGGCTCTTTTTGCCTGCGACAGTCCCTGGTTTCTTCTCACAGACATCAGCCCTGCAACCCCCCCCATTACCAAAGTATTGTCATGGGCACTCAATAACAAAGTCTATAAAAATATATGGTTAGAAAGATGTGATCATATGATGTTCAGATCAAGAGATTTGACTGGCATTTTTACAAATAAATAAATAAATAAATAAATACATTGAAAACTGACCCCCCTCCATAGATTGAAGCAAAAAATGGTGCTTGATGTGCCAAATAATGTGTGATGAGCAATGGAAGGAAATAAAGTTGTACGAGGACTGCTGTACCATCAGCAAAAACTTCTAAATGAAAGATGGGTGATTCATACAAGTAAGATGGAGAAATATAATTTATTTAAATTTGTAGAGCGTTTATTGTAGTGTTAAGATGTTCCATCACTTCATACATCTGAGGCGATGGGAGAGGAAGAATCAGAAAACCAGATTAATGATGTTCAAACTGAGAAAGAGGCACTAATTATTTCTGGATAGTAAGCTATCTACTCCACTCTGGATGTGTGCCACAGCATAGAATTATTTGGAATGTATATTTAAAACCAGATAAAAGATTTTGAGTGCTGCTATTTAATGACATTCTTAAATCCACTTTTTATAGCTGTGAATATGATATACCTTTCCACTGCTATGAGTTACTCATTCTTATAACATTATTTATTACATTTACAGTTTGTTGCAATTTTTTAAAGTAAAATTTGGACACTAGTTACATACAATATACCAACAGAGTACTGAGATACATGTACAAATTTCTATTTATGAGCATTTTGTAGTGCATTCTATTTTTTTTCATGGTTAGTCATGCCCATTTTGTATAACTTTTCTCCTCTCAAATTCCATTTTTGTGCATCACTCTCAGTGTAAATCTGGGTATATGAAATTTGGCCCTCTGGACTTCCAACTGCTTCACCAGGGCCAAAATTCTGCCCCTCACTTTATTGCAAAGACTGTTAACAAGGCCAGAATGTTTAGGCTTTAAAAAGACTGAGCTGAAATTTTATCACTAAAAAAATAAATAAATAAATAAAGTGAATATATGGGGTTCTTTAAGTTTATTACATCTTTAAGTGTGAATTCGGGGAAATTGTGAGAAATAAAGCTTCTAAATAATAAAATATTGACACATCTTTATTTGCCACTCATGTTTTGATTCTCCCTAGGAAGTTCCGTCTCCCCAGATTGTTACCTTCAACTATTGTTATCTGTTCAAAGGAGTCTATCTCACCGCAAACTATAAGAAAATGATAAATTAAAGTTTGTAGGATCAGTGTGTTTCCTGGATAAAAGCTTGGTGAACAAAGGGTAATGCTACAAAGTGGGTACAAGCTAGCATTTTGAGTATGTGCGTAGGCTGTCTCAGGTAAATGAATCATTATGCTGAAATTCAATAACACAGAGGTAGGTCAGTGACCTGCTATCACATACAGCACATAACAGAGAAAATGAGTATTTTTAAATGAAATCATTTGATTAGTGAAGCAGTAACCTGTAGATAAATGGGGTACAAGAAAGGTGTATGGGACTTTTCAATTAGCAAGTATTCATTACAAAGCCATCTTGCTACTCAATAATAAAAACTGAATTGTAAGAGCAAAATATATTTTTAATTTTCATACTACTTGTTTTTTTTTTTTTTTGCATGAGAGTATAGTATTTGTGAAATTATGGAGCCAGGTGCATAGTTTGACAGGATTTAATGTGTAGCATTACTAGGAAACTTCACTACAAAGCTTTGAACAAAAACAATCTGACCCACACTGTGGCGCCCCTTCCAATCATCATTTACATTCACAGTAGGGCAAATGTGAACATCCACTTTAGGCACACAAGCAGTACACAGATTTGATTCACCCAACACTTCTGTTGACTGATATTGATCCAAACCAGAATGAAATCTGTGGAAACAGTTGTACTTACTTCAGGGTACATTTGGTCAGCTTCTGAGCTTCTGACTGCTGCCTTCCAAACAAGAAGGCTGTTTTGTGCTAATGGCAGTCCACCAGTTAGGATTGTTTCCTGCGCATCTAGAGAAGGTTGTGCTCCACAGTGTCCTGGGCTGGAATGTGTGTAATCAGGCCAGAGGAGGGGTGTGATCTAATTGGAGCATATCAAGCACAGAATGTCCCTCTCTGCTACTGGCCCATATGTCACATGCCTGTTCCTTCACAACAGCCAAAACACATAGGGGTAAAACACCACTGGTGATGACTTTCAGCCTAGCTGCAAGTACATTTTGCCCCTTTGACACTTTTTGGAGACCCTGGGACAATGCCCCTCCTCAAACATCTAAAGTTTGCTGTATTTTATTTGGGGCACCACACAAACTCCACTATTTCAATGTGCCATGTTAAACATTGTGGAATTTGGGCACCCAAGAATTGAACGTGCCATTATCCCTTTACCTCCTAAACCACCTTATTCTAGCTGCTGTTCAAGACATGATAGTGCATCAGTCTGGGCTCCTGTGAATTGCTATTACTTGTGTTCCCAAAATTCTGCACAGAATGATAAATCTTTGCTTCTGAGTCCTCAGAAAACTGAGGTCCATTCCCACAAAAAAAAAAACATATAGCTGTCCCATTCACATTGGTGTTGGAGGAATTTAAGCACTAATACGTGTTTGTGCAGCAAGACATGAAAATTTCAGATCTCATTGAAATCAGAAAAAATACCCTAAGAACTTAATTCTAATAAATGTTTCATGGAAATGTCATCCTCCCTGTGACACGAAGGTGCTAAGGAGATGAAGCTAATCTTCTATAGATGTTCAACTCTGAAATGGCAGCAGACTTAAAATTGGATTGTTTTTGGTGAGGTGTGAGGAATTACTGCAAAATATTGTGTATGTGCTGTACAGAAAATGTTAGTGAAAGGTAAATTGTAAAACCAGACAAATATTACAGACAGTGAAATCACTTCAGAAAGTTGATACAGATAAAACGTGTCATTACCATCTAGGATCTTTCCAATAGGTCTTTCCCTCCCATAGCTCTCAACACTGTCCAATTTCAAGTCTCCTGAGAGTGATTTCAGGCTCTTTGCTTCATTTCAAAATTCAGCTTGAGAAATGTTCTCTACAGGGGACTTCATAGAGATCTGAAAAAAGCTCTTATCTGTACAAGCAATCACTCACAAAAATAGCATAACCATTTAAAAAATGTGGTAGAAACAAACGGATACAGCTAAAGCAAGAATTTAATTGTCCCCTAAAGGTTAATGTATGTTCAGAACTGGTGAAAGGAGAAAAAAAAACCTCAAGCCCTAGTTTTCCCAGTCTTTTAACTAGGACACTTCTACCTATGATATCGTAAAATTCTTAACCTGTTAGAGTCTAGTTGTAGTAATGCTGCTTTAATAATATGGCTTAAGTCTTGAGCTTGTAGAAAAGAGCCATTATTTTCTAGGGGACTTAAATGATTGAATTTTGGATTTTTTTTTCTGTCCTTCAAAATAGCTAAATAAGAAAGATGGAAGTTTCTGATAAAATTAAAAAAACAAAACAACACAAAACCAAACCAAACCACCCAATAAAATAATAATTTTGTGTTTAAAAAGAAAACGAATATCTATTATTCATTACCTGTTTTAATTTAAGAAATCTGTAAGAAATTTTTCACTTGACTTACTTCTATCATGATCCATGTTATATACAATAAATTAATGAAGGATAAGATTTTACAGAGTCTTTGTCTTATGTGTCTTTGGTAGAAAGGAAATTATATCCTCATCCCTCTCTCCTACCCTTAAAATCCTATATTAAAAATGCCTTGAAGTGTTATTCACTTGAGCTCAGGGAGAGCCATGCTGCTGACCCTGTGCAAGCTACAGAAAGGTAGTCTGCACCTTGCCCACTGGTTTCCCAATTCTCGTTTAAAGTTTGAAGATGTAGAGCTGGAATACAGAGCAGGTAAAAGCTGAGAGCTGGCCCATGAAGTCCATACACAAGCACCACATAGACTTTCATTGAGAAAATTATTTGAATATTATGTCCAATATAGTTAGAAAAAATCCCAGCTGTGTTTAATTACTGCTGAAGTTGTAGCCTCAGTGTATCTGGAACTGTTTGTTGGCATGAAGGCCAAATGGCATGGAGCAGCTGCGTACACAGTATTAAGTTCCATAGTACTAATTCCTACAATGTGCCCACTGCTTGTTCATGCTGACTCCAAACCCTGCCTGAGATCTTACTTCGCAAGATTGCTAGCTAAGATGTGTCAAACTATGTCAGGGATCATTCCAGCAGTGCAGATCAAACTCCATTGTCTGGAAACATTCCCTGACATAGTTTACTACAAGTGAATAGACATATCCACTTAGGCTTTGTTAAAATACTTTTTTCCCCTGTTTAAAAGACATCATTAGGTGAAGTATTTCCTTTTCATGTTTCTACTAAGTAGCAAAGGGCCATTGAATTAATAGTATTCTTGCAACATTTATTTTAATGCCATTTTGGATAATAAGAATACTATGTGAAAAAATCATTGCCTAATATTTTTTAAAAAGGATAATTGAATATTTGTTACTGTGTTTTATGCAAAACCAATATAATTTTCTGATTAAGTCTTACAATTGTAAAATAAAGCTAATGATGTATAGAGTGATATTTTTGCAGAATAACGATGTTATACTGTTCTCTTGTGTAAATATCCATGCTGCATCACATAAAAAAGGTATGATTTAGGTGAAAATAATGTCTTTCTATAAGTAATTACACAGAAGCCTAAGGAAGACATTATTAGGCTGAGTTCAACTGCAAAATAGGCTTTTGTACCACTGGTAAGTATCCATGATGTCCCTACCACTGGGATTTTCTGTTGTTTGGGTTTTTTGTAAACTTAGACACCTAATTTTTTTTAACTTAGATACCTAATCGTCCTCCCTGATTAACTCCAGTAACGGGCTAGGACTGGGCAATTTGAACAGAAAACCAACTAGAAATGGACTGAAACAGAAGAACAGAAACCACTAGTAGCATCACTTGAAGTTTCTTTCATATGAAGACAGGAAACAACTGAGTAAAAAGTAGCAGGGTACAATGACTCAGAGTTCTTGTGGAGTTTGGGCTGGGAGTCATGGCACAGGTCTCCATAGTATGACTTCAAAAGGACCTCATGCTGTAATTAACTATGAACGATGTGTAACACAGAACAAGAGAAATAACTGTATTCTTTGTAGGTATTTGCTGGAAATTAGTATAAAAAATGAAGCTTCAGGTCCTGATGCTAGCACTGTGGTATGAAACTGATATATTTACAAGAATACTATCACTCTAGTCATTTATGTGCTAGTGTTAATACTGATCACTCAAAGACCATGCAGTTTAGTAAGGGGAAAAGTTTGAAAGTTTATTTTCATTTTAAGAAACAAACATTCTCTATTTATGCTGCCATAGTTCTGCTCAGTGCCTTCTTGTTAAGGGAATTAAAAAAAATCTAACACCTTAGGTATCCTCTCCATTTCTGTTCTAAATACATTTTCAGTGGGAAAATGTGATGTTTGCAACAGAGACAGATTAAGAATATTGTATTCTTTGCTTTAGTGATTACTTCCAATCTAAAACAAATTTTCTGCAGCCATTAAAAACAAGTACTATCTGTCTTTGTTTCTTTTATCATGCCCTCCAAATATCTTTTAATTGCATTTCATCTAACTTGGAATGCCAGAATTAAAAGTGTCCCCCTTTAGAAGAGCAGGACTAACCTCTCACATTAATAGAGCTTGATTTTTGTTGAAATTTCTGTCTTTCAACAAACTACCCAAACAGATTTGGCAACTAAAAGGAAGAATAGTGAACAGATGTTACCACTGCAGGCCACTGTGCAAGGGTACCTCCCAGGCTGACATTTACCAAATAACTGCAATTATTAATACATCCAAATATATAGATGTGTGGACATTAATTTATTATGAAAAGACACAGAAAAAAAAGTGACTTAAATTGTTGAAAAATTACCTATGTTCAAGTTACTTTCCTTCCTTGAGTCTTCTTACATTAACAAGCCACTTCCTGTTCAGCATGATCCAACAATTCTGATCTCTGCATATCTGCACTGTTGCAGCATCTGTGAGCCCTAGTGTCGGACGTTGGCATTGACAGTGCTGTTTGCTGCACAATAAGAGCAAGAAGTGCTCTCGTGGTATTACAATATTGTAAATGTATATGCTTCAATGCCCATGAATGTCTTATAATTGTAATAGCTGCTAGAAGCCTTCGTAGGAGAAAAAGTTTTAGGCTTTATAAGTTTTATGTTTTAAAAGTTGGATTCTTTTAGTGTGCAGATGCCAAAAAGAGGCAAGAAGAATATCCTGGGTTCAGCAGTGGCAGTCATTTTTCTCCTTCTTGGTAGCTGGTGCAGTGCTGTGTTTTGACTTTTGGCCTGATGCTTTGGTCTGGACAAGGACTTTGTGAGCTTCATGCTCTGCCAGGGAGGAGGGGAAGCCGGAAGGAAGCAGAGACAGGACACCTGACCCAAACTAGCCAAAGAGGTATTCCATACCACAGCACGTCATGCCCAGGATGTAACTAGGAGTTAGCTGGAAGGGCTGGGAGTCTGCAGGGTTGGAGGAGGTATGGGTCGGTGCTTGGTCAGGCTGGGGGGGCGAGTTATCGGTCGGCTGGTGCTGAGATGTTGTATTCTCTTCCCTTGTTATTTCCTTTATCATTATCGTTATTGGTGGTAGCAGTAGTGATTTGTGTTATACCTTAGTTACTGAACTGTTCTTATCTCAACCCGTGGGAGTTGCATTCTTTTCAATTCTCCTCTCCGTCCCTTCGGGAGCAGGGGGAGGGAAAGAAGGGGGGGAGTGAGCGAATGAGTTGCCTGACTGGGTTTAAACCATGACAAAGAATCAAACAAAGTGTTCATAGAAAAGAATCAGTGTAAAATAAAGTTTTCACCTGCAATACTTGATTCTGGCTTTAGTCACTAGCCTCCAAATCAACCTGCAGGTGTTTATTTCTGGCGAGAATTAGCTTTCAAAATTTGCTAAATTAAAAAAAAAAAACAAAACAACATAGAACATATGCATATGCATTATTTTCTTTCTGTTAAGTTTACATCAGCTGTATTCTATACATTTCTTATACATAGCACTTGATTTTCTGAATTTATTCGCTTCCCTCTCATACAGAATTCTCAGTAAAAATTTTAACTCAGTACATGTTTATTTGGGGTAAACTGCTTGAACCCTCTTGGTCCACAGCTCACGATTGTTGTAATGTTAATGGAGCTAATGAAAATGGGAATAATGGTGCTTTTTAGTACAATTCAAGCTTATTAGTACCTGGTATAATATAGAGCGCCCTAAAGGCTACTGTAATTTGTGCCTGTCGGGGGCTTACAGGAGGTCTTCTAGCATCTAGAAGACAGGAAAAAGCAGAGTAATTAACACAGCTGCTCTACTCAGGAACCCTTTCATGTAGCAACTTCACATGGTAGCCAGTTAAGTCAATTTTAGTGTCGTTTCTTCTATGCAAGCCATAGAGCATACTTGGTGCAGATCATAATTTAACACTACAGATCCTTTCCCTTAATATTCACAGGCAGGAATTTCTTTCAGCTTGCACTAAAGGAAATGGTTCTGTGTGTGAGGCAGAAAAGATTGTGTTCCAAGCCACCTACTTCAATTATACTCTGAGTGTTTGGAGACAAAATTAGTTACCCAGCGTATTGTCGTATTCTAGCATTCATATCTTTCAGAGAGGTCTCAGTGCCTACGAATAGTTGATAAATTAATAAGTTAATGATGTCTTCAGTTAGCTATGGTATTACATCATTATGAATTTGTGAATCTGGATTCCTCTTTCTCTTAATTTAAACTTAATTTTTCCCCATGGGCAAAAAAATGAAAACAAATATCAAACCACTAAATCATAATTATTCTGTAAATGAAGTGAATGAAGGTTAATTGGAACTTCTTTTCACAAAATATAATGTAGTATCTCCTTACAAGACACAGTATGAATCAGTTTGTTAAGTTACTTAAAATGGGACTTAATGTGATACGCATTGAAGAAAGCAATGAGAAAAGCTACCTCATCTTTGCTAAATACTCTCCCCTCAGACTGAAGTTTCCCTTTACACACCTGCATGAATAAAGAAAGTATTTCAAAGAAAGTATTTCAGCCTGAAAAGCTGGGTGTCATCTTCTCAACTAAGCTACAGTAAGATTGCCAGCTGAGGCAGAGGGATGTTTAAGATGTGCCTGCCCACTGACAGCTGCTGCTGATTATTTCTTTTTAGATAAAATGCTGTTTTATCTAAAATGTATTTATATAAAGCAGTTACAGTATCCCTCTAGGAATGCGGAGGTCTTGAATAATTTCTCTGCTTAAGTCTCAGGCAGATCAAACCTGGAATGTCCTACTCAAAAGACGATACAATACTGTAGAGGGAGGACAGACTGGGAGTGGAGTAGGAAAGAAGACTTGCCCTAACAACCTATACCAGAGGAAAAGCAGGAGCCTGAATTCTGTTATCTGATGACCAGGACATTTATCTTCAAAAGGGAAGGAAGTCACACACTCCCTGGGTTGCTCTGATTTTTCTGTTTATCTTTTCTCTGGTCCATTTTTTCTTTTTTTTTTTTTCTTTGACAAAATAGTATTTGCAAGCAGTCCTGGGAATAAATACCAAATCCTAGATTTTTTCTCCTTCTCTCTTTTTGCAGTTTAACCCTGGTAAGCAACTCAGCCCCCATAGCCACTCACACACACAATGTGATGGGGGAGAGAATGTGAAGGGTAAATGTGAGAATACTCATGGGCTGAGTTAAAGCAGTTTAACAGGTAAATCAAAAGCTTTATGCACAAGCAGAGCAAAACAAAGAATTCATTCACCACTTCCCATGAACAGGCAGGTGTTCAGCCATCTCCAGGAAATCAGAGCTCCATCATGCATAACAGTTGCTTGGGAAAACAACCATCACCAAGCCGATTGTGCCTCTTCCTTCTCCCAGCTTTTCATGCTAAGCATGACACCACATGGTGTGGAATACTTCTCTGGTCAGTTGGGATCAGCTGTCCCAGCTGTGTTGCCTCCCAGCTTCTTGTGCACCCCCAGTCTACTGATGGGTGGGTGAGGAGCAGAAAAGGCCTTGTAAGCACTTCTCAGCAGTAACTAAAGCATTGGTGTGTTATGAACCTTATTTTCTCCACAAATCTAAAACACAGCACTATGCAAGCTGCTATGAAGAAAATTGACTGTCCTAGTCAAAACCAGAGCACCTCC
This sequence comes from Pezoporus occidentalis, assembly GCF_034315485.1. Taxonomy (NCBI): domain Eukaryota; kingdom Metazoa; phylum Chordata; class Aves; order Psittaciformes; family Psittacidae; genus Pezoporus; species Pezoporus occidentalis. The sequence goes on along the minus strand of NW_026914940.1, from coordinate 16,561,582 downwards.
AGCCAACCTAACTACTAATGAGCAGGAATCATAGTTAGGGTTGGAAATAGAATAGTTAGGGTTGGAAAGGACCTTAACACCATCTAGTTTCAACCCCACTGCCATAAGCAGGGACACCACCCACTAAACCATATCACCCAAGGCCTCGTCCAACCTGGTCTTGAACACTGCCAGAGATGGAGCATTCAGAACCTCCAGGGGCAACCTATTCCAGTGCCTCACCACCCTAACAGGAAAGAATTTCCTTCTTATATCCAATCTAAACTTCCCCTGTTTAAGTTTTAACCCCTTACCCCCTGTCCTGTCACTACAGTCCCCAATGAAGAGTCCCTCCCCAGCATCCCTATAGGCCCCCTTCAGATACTGGCAGGCTGCTAGGAGGTCTCCACACAGACTTCTCTCCTCCAGGCTGAACAGCCCCAACTTCCTCAGCCAGTTTTCATACAGGAGGTGCTCCCTGATCATCCTTGTGGCCCTCCTCTGGACTTGTTCCAACAGTTCCATGTCCTTTTTATGTTGAGGACACCAGAACTGTACACAATACTCCAAGTGAGGTCTCACAAGAGCAGCGTAGAGGGGCAGGATCACCTCCTTCGACCTGCTGGTCACGCTCCTTTTGATGCAGCCCAGGATACGGCTGGCTTTCTGGGCTGTGAGCACACACTGCCTGCTCATGTTCATTTTCTCATTGATCAACACCCCCAAGTCCTTCCCCGCAGGGCTGCTCTGAATCTGTTCTCTGCCCAACCTGTAGCTGTGCCTCTGATTGCTCCGACCCAGGTGTAGGGCCTTGCACTTGGCATGTTTAAACTTGAGGAAGACTCATTGTTTGATATCACATGTAGCCTGGAACGTCTTAGCAATATCAGCCGAGGCTCTTCTGATAAACCTGGCAGCCCAGATTTTTGCTGTTATTAATGGAATTCACCTTTCTTGAAAGATGATGGCCACAGATATACACAGGTTTTCAGATATGGTCTTTTCTTTTACTAATGCCTATTGATACTTTGATACTTGGTCCCCTGTACTTGGATTTTCCCTACCTGGCTATCATACTGGGGATCAGTCATACTGATTAGCATAGGAGGCGTTTCTCTTGTGCTTTAATGCAATGATCCTTAAGTGCCAAGAAAAGCTCTTGTGAAATAAGAACTCACTCCTCTAAACAAGATAACAAGGTTTTCTTGAGGGACAAAGTCAATAAAGCAAAAGCAACAGCGCTGGGAGCACGACTGTAGCCAGAGGCGTGAGTGATTAGCATTTGTTACAGGTTTATATACTTTCAGTATTACATTAGTTATGTACATATTCATAATTCCCGCATATGGGCGGAGAATATTATAACTAACTCCCAGAACTTATGATCATAAATCCCCTCCCCTTGGCATCTGCGCACTGCTCTGCGTTGATTGTGGGCAGGGGTCTTGAGGATGAAGTAAACAGTCTTCCTCTTGTGAGTAGGGGTCTTCAAGATGAAGTAAGCAGTCTTCCTCACAGTGTACTTTTCACCTTTGGCACAGATGGACGCCCCAGTAATCACATAACTAGCTGAAACCAGCTATATCTGTAATTCTTCTGGTAACTAGGAAAGATTTAAAACAGTGTGACTTTCCTGCAAAATTTATTGCAAGATAGGCAGACAAGGAGTATCCAAAGCTAGCAGATGTTTGGGAGGCTCTCCCTCTAAACTAACTGATAAGTAGAAGGATGGTCTGAAATAACTCATGCATGTTTAGTGGGGCCACTAAATCCTGTTATCTCACCACAGACTTACAACACAAACATTGTTCTTTAAAACTAAAGATATTTAGAAGACTAGTGTGAAACAATTAACTCATGTTTAGTGCAGCCATTACATTCCACAGACTTACAACATAAACATTGTTCTCTTTCTACAACCTAAGTTAAGCTAAAAAGTACCTTAACTCTTATGTTTTTCAGGCACTAGCTTTTTATATCAAGCCGCCCCCCCCCCATCTTTTACCCTTACAAATTCTTTTGCTATGTGACTCTGTTTTGCTCAAGAGTTCTGGTCCTTTTTAACTCGTTGCCTAATCTTGTGTCTTTAGCAAGCTTTGTTTCTGTGTTTCTGTTATTGTAAACTCCTACAGTTATATCCACATAACCACACCTATGATTTGCGAAAGCCAATACATTTATGTGTTTATCACACTCTTTTTAACGCTCTTTACATCTGTGACATTGTAAATTCTAATGATTTATTTAATCTCATTTCTATTTTTTCATTCTTTAAAATTATCCACGTTTTAGTGTCTCATTTATCCTGAACTATATTGACTATGTTTTCTATTATCTTCTTTAATGGGCAAATTAATTTAATCAGGATATTCCTATTTTAAGTCACTCTACTTTGGTAAACAGTTTAGTTTTATATTTATGATTTATCAGGCAATAAAATAATGTGGCTTGGTTTTCTGTGTGCTTTAGGCTTGGTTGGTTGTTTAGCTGGCTTGGACTTTCTTACTATAATACTTTTATTTACTGTATTGAAGTACTAAGAAGCAGTATGCATGGAAAATGCCTAGAATATTTGAAGACCTCTTTCTAAACAGAATACACTGTTCTCAAATAAAAATCACTGAGTAAAGGCAAAACAATGAAGTCCGGAAAGATGGAGCTGAGAATTCTGCCAGTGCTTTGGAGAGTCTTTTTCCCTACCATACACAACAACACTACTGAGCCTGGGAGCTGGAGCATGTATGTTTAAACACACATCTACTGGATAAATAAAATATCCAGATTACAAGTATTTGTCTATCTTTTAGCAGTTTGTTCCAAGGTTCAATCAAATTACTCTTAAAATGTTACCTCTCATATCCACTAATTGTATCTATAGTCAGCTCACATTTTTTTTATTAATACAGCTTACATGTATTCTAGAACAGTTGTTTTTTTTTTTTAAATCAGCCTTACAAAGGCTTTTACAGGCCCTCTGTTAAGAATTCTGAAATAAAAGCAAGAGATATTAAAAGCAGTTTTAGCACCAGCAAATCTTTGAGGATAAGAAGTTACACTTTCTACCAAGACAGAATTATTTATTGCACAGCCTTTTGATTTCTTCCTTTTTTTTTTTCTTAATTGTTTCTGTAGGCTGACCAAAACCTCCTTGTGTTTCTCTGAGGTTTATTAATCATTGTTTGACACTGTTGTTTTCCTGTAACTCTAAACAGAAAAATTCCTTCTCATCATGATTAAGTTCTTGCTGTTTATTTGCTGTGGAGTTGTAGAATGCCTTTTACAATTTTTCTGCTGTCTAAATAAAAGTGTGACTTTCTTCACGGAATGAAGAAAAACAGCAGACAAATAAACTCCATCTGGACCAAGAGTCTTTACATATTATAGAATCATAGAATAGTTTGGGTTGGTAGGGGCATTTTAAGATCATCTAGTTCAAGACCTCCGCCATGGGCAGGGACACCTTCCACTAGACCAAGTTGTCTGAAGCCCCATCCAACCTGGCTTTGCCCCAGGGATGGGGCAGCCACAGCTTCTCTGGGCAAAAAGTTCCAGTGTCTCACCAACTTCACTGTAAAAAGTTTCTTCCTTATATCCAATGTAAATTTACCCTTTTTCAGTTTAAAACCACTGCCCCTTGTCCGATCACTACAGACTCTGGCAAAAGGTCTCTCCCCATCTTTCTTATAAGCCCTTTGGAAGCTCATATGTACTGAGAGGCCACAGTAAGGTCTCTCTGGAGCCCTCTCCAGGCTGAACAAGCCCAACTCTCTCAGCCTGTCTCCATAGGACAGGTGCTTCAGCCCTTTGGTGATTTTTGTTGCCTTTCTCTGGACTCACCTCAACAGGTCCATGTCCTTGCACTGTAAGCTTCATAGCTGGACAGTGTGCTGCACGTGGGGTCTCATGAGAGCAGAGTGGAGGGGAAGAATCACCTCCCTTCACCTACTGGTCACATTTATCGCGGTGCAGTTCAGGATATCTGGATATGGGTGGCTTTCTGGGCTGCATGTGCACATTACCTGCTCATGTCCAATTTTTCATTCACCAAGATTAGATTTAAAAATCCTCAACTCAAATATAATTTCAGATTTCACTTACAAATTTTTTGGGTTTGTCTTTCTTTGAGAGGAGACTAAACATGTCTGGCAAAGAATGGATCAGAATTTGTGGTAAGAAAATTATTTGTACAAGTCTAAAAATATTCTTACTTGGACTTTCTTTCAAATAATTACATTTTATAGTAGAGAAAAATTGTGACCTGTAGAGAACTGGAGAGGAGATGTTTGATGCAAGTGCCATTTTCAGGATTATGTTACAGTACTGGCAGAAAAAATAATAGCAGAACACTTTTATTTTTGAGCACATAAGGGAAAGCTGCATTTCAGGTTAAAAAGTTTGAGCTAAGAAAATTGTAACTCACAGACTTGAAGGAGAACCTCTTTATCTTTGGTTATGCTTTTTCTCAGTCAGGCCTACTAAAGAAGAAACATCAAATCATATATAGGTGAGGATTTGCTGTTAAATCAGAATGAGGAAAAGCATATATCTGTGTCAGCATTTTGATGACCATAATGTTTCTTATCCATTACTCATTCCAAATTCACTGGAAGAATCTGAATATGGTGAATTCCTCAGACAAAGAAGAGCTATTGCACTGAGACTGTGTAATACTCAAATAATGAAACTGTATCAGGTATCTTCAGGTGTCTAAAACCCTTATCAGACATCAATAATGTACGTCTCTCAGGTTTTCATTTTTGATTGGTGCCGTCCTCTCATGTGCTTTAATCACACACTCACATTTACTAACTGTAATGGTACTAGCAAGCTTGATATTTTTTCTCCTTTTGTAAGTAAGCACATGTAGCATTTCAATGGCCATGTCATTGTACCTAATTAGGATACTGATAAATCAAGACTTACCAGGTTTGAAGTAATGAAGACATTTCACTGTTAAATGCCATCAAAAAGTAGCTTACGTGTTCACTTTCCCTTGTGGATGGTACCAGTTGTGCATTCCATTGCAAGTCCACATACCCAGGATCCAATTCTGCTTCCCACTTCCTTTGGGTCCACCTTCAGACACATTCTAACACCTCTGCCTTAATGCGTCCCTAAAGAACACTACAAAAGCCCTTATTTGCCTTAGGCATCTTGCATTCATCAGTGATTACAGTTGTGCTACTTCTCCACTCCACAAATGCCTTTCAACCCTACCAACCATAGCTTATACATGTCAACAGAACTAAAACAAATCCTGGCATTACTCTCATGTTAAATTATAAAGCTTTCAAGAGCATCTTCTGTTGAAATATCTCCTGGGCTAAACCAGAAGGACATTTTAGATTCACTCATGTTCTCTTATCTACAGCACTGCTGTGTTATTTTAAATATGAAGTGATATCCCCCGGTATCAATACAGGCTGGGCAATAAAGGAATTGAGAGAAGCCCTAAGGAGAAGGACTTGAAGTACTGGTGGAAGAAAAGGTGGAAATGACCTGGCAGTGTGCCATTGCAGCCCAGAAAGCCACCTATATCCTGGGCTGCATCAAAAGGAGCATGACCAACAGGTGGAAGGAGGTGATCCTGCCCCTCTACTCTGCTCTCGCGAGACCTCGCTTGGAGTATTGTGTTCAGCTCTGGGGCCCCCAGCATTAGAATGACGTTGGAGTGGGTCGAGAGGAGGACCTCAAAAATGATCAGAGTCCTGGAGCACCTCTCCTATGAAGAAAGACTGAGAGAGTTGGGCTTGTTTGGCCTGGAGAAGAGAAGGCCCTAGGAAGAACTTATGGCAGCCTTCCAGTACCTAAAGGGGGCCTAGAAGAAAGATGGGGACAGACTTTAGCAGAGCCTGTAATGATAGTATAAGGGGTAATGATATAACACTAAAAAACAACAGGTTCAGACTAGATGTTAGGAAGACATTCTTTACTGTGAGGGTGGTGAAACACTGGAACAGGTTGACCTGAGATGTGGTAGATGCCTCAACACTGGAGATATTCAAGGCCAGTCTCAGTGTGGTTCTGAGCAACTTGATCTAGTTGCAGATGTCCCTGCTCATTGCACAGGGGGTTGGACTAGATGATCATTAAAGGTCCCTTCGAACCTAAACTACTCTATGCTTCTATGATTCTATAATAAAACTGGTTAATAATTAAGCCATACTGAGATTCCATCCTTGCTATACAATTGCCAGTGTTAGTGCATTATCTCCACAAAGAAAAATATTTTAATATTCTAATCAAATACATTTTAAAAAGCAATGTAAAAACACCCTGTTACTATTTCACACTTGTTACATACTAATCCGACAAGATACGTATTTATAGCACCCCTCTAAGAACAAATCCACAAAAGCACTGAAATCAGTATAACCTCTTTGATTGAATTTTGGGCTTTGGAGCAAGTCCTAAATGAATTGCTGATAGAGAGGTAGAGGTGAGGAGAAAAAAAAAAAATATTATTCTCTACCTCAAGACTATTTATCAAGACTGTTAAATGTAGTGCTCAGACTGCTTCACTACAATAGTAACAAAATGTCACTGTCAAATAATAATGAATTATGTGACCAACTTGTTCCATAGCAAAGCTTGCAACAGTGTACATGATCAAGTGAGTCACACTGATTGTCTGATTTCCTTGTTGTGAAACTAGTTTCTTTGAACTTACACCAAAGAATGGCATTTGCCTAATATCTGTACAGAGTAAGACTCTTAATTCATCATGTAAACAGGACATATTTTGGAAGCAAACAAATAACAATAAAGCAGATACATGTGTAAGTAGACTACATAGAAGTAAATCAGCGGGTATTTCTAGTGGAACTGAAATTCACATTAATTTGGACAAAATATTCCAAAATATTTCAACTGAAATGTATAATGTTACTTTGTTGATGCATTTTATGATGCCTTATATTTTTCTTATATAGTTACCTATAATACCTCAGAAAAGCAAGATGAAATAATAGATTAAAATAAAACAAACAAAAAGCTAGATAAAAAATTTAATTATTTCCCATCAGAAATGATGGAAAAATAGCAATTTCTAAGAAATGCTTTGATTCTCTATAATTCTACTGTTTTATAAAACTTTGACTAGCTTTAGTCTGCAGCTGTTTATCTTTGGGAAATCTGTGTATTATTGAATTTTGTATACTTTACAAGGGTATTAAAAATAAATGTAGTTCACTTCTAAGAGGGAACTGACTTGGTCTTGAGCTCTTAAAATGTGTGTTTATCTGGCTAGTGTGCCTATTATATCACCTTAAGACCAATTTATAGCTAGATCACCTTGCATTAAAACACTTTATGACAGCATATAATTTGGTTATTTATAAGCATTATACAAAGTCAATGTAATGAAAATACTGCAGTGCTTTTCCCATAGGTTTTAGAACAACATATATTATTCACACTTTATAGAAAGATAGCTAGGTGGATAGTTAGTTTTTAAATAAATCTAAATCAGCACCTTCCTTAGAGTAAGTATAAAATTTTGTCTAGACAGGATGATCTAGCTCTGCATTATAATTTTGCTCTAGATTTTGAATGGGCTGTGTTCATGAACATTTAAATGTGGGTACATTTAAATGCTTTTTTTTCCTCATTTTCAGAATCTCACTCCTGACTCCTAAGTTATTTAAACACCTGCCATACTGTGGGACACTTGGTCTCTTTTGGCTTTCTGAAACAACACTGCTCTCAGTCTTAAGAACAATTTTTTTAGTGTGTGTCCAGACCGTTTTTTAGTGTTTCTCAGCCATTGTAGACTGGTCACACAGGTACAGAAGTCTGTGGTAGACTGAAGTACTCAACCTGTGTTTTTCATTGGCTAGTAGGTTTTTCTACATTTTCTTTAGACCTAAACTTCCCAATAATGTTATTCACTGCTCATAAACTTTTTACCGTTTAGGGAAAATGGAAAACAGGGATCCAGTAAGGTAAGCACAGACAAAATTAGGGGAGTCCCTGTCTGTGGCATTTCCTGACATGGACTCAAGTTGATGCAGAGTCAAATCCTCGTTTATTACCACCAAGCCCTTTTTATCCCCTTGTTCCTCACTTTCCCGACCTGCACATACATACAACGTTCAATCTCATTGGCCACTGTGAAACTCTCCAGGTAAATAGTCCAATCACAATGTTGCAGACCCTCTCACAACCCCCACATCCTCTGGCCTACAACTGAGATTCCTGCCACAACTACATCCTGGCCCATCCTTCCAAGGCTTGCTTGTTTACCTTCCCTGTTCTTCAATGTTCCAACTCATCACCCCAGGGCTTGTCAAGCACCAAGGCCTCAGAGCTCATTCACAAACTCTTTTTCATGCAAATCTTATTGCATTCACTCCCCACACCTGTCCTAAAACCTTATCATATTGGTGGTCTTAGCAGTGTTAGATTTATGGGCTCGATGATCTGACAGGCCTTTTCCAACTGAAATGATTCTATGATCTACTTTCACTCAGTGTGTTAAATCTTGCAAGTCTCTATAATCCTTCTGGAATTTTTTGGTATGTCAAATACATAAATATATAAAATCAGAAATAGTGTCTGTTCTGGTTTGGGCTGGAAGAGAGTTAATTTTCTTCCTAGTAGCTAGTGCAGTGCCGTATTTTGGCTTTAGTCTGAGAACAATGCTGATAACACACCAATGTTTTAGTTGTTGCTCAGTAGCACTTACCCTGATCAAGGACTTTTCAGTCTCATGATCTGCCACTGAGGAGGGGCACAGGAAGCAGGGTGGGAGCAGAGCCAGGGCACCTGACCCAAACTAGCCATAGGGGTATTCCATACCACAGCACCTCATGCCCAGTATATAAACTGGGGAGAGTTACCTGGAAGGGACCGATTGCTGCTTGGGTCAGGCTGGGCTTCACTTGGGGTTCTTTGGTTTTATCCTCTCTCTCACTCTCTTTTCTCTGTTATTATTGTTGTTGCTGCTGCTATCACAGTATTTTATTTTTATTTCAATTAAACTGTTCTCATCTTAACCCACAACAGATAGCTCGTTTTTTTCCAGTTCTCTTTCCCATCCCCCTGGGGCAGGACACCAGCTGCCCATCAAGCCACTCTATCACTCCCCTTCCTCAACTGGACAGAGGAACTAAATATAAGAAAAGGCTCATGGATTGAGACAAGGTTAGAGAGAGATCACTCAGCATTTACCATCATGGGCAAAACAGAACTGACTTGGAGAAATTAGTTTAATTTATTACCAATCAAATCAGACTAGGATAATGAGAAATAAAAACAAATATTAAAAACAACTTCCCCCTTCTCCCCACCCTTCCCTTCTTCCTGGGTTCAATTTCATTGCTTACTTCTCTACCTCCTCCCTCTGAGCAACACAGGGAGATGAGGAACGGGGTTTGTGTCCAAGTTCCTGTTCTCCAGACATATACAGCTTTTAGCTTTTATTTTTAACTTGAGCTATGCTTGCTAGCATATATGGAGCTAAGCCATGCCAGACGTTTTTGCTGTTTCTTTCTTATTGCTGTTTCAATACGTTCCTGTTGGGAAAACCATGGTTGTTCTTTTAGTTGTTGACCAGGTCATTGGTCTGTCAGTTCCTCTGACACCTTCTTTTGAGAGTGTATACAGACTGGAGAGAGGTAAAAAGAGCTTGTTAACCCAGCAGAAGTGACCCAGCAGCATGTGACCCAATGTGCATGTTGTGAGGATGATGAGAACTGAAATAGTGGTAGAAAAAAACGGAGAGTGTCAGTAGGGCCAGCTGTGCCTGTTTCATTCACTAAGGCTCTTTGCCATTGATTCAGAGCTGCTGCAGGGCTTCAGACAGCTCAGTTTCCTGAAAGTCAGTGCCAAGTATTGAAAGGTTGGTGTATTATATTGTACTATTGAAAGAATTTTACTCTATGAAGTTTGTAAAGGACCTAGTATTCTGCTGAATACTCAAAAATGCAGGGGGAATCTGTGTTGAGACCATTTTCATGTTTGTAGTTCCCTGTGCAGCATAACTAATGGAATCCTGTACTTTATAGATTTTTCTGCTTTATATTTCTAGCCCAGCATGGTAATTAGATGTTTCTGCTAATGGTGTTTCCTGTATCTTATCTTTTCCTCCTCTAATACTTTATAAACCCCTCCTCATGATTTCTTCTCAAACTTATTCCTATATAATAGATTACTCTTAGGTCACTGCAGACTTCTGCTCACTAAAACCACCACACAATATCCCTTAGCCCAACTGTAAGAAAACCCCTACTGTGGGAAACTATCTAGCGTTTCCAGAAATCTCTTAGGATGAGATGACTAGAGACAGACATGACTATTTCTTTTTAGGGAGAAGCCAGGTTCTCTTTATTGACTATAAATGTATTCTAGACCACCAGCTTAAGATTTCAGTGTACAATTTCACATTTCTAAATTTGGTGAGAAGGAGCACACTGTGGCTTGAGAATATACATATTGTCTGCTGAATACATTTGCTTTCATTAATTTTGTACATCTCATTGTCTTTGGTGAGATTCTTCAGTGCTCTGCAAAGCAAGCAACCATCTCTTTTGTTACAGGCTCCTGTGGGCCTGTTTATGACTGAGTTCATGAGGTGCAGCTTGACCACCCAGGCACAGGTTTTTAAGGAGATAAAGGAAGTGATCAAGAGTTCCAGTTCTGTCAGATGGCATTTTTGTAGTTTGGAATAATAGCTGTGATAATTTAATATTCCCTTCAACAAAAAGATAAAAAGAACATGGAACAAACATTTCTTAATGGGATTCTTGAAATTAAAATAATACAATCATAGAATAGTTAGGTTTGGAAGGGACCTTAAGATCATCAAGTTCCAACCCCCCTGCCATGGACAGGGACACCTCACACCAAACCATGTCACTCAAAAAAAGCACAGAAATATCATAGTGCATAGCACAATGCTGTAAACTATACGAAACAGATGAAAAATTACTCTGTATTGCAGATGAATAACCTCTAATGAAGGGAAAGTAGGTAATTCTATTTGGCTGACTGGATGAATAAGGTGGTAGAAGTCTAGTTGCCAGATATAATTTTACCTGACACTTCTGTTTTGTTATAAAATCACTGCTGTGGAGACCAGTTCCCTGTCTGCCAGCCAGATTTTTTTAAAGTTAAATTGAAGTGACTGACTCTGTTGCACATAGCTGTAGGCTGCATTTCTACTTCCTACTAAAGGACTGAGAAGTAGAGCACTACCATGGCAAATCAGCAGATTGATTACACTGGCAAAGAAGTTGCTAGACTGTCATTTGTTCTTGGGCCATTCCCTCTTAAGTAAGTTGAAGGATTTAATCTGGATTTCAGCTTCATTTGATACTGTAGTTTATCTGTATGAAATTGATGCAATGAGTCACAATTCTCAATCTTTCAATATTTAAATCAAATAATAATTTTTTTTTCCCTGTGATTTTATGACCTGAAGATCAAAGAGCAACAGCAAGTAACCTACACCGCTATTAATATGAAGGCACATACTCATTAGGTCTATTACCATTACTGACAATGAATTCTAATGCACCTACGACCACAGTATTTTTATGATAAAATTTCTTTCTAATTTTGGCTCCAGGTATAATCTGATTATTTATTAACTCTGGTATTGATCTAAAGTTCATAGCAGTAGTAAGCGGAATATTTTCACCGGTGTGATAAGTATCTGATATCAACAACTGTGGCTCCACTGACTTCCCTGAAGTCAGGGGGAATCATCTGGCAGAGGATGTGCTCATCAACTTTTATAGGCACTGAATGAGTGACACATTCTGCAGCTGACAATAAGCAAATGGTCAATAAGGAAGACAATATTAACTATGAGATCACATTTTGGTACTTAGAGATTAAATATGCTCCCAGTCTTTTCTCTGGTTCAACTGTTCCAGATGCTATGAACATTCTTATCAAAACCTCTTTACATCAGAGCAGGCCTGAAAATCTAAACTATGTGAAAGTACTTAACTCTATCCATAAATTCGAGTACCTGAAGTCCACTGGGAGTGGCAGAAGCTATCTCATTAATGATAGAAGGACAACAAATAAAGATTAAAAAAAAAGCATAGAGGTATTATCATAGTGCTTGGCAATGTAAGTATCAATAGCAACAGAAAACACAAAGGGTCATAAGCATTAGAAGCAGGGAAACTCAAATTTGTAGCTTTAGGAGATAATACGATCCAAGATTCAGAAGGGAAACACCTATGAACTGTAGGGTCAGGAAAATTCCTGAAGCAATTGAGACTATCAAGTTACGCATAGGTTGAAGGAACAATGATCTTTATAGGCAGAGAAACAATATCAGAATCATAGAATCATAGAATAGTGACGGTTAGAAAGGACCTTAAGGTCATCTAGTTCCAACCCCACTGCCATGGGCAGGGACACCACCCACTAAACCATATCACCCAAGGCTTCGTCCAACCTGGTCTTGAACACTGCCAGGGATGGAGCATTCAGAACCTCCAGGGGCAACCTATTCCAGTGCCTCACCACCCTCACAGTCAAGAATTTCCTCCTAATATCCAATCTAAACTTCCCCTGTTTAAGTTTTAACCTGTTACCCCTTGTCCTATCACTACAGTCCCTAATGAAGAGTCCCTTCCCAGCATCCCTATAGGCCCCCTTCAGATACTGGAAGGCTGCTAGGAGGTCTCCACGTAGCCTTCTCTTCTCCAGGCTGAACAGCCCCAACTTTCTCAGCCTGTCTTCATATGGAAGGTGCTCCAGTCCCCTGAATATCCTTGTGGCCCTTCTGTGGACTTGTTCCAACAGTTCCATGTCCTTTTTATGTTGAGGACACCAGAACTGTACACAATACTCCAAGTGAGGTCTCACAAGAGCAGAGTAGAGGGGCAGGATCACCTCCTTTGACCTGCTGGTCACGCTCCCTTCGATGCAGCCCAGGATAAGGTTGGCTTTCTGGGCTGCGAGAGCACACTGCCTGCTCATGTTCATTTTCTCATTGACCAACACCCCCAAGTCCTTCCCCGCAGGGCTGCTCTGAAGGTGTTCTTTGCCCAACCTGTAGCTGTGCCTGGGATTGCTCCAACCCAGGTGTAGGACCTTGCACTTGGCATGGTTAAACTTCATAAGGTTGGCATCAGCCCACCTCACAAGCATGTCAAAGTCCCTCTGGATGGCATTGCTTCCCTCCAGGGTATCAACCAAACCACACAGCTTGGTGTCATCGGCAAACTTGCTGAGGGTGCACTCAATCCCACTGTCCATGTCAGCGACAAATATGTTAAACAAGACCGGTCCCAACACCGATCCCTAAGGGACACCACTCATTACTGGTCTCCAGCTGGACACTGAGCCATTGACCACAACTCTTTGTGTGCAGCCATCCAGCCAGTTCTTTGTCCACCAAGTGGTCCACGTATCACATTCATGTCCCTCCAATTTAGAGACAAGGATGTCATGTGGCACAGTGTCAAAGGCTTTACACAAGTCCAGGTAGATGACATCAACTGCTCTACCCCTGTCCATCAGTTCTGTAGCCCCATCATAGAAGGCCACCAAATTGGTCAGGGAGGATTTCCCCTTAGTGAAGCCATGCTGGCTGTCACCAAGCACCTTGTTGTTTTTCATGTGCCTTAGCATGCCTTCCAGGAGAATGTGCTCCAAGATTTTGCCAGGCACAGAGGTGAGACTGACTGGTCTGTAATTCCCTGGGTCATCCATTTTCCCCTTCTTGAAAATGGGGGTTATATTTCCCTTTTTCCAGTCATTGGGAACTTCACCTGACTGCCATGATTTCTCAAATATGACGGCCAGCGGCTTAGCAACTTCATTCGCGAGCTCCATCAGGACCCATGAACTTGTGCACATTCAGATTTTTAAGATGGTCTCAAACCAGATCCTCTTCTACAGTGGGCGCAAGGTCTTCATTCTCACAGTCCCTGCATCTGCCTTCCAAGTCGTGGGTGGTTTGGTCAGAGCCTTTGCCAGTGAAGACCAAGGCAAAGAAGTAATTCAGAACCTCAGCCTTCTCCAAATCCTGTATAGCTATTTCTCCCAAGAGCTTCCTGAGGGGGCCTACGTTCTCCCTAGTCTATTTTTTACTTGCTATGTACCTGTAGAATCCCTTCCTGTTATCCTTAATATCCATAGCCATGTTTAATTCTAAGTGGGCCTTAGCTTTCCTAACCTGGTCCCTAGCTTCTCGGACAACATCCCTGTACTCTTCGCGTGCCACCTGTCTTTGCTTCCACCTTCTATAAGCTTCTTTTTTCAATTGAATTTTCCTCAGCAACTCCTTATCCATCCAAGGAGGTCTCCTGGCCCTCCTGCTGCACTTCCTTCTAGTTGGGATGCAACACTCCTGAGCTTATAGCAGGTGATCCTTGAATATCAATCAAGACTCCTGGCCCCCCCCGCCTTCTAGGGCTATATCCCATGGAACCTTCCTAAGCAGGTTCCTGAAGAGGCCAAAGTCTGCTCTTTTGAAGTCCAGGGCAGTGAGCTTGCTGCACACTCTTCTCACTGTCCTGAAGATCTCAAATTCGAGCATCTCATGATCGCTGCATCCAAGGTTGCCCTTGAGTGTCACGTTTCCAACGAGCCCTTCCCTGTTGGTGAGCACGAGGTCAAGCACGGCACCTCTCCTTGTCGGCTCCTCTGTTACTTGCAGAAGGAAGTTATCTTCCACACAATCAAGGAACCTCCTGGATTGCTTGTGCCAGGCCATACTGTCCTCCCAACAGATGTCAGGGTGGTTGAAGTCACCCATGAGAACAAGGGCCTGTGAGCGTGTTCGCCTGCCAGGCCTGTCTTTTCTAAAGAGCCTGTAACCTTCCATTCCAACACTCCTGTCATAGGAGCCATCCCACCATGTTTCTGCGATGCCTATTATATCATACCCCCGTAGATGTGCACACATCTCTAATTCGTCTTGTTTGTTCCGCATGCTACAGGCATTTGTATAGAGGCATCTGAGCCGAGCTCCAGATGAAGCTGGCTCATTGGCTGGAGCTGCTGGAATATCTCTACATTGCTCCGAGCATTTATTATAGGTTCTGGCAACTGACTGGGTGTGTTGGAATGGAATGATGCCCCCCTCCCCCAACACATCTAGTTTAAAGCCTCCTTGACCAGTCTGGCAAGCCTCCTACCAAAACTGCTCTTTCCCTTCTTTATCAGATCAGCTCCACCAGCCACTAGACCTGGCCTACAAACTTGGGTCCCATGTTCAAGACACCCAAACCCCTGACTATGACACCACCCTTTGAACCATTTATTAACCTGGCCAATCCTCCTAGCTTTTTTTAGGTCCTCCCCTGTATCCTGGAGAATTGATGAAAAAACTATTTGAGCTCCAGAGCCCCTAACCACCTCTCCCAGGGCTCTGTAGTCCTTCTTTATGTTCCCCAGGCTACTACTTTCTATATCCCTAGCCCCCACATGGATCACCAGAAGTGGGTAATAGTCTGTGGGACTTACTAGAGCAGGCAGCCTCTCTGCCACATCCCTGATCCGTGCCCCTGGTAGGCAACACTCCTCCCTTGAGACCGGCTCAGGCCGACAAACAAGTGCTTCTGCCCCTTTCAAAGTAGAGTCCCCTACTACTACGCTCCGCCGCTTTTTCCTGGCAGCACCAGTAGAGATCTTCTTTACCCGTGCATCAGCCGGCTGTTTCTGGCTCGAGTGCGTTTCCTCATTAGCCCCCTGCAGGACAGCAAAGCGGTTCTGTGTGGGGACAACAGATTTAGGAGGAAGCCCCTTGCTTTTGGTTGTCCTTTTTTTGTTTGTTTACTTTTTTTTTTGTTTTTTTTTTTTTTTGTCACTAATTCCCAGCTTCTCAGGTTAATGGCCTCCTTCTTTCCTTCATGAGCTAGAGGGGAATCTTGAGGCCCCTGCACAGCTTGGGCCGGGAGCAAGCATTCCTGCTTCCTCTCAGCTTCCCTGACATCTTGCAGTCTATTAACAGCATCCCGCAGCTCAGCCCCTGCTGCAGGACCTCCACCAGGGAGCACCGAGTGCAGCCCTGCCCGTTGTGCACCCTCCCCTCACCAGACCAGTGCAGGCACTCTCTACACCACGAGCCCTGCACTGCAGCCTCCCCTCTCACCGGCTCTGTCTGGGTGCCTACGCTGGCCACCGCCGGGGCAGCCAGAGCAGAGCTCCCGGACCGGGCCCTGATCATACGACGGGCGCTCACCATCCCGCCCGCCTGCCCGCTCAAACTGCCTCGCCGCGGTCCATAGTCGCTCGCGCTCCCTGGGGCAGGTTTTCACCCAGTCAGGGCTGGTGCCGCTGCTCCTGGCTCCGCCCCCTGTGAGTCAGCTGCTGGCGTCAGCTGAGCTGCCGGCTCCTGGGCAGGTCCTGTCGAGGACTTGAGGCTCCCTCGGTGGCTCTTGGCGCTCGGAGTTGAGGCTCCTGGACGCTGATCTGCCCCCCGCTCCGGTGTTGAAGGCGTCCTCTCTCGAGCTACTCACCTCAGCAATCATAGAGTAGATAGGGTTGGAAAGGACCTTAAAATCATCCACTTCCAACCCCCCTGCCATGGGCAGGGACACCTCACACTAAACTATGCCACCCAAGGCTTCGTCCAACCTGGCCTTGAACATGTTAAAATTTTCCTTTCTTTGGGACTTTGGGTATATATTTTAATATATGCTTGTTGTGTGATATCTGTATTATTGGACATATCTCAAGGCACCTAATTAGCGTAAGATTCAGATGGACGCAGGAATGTTCAGTGATGGGCAATAGCAGCAGTGGGGGACTAGTTTATGAGAAATGCTAAGTACTATAGCTTGGCAAAGAGTAGGTAGCGGGGAGCATGCTAGCAGACTATTACTGAAGGATGCAGTCAAACAGGAGCACAGTCGAATTTTATAGCATAATAAAAAGAGGCGTAAAAAGAAGCAGAGGAATGAAATTGTGAAACTAAAGTTTAGACTGAATAGTGAAAGAAGAGTTCTTGACAGAAAGATTTCTTTTCCTTGGGAATGGTCTCACAAAAGAAGCAATAGAAAGTCTATAGCTAGGAAAATTTAAATGAAAGGGGACAAAATGCTAGTGCATATGCAATAGAGAACAGTTTGGCAAAGAAACAGACTGAATAGGTTAAGAGTTACATAATTCATGTTCATATTCTAAATTACATTGGCATAAATAAGTGACTGTTCTGCGTCAATCTGCAAAATCAGTTCTGTAAAACAATCTGATCAGAATCTATTCACAGAATCTATTGTTTAAACGAAGGTGGTTTGCTAAGATTTCAATGGCTATCTATTACCTTCTGCACTTTTCTTGTCATAAAATCAACTTTAAACTCCTCCAGCAGACACATGGAAAAACAACACCAAAATACTGTGTTTCTGCACATGGGGTATCCATACCTTTCCACTGTGGCAGATATTCCTTACGTAGATTTTTTTGAGATATAATTATCTGACCTGTGAGAAAATTAACTCAGGGTTTACAAAAATCTTTACTGTGGCTATTTCCATGAAAATTCTTTATCACTTTTCCACAACAGTCACAGAGCTGGTATGTGCAAGACATCTGATTGTGAGTCATAAAGATGTACTTTGCAAAATGAAAACATGGTTTTGGAAGATGACTAGCTGAGCCATCAAATCCAGTCTGCTTCCCACAATTGCAAACAACTGTAAAAAGATACATTCAGGAAAATGCACAAAACATCTGGCCCAGACTACCTCCTTGCCACTCAAAAAATACTTCCCAAAACCATGATAGACTTCAGGCCTAGATATGAAGAGAAAGTGGTAGGAATGGATAAGGTAGCAGTAGGGCATGATCAGTGTGATGCTATAACCAAGATTCCATTAGATTCATGTGAGGAGAGTACAGGTAAGTTCACTTTGTAGCTTTAAATTTTCCTTGGTAACAAAAATGCATATATCCGTAGACTGGAATGCATTTACTTTAACTAGGTAACTGGTAATGCTAATCTCTTTCTCTCATAGTTTCTTTCTTATCTTTTCATATATTGCAAATCAATGTTCTTCATTTTAGCACCTTCATGTATCTTGTAGTGTCTTTTAGTATCTTCATGCATTTTAGATCTTTTAATATCTACATGTATTTAGTATCTCCATTTTAGATGGAAAGCTGAACTATCCAAATTCACATATAGAAGTTCAAAAGTATTGCCAGGAACAAAATTAGGTCACTTAGGTCAGTTTTCAAGCACTGTAAATTTGTATAGTCCCACAGAGACAGAAGAGGTGTAATGAAGTTGCAATAATTTACATCAAGTGAGAATGAGCTTCATGTCTCAGTTCTAGTCCCTGTTCACTAGCACATGTTGCCTCACTTAAAGACAGCTCTCCTATTCTTCCCAGTATGCACAGCCTCTATGGAAGTATGTAAAATCATATGGTAGTGCTGTCTGAGCTACATTTGTTTTGTGGACAGAGAACTGTAGTCTTCAGGGCTGACAATGCTTATATAACATCAACATTCACAACAGCAAGTCCCTCCTGCTCCCTCTTCTGCCATTTCACTCCTCATTACTCCCTTACTTGGATGGGCAATTCTACTGTGGTTTGGGTGGTTTATTTTTTCGGTGTTCTAGGTATCCGGAATGGTTGCGTGGACACAGTGCCAATGACATGTCCTGTGAGGCTGCATAATTATGGAGGAAACACCTGGAGCAACCTCTGTTTCCTTTAGTACCTTAAAAATAATTGTGGGAATACACAACAGCCAGAATGGTATGGCATGTCTAACTGGCTGAAACCTTCAGAACAGGTATTCCTCTTGAAAACATCCTATTTTTCCTTTTATGAATGTTAAAAATTTTGCTAAGTAGGAAGACAGATGTTAATTTGTATGAAAAATACTTGGCAGTTGTCTGTGACTAGTTTTGATTGTTGCTTGAAGAAATAGAGACAAACCTGCCTTTCTTGCTGCAGGCAACGATAGCACAAGGTTCTTAAGTAATGTCTAGGTAGCAAACAAATCTTATTGTTATTTCATCTTCTAACAACATGTTATCTTTCTGGAATAATTTATTTTTAAGTCTTATAGCTCACTTAATAAGACACAAAAAGATGTACAAAGTCATGTATTCAGGATAAAATGATGCCTTCTTTAGAATGATGGGTCTACAGGAAACACAAATACTGAGTACTGTCAAGATGGTACATTATGATAATTCTTGTGTTTAATTCCAAAGTGTAAATTTTGTTGCTTGTAAGTTTTCATAACTAATAAAAAGTTAGATTATGGTACAGAAGAGGGTGGACAAAATGTATGTCCCAGCTAGTCACCTTTAGAGATATGGTTTGATTTTGCTATAGTTCTTGACATAGAAATACATTTCATACCCCAGGGTATGATCTTTATCAAGAATTTTTATGTTAATAAAATAGTAATATTTCAAATTAGAAGTAAGACTTTTCTTCCTTTTTACTATCACAACTTTCCCATTATAGTTATCTGCACTAAATCCTAGAAGTGAATTGTGCTGCTATAGGAAAACAATTTATCCAGTGATAATGTGCCATCTAGCACAATTGATTGGCAGCTTTCATGCCATTATTTCAAGGACAGCAAGTTGTCTTGTTCTTGATATGGATGGCATCCAGCCAGGTACTGGCTGGTACCCCCAGAAAGGGACTGAAAAACTAAAAATTGGTACACTGTATTCTTTATATTTTTATTCTGATCTGGTTAGGAAGACATGTGGAGAACAGCCACAGCGGGAACAAGAGTTGCTAAGAATGAGCATCCAAGTAAGCAAGGACCACAACTCAGCAGAAATCTGATGGGACTGGGTGACACCAGCAATATGAAAATGGTATGTGGAACCATTTAGACTGACTAATTTGGTCTGTAGTCAAGTCATCAAAGATCATTGCAAAGATATGGCTGTTCCTTGACTTTTTGTGAATGAATCTAGTGGAGTTGGTAACATTTTCCATTGCACAAGTAACTACCTGAGATGTTAAAACCAATAGTGGAACTGGCACTAAAGTAGGATAAAACAGTTTTAGAGTGTGACCTAATTTTTAAAATGGTGTTAATCCAAATCACCTTTAAAGTGAATGGCTGATGTTGGTGATTGGCGGGAACTTTCTACCAGTTTAGGAATTAGAACTTGGTGACCCAGGTCCAGTGACTGCGATCTTGCACAGCCATATTGTTTAGACTTTCAGCAATTTACTAGTATTAAATTAAGTTTATGATTAAAACACAATCTTAATTTTTATTAGCAAATTAATGAATGAGTATAAACTACACATCTTTTCCAGCATGACAGGTCATGCAGGAATATCAATCCCAAAAAAAAACATCAGAGAAGGAATCGGGCCTACATCAGGATCTTTTGAACATTCCCCAGGCACTTACATTTTTAACACAAGCCATCTTCTGCCTATAGGATAGTTCAGTAGGGGTGGATTAGGGGGCAAAAATCAGTCTTTTCCTGAAATTTTAGAAAGCTGCTTCTGCTAGACAAGTGTAACTTCTCAAGAAGACCAGATTGGTGTCTTGCTCCCCTTTTCAATGGCTACTGAACATGAAAAGACACAGTTTGGCCCAAACACAAGAAAAGCTTTATTCTTTCCTTTCTTGTAATATTTACAACTTATATATTAAAAAAAAAAAACACAAAAAATACAAACACCAAAATAACTCCACAGAAGAGTTTCTGATTGCTGTCATGGAGATTTAATGGATTATTCCGGTGTGGAAAGCAAAATACCAAGGTTAAGCTCAGGATCTGCTGGTAGCTAAGAAACTGTGACAGAAGCATCTCTAATAGTGGCACCTATTCAAACAAACAGATCCCAAACGTATGTAAAATATGCTCCGCTTTGTTATCCCCACCTGATAAAAATAAACAGCAATCCAGTTTCGGTGAAGGCATCTGTACTGTCATAATGGTAAAACTACTTCAAATAATAGCACACACTTTTACCAACTGTATTTTCAAGCTTAAATTATCTTTCCATCAGAAATTTTGTTCCATAAGCTCAACTTATTTTTCAAGCTTAAATTCTCTTTCTTTAAGAAATGTGTTGCATAAGCTCAAATAACTTTTATCATGTTTTGCCAAGCGCATCAGCCAGTTTGCTAGGCTCAGAGCCAAAAATCAGTTTATACATAATATGTTTTTTAATTTAAGTAACATTAATTAATAAAGTGATAAACTTTCAGATGTATCTTCATGTATCTACATGGAAATCTACTCATGAGCACATATTGTGAAATACTTACAAGTTTACAAGTTAAAACTTTACAAGTCAATGGGAAAAACAAATCTAGGATATTGGAATATCTCTAAAGAACAGCTCATTAAAAGCACAGTTGGTTAGGGTACGGTTGAAGATACGGTATTTCTGCAGTGAATTTAAATTCATTCACCAGAAGGTGCCAGCCTTGGTCCATAAAACCAAGAATCTAGTAACTGCATTTCAGTGAATTCTATTATAGGGGTTCAGTGGAAACTAAAACCATAGAGTTCTACTGTCAAAGAAGGCACCAGCTAATGATCTCTGAAGGTAAAACACACAAAAAAATTGAGAACAAACATAATACCACATAACAAATATAGGAAAAAGAGTAATCATTCTTTACTGATTTACAGTGATGTAAATAGTAATATTTTCCTCATGAAGGAAAAGACAAAGGAAATGGTAGCTTTTAGTTTGTACTTAGGGTATTTCTCTCTTCAGCTTGTATTTTTTCAAAAATATTTTGATGTGGTATAAGTATGGATCATTACAGCTAAGAGGGTTTAGACTGTGAAGTACTGAGTTTCCTCTGTTGAAATTGATTTTTGTCCTTGGACATGTCATCAGAGACACATCCAACTATCCACAGCAGTATCTGTAAAGTGACTTTTTTTCCTAATGCTATCGATCCTCTTCTTATTTTATATTAAATCAAAGATTAAATTAAAGCCTGAAAGATCATAAAGCAGCATTCCTGCACACCACTTTTATATACAGTATTTGTAACATTTTGCAGTGGTATAACTTCAAGAGCAATTGTTTGCTTTGACAGTGGCTTTCCTGCTTTTGCAGGACTCAGACTTCTCCCGTGTTTGAAAAAATCTTTCCATGCATCATGGGAAATCAGTCTGCTTAATGCATGAATCTCTAAGCTGTTTCTTACACTCCTACTTCAAAGTACTCTGCTACCTTAGTGAAGCATGTAGTGAAAATACCTAGGTACACAGATGTCTGAAATTTCCTGTGGTTTGGAGTCTCTCACATAGGCTGTTGTAGAGTCTGACAAAGGCTGAGAGTTGCACCATGGAGTAACAGCTTCATCCTGAATTCATTCCAGTAATTAGACTATCATAGCTACCACACGTCATTTCCCTGATTAAGCAGGAGAACAAGGAGCTATGAAGAGAAAAATACATTCAGCATGTTTTCTCAGAAACATTGAATAAACCATGACAAAATTCATCCGTTTCTGTACTCTAGCAGTTAAACAAATGAGATGTTATGAAAATAACATGAAAAACTCCCAAACCCCAAATACATATCTGAATGCTCATGAACAGAAGAGATGGAGGCGGGGCGTGAAAAGTAGTTTAACTTGAGAACAGAGTGATACTGAGAGAAATGTATTTTTCCCCAGAGCTTTGTGACATCACGTGGTTAAATACTTTCCTGGATAAACATCTTGGGTCAGGTCATTTCACAACTTTGATAGGAGACATCTAAAGAGCAGCAGGTCATACTTCACTTTGTTAGTGCTGAACTAATGGCCTCAGCATGGTATTAGGGGACACAAAATGACTGGAGGGGCTCTCTTTCAAATAAGTTGTAAAACTGAAGTCCTCAATGCTTAGATTTCTGAAAGGATCTTAAGAACGGACTAAACAAATTCTTTCCCAACAATTTCATTTGTAAATTGCACATGTTCGTCTGTGCAAACCCCTGGGTCTGTTTGTTAGTTTACTCCAATAATTTCTGACAAATACTGCTGGAAAATTTTACTTAAATTTGACAGAGCAGGATAGGTCTCCAAATCCCCATGCATTTCATAATTGTAGGTTTCTAGGAAAGGAAGACAGATCCCATCAGCGCCTGAACAAAGCCGAAGCACAGGGAAAAAGCATGTCTGTGTTACTAGACAACAGAAAATCAACTTTTCAGGCAAGAGGTTTTTCCTGCAAGGTTGCTGTTGTGTCAATAATGCATGTCTTGTCACCAGAGCTTTTGCTCTTGAAAAAGTCATAACAGTTCTTGCTTCTGAAGAATCTCTGGCACCTAATAAGAAGTGAGTTTCAGCAGCAGCCTTATTAAAATTCACTTACAAAATAAATCAACCACAAAACACAAATCCATAGGAACCTAAACTTCATTAATTCCACTTTCAATAGAACTATTTGTTTGCTTACCATAATTTCCCAGCAACTCCCCTGAAACTGCACATAGAATTTTCTCTCCCCCTACATCCTTGTAGCTTTGATACATTTAATCAAAGTTTATATAGCTCTTGTAAATTCTGCAGAAATAAATGATCTGCACATTAATACTTTTGTTTTGCTATTTGCCATTGATTTCAATGGGACGATTCAGGAAGGAAGATACTATTCATTACCAGACTAGAGGTGGGATTCATTGCTCCAAACTTTGTGCATTTACAGTGGAGGCATCCACATCTGAGCTAATTATCTAAACTCCCTTTATAGTCAAAAGAAAGAAACAGGCACTTCCAAAGTGTGATTCATCCCCTCCCAAGGTTGACATCTAAAACAGGCTAGATGAATCACCCTCTAGAAGTGCGCTTACTCTCCTCTAAATATAAAGGAAGTTTGGACAGCTATCACACATACAGATTTCTGCTGTTGCAGGAGTCTAGTATTAAGTGATGTAGCAGAATTTTACACATCTAATTGTGATCTGAATTGTGCCAGTATTACTGTGGAGTCCCTAAACTGAAAGTAACAGCGTGGAGTAATGATTATTAATCTCAAAAATACTTAGCTCCCATATGTACTTTTTGAGAGAGATTTAATTGTAAATAATTGTGATTAAAGAAACAGCAGTTTTTTTGTCTTAGAACAATTATTTATCCTACATGGAATGCATGAGACATCATGGTATTTCCTATATGAAGGAATAATTAGTTAATTGGGTATTGGACCCTGTATATTGGGGAAATAATATTTAGGGGTTTATTCTTTGCTTTCCTAGCTGGTTTGCTATGACTCATAAGATTCAAATCCATGTATTTTTAGTAAAGCTGGAACTAGTATACAAGTCTTTGGTATACTATGAAATACTTTGATTTCCCCCATGTATTTTTCCTGTAAATAGAAATCCACTACCTAGAGAACAATAGAGATCCCCACACAAACATTTGCCTAAGTATTATTTTTAGTCTGTTTGAAAAAGCACTGAAAAGTATCACTATATCCTACTGAAACTCTGGGAAACAATCCATTTTGAAGTGATAAAGTTCCAGTAAAAATTTTAAACCCTTATCTTCCACTTAACTGTCTAAGTGCCCATTTCACAGCAGTAAGCAGGCAGATGGTTCTTTCTGCCACAGCATTCATTTTCTGGTTTTATCTCCCATACTGAAACATTTTTTTGACTCAAAAAGCTTAATTAATGCAATGCATTGTATGTAATTAAAAGTCTACTCAGTAGTGCTTTTATTTTTATTCTGGCTTTGCTTTCAGTGGTTATCTTTGATTTACTTATATTTTACCATATCTTTCATATATTTATTTTAAATTTTATATATATATGTATCTTATAACTTACAAAACATGCACCAGCATTACAGAAACGCTAATATCATGAGAATAATTTGGACAAGATCTCCATGAGAATTGTGTAAATATGTAGAAGGTATTACTGTCCCAGGGAGTATCACTCTTGTAATAAAATGACAAGTGTTTGGGAGAATGTTCATGTAGGTCTTTTTGCTTCTCTTTGTCAAGTATAGCTTGGAGAAAGGGATATGAGTGCAGTTAGAACTTGCATCTCTCAAAAGGTTTTGCACCATGCAGCACAACTTTAGGCCAGAATAATGCATCACTGCGCTTTTGCTCTCCTAGGATTAATGAAACAGATGTATTTTACAGCAACTTTAATTTACCTGAATATTCACATCCCTGAATCCCCTTTTTTCAACTGCCAGATTCCTGTAGACTGAGTGTGTTTATGTAGGCACAAAAAAAAACCACAAAACCCAAACAACTGTGCCTTATATGAAAGAGTAAAAAAACCTACAACACTGAAGATGATGCTGTACTATAATACATCTGAACAGACAGAAAAATCAGCAGATACATGAGCATCTCATTAGACCATCCTTCTAACACACTGTCTGAACAGAATAACCTGAACATGATTGTGCATAATCCTATTCATAGAATCGTAGAATCATACGGATGTGTACCTCCTGCATCATTATAATTTCAAATAACCTACTGCAAAACAAAAGAACTTAACACAAGCAAAGGGCAGCAATAGAATCTGATACCGCAGTAGTGTTACCTCATTTACTTTCAGTGTGGCAGTAAGTACAGGAGATGATGCTCTCTCTTATGAGTTTGCATGCTCCGTCCCTGGCAGTGTTCAAGGCCTGGTTGGACAGAGCCTTGGGTGACATGGTTTAGTGTGAGTTGTCCCTGCCCATGGCAGGGGGGTTGGAACTAGATGATCTTAAGGTCCTTTCCAACCCGAACTATTCTATGATTCTATGTTTTAACTGTGCTGGGGAGGCGTAGGTCTGGTTTCCTGTGAGCCTTTAGTACTATTTCCTGATTGCATAAAGACCCAGATTCCATCACTGGGGTTGCTAAAGGTGTACCCTAAGCTGTGACAAGCAATCAATCACATGAACTGTATCCACTGATTAGGACCCAGAGATTTCCCAGAGCTGATGATCTCAGTCTTTAGGTGGAGGATGTGAGGTTTATTGCATGGACTGAAGACACTGGTACGGGAAAGAGCCTGAAATTTTCCCACTGACACATTCATCCTTTTTCACCACATGCATCAGATTTGTTTAATGTTTGTTGGTAGCTGCTACAGAGGTGAGGCTTCTGCTCATTGTCCCAAGCTCCACCCAGTAGCAATGCCGACTGTATGTTCATAATAGGCATACAATCACACAGTACATATATGCACAGCTGGCAGCACAGACTAATGAAAACAGAAAATGCATCACTTACATGAGCACATACAGTGGCAATGGACTGATCCTTTGCTTTGCTCTCTGGCTAAGAAAGGTGAATATACATTATTGGGAAAATGTGTACACATGTAATAGGTGGATGTCTCCAGCAGCTAGACTCAAGACAATCTGTCCAGGATCAGTCCCTAGATCCCAGTCGCGCCAGTTGTTGGCGCCTGCACATAGAAGCCCCCAAGGCTGCAGCCCCGCTCTGGTTGCTGACAGACCAGAACCCTTTGCATGCAGCAGCACAAGTACAGACACAGAGATGGATCCTCCAAGCCGCTGGGCTCAGACACGGGTGCTCCCCTAGCAGGGCTGCCCTGGCCACCCTGCCCCATACATGCATACACATGTGCACAAAGCAGTCTCTCCATCAATCCCCAGACCACACAGTCTCTCTGGGAGCTGGTCGTGACCTCCTGGTCCAGTGGCCAGCTCAAAAACCCTGTGGTCTCTTCAGGGTTTAGCTTTAATACCTGCTTTCAAAGCTCTTACCCTACTCAACTGACTAGTCCTGCTGGTTATTCAAAGCCGATAACATGCAGACTCCAGTGTGCTGCAGTGTCGTGGTTTAAAACCAGGCAGGGGGCTCATTCACTCACTCTCCCCCTTCTTTCCCTCCCCCTAGTCTCGGGGGGACAGAGAGGAGAATCGAAAAGAATGCAACTCCCACAGGTTGAGATAAGAACAGTTTAGTAACTAAGGTATAACACAAATCACTACTGCTACCACCAATAATAATAATGATAAAGGAAATAATAAGGGAAGAAAATACAACATCTCACCACCAGCCAACCGATAACTCACCCCCCAGGCCCGACCAAGCACTGATCCATACCTCCTCCAGCCCCACAGTCTCCCAGCCCTTCCGGCTAACTCCAAGTTACATCCTGGGCATGGCGTGCTGTGGTATGGAATACCTCTTTGGCTAGCTTGGGTCAGGTGTCCTGTCTCTGCTAGTCTCCCAGCCCTTCCAGCTAACTCCCAGTTACCTCCTGGGCATGATGTGCTGTGGTATGGAATACCTCTTTAGCTAGCTTGGGTCAGGTGTCCTGTCTCTGCTTCCTCCCAGCTTCCCCTCCTCCCTGGCAGAGCCTGAGGCTCACAAAGTCCTTGGCCAAACCAAAACATCGCTATCAGCTCTATTCCCAGGCCGAAAGTCAAAACACTGCACTGCACCAGCTACCAAGGAGGAGAAAAATGACTGCTACTGCTGAACCCAGGACATGAGTCAGGCCCCAGGCACACACATGCATGCAGAATAGAGAGTACCTCACCCAGAAAAAGAGTTAGAAATGAAGTTTAACGAGACAGGACAGACTGTGCCGACCAGGTGCAGGGCATGGCCAGACCAGCATGCAGACCAGCAAGCTGTTTACAGGTGTTATAAAAACCTAGCCAATCTGTTTAAATTGATTTTTATTATAATTAATATTGAGAGACAATAAGCAAGCAGTGCTGGGTGCGCCGGGGAGTCTCCACTCCGTCCAAGACGCATATGGGGAATTTCTGGGGATAGTCTCTTATACTTTTTGGTTTCCCGGGCTTCTTGGGTTTCAGCCAATCCTGTTGTCTTCTTTTCCCGGGCTTCTTCAGCCAATCCTGTTCTTCTTTTCCTGGGCTTCTCCACCTGTTGTTGGGGTCTTGGCTCCGGGTGAATAATATTATGTCTATCACAGGTCTGACCGCCATCTTAGCCCCCATAAATTCCACTCCTTATGCGTTTATTTGTTCAGTGCACAGATATCACAACATTCTGTAACAGGACATATCTCTAAGTTACCTACCCCCCCCTTTTCTAAGAACATTCATGCAATTTAAACAATGAACAAAACATTTCTTTGCACAATATTGCGGTTGACCCAGGGGAATTGTCCCCTTGTTTCTTCTTCCTCTTCACTGTGGTATTGACAGGGACATTTATCATATCCTTTGCACATAGCACAATAATCACAAGGGATTCCATCTCCACACAAAGTGTAATGATCACTAGGACCCCTGAGTTGCTGACAAGAATCACTCTGATGTAACTCACACAGGCAACTGATACTTTTTATCCCCTTACACCTACGTTGTCTCACTCCTTTTCTGTCCCACTTTATTTTAATCCCTCCCTTTCCACACGGTTGGTTTCTCCCTTAAGCATCCCATAATAAATCTTGCACAATCCCAGAGTGCTGTTCTCCTGCATCCTATAATGAGTCACATCCAGCAGGGCCTGTGGGGCTGGTGCTTTCCAAGGTAGCCCTGGGGGGGTCCAGTTCAGGGGCTTTTGTCTCTGGGGCTTGCCCACTGCCCCCTAGGTGGGGGATGAGCTTTACATGCCCAAACAATATTATTAACTTATTTTTTTTTTTAAACTCAGGGTAAGGTACAGCACCTTTAAAATAAATCCAGATAGAAACTATGTTCCAGAACTCTGAGGGTAGTGTTAGTCTGTATTTCTCCTACTATTCTGTTCATCATCTCTTCTGTGGTTGGCAGATATAGCAAGGACATCAAAGTAAAGAGCAGCATTTCAAAGTATAAAGGACAACAAAATATATGATACAAAGAAACTCCAGCCACCCATAGAAATGTGTAATATGTACTTAAGCACTTTTATGAGGTAGGTGCCAGCACTCGTGATTCACACACTTCTGGTGGTGTGGGATCCTTTTCATGATTACTGCTTTCACTTCACCCACATTTCATGCAAGGACTGGGTTCACATTGCATAGAAAGTATAGTATTAAACACAGATGAAGGACACTTTCTGAACACCAAAAGAGGCAGTCTTTAACAACAGTAGGCGCAGCATCACAGAAAGTTGTAGGACATACGAAGCCATGATTACAGGTTTGACAAATCTTCTGAAGTAAGAGACTGAATGTCGAGCAAGTATCTTCATCTGACTCCAGCTAGGTACAGATTACACTCTAGGGGAAAAAAGACCAGTCCTGTTAACCTGATAGTGAAACAGAAAAACAGAGTTACAAAAGGGAAAGGTTAACCTTTGCATGAAGCATTGTTGCACTCTTCACTCAGCCTGCACCCTGGCCTTGGAGAAGGTTAATCCAGGTATTTTTTTATGTTCTGGTTTCACAGTTCAGTGCTGAATGTTTGTGATCAAAGGAACACTCCACCAAACTGAGCTAATCAAAGAAAAAAACAGAGAAAAAAAAACCAAAAAAACTAATCCAAACCACACACACACCACATTTAGAAATTTAGAATATACAATCAAAGAGAAGGCAACCTAACCTATGCATTAAATTCCATGACTACTGTAATTTTTTTTAGAAGCTGTTCTGGATAAGATCACAATTTCTCAGTCATAAAAGAATTTGATTCTCTATTTTATTATTAGATAGTCTGCTGGCTTACATGCTAAGACAGTGTCGTGGTTTAAACCCAGTCAGGTAACTCGTTCACTCACTTCCCCCCCCTTCTTGCCCTCCCCCTACTCCCGGAGGAACGGGGAGGAGGATAGAAAGAGTTAGCAGATATATCTATTCTGATGACAGCACCTTTACATTCAGTTTGAAAAATAGTTTAAGGTGTCAGTGTGATGCCCAAGAGACCCTTTTTTTGTTGACTCAAAACAACTTCAAAGATAGAAGGAGCTGACAACTCGTTATCACTTGGGCAGACGCATCAGGGGAGAGCAGGGATCCTGCTCCACCCAGGTTGTGGATGCTGTCCCATGGTGTCTGCCCTGACACCATGAAGATAACTGCCCCGGCAACGAACTGCCCAGAGACAGCGACAGACACTGCGGCTCCTGCCAGGGCACAAAGTGAGCTGGGACTGGGGCTCACCAGAGCCCCTGCGGATGAGTCTGCACCAGTGGGAGGGGTCCAACAGGGCCTGACCCTAGAAAAGGGCAAACCTGTGCTTCAGCCATGTGGTGGGTACTCTCCACCCTGGGCCTCAGTGGAGTCACTGACCACAAGGACCATGAGGACTACAAGGTCTACAACTGGAAGGACTACAACTGGAAGAATTTCCGCCTGCTGACAGAGAAGACATCACTGGACTCCAAGGGATGGTGATTCTATTTTGTTTTCTTTCCGTCTTTCTTTCCTTTTCTTTCTCCTTTTCTTCTTCTACTTCATATCTTTTATAAGAACCTGCCAAGGCTTTTTTTCCTCCTGACTCAGTTTTGGGGAAGTTTAGAAGAGTTTTTCTCCCACGACAGTCAGAGTGTGGTCAAAGATCAGGGACCCCTGGGCCCTCCCAGTGGGATGGGAACAATCAGAAAATGTGCCATAGTTACTCTGAAAAAAACTGCAAGATCCACCAAGATCCTCACTGCAATGGTGTGTACTTACATAACAGTGTTTGTTCAAATCTTTAGTAGCTCAGGTAAAGTTTTTTGAACATAAGACATCTATAGCTGCTTAATGATAACAGTATAAATTATACCAATTATGAGATGCAGACCTTTAACAGAAATATAAAGTGAAAATTCATACCTTGAAGGGCATTATATAGCTAGGTATTGGTGGATGGGACTGTGCATAGAGCTTTTTCATGGATGAGTGCAGAGGCACTCTAGGTCAGGCACACACGTACAGAGTACTAGACTGCTGCCAGAGATTTCTCTTCGCTGACTGCTTAGAAATGCCATGCTCCAGGGTACATTTCATTCCACGTACCATGTGAGGAAACATGAGGTAGAAATCCAGCAAGTATCCTCAGTCTGTGACTTGACAAGAACAGAAGTAGACATTTAACTAACTCTTCCATTCTGTAAATCCCCCTGAATTTAGAAGCTTGTACTCGTTTTTACACATCTACCCTGTTAAAATCATCTTGATGCTCAGTGCTGAGAAACCAGTGAAGGCTCGTTGTACTTTATGCCTACACTTAACGTTTTTGGAATCATTGTGTCTTTCAGAAAACTGCATCTGTTGCATTTGGCCGAGCATATTGAACACTTCAGAGTACTTGTTTTAAATGCTGACCCCTATTTAGTTTTTGATTTAATTTATTTGTGTACCTGGAAACCTCTGCAGAAATGACTGACTATACATTGTTTCACTGTAAAATCGTATTCCATTTGGAGCACAAAAGGCAACTTGGAACAAATTTACACTAACATGATGTATTAATTACAGGAGACTCATTTAATATCAAAGGTATTATTATTCACACTTCAAAAATGTTCTTTGACATGCAGACTTTTTAGATTGTTTCATTATAAGGATGTTTTACTACAGGATTTGTGGTTAATTCTGTTTGTCTATATCCTATAACATAAACCTAACCTTTGGGAATGGGTACATAATTTCTCCTGATAACACCAGAAACGAATGGGACTCAATTCTTTTCTTCTGAGGTAATCTGTACTTCCTTGTTTAGGACAAATCAGAGCATTGCATGTACAGGCATGTAGTACTGCGGATAAGTAGCACTTAGAAGCAAATTAAGGCACAAAACCTGAGGTAATTTACAGTGCTTTTTTGGTAATTATTTAAGTGACTGTCTTTACCAATGATTTTCCCTTGAGATTCTGTGCATGTAGCCTGGATAATGGGTAAAAGCATTTTTTCTATGTGTCATGTAACTTCCTCTCTAATGTCTACTGTGCAGAGCAATGGTAGCTCTACCAGGTTGATATTTTTAAAGCTAATGAACCACTGATTAGTATCTGAGTGACTGATACTAAGATACACTCTCTTCAACTGTTTTTATAGTGATGAATTAATTAATATAATTGCAAATTCCATCTCCTATGAAATCCGTGCCTTTCCTGCTGGCTTCAATACACTGAGTAACTGCTGAACGTGTAGATCGAATATGAATATGGTATGCCAATGTTCAAATAATACAAATATTATACAAAAGATATGTTCATAGGTGTGCTTTAAACGCAAAAGTGAATTAAAAATATTAGAAGGTGAAAACTGGTAACAGGATTCCATGTGCATGAAATGTGGAAGGCCTAGAGGAATAATGTATTTCTCTAAAGGTATCTCCAAAGAAATAACATGTCTTTCAACATTATTGAATGGAGACAATTTGTAACTTCCTCTTCCCTTCAGAAATGCTGTTTAAGGAATCACAATTTTTCAACCATTAGTACTTTTTGCACTACCATTAAGCTTTTCTCTATCTCATTGAACAAATCATGTAATACCCTTTTATGCTGACCTGTACAAAGCAGGTCTGGAGACTGTTAACATGACACAAAATTTGAGTCCCTCGCCTTCCCTTCACTTTCCAAAAGTACAGATAATTTATTCCTAAATTAGTGTTGCATTATCCCCAGATCTACAAATTTCTGAGTGAAATATTGTAGCATGAAACTAAGTACATGCAGATGGAAAACAAGTAAAAAATTCTCAAGACACGAATAGTACAGGTACCTAGCATTGGGAATCGTTTTTAAAATATCTGGAGGGTAGGAGAATTCTATAATTTTTATCCGTTATAATCTTCTTGGTTTATTTTTTCGAGGAAGAAAAAAAACTGGTTTCATAGGTCACAGATAATGTTTTGTATTACTAGTGTGTTTCTGAAAAGATTTGTTTTTCCTAATTCTAATATTGTATTACTTACTAGACAAAGGCATACGCGCATCTCACTCTGAGTAAAATACCAAAATATTGCAGAAAATATTGAACAACATTTTTTAATTATTCTGGGGTTTTGGATTAGTTCTACAGCTTTTCCCAAGCCTCTGATTTCCTTTATTTTATTGCTAATTTTACTGCACTTTAAAACTGTATTTAGCTATGATACTAGAGAATATATCACCATGAGCTACACAGTTCCATTTCTGTCTCCTCTGATTCTAAGATTAACTGAAACATTACAGATGATTGATTTTGGTATTTTTCAAAGAGAACTTGACAGTATCTGGCTGAAATTGGATGTCCTTTATTCAAAGCCATTCTGAGCAACAGCAAGAGTCTGTCTACAGGAAAAATCCTAAGGAATTACCTCATCAAAATTCTCTCTCATGAATTTATTATGAGCTCTAAATCACTTAAGAGTATTTTCTTGCTTTAGTTCTTGGATTCTGGTTCTGAGAAACTAAATACAAATCTAATCTAATTCTAAAGAACCATGTTGTGATTTTAAAGAGTTTTTTAAAAGATAACTAATATAGAGTTAAAAAATAATTTAACAGATGGTGGAGATTTTCCGTAATTTAATTTAAAAATGAGGTCTTTAAATTTATTCTCTTGTTCCTAAAAGCATAAATTTTGAATATTTGGAAATTTGAAGACCTTTAGGCTTTTCGCTGCATCCACTAAAATATTTATTAGGATAAACAATATTTGTGGAGAAAGATACATTAGGTACACATATTTCTGTGCTTAAAAAAATAACTACCTTAGAACAGAACTTTAAAGTAAGAAAATATTCACAAATATGTGGTCTTCTACAGATTCCCTCTTCTATCAGAAAACTGACAAACCCAGCCTCAGTAATTGTTGGTCTACATTGGGAATAGAGAGTGAAATAAAAATCTGTTGGCACACATTGTATTCATGAAGGTGAGAAGCAAAAAAATCAATTGGTAGATAAGTCCTGTGACATCGAACTTTATTGTGGTTGAACGAATGCCCTCACCAGTGCAGAGTCTTCAGGAGAAAGCCATTTTAAGATCATTATAACAGAGGCTTCATTTTACTCCCATCTTTCTAAAGAGGATAAAAAAAAAATAATAAATTAAAAACATCAATTTTGTTGAATACAAACACAGCCATGAAAAGCCAAGAAGCTAGTTGTTCCTTCATGTGTGTTAATTAAATATTAATCTTATTATTTAGCTCACTGAAAAGCCAGTGAACATGCGTTGCTTAACCTTCTGCAATATAGTTTAGCTTAATTCCTTTCCTCTTCTCTCTTACAAGATCTGTCATTAGGCTATTTTTCTTTCATGTAAAACACTGCTCTTCAAATAGGATTATGTTAATTATGCACAAAACAAAAATTAATAAGACTGCCAAGAAGCCTGCCATAACTTCTTTCCTTCTTAATTCTCCCCCCTTCCCAATACTCCGTTAATGTTTTCCATTCCCCCCTAATGAATTCTTCAGTGAATTTTTTCCAAGATCTTTGGTATTTTTTTTTTTGCGTGACAAAAATTAGCAAAACAATCCCTACTCCTTTCTACAAAAAGCCTGATCATTAATGTATCTAATTAAGTTGAGCTTAATATTTTACTGTGCAAATTTATCCCCTGAAGCTTTTTCAGAACCACAGCCTCAGTTTATGATTCATATGAATTAGAATACAGGACTTCTCACAAAGGTCAGATATCTAAATGAAATACATAAATAATATGTAGCAGCACTCCTTGATGTACTGGGTCTGGCTGCGATGGAATTAAATTCCCTCACAGCAGCCCACACAGTGCTGTGCATTTGTAGCTAAAACGTGGTTGATAACACACTAGTGTTTTGGCTATTGTTGAGGAGGGCTTCAATAGCATCAAGTCATTCTCTCCAACCCTTGCCTTGAAGGACAGTGGGCTGGGTGCCTGGGAGAGCCTGGGAGGTGACACAGCTGGGACTGCTGACCCAAACTGACCAAAGGGACATACCATATCATATGATGTCACGCTCAGCAAAAAAAGCTGAGGGAAAGGAGGAGGAGGGGGGTGTTTGGGTTTATGGCATTTATCATCCAAAGCAATCAGTACACATGCTGAGAACTTGCTTCCCAGGGAGTACGTGGGCATCTGCCTGCCCATGGAATGTAGTGAACAAATTCCTCTTTGCTTTGCTTCTGCACACAGCATTTACTTTACTTAGGAAACGGCCTTTATCTCAACCTACTATTTTCTTCATGTTATTTTTTCCCCCTGTTCTCTTGATGATGGCAAGTTGGAGAGTAGGGGTCTGATAGGCAGCCAAGGTCAAGACACCACACGCAGGAGAAGATTAACTCCTGGACATAACAGAGTCTTGCTAAATTTATGACCTCAATGAATTTAGTCTAAATCATGCCCTGAGTTCTATGCAAAGTCTGCCCCATGGATATACTACCCTTTTGTCCTGTATCTGTATCTGGGTAGAATACCAACTTCCAAATAAAAGAAACATAAAGCAAAACTGCAGAGTTGCAAGCTTCTTGATTCAGGAGTAAAATCTAATCTTTGCACAAATTAGTAATAGGGAATTTCACTGGAGATTTCAATAGATGCATCTGCTCAGAACCAATTGAAATAAATCAAAATAAGCTCGATTTTGATCACATTATATTTAAGTAAAAGTGAATAATTTCAATGGCATTAGAATTTCATGGGATTTATATTGAATGTCTAGAAAAAGCATTGAATAAAAGGTTTGTGATCTGTGCAAGAGTCAAGTTAATTTTAAAGCAAAAACAATCTGGGATAAATTTGTCTCTAATAGGATTACAAAAAGAATCGCTATGGTTGTCTGTGTCTTAAAGTACCACATCAAATTTTATTTCTGATGTTCAATTTTCAAAAAGCCAGTTTTATATTTTTTTAAGGAATTGTGAGTTACATCAGAGTGATTCTTGTCAGCAACTCAGGGGTCCTAGTGATCATTACACTTTGTGTGGAGATGGAATCCCTTGTGATCATTGTGCTATGTGCAAAGGGTATGATAAATGTCCCTGTCAATACCACAGTGAGGAGGAAGAAGAAACAAGGGGACAATTCCCCTGGATCAACCGCAATATTGTGCAAAGAAATGTTTTGTTCATTGTTTAAATTGCATGAATGTTCTTAGAAAAGGGGGGGGTAGGTAACTTAGAGATATGTCCTGTTACAGAATGTTGTGATATCTGTGCACTGAACAAATAAACGCATAAGGAGTGGAATTTATGGGGGCTAAGATGGCGGTCAGACCTGTGATAGACATAATATTATTCACCCGGAGCCAAGACCCCAACAACAAGTGGAGAAGCCCAGGAAAAGAAGAACAGGATTGGCTGAAGAAGCCCGGGAAAAGAAGACAACAGGATTGGCTGAAGAAGCCCGGGAAAAGAAGACAACAGGATTGGCAGAAACCCAAGAAGCCCGGGAAACCAAAAAGTATAAGAGACTATCCCCAGAAATTCCCCATATGCGTCTTGGACGGAGTGGAGACTTCCCGGCGCACCCAGCGCTGCTTGCTTATTGTCTCTCAATATTAATTATAATAAAAATCAATTGGCTAGGTTTTTATAACAGAATAAATAGATAAATTTAGGTAAACATAATAGTGGTACTTTTTTGTGCAATCTGATTAGAACATGAACTTACACACTATCTTCCTTATTATTAATGAGGAATAATTGAAATAAATTTCTTTCCACAACTCCTGAATCTTTGAAGGATCTATGGATTTTGAAAGTGGAAAAGTGTAATATTGAGATGGAGTTTGTTCTTTTGTTCCTTTATTATAACATTATAATGTTAGCCAAAATTTGTTCTTCACATCTGCGGTGGTGGATCAACTAGTTGGTGTCTTAGATACAAGGAAAGAATATGTCACTTATGAGACACAACAGTATTTGCAGAAAACTGCTAAAGCATTCTCAGTCCTATTTCTTTAAATACCAACAACAAAACCAAGCCTGAAAAACACCCTTACATGTTGTTAGTTTATTTTAAAAAGAAATTAGCAGCAACTCTGTATACCAGATTTTACATTAACCAAAGAGATCTCTAATTCCTTACTCTAATTCCTTTCCAGTAAAATAGTCTTTTTACATGTTATAAAAATACCATCATGAATGAAACGCAAACATAACCAAAAGTCTGAAAGAAACAGTCTTTGACAAATTTGAAAACTTTACCTTATTTTCATACTGGGCACACTTCACATAAGGAAGAGGATTGTTTCTTTTTCAGTAGACTTGATCCATGGTACTTCAAGATATACAACAGTGCTGGGGAGGGTGACTGCAATGCTTGCAGTTGTTAACTGCCAAGATCTTACAGGCGAGCAAAACTACTTTGTGCCTTCTCATGCCTTGAGGCAGTGCAGGGAGGAAGGATGCATCAGTTTTCCTGACCAGTGTCAGATGTTTTCAGCCCTCATAAAAGACTGAAGACACTAAACTATATCCAGCATAAATTAGTAAACACATTTTGGTATGCTTGGGAACATGAAAGTTAAAAGAATTTCTAGCCTGTTCCTCTATTTTTGCAGGCAGTACCACAGATATACCGAGTCAAATATAATGAGAAACTACAAAATGATAACTTGCTAGAACATTTTGTCCTGATGCCTTTAGGCTAGAAGTATTTCTATACTTTTTGCATGCAGATAAGTACCTTTCTGCAGCAATTTTGAACTAACATGTTGAGTTCAAATCTTTTCTGAATTGCTAGGACAATCAGACGCTGTTTCAATTATGTATCACCCATTACCCTGAGGAGTTAAAAGTCA
This sequence comes from Pezoporus occidentalis, assembly GCF_034315485.1. NCBI lineage: Eukaryota > Metazoa > Chordata > Aves > Psittaciformes > Psittacidae > Pezoporus > Pezoporus occidentalis. Next base: position 16,524,128 of record NW_026914940.1, on the reverse strand, counting down.
CTGTTTTGTGTTGTTTTTTTTTTTTCAGAAGGTTTGAGACAAAACAGAAAAATCTTCAAGAAATGCTGAAGGGACCATGAATGTGAAAACTACTAGTCTGATCTTTAAGCAAGTCTAAACTTGTGTTTCAGTCTCTTTCATCAGTATTTCTGAAACCCCCACAACATGGAATTTAAAACTGACTTTGTTTTTTCCTACACTCAGTGAGTCAGCAGCTGTATCACTTTATGTCATTGTTTGATCCTTTGTTTCCACACTGCTTTCTAAACAATTCAGGCTGAAACTGCATTCTGCCACTACCATACTTAATTTTTCTTTTTCATTCTCCATCCCTAAGCACTGAATAACTGCAATTTTAATTTCAAGTTCTAGTTGCATTTTACTTCTTATAAAACTTAAAACATATTCTCTTGAAAGAGTGTCATATTTTCATATTCCTTATTTATGCTGAAAACAAGCTTCACCAAATATTTTTTTGGTTGTTGAGGTGTTTCCTGATTTGATGCACCAGGTGAGCTGTGCGTCGAAATACCCCACATAAACAATTCTTTTGTTAATGTCCTTTATTTTGTGTGTTTATTCCAGTTTACTTGTGCATAGTGTGTCCTTGAGTGGATAAAGCATAAATAAGCGTCATTATTGCAGTTATGGCCTATATCAGCTTTCATGTATAGACAAGACATATATAAAACATATTTTTACTTTTTATTTTTCTACTTCAGCCTTCTCACTCACAACATTGAGTTCAAGGCATTCGATGCACTCCCTGGCATACAGCAACCCCACCACCTCTTTTTCCTTGCCTGCCCCTTCTGAAGAGCCCGTAGCCATCCAATGCAGCACTCCAATCATGCATATCATCCCACCACTTTTCTATGATGGCGATTATGTCCCTGCTGCACAATGGCTTCCGGCTCCTATTTGTTGCCCATGCTGCAGGCTTGGCATTTAAGTTGCTTTGTGGATCTAGACTCCAACAGTGGCTTGCTACGTCATGGCACATGCCTAGTGAGCCTGGTGATATCCCCTTCCCCCCTTATCATAATGAATACCAGGAGTTGACAACACAAATGTAGTACTATTTTTACCCTATGTCTTAACTGCCAGTGGGAGGATAATATATTCTGCAAATGAACTTATTGTCATCTAAGATCCAGAATCTGGCTTTTATTAACAAAAATACAGCTTTGTATTATATAAGAATATATATTTTTTATTTGGTTGGTTGGGTTTTTTTAGTCTTTGCCAAAAAAAAAGGATCACCTAACTAGCTCATATCTTAAGACTTTGGTTGGCTGAACAGCAATATTTTTATAATGCAGTGGTCCACTTGAAAAATAAATTTTGAACTTTTCAAAATCTGCCAAAACAGTGCTGTAACCAAACATACTGTTATGCTTAAGTCCTTGCAAGGTATATTTTGTGTAAAAAGGAAGTGAAAATTCATTTTTGGCATCTCATAGCGCATGAATCTTCTTCTGGTGTTTCTATTTTCTTCGGTAGTTTTCAGGAAGTATACCCACATGTTGAGGGTACAGAGATCAGGTGGTAAAATGACTTATTAGAATTTACACAGTTTTTATTTACAGAACATGTAGTTCTGAGTTCGAATGCCATCAATATCCTATTAACTTATGTCCTGAACCAAAATGAACTAAAATGTAGATTCAAATAACAATCATTAATTTGCCACATATACTGTCACTAAAAAAAAAAATTGTTGTGGCTATTTCTTTTGTCTACCATTGTGTGGTAATCAGAAAAAAAAAGTGTGATTCTCCTATAATGTTTTATTTTTTGTGTTTTTTTTTCCCTTTTTTTGAATACCTCATTTTTATGTATGTCAAACTGACAAAACTGTGAACTTCCAGTTTAATAAGCAAAGAAAGCACATTGAAGTGCAATTGATCTTTTTAAGCAAATTTTAATGCCTTTCCTCCCTAGTTGTTTTACATTTCTAGTAGGAAGGGAAAAAGGAAATACAAGGTGAATGAACAGATAAACCATAAAGAACAAATTAGTCTCTTCCTTAACAAACCACAGACTGTCCTATACAGAACCATCACTTCTTTCCAGAGTACTTAATCCAAAACTGAACACATTAGCCAGCTTCAGATTGTAATGGAAGCACTGTTTTTTCCCATCCTGGATTATCAGCCTTTCACACTGCATTGTTTTGCAGGTTTTAAGCATAAGATTGGTGAGCTAAAACTCTGAAACAATAGAAGACAAAAAATAAAAAGTTCTGGCAAAACTGCATAAATCAGATTTGAAAGCTGTAAATTCCTTGTTGTTCTCTCAGTTTTTTACTAGGTATTTCATAAATACAGAATTTATGAACTGGAAGTTCAGCATATGATTAAAGTTAATATCTCTTTCAAACCATGAATACCCAGAGTGTATCTCTGGAGAGTTAGAAACGTCATGAAAGCAACTGGGAAAAAGTTTCAAACTGACAAAAGTACCAATATCATAATCTCGGAGTGTCTCAAGGATTTAACAAAATCATACAAATGTCATCAAAATTAAAGACACTCATAACTTCAACATTAAAAAAGAAACAGAAAGAATGTATGAAAAAGATCAAACTACAGTTACATTATTGCAGGTGCACGAGGAGCAGGATATATAGGGCAAATACATGAGGCAGGTATAATGAACATTCCTGGGAGAATTTTATTAATATGATGCTGTTACTACAAAGTGCAATATATTTAGGAAGGGTCAAATTCTTATATACATTCATTAGATACCTTGAATGAACTGTCTTTTATTAAAGGCTGCATGCAGGCATAGCTGATATTATATAATTGGAAAGTGTTATATACAGAAGATGACTTTTGTTGGTCTGAAAGTCTTAAGGCCACAGATGACTGGGGGCTGGAAAGATTTCAGGAAAGTGAGCAGTCAAAACGCACTTGCTCTGTTCTTGTTCTTTCTCGAGCACTTTCTGTTGCCCTGTTTAAGGTAAACTTTGGGACTGATATATCACTGATCTGGCATGATCATTCTAATCTTCTTATCAAAGTATAATATTCTTAAAACTTTTACAGGCTTCAATCAATACTTTTCCTCTACTAAAGTAAATTTTTTAGACCAAAACAAAACATGTAAGTACACATGGTTTTGGGGGCAACTGAGCTTTTATCTAATATTCTGCACTGAATTCACTCTCTCCTCTGATACTATTAATTGATCTGCTGCTTTCTCCATGATTAAAACATACACTTGCATTTAAAATCATCTGTCATTTTCTATGTTGAGAAGAATACTCCTGGCTCTCAGAAATGTTAGTATTTCAGTCTAACTGTGTAAACTTTAATTTCATTACTTGAGCCATTTTAGCCAACAGGGATGAAATTCAGATTGCTTCACAGTATATAGCTGGCTACTACCTGAAATGGTTAGAAATTGCACTGTGAAAATAGCTGCGTCTCACTGATCAGCATCAAAAGCAGATCAGAAAGATTTGAGCATACATACACGCATAACAGTGGCCTAAATGTCACTGTTCTATTTTCCTGTAGATTCTGCAGAGAGCTGTTCCTTTTATGGTAGTTAAGGATTTCTCTCATCTTTGCTACACCAAGCAAGTTGTAATGTAGATTTAGGCTGCTCTAACTCTACATAAAGGAAATATTTGTGCATAGAAACAGTACCAGGACTGAGGCAATGTCACCTTTGAACATGCAGTTCTATCCTCCAAGGGAAATGGCTTTGACCCCAGGATTTGGCCCAGAGATTACATCATTGTATTTAACTAATCTTGACATTTAGCAGTCTGTTGGCAGACCCTATTTGACTCTTTCAGTTAGTATTTCTGTCCAAATGATTGCTTGTCACAACTGGACATGATTTTTCTCTCTCCAAACAGTTTTAAGCAGTTTGAAATAATCACCTATTCACCAAAGTCACCTAAGCAGGAAAACATCTGTAGTGCTGCATCAGATTGTGCAACCAAACCGATGTGCACAGCTCAGAAGCTTACATATTTAAAATGTATAAGCATTTCTCAGTTGTATTGTTATAAGTATATACCATAAATATCTGTTTTAGTTAAAATAGTATATTTTCAAAACATATTTAAAGACTGTATTTCTTTCTGTGGTAATCACATATCGTACACCAAATTTTTGCGGTGAAACATCACATAGGGCATAAAATACTCTAGGTAGCTGTTTGTTGCAAAACTGGTGTTTGTTTTGTAACAGCAAAACTCTCAGAACAGGAGACAGTGGTAGAGAGAGGATTTTATATATAAAATGAGTTTAGGATTGCTAGATTTTTGATAGCGCTCATGGTATTTATTTGTCAATGTTTGAAAGCTTAAAAAGGTCTTTCTAAAGAGATGCCTTACTGTTGTTTTTTTTTTTTGTTATTATAAATTATTCAGGTGTATTGTCTGATAAAATTAAAGACATCATTGTCTGGAATCTAGTTTGTTAGGTATAGTGCATAAGTACATGAATTCTGTTCTTGGATAGTGGTAGGAATGTGCTGTAATGGTGCTCTAAACCTGGGCCTTTCATTTTAAATAGATTTCTGCTTTTTCATGTTTCTACCATACGCAGTTAATGAATCATTATGTGTAAGAAATGCATGTTGTTCTGCTACCGCTAAAATCAGGTTTCTGCAATGCCAGGTTTGTATTGCTTTAAATGACCATGTGTGAGTTGTTAATAGCCAGGAGGTCTTCAGTGCTGTGGTTGTGCGACAGCTGTTATTATGGCATGCCTGTACTGCTCTACATTACATTCTGAGTCTTCACTTGCCAGTGTTTCTGCTACCAATAACAATATGTATTTCTCTACATTGTATCACTAAGTAAGTATTGAAAATATCTCATTCTGCATAGAATAAGTGCTTACTACTGTGATTCTGCCATAAGCAAAAGTAAAACAATTGTCATGGTTTAAGCACAGCTGTTAAATCTGACCCCCCCACCCCCCACCCCCCCGCTTCTTCCCCCGGCTCCTGGAGGGGTGGGGAGGAGAAATGAAAGAATGTAACTCCCACGGGTTGAGGTAAGAACAGTCCAGTAACTAAGGTATAATACAAATCACTGCTGCTACCACCAATAATAATAAGGGAAATAACAAGGGAAGAGAATACAACTGCTCCCCACCTGCCAACTGATACCCAGCCTGACTGAGCAGTGATCTAGCCCTTCTGGGTAACTGCCCCCAGTTTATATGGTGGGCATGATGTGCTGTGGTATGGAATACTTCTTTGGTTAGTTTGGGTCAGGTGTCCTGTCTCTGCTTCCTCACGGTTTCCCGTCCTCCCTGGCAGATCATGAGACTCAGAAAGTCCTTGGTCAGAGTAAACGTTACTGAGCAGCAACTAAAAGCATCAGTGTTATCAGCACTGTTCCCAGGCTGAAAGTCAAAAACACAGCACCGCACCAGCTACTAAGAAGGAGAAAATGACTGCTACTGCTGAACCCAGGCCAACAATGTATTCTCAGATCTGGTAAATTAGAAAAAGATGCTGTCACAGCTGAAATAAGTAAGACAAAGATGTTGGAGGGTCAGGAAAAGCTCCAAGGGCAAGCCTGGCAAGCTTCAGGCCCTAGGCAATGAAAACTCAGTATAAAATTGATGTCTTGTTAGTAATGCCAATAGTATTACAGGGCTATGTGGTTATAATGCCTGCAAGTGCACTTGGAATATAAAATCCTATTGCATTCTACAGAGAAGTAGCCAGTATAAGCAGTGGAGCCTTGCAGACAATCTCATTCTAAAGTAGACCTCTTAGCAATGAATGGGTCAGCCTAGCTATTTTCTAGGCCATAATGGAGGTTACTCATGTAGCTCACATGTAGACACAAATAGGAGGCTAAATTCAGGTGTTTCAAAAGTAGCTTCAACTTTTCTGATGCACCTGAATAGTCTGACTTCTAGATTAATGTTAAGTTCGCTATCATTCTCCTCCAAGCCTAAGGCTTCTACATGGTTCAGCTTTAAAAAGAACAATGAGGAAAGGAGGTACTTGAGATTCACTAAAATACAGGGAACCTTCCGAGGACATGAGTAATGCAGAACTAAGGCCCTTTAGATTATTATCTTCTGAATATTCTAACCAATAGATGGGCAAAGGAGGGAAAGCTGCAACAAACAATGTCAGTTGAAATTAGGTATTGGATCCCATATGAAACATTGGCTTCCTAAGCACTCCATATGAAGACCAGACATGGGCACTTACATGACAAGTATGCCTCTATAAGTGCTCTTACTTCATCTTGTACAGTGCAGAGCAGCCCTGAGAAGTAAGCAGATGTGACTGTCCCCTGGGACTTTCAATATATAAACCACAGGTAAACTTGGTTCGGTCTTTGATTTCTTGCACAATTTCATACAGGAATTCAGTCCTTGAATAGAGGCTTCCCTATGGGCTTAGTAACTGAAGAGTTTTTGCATAGTATTAAACCTAAAGCATATAGTTTTATAGAGGGAGGGTTAGCCATCGCACCCAAGTCATATTTCTTCTTAAACTAGACTGTCTTTCTACTGAAAATTGCCTGTGAGTCTTTCCTTCTAAGTACCTTAATTGAGAGACTGAAACTAAGGAGAGTAAGCCCCTCCCTTGACATATGCCCCTTACCAGTGTTTAGAGAACTAATCACAGGCTTTAGAACTTTACAGAGTTATAACATACATATAAAATATATTCTATTTGTTAGTATAAAAGGGTATCCAGGATTTCTTGCATTTTTAAAAAACTGTTATTTCTTAAAAAAAAAAAAAAGAAAAAGGATTTTTCTCTGAAAAAAAGATATTTCTTTGGCTTAGGCATTGCACCTCTGTGCCTGGCAAAATCTTGGAGCAGATTCTCATGAAAGGCATGCTAAGGCACATGAAAAACAACAGGGTGGCCGGTGACAGCCAGCAAGGCTTCACTAAGGGGCAATCCTGCCTGACCAATTTGGTGGCCTTCTATGAGGGGGCTACAGAACTGATGGACAGCGGTAGAGCAGCTGATGTCATCTACCTGGACTTGTGCAAAGCATTCGACCCTGTCCCACACAACATCCTTGCCTCTAAATTGAAGGGACATGAATGTGATATGTGGACCACTTGGTGGATAAAGAACTGGCTGGATGGCAGCACGCAAAGAGTTGTGGTCAATGGCTCAATGTCCAGCTGGAGACCAGGAACGAGTGGTGTCCCTCAGGGATCGGTGTTGGAACTGGTCTTTTTCAACATCTTTGTTGCTGACATGGACAGTGGGATTGAGTGCGCCCTCAACAAGTTTGCCGATGACACCAAGCTGTACGGTTTGGTTGATATGCTGGAGGGAAGGAATGCCATCCAGAAGTACCTTGACACGCTTGTGAGGTGGGCTGATGCCAACCTCATGAAGTTTAACCATGCCAAGTGCAAGGTCCTACACCTGGGTGGGAGCAATCCCAGGCACAGCTACAGGTTGGGCAGAGAAGAGACAGAGCAGCCCCGTGGAAGGAAGGACTTGGGGGTGTTGGTCAATGAGAAACTCAATGTGAACCGACAGTGTGCACTTGCAGCCCAGAAAGCCAACCGTATCCTGGGCTGCATCAAAAGGAATGTGACCAGCAGGTCAAAGGAGGTGATCCTGCCCCTCTGCTCTGCTCTTGTGAGACCTCACCTGGAGTATTGTGTGCAGTTCTGGTGTCCTCAACGTAAAAGGGAGATGGAACTGTTGGAACAAGTCCAGAGAAGGGCCACGAGGACCATCAGGGGACTGGAGCACCTCCCGTATGAAGAGAGGCTGAGAAAGTTGGGGCTCTTCAGCCTGGAGAAGTCTGCGTGGAGACCCCCTAGCAGCCTTCCAGTATCAGAAGGGGGCTTATAAGGATGCTGGGGAGGGACTCTTCATTAGGGGTTGTAGTGACAGGACAAGGGGTAACAGGTTAAAACTTAAACAGGGAAAGTTTCGATTGGATATAAGGAAGAAGTTCTTTTAAGGGTTTTGAGGCACTGGAACGGGTTGCCCAGGGAAGTTGTGAATGCTCCATCCCTGGCAGTGTTCAAGGCCAGGTTGGACAGAGCCTTGGGTGACATGGTTTAGTGTGAGGTGTCCCTGCCCATGGCAGGGGGGTTGGAACTAGATGATCTTAAGGTCCTTTCCAACCCTAATTATTGTGTGATTCTATTCTAAATAGCTTTTCCCTGTGATAAGAATTTTATCATATTTCCTTTCTTAAAAAAACAAGGAATAGTAGAAAAAAGTTTTGTCATTATTACCTTAATTAAAACAATGTTTCATTTTGTCATGTTGTCCATGTACCTGTTTTTCTCGTATAATTTTTTGTTTTACTGATTATTACTGATAATACATAATGAGTGTCTGTATATATTTGAAATCTAGTTTCATCTAAATTAAGAACATGGTTAAACGATCTTTTTCAATCATAGTTTCATTTTTTTAGTAAAACTAATAGTCTAATAGATATTTATCAACATATGAAGCCTGAAATTTTTTACTTTGAAAAATGAAAGCAGGAAGTAAGTAAAATAACCCTTTACTGTACTGAGCAACAGAAGCACCTGAATACATTTAATTTATCAAGAAGATGCTAGAAATTTTGTGAAATAAAAGTATTTATTAAAATTGAATGAGTTTTCATATAATTTAAATATTATTTAGTGTAGCAGTGCTGGCAAACCTTTGGGAATATCTTAAAAGGCAAATATGCGTTCACATTTCCTAGGAGATGGGGGAATAACTATCTAGAATATTAATGGAATAGAGTCCAGTTTATTAGAAATCCAAGAAAAAGGGCTACCAATTTATGACTTATCAGAGATTAACACTGTAAGCAAGTATAATTTAAGTGATCGCTTTAACAAGTGATTTATATGTGATCAGTGGTTTTGTTCCTTACAGTAACACTTGATTTTGTATTAAATGCTTTTGTGGAGGGGGGGGAGGGGAAGGGGGGAATGGGGCAGGGGGAACTGTAAAATTGTAAGGTCACAAACATGTTCACTTTCATTTATTTTATTCAAAACCAGTTTGCAAAAAAAAAAAAAATTGTTATTCTAAGTGCTTCATGCTTTTGTTTTAGTTGCCCCAGGTTATTTGAAAGACAGCCCAAGAATTATACTACACTTCACCTGAGTAATTTTGGCAAGATAAGCAAAATGGGGTTTAAGCAGCATAAATTTTCACATTTTATCTTGTGTATTTTTTTAAAGCAGGGATTTAACAATTCCAGTCACAATTTTTGGTGTTTTGGTTTTGTTTTTTTTTTTTTGTGTAGGGTTTGTTGGGTTTATTTTTCCCATTTCAAAAGTGTTCTGTTCCTCACATGCCATTCTTACTGTAGATATTAAGCTACATCCTACCTTTGTTAGAAGGATAGAAAGTATCTTTGATAAGAAAAATCACTCTTCAGTTTTAAAACTTCTCAGGCATTCAAAGAGAGTTTTTCAGTGTAGAAGGCACCGTGATTTGTACTGCTGTGCAAGACGTCTACCTCGTTTTATATACTAAAGAAATGACACATGAAAAGGATGACATATCTTCCTATTTTTTTCTTATTATTCTTGGTGTTTCTGCTCCAGGTACTAAAAATTGTTTAATCCTTGAATAGAATGAAACCATCCACTGAGAATCCTTGCTCATTCACTTGATAAATCTGATTTTAACTGGAATATAACTGAAAAACTCTATGCAGGATCAAAGGCAGTTCTTGATAAAAATAAAGACAACTACAACTCACTCATGGTCATAACATAAGAGGGGTCACAAAACCCTCTCTGTATTTACTACTTTAACTGTGTCTACTTTAGCTTTGGTAAATTGATTATTTCTTTTTGCCTTTAGGGATCTAATGCTTTTGTGGTGGATTCCTTATATTTGACAGACTTGTCTTATACTGTGTGCTATTAGGATAATGTCTTCCAGAAAACTGCAGGGTGTCCTCCATTCTGCAGTGTGTGTGCACCATAAACTAAATGAAATTTTCAGAAAAGTTCTTTCTGAGTTTTTTTTTTTCTGAACAAGGGTAGCAATTCTCAGCTTTTATTTTCCACCTGGAATATACTTGGAATCAAGAAAGTAAAAGAAAATGCCTTGTAGATAAAGGTAAAAATTTAGAGAAAAGTTTAAGCAAAAAGTAAACCATCTGGAAAGTATCTTTGGAAAATTAAACAAGTCATTCCATGTATAAGAACAAGTGTGATTCTGGTTTTCAAAGGCTTCCACACCTAATAACTAACTAGATCAAGAATCTTTCTTTCAGGTTCAAGGTGGGCCTTTTCCAACATCACTCATCTCCTCTCACTCATTTTTTCCAAAAACTTTTAAGAAACACTTGTCTTTTAACTTGCACCACTGCATCACATTTTGAAAAAGACAGAGGATGATGGTATAAATAATTATTAATAAAACTGGCTAAAAATACCTGCAGCATTTATGGAGGAATTCCCCATTAATTTTATTAACTTTTCTTTTTAAATATCATTATTTTGGAAAACATTTTTTTTTTTTTTTTAACTCACATTATCAGAACTTTCAGGAAGTTAAAATATTTATGCAAAGAGGAGCGTGATTTGAGAGAAATTTGCCAGGGGTAAACAATATTATTTTAGAAAGAGAAGACAGTTATGAAGAGAGATGAAATTTCTGCTGAATAAAGCATCTCTTCTGGCTCAACAAATAGTGTAGACATCTTGTTAGAAAAAGAAATTCACATTATAAATTATTTTTGTAAATGTTTGGGCAGTTGGAATTTAAAGATACTTTAAAAGAAAGCGTTTAAGTCATATTTTTCAATCACAAGACTATTTTCTCCCTCAGAACTTAACATTTGAGGTTTACTTGATACTAAAGAGCTCGTTATCTTTGTTTAAATTTAGTTTAAACCTCAGAACCCTAGAGATTACCTAGTTTTAATTGTCTCTAAAAATTAACATAATTTATTATGTCTACTGTGAAATGGCCAACTTATACATAAGAGTGTTCTATTAAATGCATTTCTGTTGTCAAAGTCAATTGCTTCTGGCAGTGCTATATCTGAGAAGCTACTGATCAAAAGGTAATGGGAACTGACAGGCAACATCATAAATGCTCCATTGTAAGCAGACTGTTAGACTAGGAATTAAGTGAGTGGTACTGATTGATTGTTTCTTCATTAGTGAAATCTAGCAGAAAGAACAAGGGTTTCTTGACATTCACTTGCACATTATGATGACTAAACCAGCACATTAAAGCATATTGGAGATAGTCAGCTACTCTGAAATACACAGAAGTGGGTATAAAAATCGCTTTCAAATATCATGGCACCCTAACCACAAACTGGTTAGGTGAGTGGTGTCACTGATGAGTGGAATCACTGGTGAGTGATTCCCTTACTGCAGTTATTGCTGTATCTGTACCAGTTAGTGAGCCTCAAAATAATAAATGAAATAAAAAGATCTCACAGATGAGACATCTCACTTCAGCACAATTCTTTCCACACTTTCAGTACATTGGTTTGACTAATGATTAAAGACTCAATGTATAGGTGCTGTGCTTTAGTCCTCAATTCATGAGAAAAAGGTAAGAACTCTAAATTATGGCAGTGCATGCCTGTAACTTCAGGGATCAATAGAATCATTTGAAGTGTATGTGCTTGGATGGGATGTCCTACGCATTGTGGAAACAGCAGTCTATTTTCTTCCTAGTGACAGTCTTTAACATACCTGACAGTCATTATCATGTCACACTCTCGATTCTTCTCTTCTCTTTTAAACAATTCACATTATTTCAACATTTTCTCATGTCTTTGAACAGCTCTGTTACTTTCCACTGGGCTGTTTTCAGCTCATTTAATGTACTTAAAGGCTCAGCTATTTTTCTTGAATTTTCATATCCTTTACAAACCAGTTAACATATTTCTCAGCCAGTGTCTAAATCTTTAATTACAAAACTGAATAGGAGGAAACCTGGAACAGACTCATTGACTGCCTTGCCTGATACAGCTTGCAGTTTCAGGACTATCTGTTCAATATTGTTTAATCATCTACATATCCATCTTTTAGTGTCATCTAGCTAATGTTTGCCAGAGTTCCCTATGGAAATGGTAAAGGCACTCTCATCTCCCTATTAAAATGTGACTCTTGCTACTCTTCTTTCACCTACAAGAATTTTTCTCCTATCGTGAAAAGATACTAAGTTGTTTTGATTTGTTTTGGCCTTGACAGATGCATGTTGACTGTTAAAAACTGATGGTTTACTTTTTTTGTAACAGGTTTTCTGTGTATTTTTGTATATTACAGCCGTGCTGGATCAGCTGCAATTCCCTGATTATCTTATTTTTGCTTTTCTTTTTTCCTTCTTTTTAATTAATTTAAAGACAGCATACACATTTGTCACTTTCTGATTTTCTGGAAATCCTCTCTTCTTTCACAAACTCTGTTTTTTTTTCTTGTTTAAATATTCAAGAATGCGCAGTTTCAAATGTAGGCTATATGGATGTCTATAGGTCTGCATCATCTGAGAGCTTTTAACAAACCTAAGCATTCTTACCTTCACTTAAGTTTCCACATTTATACATGTCATTAGTTGTACTAAGCTGATACTACTTATGTTAGTATAAACTAAGCAAGAAAAACTTCAAAAACATGTAATACCTGTCATCATCTATCATAATCCTTTCATTTTCCCTGAGTACCTCACAAAGCCATTCTTTGGTTGTTTTCCACTAATTTATGTATGGATTTTTTGTTGTTGTTGTTGTTGTTGTTACTGTGTTTCACAGTGGTTTATTCTGTGCCTTATTCCTTGTGATTTTGTCTGCTATGCTATAGCAGTTTGTCTTAAGCCTTAGTAATCTTACCATTTTCCAATTGCGAGTCCTTGAATTTCAGGGCATTGTAAAGTTGAATTTAGCCAGATTAAGTATATTTTATTCCATTTTGATTACGTTTTGGCTTTGCTTCACCAGATTTCTCCTTGGTGTGTTTTTTGAGAATTAGAAATCCATTTATCAAAAATCTGCTTCACAATTCATATGTAAAATGCTTTATTAGAGTTATAAAAGCAACTGTAACATGGCATATACAGCTTCTCAGTACTTGCCCTTACATCGTGTAAATTCTTAACAATGCCACGCCTACTTTCTATGGCATGATTCTTCAGATGTCATAAGAAAAATCTGCACAAAAACCAGTTTTAATTAAAAGTGAATTAATTTTTTTTTGTTGTTGTTAGTACATTCAGAAAGGACAGTAGCAGTGTTTATAAATCCATTTCCTTGACAATGAAGATGTACTTAGGTTGATCAAAATGACTTGATTAAAGAATACGTTGTTTGTTGCATGTTCATTCTTCAGTTAAAAGTTGTGCAGAAATATTCGTGTTCACAGATGAGCTGTTTTCAGACTCCATCTGTTTCCCACTGATGTTTAATAAGACTACAGACAACACAGACTGAGAAAGATCAGAGAAACCTGTGCTCCTCAAAGCTATTACCTTGTTTACTTAATTTATAAAGCCAGGCAAAACATTTCCATCCTGTTTGCATTTGTTGTATAAACACATCACTCATAAAACATAATATTCTAAAAGCAACTAACCTCTGAATATCCTTTGGCTATGTCAATAGCAAAAATCTGAAATTCATTCCTACAACTCTCAGTACATATCTAGGAAACACAGATTATGAAGTTGAACGTAGTCCTGTAATTTGAAGTGCTACTGTAAATAATAAAACCAATTCAACTTACCGAGGCCTATTCAGGAATGGGCATTTCATTCTTGAGTCACTGAAACTCATTTAATTACAACACATCTTAAATGTGGTGGTCCTTTTTAATCTTACACTGAGTACATGGACAGGGAAATACTGGCTTTCAGTCCATCCTATCTGATTGGAAAGTCTTATATTTCCTAGGCTTTTCATATTAGAGCAAAGAATCCTAATAAAGAGCACAGATATGTACTGTAAGTGAAAACCAAGGAGACTTGTACATGATGGAGTCATATAAAAGTAGCAACAGCAAAATTGACTGATACAGGCTGAGAAAAAAGGGACACAAGATTTTATTAGTAACCTGAACAAGACTCCAGATGCAGAAAACTACAGTATATTTGTCGTCTTAACAATATCCTGGTACTTGAAGATCCCAAAGAAATGCCACAGAAAGAATAGCATTGACTGTATTGTATGAAGTCTGCAAATTTAAGAAAAAAGGCCTCTCTTAATGATAGCTAAACATTTCTTTTAAAATTTTACTTAATATTGAGCCTGAACATGCACAAGCCCATGGACCTAATGAAATCCATCTGCAGATCCTGAAGGAGCTGGTGAATGAAGTTGTTAAGCCACTGTCCATCACACTTGAAAAATCATGGCAATCAGGTGAAGTTCCCGATGACTGGAAAAAGGGAAATATAACCCCCATTTTCAAGAAGGGGAAAACAGATGACCTGGGGAACTACAGTCAGTCTCACCTCTGTGCCTGGCAAAATCTTGGAGCAGAGTGTCCTGAAAAACATGCTAAGGCACATGAAAAACAACAGGGTGGCCGGTGACAGCCAGCATGGCTTCACTAAGGGGAAATCCTGCCTGACCAATTTGGTGGCCTTCTATGAGGGGGCTACAGAACTGATGGACAGGGGTAGGGCAGCTGATGTCATCTACCTGGACTTGTGCAAAGTGTTTGACCCTGTCCCACACGACATCCTTGTCTCTAAATTGGAGAGACATCAATTTGATGGATGGACCACTTGGTGGGTAAAGAACTGGCTGGATGGCCGCATGCAAAGAGTTGTGGTCAATGGCTCAATGTCCAGCTGGAGACCAGTAACGAGTGGTGTCCCTCAGGGATCGGTGTTGGAACCGGTCTTGTTCAACATCTTTGTCGCTGACATGGACAGTGGAATTGAGTGTGCCCTCAGCAAGTTTGCCGATGACACCAAGCTGTGTGGTTTGGTTCAGTTGATACGCTGGAGGGAAGGAATGCTATCCAGAGGGACCTTGACACACTTATGAGGTGGGCTGATGCCAACCTTATGAAGTTCAATGATGCCAAGTGCAAGGTCCTACACCTGGGTTGGAGCAATCCCATGCATAGATATAGGCTGGCAGAGAAAGAATTTGCAGCAGCCCTGTGGAGAAGGACTTGGGGGTGTTGGTCAATGAGAAACTGAACATGAGTCAGCAGTGTGTGCTCGCAGCCCAGAAAGCCAGTCCTTTAGCATTAGTGCAAGAAATCTTTGCTGTCTTAAAGTACACATTATTAACAAACTTATTTTAGTGGTCAGTTCAGAAATCTGTCTGAAGTGACATCATTTATTAACCAGACTTTCACAGCTTGTGATTTTCTGCAGCTTTTTGTCACAATTTCATTTTATTTCCAAGTCATGATAAATTTAACACTGGATCAAAAGGAGATTTCTCTATGGTGTGAGGATTCCCTGTTCACCATTGCTTGCTGCCATCTGTGATTTAAGAAGTTTTAATGATGTGGTATAGTGCTCTTTTCTGTTATTTTTTTTAAGGTAGCATAAATCAAAGAAAAAGAACTTAGCATTTCTTTCATGGTTAGGACCTTTAGCTGGTATGATGTTGTCGTGGTTTAAACCCAGTCAGGTAACTCGTTCACTCACTCCCCCCCTTCTTTCCCTCCCCCTACTCCCGGAGGGACGGAGAGGAGAATCGAAAAGAATGCAACTCCCACGGGTTGAGATAAGAACAGTTTAGTAACTAAGGTATAACACAGATCACTACTGCTACCACCAGCAATAATAATGATAAAGGAAATAACAAGGGAAGAGAATACAACACCTCAGCACCAGCTGACCGATAACTTGCCCCCCCAGCCCGACCAAGCACCGACCGATACCTCCTCCAACCCTGCAGTCTCCCAGCCCTTCCGGCTCACTCCCAGTTACATCCTGGCCATGAGGTGCTGTGGTATGGAATACCTCTTTGGTCAGTTTGGATCAGGTGTCCTGTCTCTGCTTCCTGCTGGCTTCCCCTCCTCCCTGGCAGAGCATGAGGCTCACAAAGTCCTTGGCCAAACCAAAACATCATTGTTATCAGCTCTGTTCCCGAGCTGAAAGTCAAAACACTGCACTGCACCAGCTACCAAGAAGGGGAAAAATGACTGCTACTGCTGAACCCACGACAGATGTATCCATATAATAGCCACAATGATGACAAATATACCTCAATGTCTCGCTAGTATGGGAAAGATGCTGGTTGCTGGATAGTAGATGCAAAATAGTCAGAAAGTCTAAACTTATATCAAAAACAGACTGGAATCTAATCTAGAAAAAATAACATATTGGGAAAAGCAAATGTGATTTTAAAAATTAGATTAGACAAAGATAGTATTTTCCCTTCCTCTATTGCTTTCAGTAATATTATATTGTATTCACTGAGTGTGGAAAAATCAGTAACATCTGAAATATTAGAATATAAGCTAATGCAATGAGTCTAAGGCAGATTATTGGAGGGGGAGAAAGAAGACTAAGAAAGCAATATTTTCTCCCTAAAAGTCTTTTTATTGTGAAACCGAATGGGATCATTTTTTAGTAGGAATTTTTCAGAAATACTCATATGCAAGCAGTTTCTGGGAGGCAACTGATTTATGAACACAACAGATATAACTCATAAACAGCAATGTATTTGTGGCATACTAGCATATGCATAATTAATGACAAACATAAACAGGATGAGACTATTGTATAAAGTGATGAGTTATTGATGTTAAAGCATAGGAGGATCATTGTGAAAAGATTTCCTCAAAACTTCATGCATCGCTTACTGGTATATTTCAGCCATGGTGGAAGGAATAAACCCCCTGAAGCAGGCAGTGATAGAAGGTATAATCCCTGTAGTGTCAAAATATCACCTAGAACCCTGTTGATGTGTGGGGTTTTATGTATTCGGTTGCTGAATGACAAAAATAATTTGAACATTCAGCAAATAAAAACATTAAATTGCAACGTTTGACTCAGCCCAAGTTAATCTGTTTAATTTTAAGGCATTTGAATAATGTAGAACTAGACTTACCTAGAGGTTAAAAACTTTAGAAACAGGACAGTTGATCTTCCACATGTGCTTATGATTTGTTGAGATCTATTTCAACTACTGACATGAATTCTCTGAATGTACATAGAGAAAATATAGGCTATAAGACTTCAGATACACTTGCTGCAGAATAATCTAGTTCAACAGACTAGGGTTATCTCCTGAGAAACAACAAAAAAGGCATTTGGAATAGGACATCCTAAGCAAAAGGAATTGGTTGACTGAGCTGGTGACTAAAAGCGATGAACTAAGTGGGGTGAGGATGACTGAACCTACAATGTACATGTCAAGAGAACCTCATTCTGTCTTCTGGAGAAAACAAACATGTATCACTAATACATGAGGTAAAGTGAATCACTAATTAATAAAAAATACAGTGAGGCCCAGAAAATAAACAAGATATTTTTATTTTACTCACGGACAGACAAAGTAATTTGAGTTAAAAAGTAAACATAGCTGCACAGAAGTATCAAGCCAGTGGCTGCAGTAGGCTAGAAAAAAAATGTTACAAGTAATCCCTTCCCTGATACGACTCTTTCTGCATGACTTAAATTTCTGATACTTCCAATGTCTTCCTTGCTTATTTTCTATCTTAAATAAGAATCCTTCTGGCAGTATGCATCTGGCTTTCAAATGTAAATCAGACTTTATTAAGGTATCCTATATCAAAGATATCATTTCTCCTTTTAGAGGTGTTCTTCAGCAGTTTGTACCAGATTGTATCATTAACAGTTCCCTTTATTTCTTTCTGATCTTCAGTACTCTCAGTGCATTAAGCAGTGGCAGCCCCTGTTCACACACACAAAAAAAAGACACCAAATCTCTTAACTGTTTGTGTTATCTGTAGTCATTTTAAGACCACTTTAAGGTTCATTTCCCTGCTCTAACAGAATACTAGATTTCACTTGAAACAGACATTTTAGATTTAAAAGAAAGGCCTGGCTCTGAGGTATTTGAGTATGAAATTCATAGTTTCTCCTGTTTGGGTCATTTTGGGCTAACATAGCTAAAATGAGTCTCTCTTACACAATTAATAGATGATTTCTTCTCTATTCAGGATTCCCATGGACAGACCCAGCACGATATATTAATATCAGAGAAGTCCTACAACTATCTCTTTGCCTTTTGGTAAATTCAGTTTATACCAAAGAATACTTCTTTTTTTTTTTTTAAATCATATTTATACTCTTCCAAAAAAATAAGAGTTGAACTGAATAGTGTATGCCTGCTAGAACACTGTTGATTTTTACTGCTGGATATAGCTCCACAGCTTTGAACAGTGAATCAAACTCCTGAGATTTCTTGCTAGGCATTTTTTTCTTCTTTCTTGGATACTCTGAATATATGTATTTGAAATATTGATCTCACCTCAGAAGAAGTTTTTGTAAGAGCCCACAGTCTTCTCATTCTTCCTCCTCATTACTAGCTATTGAACAGACAGAATCTTAAAATCATGCATTTTTGTACAGAGTAACATGACAATGCAGCTGTACAGACTATTTATGTATTTGACTATTGATAAGGAGCTTAAGTTTCAGTTTGTGGAAGTGTTTTTTAAGATAGCGTTGGGAATACAACTTGCATTATAACTGATTACACAAACCTGTACAACCAAAAATTTCTCAGGTTCCCTCTGAGAGAAGAACTTGCAAATATTCTTCGCTAAAACCTTGACTGTTTAGCTAGACAGGATAACTGGCAGATGGGGAGAATGCTGGACTAGTTAGAACACTCAGGGTGTTTTCTTGCACCCACACAGTCAATAGAATTTTATACTTGTGTAAAACATTAACTTAGAAATCACCTACTGATGTTTGCTAACGAGCATCCCTAACTGAAACAAGTACCCATCGTCTTGCATCATGCTTTATCATTTGTACCTGCTGTTGGAGATACAGCACTTACTGATTAAGTAGAAATAGATCTGAGGTTACTGCATTTTTGGGGTTCGCATGTCGCTAGTATGGATTCCTAGGGACTAAAGAATTTTTGGCTTCAGTGGGAATTTTATCTGAAAGGAATGCAGTGCTATGTCTAGTGCGCTACACTGTTGTAAGTTGCCTTGCCCCATTTGTTAACAGAATTGTAGATGTATTTTGCAGGAGAGAGAGAGAAAACAGGTGAAAGAAATTCTTGGTGGGGAGAATGTGCCTCTCCAACTTGTTGAAAGACAGGAACATTGCATTGGATCTCAGTTCAATATTTGGTGAATTACAGAGAAGTGCTACCACTCCATCCTTTCAGATACTGCTGACGTTGTAAGAATGCATTATGACTAAAACATTTAGATTGCTTTCCTCTTTGTATTTGACAGGAAGTCATAGTAGATCACATTGATGATCACACATCCAAGATAAGACCACTACTGAAAATTATGGCTTTTGGTTTTATTTTTCATGACTACAGATAGTAGTCTGTAGCATAGACTATAAATTTTTTTAAAACTTTCTGCTTTACTCTAAAGGCTATGTTATTTCAAGCTGTTTACTGGGGAAAAATAAGCAATGTTTTCTATTAAGGCATGTGCTTCAGCAGACTAATTTCTCTATTTGAGCAGGGCCACTGTAGATTTCAGACTTACAGAATTATGTAATCATTTAGGTTGTATGATCATCAAGTTCAACCATTTACCTAGCACTGCCAAGTCCACCACTAAAACATGTAATCAGTTTGCTGAGCTAACTCCTACAAGGAAAATATTTGACGCTCAGACTGTCACATGTTTCCATGGAAACCATAACCTTTAAGCAGAAGCAATTTGGAGAGGAAGCTAAGCACGGTATTTCAGCTAAGAACACAATGGTCAGAAAACCTTGCTTTGTTCGAATGCATATATATAAATATACTATCCCTTGTCTATATAGAAATGGATGTTAACATAGTTAAATTGCATCTCAGCTGAAATTAGTATAATATAGCCTATAATGCTACAACTTAGAGTTCATATGCTTAATATTCAAAATAAGTAATTTAATGGAGTTCTGAGTACACCAAAGTTAAAGAATCCAATAAAGTAGTCTGCAAAAGACCTAAGTGATAAACTGTATTCAGGAAAAATTTGAGAAATCTACAAAGAAGATAAATAAGTATACAAGGACATGTAGTTAGGGCAGAAAAAGAGAAGAGAGAAATGGGAATTGTGAGAAGAGTGGGAGAGAGAGAGATAGCCATGAGAATGGGAAATTGCTTTAAAAGGGTATTAGATATTGACATCTATTTTCCTCTATGGACTAAAATAATAACATCTTAGTGAGTTTAGGGAGAAGAAATAGAAACCTCTATGTCTGTTACATAAACACTGCTTGAAATCTATTTTCCCTCTTTTTTGGTTTGTTTTTTGTTTTTTTTTTTTTTAACTCTCTTTTGTGCAGATCATTGTAGCATGAGCAATTTCACACAGAATTTAAACAAAAATAGTTTTTGACCCACAGTGGCCCAGTGGCAAAGTGGGGCTTGTTTGAGATCGTATATACGTATTTCCACATGGACACCTCCATCTGTAAAAAATAGGTCTTTATCTTGGATACCTAGACCCCTGTCAGATATGGTCAAAAGGTATTGACAAAGCTATTCTAAGCAAAACAATCATTGTTGTTGCACCACAGCAATCAAATATAGGGGAAAAGTCAGAAGACAAAGACAGCTGTAAAAATAACTATTAGCATCAGTCAGAAGCCTGATCTTCTGCTCGCTACAAATAGGTGGGGTTGTTTTTTCTCTGCTTCTACATTTTCAATTGTCTGTTTGAGAAAAAAAAAGGCATTAGGTTTTTTGTTGTTTGTTTTTTTTTTCCCACCAAACTTATCACACAGTATCACAGTATGCTAGAGATTGGAAGGGACCTCAAAAGATCATCTAGTCCAATCCCCCTGCCGGAGCAGGAACACCTAGATAATGTTACACAGGAATGTGTCCAGGCGGGTTATTTTACTACTGTATGATGGAATATGGGGCTAGATGAGAAACACTGATTCTGTTGGGAAAATAGTTTAGGGAGACTTTTGAATCACAGAAAAATGTTTTATGGTAGAAATAGCCAAGAACTTCTGAAGTCCTCAATGTCAAAATCTCAAAATAAACTGCCTATATCCATCTTAAATTAAAATAAAAACTGTAAGCTTTGCTTAGTTACCAGGTGAATTTTCTTCCTTCCAGGTTAAGTTATTACAGATTGAGTATTTGCTAACATACTGGCCAATTACAAATCAAGTTATTCTAAATCGTGATTGAATGGTCTTATTTTCTCTTTTCAGGGAAGTGGTACATATCTCTTGTTCCCTACTTCTCATGAGAAGTGCCAATAGATTTATTACTGTCACTGTTACACAAATGCCTCTCCATGCCAATTTTCAGAGATATGTGCATATTCATCTTCACTATTTTGGTAATTTTCTTCAGTAATATGCTTCTGTGGCTAATTATGCAAGTATTCTTTAATGAAGATGTTCTGAGAAATCACTTCTTCTAGATGTCTCAGGCACAGTTTATTCCCATTGCTCATCTAGCTGACATAAAACTGGCAATGACAGAAAAAAAAAACAAAAACCAAAACGAAAAATACTGAATGAGATTTTAGTAAGAAAACTGATTTCTAGGACAGAGAAGGTTTCTAGAAGAGGGAAGTAAGGCATAAGACCTAAATGGAGAGCTGGAGGTCTTGGGGTGATTAGAGAAGGCAACCTTGGTGCTATTCATCTCATGCCAGATGTAACAATTCCAACACAAAGAGTGACTATCTGAGCACAGTGTGTTTAAAGCACTGCCAATAAAAGTCCATGAAAATCAAAAAACCTGTACCAGGCTTTTCAGAGCCCATAGCTGTTCTTTGTATATAAACATATTAAAAGAAACATACATCAAATAAAATACTATGTTTAAGAAAGATATGAATTACAAGGGAATTAGCAAAGACGTTTTCAACTAAGTGTCTTCTTTATTCAGCCAGGTCTCTGAATATTACTCAGTCCCTGCAGATAGGTAAGAATGCAATAACTGTTAAGTATATGAACAATGTGTTATATTACTTGAATGCAGACGAACAAAATAAAACCAAACCTGTATACCAGATCTTAGTATTATACTGTGCAGAATTACCACATTAGCTAGGAAAATGCACATAAAAATGTAAAACTGGAAAATACTATAGGTGGGTTTTTCTATGGAAAGCTAACATCTCTGTAACACCTGAAACAGTGTGAGAAACATCATAGACAATGTGTCTGAAAAGCTTTTATTAAAAAAGACATGTTCATTGTATTCAAAGACGATTTCCTAAGGTGGAAAAGGAACGATTCATAGGAAAATAAGCTTTTAAAAGTGAAAAGAGGAGCTCTACATAAATTGCTAGAATCTTGGCTGAATCTTCATTTTTCATTTGAATGAGTTGAGAACTTAAGGAGCATTCCTTCATACTGATGATGTAAGTCAAAAGACATATCTAGCTTTTCTTCTTGAGCATTACTTAAATATTACCAATAATATACACAGAAAGAAAAGCAAATGCAAGGTTTAAAAACTCCAAGAAAAAGTTTTCTGCTGTGTCATTACCTCATGTGTCTTTCTTCAGTTAGTATATTAAGAAAACGGAAAGGCAAAGATGATTTCTGTCTCTGTCTTGCAGAGATGTTTTCTGTTTCTGTCTTTAACTCCTCTCTCCCTTGTTGCTATCAGTGAGGAGTTAGTGCAACTGGAGAAGCATACAGAATATTTTACTTGTTCTCATAAATCATTAACAAAATTTGAGCCATGTCCCAATTTTTTGATCATTAATTTTGTTTAGAAGCAGAACAACTGAACCACTGCTTGGATTTTCAAATACGAAGTTAAAAGAAATCTAGCAGTCAGGTTTCTAATTGAGCTACTATGCAAGGACAAAGGTGAGGTCATATCCTCACAAAATTCTTCCCATGTAGGTGGTGCTAATATTTTACTCTGGCTCAGCTGCAAATGTCTCTTACCAGCTTGAGGAAATGAGGAATATGTATAAGTATGATCTCACAATTATGAACTGCTTTCACAAATTTCACTATATCTTTCTGTCCTGGTTTAAGCCCAGCCGGTAACTCAGAACCATGCAGCTGCTCACTCACTCCCCCCATTCTTCCTCCCTCCAGCTCCTGGAGGGATGGGGAGGAGAAATGAAAGAATGTAACTCCCACGGGTTGAGATAAGAACAGTCCAGTAGCTAAGGTATAACACAAACCACTGCTGCTACCACCAATAATAATAATTATAAGGGAAATAACAAGGGAAGAGAATACAACTGCTCCCCACCTGCCAACTGATACCCAGTCTGACTGAGCAGTGATCTAGCCCTTCTGGGTAACTGCCCCCAGTTTATATAGTGGGCATGATGTACTGTGGTATGGAATACCTCTTTGGTTAGTTTGGGTCAGGTGTCCTGTCTGATTCCTCACAGCTTCCCCTCCTCCCTGGCAGAGCATGAGACTCAGAAAGTCCTTGGTCAGAGTAAACATTACTGAGCAGCAACTAAAAGCATCGGTGTTATCAGCACTCTTCCCAGGCTGAAAGTCAAAAACACAGCACTGCACCAGCTACTAAGAAGGAGAAAAATGACTGCTACTGCTGAACCCAGGACACTTTCATTCTCTTCTACTTTGATGTTTTAATAATATCCTGAACATGCATTCTGATCCCTTTCTAGATTGAAACATTACAGGTAAAACCATTATATTTTTGAAGGCTCTGACGGTATTGAGAATATATTTTAAGTAGAAAACCTAAATTTTTTGCCCTTCCTTAATTACAAGTGGGGAGAGTGGAACAGGAAAGGGATAAGAGACTGTCAGTCTTAGACTATTCTGACACATGGATATTTTAAAGCAGATAGATACATGAAAAACAAAATATAAAACTCCTAAGCACAAGAAACCATGAAATGATTATATTTGTTCAAAGGCTAGAACCTTTAGAGATTATGTGTAAGAAAGTATTTGTAATGATCCATAGCTCTCAATGATCCCATTTGATCCTGTTGCTAAACAAGATCTGGGGGTTTTGTATATCATGTCAGCTCCAAAAGGAAATTTATTGATGGGACTGTAGATTTAAGAATGATTTTTGTACAAGTGCTTTTCTTCATTTTCACACTTACAGCCTTTTCTTTTAAAGAAAAAAAAATCTACACTTTACAACTGTTTTTTTTTCTATTCCTTCTGAAGTTTTCATACATGTATTTACTTCCTCATGCACGCATTCCCCAGTGCTCTTCAGCTGTATGCTGTGAAAGCTCCGCTGTCCCACAGCATTTATAGTATTTAGCAGTTTTGGTTTATTCTCCATTCTTCAGCAATTTATAGTGATCTTAAATGCAAAAAAAAATGCAAGGTCCCATGGGATATGGTGCTACAATTGCTCCTATGCCTGCTTTGATAAGGTGGGAGAAAGGTTCATGATATGGGGCTTCAGATGGTGCGAAACATCCACTTCGCACACCCCAGTGGGTACAGAGGGCTGATAAGGCTGGGAACAGCTCTGGCTTCAGCTGCTGGATACAGTTTGTTCATCCTCCTGGAGAGCAGTTTTTGCCCTTCTGCCAGCGTCTAAAATCCAGCAGTAAATTTGTGTCTGTTCAGTGATGAATGGAGGTCAAAGTCTCTTTGTTTCAATAAGGTCTAGCCTAGCTTATAAATATCAAAATTTACATAAGTGGCAATGATCTGACATTCAGATGTTTAGTTTTTTCACTTAAGACAGGACTCTTTTCATTCCTTTTGTGGATCACTCGCAATTTTTTGCAACCGACACAATGGGAGCATGTTCTGATTTTGTGTGAAGATGTGGGGGAGATTTGTACTGCTACTCATTTGCTAAAGAACTTGCCAGCTATTTCTAGTCTAGTGTATTTCTAACTCTTCAAATTCAAA
This sequence comes from Pezoporus occidentalis, assembly GCF_034315485.1. Classification (NCBI taxonomy): domain Eukaryota; kingdom Metazoa; phylum Chordata; class Aves; order Psittaciformes; family Psittacidae; genus Pezoporus; species Pezoporus occidentalis. The sequence continues at coordinate 16,499,237 of NW_026914940.1, read as the reverse complement.
TTAATTCAGTTCATCCTGTCAAACAGTTCTTCCTGTCAAACAATTTAAAACATATCTTTGAGACCAGGCAGCTGCAGAACCGCAGTAGAAAAATAAATCATTTCAATTATGCTCAGACAGTTCAAGTCAGCAGTGAATAATGCAGTACTTGAGTATTTCTGCCTGTTTGATTACATGGAAAATATGTGTTCCATTGAATGATTCAGCTGGAGTCCAAAATCTGCTGCTGGCCAGCACCATACCTGCTATGTCTGATGCCCAATCACTTTCCGGAGTACAACAGTTGGTAAAACGAACAACCCAACTCATGCCATGCTCCTGGAAGCTGTATGAACCACCATATTTTGTTTTCATTTTGTGTTTACATCCTCATATGACAGCTATGCAATGTGCAAAGAGTATGCTTGGAGAGGGGAACTCAGTTAAATGAACTTTACAGTTAGGTCTGTTGCTACAGTCTTTAAAATTGACTTCCACTGAACTCAGAAAGAAAGATATTACAATCTCATAGTGACACAGAGATCCCTCCCAGTCTTTGGAGGTAAAGGTGAACAAAGAGGCTCTGTTGTCCTTTGTTTTAAAAAGAAGACATTTAATAAAGAAAGGTGTTGATGAGAGAAAACCACAAGGAAATTTAAGAGAGCAGAAAACAGTAGCATAGTGGAAAAGCCTGAATGCTCTAGGTTCAAGATACTGACTGAAAAAGACAGAAAGTTACTATAAAGTGGAAGTCTCCAATGTCAGAGTCTTATGACCAAGAAAAGAGGATTCTGACCACATTTGGTTTGTTTGTGTTGGGTTTTTGTTTGGTTTCATTTGAGTTTTTTGTTTGGTTTGGGTTGAGGGGTTTTGGTTTGGGGTTTCTTTTGGTTCTTTTTTTTTTGGTTTGGTTTTTTTGGGCTTGGGTTTGGGTGATATTTTTTTTGTTTGTTTGTTTTAAATGGGGATAAGCAAAACCAGAAGTGCTGAAATAGGCTTTTGCACTCAAAGTTTTGGTAGTAAGAGCAAGCCCATGTTTGTAAGGACACCAGAAATATCATAGTCTGACAAAGACTACAAAACCCCCTGAAAAATAAAGTGTGACACAAGATCTGATTACTTCATTGGTGTTACTGGAATTAAAATTTTACAGAGGTATTCTGTGAAACTCATATTCTTTCATGGTAAAAGACGTCAAAGAGATGAAAGGCTGACTTAAACCAAAAGTTTTTCCACAAAACAGGTAAGAAATTTGGGAAACTGCCTAATCTAGAGCCTTCTAACAGAGATTGTCTGTATCAAAGATTTAAAGAACTTTAAAACAGTATAATGCCATGAACCCCAGTGGAACTGAATAATCATGATAAAGAGCAGATTAAAAAATAGTGTTTTAATGATTTATCGTAATTGTCCAGCCATGAAAGTTCTATGAAATATATTCTCCAAAACAAATTTTCTAACAGGACTTGTGCAGTCCTTGTGCATGTATTTAAAAGATTATTATTAGTCAGATGATAAACAGAACATAGCAAAGGCATAGAAGAAGAGAACATGTCTTGTTTTTCCTGATCAAACTGACAGTTGACCTGTAGAGACAGTTATTATTGGGTGTCCAATCCCCAAATTAACATGGGATTATGTATTTTCCTTAAAGAATCTAGTTAAAAGATGAAGATTTCATTCATTAGAGGAGAGAGGAAACTAATGACAGTGGAATATATAGTAATTACCCTTCTGTCTTTAATTAAGAAGATGAAAATTGCAAATACTCTATGAAGTTGCGCGAAATTGTGCTATTAAATGCTGATCCTTTGGAAAAATTCACCCTATCCAAAACTGTCATGCATGCAAAAACTATTGTACAGGGCATGAAAATATCACCTCGCAAAATTAGAAGGTCACTTGTTGAAGGTTGCCATTGTGCAACATGCATTTTATGTGAGATACACTCCTTTTGGTTTCAGTCATTCCTAAAAACCACACAAGTTCCAACTAGTTACCTAGAACTACTAGTTTCCAACATAGCTTAACACTGATAGTGTTTAGACTTATGAAGTAATTTTTAAGTCTTGATAATTCCTAAAGCTACAGGCATCCAGACAAGTTGGCAGCCTGATCTCAAAAGACTGTACTGCAGGCAGCCACTCTAACACTACTTCTTGTTGTGCTTAATCTTTGCATAACAGCCTTGTGATTAGAGCATTTATCTCAGAAATAGAAGACTTAAGTTCTAGGCACACCTTAGCATTAAGACATTTCAGTGCACATACCAGTTAATCCGTAAATGAGTTTATAGGGCATTCTGAAAGATTATATCTAAACATACACAAAAGACACAGCCATGACATTTTAAATGAGCTGTGAAAGAGAATAACATGCAATTCCAAAAAATGCTGAGGTTCTGTAAACAAAGTATGATATTTAGCATGTAATTTTGAGACATTCTGGGAAGGAAAGAATTTTAACCACTTCGAGTATCTGAGGTGAGAAGGACTGGGTTTTATGTTTCATTTTACTCCTGCTGTAATGTTAGAAAACTTCTTCTGATAAACTCACAGTTAAAAACTTTTCTTAATTGTACTTTATCAGAGAGTAGTGTTTAACTGTGTGGCAGTCTCTAACATAGCAGGGATTCTGGGAAAAAAAATGAAGAGGAACCTTTCAGGTCAGAACTGTAGAAGGAAGAATTCTAGAGCTATGATGGGAGGAAAAAAAATTCTGTCATTCCGAAGGAAATAACTATATTCTTAGAATCTGAGTATAAATCCTACTATATTGGTTTACTCTTACAAAGATACGGATGTGAAGTAAGGATACCAAGTTTCCATTGTTAATTTCTTCTCCCAGATGGAACAACATCAGAAAAAAAGCTGTCGTCTAATAATTGAGGCCAACATGGTAGCAATATGTTAACTATGAAATTATTTCTGAAGCTACATAAAAAGCACATTACTGGTTTTCTAGCAGGTATTTAACAACAAAAAAATAATGAAACTAATAGCATACTGAAAGGTATAATCATCTGAGGATAGGTAAGACTCAAGAGAAGCTCATAAAGGCTCAAAGTTTACAAACTGGCACATTAAGGCAGTCCCAAAGAGCAAGTGAACCACCCATGAAGTGAATAGAGGTCGCTACAGGTATGGGGGCCTATGGTAATTCTGTATAGAGAGGTAAGGTATCATATTAAAGCCACATGAGGGTTTATTAGGGCCATAATAAGTACCATTTTATCTTGCTACTTTAAAGACACTGTCATTTTGCTTTAAGTACACCACAGAAGACCTAATTCAATATTTATTGTGTCACAAATAATTTATGAAACAACAGTTCCTAAGGATTTGTGTAATGTTGTAAGGTTGTAATCAAGGTCAGTTTTCTACCTTTCTTCTGCTGTTTTGTCATTCACTATTTCAACGTTCTTTTTCCCTTCAATGACATTCAAATTAACCTATAATTAGAAGTGCTAGGAGCACTCTATTCAGTTGTTTTTCATGCACAACAGTAGAAAAGAAAGAATTAGGCAGTTTCTAGCAACAAGTAAAAAAGTATTTTATTTAAGTAAATATAGGAAACAACTGAAAATATTTATAAAATATATATATATATATCTGACCTGTGGGATATGCAAAAAAGTTTCAGCTGCTGTCCAGGTAAGCCCATGTCCTGGGTTCATCAGTAGCAGTCATGTTTCCCCTTCTTGGTAGCAGGTGCAGTGCTGTGTTTTGACTTCCAGCCTGGGAACAGAGCTGGTAGCGATGTTTTGGTTTGGCCAAGGACTTTGTGAGCCTCATGCTCTGCCAGGGAGGAGGGGAAGCCAGCAGGAAGCAGAGACAGGACACCTGACCCAAACTGACCAAAGAGGTATTCCATACCACAGCACCTCATGCCCGGGAGGTAACTGGGAGTTAGCCGGAAGGGCTGGGAGACTGCAGGGTTGGAGGAGGTATCGGTCGGTGCTTGGTCGGGCTGAGGGGGAGCAAGTTATCGGTCAGCTGGTGCTGAGGTGTTGTATTCTCTTCCCTTGTTATTTCCTTTATCGTTATTATCATTGGTGGTAGCAGTAGTGATTTGTGTTATACCTTAGTTACTACACTGTTCTTATCTCAACCCGTGGGAGTTGCATTCTTTTCGATTCTCCTCTCCGTCCCTCCAAGAGCAGGGGGAGGGCAAGAAAAGGGAGGGAAGTGAGCGAACAAATTACCTGACTGGGTTTAAACCACGACAGCCCATTATCATCTGGCTGCTCTGATGTTGGGAAAATGGTGCCAGTAGCCTGGAGTTAGAGGGTAAGAAAGCCATGCAGCTGGGATGACTGTCTAGGGAAGGAGGCACTGACAAGACGGTTGGAAAAGGGAGGCAAATCCTCGGCCTCTGGAGGCAGATCCTGTCAGCTGAGAAGGAAATGTGTCCGTTCAAGAAAGATGTTGTGTCACCCAGGTAAATAGTCCACTGTGGAGAGTGGCATCCAGTACCTAAGGGAATTAGATAGAACATGCTTGGGAAAAAGGCAAACCCACTTATGGGATTGCTTTTTCTCAAGGAACAGGGTGCACTTGGTGGGTAATGTGAGAGGATAAGGAAAGCCAGTGTGTACCTCAAGGGGATTTGGTTTTGGTTGAGAATAGCCAACAACATAAATTGTTTTATGTTAATTGCCATATAACGCTGTGTATTATCACTTCTATGACAACTATATATCTATTAATGCGCTGCATGCCTTGCAGAGTGATCTCCACCACACCAGATTTGAGGGTCTGAATCTTACTCTATTTTGATAGCCTTATCAAGGATATTTCAGTAAAAATCACCCGTATTAATGGAGAATGAGCTTGGATGAAACCAGACAAGTGCAGAGGTGATGGAATCAGAACTGGCTTCAGTATGCAACAATCCAACAACAAACATCATCTTTCCTGTACTGGAAGACTGTTGTGAAAGGTGAAGCCCAAAGTCATGGGCTGAATGAACTCAACAGACGTTTTTCAGGGATAGCCCATAGACTAAGGGGGTCTATGAGAGTGATATCTGTGTGTATATATCAAAAGACAGGAAATGTGATGGTGTGTTGGAAAATGTGGGACCTTGGGCATGACATAAATGGTATGTCCCAGTTTGCCAAGTATGAGTTTGAACAGTTTGGCTGGGATAGAATTAATTTTCTTCCTGTAGTAGCTGGTAGAGTGCTGTGTTTCAGCTTTAGTCTGAGAGTAAGGCTGATAACACACTGATGTTTTAGTTGTTGTTAAGTAACGTTTACCCTGATCAAGAACTTGTTAGTCTGTCAAGCTCTGCTAGTGAGGAGGGGCACAAGAAGCCAGGAGGGAGCAGAGATAGGGCACTTGACCAAAACTAGACAGAGGGGTATTTGATATTACAGTTACTATTATTACTATAGTATTTTACTTTATTTCAACTATTAAACTGGGGGAAGCGAGCAAGCAGCTGTGGAGTAGGTAGTTGGTGGCTGAGGCTAAATCAAAATGGGATCAAAACAAAAAGAAAAAGAAAGAAATTTGTTTTTACTGTGTACTTTTGGACTGACTTTAATTATCAACCACCCATATAAAGTTCAAAGGGGCCCTGCTGTCCTTTGGAAAAGTGAACAAAGGAGAAGAGAGAAGGTGCCTTAAGAACTGTCCCAGATGACAACCACATTGAAGCACCAACATGATTACAATTGCTAAAGTAAGTTAGAACACAAGTATTCCGGTTGTTTTTAACAAAACACTTTGTGAACTATATAGTAACAGTTAAAACAGATCATAAATAAAGGGGTTTTTGCTTTATTCCAGCCACCAAGGAGCTGATCAATAAGAATTAATTGGCTGGTTGGTTGTAGGGGGTTTGGTTTTTTTTTGTTGTTTGTTTTTTTTTTTAGCTGTTGTTTAAAAATCCTTTTGTCATTCATGTTATAATTATTTTTGAGGAATGTTAACTCTGTGCTATGAATGTGTTCATAGTAACAGAACACCCTTCTGTCCTTTTAGTCCATGTGGTAAGGATGTACCTCTTTATGCTAGAAAGTTCTGTCTTCCTTTATGTTTTTTCTGTGCACAGAAGGTGGCTAAGAGTTGTGGGGAAAAAGCAATATGTAATTAAAGTCAATTCCATAACTATTCTCCCTACTCTGACCATACTACTTAGCATTGGTAGCTTGTAGTGCATCCAGTTAATATTGTGAAAGTGATGTTAACTGACCCTCAAGTCTGCTAGGAATCCTGCAATGTCTGCTATGTTTTTCACAGGAAATGAGAAAGAAATGGTAATTCCCTTAAGATTATATTTTGCCAGAGAATAGCTTGCATTTTATATTACAAGAAAAAAAAAATATTGTTTTCTATAAGACACTTACTTTTCCAAATAACAGAGGTCTGCTTCAAGTAGAAGGGAAAAGGATTTATCATAATGAAAATTATTAAGCAACTGGAATGCTGGGGTTGTTATTAGCTTCCTTCATAACAAAGAAAATGATTCTTCAGCCAATCCTGTCTCAGTGAGGCATTTGTTCAGCCTAGAGGGTTCCAGCTCCTCCATCCTCTATTCCTTTTATCAAACAACTGAGAAAACAGCTTAACCAGTTCAATCAAGTTAAAATTTGAAACTATATTTTAAGTGCAAACAGCTGTAATTGTCATGTGTTGGAATTTGCTGTGGGATTTCTATAGAAAAGAACCATTCAAAGTATATTTGCAAAGGAAGATTCTACATGAGGTGATGGTACAAATTCATATACGTAGCAATGTGCGGTACAGTATCTTGGCCCAGCCACTAGGTTTCAACTATTCCTATTTTGCTCGTTATATGAAACTTCAGATTCTTTAATCATTCATGTTCTTTAAATGTTCTTGTGATATCTTTATCATTTAAAATATTAATATAACTTTGTTTTCAATATATTTTATATGTGAATATATTTATAGATGTATATTTACAGAGAATTTATGTTTTCTCTCTGGGATAATTATACTATATTTTCCAGATAATAACATCTGCTCAATTTATTTTCTTAATGTTCATTGAGCCTTGAATTTTACATTAATATTACCATACTTTTCCAAAGTATATTGTTTCACATGACATTTTCAAAGAATAAGGAAAATCCAAAGCTACCTAACTTAAAAATGGAGGATAGATTTCATTTGTCACTTTGACAAATGAATCATTTTAAGCCCTGAATCCATTCCCTGTATGATCAACACTGCAAATCAGCATTCACTGTGTCCCTATGAATGTTTCTTCTTTGTTGCATGCAGGTTCTAAATAACATTTTACTAGAGCACATAGCTTGATGGATAAAATTTTATTTTTAGCTTCAAAAGGGCTAAGTACTTTTAGAAACAAGGAGAAAAGGTAAAGCTTTGATTTTCTAGAAAATCATTGTTAATTTGTCCATTATGAAGAATTATTGACTTGCAGTCTTCATGTTTGAAGTCGATATAGTCTCTATTTGTCTCAAGACCATATGTTGTCAAAAGCATCTAATTAGTCTGACTGACACAAATAATACTAGATAGCTAGTAAAACAATATTTTTTTGGTTTTACAATACTTTTCCATTGTCATTTTTAATATGAATACTATTTGCAAAAAGACCAGTATAAGAAAGTAAGAGACTGAGATTCAGCCAAGAAGCTGACCTATTCTAAGTTAATATTCTCATTTTCAATTTATTATGAACATATTATGCCATCACCAGTTTTGTTCTTTTGCACTCAAACTTCCTTTAAATCCTTTCTATGAATGCATTCATATTAATAATTACATGTCTGCAAACTCAGTGCAGGAAAAATGCATTCTGTTACTGTCTGCCAAAACTGACTACTCATGTACTCAGTGATTATCTAAGTCATATTATCTGTTGGCTGACAGGATGACCTTATTTCTATATAATTTCACTGCTGAGATATAATTTAATCAACTAATCTTGTTTAATGAAAAAATCTTAAATGTACTGTTAGCCTAAAACTCATTTTCTACAAACATCATTTCAAACAAGACTTAGGTCTCATAAATTATTGATGGAAAAGAATAACTGATGACATAAAAGGCCACTTAGTTCATTGAAATGTTTGTGAGGAAGTTTTCACTCTTCTAATAATTTTAATTGAAAGGAAACTCAAGAAATATAGACGGACAATAAAAAAAAGAAGGAGCTTTTCTATTCAAAAAAGTAAAAAAAAAAATAAAAAAAAATAAAAGATCAAACGTAATATAATGTGGCAGCATATTCCCCATCCTACGATAACAGTCCCTCAACCAATATTTCTACATAAACCTCTCAAAGAGGTTTTGATTTTTTCATGTCCTCCTTGCTTGTACAGCAGTATTTCTCTTCCAACTTGAAAAATTCTCTGCCTCATGTTTTCCATCCTCAAAAAAGAAATAGGTAATAAATATGCCTAGCAAATGGCTCAGATGATGTAAGCTCCTTCAACTGTTTTGTGAAACAAAGGTAGAGTGACTTAGTGTTTCTCCTGTAAGGAAGTGAGAAGCAGGGTTAATCTACCAGCTTTAACACATTGGCTGGCAAAATTTGGAAGAGCTGGCTAATATAGTGAAGTTCATTCCTTACTAACAGCCTTTTTGCCCAGCCACTTGAGAAAAAGTGAGAAGCACACACTGCCTCTCAGTCTTTTGGTAAATCAGATGGTACGTTATGTTTCAGCTGATATCTTAAATAGAATGACTTTCATGAGTATCGTTTGCTGGCTCACTCTAGGGAATATAAGAGAGAAATAAATAAAACCATTTTACAGTTTTAGTATTGCCGTCTAACAGCCTACCTGTTTTCGATATGGGAATCATCCACTTTCATAAATCCTCATAGCATTCAAAGAAAGAAACTTGACATTCCCCAGTTTAACATCTTTCTTCATCCAGAGATGGTAGCTTTGGGATAAATAGCCCTTGATGGATTTTTCCTCAATGATTATTTCTGACTGCTTTTAAAGAGCTAATAAACTTTGAAAATTCATAGATTTTTGTGGCATAAATCCCAGTATGCAAGGAAATCGTTCACTTTACTTTCTTTGAACTTGTCACCTTCTAGTGTTATCTGATGGCTCACTAACTGTTTTGTGTCTCCATGTCACACTGTTTTATGGGTATCAGAAACATTCTTTTTCCTTACACACCTTTGCAAAGCTGAAGAGTCATAGTCTGCTTAGCTGTTTCTTAGGAGAAGTTATGTATTTGATCATCCTGATGGTCTTTTTATTTTTTAAATTTGATTATGTTATTTCTGGTAAGGGGACAATATGACTGGATAGTATTAAAGAAGTGGACTCCTGTTGCTTTGAATAATATTCTAGTGGTCTTCATATTTATCTTAATTTTGTTACATAGACTTAAACCAGCTTGCACAATTGGCTCCATATATTCTGTACGAATACTTCTTGTATGAACAATAAACTATACCAAAACTGGTGAGAAGCTTGAGAAATAGACATGGTAATTTGAGTGGAGCCTTATATACTAAGAAAATTACCTAATCTGCATACTATATAAATGCCATCAATCCTAAAAAGGCAGAAGGAAGGTGGATGATCTTTTTTCAGACAGATGTCAGTGAATATGTAAAGAATTTACATGTCAAGACAAATACATACATATATCCTGCCTTTAAAATACAGGATTAGATTAATGTTGCATGATGTTTTATTTGATGACAGATAAATGGGTACAGCAACTACTAGTAGATACCTGAAAAGACTAAAATGAGAAAGAAGTGTAACAGCTTTCGAGAAAGAGAAATTTTTGCTTCAAATCTTTCTTGGTAAGTTTTAGCCTCTGCTGCATTGTTTCTTTTTTTTTCTTCCAGTGTTCATCAGTAGTGTGCCTTGAATCTGACCCTTATATCTAGCACTCAAGATATCCCAGACTGTTTGTTATCCTACCATTTCACCAATAAATCAGCCAAGGAGGTAAATTCTATACATTGAAGCATTCCCTCAATATAGGGCTCAGGCCGAGATTTCCCAGCTTCTTCTCCTAAAGTATCTGCTTTCCTTCTCCTCCTTTCAGATTCCAAATTCTAAAACCATTTTTTTTCTTTTTCCCTAAACTACATCTGGAAGAAATAGAGAAATGTCTTACTTCTCTCTTTGTGTGACAAGCTTTAAGTTATGCTTGCTTCTTATGATATCAAGTGTCAGAATGGAAATAGGAATACTGGGAAGAAGTGGAGTTTAGCACGAAGCAGATCTTTAAGCAAGAAGTAGTAGTGGCATCAGTAAACTCACCTCTAAGAGGTTAATTACTGAAGTGTTTTTTATGGACAATGCAGCCTATTTATTTATTTTTTTTTTTAAATAAATAGGGGAAGTTAATATTGGGGAGCATTTACTTTGGGAATTATAGGAGAAAATAAAGACTTGTTCAGAGAAAGGCAGCAGAAAACCTATAGGGATGTTTCTCTGGACAAACTCATTAGCCAGAGAAAATAATTTGAGTTTAGTGTGTAATTAATTTTCTGTTCCTCTCTGTGGTAGGATCCCAGAACTCAAAAAAATACATAAAAAAGCGCAAGGTACCATGGAGGGCTTTGTATAGAGATATAGAACAGCATATGCATAGTTTAGAAAATTAGAGCTATTTCTTGTTGATTTGTTGCTAAATCTAAGGACAAGTCTATGCAGAAGCTGACCTTGGTGTAAATTTCTAGGCTATGTAAGGCTTTAATTCTACCAGTACAAAGTGAAGTATGAAGACTCAGTTTGAATGAGGAAAAAAAGGTATGTTATATTCCTTCTCATTCATGCCTGTGCTTTTCCAGACTTCCATCAGGGATGCTAATTTGTGTTAATTGATGCAGGTTTTTTCCTGTTTGTGATATCAGTCGTTGTGAACCTCCTTGCCAATCAAAAAGAATCATAATAGGCTATAATGGAAACTTTTCTAAGAATAGCCAGCCACTGCTGCAGTTAATATCAGTTGCATTTTCCTATCACATATGCTTCTTCATGGTGAACTAAAAGCTAAAAAAAAAATTGCCAGGAGCATTGACATCAAGAGCAATTTCACAAATTCAGAGAGAAAAATAAACAGCGTATTGTTAGTGTATAGAACATAGTGCTGAAATGGCATGAAAAGCAAACCAAAACACAGGAGATGATTTGTAAACTTGGGCTACTTTATATGAAGAAATAACGTCACTGAAACTTTTCAAGTGATTGAATAATACATTAAAACCTAAGTTCACAGTTCAGGTAGAAATAAAAGTTCTGGTAGGATTTGGTAGCTTTTCTTGCTTGTTTTTCCCCTTTTTCCTATATATATTAGTTCTGTGTATTGGAGACAACATATTTTTCTCACTTTCTGGCAACTGGCAATTTCAAGAAGACTGTTACCTTCCAGGGAAGTTTTTAACGAACCCATGGCGTATGTGTATCCTCTGCCTAAATGGCATTGACATGGATGCCACTGTGGTATTGAAAAGCACTGTACAATTTTACAGTTCCTGCCTTCCCTGCACAGGTGCACGGTATCTCCCTGTGTGTGATATCAAATCTTTAGTTCAGTTCTGGCATGTGGCGAGTTGAAAAGAAAAATACATTCACCAAAGGGAAGATGTGTTCTCCCTTTTCCTAAAGCTCCTTTCCTGGGTTCAGGACAGATGTATCAGTTCATATCCTTAGAACTGCCATTGCAAAGACAGCCCTTGATCACAAGTCCAGTTCATAATCCTGCTCCAATAGCAGCAGCATGACCATAACACCTTATAGATATGCTTGGCCTGCCTAATGCAAGTTTTTAGTTGAAAATCATCCCCTTTCCCTGAAATACAAATTCTGTCATTCAAAAAAATCTTTTCCACCATTTCCCTGTAACAGTGATATTTCCCACTTAAATTAGCCTAGGTTTTAGGCAGGAATTTAGGACTGGCTTTGCATCTTTCTGGACTCAAAAGGAAATAAAAATCCGTCTTGGAGACACCTTAAACGGAGTTATTCCCTGAGCACAAGTATCTTTAAAATATACTATTCTTCTCAGAACCAGAAGTTAAGGTTACAAGTTAGTATAAAAACCATTGCCTCTCTGCAGCTCTATAGAGAAACTAAGATGTCACCAGCGAATGCAAGTCAGTAATAGAACAAAATGCTGTGTTCCAGCCACTCACCTATAACCCCTCTAAAAGTCGTGCAAAGAAGCTGTAAAAAAAGTAAAAAAAAATAATGCAAGCGCTGAAACAAGACAGTCTGAGTTACTTTTTTAGCAAGCAAAGCTGCAAGGGCTTGGGAATCCTTAGGTGTTTTTTGTCCTTGACCTATATAAATGCTGGACTCAAGAACTGCTTTTCATAACAGCATGACATCAGATGATACAAACTAATGATCTGACAACATTAGTCAAGTTTTTTTTTTGCTTTTTTGTTGTTTTCTTTTTGTGTTTAAGGTTGTACATCCAGACATAACAGTTCTGTTGGGGAAATGATTGAAGGTGCATAGACACTCACACCCCTTGGAACAGCTGTTATAGCAGGAGAAAAGATTTTGAACTCTCCAACCCTGATTGGTTTACATAGTTAGAGGAGGAACATGTGAAATGGTAGGGATCGTGAGAGAGGAAGAGTGGACTGGATGAGGTCAAAGAAGCTGCCAGATCTTTGCCCTCACTGCTGGAAAATTTTTCAGCTGCTAGGAGCAAGGAAAATAACTAATCAGCTGCCTACACCTGCACAAGTCCCAGAGAAGCCTGTGGGGCTGCCATCTTGCAAAAAAGATTATGGCTTGAAGACCCTCTCATTAACCATAAAAAAAGTTGTAAAGTGAAAGTGGCTGAAAGTCTTCCAGTCAAAAATCTTTTTGTTACAACATACTGAGACCAGCGCTGAGGTGAAGGACCTGGGGTGTTGGTTTGATGAGAAGCTCAACATGACCCAGTACTGTGCTGGGCTGCCATCAGAAGTGTGAACAAAAGGTAGAGGGAGGTGATTCTCCCCCTCTACTCCACTCTCATGAGACCCCACCTGTAGCGCTGTGTTCAGCTCTGGGGCCCCCCAGCATAAGAAGGTCATGGGCCTGTTAGAGTCAGTCCAGAAGAGGGCCCCAAAGATGATCAGAGGGCTGGAGCACTTATATGAAGACAGGCTGAAAGAGCTGGAATTGTTCAGCCTGGAGAAGAGAAGACTGGGGAGATGCTGGAGAAGCCTTCCAGTACTTAAAGGGGGCCCACAAGAAATCTGGCTGAAGGACTTTTTACAAGCACATGTAGTGATAGGGACAAGGGGGAATGGCTTTAAACAGAAAGAGGGTAGATTTAGATATCAGGAAGAAATTCTTCCCAGTGAGGGTGGTGAGACACTGGCACAGGTTGCCCAGAGAAGCTCTGGCTGCCCCATCCCTGGCAATGTTCAAGGTCAGGTTGGACAGGGCTTTGAGCAACCTGGTCTGGTGGAAGGTGTCCCTGCCAAGGCCAGGGAGTTTGGATCTGGATGATCTTTAAGGTCCTTTCCAACCCAAACCGTTCTATGTTTCTATGAAAAAAAATTGACATACATTTAGAGGAATGTGTCACCAGAGCTGATCACTGTTTTCTTGCCTTGGGCAGTACTGGCAGGCAGAATAAAATAAATAAAATAAAATAAAATAAAATAAAATAAAATAAAAAGTGTTTGCAAGCTATCGTTTAAATGTACTTGCCCTTTCAAGAAACCAGAAGACTGGGATGTCTAGAGATGTCCAATAGACTGTGTTGTGGTGCCCTGTTTTCTGATTCCTGCTTGCTGGTGTCAGCACCTGTGTCCTGGGTTCAGCTGTAGCAGTCGTTTTTCTCCTTCTGCTGCAGCTGAACCCAGAAGAACTTGTGAATGAAGGACACTGAAATCTGCTGTAAAGTTTTTACTGAACTGATTGTACTTTAGACTTCAGATATCTAGAGGGTGTACTAAATTTGAGATTATATTAACTGTAAAAATCTACAAGTGAATCCATACTTCCACTTGGCAATCTTCTTGGTGATAGCAGCTTTTAACTCAACGTGGGAATTGCAGAGAATTTGAGTGGGCATGATCCAAAAGTATAGCCGGCTATATGGGAAGCAGCAAGGAGTAAATTATAAACTTTGCATTTTCATGTAGAATATGCCAGTAGTCAGCGAGGTCTGAGGGTTGATTGTGGCCCATCAGTCAAGGAATATTGAAAAATCTTAAGTCAAGAAGTCATAAAAGAGAAAAGAAGATAAAATACTTCATGTTTTGAAATGGAGTCATATCTTCAGGTGTAAAACTCAGTTTACTGGCAGTTGATGGTCTGCAAAGCCTCATAAATCATATAAGGACAACGAAAATCCGTCCTGCCCAAATCAAATAACAACAAAGCAGCATGAGGTCTTGCACAAGACAGTAAATAAAGCTGAATTTGAAGGACCCATCAGCTTACTTCAAAGTAAGGATAAAATAGTTAAACCAAGAACTTATTCAGAAAAATTACACATATGCTTGTAGAAACATGCCAGTCTTTGATCTGCCATCCTTTGAGATAAAGCATCACAAATGCAGAAATTATTTTGCAATTTTTCCATGCCCAGAGATAAACTTACTAAGGACAATGTCACACGTTTCTTCCTAAACTTGAATGTGATCAACTCAATAAACACAGAGGCAGTATCAAGGAGTTAAATAAGCTTTAAAGTGCAGTCTAGTAGAACTTTAATATTTATTTCATATGGGTATATATGCTGTCAGACTCAGTACATATTAAAATCAAATTTTGAATGTGATACTTCAGCCCATCCAAATAAAGAAGTGTGGTTCTGCATGTCTATCAGATGTCATTTTCAAAGACCAAACTCACCTAATATATTTAAGAGACAAGAATTCCTATGTAGTTCTTTGTCATTAGTACAATTTACAGCTGTTAAGCAAATGAGCAGTGAAGTCTGCAGTAAGCAGACAAGCAGAAACACAAACTACTATGGTGATCATTAAGGCTCCCAGCTCTACATAAAAAGCTGACTAGACAATACCTAGAAGTACCTAGAAGTGTGACTAGCAGGTCAAAGATGATCCTGCCTCTCTTGCTCTTGTGAGACCCCACTTGGAGTATTGTGTGCAGTTCTGGTGTCCTCAACATCAAAAGGACATGGAGCTGTTGAAGCAAGTCCAGAGGAGGTCACGAGGATGATCAGGGGACTGGAGCACCTCCCGTATGAAGAGAGGCTGAGAAAGTTAAGGCTGTTCAGCCTGGAGAAGAGAAGGCTACGTGGAGACCTCCTAGCAGCCTTCCAGTATCTGAAGGGGGCCTATAAGGATGCTGGGGAAGGACTCTTCATCAGGGACTGTAGTGACAGGACAAGGGGTGACAGGTTCAAACTTAAACAGGGGAAGTTTAGGTTAGATGTAAGGAAGAAGTTCTTTACTGTGACGGTGGTGAGGCACTGGGATGGGTTGCCCAAAGAAGTGGCAAATTCTACATCCCTGGCAGTGTTCAAGGCCAGGTTGGACAGAGTCTTGTACGGCATGATCTAGGGTGAGATGTACCTGCACACGGAGGGGGAATTTGGAACTAGACGATGTTAATGTCCCTTCCAACCCTAACCAGTCTATGATTCTAAGTGATTTAGAGAAGTAGCATATATACTCATTTCATGGGTTCAAGCTGGATGACAGAAAACTGACGTCTCTGTCATCAATTTAATGTCCATAGGACAGAGGCATTACAGAAAGTTCAGGAGAAGATTAAATTTTGTGCATAGAGGTTTTTTTGAAACATCTTTGACTGATCCATGGAGACAACTGCTTACATAAGAACATTACTTGGCACTGTTTATGAAATGACACTGAAGTGCTACTCTGTAAGGCAATCAGTGCTCAGATTGACACCAATATGCCAGTTGCCATTCAAGTATATGCACCCAGAGAAGATTTCAGAGCTTCTGTGTAGGTCAGAAATCCTCTCATATGCAAGACAATTTCTGAATGAATTATACCCAGATTGAGAACTACTTACTATGCTGTCTGTCACAAAAAGTGTGCAAAGGCTGAGAAAGCTGGGGCTGTTCAGCCTGGAGAAAAGAAGGCTGCTTGGAGACCTCCTAGCAGCCTTCCAGTATCTGAAGGGGGCCTATAGGGATGCTGGAGAGGGACTCTTCATTAGGGACTGTAGTGATAGGACAAGGGGTAACGGGTTCAAACTTAAACAGGGGAAGTTTAGATTAGATATTAGGAGGGAATTCTTTCCTGTTAGGGTGGTGAGGCACTGGAACGGGTTGCCCAGGGAGTTTGTGAATGCTCCATCCCTGGCAGTGTTCAAGGCCAGGTTGAACGAAGCCTTGGGTGATATGGTTTAGTGTGAGGTGTCCCTGCCCATGGCAGGGGGGCTGGAACTAGATGATCTTAAGGTCCTTTCCAGCCCTAACTATTCTATGATTCTATGAAATGGAGAAGACTGTAGTGTGGTGTCATGCTTTAAGCCTAGCTGGCAACCCAGGACATGTCGTCACGTCATAATCTAGGCAAAGCAATACCATAGAGAATGTCTCATGTATACTGCATCATATTTTGATTTAGCGTCAAAAATATTTGCAAATATTTGTTATCTCCAATACCAAAATATGGGGTTTAGGTACTGCATAGAACTGCAGTGAAACATACCTCAAAACCAAGGGATGAATTTTTACTTCTAGTGGGATCTAATTCTGCACCCAAGATAATTTTATGAAACATAGAAAGATAATGTAATTTCATCTTCACATAATTTTTTTTTTTGTGAGGTTTACTTCAGAAAGCATGATGGGCAATGGAACATAGTGGGCTACAGAAGATGCTATGGTACTCTGATAGTACAGAAGGTTTGTTTATGGTAAAAGAAAAATTATACAGAGAATATAGAAAAAAGCAGCACCAATATCAAATCAAAGTGTCTACTTGCCTCATAGTGAATTCATAAAGCAAGAACTTGAGCTGTATGCAGAGTTGTAACTAGGTTTGAAACTACAAAGTTTGAATAACCGAAAGGAAATGTAATCATATTGCAAGACTGATGAAGTGTAAGAAAGCTGCTGGCATTTTGGTGAGCACTTATGTGGTTATTTTTTCCAAAACTCATTGCATCGACAATGCAGCTCAGCATAATTGGCCATTCCTGAGCTAAAGGCTGCTTTTGCATGATTGTGTCTTTAAATAATCCTGAATTAGACATAAAATAGCGCTCTGTTACCACTTACCAAGTTTGCCAGTTGGAGCCATTAAAAATGGCAGTAATGTTGCTGCTCCCCTTTTTAAAGAGATTTATGGTGTGCTGATGACAAATGTCATTTTACACCAAGGTATAATAATTGTTCAGCTGATGAGAAATTTCTTATCCATGATACGAAATGAATTGATTTCTAATGGGTAAATTATCTCCTTTTTTTTTATCTATGTATTTTCTGTTCAGAGAGTTTAGAACTATTCTTTTCACTCTAGCCTTCAGAGAATATAAGCTTGCATTTAGTTGGCAAAGACCTGCAGAAACAAAGGCAAGAGAGACCTTCTAAGAGTTAGAATTAAAAAAAAAATGCAAGAGACAAGAGTCATTAGGAGAGCCATAACTGCTATAGAAAAGAGATGGGGCCAGAAAGAATCTGACTAAAGACATTTTTTCCCAGTTTTGTGGTGCATGACCCATATTCTGGGTCCATATAAAAAACAAATACCTGGGAGCTGATATGGGACTTAAATTTCCAAATAATGCTGAAATAGGAGTATACAGGAACTATTTAGAGATGTAATTATACACAGATTTTATTTTATCCTTGTCTCCATATGATAAAAACTCAAACAGGGAATAAGCTCTGTTGCATATAAGAAAAAAAACCAAAACCATACTAAAGCTTTGTTTCAACATATGATGTCAAGGGAATGAATGATGCAGTACAGAAATAACTGGATCAGGACCCAGATGTTCATATCAATTAAATGTATTGTTTGAATAGCTCAGCTTACTGAATAATTTACTTAATGTATTTAATGGCTAAATAGTTTTCATTGACAAGCTGTTTTTCTCAGATTTTGGTGCCCAGCTGTCCCCAGTGTATGCAGTTCAGATCACCCTAGGTATCCCTTCAGAAGCAGTACAACTAAGGAAGAACCCAATTTTACTTAAGCTAACAACTTTTTGTCTCCATATATATTTTCCCTTTTGCATGTGCTGTGTTTGAATGCAATAGATTGGAAACCAAAAATACCTTTTTCACAGACTTTGTGCTTGGCGTACAGAAAGTGTATCTGTGGGTTTAGTTTTGCAAGGAGGAAGCCTCATACCTGTTTGAAACCTCTCTCTGTTCATTGGCTGTCAGAACGCATTTACATAACAGCAACATCAAAAAAGCCTGAAGGCACGGCAATAACATATCAAATCCCCAAATGAGGAATCTTTTTTTTAAGATGCTCATCCATATTGTTAAATACCTTTCATAGACATCTCTGACACATGAGTCTTTTTTATCAGTTGAAGATCTACATCAATATTTATACTTAAGAGAGCAAAAGGGAGAAATAGAGGAATCATTTATATGGAAAATACAGATATAGAAATTGGAAAAAAATCATGATAAGCAAGACAACAGATGCATGATGCTACTACTGCTGCAAGTAGCCAGGAAAACATGCCTTTCTATCTGATAGCAGAATAAACATGGAAATAACAAGATGAATCATCAGCGTGGAAAACAGTTGAACAAGAGGTAAGGACTCCTTTATGCAAAACAACAACAAAATAAACAAAATAAGTAACATGCAGTCACATGATTTGTTGCCTTTGAGAAATAACAATTAAAAAAAACAAACAACCCCAAGGTAGTCTTATTCTAGACAACAATAGAATTCTGGAAATGGGGTACACAGGCTCCCCAGCTTTGTAGGGAAACAAAAAAAGAGAAGATTACAATGGAGAAACATTGCAATCACAGTAGGGAAACAAAGCTGCAGCTTTCTGCCATGGTTAGTAAACATTGTTAATCGTGAGTAGTAATCACAACACACATACTTTCTCAACACAGTTGCAGTGTGTATTTTTATTTACACTGGTAAAAAACAATGCTGCAGTAGACTTTTTGTTTTTATCACAGTGAAAAGACACCTGTGAGTATAGAATGGGAAAAAAGTAGGAAAAATCAGTTAAAGAAATCAACTATGGCTTTTATTGAAAAAAAAATGAGAGGTCTCAAATTAGATAGGACCATAATGTTAAAGCCAGAGTATCTCACTCTTTGTCAATTTCTATTAAACATTTATGTTTTGGTTATTTTGTTAGTTTTAGATGAAGGACAAAAAAAATAAAGAGATATCCTACATGTAAGTTTTTATTTACTTTAGCCAGTTTACACATTTATTCATGATCATAATAAGCAGTTTAAAAAAAACAAAGCTATTAAAGAACAGGTTGATCATAATTTATGAATAATTTTGTTACACAGATTATAGTTTAAGGGATTATAAGGACATAGTTCTACTAGTCAGCCTCTTCTTCCTTCTCCCTTCACCAATTAATTCATAAAAAACAAACTCCTTCTGCCTCTTCTCATCCCCCGCCATACACACAGTTATCACCCATTCACGTGTCCTAGCTCAAGTTGGATGTGGTGAAGTGAAATTGCATAAATCCAGGTTCAGATTGTTTTAAAATGAAATGAAACTTCACCCTAAATTATCAATACTGCAAACAGAACAAGTGTAATATCAGTATTGCCAAATTCCTCTTTATTGATTGGCATAATAACTTTGTTCGTCAGTTTAGTCTACTTTGAGTGCTTTCATCTCCATTTGAACAGTTTCAGGTGGTACAAATATATCTGTTTAACATTTCTGCCAGCCCATCTTGGCCAGGAATTAATACTACATCTAAGAACATGACCTATAACTCTTCATCAGGGGCTATAGAGATAGGACAATGGGGAATGGGTTCAAACTAAAACAGGGGAAGTTCAGAAGGTTAGGTGCAAGGAAGTTCTTTACTGTGATGAGGCACTTTACTGTGGTGAGGCACTGGAACAGGTTGCCCAAAGAAGTGGTAAATGCTCCATCCCTGGCATGTTCAAGGCCAGGTTGGACATAGCCTTCTTGGATGAGATGGTCTAGGGTGAGGCATCTCTGCCCATGGCAGCGGGGTTGGAAGTAGATGATCTTAAAGTCCTTTCTAACCCAAACCACTCCGTGATTCTATGACATGGAGAATTCTAATCCAAAATATTATTCTTTTATGTAGTCATACAGGCCTACAGATGCCTCAACTCTTATTTATTTATTATAACATAAAATATTCTTAGGCATCTATAATTGTGCCTCATAACATCAATAGAAATATCCCAGCTTTGAAAGGTCCAGTGTTTAATTAGCACTTCATCTTCACAGGGATTCATAATCCCTTCTTGTGGAGCTTAAACTGATAGGCATCTCAGAGCACACTTTAAAGTTCAATATCTCACAGCACTCAATGATACATGTCTTTTTGTCAATATCCTTATATATCATGTTATGTTATCCTTATGTATCATGCTATGTTACGTTATATTATGCTATGTTATATATGTTATAATGTTACACAGCTTGGCCATATCAGAGCTGGGCCTTGAATCCTCGCAGCACAGGGAGCTAAACCTCTCAAGCATGCTGGGGGGGGCTACAGCTGGGATTGCAGAAAGAAGGGCACAGTGTCAAAAACCCCACCAAGTCATCTAGAGTGTCAAGGTGAAGCTACTCATGGATCAACACACAATTTTCATGCTGCTGTTGCAGGACTCCATAATGATCACAATGACCTGGTGGAATCGTCACCCCATTTGCTGAAGTGAAAGGATCCCCAAAATGTCTCCAAACCCTAATGTTTCACTTTAAGCTAGAACTGCACAAATATTTAAATGGAGAAAAGAATCTGCAAGCAGAACCAGAAAAGTTGTACTTTCTTCATCGCTACATATTCAGCCCTTCCCTCTGGTCATGAGTGAATGGAACAACTCTCTGACCCAAACCAAATCCTAAATAAACCCTTCCAGATTCCCCCAAAGGTATTTTGTTTGTTTGCTTGCTTGCTTGGGTTTTTGTTTTTTGGGTTTTTTTACCATTCTAAGACACTTTATTATGAATTACCTTTTAGTCTTCATAAATGTTGTAGATAGCAAGTGTCCTACACCAAGCATGCTCAGTTATTGCAAAAACCTCCTTTCATAAACTTACCCTAGACTTTTGTAACAGGCTATCTGGTATTTATCCAGAAACTGAAAGTGAAATCCATATTTCTATTACCTATCATGCTGTATTTCAAAGGAAAGAAATGAGTTTTTCTCAGATATTTAGGAAAAAGGGAGTTGTAAAAGTTTTCTTTCAAGACTGTGGATAGAAGTATTGTATTTAGCCTTGAACAGCTCTTTTCACCTCAAAGACCAGTCACTATCCTGAGTGCCTTTTATCAACTGCCTTTAACTGCACTGATGTTTTGTAGATCTTACTGCAAGGTGCTACTTCTCCCCTGCACTGCAGAGGTGTTTTGGTACGTAAAATTGTGTTCCATACTGCAGTATGGCTAAACTGATGCTGAAGTTGTGACTCTCTCTCACAATGCTCAATCTAGTCCCAGGCCCAGGTTGCGCTGCACTGCTAAATTTCTTTCACCTCCAAGTACTACTGATAAAGGTGCTCTTGGGAACACTTTAGAAAGTTAAAATTACCTATGTTTTCTTCCCACAGTGAAACGCACAATTACTCTCACAAGGCTTCAGTTACAGTCTCAGATTGACTGTATGTATTTCCAACATAATTTCCCAATATTTTGGGGTTTGATTATGGATATATAAATCTGTGCTTTTCTACTCTTGTATTTCAATTTTATTCAGCTTCACCAGTCCATATCTCATTAAAAATGTATATACTTGCTTGTTTTGCTCTTTTGCATGCTGTCTCTCTTTTTCTTCTTTTTCTTCTTTTAAAAAATAAATATTTGCCTACAGTAATATGTGATAGGTCAACCAGGGTTTAAAAAGGTTTTTACTTGTAGTAATTTTTTAGGAACTTTTATTTTAGAAACGTGTTTAGGATTTTCTTCATTTTAGAGAAGCAACAATACTTTTTGGCACAGGATGACAAGCCAGGTAAATATAAAGAGCTTCTGCATGCACTCATATTTTCTTAGGAAGTAGTGCTTGACTTTAAAAAGAGATTTTTGCTTGCTTGCTTTTTATTATCTCATTCTTAGTATTAATGACATAGGTTTAAAAGTAACCATGTGCTAACCCAGAAGAATGATGGATTAGATATCAAGGTAAGGTACAGTGGACATGAAGGACTCAGACTGTGATATGGAAAATCTTGGTTAACCTTGCAAATTGTGAAGAGTTTTGCTGAGTACTGACAAACTTTCAGCTGATGAGCTAAAGACAGATCACTAAAACTTGGGTGTGTTATTTGTCATAGGATGGCTATGAGCTTCTCCATTATGTGACTACAGCCAAGGAAAGTAAATGAGATTTAAGATTTGAAGACAGAAGGTATTTCCAGGAGAAATGAGAATGTTATTGCACAGGACTGTGCTGAAATCTTGTTGGGATATTGCATAGATAAAATCTGCCAGCAGATATAGGGAAAGAACAGCTAAAATGAAAATAAAAATGTAGAAACTCTCTTCTAAAAAAAAAATAAAGAAAGAAATCCTAAAAGCCTTGGCTTACTTAGGTAGAAGAAAGAGGAGAGGAAATATCAGTACTGTTTGTTTAGACACTGAAACATCAGGCAAGAGGAGACCTATCAAATCTAAAGGATAAAGTTGTCAAAAGAAGACAAAAAGTGTAATGTGAGCATGAATAAATTTATGTTTCTAATTAGTAATTTGTAACCATCAGAACAGTCAAGTATTGGAACAAATTTTCATTCAGAGTGATGAAGGACAAAAATCCTACTACCTTCTAAAATGAAGATTAAGAAATGCAGAAAAAGACTTATACAATATGTCTGCCTTCAATAACAGAGAGCTTAAGTCAGTGACTTCTTTCCTTGAGTACCCAAGTACAAATATATTTTTTAATTTTAAAGTCAAAGAAATTGCATTTTGGTCCTATAAATCAAATTTTAATATTTAGCTATTTTATGACTACACATATTTCCTTTAGAAAAGTCATTACTTTGTAAGATATTTAGAAGCTCTTGCAGCAGCTACCAATAATATTAACTGCCTTTGATTGATACTCTGAAAATGACCACATAGTACATATTAGTTGAAGCCATTTCCATCTAATTATCACTATGACATTTTCCAGGATAACACTACTTGACATTTACAGTGAAATGTGCTATTGTTTCCTTATGCTCATTTTCTTTATAGCCATTTTAGTCTGCCGTCACAGTAAGACACACACTGTATGTGAACTTTCAGTTGTACAGTAATTTCCTTTAAATTTGATAACTTTTGCAGTAATCTTTGGTATTGGGAAGGCCAGAATTTTTGTTAAATCTAGCCCTCTGTCAAGTACTGTTTCAGTTTCTCAGTATGCGTACAGAAGTTTTGTTTATGTAAATTACTACCACTGCACTGAAGATGACATATTAAAAGGATAATATGAGAGAGAGAAGCAGTTCTGGATTCTGCTGAGTGCTACAAATAGAAAAAAAGAGAACTCATTTAAAATTTAAAAAAACGCGTATGACCTCAGAGTTAATCAGTCTTTCTAGAATGTATATAATTTCACTTCTTCTTCCTCAATTTTAAGGACCAAAAATAAAGATTCTGTCCACACGTAATAGTTTGAGGGACTGCAGATGTGTGACTAGTTTTTTTTATGGGGCTTTGTTAACGATGTTTTTATTTACTTGGTGAACAGCTTCATTTTGCACTTCAGAAGAAAAATAAATATCTGTAAATGTACAAGTGCACCACAAAGTTTGCTTCTTTCAGCAATCACTTCTATATAATTTGAAAGCATCAATTTCCTTACATATTTTTGTGTGTAACATAAAAGAATTCCCAACCTTTTAATATAGGGACGTAGATGTAGCTTGATATCTTATGTACACTGTTGTTCCGGTTTTATTCTAAAATTTGTGCAGCACTTATATATTTACCTATACTAATCTGTTTTCTTCTTGAAGAGAAACCCAGAACTGAGCTGGGTTACACATGAGCTGCAAGGAATCCTGTTATTGTGCAATTATTAGCATTATATCAACAAAGCTCTTGGGTGTCCTGTCCCATACCAAGGTCCCCAGTATAAAAACGCTGGATGCAGTATCTGTCAAAGGGGCAGTAATTGGCCCCAAGTTTTCCAGCAGAAGAATAGCATATTACAGGCTGTTTCTTGCTGCTGCTTTTTTCCTTTGGGATGTCATGAGATATTTTCAGTCATAATCCATCACTGGCAATTGCTATCTCTTTCTGTATGTGTGATATACAGACACAAGCAATGTTGTAGAAATAGAGGAGACAATGCAAACCCCAGTAGAATAAATTTTGACTAAGAGTATCTGCTAGCACAAGCCTGGCAGTTATAGCCTCAATAAAAGCTTTCTTCCTTTCTCACAAAAATTCATTACCCATCCTTGCAAGTCCCAGAAACCCCATGGGTCTTTCAGAGTGTGGAATTATCATCCATGCTTTGTAAATCATATATGCAGCCCCATATAGGCACCCACCTATATCTTCTATGAAAATGTGTTTTGTCATTAAATATAAGGTTTTCTTAGCCCCCATTATTTTACTGAAATAAAAGTCTAATATCTTAGAAACAGCTGGTGATTTTCTATGTGCTTCTCTTTAATTGTTTTGTAGTCTAGCCTGTTGATCAATCATTTACTCATTCTAATGTGCATGTTTTAACTGCAGCTTTGGAGAATTCAGCTGGAAATTGTATAATTAAATCCTTCAGAACCCATTATATTATATTTTTATTACTAACCAGGTAGTATAAACAATACTTTTAAATATATTTGTAAGTGATATTTTAATAATAAATTAGTCTTGTTACAAGCAAAACATAAGATGTTAAGCCAGATAATCAATACATCAAACATGAGTCTGAGCCAAGAATACTCTTCAGGCATTCTGCTACAATAGTTTGCTGGGTGTTAGATGGAATGAACTCTTTTGATATTGAAACAACAGATATTTTTGGAAGGATTTTAGTTTGGTTTTTTTTTATTTGCTTGCTTCCCCCCCTACAGTGAACATAAATAGTTTATTAATTTGACAGTTAAGAAAGAAATTCACCTCTGAGAAATTGCACTGCTTTAGATGATGCTTTTACTTAAATAATTAGAAATTCAGATGTGGAGGCTAATACCCACTTAAGTTTATTCTTCCCTAGCTAATTAATTAAATTCAATTGCAATATGAAAATACCACAATTCTGACAATTCTGACAATATCTCACTCTGTTGTCATGCCTTGCTCCTTTCTTGTCTTACTGCCGTATCACAGCCATTTCCCAACTCTTCTCTGTTCTCTTCTTACCCTTAGCTCCCCAGTTGTCTTATGCACTCATACAAGCGTGTCTTTCCAGTAGGTGACCCAGACTTACAGAGCCACCAAGACCTGACTGTCAGAATACCGTCTTTTCTGCTAATCAGTTTCTGTGCAACTGACCCATTTTATCCTCTTTCCCCTCTATTTTAGCATGTTATTCCTCTTCAAAGCACCTTTACTCTTTCCTCTCTGGGAAGGGTTTGGATTTCTGATTTCACTAACTTCTACATGTGGTTTATTTATTGACTCAACTCTAGTATAGAAATTCCAAAACATAATTAAAAATATGGATAGAACTGAAATTGAAATCTGATTCATGGAAAGGTGCTAAACACCGTTACAAAACAGTTATACAGTGGTGTATGCCTCTTAATATTTGACCATTAAGAAAACTTTTCAGAAGGGGAACAGTGATTAAAATTTCTAAAATTAACACAAACATATAAAAAAAAACAAACCAAAAAACCAAAAACCAACCAAAACTGAAAAATGCTGCTTTTAACCTGAAGAAATTATAAGATTAAGCTCCAAGAAAATTATTTCAGGGAGATACCAGCAAATAGTGTCTGGGTGCATTGGGGTGTCTGAGTTTTGTTTTCCTCAGTGTGAACCTGCACTCTTGGGGCCATCTGATGGCTTTAGAGTTAACTTTCACTAACTGTTTTCTGATGTCAATGGATGACAAAGTCTTCTGCAATAACAGACCTAGAGTTTCTGTTGGAGAACAGGTGTAAATATTTTAAGGTACCTTTCAAAAGCAGGGTAAAGAGCAATTTAAACATATATCATAGCTGTGGAAATTGTCATTTATGATTCATTAGCTTTGAAAAAGTTTCAGGACTGTAAAAAGCTACCTTTTGATAGTAGACAGTCCAATGACTGTTAGGTTTTCCTATCATAGATTGGATGGATGTTTTTTGCTTGCATGCCTGCACAAAGTTATTTCAGTTGATAATGAACAGACTAGCTGAGGGTGCTGCTGACTGGCTGACAGCATATGAGCTGCAAGGTTTGAGTATCTCCCTAGTGGTGAGCTCATTGATAGGATCAGTATGCAGCTTGCCAGTTGCTTTTGTGTAATTTTTAAACATATGTTAGGAAGAGGTCAAGAAGATGTTGATTTCATTAAACCTAGGGCAACTGCAGGTATGGAGATACCTGGATGCTTGGTCCATCACCTTTGTACTTGTCTTGGGCATCTCCCCTGCACCATCCTCCTGAGTGAAGGGTGGATTTGACTTGTGTGGTGAGGACAAGTGGTTTTGTTTCTCATCCTGCACAAGCTTCAGTGATCAAGAAAATCAGTTATCCTCAACATCCAGCAAATGATTATATGATTTGCTTGCCTCATACCTTTTCTGGTTTCTTAACCTTTTTGTGCTATACTTGTATCTGTCCCTCTCTGTCCCATGAGCATGCAACCTGCTCCCATTTACTTCTTTCCCCTTTGATCCCAGCCTTGCTGCACCCATACCCAAATTTGATTTTTGTGGCACTGCTGCCTGGGTGACCTTCACAGTGCATTGCTGGCACAGTTACCCTGCCACTGCTGGTGTTGGGCGGTTGCACTCCCTGAAGGGTACAACTCTCCTCTTGGGGTCTGTGAGGCTCAGGTCTTTCCTGCATAGCTTCCCTTGCGCACCAGTGAGATGCAGATGTCCTTCACGGTGCTGTCTGGGTCTGTTGCTTGTCATGTCCAACTGTTTTCTATGCCCTTTTGAGTCAGCTTAACCTCAGCCAGCACCTGGACAGTGGCCAAATCATGTGCCTGCAGCCTAACTGCAATCCTTCAATCTTCTACATTTACATGTTAAATATTATTCTACCATTATGTTATATGTAAATATAATGATTTCTGATGCAGTTTAAGTGCTGGATGTAAAAAAATGTCATTCTTTCCTTTTTCTAGTAGATTTCTTTCCTGTTATTAATCATGTTACTGTTTTTTTTAACATAATAAACAAAAAAATGTTTATTTTTGGTTTTGCATTTCAATGAGATAATATATTTTTGGGAAGACATAGTGTACTGCTTTTCCATTCTGTTCTTAAAATCTCACAAACAATTGCTGTCTGCCTTACTGTGTTGAAACACCACCTCTCTTGAGAGCATGGTCACGTGCTGGAGGACTCTATCTTTGACATTCAGTCTGCAGTAACCTCTCCTGAGATGCGTATTTCAAATCTTTTCTTTTAAAACAGGCAGTAAAGGTGTTACTTTTAATATAATGACCTACAGGTGCAGACCCTCTGGAGGGTTAAAACTTTCATTCAGTGTAAGGGAGTAAAAACCCACATATATTGCCAACAAGATGCAAGCCCCAATCTCAAAGGCTTTAAACTATGCTGGAGTTGCAGTCTGTTTTTGTGTATGAGTTTTGCAGAAAAGGAGTAAAACTTTACAGGGCAAGAGGAGTTTGACAGAACTGACTGACTCTTTACCATAGTGTTTCAGACACTCTTTTTTCACAGCTCATAGGATTAATTCTCTAGACACATTGAATAGTATCTGGATGACATGCAGAAATAGTACAAGGAAGCAGGTTGTCTCTTTCGTCTCACTCTCCTTCATTTCACCTAGGCTTCACAAGGCCATTATCCTTACAGGGTGTTTTTCCCTTTGTTTCCTCACTCCCAGTTGTTTAGAAAATATGTGTTTTGTAAATAAAGGTGTGGGAAAATTTGGACATCATGGTGGTGTTTCATAGAAAATTCTTGCAACTAGTAGGTTACCACTTCAGAGAGATGAGTGGCAGCTGCTCTTCCTCCAGTCATTTCAGAATAGACAGCACTCATAACTAATTTTTGACAGATTTAATTTTATACATTTGTTTGTTGAGTGTACGTGTGTTTGAGCATGTTCTGAGAAATAGCTGGGTTCCTCTGGATCCAGTGAAATTTAGAAAGGAGATAATCACCTGGCTGCTTAGGATAGAGAACTTCTGAGTAAGTACATAGTTAAAACTCCTGGGAGTAATAACTTCTAAGCAGGGAGGCATCCATCTACTTAGATATATCCTGTATTGTACAAAGCAGCTAAGCAGGAGCTTTTGATATTGAAGTAATTAGCTTAAGAACCTGAATTCTACCTAACCCTTGCTTGGAAACTTATTTCATTTATTTAAATTTGCCCAGTGTGTCTATTAAACTGATTTGCTATCAACATTCCTGAGAATTTGTCGAGACTCCTACAGCACAAAACAAAAGCAAATATGATATAAGATACAAGCATTTGTAAATGCTGCTGTCAATGACTGAGAAACAGTACATGAAACACTGGAGAAGAAAAATAACTTGGAATTAGAACAGTTAAGATGTTTTATCTGCTGTTCAATGACTGATTGTCCAAAGTGCATTAGCAACATAAAGCCAGCTGCGAAGCGTATATTGTAGCTGGGTGAGCATATTGTGGGAGTATGAAGCTTTGCTTTTCCCACTAATTAGTAATGTAAAAAGAAAAGAGGGGAGCAATCTTAAGACTGAATTAATCAGGAACATGTGGAACTGTGTGCCAAGAACCAGTATTAATCAACAAAATGTCCTGGAATAGTGCTAAGCATTAGAAAATGAGTGCAGTGCAGTGTTATATATCAAGGTTTACAATGATAAATGAACATTTAATGGGAACTCTTTTACTAGATTAAGCTCCGAGAGGAGTAGCCAACCTGAGGGTGTTCACTGGAATACCTTATTTCTTTTTTATAGTATACGACTTTACACGGCACTGTAGTAGAGCAAATGTTTATTAATCTATTTACTGACCTCAGTGAAGATCATCAGTATACAGTTCCTGCAGTGTACCAGAAATCTTACTTTCCATAGTCAATCTTGAGGTAGTTTATTGATCACAGTTCACCAAATAGTAGTGGGGAGAGAGAGAAGACAGTGTGTGCTTAAAGGATGATGCATTTCTTCATCTGCATAAAGGGCATCTTCTAGTAAAGACCATTTTATTCCTTTAGTGGAAGAGCTAGTTCATGTTAGAAACTTTTTCACAGAGTTGTGGAATATATATATATGCTAGGCAATATCAGGTAAAGGTATTAAGCTTAAAAGTGAAAAGGTCTAAAGGTACCTACCTGTAAGCATATTAAGCTATAAAGCTTTCAGTGCCCTTACTCTCCTAACTCAAACTGCTCTGTTGTGCTTGGGGACTGCTTGAATGATGTCAGCCCGTAATCACTATAACCTAAAATGTAGCAAACTACAGGTCTTTCAAATGTCTTTTTCTAATACACTCTTTGTATTCTAGTTTGCTAAGTGACCCTCCGTTATCTTGCACATCTGAAGTGAAGTTTTCTCTAGGGTAGCTAGACTTAAGGTCTTAAAGGTAACATTTATGGCCAAATGCTATTAGTCTGAGGAAAGCTTCTAACCACATTATATGTTTGTGAGTTGTATGTTTCTTGTCACAAGATGTCCCAACTAGTGCATTTTCCCTTGGCAATCTGGCTGTTCTGGAATACTGGAATATATACAATAAAGCTTGTGTGATAGAAGACATATCTAAGAATACACACACACCCCCCCTTCCTTCTACCCAGATTTTCACAATATTTTTTAAAAGTAACTGATGGATTTTGCTAGATTATTTTTCTCTTCCTCCCATATTTTTCCATTTATTATTTCCATTTTCATATTTGCATTTTTGAATTCTTGACTTCGCTAAGAGAAACTTTCTGAACTTCAGAAGGAATCACAATTTTATTGTTGCAGTTATTAAAAAAAGTGAATGTATTAAATATGAAAGCTTTTAATAAAACTTTAAAAGTTCTACGTATAAATTTTAATTAATTTAGGCATGAAGAATTATAGTTACAGCTGAGGTACTTCATTTTATCACTCCTGTCTAAGGAATGGTTTATGAACAGCTTATATGCCAGTTAACCCATGATTGTATTCCTACAAAGGCGGACGATCAGCAACAAGGATGTGTGGTTTACTGGCCTAAAGAAGAGCCTAAAATTTTAGATATCCTGTATATTGACCTGCTGAGCTACTGGCTCATGGTGACAATTTTCTGACAGTATTTCATGTTATGTCAAAGCTAAGTACCTCACTTCCACTGCACAAAAGTAAATATTTTAATTCAGGGATATCAATAAGTTTTCATTGAAAATGCTGTAAATTGTATCTAACATCTGAACAAAAAACTGTTACAGGGTCTGCTTTTGCAATAGCTTGTAGTTGCACTGTAATGGACAATAAACACTTCAGATATTGCATTATAAGAAGAGATTAATAAAAATAAAAAAATTTGTCTAAATAATAACAATTCTAATTTTATTTTGTGACTCATACTAGATCAGGGAAACAAACACACAGTTAAATTACCCTCAGTTATTTTGTGTTTACTATTTTCATAGTAAATTCTTCATTTTTTTATTGGAATACATCTTAAAAAAAGAAAGAGCTAGAGAAACATCTCTAGGTTTGCAAAAGAGGCTGGGTGGAAACTCATTAATTCAATAGCTATGAATGTGTGTTTCTGTTGCCAGAAAAGTGAAACCTTTTTTGAGACTTCTTGTTTTCTGGAAGGGTGAGAACCTGGACTACCTGTCTGTTGAGGGACTCTTGCACTAAGTGGTTATGAGAAAAAACAGAAGCTAGCTCCCAATTTAATTACTTCTCAATTTTTTTACGTTGTCTGTGTTCTGCATTGCACAGGTTAGATCAATAATTATCCTTCCAGAAAGGCATATTTCTATATAGGGAGTAAAAAAAGTGCAGGTTGTTTTTTTTTTTGTTTTTTTTTTTTCCTGTTTCTTTCTAGATTCCATAAATCTAACTTTGTCACCACCAAGAGCAAAGAGTTCTGAACATGTTAGAAAAAATAGTTTGGATATTTTTTTAAATTTCCCATTTTCATTTTAGTGAAAACTACGATCAGTTCAAGTCATATTTGATGTATACAAAAAGGCACTTTTTTCAGTGTTAAATGACTCACTGAAAAAAGTGTTCACTTAGCTTTAAAGTTAACTACTAGTTCTAAGCTATGTTTTGAAATATATATTACCAGATGTCTGCACAGGTGTGTAGACGATCAATATCAGTGTGAAATTAGTTGTACATTAAGGACCTGCATTGGAAGAACACAGCTGCACCAGCTGTGAGGCTGTTCTACTTCAGATTGCACATCTGAAGTTATGGATGAGAGATTTGGGGTCTTTTTATGCTAGTGTATTCTTTTATGATGTTAACATTATCAATTAACGCTTTAAAAGTAAGAGAAAAACGTTCACTTCTCTGGTGCATTGTACTTTGCTTCTTGTATTGCAGAAATTAAGCAAGTAATGAGATTGTCAAAATGTGAGGTAACCTGCTGTTGTCTTAATACCAGAACAATAGGATATGTTTATTTTGGTTAAAATTTACAAAACAATTTTAATATGCAAACAAATTTGCAATTCTGTTGTGAGAGCCAGAGGGATTTAACTGCAAATTTCAGATTTACCACTCTCTTTGGTGGATTCATTCTCAATGATACATGTTCCTTAAGGCTTTGTCTTCCTGAAAACCATACAATCTGGAACTCTGAAAGGCCTTTGATTTGAGCTTTGTATTAACATAGCAGATATATGGACAACATTAGGAAAGTCATCATGGTTAAGATAACTGTTCTTAAATTAAATTATTTTAGTGGCATCAAACAGATCTCCTGAACCAGAGATAAGAAACTGTCAGAGTTTCTGATAATTATTTTTTGATAGATTTCAAAGAATTATAACTCATTTCTTTGGCATGCCCAAAACTTCCAGGACTGAAACCAATTAAAGACATTTTTCAGTGAAATTTCCTTGGGAAAAAATGAAATAAAATCACGTGTGTTTGTTCAGATAGTTTAATAAGAAGACAGATCACAGTTTATTCCAGTCTTGGATGCTGAATTGGGATCTTTTTGTTGGATTGGAGATATTTCCACTTTACTATATGGCAATGTTGGTAGTAGTGGAGCTACTAAACATTTACTGTGCAACACAGTTTATTTTGTCCTATGTTGTGGAAAAGATTTACAGACATATAAAGTTTGTTTTGATTAGCTGAGGCAGCTATTAAAGAAACAAATCCATTTCCTCATTCTATGTTTCATACCATTATATTCTTCCTTAAATATTTTATATATTCTATATTTCTTATTTCTTATTCTCAGTTATTATTTCTTATATGTATATATTATTATATTTTCTTATATTTTATTTTCTTAATAATCCCAAACTCACCATTTTCATGGGATACTAAAAAAGAAAGACAAGAAAAGTCCCGTGAAACAAAACAGGAGTTTTATAGTTCTCTTAAAATCTATAGGAGGAAGGTAAATCAGCGTAAACAATCAACGCAACAGTCAATCCAGACTAAAAGAACAACGAAAGCACTCTTTTTTTTTGTCCTATCACAGCACACTGTATCTTGTGCTATGCACAGAGACGGTGTGTGCACATGTGTAGAAATATAAAAAGGCCTGGCTGTGTCTCATTTCTACTACATGACACCATTTTTTACAGGCCTTTTATGGGAAACTGTGAAAAATTCTTTGAGTCCTCACGTTGCCTGTTGAGTCAAAAAAGTAAAAAAATCTTCACAGTCTCTTAAAAGGGAAATTTGTTCATAAAGGGTAAAATATTTTAACCTCAAAATTCAAAGAATTTTTTCTTTCATTTTTTCTTTTTTTTCAAGATACCTGTAGGAAACGATATCTCTAAGAATTACACTATTAATTACACTATTGCATATCAAATGTAAAACTCAAATGCACTTGAATTTCTGAGCCTTGAAACTTCTTTCCCAGAAATTACCATACTCGTACTAAGCTGACATAAGCTTTACTTTCTTCTTGTCTTCATTTTTCTCCTATATTGGTTATTTTACGTGGTCAAATAAACTGTGTATCTTTTCTATTCAGCTTAAACTTTTGGTTCTGTTTTACAACTGGATTTTTTCCAAAGGATTAATAATTTTTATGTTTTAAAAATGTATACCTTTAACCTAAAAAACCTTTTAAAAAACCCTAAAAAACATCCTGAAAAAACAGATGACAGATCCATTTTGTAGATGCACCAACTATATTCCGATTGGAATCAGAGGAATTATATTCACTTCCCTATGCTGCATAGCTATAATTGAGTCAACTTTCTAGAAAATAAGATTTATATAGGGGATGAAGTAAAATTCTATTGATAATTAGGAAGCTGTGTTGTTTTTTTTTTTTTGGTTGAGTAAAACACCACAATTTGTGTTGAGCCTGTTGAACTGAAATTTGGAACTTATAATTTTCCACTAAGCAAGTTAAAAATACTGCCAAAAAGTTATTATGGGGGAAGAGGCATATATTTATAATTGTAGTCTTATTGTATTGAAGTCTTATACATTTCAAGGTTTAGGTCTTGAAATAGCATTAATATAATGAAAACCCATATAGGCGTGCATGGTAAAAAAACATTTTGTGATAGCCGAAGTGTTTCTCTCTAATAGTGTGAAGCTATTGAAAAGATTAATGATCAAAAATGGTACCACAGAGTTGATGCATTAATCAAACCTCAGATCTCTCACTTCCTGAAATTCTGCTTCCTATGAATAACCATCCATAGGACAAACATTCCATACTGACCTTTCACTAGTATTTATGGGTCATTTAACACTTAACCTATTCCTGGACTGTAGCCACTCCTAAATTTTAAAACCTGCATTTATTAACCTAATGCAGTTATACCTATGTTAGAGGAAGCTTACTGAGATTTAATTTAACTGAAAAAAACCTCCATAGAATAGAATAGTAAATAGCTATTTTTCAGTATATGTAAATTAAAAATAACCATGGAGAGAAAAAGACAGCCAAAGTCATTTATTGATTCTTAGACATCTTAAAAAACATGTTGGTGAAAGTGAGATGGAAAGAGTCTTTGCTTCTTTTCTTTTCTTTTCTTTTCTTTTCTTTTCTTTTCTTTTCTTTTCTTTTCTTTTCTTTTCTTTTCTTTTCTTTTCTTTTCTTTTCTTTTCTTTTCTTTTCTTTTCTTTTTTCTTTTCTTTTCTTTTCTTTTCTTTTCTTTTCTTTTCTTTTCTTTTCTTTTCTTTTCTTTTCTTTTCTTTTCTTTTCTTTTCTTTTCTTTTCTTTTCTTTTCTTTTCTTTTCTTTTCTTTTCTTTTCTTTTCTTTTCTTTTCTTTTCTTTTCTTTTCTTTTCTTTTCTTTTCTTTTCTTTTCTTTTCTTTTCTTTTCTTTTCTTTTCTTTTCTTTTCTTTTCTTTTCTTTTCTTTTCTTTTCTTTTCTTTTCTTTTCTTTTCTTTTCTTTTCTTTTCTTTTCTTTTCTTTTCTTTTCTTTTCTTTTCTTTTCTTTTCTTTTCTTTTCTTTTCTTTTCTTTTCTTTTCTTTTCTTTTCTTTTCTTTTCTTTTCTTTTTTCTTTTCTTTCCTTTTGTTTTCCTTTTGTTTTCCTTTTCATTTCCTTTTCTTTCCTCTTTTCTCCTCTTCTCTCTTCTCTTCTCTTCTCTTCTCTTCTCTTCTCTTCTCTTCTCTTCTCTTCTCTTCTCTTCTCTTCTCTTCTTTCTTTCCTCTCCTCTCCTCTCCTCTCCTCTCCTCTCCTCTCCTCTCCTCTCCTCTCCTCTCCTCTCCTCTCCTCTCCTCTCCTCTCCTCTCCTCTCCTCTCCTTCCTTTTCTTTTCTCTTCTCTTCTTTGTAATTTTTTCTTTTCCCATTTGTCAAGAACACATTTGGAATGTCCATTGGAAATCTGCAGTGTGTGTTTGAGATTAGTCTGGGCTAAGCAAAATGAATACTGAATCACCTTCTAAGTACACTGGAATTTGAAGTTTAGAAAAAGTGATGTAATATTAAGGTGGACATGTACTGTGCATTATGCTAAGTAAACTTAACACATAATCTTTTTTATCAAACACTTCTTTTTATGCAGAAGCATGCACATTGACTGCTGGAGATACATGTGTTTTAACAAGCTGGTTTTTCTTTACTTTCTGATGGAGACCAATTTGTTCTAGCAGGAGCTAAACTAATTTTCATAAATTTAAAACAACGAAATTGATTCTCATCTTCTTCTCTGTCTACTCATTTATATTGTCATTATTTATATTATTTAAAAGGCTTATATTGAAATGTACTACAAAAATATTCTCTGCTCTTCTTTCTACTGATTCTGGATACTTTATGGAATTTAGTGTCATGGGATCATAGGATATTTCAGGCTGGAAGGGACCTCAGGAGGTTCTGTGTCCAACCTCCTACTCAAGCAGGTCAGCTGTGAGATCAGATCAGATTGCTCAAGGTTTTATCCAGTTGCATCCTGAAAACTTCCAAAGATGGAGACTGCACAACTTCTCTGGGCAACGTTACAATGCTTGACTGCCCTTACAATGGAAGAAGTTTCTCCTGTACTGAGTCTAAAAATTTCTTCTTTCAAGTTTTACCTATTGTATTTCTTTCTCCCACCAGGCACCACTGTGTACAGACTGGCTCTACCTTCTCATAACCTCCTTATAGCTACTGGAAGATAATATTAGGTAACTGAAGTTGCAGTCTTCACGCTGAACAAACCCTTTCTTCAGCCTCTGTTCTCAGGGTAATACTCCAGCATCCAGCACTACTGGTGGGTCTCCACTGAACTTGTTCCAGCTGATTAATGCCTTCCTGGCACTGTGGGGCCTGAAACTGGATAAACTATTCTAGATTAGGCATAACAAGTGCGTTAGGAAAGGCAGCATAATCCATCTTTCAATCTGCTCTCTGTGTCCAGTTCATATAGCCTAGGATGTTGTTGGCCTTGTTTTCTGCCAGGGCACTCTGCTGGCTTTATGTTCATCTTGCTGTCTACCAGGGACACCAGGATCTTTTCTACATAGCTGCTCCTCAGTTCATCAGTCAGTCTGTCCTCAGCCTGTACTGTTGCCAGAGGCTCTTCCTTCCTAGATGCAGGATTCTGCTTTTGTTCTTGTCAAGTTCCATAAGGTACCTGTTGGCCTATTCCTCCAGCCTTTTAAGGTCCCTCTGAATGGCAGGGCTGCCTTCAAGCATATTGACTGGTTTTGTGGAATCTGCAGACTTGAGAATAGGGAACTCTATGACTGGTCGTTGACACAGCTGAATAGGATGTTCCAGGAGAGAAACCTGCACTCTTTTATTTAACAGCCTTCATGCAGAGTCTGACATGATCACATTTTTACCCATCTGGTAACCCACGCATCCAAACATTAATACCCCACACTGAGTACAAGAATACTGCAGGAGACATTGTCAAAAGCCTTGGTAAAGTTAAGGAAAATGATGTCCACTATTCCTGCCTTGTCTACAAATCCAGACATTTTATCATAAAAACCAGCCAGGTTGTCAGACCTGATTTGAGCATAAGTCCCCACTCACTGTCCCAAATCTCCTTCTTCTCATATATGCATCCAGAAATGGCTGCCAGGAGAACTTGCTTAATACCTTTTCAAGGGACCAAAGTGGAGCTGACCAGTCTGTAGCCACTTAGGATGACCTTTTGGCCTCTTATGTAGAGGCCTAATGATTAGGAATTACCCTGATTGCCATAACTTTCCAAAGATGAGAGAATGGTCTTAAAAGCACATCAGCCAGCTGTCTGAGCACCGTTGGAGGTAACCATCTGCACCTGTGCTTACAAATAATTGTTAAGAACATAACCCAGACTCAACTAATGCAGTGGTAGAAGGTTTTCTTGTTGTTCTTGATGTTCCTTGGAAGCCTTAACTCTAGCTGAGCTTTGTCTTCCTGACACCATCCCTGCACACTTGGATAATGCCTCTAAATTCCTATTCTGTTGCCTGTCACTGCTTCCAGGCCCTGTATACCACAGTGAATTCCATTCTTAGCCAAGTCGGTCTCCTGATGTTTGTTGACTGAGTACCAGAGCAAACTGTTTCTGTGCTTGAACTTTGGATTTATTTGAGTCCCATCACAGAACAATTAGTTTGGTCACAGGTTTGCTTATATTGCCTAGCTTTTTCATGTTGCAGATTTCAGGCTTGTCTATGGAATGTACCTTGGGACACATGTAAACTTGTTTAAGTCTCATTTTTTTTTCCTATTTCCAAATTTCTGAAGAAAACTTTTTAAGCCTCTCTGATACAAGTTCATTCTTTCCTGGTGATTGAAGTTTGCGCACTCAGAAGTATGTGAGCTTTATCAGTCCTGGTTGCTAAAACTTGTTGGACTGAAAATTATAGCTTTTCATGTAAATTTATTTTTAAAACAAACAAACCCCTCACCTATATATTGTAGAGATTTTCAGTAATCTTGGGAGTATAATTCTAGTAATATGTTCAGATGTATATAGTTTTCTAATTACACTTTTTGTCTGCAGTGAGAATTTAGAGAATTCTCAGCCACAACTAGTCTACTTTCCAACTTGCAACTCTTTCTGTTGTAAATATAAGTGTTTTCTTTCATTTACCATAACCAGAATTAAAGGAATTTGGATAAATTATGAACAACTTCTGTTAAAGTGGTACAAAAAGACTCACTAAGTTGTTGAGTCTTTGAATATTATAATGTGTGAAGAAGATAAATAAAAAGGTAACAAATACAACCTAAATTTTTAGGTTGATGCTTTCCTCCATGAGTGGCTGCTTTGTATTATGTAATTTTTTAATAAGTGCAAAATTTCCATAAAGACGATTAGATTGGTTTTATTTTCAAATAGCTTCATATCTGTTTTTGCACTTTTCGTGACTGTCTAGAAATGTGTAAAAGGCGTAGTGACTACTGACTTCTGGCCTTGTTGTACAATACACTTTATACTCGGAGAAAGGTTTAGTTGTTGAGGAAAAGATTAATAGAAAATTAGCTTTACTTTCTCTAGCTTTATATAGTTGATTTTGTTCATTATCTTAAAAAGGTATGCTTTCTAGTTTCAGAATAGATGTCAGGAAAATACAGACTTTGAAAATACCTATACTTGTTTATACCTTATT
Source organism: Pezoporus occidentalis (assembly GCF_034315485.1). Taxonomy (NCBI): domain Eukaryota; kingdom Metazoa; phylum Chordata; class Aves; order Psittaciformes; family Psittacidae; genus Pezoporus; species Pezoporus occidentalis. The sequence goes on along the minus strand of NW_026914940.1, from coordinate 16,460,906 downwards.
CTTTTTATCTCCTTTGTTCAGATACACAATTCAAAGCATGATTTGTTAGGCATACAGAATTTTCAAACTTCGATTGCATTGAGATATCTGATCACCAATTTTGGAAGGAAAACACAAAAAAGTAGCCACCTATTTTTTAATTTTTAAATATGGAAAATCAGACTCTTTATTTTCGTATTTATTTAAGGTTTTATTTATTTATTTATGTAAGTCTTTCTATGGGGCCCTTGTTTTGAAACTAGGTAAGGAATTTTCTCCTATTTATTTAGTAGAAAGCTTTCAGCAAAAAGGCATAGAACAGAGTTTAAATGTTTCTTTTTAGGACTGAAATCTCTAATGAGACAGCGTTAAGTGCTCTTGAATCTGATAAACTCCTCCATGGATGAGAAGAGAGGACCTTGGCTTCCCTCTTTCAGAATTTCCCAGGTTTCCAATCCGTTTCTTTAACAATCTGGAGCTACTTGGAATGACATGGACTGCAGTACATCAGAACGTTGTTAGCATGCAAGCAACATCTTTAATTAGCCTCTTGTGGTCCATTTATTATTTAGAATATACACAGACAATAGAAATATATGATGAGGTATTACTTGCAACTGTAAAGAAAGCTAATAAGTGGAGTGTGGTTTCTTTAGTGTGGATGCCACTAGTGTGAAAGGGGGCCTGTAACTATAAATAGCTCATCTTGTATGGCCACCTGCTTCATTTCTTCAATCACCCCACTATCATTATAAAATTATGCCTTCAGTGTTGTCACTGCTCTGTAGTCATCCCAGACTGACGTGTATGGGACTTGTGCTTCAACTGTGGTACACACAGCTTTGATTATTGTGAAGAAGTGTCCTTTCTCTTGGCTTCTAGAATATTTCTTAGACATTAGCTATCTATTATGACTTCATGAGTACAAGACCTTGCTACACTTCCTTTTCAAATAGGCAATTTCTGTAGACATGTCCTAACAGATTTCCTTTACTCAGACTTGAAAGTACTCTGGGTTATAACTCACCTTCAGAAGTTTGTCTTTGGGCTTCTTATAAGTTCTCCAGACCTCAGCAGTTAAACCAGATGTGAATGCATCATTTGCTTAGTTTGTAAGACACATGACATTCGATTCAGGAAAAAGAGTTCTATATCTGTCTGTCTCTGTTGACCTTTAGTATCCTATTCCATTGCTCTACAAGTATGTCATAACCCAGCATGTATGGGAATTCATGCTGACTTGGTATTGTAGGATTTTTTTTGTATCAAATGAGCACCTTAGTGTTGTCATCTAAGCAGCAATATTAATCATTACCTGCACTTCTTCACAGTTTTCTTTAATAAATCTTGTTAATAATTAATGTCATTCTTTTGATAACTCCAAGATAAGCTAGGAAAGATTTAATAACTTTTCTCCAAGTTACCTACCAAAGTCTCAAAGTCTATTATAATAATTAATGATTAGCTGTGATGCTTAACATATTTCACATAACTTCTTAACATGTGCTTCTGATAAATATTGTTTACAATACCAGTGATTAATCAGTGTTATAACTACATGTCCGTATGCATAAAGGAGAAACTCCCCAAGTGAATGTAAATTTTATTATTAATGGAACTAGACAAGAGAATTTTTGAGCTATATGTGAGGTAAAGGGCAAGAACACTTGGTAGAACTTCCTCCAAAGCAAAACTGACACCATCATAAAATCATAGAATAGTTAGGGTTGGAAAGGGCCTTAAGATCATCCAGTTCCAAACCCCCTGCCATAGGCAGGGACACCTCACACTAAACCATATCACCCAAGGCCTCGTCCAACCTAGTCTTGAACACTGACAGGGATGAAGCATTCACAGCCTCCCTGGGCAACCCATTCCAGTGCCTCACCACCCTCACAGGAAAGAATTTCCTCCTTATATCCAATCTAAATTTCTCCTGTTTAAGTTTGAACCCATTACCCCTTGTCCTATCACTACAGTCCCTAATGAAGAGTCCCTCCCCAGCATCCCTATAGACCCCCTGCAGATACTAGAAGGTTGCTAGGAGGTCTCCACGCAGCCTTCTCTTCTCCAGGCTAAACAGCCCCAACTTTCTCAGCCTATCTTCATACGGGAGGTGCTCCAGTCCCCTGATCATCCTCGTGGCCCTTCTCTGGACTTGTTCCAACAGTTCCATGTCCTTTTTATGTTGAGGACTCCAGAACTGCACACAATACTCCAGGTGAGGTCTCACAAGAGCAGAGTAGAGGGGCAGGATCACCTCCTTCGACCTGCTGGTCATACTCCTTTTGATGCAGCCCAGGATACGGTTGGCTTTCTGGGCTGCAAGTGCACACTGAAGCTGGCTCATGTTCATTTTCTCATCAGCCAACACCCCCAAGTCCTTCTCTGCAGGGCTGCTCTGAATCACTGTGATGTATCTGTACCTTTAGGACTGCAGTTTCACCATTATGATGATATAAGATTCATTTCAGAGCAGTACTCATAGAAGTACATGGATGTGATATTGTTTTCTGAACTGATTTTCTTTTAGCAATGCTGCTCACCATATTGCTAATGTAATTGTTTCTTGAATAGGATTCCTAACTGAAGATTGCATAGTTGTGCCAACCCAACAAAGGTACTTTCTTAATTAAGAAAGGATTTATATTGTAGATACACAGTCCTCTAGGATACTTACCCTTTGTATCTAAGCTAAAATTATTTTGTATTTATGTATTTTTCTAGATGTAAAACTATTTTTGAAAATAACTACTAAGAATATCATTAAAAACTCATACATTCGTTTCAGTATGAACATTATTGATGTTCTCAGCTTTAGAATGCATATGAACAGGTATTCTCTAGTAAAAGAACTGCTTTTCTTATAGCTATCGTGCATAGACTTCCAAATGCTAAGGTTAGAACTGCATTAATGATAGAATATTCCTCATCATTTTCCTTTGATTCAGCTTCCAAAATTAAATTCTACACTTTGCTCTTTGTTTTAAAAACTAACATAAAATATTGCCTGAAGAAAGATTTCTTATGCATATATCTCTCTGAGAAAAGTGAACGCCTTCGGGATGACCACTTCAGAGTTTACATCCACCTGCAAGGTAGAATATGAATTAAAAAAAAAAAATCATAGTGTCATCATGTGGCAATTTTTCTTTATAACAACGCTAAGGAGGCTTTCAGTCTGTGAGACAAAACTTGTCTAAACCATTTTTTTTTATATTAGAATTATTTGCCAACAGAATTTTTCCTTGACATTCTTAACCTCAGAAAAATAAATGCCCACTGATTAAACATGCTAGATGTCTAAGTGGTCGAAATTAAATGCCTCTGTGGTCTCATTCTCATTAAAAAATCTGAAAAATATTAAGGATTCTTAAGATTTTATTTTGAGACTTGTTATTCCAAGGGATTGGGGACTTCTGGGATGTTTTTCATAGTGCCACATAACCAAACCATGAATAAACCTCCAGAACAGATGCGTAATACTACTTTTAAGATACACATTTTTCACATTAACTGTAGGTGAAAGAGCAAAGAGAAAAAGAAACTGAAGTGTTCCTTTTTTTTAAATCTTTTAATTTTTAAAAGCAATCAATATTTTAAAAAGTACAGTAAGAACTGTTAGCGCATTCTTTTCTATACTTTTTGATTTTTCTGAATTTTCTTACATATAATTTTGTCCTTCCTCTTTTGCTGCATGTATTGTTACTGAGATGTTATCCAACCATAATGGTACTTTTAAGGTTGATGTTTTTTTTTTCAGGGTGAAATGCTGTATGTATTAGGAAAAAAATCTTCACTAAAACAGTTGTCAGACATTGTAACAGTCTGCCCAGGGAAGTGATGGAGTCACTACCTCTGGAGGTGTTTAAAAGATATGAGGATATGGCAATTGGGGACATGGTTTAGTGGTGGACTTGGCAGTGCTTGGTTAAATGTTGGACACAATGACATTAAATGTCTTTTCCAACCGAAACTATTCTATGATTCTGTGTTTCTATGCATTTAAATAAAAATATTTATCTAGTTCTACTTATTGTCTGAAAAGAAGATATTAATTCACCCTAGAAAATGTGCTTAGCACACACTTTACAACAATAAAGGTTGCTTCTGAGGCTTTTCTTGCCTAATTAAAACCAGAAAGTTATTTGCACAATGATGCTACCAAAAGGTCTCACAAAGGTTCCTAGTTTTGTAAACATGATCACATTTAAAATGCAGTTAATTTCTTTCCCCAGTAGTAGTTAAAACATAAAGCCCCTGACTTTCATTAAAGGAATGTGCTGTCAGTTGGAAAGCATACTAGTGCTAGGTCTAAAAAAAATGTTACTCAATTTCCAGAGCTTTCTTTATAGTAGCTGTAGTTTGTAGTTGCAAAACTTGCAGTTCTGGAAGGGATGAAGTCTTTGTATTCAATAATTACTTTGTTCAATAATACCCATAGTTTAATGCTCTCTGGAGTTTTACATATAACCAGAAATTCATTAAAATCCCAGCTCTGTTTCAGTAATAAACAGGAATGCACTCAGCCTGTCTGACATGCTTAATGTCTTGAGGCATGGGTATCCTTGGTAAATCTTACCAAAAAAGTGGGAAGTGGGGTCTCTGTAAAACTCTGAAAGATCTAAGCAATCATATTTAGCAGTCCTTAACTTGATATTTAAATTCTAAAAGCAAATGCATTCAAAGTGATGAGGTATGTATGTGCTAGGAATACATTTCTAATGATGTTCCAATCAGTTGGTATTACCCTTTCTTTACAAGAAATAAAGCAAATAATTAGTGCTTAAACTATAACTTGGAGTGTTACAAGACTTAATAAAGACTGAAGTGGTAAGGTAACTGGAGGGAAGATTTTAAGCAGATAAAATAAACTACATTTTGCTTTGGAGAGAGGAAATATTCCCTGATCAAGGGTGAGGAAAGATTATTTTTAAATTTCACACAAGAAAGAATGTTCTTAGAAAGAATTTTATTTTTATTTATAGGGTTTTTTCTTTTGTATCTTATTTATTCCTCTGCTCAAGAGTATAACTATTTTCTCACTGTTACTTCTTTGCTTAACATCCCAGAAGTCCCAGCCAAAGCTGTTAAGACATGAAACCGAACAAGGTTATTGGTCTTTCTGGGACTGTAAATTTTCCCTCGCTACCATGATTCTGTGATGCTTTTTTACAATTATCGTATTTGGAAGTGATTTTCTAGGGATATTTGAAACTATAGTGTACTGACTTAAAAGATTTTGTGACAGAGATATCAGTGGCCAGTACCCTTTTTTGAAAAAGCTTAGCATCTTGTCTAGTCTTCTGAGACGTCTATTTGCTGGCAGTGAAATGTAGTATCAGGCACAGAATATGGCAGCATGATTGTACATTTGAATTAATGTGGAGAGCATAGTGTAAGCCAGCTGCATCACATATAACAATGTATGATAGAAAAATACATTAAAAAAATATTTTTCATCTTCTTATCTAAGGAATACTAAACCCTGAAATTCTACTTTCTCTTTGGTGCCAAATGCAGAATAAAATGTTCAGATGTAGTAGATCTGAGTCATGCTTACTGTTAACTCATTTTCCATCCCTCCTACCCATTACTTGTTTTGTGGTGTTAACGCAACATTCTCTGTCCAACTCTCTCATGAGTTGGTCACTACACTGATCTTTTGTTCTTGTATTGAACATCTTCCATCTATAACAGTTGAGATGATTTTTCCAAATATATTTAGCTGTTGGAATTACTGTAATACCCTCTTCTTTCCACTTTTTTTTTTTCAACTATGTGATTTCCTGCTGTATTTACATTCTGTTCTGAACAGAATATTTGAAATGCAGTTTTGAATCTACACCAATCAAACTGTTTCTAAAGTTCATTCTGTCAAAAATTCACATTTGACTTGAGCCGAATGTACATAATCCAGAGTAAGTACTTTTTTTTCTATATAATCAAGCAGTTCAACAGTATCTGTTTTCCACAACTTCAGAACCTCACATCAGCATTCTGACTGCCTGTGTTCAGCTGCATCATGTTTTAGAGTGGCACCTGCTTTGACTTAGTAATTCATCAAAGATTCTTAAAGAAGTAACAACAAAGTTTAGGCCTTGTGTTTTCACTCTTGTTAGTATCATTTGCTCCCTTGCACTGAACAGTTCAAGAGATGTGTTTGTATTTCTTTTCTATAGCTGGAGGTAAAGAAAGGGTGCATCATTTTAACTTCGTGGTATAGATTGATGAATGGGTTTTTTACATTCCATCCAGGAAGGCATGTTAAATACCAGTGTAGGTTTTTGCAGTACTTTTTTCTTTTGCAGTTGTTTTTTTTCCTGGAAAAAAAATGTTAGGTTTTCTGTTTGTTTGTTTGTTTATAAATACTGTACTGTGTGATTAGTACGGTATATATATGTAAGTATGATCTATAATATATATATAAGTATGTATACTGCATTCTATAACACCAAATTTCTGTGCTCCTTACCACCAAATAGGAGACTGAGAACAAGGAGTCTTACAGAATGTTTGGCTTAGAAGGGTCATTTAAAGATCATCTAGTTCCATTCCCCCCTGCCATGGGCAGGAGTAGCTTCCAGTAGACCAGGTTGCTTCAAGCCTCGTCCAACCTTGCCTTGAAGCTGCCAGGTACGACGCATCCATGACTTCTCTGGATAACCTGTGCCAATGTCTCACCATCCACATTGTAAAAACCATCTTTCTTACATCCAGTCTAAATCTACCCTCTTTAAGTTTAAAACTATCGCCCTTGTTCTTTCACTACAGGCCTTGACAAAAACCTCTTTCTTATAAACCTCCTTTATATATTGACTGCAATAAGTGGTGTGTTATTTAGGCTAGCATGCAAGCAGTGTTTTTGTTGACTGTCTGTGAATAACAGGTGATCAAGTGTCTTTTTTGGGTGTCTATTAGTATTGACCTTAGTCACTTCATTTCTTAGTCTTCCTTCTGCTTTTACAGAGTATAGGCTAAGAAATTTCATCTAACATTTTTCAGAGGGCAATTTTGGGTGTTTTATTTTGTTTTGGAGTATTTTTCAACTTTTAAAAAGGTTTGAAAGTAAGTGTTTAATGAAGAAACAGTGATCAAATGCATATGTAGGGTGTTTAGCAATAATAAGATTTTAATTTCAAGTAGATTACATCATATGTTTTCTATTAGAGTTTCAGAGCAATCATATTCAAGTTCATAAATATCTTAATATGGTCTTTTAATGCATTAGACCCAAAGACTATACCTTCAAAAATGGTGTTTGAAATCTCTCCTGCTTTTTCCTTATTCCCTGTGAATGTGGCAAATATTTCAAGAGATGGGCCCAAAATGAGTAGTGATACCTAAAGAAAGATGAAGAGTCCAGACTTTTTAATTTTATTGTGATTCTAATAAGGTAGAATAGTTAAGCAACTGTATATTTGAATGCTTTCATTGGGGTTTCATACTTAGTGAAATAGCAATTTTACTAGTCTCTATTTTCTATGCATTTTATGTGTTGTAATACCATCTATTTGAATTCTTGCCTGGGGAGCATAATTAACATTCACTGTTAACATTCACTGTAGCAGACAAAGTGTATAATAGTTTCACATAAAAACAGAACATGCTTAAATTGGAAAATAATGTGGATAGTTTGCATTTCTCTGTAATCAAGACTAAATCAAGTTCATATTTTAAGGTACCTGAGCATTTCATGCTACAGAAATGTTGTTCCAATCTACATACGGGTAAAAAAGAAAATATTACTCAGTTTTATCAATGGATTATACTCTTACAACCTACTGAAGTTACTGAGGCTAATCCATCACTAAAACAAACAGCACTGTTTCCAAAGTAAGGTTTCACCATTGTTAAAATAATTTTAAAGATATATTAATACTTGTAGTAGGCACTGATATTTTCTTCAATTTTATATCAGAATTTTCTACTACTATTTTTAATGCTCAATATTGGAACACAGCTCTCACAGATAAGGAAATACCTAGTTCTCCCAGAGAAGTGTGCAACATAAATGAAATATTACCAAAAAAAAAAAAAAGTATTTGCTCTGAAGATGAGTTATATGCTAAAGTTATTTTAATACTTATTCAAAAAAGGGAAGACAGTGAAATTAATCTCTAAAATGGTGGGTTTACTTCCATTTTTTGATCAGGGTGATCAGTGCTAGATAGGAGGTTGCTTGTTTTAATAATATATTTTATTAAAAAAAAATGTATTATTAAAAAATACACAGATTTTAACTTCAAAATTGTGATTTTTGAATGCCAGAATAGTTCTGAGCAGGGATTTTTACAATTTTTATTAATTATGAAAAAAATATACCATTTGTGGAATAATGCATTTGAAGAGTAGTCTTAGAGTCAAAACATTTTGAAGTTAAACTTCCATGTTTATATATTAAATTAATGCTCTGCTTAATGTTAGAGTTGCCTGAAAAATTGTTATATGCAAAGTTTTCATGAAGGTCTTCTCTATGTCAGCTTTCATTTCACATGTTGGGCCATGTGAAATTAAATTTTCAATAAAAGCAGTAATAGACACCTTTCTATCTCTGAACAGATATATTCAGTAATGTCTGTGTTACTATGTGTTGAATTCAGATTAAAGAAAAATTAAATTAAATTAAAAAATAAATATATGGTGTCCATGTAGCTCATGAATGTTCATCTCTTAGAGTTGTCTGCTGTAGAGACAATATACAAATGGTGTATGCTTTTATTTACTTTGGTAAATAAGGTTGTTTTTTCTTTTATTAGGTGATGTTGGAACTTGATATCTTAATTTCCTTTCCAACCCTAACTTTTCTATGATTCTGTTCTTAAAAAAAAAAAAAAAAAAAGAAGAAAGGAAGTAAAAGGGCAAGAATTGTTGTGGAAGCCATGAAAACTTTCTTGATGTTTCAGCTGACTGAAGTTTATCAGCTGAATGAAAACAGAAAATAATTTAAAGTCAGGTCAATATGAGTTACTGATAAGAAGCTGTATTATTTATTTATATATATTATTGTTGTATTTAAATTTATAGTTATTTTAGGAGCTTGGAATTTTGAAATGCATTGAAAACACGACTGGTGGATAAAAATATGCAGAATCTATAAGAGGCTGAAAGTCTTGAGAGAGTATTTGCTATTGCATAATCCTGAACAGAGTGTTGCACATAGGATAAGAGAAGACTGAATTCACACATGGACTAGATGTCTAAGCTCCTACTATAGCCATCAGAAGATTAGTTAATGTAGAGCCTGAAGTTACTACAGAAGGATGATGAAGTCTGGAATTGGGTTCATCTGAATACAGACATCTTCTAGACGATCAGCTGAACAGTGTCAAGTGTATTGACCTAGGGGTAGGATTCAGTTCCATAAATATAGCCTTCGTGGGGTATAGGAGATATCTTAGGTTATATGTGATCACTTCAGAAGATTGAATAAAATTACACATAACTAAAAACATCAGCACCCTCATGGAGAGAGAGCTGGAGGCAGTCAAGACACACCAGCTAACTCAAACAGCACTAGATGCTACAGTGGACAGTTTGAAATAAGATACAGTTGAAATGAGTCCTGTATCTATGAAGACAGACACTACATATAAACACCACATGCAATCAACTGAACATTGCTGATGGTAAAAATGTTGTGGCCATGATTTTCCAAAGGCACAGGTATGATTAAATATAAAATATATAAATATATATACATATATTATACAGTACATATATACTTTAGAAATTAGTAGAGTAAAATACACTAGCTTTCAGGCACAGAATTCTTTACTCAGGTCAGTTTTTTCTTTTTATTTTCTGAACAGAAATATGTTATTTTGTTCATGGATAACAAAGTATGGTATACAGTTGGATCAAGCAGATAGCATATGTCTGAAATATTTGGAATGTGTACATGGAACAGAACAGGGCAGGCACTTTTAAACAACACTGGATCTACAGCATAGGCCCGCAGTACCTATTTGGCTCCTGCACTAATTAAGGTTTTGTTGATTCTCTTTGATATGTGACTGGCACTTCATACCATAGAGATATAGTCTTCCTTTAACAACATCTTAAACAGTGATTTCCCTAAAGTGACAGTAGCCAGCATAGCCAACAATATCTTCCAAAAGCCGTTACTTATTATTTTGTGAGCAATATAATTACAGGTTTCAGATAAGATGACCAGAGACTATTGTCATACTGGGTTTTGCTCTTCTTCATAGACCTTTATCTTTCTATAAAGTGTAATCATGGCTAAAACTCCTCTAAACTTGGATCACGTAGTGTAACCAATTTCCCCATGTAGTGGGTTGAATCCTGGGTGGATGCGAAGTGCCTACCAAGCCATCCTATCACTCCTCCTCCTCAACTGGATAGGGCAGAGAAAATATCATGAAAGGCTCGTGGCTCAAGATAAGGACCAGAAAGATCACTTGCCCATTACTGTTATGGGCAAACCAGACTTGGGGAAATTAGTTTAATTTTTCACTGACCAAATCAGAGTAGGATAATAAGAAATAATTCCAAATCTTAAAAAACACCTTTCCCTCACCCCTCCCTTTTTCCCAGTCTTAACATTACTCCGAATTTCTCTACGTTCCCAACACCCCACTCCCCCAACCCCCAGCAGCAAAGGGAGATGAGGCATAGGGGTCATGGTCAGTTTACCATATGTTGTTTCTGCCAATCCTTTCTCCTCCCTCAGTAGGTTTCAAAGCACTACAAATATGTACATGCGTTTTAGAAAAGTAGTTTTTTAAAGGACGTTTTTCTCAGGTTGTCAGTCTTATGTGCTGCTGTCAGACCCAAGAAGGATGGAGTAAGGCTGATGAAGAGGGACTAAGCTTTCAAGTATGGACAACTTGATGGAGGAGAGAGTTGATTTTTGTTTTGAATACCATTTTGGTTTTCTTCTAAAGAGATATACAAAAGGAAGCAAAAGTGCCTACTGGTTATTGTCCTAGGGTCTTTCTAAACCTGAAAATGATATAGAAGGACAGAAAATTCAAGGGAGTGATAGATACGAACTTTTAACTGAAAGAAGTTCACTACATTGTAGGTAGCTGTCACCCAATGTGAATGAGGATTAGGTTGTCCTATGTTGCAGTGCTACAGAGCAAGGTAATTGAAAGTACGCAAATGCATTAAGCTCTGTGACACTGTCCTGCTTTAACCCTAGCTGACAACTAAGTACCATGCAGCTGCTTGCTGACTGTCCCCCAGTAGGATAGGGAGGAGAATTGGGAAAAGAACCATAAAATCTGTGGGTTAAGACCAGTCTCATAATTAAAATATAGTTTAATAATAATAACATCAAAAAAGAAAGTAACAAGGTTATATAAAACTGGAAGGAAAAAAAGCCAAACCTAAAAAAAAGCAATAAACACAAATTATGCAAAACACAATTGCTCACCACCTGCTGACAGATGCCCAGCCTGACCAGTGATTAGTCCTTCTTGAGTAACTCTCCCCAGTTTATTTACTGGGCATGACGTGCTGTGTGGTATGGAATACCCTATCAGCTAGTTTGGTCAGGTGCCTGGTGTCTGCTCCCTCCTGGCTTCTTGTGCTCTCCTCACTGGCAAAGCATGAGACTGAAAAGTCCTTGATGTAGGGTAAGCGCTACTGAGCAACATCTAAAATATCAACATTTTTCTCAGACTAAATCAAAAACACAGCCCTAGACTAGCTACTAGAAGAAAATTAACTCTATCCCAGAAGAAGCCAGGACACACATTTAGAGATTGGGATGATGTCCTGAAGTATTAAAATACATGTAGAATGGTTCTCTAATGAACTACTTCAATTTTTGCGTCATCAGGGTTGCAAACAAATATAGATATTGAACTGACTTTTCAGATCACTAATTCTATATATTGAAGAATGTTTCACATGAATGAAGCTTCTATTTCTTATTTTGGGGGTAGATGAAACATTTTTAGAAAAAAACATAATTTCTGAATCTCAGATCTTGCAAAAATTTCTTTTGGCATACTGCTTGCCTTTTTAAAACATGTTCAGCTCTGTGGCGCTGACAGTTCAATTACAAATGGTTGAGTACGTTTGGCATTTAGCTGGCATGGGAAAAATGAGACTGATTTTAGCATTTTGGGAGATTTGGAATATATTAACCTTCTTTCTGAGAAGTTTGTATGGTGTTGATTTTATCCCTATTTACTTTTCTGTTGTTTTCAGTACCTCATTTTAGCATAGAAGCATGGTAAATTCATTATTAGCTCTTTGAAGTGAACGCCCTTGGATTCATGGAATCCCAGGAGAAATCCATATGAAAATCTGAGAATGTTTTTTATTACTTTGATTTTTTTCTCTCTTCCTCCTTTACCAGCAAAACAGAAAATAACCACTTTGCTCTTTTAAGAGGATCAACTAACAAAAATCATAGAATCATAGAATAGTTAGGGTTGGAAAGGAAATTAAGATCATCTAGTTCTAAGCCCCTTGCCACGGGCAGGGAAAATGTAACAAAATTATAATATTTTTAAGGAATTTTTAAGGAAGCTGTGTACCAGGATCTGAATTTCTCAGCCTTTCTACAGATTCTAGACAGCTAAATTCCTCTTTTCAATGAAATGCCCACATTCATTCTTTTCTCACTCAGTGCTTTTTTTTTTTTCTTTTTTCATTTAAGTCAGTTCTGAATTGCTTATGCATGATTTCTTCCTTCCTATCCTCTTTTCCATCACCAAAAGAGTAGTGCAAACGAAAAATTAACCTTGAGAGAAGCAGTGATGGAAGTGATTGGTAAGCAGGTCACAAGCTATCTGTGTCACAGAGCTTCAGAAATATGTTTTTAAAATAAAAATGGAGGGAGAAATAAAATCACTCCAGATATCACTAAAACCAATTTGATTAATTATTTATGGAAATTCTATTTTTTTCTTTTTTTTTTTTTATTTTGAGGGGATAAGGGAATGTAGTTAAGATTATATCTCGGGGAAATATGTTATTAAAAACAATCCTAATATAGCTCTTTGTATTAGAAATGGTATAAATTCTCAGGGACAGTAATCTTCTACTCATTTTTAATCAAATTAAGGTAGCAGACATACAATATTAGGATATATGTCAAATTTGCCCTTTTGGGGCAGTTGTTGGGGAGAATAATGGGAGACCTCAAGAAATAATTTTCAAACTCATATTTTTTAAATTAATTTAATATATACCAAGTCCACTATGCTTTTAATGTTGACTGTTCTTAACAGAATAAATGAAGCTACAGTATCAGCTCCAGAGGAGCAAGGCAAAAAATTGTAGGACTGTTTTCAGTGAGGCTGTTTCAGACCCATCTTAGGCTCATGCTGGGACTTAAATAAACTTCGAGTTTTTGAGCCTTTGTGATCATCAAACATAGCATTCAGTAGTTTCATTAGGCTAATATTGGTGACTGCTAAATTCTCAATTAGGAGCAGTTATTAGCCTGAATCCTAGAATTCCTAATTGGTAGCAATCTAGGTGTATTTAATTTACTGATAACCTCCAAAAGATGAAATCAGTGATGTGTGATCCATGAAAATTGCTGCATATGTTGCTCTACTTCACTCAAGACACATATTAATAAAGAGAAAGTAATATTCAGATCACAAAACACTTCATAATTCTTTCTGATATAGTCCAGAGTTGCTACTATGGTGTAGTATATCACTCTGTACGGTGCTCCTGAAGTGGGGTTTCCTGTTTGTGATAAATTGCTGCAGTGAAGATCTAATCTCAAAATTGAAATGTTTCTGCTTCTACTAATATCAATATAAGTGCTGGTTTTATAGAAAAAGAAAAGTGCAACAATATGACTATTTCTCTGCAATATCCAGCATTTTTAAATTATTATGCCCTGATATGACTAAGGTATTTAGGACACTTACCCTTGCTGCTCTCATTTTCCTATCCCACAGAGCCATATCTGACCTTTGGCTGCATTTAGTTTATCTAGCATGGTTCTGTTTATAATCAGGCACTTCTTCTTTCAACTCCATCTTTGCCATCCTGACTGTCAGATGGATGTGTTTTTTTTTTGTGTTTTTGTTTTTGTTTTGTTTTTCTAATTCTCTATCCCACAGTTATTCCTTCCCTTAACATTATATTATTCTGAGCCTACTATCAGGGCAGAGCTGCTATCCATGGGAATCAGTAAAAGCAGAACACTGTCATTTTGATTTGAAATAATTTTACACCTGCTGCAGACTCAAGTAATATTTTGTCTGGAAAGGATGTCTCTCTGGCACCTTATTCCAGGACACTAAATATGTGTCGCAATCTTTGCTTTTCAGGTGGTCAGACAGTGTCTACTATTCCTATGGGTATGACACCATGATCTAATCTGACTTCAGATAGGCTCATGAGCTGCAGTTCTTGTTCTCTGAGTGCCAGCTGAAAACCAGATTTGACATGTACAGAGTTTTGCTTTTGGATCTTGTAGGCAGTAAGGATGTGCAATGACAGAGGGATGATTTATGATTTATTTGTTTGAAGGAGAATAGCATTCAGTATGTTTATGACACACTGTATTAACCATATCTGGCATTTTAGTGAAGCCTGCAGGTAGATACAACATAGCCTTGCTAAACCCTGTAATTTGCACTGTCTCTTTGGGAAGAAAGTGTGTGCTAATTCAGATTGTCCTTACTCTTTCAATATGTCACATTCTAAAGGCTGTGAGCCAGATTACTCAGATGATAAATATGTATTCTCTTTTTTAAATCTTCCTGTTCTCAGCTATGGAGAATTATATCTTCACAGCTTCAGAAGAGAAAGATATGTTGAAGAGAGTTCTGTAAGGAGCTGTTTCAGGTCTAGTCCTGTACAGTATTCAGTAATAGAAGAGGATGCAACATAAACATGCCAATTACAATTTACTTCCAAAAAAAAAACAGGAAAGGCCTACAGATATAGGAAAAAAAAAAAAGCCCAAGATTTCAAATAATTCTGAATAAATGTTCCAGAGATGAGAAAGATGCTAGTCAATGATATAACTTCAAGGTAACATATTAAAAACACTAGTTACAGAAAGACATGGAAATAATATACCTTATAAACTGGTCTGCAGGAAAGTGTTGGAATGGATCACAGTATGAAACAGGAGCCAATGTTGTGTTGCCACTGTCACAAGCATTGTATAAGCAGAAGTAATGCCACAGAATTATGTAAATATTGCTTGCGTGATGCTTGGAGCTGTAAGATTCCAGCAAGAGGAATCTGTGTAATTGTAGGCACTCAGTTCAAGAAAGATATGAACCAGTTCAAAAAAGTGTAATGGAGATTAAGAAAAATGATCAAAGTTAGCAAAACTTGGGTCTTTGAAGGAAGATAGAGGGAATTATATATATGTACACACACACACGTATAAATACAGCTATATATAAAGCATACACATGCACACACATACAAATATGTGTGTGCGTATATATATACTGTCCTGCTTTCAGCTCTGGGGCCTCCAGCGTAAGAAGGATGTGGACCTGCACGAGCAAGTCCAGAGGAGGGCAATGAACATGCTTCAAATGCTGGAGCACCTATGAGGACAGGCTGAGAGTTGGGCTTCTTCAGCCTTGAAAAGAGAAGGCTCAGGGGAGACCTTATAGCAGCCTTCCAGTACCTAAAAGGGGCTTACAAGAAAGCTGAAGAGGGACATTTTCCAAGGGCATGTGGTGACAGGACAAGGGGAAATGGCTTTAAACTGAAAGAGGGGAGAGTTAGATTAAGTATTAGGAAGAAATTCTTTATTATCAGGGTGGTGAGACACCGGCACAGGTTGCCCAGAGAAGCTGTGGCTGCCCCATCCCTGGCAGTGTTCAAGGCCAGGTTGGATGGTGCTTTGAACAACCTGCTCTAGTGGAAGGTGTTCCTGCTAAGGACAGGGAGTTTGGAACTAGGTGGTCTTTAAGGGCCCTTCCAATCCAAACCATTGTATGATTCTTTGACTTTGATTCTATGACATGTGTGTGTGTGAAAGAGAGAGAAGAGGAGATAATATGGTCTTCAAGTATATAATAAGTTTCTGCAGACGGGGAATATGCTGCATATTCTTGGTGACTACAATAGGATATAATGGACAAACCTTGTGGAGATGGAAGAAACTTTTCTGACAGTGAGGGCAGTGAACCAGTGGAATGAATGCAGAGGTCTTTGAATGCAGAGAGGTCTTTGAGCCTCCAGATGTGGCCAAACATCTTTCAGGAGTGATACAAGTACAGTTCTGTTCCAGGAGCAGGACATTACTTTTTTGTTTTGTTTTATTTTTATTTCTTGGTCTTAAATTCTAATACTACTGTACTTCTCACATGCATAATTACTCAAATATTTTGTAAGTATTGAAAACAACTCCTTTTGGACTTAAGTCTAATAGATATTGCATCACACAGGAGCAACATTTACAAGTGTGAAAGGATGTTTTCTTCCCCACACTTAAATAAGTTTGAATTGAAATAAGGGAGAATAGAGGTTTATTCCATCCATGGTTTTAACTGTAAGAGGAGTTACAGATGATCTTTTTTTTTATCACACTAGTGGTATAACTTTTCCCCAAACGCTGACAATTTTCTCATGAAAACTTCTTATTTGAGGCCAACAAAATTTTTCCTAAAAGATTTATTTCATGGCATGTAAGGATAAAAGATCAGCACTGAAGATTTTGAAAGACAGATGAGTCCTTTAAAGGCTGGTACCAGGAGACTTCTGGTCTGAAGGTAAGTGTGATCATGCTGTTTGTTCCATCACTGCCATCAGTGAATCACTGTTCCCAGAAAGCCAGTGCTTTAGCTTGCACAGTCCGCAGTTTAATAATGGCCTGAGACTGAAATGGCACTGCAAGCAACATTAAAACTGCATGTTTTAGCAATGTGTCAAATAGCTGTTGTCAAAGAGGTTATTTTCTTCAACCTGCAAATATCATGACATTTATTGTTGAGTTACAGGGTAGATTTCTTGTACATTTTCTTGCAGAATTATGACACTTTTTGTATTTACTGATAGTGTGTATTTCAGTCTGGATTTTTCCCCTTTGTCTTAAATTCCAGAAATAACACTGAGATTATTATTTTCATTTTATTCTTTTGTTGGGAGAAATATCTGGAGTTTTAAATTATGGCAAAATAACTTAGGTAGTTTATTTCCTACTACAGATGTCAGTTCTCTGTAGAAAACAACTTATCTCTGAAAAATCTCAGGGTCATAAAAATTAAGTGTATAGATCTGGTGTTCAGCTTTTGCTATGAGACTGGAGACTCATTAGTATATCAAAGCTTTCTCATAGTTTTGTTTTTTTTCTATGTAAAAGGTGACCACTTCCTGGCAATGTTCATTTATTTATCAGTATGATTCACTTAGCTAATACTTCCCTGATAAAAATACAGTACATGTTCTGTACTGATTACTTCAAATACCTCATATTATTCCCCCATCATTATTAATATCAAAAAGGAAGTGTGCTTTTTACATCAGCAGGGACGTACCATTGCAGAATATTTAAATGGAAACTTCTAGACCTATAGTCCTTGTAGTTTATAAATTATCTGTTAAAATTCAGCTTTCTCTATATATAAGTTGTAAGCTAAAGTGATTTTGTTTCATAGACTGAGAAAGTAATGTGTTATCCTTAGCTAGAACCATACAGCCATCATTAGAAACTGCTGGATTTTTTAATACTTTTTGGTTACTGTGTAGAGGCAGACAAATAGTAGTATCCACAAAATCTGGCTGTGCACAGAGCTAGATCATGCACCCAGTATTGTTTTTCATAAACAGATTTTTAGTTTTGTGAGAACACAAGCAGGAAAAACAAGGATATGGAAAGCTTAGTTTAAGTCAAGAACAATAATAATTCATAAAATTTTGTATTACTTGATGTTATCTTTTTCTTTTTTTTACTTAAAATTACTTGGGTCACTTGAGAGAGAATGATTAAAAAATAAGTACAAAATGAATGTATATTACTGATATAATCATTATAACAGAATAATATGCAGTAATAAAAACTGATATGTTTGGGTGTTTTTTAGGGATTAGTGTAATATAGAAATCAAATGTTTTTAGTAGTATTTGGAAAAAGTATATTAAGCAAAGATGTAAAATGCATATCAACAAGGATGGCTTTCTTGGAGCTGTTTCTCCAGCCTCATTTCTTGCATCTTACTGCCATAATTTACCTTTGTTTACCTTTGTAGAAGAGGTTGTAAATTGAATACAGTATGTATTTGTCCAGCTGTCTTTTTCCTGTTTTGTTTGGGTTTGGTTTGGTTGGTTGGCTTTTTTTTTTTTTATGAGATATATCTGCATTCATATTTAGTAATAAAGGAAATAATGATTATTTGCTCTGTTGTAACTTTTTGGCCTTAGCATGAATAATCAGCAGAGAAATCCACTAAGGTAGCATCAACTACAGTGGCAGTAGGATGCACTTTTTAAAAACCTGTGGTTAAGCATTTCAGGCAGCAATGCCTCCTACTATGTCTTTTTAACATAGCTGCTGCAGGGCCTTCAAGTCTGGTTTAAGTTTGTTACCAAATTGTACCTGAAGGTAAGTAATGTTATATGGAGTGCAGTTTGTGGTATCCAGAAGGGCTAAAGTGTTGAAAAACCAAAATTGATGACCAGTGGCTGGCAGTCTTTATTATCTTCTAAATAGATACAGTAAATAGGGGACTTATCATATACTGACAAATTGAGATATTTTTATCTCTAGGCTACTTGTTCCAGTTTATTCTGCATTGCCTGAAAGCCATGGCATCCAGGTGTTGTGTGTGTGTGGAGTGAGCTGTTAAAAACGAACTAATGGGAAGACTCAAGCAGACTCAGTGAAGGCAGCTCCATCATGTAGCAATACATCAATGTCATCTGCCTATTCTGGAACTAATGGTGTCACTCTAATTCAGTCTGATGGGATCATATCTTTACAGCAATTTGTTGATTTTAGTAGTTATGTTCCTGAACCTATCAAAGAGAAGGAGCATGTAATCAATAGTGTGACCAATGTAAACAGTGGGAGCTATGAAATTTATAATTTGGTCAAAGAAAGACTTTTACAAGTGTATTGTTCTTGTTTGAGTTTATCTTCTTTTGAAAAACAGAAAGCCAAGATGGAAGTGAAGTTCTCAAAACATTAAAATAATTCTATTAAATCTGTTTTCTTTCTGCTCGGCAAAGTCTCTAACAATTTAATTGAAAACATTGTCATATTCTACCAGAGGGGAGCTTTCCTCTGAACAGAACTAACATACCAAAGATTTTGCTGAAGAACCTGCATTTTATTCCCAAATGTTCAGATAAAAATCTCTCCAGTCTATGAAATCTTCAATCTGACATTTTTGTTATGTATTAACATTAAAAAAAAAAAAAAGGAAAAATATTTTCAAGGATGACTATTATATAAATCTAAAAGGAGCATTTTCCTTCCCTTACAATGGATTAAATGCAGTATATATATATATATATGTATATATAAAAAAGGTATCGTAGTTGATAACTTTTCCAAAGTATGTTTTCATAAAAAAATTCCCTTGCAAACTTCTGGTTAATCATGCAAAAGCTAAGATATCAGTTGATTTAGAAATTCTTAAATTGCCATTGATCATTACCCACTGATTGCATGAATGTCATGTCTTAAAAATGTTTCCAATTTATGAAGTAACATAATGATTCATAACAGCTTTTACCACTGAATAAGTATATCCATAAATTTCTGCTGCGTCAATGATTGTGACTGTGAGCGTCCTTGCAGTCCTAAGAAAATGGGACATTTGCCTTTAAATGTATTATAAAGAACGTTGAAAGGAAAACATTTTACACCCACAGAAGGTCTATGAGGGTGATCCAGAGCTCCCTGAAATCATTAGGAGTTTACAGAAGATTTATATTTGCACTATATCTCTCCTCTGCAGTTCTGAGTGGTCTGTTTCTCTTGTGAGCATGAATTAAGAATCCCACTGATCTACAGTGAATGTTGTTCTTGGTGTCTCCTTCCACCCTGATGCTGAAGACAGCTGCCTTGCACTTAACATAACATCGCCATACCAGGGAGGCTTTTACCAAAAATTCTAGGTGCAACATTGGAACCTTTTGCACAGCCTGATGAAACCACATGAGTAAAACAAATCTCTTTCAAATGTGCATTAGGCACTATGCTATCAGTAAGTATCACAGCTGTGTGTGCTGTCACACAGTACATTTGTACAGCTGTGATGATGAAGTGCCAAGGAACTGTCTCTAATGTTTTGTGTCTTTCCATGTCAAACAGCATGTGACACCAAATAGGTCTGCAGCACTCCTGTGATGAGAAACAATGTCCTTAAGGGGCATAATACATAAATGCCTGTGCTATGCAGTTTTACTTCTAATATAATTTACTGCTTGCTCAGTCTGCTCATGGCAGTGTGGGCACTTTGCTTCTAAAGAAAGATTTCTGCTCTTGGGGAAAATGGTATTGACTGCAGGGCAGACTTTGCAGAAATCTGAAAGATAGTTTGCAGCTCGATTATTTCTTCCAAGATCTGAACACTGTGGCAGCCATGGAATGTTTCTAGTTCTTTCCTTTTAGCTGTCCATTACTCAGGAGAGGTATTGAGTTTCCCTGTTATTCCTTTGAAAATCAGTTGGTTTTGGCACAGCTGTAGGGAGCACTGTGAATCATTGTAATATGTGACCTGTTTTCTTTCATGTAAAAGGTGAATGTTTACAGGGATTTACATAGTGAAATCAGTCAAGCAATTCACTCTTATAAAATATATGCTTTATTTTCTTTTTTTTAGGAAGTCACATTAAGTCTATGTTCCCCATTCCCTCCCTTGTTTTGGCTTTTGCACATTTTAATGGATGATCTAGTCAGCTAAAGTGCACATGATAAGAGACATTGTGAACACCGAAATTTTCCAAGTCTCCCAACATTTCAGAGGCACATGCTTGATACTTTGGTATTAATAACGTTTAACAGTGCTTAATACTAATTTCTGAATTTTAATTCCAACTGTTATTTAGTAATTACCACAGTGCTGCATAGAATAATGGATACTCTAGGTCAAGACAATTTAAAGAGCTCTAATTTTTATTTTAAGATATTAGCTGAAGGATGAATGGCTAAATATAGTAATTCTCTGGGTTAGAATTTAATTTACAAAAGACAATAAATTCAGGCTTTTTCTATCATTAAGCTTGAGATCCACAACTATATTTTTCAATATTGATCAAGGTTTATTCTTTGGAATCTTATGTGCATTAATGTTTCCCACAATTAGCTAATACATGATCACTTTGATGTTTGGGTTAAATTATCTACTTCTAAAAAAAATTCTTCCCCCCCCACTCCCCGGCAAGTTTCCAGAATTCAAGTTTTCATTCTCTCTTTTCAATATTCCTTTTATCACACCCCCTTAGGAATTTATGGCCACAGACATCGCCATTCCTAATTTTCTTTTAATAGGTTATCATCAGGGAATGTCTCAACCATCTTGTGTATTTTACAAAAAGTGTAGACTGCTTGCCCAACTGGATTCAGTTTTCCATTATCTTACTGTCAGGTAATACTTTCCACTAGAATTCTTTGATTACTGTGTCTGTCTTCAATGCAGAAAAGCTGTTTGTTTCTTACCCACTGTTATTAATTTCCCTTTATAATATTTAATGAAGAACCTTATAAAAGGCTTTCAGAATATCACATATTGGGTCATGATACATATGAGTTATCTTTATCTTGTGTTATTTTTGTTCCTTCATACTACAAAATCTTTCTAACCTGAGTAGAATTTCTCAGCACTGCAAATCTTATCTAAATTTGTGATGGTTAAATGAAGGTGAACATCAGAATCATTGCAATAGACATTAAATCTGTATGTGGTCCTTATTAAATTTAATCCGTTCTACAGAATTTACAATGTATATTCATAAGCATCAAAAGCACATAAAATCATGCAGACCTTTACACTGCTTTTCTTTTTTAGAAATATTTCAAAGCCTTTATATTTTTTTTTTCCAGTGGTTGTTACAATTCCATGGTTATCAATGCTTTAAAAAGAAAAAAAAGATAGAATAAAAATGGTGAATCATTAAAAAAAATGGAAGAGAAAACAGATTTTATGCCTATCTGTTCATAATGTTGCAATTATTTTTGGTGTATTAAAACAAGGATGAAAATTCATATTGGAAATTATATAAAAATATAATTTTTCCTTATATAAAATTTATATAAGAAAATTATACATTCTCTTTTGTAAATCTTGCTAGCACACAACAGCAAAGAGAAATACAAAAAGCTGGGGCTTAAACTTTGAACAAGACAAGAAGCTAAATATGATAGAATTACCACAAAATACTTGCTGATCATTTACCAAAAATAGGGGTATTTCCTTCTGTTTTTCCTTTTCCTAGTACCTGCTTGGGTCACTATGAGTGACACCTACAAAGAGTGTACCGCATGCCTAATATGTAGTGTCTTAATGCTTTTGTTTGCCATTTTGTCATATAAATGCGGGGGGGGCAGAACTTCAAAATGTATACTTCCTTTTTTTAGCAGCAGGAATCTTAATTTCACTCATCAATATCCATCTACAAGTGCAGCCCCACTTGTGTACTTAAGAGCTCCAGCTACCTTACTGCCAAGCTGATAACTGTGCCAGTGATGGGGTTTTGCTTGTATTTTGTGAGAGCTTCATTAATGTTTGACCAAAAATAATTGAAGAAGGAGAATATTGGCTGTGCAGACAATGTTTCTTTTGATCATATAATCATGACACTCTTTTGTCTCTAATGTTTCCTCTGTCCTATGTTTAAACTGGTGGCAGTAATCCTTAGAAGTGGGTGAAAACTGTCCTCTTCTGTCAATGGTTTTTGCCCTATAGGCTTAGCCATTTAATTACCCCAATATAAATGAGTAATCAGGGAAAGTGCCTTTGAAACAGGCAGTTCTTGTTACTTTCGCCTGAGGATTCAGACCCTGTGTCCCACCTGAAATACCACCTTTAACTCTAGGGAGAGATGCCCAGAATTTCCACCATGGATACAGTACATGTTTGCTGATGAAAATATTATCAAAATCAGTTTTTAATTTATAAAGCTCTGGATTTAACAAACTCAGCTTCAGATTTCACCTTCCTTTGGTTCTGTCATTTAATGTTTCCTAATTTATCAGCCGTATAAAAGACTTTACTACATCCATGCTCTCCAGCTCAGAGCTCTCGCTAAGAACCAGCTAATAACACTGGTAATAAAAAAGAATATGAAAGTGGGAAGGTCCAGGAATTGCGCTGTAGCATATTAGCAATACTGCTAGTAATGTAAGACAAAAGCAGTCCAGAACTAGACAATACAACCTGTATAAAAACATGTTTGCACTGAGTTTCATCTTACAGTACAATAGCAGAAACTATTTCAGTCCTGCTGATGTATTTTAAAGGAATATTCATTTAAAAATAAATTTCCTTCTTCAGGAGATAAACTAACTCATGAACTTTTGCCTCTTATCTAAAACACTATATTTTAAAACAGATTATTTCTATAGAAGTTCTGTTGGAATAGGTTAACATTAAAAACAATTATGGTGAGACCCCTGGGATTAAACAATTGAACTTTTTCCACTTTAGAATAGTTTGTCTCACTAGGCTAGCTTGCCTTTGATTAGAGTGCATTGCATCAGGAGACCATTTGTGGTTGTTCCCTTACATCATACAGAGGCAGTTCTGTTAGCTGAATTCCTGTTTCAGAAAGAATTCACATCATGAATGGGTCTAATTTTGAATGGCTCAGTCTCATAACTGTAGGTGTTTTGGATAGTCTGGTGATGACTGAACTGGGTTGTATCTCAGGTATAAAGTCTTAAACCTGCTTTATGTATTGTGGAAACTTGGGCAGGTACCAAAGGTACCTCATTCAGGTTAGTATTTATGTCTAACAGCAACTAGGAGATACTTTGACCTGTGTCTTTAAGCTATCTAAATTAAGGCCTTGGTTACTGTCTACTGTTTTTCTTCTGTTAGTATCTGTATGTGTTTGTCTGTCTTGAAGTCTGTGTAGATGGACGTTTCGTCCAAAGTCAACATATTATATAAAATTTAGAACTAATCTTCTAGAGATATAAACTGTTTCCCTGCCAAAACTAGAGTTTTTTTTAAAAACATCTGTTGAAAACATTACTAGCAGCTGTCCTAAGAAAACCTGCTTTAAAAGTATGACTATACTGTAACAAAAGAGCTTTAAAAGAACTTTCTGCATTTTTTTCTTGTATTTTGTTTTCTACATTTTTCTGTGGCATATCTAAATGAGAACTAAGCTTTTCAAAAGCTTATTTTATAAGGAATAGCCTTAAGATCCTTTGAAAAACTGTCAGTGCTTTTACTATCTATTTGCTATCCTAAGTACCTGTAAAATATGACTCCCCTTGTACTGTTAAGGGCAGATAATGCTGACTGTTCTAACAATGCTAGGTTGTTGTTGTTTTTTTTTTCTGATGGGTATCCTTAACAGGCTTTACAGATTTTTCCATATATGAAACTATGATATTAGCTGTTTAGAGTAATTATTTTGAGATCTGGTGTGTGTATGAACACCCAAATTGTCATGCCTTTAAAAATTAGACTAATATTACATCTTTAAATTTTCATCTTTTACCCATCCCTTATAATATTTCATGGTTATTTTGGCTAAACATGGGCTTTTCTGTCAACTGCACTCTATATTGCAGGCAATTTATTGGAATAGTTTACAATTTTAGAGTGTGAAATTTCAGGAAATTTGCTTTTGTGGGTAAATTGAAAAAATTACAGTAGTAAGTGCAAGCCTTCTACAAGAGGAAAACCCACTGAACAGTAGAATTCTTACTATGGTTGTGTGAGGTATTTGCCAGGCATACACTGCTCAAAGTATACTTTTTCCTTACCTGCTTTCCTTACTTACTAAGAAATTCTCTAAGTTACTGCTGGTTTGAAATAGATTTATATATGCTTGCACAAACAAAATATAGTTATCTATGACATCGTATTGATTTAATTTCTGTTCAGTGCTTTTCTGTTTTACCATTTTTGCTATGAAATTTCAAATAATTGGTATATTTAAGAAGCTCATGACCGCCATAACTACAAAAAGCATTTCCAATTTTTTCCATTTTCAGAAAAACATTCCAATGGAAATTTGCCCAGGGTTGTTTGTCTCTTGAGTCATACCGTAATTATACAGTGCTGTGCTTTAGTTCTCCACGGAGGCTAAATCAGTGACACACATTCTGGGTATATGCTGAAGGTGGTACCCCTCCTCCTGCTTTTTAACTCAACATAATTCCAAATTTGCTTTATTAACTCAGTCCTTTTTCTGAAATGTGGCTGGCTCCACAGGAGACTACACAAAGGGTCATGAGGAGGAACTGTTGGTTTAGGAGCACTGCTGACTGAACTGGTTCTGAATATTTTCATAACATTATTTTAAAATTAATAATGCCTACTACAACATGAAGGTCTGGGAGCAGAGTGTAAAGAGCCAACTGGCTCTGCAAGATGCAGCCTTGACACATGAAAGCCGGTTTGGGCTGGAGATAACTAACACAACTGAATCTGTGCGGAATAAATTGAGGATGAATAATGAGGAAACCCAAGAAATTGCGAATTTTACAGTTAAGTAAAGCAATGTGGACATCAATCAGAGCAAGTTTAGTGAAGTCAGCTTGGTTTCACTTGGCACAGATTCTAAACTGTGTGAAAGGAGCCTGTCTTGTTTCCAGGTCAAATAAAGCCTTGTATGCTAGTTATTTGTCTCTCTCAATTAAAAAGGCATGCTGGATCCAAATTGCCTCTGCATGGAGCCAGTCATGGTGCATCATTTCTGGCACAATTAGTCGACAGTCCAGAGAAAAACACTTGGAGATAGTGGAGAAAAGTAATTGAGAGCTGAATACCAACTAACTAAGAACTTAGTCTCCACCATGGAAGAAATAGGGTGTGTAACAGTTTTCTGCTATTTTCTGTAATAATAGACAAAAAAACACAATCACATAGTTTAAGATTTATATATCTCCCTGAATACTTTCAAACAATATTCCAAAATATTATGGGTTATAAAATCCAAGTATCTGTGACTGAATTGACTTTCTAAAGCACAATTATGTAGGGAAAAATTGTGAGAAGTGGGTGGAGCAGAAAAGAAAGGGAGAATAATAATGACATGGCAATAAAGTAAATACTGTATTTTGTTTCACAGGATGTCTCTTGGATAAAAACGGAACCACTTTTTCCATTTCATCAATGTGTGTTTAGGTTATTAAAAAATAAAGTGGACAAAGCCCTTGACATATAGAATCATAGACTAGTTAGGGCTAGAAAGGACCTTAAGATCATCTAGTTCCAACCCCCCTGCCATAGGCAGGGACACCTCACACTAAACCATATCATCCAAGGCCTCATCCAACCTGGCCTTGAACACTGCCAGGGATGGAGCATTCACAGCCTCCCTGAGCAACCCATTCCAGTGCCTTACCACCCTAACAGGAAAGAATTTCTTCCTTATATCCAATCTAAACTTCCCCTGGTTAAGTTTCAACCCATTACCCCTTGTCCTGTCAGTACAGTCTCTAATGAAGAGTCCCTCTCCAGCATCCCTATAGGCCCCCTTCAGACCCTGGAAGGCTGCTAGGAGGTCTCCACGCAGCCTTCTCTTCTCTGGGCTGAACAGCCCCAACTTTCTCAGCCTATCTTCATATGGGAGGTGCTCCAGTCCCCTCATCATCCTTGTGGCCCTCCTCTGGACTTGTTCCAACAGTTCCATGTCCTTTTGATGTTGAGGACACCAGAACTGCACACAATACTCCAAGTGAGGTCTCACAAGAGCAGAGTAGAGGGGCAGGATCACCTCCTTCGACCTGCTGGTCACGTTCCTTTTGATGCAGCCCAGGATACGGTTGGCTTTCTGGGCTGCAAGCACACACTGCCAGCTCATGTACGTTTTCTCATCAACCAACACCCCAAATCCTTCTCCGCAGGGCTGCTCTGAATCTCTTCTCTGCCCAACCTGTAGCTGTGCCTGGGATTGCTCCCACCCAGGTGTAGGACCTTGCACTTGGCATGGTTAAACTTCATGAGGTTTGGCATCAGCCCACCTCACAAGTGTGTCAAGGTCCCTCTGGATGGCATTCCTTCCCTCCAGCTTATTAACCAAACCACACAGCTTGGTGTCATCAGCAAACTTGCTGAGGGCACACTCAATCCCACTGTCCATGTCAGCAAAAAAGATGTTGAACAAGAACTGTCCCAACACCAACCCCTGTGTGACACCCCTCATTACTGGTCTCCAGCCGGACATTGAGCCATTGACCACAACTCTTTGCATGCAGCCTTCCAGCCAGTTCTTTATCCACCGAGTGGTCCTTCCATCAAACTGATGTTGCTCCAATTTAGAGACAAGGATGTCGTGTGGGACAGTGTTGAACGCTTTGCACAAGTCCAGGTAGATGACATCAACTAGACTAGCATGGGAGATAATTAAATATTTGCCAAATAGAACTAGTTCTGTAAACTATGTAAATCTGTAATATAAATCAAGAAACTTTCTCATGCCTAGTGATTTTACAGCTGAAGATATGATCTCAATCTCTTCATTTCTAAATAGCTTCTCAGAAATTGTGCCCGTATGTGCCAGCAAAGTACAGTAAGATAAACTCTGTAGGGAGAAATCCAACTCTTTTGAGCTATGTAAAGATGTGTATTTTATCTGGAATTGACTTTCTTCTTTGTGTAAAATCTTTTGTATTTTTTTTTTCTGTCACCAAATGCTTAGGGGCCTGCAAAGATTTTTCATACCTCCTTGAGCAGGAAGGACCCTTTGTCTATATACTGTGTCTTCTGCTGCCATGCCTCTAAAACAAATAAAGTGCATATCATGAAAAGTGCACATCAGTTTACCTCAGGCTAATGCTGAAGGATACAGTGCAAAGAATAAAAAAGGAATGTAGAAACTCTTTTTTTAGAGCACAGCTAAAAATTTTCTAAAAACTTTAAAAGTTATAATAATCTTTGATGACTGTCAGATTTATTCTAAAATAACTGATTAGACATCAAGGAGGTTGCATGAATTTATTGATTTGATGTTCCTTAAAGATGTATTGTACTGTGATGCCTTGAAATTTCTTCATCATGGAGTTTTTCTGTTAGTCAAAGTTTTATCATGACAGAGATTGGGAAAAAGATGTAGATATAGATTTAGATGCACTTTTATACACACACATATAGCAATGCTGAAAAGAAAGCATTTAATGTTTCTATGTATGTTTTTGAAGTCAAGTGTAACCCAATGAATAGGATTTCTGTCACATTATAATTAAATAGCAACAGGTGTCTAAAAGGGCAGTGCTTAGTGCTCGAGATGACTTGCCTGGGCCTGAGCTGGTGCCAGTTCTTGAACAATTATCTGGTGGCAACGGGACCATTGCTTGACCTGGACCAAAGCTCTCAGAGAGCAACAGCCACAGATAGATGAAGCTGGACAAAGCAGATATATAATGCACATAATGTCTCCCAGGGTTGAGGGAGGCTCTGTTGCAGCATCCAGGTGGGTCTGGAAGCCAGGGAGAGGCAAGCAGGTAAAAGAACATTTGAAAAATAGCCCTGAGCATAAGCAGAAATGAATGTCCCCACTCCCACCTTGAACACCAAACCCTACCCAGCACAGATCTTGGGAGGCTAACTCACTTTGGCACCCTGTTATCTCTCTGCTAGAAGAAGTCTGGTGCCATTGAACAGAGAGACATTGAAAGTGCAAGCACAACGCCAGAGAAAAAGGGTAGATCTTACTATGCTCTTATATGTAACAGTTTATAAGCATAGTATTACCATTGAGGCTTTTCTGTATTTGGACTATTGATATCATTCTACTAGGGCTAAACATGATGATTTTGATCAGAATAAGATTTTAATTGGGCTAACAGTAAATTCCTAGCTTCAGCCTGAAATGTGTATGTTCCTGGGGAGAATTACTTTCAAAGCGCACATGCAACTGGAACCTACTTAGGCACACATTGTGAGGAGCAGGTGAAGTAGCATTTAGATAGATAATGTGGAGTGTACTGTATTTAAAATGAATCGGATGTGGGAGATTAATTTGTATTTTCTATGTCTTTGGTTATTTTACATTTTAAACCTTTTAAAACTGATTAGAACCCAGATAAAAAGTTCATACTCTACACCATATGCACCAATAAATAATAATTTAGTAACATGGTGAATATTGCTGATATGGTGCAATAAATAAAAATCAGGAGTTCTTAGCCTTTGAACTAAGAACCCCTTTAGGTTCAACAGTCTTTGAAATATAACTTACTATTGTCCTTCCTTTTTTTTTAATTTTTTTTAAATTTTTTTTTATTTTCGTAATTTTATTTAGCAGATATCCAGTTTGGAATTGTAAGTAAAATTAGCGCATATGCAAAAATCTGACAGCAAAATCCATTTGCAATTTTTTTGCAAAACTGAACACTACTTACAACTGCCTACATCAGGTACAGCATAAATATTGAAAGTTAAATCCTACAGGAGTAAGAAAATCACAAGGGGCAAACTAACTTTCCTGAAATGCCTCTTTTTGTTTGGCACAATCTCACCTGACTCCTGTGTAGCCATATTACATCTATGTAATTTAGTTTTAAAATTGACACAGTGTTCATTCATCTTATTACGTTTGTTTTTCTGTGGCAAACTGATTTTTTTTTTTTTTTTGCTTGAATTATAGAACTATAAGAGGTTACAATCCATAGGTTAATGTAAATCAACTTAGGAGTTTATCTTTTATATTTGGTGCTGCACAAAATTAGACTTCATAAAATAAAGTGTCCAGTTGTAATGTGTTGCATTTTGCGTGTATGTAATTATACCCTACACTAATAAAATATTAATTTGGCATCTATTAGAACGAGCCAGTCATTTTGTAAAATTGTATTCATTACGAACCTTGATTCTCCACCTAGAAAATAATTGTTAGCTGTTAACAAATAATTTCTTTCTCATTGACTCACATATTTATGTATTAGCACTTCTGAAAGTAATAAGGAATTGGCTGTTGCAAGTAACTTAAAAATCCTACATAAATGTAATATAACAGGTTTTTGACAGGTCTTGTTTCTCTAAATACAGTTACTATTGTTTTTTAAATAATTGGACTTGTTTTTTTTCAGATATTAAACCAGATAATCTTTCTTAACCATTGTTATAGTAACAATGTTAGTGTATGTGCTAAGTAACATGAGTAACAATTAAAGAGAAAATTTGAGGAAACAGTTTCTCCCAGAATGTAATTTGTCTCAGTGTGAAAGCCAAAAAAGAGTATGATTTGAGATAATCCTGTCTGAATCCTGATTCTTCCATAGAAACACTTTTTCAGATGCTGCAGGAGTTTTCTTCTCAGTTCTTGTGCCTCCCGTGGGAGCCACAGATTCAGGGTTTCCAATGTCATGAGGCATTGGTGGGATGGCTTTCCTTGCGTTTCATAGACCATCATGCATTCATTCAGCCCTCACTACAGTCCAGCCAGACATGAATGAGTTTCCAGTCCAAAAGCACAAGGAGAGAGCAAGGCTTTGGCTAATATACGCTGCCTCTCAGGATGACTAAACAACTCAAGCCAGCGCTGTGCTAACCATATCTGCAGAACTTCTGTTTTGGAGATAGAATCTGGTTAGCTGTGAGCACAGTGTTAATATACAACTACCTGCAAAAGATACTGTAGACATACCCCTTCTTCCTATTTGGATCTAGTACTAGATTTTCCTATGTTCTAAGCTAAATTTCTGGTAAACAGGAGACACTGGATTGCATTAAACTGTGTTTGTACGTATTGTTCTATGTTCTCATAAGAAAGTTGATTGTAGAGGTTAACACAACTGCTTTCCAAAATTATTTTTATTGTGTATTTGTTAAAGAAAAAAATCTGTTAATGGACACTCTTGGTCCCTTGCTCAGCTGGGGCATTTGTTCATACAGGTTTTGTACTTTTGGACTTTCAGTGCTAGAAATAACATTTTTAGAGTTGGTTTGTATTTCTTGATACCTTTATAACCTAAAATAATTAATTTAAATGCAACGCCATGCTGACATGCCTTACAGAAAATAGCTCAGCTGGTTGACCTGTAGAAAAGGAGGAGTCTGCACTTAGCACATTATCTTGAAAGAACTTCACTAACGAAGTAATTCATATAAAAAAAAAAAGAGATTTTGAAAGCTTCTGCAGGCAAAAAATGATCTGAAAGTTCATTGCTTAGCAATTATTTTTACCTTGAATATGTATCTTCATGAACAGTCAGCAGCTAATACAAAGTGCTGCACATTGTTAATAATCATGTTGATTGATATCTATTTGTTTAGACCAGACTTCTATCTGTTCCCGCAATCATGTTCACAATAAATGAAGTTTTATTAGTGTTTTAGTGTTTTAGTATTAGTGAAGTTTTATCAGTGACAAAGATGTTAAACAAGACCGGTCCCAACACCGATCCCTGAGGGACGCCACTCATTACTGGTCTCCAGCTGGACATTGAGCCGTTGACCACAACTCTGTGTGTGGCCAGCCAGCCAGCTCTTTATGCACCAAGTGGTCCTTCCATCAAATTAATGTCACTCCCATTTAGAGACAAGGATGTCATGTGGGACAGTGTCGAATGCTTTACATAAGTCCAGGTAGATGACATCAACTGCTCTACTCTTGCCCATCAGTTCTGTTGCCCCATCATAGAAGGCCACCAAATTGGTCAGGGAGGATTGCCCCTTAGTGAAGCCATGCTGGCTGTCACCAAGCACCTTGTTGTTTTTCATGTGCCTTAGCATGCCTTCCAGGAGAATCTGCTCCAAGATTTTGCCAGGCACAGAGGTGAGACTGACTGGTCCATAATTCCCTGGGTCATCCATTTTCCCCTTCTTGAAAATGGGGGTTATATTTCCCTGTTTCCAGTCATCGGGAACTTCACCTGACTGCCATGATTTCTCAAATATGATGGCCAGCGGCTTCACAACTTCATTCGCCAGCTCCTTCAGGACCCGTGGATGGATCTCATCAGGCCCCATGGACTTGTGCACGTTCAGATTTTTAAGATGGTCTGGAACCAGTTCCTCTCCCGCAGCGGGCGCAAGGTCTTCATTCTCACAGTCCCTGCATCTGCCTTCCAAGACTTGGGTGGTTTGGTCAGAGCCTTTGCCAGTGAAGACCGAGGCAAAGAAGTCATTCAGAACCTCAGCCTTCTCCAAGTCCTGTGTAGCCAGTTCTCCCGAGAGCTTCCTGAGGGGGCCTACATTCTCCCTAGTCTGCTTTTATTTGCTATGTACTTGTAGAATCGCTTCCTGTTATCTTTAATGCCTCTAGTTAAGTTTAATTCTAAGTGGGCCTTAGCTTTCCTAACCTGGTCCCTAGCTTCTCGGACAACATCCCTGTACTCTTCCCATGCCACCTGTCCTTGCTTCCACTTATTATAAGCCTCTTTTTTCATTTGAATTTTCCTCAGGAGCTCCTTATCCATCCAAGGAGGTCTCCTGGCCCTCCTGCTGCACTTCCTTCTGGTTGGGATGCAACACTCCTGAGGTTGCAGCAGGTGATCCTGGAATATCAACCAACAGTCTTGGGCCCCTCTGCCCTCTAGGGCTGTATCCCATGGAACCTTACTAAGCAGGTTCCTGAAGAGGTCACAGTCTGCTCTCTTGTAGTCCAGGGCAGTGAGCTTGGTGCACACTCTTCTCACTGTCCTGAGGATCTCAAATTTGAGCATCTCATGATCACTGCATCCGAGGCTGCCCTGAAGAGTCACATTTCCAATGGGCCCTTCCCTGTTGGTGAGCACGAGGTCAAGCACGGCACCTCTCCTTGTCGGCTCCTCTATTACTTGCAGAAGGAAGTTGTCTTCTACACAATCAAGGAACCTCCTGGATTGCTTGTGCCGGGCCGTACCGTCCTTCCAACAGATGTCAGGGTGGTTGAAGTCACCCATGAAAACAAGGGTCTGCGAGAATGAGGCTTTTCCTATCTGTCTATGGAGTGCCTCATCCGCAGGTTCTCCTTGATCAGGCAGTCTGTAACAGATCCCCACAGTAATGTCTCCCATAGCTATATTCCCTTTAACCCTGACCCACAAACTCTCTGTGGACTGCTCACCTGTCTCCAGACAGAGTTCCATACTCTCCAGCCTATCCCTAACATAAAGGGCAACTCCCCCTCCCCGCCTGCCAGGCCTGTCTTTTCTAAAGAGCCTGTAACCTTCCATTCCAACACTCCAGCCATAGGAGCCATCCCACCATGTTTCTGTGATACCTATTATATCATACCCCCAAGCGAAATGAAATGAAAGATGTCTGAAGTGTGTACTTTAAAGGGAATCAATTATTGTTGTTCTAAATTCACAGATTGTGAGGGCAGCAGGGGGTAAGTGAAACCATTTCCACCTTAACTGAACATCTTCTGCCTACTTGAAAAGGGGCTTTCGTTTATTTGTTTAGTTTGGTTTGGGTTTGGGGGGGGTAGGGTGGTTTTGGTATTTTTTTTTAATTTTTTTTTACTACATGAGGAGAGAAATATACTATTATAATCTTTCTGTAAAAAGTTATGTAATGAATCTGTCTGATATGGAGTTAATTTTCCCCATAGCCTTCATAGTGCTGTGCTTTGTATTGGTAGCACATCAGTGTTTTGGCTATGGCTAACCAGTGTTGTCAGAGCACCAAGGCTGTCTCTCCAACATTTCCCCCTTACCAGTAAACTGAAGGGTAGAATATATACTGGGAGGGGGACACAGCCAGGGCCGCTGACCCAAAGCTACGAGAGGGATATTCCATACCATATGATGTCTATTCTATAATTCTATGATTCTATGTCTGCTCAGCAGTAAAAGCTAAGAGAAAAGAAGGGGAGTGAAGGAGGTTGGCATTCTACACCTGGGTCAGAGCAATCCCAGGCACAGCTACAGGTTGGACAGAGAAGAGATTCAGAGCAGCCCTGTGAAGAAGGACATAGGGGTGTTGGTTGATGAGAAAATGAACATGAGCCAACAGTGTGCACTTGCAGCCCAGAAAGCCAACTGTATCCTGGGCTGCATCAAAAGGAGCGTGACCAGCAGGTTGAAGGAGGTGATCCTGCCCCTCTACTCTGTTCTCATGAGACCTCACCTGGAGTATTGTGTGCAGTTCTGATGTCCTCAACATAAAAAGGACATGAAACTGTTGGAACAAGTCCAGAGAAGGGCCATGAGGATGATCAGGGGACTGGAGCACCTCCCATATGAAGATAGGCTGAGGAAGTTGGGGCTGTTCAGCCTGGAGAAGAGAAGGCTGTGTGGAGACCTCATAGCCACCTTCCAGTATCTGAAGGGGGCCTATAGGGATGCTGGGGATGGACTCTTCATTAGGGACTGTAGTGACAGGACAAGGGATAACGGGTTAAAACTTAACCAGGGGAAGTTTATATTGGGTATAAGGAAGAAATTCTTTCCTTTTAGGATGGTGAGGCAGTGGAATGGGTTGCCCAGGGAAGCTGTGAATGCTCCATCCCTGGCGATGTTCAAGGTCAGATTGGACAGAGCCTTGTGTGGCATGGTTTAGTGTGAGGTGTCCCTGCCTATGGCAGGGGGGTTGGAACTAGGTGATCTTAAGGTCCTTTCCAACCCTAACTGTTCTATGATTCTATGATTCTATGATTCATTATTATGATGCTTGTCTTCTGGAGCAACTTCTATAGATACTGTGCATATTGAAGCCCTGCTTCTTCCTGGAAAGTGGCTAGACGTTGCCTTCTGATGGGAAGTAGAGAATAAAACCTTTTGTTTTCCTTTTCTTCTGCACATGACTTTTTGTTGTTGTTCTTTTTTTTTCTTTTTTCTGTCGTTTATTAAATTGTTTTTATCTTGACCCATGGAAAGGGGAGTGATAGAGTGGCTTGGTGGGCACTTAACAACCAGCCAACATCAACTCACCCCAGTTGTTAGATGGTGGATTTTATTTGCTTGATATAGCTTTGCTAATTTATGTAGTAAATCTGTCATATATATAATCAGAAATTTAATTACTGCAATTGTACTAGTATTGTGTTTGCTAAAGCCAGTTCCCAAGCAACAATGTCTGTGAGCATAAGAGACTGATTCAGAGGTTCATAATGTGACTGAAGTGGCTCTTCATATTCAGCGTGATTAAATCTACAGTTGCATTATATTCAAATCAGACCAAATGGATAATTTGTTTACTGCATAACAACAATAAGGTACACAAAAGCTTTTCTCCTCAAACTCTATACAGTCTTCAATTTTTAATCTACACAGATACCAGGGAGCCAAATGAAAACATGACAAATAAATGCACCAAAAGGATGTTTTCTGGTCCTCATCCTCTATTATCTTTAGTTTTGTATAACCGCTAGTACTCTCTGAAAGAAATTGCATAGCCAGATACAGGAAGAGAGGGAGTCCTCAAGTATTATAAAACTGGGGCTTTTTGTCACAGACTGTCCACAGTTGCTGGTTTATTATTCTTTATCCCAGAGTCCTGGGGAGCTAGTGGTTACACTGAGGCTGATCTGTAAATAGTAACTAAGGAAACCATACCTCTTTCATGTCCTGCGGTTTGTCTGGATACTGGCCACCCCTGAGTTGAGTCTATCTGGACCAGGAACAAGACGCCCTTGAGAAGTTTGGAGCACAGGGTAGGTAACATTGCCTGATTAATTGTGCTCACTTGCCATCTGCTTATTATTGGCCCGGCTAAGACTGTATTTTACAGAAATGCTGCTTCTAGTACCTAGATTAGTAATTTAAACTAGTTGAACTTTTTCTTTGCTGTCTTGCAGTCAAATTTATCCTGTGGATTTTACAACTGCGGACTTAATTTTGTTTTCATGATGGAAAAAAAGACATTCAACATGACTACTTTTTTTGGTATATTTACTCTTTTTTTATTTTTTTCTTCCCCAAAATATATGATGAAACTTCTTATTGGCAGAATTTATTCCTTATACAGCAGAAATTATAGGCTGTATTTTATCCAGGTATAGGCCACAGTTACCACAAAACACTCTTGAATATTAAATGCTAATTTCTTAACTGCATTCTTAGTTGCTGAACTCTTTATACTTGATGTTCTTTCAAGGACTCAGTACTAACAAATCTAGTTTGCTTTGTCTCATAAGCTGTGCCCTTTATCACACTTTGTGACAGATAGCACTGTGTACAATGCAGCCTACATACACACAATATATACTGAGCAACATGAGCATTCAACACAGCACAACTAATTTGTGCCTTTTGCTGAGGAAAATATCTGTATCATTAGGATGGAAATATTAAATATTTGAAGCTGGGAGGAAGTAAATTATCAGAGCAGTTGTAGATGTTTTATCTAAGAGATGAAAGGGTATAATTATTGTTGTCAAGTACAGTCTGCACAATTTGTTAGGAGATGCCAGCTGAATGGCTCCAGTGTCCCGGAGATCAGGCATATCACTGTGTTTGTGTCAGAGCAGGGCATGTAGCTCTCTCAACAAGTCTTCAGGCATTCAGAGTGTTGGGAGAGTGGTTTCCTTTATCTCAGCAAAGTAGATGAACTCAAGGTGCATTGCTAATTAACAGTGGAGATGGCAAAACTCTTGTCATTTACAATACAATTAAGTTTTATTAGTATGCTTTTCAAGTCTTTCATGTGTCAGTGAAAGACTTTCAAATTCCAGAAAAAAGTCATCCAGTTTTGACAATACAATTATGGAGTAAAGGTTGTTCGGCTTATTCAAAAATGTGGTTTTACTGAAGGTAAATCTATTATTTCCCTCTTTTTTGATAGACATATTTGAGATCATATGGGGAAACAAGTTAGGAAACCTGCCTTAAATATCTACCATAGACTGTTCTGTAAAAATCTGTTTTTGGAAACCTGAGTAGAGTTTTATGTTATTCTTGATACCAAACATTTCTGCAAAGATATTAATAGATTTAATCAAGGGTATCAGGAATAATAGCAGCTTTATGATCAAAGAATGTGTGAATTCGGGTGATTTTTAAAATAAGTTTGCTTAAATTGAAAGTCTCTTTCCAAAATAATAATAACAATAATTCTGAAAAAGACAAAAGAAAAATATTGCTTGAAATTTTTTAATGTAAAACGTTCTGTAATAACGAGATTCATGTATTGGCCAAGAGATAACTTAAAAGTAGGAAAATAAGATCGAATAAATCTCATAAAACATCTTTAAAAATAGGATTGACTCTAAAGTTTTTAGCTAGATAAAGATCATATCACATGTAATTATATCAGAAGTTATCAATATTTGTTGACTTTGATATTAATGTGCTTTTCAGAAATGCATCAAAATGCATATTAGTAATAAGTTCTTATTCCGTCAAGACTTGATCCTATGTTTGCTTCCTTATATAGTATTCAAAGTCAGAGCATTCTGTAGTTGGATATCTTCAAATCACACCAAGGATATCAGCAAAGTCCCAAGTCACTAGCAATTGCCTGTCTCAGAACAAGAAGACAAAGCCCTTTCCCATGAATAGCCAATCTTTTACTTTTATTCCTAGGCAAAAGCTAATTTGGTTAGAGCTGATAAAAATATATTATTACTATGACATTGTGCAGGATGAAATATTAATGAATATGCCAAGGAGAGACAATGCACAATCATGCTATTGTGTACATTTTTGTACTGAATGTTCCTGGCACTGTAGAAGTCATTAAATGGTAAGCTTAAATCTCTTTGATGTAGTTGGCACAGGAAAGAATTTCCTATTCATTAATGTAAGTTTCATTAATCAAGAAAGAGCTAATCTAATGACACTGTTTCATGGGCTAAACCAGTTTTATTTTTCACAGGAAGAATAAAAAAATGTGAAATAGAGACAATGACTTTTGGGATTGCAACTGAATCTAATGAGTACTCCACTTATTACTTCTTATGAAGGACTAGCAAATGGTAACTTTTTCACTATCCTGACTTAACTCTGTTAAGCTCTGTTAACACTGACATGAAAAGGGAATGTCTGGAAATATTCTGCACAGCAAAGTCTCAGTGATGCAATGTATTGAACAGCCCTACAGGGTGACTGCTGGCAGTAACAATGGGAAAAATCAGGCAATGTATATATTCTATACCAAATAGCTAAGACTCAAATTATTTGTCAAAGACAGTGAAAATAAAGTCCATGAAAAAATAATTTATGTTCCTAGTCCTATCTTTCACTACATTAATATTTCCCACTGTGCTGCTGATGGAGTATAGATGTCCTCCTATAATAACACTTTGTACTTGATTTACAAACCATAGCTGTTCCTGTAATATGTAAAAATTACATAGAATTGAAAGTAATACCCATATATATTACTATTTTTGAAGAAAATGATTTGATCTATTGAATGAAATAACGAAAATTTCACACTGGTGATAATACTCTGTAATGACTACTGACTTAATTCATTGCATGATCATTAACAGAGCATACTGGAACTTGTTTTATATGCTGAAATCCAGCCAAGACATCAAATTTCTGCAGGAAAGAACAACAGAAATAAAACTAAAAAAAATCTCAAAACCAGTATAGCATCATGCATTTATGATGCAATAGTGATGACATCAAATTGCATTATTTCAAGTTGAAATGACAAACAAGCTATGTGCCTACTGCTGTGGCAAGTTAAATGCTTTTAACAGCACTAACAAACCTGTCACATCAATTTCACTAATTATCTGAAGTGGGCCTGCAATCACTTAAAATAGCTGAAGATTTTTCCCTGCATAATGCTATCGGGATGACAAAGTATACATGAGATGTAGCCTTAGGAGCATATTGCTACTTCTTTCAGTAGGTTGGAAAAGATTAAGCAACAAATAGCTTCTTACTCCAAGTAACCATAGTACTGATATGTACATCCTCTGCAATGGAGTAAGTACAAATGTACTGCATTAAGCAGCTTGTCATTTTTAGTATTATTATTATTCCAATGTGAGGTTGTTGTACTATAGAAACAGTGCTGCTTCTGGCTTCTCTTTTTCTTAATTTGATGGAAGGCATTTCCTGCCAAATGAAGGTCACTTAAAATGGGCCAATTTATTAGAGTAGTGATCCTACACTGTACCAAACATCTACTTTGGTAGGGTTGTGAAGTATTTCGTGAATATTTACGTTATTGTGCTGCTGGCCACACAGTGAATACTCAGAATTATAAATGGTATAAGAAAAGGCAGGCAGTACAGTATAAGAAAAATCTAGAAGATAAATACTGTCAAGTACTCTGCAGACTCATGCTTGCTCCTATGTCCATTGAATATTTTCAGCAAAATTGAAATATAGATCGTATTTGGACTTCATAAGTAATGAAGCTTCCTATATACATTTCTTTTCTCTGTAGTTGGATCTAAAACATAATGTACGCAGTCAAATACCTTTAATGGTTGTAATGTGCTTTGAAGTAAAACTTTATCAAAAAAAAGCACGTTTTTCTCAAATATGTTTTGAACAGGTATCATTGAGTAGTAAAATTGCTTATGTTCTATTATCTCTTACCCCCTACAAATCTATGTTGGTTTGGCTACCTGGTGTTCATAAGCAAAGGAAAAGCGTTACAATAAAGGATATCTGAAAATGTATTTTTCCTTCCTTTTGAGACTATTCCAGTCTCTGAAGTATTAAGAAATTAAATCAAATTCAGTAATTTCTCCAATGTAACATCATATTTAACAAAAAAACCAACATCAGATAATAGAGGAATTCAGTAAACTATTTAAGGGTGACATATCCCAGACAATTAATATGTTCAGATGTACCCCTTGTTTTTTTGTTTGTTTTACAGTTCAAGATTTGGGTTATAAAGCTGAGAGCACATAAGAAACCCAGTGGTTATTTCTGTCATATAGCCACCAGCCTATTTGATATTTGAATATTACTTACAGTATTTGGAACCAACACTACCTTAGAGAAAAATTATTTAAAACAGCTAAATAATAACCTATTAAAGAAGGCTGAGTACAGAAGGTCCAGGCTGAAAGCAATGCTCTAATTTTAGGAGGTACATATTCTCATTGAATAATTACTATTTTTCTTCCTCTCTGCCTCAACTACTGTCCGCTTCTCCCAGTATCTCTCAATTGCATTTGATAAGGTTAATTTACTCCGCTTGCCCCTGTGCAAGATATCTTTGAATCATTCAAATGAGGAGAAAAATAATTAGATTTAGAGGTGCACCTACAACAACATACCTTTTCTTTAAATGTTTATCAAAATGTCATTTTGCTCTTTTTAAGGATCTTTCAGTTTAAATGCAGTACAGGAATATGCAGAAATGTTTGCATTTTTCAGTTGTTGACATTCAAAGAACTGATTGGAACTTTGCAAACATATAAATTATGTAATTCTCCTTCTCTCTTCATGATGGAGTCAATTAAAATGTTCAGCACCGCCTCACTGAGACAGACATGAACAATCTGACATTTCCAAGAATCATACTGTGCTTTCCTTCCTATTCTCCTCTACAAAGTATACTCATCCTTCCATGGTATCTGTGCTACCCAAAGGCAATTCTCACCAAAAGTGAAATTCCACTTCAGATAACCTATAATATCCTATAGCAATTACATTTCACTGTTGTATATATTTTTATTATCAAAAATGTTCCAGAGAGGAAAAACACCAATTTCTTAAAGAAAGCATTACCCAAATTATAACAGTGCTTAAGCTGTGAAAGATTTAACTTCTCTTGGTTAAATGATGAGAAAAATCACAGTTCTTTGTATAATGTAAAAGTGTTAATACATACTTGTAAAGGAAACACTTTATTACAGTGAGATATGTAAAAAACCTTTGCATGTGAATAATATAGATGTGAATAATCCTAAATTCTCAGTTATATTTCTTTAAAGGAGTAGAACAGATGTTGAAAGTCTTTAGGACAGTAATTTATTAGTCCTGTGTTTTTCCTATGAGGTAGCAAGGTGTTTTTACATGTACTTTCTTTTCATTCTAAAAATGTTCTGAGCTTAAAAGGCCTAACCAATGACTCTTTCCTCTGCTCTGTAGTTTATTTCAGTTGAAAGATCACAAAGAGTAAAATATAGCATGTCATCTTTTCACTGGTACTTTTATCAATAATAATTTTAAGATTATTTTTCTTGGTGAGGGGAGAAAAAATATAACTACATTGTATTACTTTATTACTTATAATTTTTGTTTTCCAGTTTAAAAAATGTATCCATTTTACAGATTTTTTTTCTGAGTCTGCTCCTGAAGTGCATGGCAAAGTTTTTTTTTGTCTTTGGATAGGGTTTAATACAGACACCAAGATAAAACACAGTAGAAATGAAATGGAAGAGCTCATTACCACAGAATGGCCTAGAAACTAAAAATGTAAAAGAACACTCATTATCTGCTAAACACAATAATCTAAATATAATCTTTGGCTCAGAAAGTCTGTAATTGCCAAGCACTGGCCACTCATGGAATATCCAACAGATAATTCTTTATTTTCTATGCTTATTTTTAGATTCAGTGTTTCATTAGGCAGCATATTCTACACATGTTGAACCACCATTTCCATTCAGCTATTAAGAACCATAAAAAATTATTATTTTAAGGGTAAAAAGATATAGTCCTAAGTGCTCTAAATTTTCAGCAAACAGGTTGTTACTGTCCAACAGTTCTTTAACTATCATTCTTCAAAAAGTAATGTATACTCAATGGGAGTGTTACTGCTGATGTAAATGATTTAAAATACTGTTTGGTGAAAGAAAATGTAAATACAAATATCTCCACATTTATTTGCTATTTAACACTTCCACACTTGAGTATAAGTATCTAATAAAAGAACAAGTGAACTATTATTAAAATGATTTATGATATTTATAACCTACTGAATCTCATAGAACTGTTAAATTTCAGCTAACTGTACAATACTTTAATATTTCAGCAAGTAGTAGCCATTAAGAATAACAGAAATGGTATTTTTTAGTTCCCAATGAAAGCCTCAGTCTGCTAAAGTCTCTAAGAATTTCCTTTCAGAGACACTGATACATGTACACTGGCTACACATAGCTTAATGTAGGTTAGAGACAAAGAACAAAGAACACTTTTATTTGGAATATTTTTTTCTGCCTGCCATTTGTTCTTTAGATAATATTTCTAGATATTTTGTTATTGCATAATTATCTGAGTTCCATAAGCTGATCTGTTTCTACATATTGAACCATAATGTGGCCTTAAACCCACACCCAGTATAGTAGAATACTCCTTCCACAGGAAGAGGTGTCGGTGGGAACAAAGACGACCATAAATTTTTAGGGAAAATATTTTTTTTTTACATAACCTCAAATATTTCATTAGAAACATCATGGGTTCAAAAATGTTTTACTGATTTCAAAAGAGGTTTTTAGATTTTATTTGCATAGAAGTGAATGTATGCAAATCATAAAATCATAGAAATTATTAATACAGAAATAATTCAATCCTTAATAAAATGAGTAGACATAGCTCTTAGTTGTGCCTTCCATGGTAATGTTTCCTTGAAGTGCATCTTCTAATATAAAACTGCTTCTTACCAGAATTATTATTTTTAGTACTCATACTCAGGGTATTGGACATAGGTATTGTAGGTTCTTATTTAATCTTGTGGACAAAATTCTCTGCATATTTTTTGGCAGATGCAGCTCAACATTTGTATTAATGTTATTACACCAGTTCTAAATAATAACTTTGATTTAAATGATAGAGACCAGTTTTGTTTAATCTAATTAAAGAAAACAAAGCAAAAATAGTGAATGCAGAGTTCTAAAGAACATCTTTTTAAGGAACAGCTAATTTATATGCCGGTTCATCACAGAATATCTTCTCAATTTGACTGAATAGTGTGACATAGCATTAGCTCACATAGCAAGTAGATAAGGAAGGACTGAGATACAGAAATACAGCTGACAGTAAAGCAGCTGACAGTACTGCCATGATGCCACTGGGTACTGGATCAGGTAATACAACTTCTTCAGTTCTGTAAATAATAAAATGAAGTTTTTTGTGGTGTCTTATAGAGTTCAGTTAAGGAGTGAGCATGAATCAAATGATATAAAACATGGTTTGCTTTTGTCTGATTTGGTCTGACTTTCTTCCATTTACATTGCTTGGTCTGTTTTGATTTGTAGCACATAGAAAGATTAGAAACACAATTCTCTTTAGTATTCCACAAAAGCTCATTCCTTAAACCACTTATGTGTTTGCACTAATTCAGATATTACCAGTGAATTTTTAGGATATCTCTGAAAGAAAAGAGAAATAATATTGAATTCTACAGATGCAGCATCACATGTACTGCTGCTCTTGTTACACAGTCTGAGTTGTGACTTTTTCCCAGGTATCCTGTCTTTTTTCTTGCTTCCTACCCATAGTCCAGACCTTTTATGAACAGAAGATCTTCTGCAGCCAGGTGTCCATTTAGTCAAATATAGAAACAGTACCAGTCCCCACTATAACACATAACTGAGCAGTCCTACTTGAGACACAATACAAAAAACCACAATAATGTTCAAGTGACAGCTAGCATTATTGTTTTTAGCAGAAGAGGATTCATCTGGGGCCTTTTTTTTTTAATAATTGGGAGGGCATTTAGTGGTGTTTTTTGGTGTTTCAGATGATAAAGTTCTACTGGCCAGCAACTCCCAAGGAAATGAATGTAGGAATAAGCTTTACATTCATAGAATCATAGAATAGTTAGGGTTGGAAAGGACCTCAAGATCATCCAGTTCCAGCCCCCCTGCCGTGGGCAGGGACACCTCACACTAAACCATGCCACACAAGGCTCTGTCCAACCTGACCTTGAACGTCGCCAGGGATGGAGCATTCACAGCTTCCCTGGGCAACCCATTCCACTGCCTCACCACCCTTACAGTAAAGAATTTCTTCCTTATATCCCATCTAAACTTTCCCTGTTTAAGTTTTAACCTGTTATCCCTTGTCTCGTCACTACAGTCCCTAATGAAGAGTCCATCCCCAGCATCCCTATAGGCCCCCTTCAGATACTGGAAGGCTGCTATGAGGTCTCCATGCAGCCTCCTCTTCTCCAGGCTGAACAGCCCCAGCTTCCTCAGCCTGTCTTCATATGGGAGGTGCTCCAGTCTCCTGATGGTCCTCGTGGCCCTTCTCTGGACTTGATCCAACAGTTTCATGTCCTTTTTATGTTGAGGACATCAGAACTGCACACAATACTCCAGGTGAGGTCTCATGAGAACAGAGTAGAGGGGCAGGATCACCTCCTTCAACCTGCTGGTCACGCTCCTTTTGATGCAGCCCAGGATACAGTTGGCTTTCTGGGCTGCAAGTGCACACTGCCGGCTCATGTTCACATTAAAGTCTTAGAAACGAATTAGGGAAGGCACTTGTCATTAACCTTAGATAGGAAACTTAATGTACATTTTTTATGTATCTTGAAAAAGGGGAATATTTTTCCCCCCTTTATTTTTTAGAAATATATTTAACCATATACAATTAGATGTACAGTTGAATAAATATGTCTTAAGGCATTAGTAAATGAGAAAGACTTGTTCCATTCCAGAAAATAAATACAGAAAATCAGAATATAAAGGTCTAACTAGATCATTCAGTTTGTCTCTCTGTGAGGAAAAGCTGTCACATAAAATCTTACAAACACTTTTTGAGGTCCA
This sequence comes from Pezoporus occidentalis, assembly GCF_034315485.1. Taxonomy (NCBI): domain Eukaryota; kingdom Metazoa; phylum Chordata; class Aves; order Psittaciformes; family Psittacidae; genus Pezoporus; species Pezoporus occidentalis. Next base: position 16,416,320 of record NW_026914940.1, on the reverse strand, counting down.
AGATTTAGGAAAGTGTATAATTTAGCCTGACCTCTTCCCGCTGGTAAATTGAGATCTTAACCACTAGGCTAAACAGTTATGAACATATTATATTCCTAAAAATACATGATTCAGTGGCATGCAACGATATTAGCAATGTACTCGAGGCAGTGTAGTTCAAAGCAAAATCAGATACATAAATAGATCAAATAAGAGAAGCAGAATTCAGCTTAAAACACAGTAATGAAATAGAAAAGGACGAATGTTATTTTACTTTAGAATAAAAATGTGCAAAGCTCTCAAGTATATGAAATAAAAACCTCTCAAGTTTCCAGTTATTAAAAGTTAACATCAAATTGGAATTTGAAATCATATATAAAATACAGAAATCAATATAATCTACTACTACCACTAAGTTACAGGTCTACATTAAAGTACTAGCAAGTACTTTAGTCAGTACTAGTAACTGACTAGTCAGTTCCTAGTATAGTAGTAACTATATGTCACTACTACTAGTAACAAAAATCACTAGAGATTTTTGAAACCTTCACTTATGAAAAGCTACAAATAGTTATAACAAACAATCCCGTCAAAGAAAACTGTACTGGTAAACACATGCTAATATATGGTTTTGCTCTTTCTTACCCCTTTAAGAATTGGAAGCACCTCACCAAACTCAGAAGTCACAACATGTTGCAGAAAGAAGCATGAGATTTTTCACACTGCATTGTTGATATCAGATAGAAAAGGTAGAAGGCAAAAGAGACACATACGCAATATCATATTTGAACAACTTCTGTATTTATTCACTGCTAGGATTGCCATCATCTAAGTAGGGCTATTGAGTTCACCTCCCTGCTTCCTGCAGGACTACCTAAAACTGTATGACTAAGAGTGTTGCACAGATGTTCCTTGAACTCTGGTTTGGTGCTATGACCACTTTCATTGGGAACCTGTTCCAGTGACTGACTACCCTCCCAGTGAATAAACTTTTCCTAGTGTTCAATCTGAACTTCCCCACCTGCTCCCACCCCCAACACGGCTTCATTTCATTTCCTTGCATCCTATCTCTGGTCACAAGTGACAGGAGATCAGCGATTTCCCTTCTACTCCCCACCATGAAGAAGGTGTAGAATGTGATGAGGTCACACCTCAGCCTTCTATTCTCCAGGCAGAATAGACTAAGTGGCCTCAGCTGCTTCTCATACGTCTTGCTCTCAAGGCCTTTCACCATCTCAGTTGCCCTCCTCTGGACACATGATTTTATGTCTTTATACTGAGGGACCCAAAACTGCACACAGTACTCTAGGTGGGGCTACATCATTACAGCTTATAGTAGTATACATATTTATGGATAACTTCAGCATATATCACTCACTTTCCAATAAATATTTCTGTGTAGACTGCATTAATAAGTATCCTAAGTTACCATGCACATTTGTCAATTGAGCAATGAAAAATGAAAAAGTTGGCAGCAGAAAGGTGTCTTACTGAACAGTACAAGCCTCTCAAAAACTCTGTCCAATTGCTGAGAAAGCCTTGATGGGGCTTAGCTACAAGTTTGTGAGTTGCAATGATGCTGCTAGAGTTGAGTGCTTTCTTTCTTCATGCATATATATATCTTTGCATGCACAGAAGGGGAGGGGAAAGTTATTCAGTCAAACCCTATTTTCATTTGGGACAGCTACCACTGGCAATTGGAGTACTCACTGCCTTTAGCTGTAAGATCAGTTTTTATCTGGTTCATGTCCTCTTACTGGAAGGTATGCACAAACACTTCAGTGCTGACTTTGCTCAGCCTTCTCAGAAAGTTTTAAAAAAACCCTATTCTTGTTACTTGAGAGTAGGAATTTCTTATCAACCTCTATGTCCTGCTAAGGAAAACTACTGCAATAAACCTGATGCAGTTGTACCAGCACAGTACAGTAACCTAACATAGTAGAGTTCAGCATGTCATTTCATTAAAAGAGGGAGGATGGTGGAACACTCATGGAGGAATGACGCTATGTAATCACCCTCTAGTATTTAGATAGCTGAAACTTCTGCCTTTCAATATGAATTTTAGAATTTTCCATGACCATAGTCTGTAAAGCCATATGAAAGATGATTTTGTTGTATAACCACCAAGGAAATATAGCGTGTATGGTTATCACTGAGGACAGCACATCTCTGCTTCATTCTGGCTGTAACCACCAAGGTAATGTGCATTGTAGCAATTTTTTTCTCAATATACCATAAATCCAGCAGTGGCATGATCTGCAAATGGATCATTAACATCAAATACAGTTCTTCATGTCTGGCGGACTATCGTTTTCAGTTAGCTAGCAGGTAATTGCCGGTTGCATTTTCCTCCATTATTTGATGCACTGACAGATCTGTCCATATACTTTAGTTTTAATTGTAACATCTGTCCTAGAAAACATGTTCAAAATCCAAGCCAAAGTAGCTATTAATGTCTCTTTCATTCTCTTTTCCTCCTCTCAGTTACAAAAGGTCTTCTATTATTCTCTGCAAAACAACCATGTGTGCTCGATTAACAGATGAAGCTTGGCAGGATTGTTCCATCATTGTTTCACCCTGCCCTACATGATGCCTTGCAGTTACAGACTAGGTTCACCACCCTTGTAGCTGATGAAGACCTGGGAGTATTGTCAAACTCAGAACCACAAAGAGGACTACACAGGACAGAGGCCCTCATCTGCTGATCAGATTTGTCATCTAGAGAGGTTTTCTACTTGCTGAGGGCTTGCATTCAGGACTTTGTGGTGAGGTCACCAAGGCCTAATCCAGTCAATTAATCTCTAATGCTCTTCCACGTAGGCATCACTGATATGGACAGGGGTGACCTGGGAATTATCAAGTGTCTCTAAAGGGATCCAGGGGCAGTGTTCAATGTCATGGGGGCCCAGATAGTGTTTGACTCAATCCTGCCTATGAGGAGGAAAGGGCATTAGGAAGAGACTCAGGAGATCGTATGGATCAGCAATAGTTTGGATAGCTGATGTTTGCAGTAGGGTTTAAGTTCCTACAACTGTAGGACTCTTAAGGGTCAACAGCTGCTTGGAAAAGGGGGGATCCACCTGACTAAGTGGTGCAACATTATCTTTTCCAACAGGCTGGACAAACTGGTAAGGACAGCTTCCTCAAAAAGCAAATGTGGAAGTTTTAGATTGGGTAGGCAGGCCAAAAGCTCAGGGTACGGAAACAGAAGTGACAGTGAACAATAAAACAGGACTGAAATGGAATTATTTCAAGCCTAAGCACAAGTTCCTGCAGAAGAGCTTTAAAGGGGACGCTCCCAAACTTATACAGGGAAATGCCTCTACACTAACACATGCAGCATGGGGAATGAACAGAACTCATACAACCTTTATGCATGGAGGTTTTAGGACCTGACTGGAGTTCTTCCTGTTCTGAATTTGATGTTGTACCTGAAAAGGAGGACATTGAGCTAAAGACCTCCTTAGGCTGCTTCCAGTCTGAATGATTGGACAATTCATTCCCACAGCTTACACCATATTGGAAAGAAAGAAGTTCAAATGCTGATGTTTTCAGGTGGTCTTTACAGGCCAGTCAGTACCTTCAAAAACAATAATTCATAAAGTATAAAATTCACCTCAGCTACTTACAACAGGTAAAAATCAGGTTCGCAGTTTAAGCTTTCTAATCTCACTTTTGAATATGCATGAGTTTTTCTACTTTTATATAAAATATAAAATAATGAAGTATCTCTAAAGGATAATCCAACTTACTTTTAGATAAATATTTAAGGTACATTTGGATGAATTATTGTCTGGAGTTTTCTGTGTGCCTTTATATGCTGTTAAGAGCTTGATTTGGCTATATTCTTAGCTTAAAGATATCTATTATTAAATGCAAGGAGTACAACCCTGAATATAAGGTGCGCTGCACACCAAGTAGCTTTAGGTACTAAGTGTACTAAGGAGGTATTCAAGTCCCAACTGGATGAAGTTTTGGGCAACCGGTATGACCTCGGATATGACTCTGCTTTGAGCAGGACTGTGGACTAGAGATCTGATTTCCCTTCTAACTTAAATGATCTTATGAATGAAAGAACAAGCATCTGATGGGATAGTTTGTATTTCAGAGTATTCTCCAGTGAATCACTTTAAATCTGAAATCAGGCCATATCACAGTAACTTTCAAATACTTCTTAACAGCCTGTAGTTTTATGGGTTTTTTGTGTTTTTTTTTGTTTTTTTTTGTTTTTTTTTTTAATATATGCATTTGAGATTTCATTTTCATGATTTCAGATTTTCTCAAATAGTGATAACAAAATTATTTTTAAAGCTATTTCAAATTGCTTCTTTTAATATTTGATCCTTATACTCCTGCCAACAGCAAATGCAAAAATGATGCAGTGTTGCTTTTTTGCCCAGAACAGCTGTGTACCTGAAATTTGGCAAGAAATGGTTTTGCTGCATCAGATTTCACTCATAGATTTTTAAAAACTAAACGTATTGCAGTGGAGAAAGACAGTGGTTACAATAGTCCTGTATTATCAGCATGCCATTTTACCCTTCCTTTAAATTAATTCCTGAGTGCTATGTTAGTAATTCTTAGAATAATATTTCATTTATTTAATAGATAACAGCTACACTGATTTTTCACCTCTGCAATTTGAATGTTCATTGGAGGGAAAGAAAAACTCATTATATCATAACGTGCACATTTCATATTCAAGTAAAAATATTAAGCAGACAGTATCAGGAAAATACCAGTTTCTAAATGCTCATTGTTTTGAGCACTATTTCATAGCCATCTAATAAATTATTTATTTGAATATGTGCTAGAGGTCTGAGTCAGAGGTAAGAGAACACAAAATGCATTCTTGTATTTTCTATGCTGAAAAAGATGTGAATCAAGGCAGCTTTTTCAGGTGCAAGCACCATAGAGAGTCCTGTAATACCATCCCTTGACAGGACAAAGCAGTCTTAAAAAATATGGAGTATTAAGACTAACCATCTCTGGTTTTATAGTGAATTCCTGATTTACAGGAAAATATTTTGATAACCAACAGAAATGAACATTTCACCTGAAAAATATTAGAAAACTGATAAATATGTAAACCTGTGGATGTTTTTGGTGGTTTCAGAAGAGGACTTTGAAACTGCTTATAAAGCCATTGAGGGAGATCCTCCTTCATGACTATAGCCTGTGAGAGTTACTATATCACATATATGGGAGATGCATGTACAACCCTTTTTTCATATAAACAGTGACATCAGACAGATGATAAAAGTCAAGATCTCAACTGCAGCCTCTGAACTACTGAGCTCCTGAGTATTCTGTTTCTGCTTGAAAGTCAAACAGACTTTCTTCATTTGGTATACAGCAGATATCATTTCAGTGCTCTCATCACCAAGCTGCAGAGTTAGTGTCTCTAGTTTTAAAAGTTGCTCTAACATATACTCAGATTATTACTATATTCGTTTGCTTTTATTAAAACTGCTCAGAAATAAAATAGAAAAGAGAGTACATAAAATTATTCCAGTCAGGGAAAATATTCTACTTAATGAAAAACTTTTTTTAAGAAGCACTGTATATTAATTTAGACTCTACTCATTGCTCATTTTGTGCTATATATATCAGATTCTTGGAGGTGGTGATTTCATCCTAAAAGAGGGAAGTGGAAATTAGCTTATCCCTCCAGTTTAAAAGGTAATATCCTAAGTTTTATTACTGACTAAAAATACATCTAAATTCTCAGTCTCAAAAACCTCAAAATTTGTAATTAAAATTATTTTCATATTTGTTTGCAGTATCTAATTTTTGTCTTTATTCTACTCAGGTGTCTTAGTAGAGTGTATGTATAATGATTCCTTCCTATCTAAGTCTTTTGATTCAGTGTCATATCCACACCCTGATTCATGGTTTAATCAATCACAACTTTTTTTGACACCTTGTCCTCACAGCCATTCCTTTTTCTGATTCTTCTTGCATCTGAGACATACCCAGCATAAATCTTAGTGGATTTTTAGTAGGTTTATGTCTTCCCATTGAACAGGTCTGAAAAATATCAGTTTTAGCATAATATGATGTCATTTAACAAGAGGTTATGCTGTCCTCAACTCCCATCTTTATGTTCTAGTACTTATTTGCAACAGTAATTTTCACACAAGTTTCAGTCCTAGTTATTTCAGTACAATACAACATCTCAGCCTGCTACAAATCTCCTCTCAGGAGTTGTATAGCAGGACTAAAACAGAACTTTGGAAAAATCTTTCAGGTCCTTCATTTAGTTCTTATCTCACAGAAGTGTGAAGTCTCTGTCCATTGCTTGTAGAGGTTTAATAAAGAAGTTCCTCTTAGTGTTGTTCCATATGATCATCTGCTCAAGATAAAATTGAGCTGTGCAGAAGTGCTAAAGCAAACAAGGCTGTGAAAAAAATACATACAACCCATCCCAAACCCTGCTGTTTTCAATAATCTTTGAATGTTCTTCCCTTAAAATAATCCAAAAGAAACAATTACTGCCAAATTCCTGCCATGGCTGAAGTACCCAAGCCTAACCAATTTCAGCACCTCATGGTGCTAACATTTTTTCCAGAGGCCAAAAGATTAAAATCATTACACACCTATTGTGCCAGCAATGTTTTCCACGCAGTGGGATGAAAGCATTTTGTGAAATGTGGCATGCAAGTGACCTGCATAGTTTGTCTCTTCTACTGAAGTAAAGAAATATTGATTTTAGATCTCTCTTCTAGATCATGACAAAACAACTCCCCCCCCCAAAAAAAAAAATTAGCTTCTTCATCACTTTATAGATCCCATAGGTTTTCTCAATTGTTTCAGTAACCTTTTAAAATATTTCACATGGAATTTAACTGAAATCTCATGCTAGCATAAAATATTTGTTAACATAGAATCTTAAATGAAGTTTATTAGGCAGCTAAGCATCTGTGAAGTGGAACTGAGGAAGATGAAAACATCATCATAGACTATTCTTTTTATGCCAGTAGTTCTTCAGTTAGTTACTAAAACCATGGTACTGTTTTCAGTAAGAATTCCAGCTACAATCAGCCATTGTAAAATGCTCTTACAGTTAAAGGCTACTTGCAGGCAGAATTTTGGCCCTCAAGATTATTCACAGCAGGCTATATGGAGTCTAGATAATAAGAAATATGCATTTCTGGGTGTTTTTTTTCATATATTTTATAATTCACAATGTGAAAATAAAAATTCTAGAATTCCTATTTCAAAACCTTTCAATATTGTCTATAATATGTTTTCAAATATTCTAGGTAATTGATACATTTATCTTTTAGTTTATTTGTTGAGCAGATACAAATTATCTTTCTTGCACTTGGAACCTTCTGGTGCTATCATGGTCGCTTCAATATTTTTTTAGTGTTCTTTCATATCTAATGTTATGAGTCGTTGAACAAAAGGCCAGTGAACAAAGGAAAGTACAAATTTCCAGTAGGTTTCACTGCTATCTGTCTTTATCAGGGTACCGTATAGCAGTTATAAATACACAGGCTCCACAGAAAATGGTGTGCAATGTGGACCTAAGCGTTAGATCGTCTATGACATGACACATATACCAAAAAAAGACACTTAACAGAAAAGGAATGTCAAAAGAGAGGCACTTGAATAAATAATACATTAAAAAAACTAAATGTAAAAATTCTTAATCACTCCACCTCTGACAAATAACAAAAAGATAATGATAAACCTGAATAAAGCCAAGTAATTTATTAAGTGCTTGTGAAAAATTAACTTTTTTTATACAAGAAAGTGCCATTAAAGATTATTCTTTACGGTGATTTTTCCTTTAAAAAGAACTTCTTGCTAAGAAAAAAGGGAAATGGCTCAAAATCAGATGGAAAAGTTGCCCACAAATCTCTCTTTTAAGAAGATTGTCCCAGTATTGTAAGGAAAGCTTGCTTTCAGTATTTTTCAACTGTATTCACTTGTGAAGTTTTCTGAATATGCCCTGTGTAGAAGTAATTTATTCTGTTCTAGGTATGTAGCTTAGAATATTATGCTACATATGTTGTTCTATTAAGAAGAAGCTAAATGTGGGATATTAAAAGCAGTATCATTTATTAAAAAGATTTTGCCCTTTTTTTTTTCCTCTAAAAGGAACCCAGTTAAAGTTACTCAAATTTATATTGAAGTTTTTTCCCTTTTGATAATACATTATTTTTAATGCCTTACATTTTATAACCTGTAATAGACAACTCTTCTGTGTAATAACACAAAACACACTTAGATACTCTCATCTTACTGCAAGTTGTGTTTAGATTACATTTTAAAGGCGCAAATAGATATTGAAGATTGTGCAGAGCAATATTATCACAAAAGTATAGCTGTATTCCCAGAGCAGTGAGGGTTCAAGAATATATTATTAATAATTATTTGGATGCATTCAAGAAATATTCAGATTTAATAACTCTTTCTCAGCAGAGAATGCAGTATATAATTGTCCTCAATTCATTTGTAAAGGATATTTAGTGGAAGGTTCAATGATGTCTCCAAACAACCTTGCTCTGTAAGGAGTAAATGTTTCCACTGCAGGCAATACAGCAGTCTGGGTCTAGATAACATCTTTGCCCAGCTCTGCAAGATCTTTTTAGATATATCAGCTTGCTCACAGCTGAGATGATAGCTATTATTATATGTGTCCATTCCTACATGCATTTGTGTAGACAAGAAACTTTTGAAGCCAAATTTCTGACAATGTAAACTATAACATTGTTTTTTAAATTACATTTTTATAGATAAAAAGAAAATGCAAAACATTTCTGACACGTCATTTCATGCATATGTGCTCAATTCACACAGTACAATTAATTCTGTATGGACTATTGCATTTATTTTGAATTTTTTTTCCCCATTTTTACCAGAAACTACTAAATTACTTGCTAACAATGGATTTAAAAATAAAAATCGATTCAGTGCTGTCCTAAAAAAAGCCAAGTTAATCATTATTATTACAGGTTGCAAATGATGAATATTATTTCATATACTGGTATATATTCGCTTTGCACATAAGATTAATTGAAATCTTGCATACAAAATGTACTGCTGTCAGAATCATCAGATAAGAAACATTTCAATAAAGAAGAATGTGAAGCGTGAGTTTAAAATAAGCCAGCTCCTGTAACCATTCTCAAAACCTGGACCAATAAGGATGTGATCATCCTGGGCTCTTTCTCTGGCATATCTGGCAGCTAGTAAATTTTCCCCTCTTATAAAATATTTGTATTGCAGACTTTACATGGGGACCTAATCATACTCCCATGAAATCAGTGTGATTTTTGATATCAGATTCAAGAAAAGGAAAATATTAAATAGTCCATATATCAGCTTTTAGGATATGAAGCAGTTTAAATTGGAGATCCGTAACTTCTCTTTGAAGCCTGTCTGAATATTTTGCTTCAATTTCAAAATGCAAACACATGAAAATATTTGCACTTTTTATGAAGATAGAAGAAGAGGGAGATTATTTTCTTTTCAGTTGTTAGGTTATTTTAGAAGTCTTTGAAAATATTAAACTGCAGATTTTTTTCGTTTACTGGTTCAGTGAAGCAGAGACTACAGCAGTAAAAGTGTATATCAAAGACACATCAAATACAGGTGTTATCAGAACACATACACATGAAGGAAGACCAATTGAACTTTGTCAAATATCAGGGTTAAAATAATTAAATAGCCCTGAAAGAGGGAAGTCCAAAATGTATGAAGGAAAGTATACATTCATGAGACACAAGCATTAAACCCTAACAGCACCTCACAACATGTACATAGGCATATATGCACCATGCTACCATACTAGTTATTCCTATAAGCACAAGAATAGGGCTTATAAGAACAAGTACATAAAACCCAAGAAAGCTCCATCTTATAAATTCCACATAGATACATCAGAGTTATTTTAATAACTCACATCCAGTAGTTTTGCACTTTATTAAGCACAAAAACATCAGTTCCTGCTGTACCAAGAACATCAGCCAAATTAGACTTTCTACCTTCCTACTTTTCTGTTTTGAAATTGATTTAGATTGTTTCTTTATTAAAGAAAAAAAAAGATACTCTTAAGACATGAACCTTCTCAGTTCAAGATGCAACAAATTAACAGTATTTTCCCACAAACCTTACAGCTTAATGATAAACACTTTTAACAGTGAAGACCTTATAAATATTAAAAGAGATTGTTGTTTAATAGAATTTGTCCTGAAAATACACATGAATAAGAAACAACTCAGACAGGACACTCCCTTTGATCCATTAATGTGTCCCAGTGCTGCCTGCTGGCCTATCAGTGCCCCATGAGACCCAAACTTCCTCATGGTGCTTGGCATGCATGGATGTGCTCCCACTAAAGAGTTAAAATTTTCTTACTTCATTATTTATTGTCATTATTTATTGCATTTTTCTTTCTTTTTTTCTCATTATTTATTGCTTTTTATTACTTGGCAAAGAGTGGCTGGAAAGCTGCTCTGTGGAAAAGGACCTGGGGGTGCTGATTGATGGCTGCTGAAAATGAGCCAGCTTGTGCCCAGGTGGCCAAGAAGTCCAACAGCATCCTGGCCTGTATCAGAAATAGCGTACCCATCAGTACCAGGGCAGTGATCATGCCCCTGTACCCAGCACTGGTGAGGTTGCATCTCGAATCCTGTGTTCAGTTCTGGGCTCCTCACCACAGGAAAGACATTGAGGTCCTGGAGCAGGTCCAGAACAGGACAATGAAGCTGTTGAAGGGTCTGGAGAATCAGCCTTATGAGGCATGGCTGAGGGAACTGGGGTTGTTTTGTCTGGAGAAGAGAAGGCTCAGGGGGGACCTCATCACTCTCTACAACTACCTGTAAGGAGGAAGGAGTGAGGAGGTGGGTGGTCTCCTCTCCCAAGTAACAAGTGATAGGACAAGAGGAAACAGCCTCAAGTTGCATCAGAGAAGGTTTAGACTGGATATTAGGAAAAATTTCTTCAACAAAAGGGTAGTCAAGCATTGGAACAGTCATTCCCAGGGAAGTGGTGGAATCACTGTCCCTGGAAGTATTCAAAAACTGTGTAGACGAGGCCCTTAGTGACATGGTTTAGTGGTGGACTGGGCAGTCCTGGGGTAATAGTTGGACTTGATGACCTTAAATGTCTTTTGCAACCTAGCTGATTCTATGATTCTAACTCTTATGGTTGGCATCAGTTTCTAATAGCTTCATTGGTCATTTAGTCCCACTCAACCTCTTTTAACTTGTTTCTATCTAAAGCCAGTTAATGGTCATTTCCCATGTTACTGTCAACTTCTGGCCTTCCATCCCCAAGAAGGAAAGTGAAAAGTTCATCTGTGCTCTTTTTTTCTGTCCCCATGCATACCTCAGGAAATCAATAGAGGGTCAATGTCACCCAGAGCTTTCAGGTTTGCCGCCTAGCAATTACTGTCTGGGCACTGTTCATTTTCCCAGCATATAATAGCATCATGCAGCAAGTTAGAACCGGGTGAATGTAGCTAAGGACTCATTTTCTCTGTGCTGCATCTGAGTAGGTTTCACCAGTGACACACATAAATATGTTCGTTAGTGAGTAGACGGAAAGCTGTAATGTAGTTTGCCATTAAGTTGTTGGACATCATACCTTAAGAAGTACTGACCATTTTTAGTTAGATCAGCAGTATCAAGTACATTTAATGAAAGGAAGCAAGTTCAATGTTATTTTAGAAAACAGTATTTTCCATAATGCCCAGAGAATTTCCCAAGAAAGTACACAAGGCTTCTACTTTTACATCTTGAGTTTTGGTATTTTGCTCAGGATATCAACCCTTCCGCCAACCAGATAAGCATAAAAATGACTTCACTTAGTGTTTTGCTATCAGTTAATAATTTTCATTCAGATCCCAGTAGTATACTCCCACAGATAATTTTGATAGAATATGTCGATCATGCCAAATTTCAGTTCTGTGATGCAATCACCAGAAAAATGCCTTTCCTTTCTCCCCTTCCAAGAAATTATTAAGCTGTCCACCTTTAAGTAAGTAAGAAAGAAAGCTCACATATTACATTTATATTCTCAAATATAAGTTATGAAAAGTTATGAAATTTTTCATTTTCAGAAACATAATTCCTGCCACAAATATTTCCTTACAGAAGGGTAAAAGGAGCCTTATGGTGAATAAAATGCAGTTTCTCTTGAATAGATTTGGTCTCAGAGCAGATTAATAGTCTGCAGTTCGAAAAATGTTCTTTAGAGGTAGGGCACTGTGTTATTTAATTAGAATTAACGATAAAAGACAAAAAATCAAAATAGATTTGAGGAATTTCTTTATTTTAAAATGAGATTTAGTCAAATTATTATCTGATTTTGTTCTTTGTCTTAGGCATGTCTTAAAAGAGGTATCATCATTAATGGTTTTCACTAGATTGATGCTGTTTACAAAATATAAAAAGTATAAAAGAATTTCAGCTTAAATCATACTCGTATTTGCATCTCATCATTATTTTCCACTATACAAATTATCTATTTAAGTAATTGAAAAATAAATATATCTAAACTAAATCTAAAATAAATCATCATCTACAAAGCAAAATTTGAAAAGCAAAAATAAAAAAAAAGTAAATTGAACATATTCACTGCTGTTATGTCTGTATGTAATGTAAAATAACTGCTGAAATCTAATTCTGTTAGATATATTTACTTCAAATGAAAATGTATTAATAGCCTCCTGAGATATGGTAGTACCATGTTTCCATATGTAAGCCATTGTCTTTCATAGTATTTGATTTCTGAATTTAATCAACACTAATTGTTGTAATTTGGGGTTTTTTGTAAAGAACATTTTAAATTTATATTCAGTGGGTTCCATGGATTTAATTGGAATAAGACAATGAATAACTTCTTTTTTAGTTTGCTCACTGTTACTCAAAATCAGAAAGATTTCTACTTTTTAAAGTCATGACTTAAACCTATAAATGTTTCTGAATGTCAGATTAATGAAAACCTTTCTATTTCCATCTAGATGCTCACTGATATTTGCAGTGGTTTTAATCTTTTTTGTAAATTCTTAGTTGATTGATTTTTTTTTTAAAGACAAATTTTATGATATAACAGCCTTACTGTAGTTCTGCTGTAAATGAAATCACTTTCAGCTGTAAGGCCATGATTTTATTCATTTTCTGCATAGAGGGCATTTCTCTTAAACTAGCAAAAAAATTATATTTTTCTTTTGCCAAAAAAACTCAAGATGTTCCATAGAAGGAGAGACTGGCAAACTTCTACATAGGATAGCAAAATAAGGGGCATTAGCAAAAATATAAGAAAAAAATACTCACTGGTTTAGATTCCCACTTATCCAGTTTAGTTCCTCACAGTGTGTTATATCACATTGACTCTTTTTTTCCTCTTTGAAAATTGCATCATTCCTGTAGCGATTTTTCTCCTCCCCAGTTTCAAATCAGAACTGCTTTTAGCTCTATGCCATGCGTTATAGCCACAACCTTCATCCGTTTTCAGCTTACAGTATCATAGCTTGGTAGTTAGGAAAGTACTCTTAAGAGAATAGTTCAGAGAAAAAGAGAACGTCCTACTTGCTCTGACTTGGCCTCAGCATTCCTGTAATGGGACCTTTTATCATCGATGGGACCTTTTGTCTTCGAAGCATTCAAAAGAGAAAACAGAATAATGGATTTCAGAGCCATAAGTCCCTGCTAAAACTGACACCTTCTTCCTGAAACAAGACGGCTTGAGGCCATAACATCAGCTGTCTTCTGTCTGAACTAAGGCTGGAGAAAAATGAAACAAAGTATGACGAAGAGGCAGGAAACAGTGCACCAGTAAGGAACACAAGCCATTTTTTTTTTTTGTTTACATCCTTATCTGACTCATGCTAATCACTTCCTACCTGGCTATCCTGGAGCTGTGCAGCAGAAGAGCTCAATCCCATATTTCTGATTGCAAAGGGAGAGCTGAATGCTGTGTACCCATTACAGGGGAGGCAGAATTGATTATCCAAAAAAGAAAAGAAGAAAAGAATAGTATCTAACAGTTATATTTCTGTATGTCAACAAAGTACGTAATAACTCTGAACCAGTCTGGATACACTATTTCCTACAATGTATGTTAATTAGGTTTAAGTACTGATGATAGTAGAATAATTACTAGCAGTTAAAAACTGATGTACATAAGAGAGGTCAGGCCATATTTCCTTGGTTTTCTGGCAGAACTGTCCTGGGTTCAGCAGTAGCAGTCATGTTTTTCCTTTGTGGTAGCTGGTGCAGTGCTGTGTTTTGACTTCCAGCCTGGGAACAGTGTTGGTGAAGCCGATGTTTTCGGTTGTTGCTAAGTGATGTTTACCCTGAGCAAGGACTTTGTGAGGCTCATGCTCCTCCAGGGAGGAGGGGAAGCTGTGAGGAAGCGGAGACGGGGCACCTGACCCGGGCTAGCCAGGGAGGTATTTCATACCACAGCACGTCATGCCCGGGGTGGGGGGTAACTGGGAGTTACCCGGAAGGACACGGGATTCCGGGTGGGACTCGTTTTCTTGGCCGGTGGTATCGTATTCTCTTCCCTTGTTATTTTCCCTTATCATTGTTGTCGTTGGTGGTAGCGGTGGTGATTTGTGTTGTACATTGGTTGCTGGACTGTTCTTGTCTCGACCCGTAGGAGTTGCACTCTTTTGATCCTCCTCCCCGTTCCTCCGGGAGCGGGGAAGGGGAGAGCCCCGGTGGGGGGGGGGGGGAATGACGGCCCCCGATTGTTGTCAGCTCAGCACCACTCACTGGGAGTGAGTGAACAAGTTACCTGACTGGGTTTAAACCACGACACAGAACCAAGAGTGAAAATCTATGGTACATCTACAGACACTGTAGAAAACTATATCTACTTTTTCTTTTTTTTTAATCTTAATGTAAACTTGCTTCTCTGGTACACATAGAAAATAACAAATATAAACATGCACATATGTAATCTTAGCTTTATAAACTTGATTTTCTTAAAAAGACTAGAGGTAGATATCTCACAGATCATTAGAGCTGATAAAAATTTTGTCCTTCAGGAAGTGTGCTATCTGGCAAATTCCAGTCATTCTTTATGTATTTAGTAAAATGTAAATGCGATTTGGAATACCCTATACATGAAAGCATCAAAATAGACTATTTGATTCTGGATCTTATGGCACATAGATAGTTCACTTTGAATGGTAAAAAAGTGAAATATCAGACTTGTATCAATAGTCTGTACTTGACAGTGGTGTGAGAACACAGTATGCTTATTCTGGGAGCTCTGATACTTTCATCTGATGTGGTGTTTATACCGGTACTGAAGTGTGCATGGCATAGAGACCATAAGAGTAACTGTTACTGTTGGTTTGTCCTCTATAAAAAATACCCTTAGGGAGTGTTGCTGATAATCATTGATATATGAATGATTAATGTGCAGTTTTAATGTGGGGTTTTTTTGTTTGTTTTGTTTGGTTTGGTTTTTTTGTTTGTTTTTTTATTTAAAGGGTTTGACTCTTTGTCTTGCAGTGTAGTTTGACTTTTGAAAGCATGTAATTGAGGGCACTTTTCCAAATCCGTGCTTTGATCTTTTTGCAGCAGTCTTTCTCAGAACAAGGATTTTTGTTCAGTGAAAGTAACCATAAAAGCTTAAATGATGAAGCTTTAGCCTATTGTGGATCTGTACCTGGTGTCATACATAAAATGCTGTGTTAAGTTGGGCCAAATATTACCCTGGCCTCATCTCATCCGGAGACAATTGTCTGGATCTTTATGGTTTGAAGTCTGCCATTACTGTAAATAGAATTTGTAGCATATTTATATAGCTATTACCACTTAGAATAGCTGTGAAAAGATTGTATATATTCCTATTTTTTAATATGTTGCCCTTTTCCATCAAAGATCTGATCTTGATTCTCTCTTATTTATTCCTCTTCCCTTTTTTTAATAATACAGTCTGTGAAAGAATACATCGGAAGGGAAATAGTTCTTGCAGAAGGCTCTAATAAACATGTCAGGGGTATTATATGGAAACTGCCTGCTTATCAGGAGTTAAACCAAAATATTAGCATAAGAGAAAATGTGAGTACATCTTTGGTGTCTTTCATTTTCACCTTTGGTAGGCAAAAGTATTTCATATTGGGTTTTTTACACTTTATTTGTATAAAAATAAAATTATAAAAAAAAAATCTGACAATCTTCCCCAATAACAATGTATGTGCCAGCTGTGAAAAAAATTATTTGGGAGACGTATGCTGTATACATGCCAATTCAGGACGTTTATGTTTTGAACACTGTTGATGTATAATTGTAACATGTCAAAAGCACAACATACCATTTTAAACTCAAATGGTTCCATACTGAACTATTCTTTGAAATAACATGAAATGAGGGGAGTACTTCTGAGCTATTATATCTTCTGTGACTCTTTTCCATTTAAGGAACAATTTCAACAGTTACATGTCAAAGGACTCATGCTGGCACATTGTTCCAACGAAGCGCCACCTACTTACTATTTTCTTACTGTGTGACAAGTGAAGACTGTTGAGTAAGTGAACTTTGGCAGGAGACAGAGTGCAGGATAAGAATAACCAACTAATATCACATACATAGTGACACAATACATACAGTATCACAACTTGCTCTTCCCAGAGAAAGAAAAATTAGTGAAGGATAGTGTGAGGAGCGAGAGAAGGAGATAAGAAATGATGCAAACTCTGACAGGCTTTCAGAAACAGGCTGCAGAAGTAGGGAAGATCAAAAACAGAATACCACATAAAAAAAACCAATGTCTAATCCCCAAAATCAGAATCTGGTCAAAAAGAGTCAGAGACAGCAAAAAGGTTAACAGACTGTAGTAAAGAAGTTAACCTTAGGAGGGCTGGTCTCCTGAGATTCTCTTTTGGAATATAGCATGGTTTTTATTAGATGCACTTAATGCTGCTTCTGCTTTCTAATACTGTAATTGAGGAAGTGCCACATTAACTAAGGAAAGGTATCAGCTGCCCTTTTGAAAGATCTTGTTTTCACTTGATTAGCTGCTTTAAACCACATGCATTCAGCCTCTTACCATATAGACTGGAAACTATTCTGGTTCATATACCCACCTGGAATTAGTAGGTGTGGGTTTATTTTCTGTTGCTCATTTATAGTTCACATGTACTTCAGTTTTTAAGTGGCTTTGTCACTAGACCTATCCAGAAAATGAATTAATGTTATACTAACTTGTTAGGTTTTAAAATGTATTTCTTTATCCCATTGAAATGAAATAAATATTCTCAAATCAATGTAATATGCCAGAAGCATCTACTGAAACTGTTACATTTTAAGGTTTCTCCTTCCTTTTCCTCTCCCTTTCTGAAGTCTTGGACTAAGCAAACCTTTTGAATTAAAAACACTGTTGGAATAGTGATATTTTTTGTGGAATGATTCTGCTCAGATAAAGCAAGCATAACCATTTAGTAAAAAATGTTCCATCCCACCCTCATTGTGACAGAGTCAGCAATACAATTTATAGTCAAGAGCACTATATATCTAGGGCTCTTGATGTGCCATATTTTGTTGCCAGATCATTTTGGTTAGAGTTTGCTCTTAAGTTCCTACATATGTATTTCTTTGCAGGCACAGTGAGGGTGAATCCTGTGAATTTCTCTCACTTATGGCAGCTGGTGAGGTGCATGAAGTAATTTAGCCTAGTTAAAATCAGAGATTTTAAGAGCTTTTTCAAATATATGGCAGACAAAACTAACACCAGAGGCAATGTAGGCCCACTGATGAACGGGATGGGTGCCCTGGTGACAGAAGATGCAGAGATGGCAGAGTTACTGAATGCCTTCTTTGTCTCTGTCTACTCTGCTGCAGGCAGTCCTGAAGAGCTCTGTACCCCTGAGACCTTAGATGAAGTCAGGTCGACGGAGCGGTTTGCCTTAGTCGATGAGGAATGGGTTAGAGATCAGTTGAGCAATCTGGACATCCATAAATCCATGGGTCCAGATGGGATGCACCCGCGGGTGCTGAGGGAACTGGCGGAAGTCATTGCTAGACCACTCTCCATCATCTTTACCAAGTCTTGGGAAACGGGAGAGGTGCCTGAGGACTGGAGGAAAGCAAATGTCACTCCAGTCTTCAAAAAGGGCAAGAAGGAGGACCCGGGTAACTATAGACCGGTCAGCCTCACCTCCATCCCTGGGAAAGTGATGGAACACCTCGTCCTTGGTGTCATCTTAAGGCATATCAAGGATAAGAGGGTTATGAGGGGCAGTCAACATGGCTTCACCAGGGGGAAATCATGTTTGACCAATCTCTTAGCCTTTTATGAGGAAATAACACGGTGGATGGATGATGGCAGAGCGGTGGATGTGGTCTACCTTGACTTCAGCAAAGCATTTGACACAGTCTCCCACAGCATCCTCACGGCTAAATTGAGGAAGTGTGGACTGGATGACCAGGTAGTGAGGTGGACTGCGAACTGGCTGAAGGAGAGAAGCCAGAGAGTTGTAGTCTATGGGGCGGAGTCTAGTTGGAGGCCGGTAACTAGTGGAGTGCCTCAAGGGTCAGTACTGGGACCAGTATTATTTAATATATTCATCAATGATTTAGATGAGGGAATTGAGTGTACTATCAGCAAGTTTGCTGATGACACTAAGCTGGGAGGAGTGGCTGACACGCCAGAAGGCTGTGCTGCCATCCAGCGAGACCTGGACAGGCTGGAGAGTTGGGCAGGGTATAACTGGATGAAATATAACAAGGGAAAGTGTAGAGTCCTGCATCTGGGCAGGAACAACCCCAGGTTCCAGTATAGGTTGGGAAACGACCTGTTAGAGAACAGTGTAGGGGAGAGGGACCTGGGGGTCCTAGTGGACGACAGGATGACCATGAGCCAACACTGTGCCCTTGTGGCTAAGAAGGCCAATGGCATCCTGGGGTGTATTAGAAGGGCGGTGGTTAGTAGGTCGAGAGAGGTCCTCCTTCCCCTCTACTCTGCCCTGGTGAGACCCCATCTGGAATATTGTGTCCAGTTCTGGGCCCCTCAGTTCAAGAAGGATAGGGACCTGCTGGAGAGAGTCCAGCGCAGGGCAACTAAGATGATTAAGGGAGTGGAGCATCTCCCTTATGAGGAAAGACTGAGGGAGATGGGTCTCTATAGTTTGGAGAAGAGGAGACTGAGGGGTGACCTTATTAGTGTCTATAAATATATAAAGGGGGAGTGTCACGAGGATGGAGCCAGGCTCTACTCAGTGGCAAACAATGATAGGACAAGGGGTAATGGGTACAAACTGGAACACAAGAGGTTCCACTTAAACTTGAGAAGAAACTTCTTCTCAGTGAGGGTGACGGAACACTGGAACAGGCTGCCCAGGGAGGTTGTGGAGTCTCCTTCCCTGAAGACATTCAAAACCCGCCTGGACACATTCCTGTGTAACATTATCTAGGTGTTCCTGCTCCGGCAGGGGGATTGGACTAGATGATCTTTTGAGGTCCCTTCCAATCTCTAGCATACTGTGCGATACTGTGAAAGTCAGTCCACACTACTTTTACTTATGATTTCACTATGTCCTACGTTCTACCTCTTGAGTCATCAGCTCCCCTCTCATTTACCCCTGCTAGTTAATTAAAACTAACTGCCTGACTTTAAATGCTTATGTTTTTATATTGAACAGAATTTTTATTAATGTATTTTCTATTAATTTCCACCAGAAATTGAGTTTGACAATGCAGTTCTGAAAAAAAGTTCTTAAATTTAACAGGAACAAAATGATTAAGACTTGACAGAAGCAGCATTAAAAGCTAGAGAACAGAATAATAAGTAAAATATTTACTAAAACTCACAATAGATTTTTATACAATGATACTCAGTTTGAGTCATTGATTTTTTTCCATTTTGCAACTACTTTTCTTTCACTTCAATAGAATCCACCATTTGCTTCCATTTGCCTTTCAACATTTTCAAAAGTATTTTCATCATCTTCTAATAGGACTGTTCTACATATGGCTTACCTGCCTAATTGTCATATTAAGTACAGTTCTATGGACCATTCATAACAGTTTGTATTCAAGGCAGTACTGTGTGCAACTATTATTCATAAAACCATTTAAAATGTATAATTATATAAAGTGGTTTGCACTATATTTTTTAATATTTTCATACAAGCTGAGTAGAATGAGCTGAGTGCACAGATGAAAGACTGAGCATAATAAAAAGATAACAGCTGGAATAATAATGAACTAATTTCATAAGTCATTCAATGACAAAGTATATATACTTTCAAGATCTGCTAAAGAGTTACCTTTAAATAGAAAGCTTTGTCCATCTGTGTCCATTTTAGATTGTAGCATATAACTAGATATATTTTAAGGTTTAGCTTCCAGAATTTTGGAAGTCAGTCAAAGTTATTCTAGCATCCTGAGAAGTATATATGGATTTGCCATACAACAATCAAAATGTGGAAGCACAATCCGTTATTCAAAATGCGTATTATACCGTGTCAGTCTGATGCTATTGTGTTCTATATGCTGTTCCTTATCAATCAAAGCACTCTGAGCTCAGTACAAGTAAGCAAGCATTTTGTACAGAAATTTTGTATCATACTTAATACTTATAAAGATGTCTTATTTGATTGTTTAACTTTGAAATAACAGGAAGTCTCTTTTACCATAGATTCACAGAACCATAGTATTGGGATTGAGTTTTCTGTTTATTTGAACCATCACCACAAAAGTTCTGTGTCAAACATTTCCTTAATATTATCTTAAAAACATCTTGACTATTTGGGTCTTGTTCTTGAAAAATGACAAACTAAAAGCAACATTGGTAAATTAGTACTAAACCCCATTATGTTTCTTACTTAGAACAATATTTGAAACAGAGTAAAAAGTCAGTCACTGAGTATGTCTACCTTAATTATGGTCTTGGCTGGCACAATGAAACCATACCAATGAAAATGAAATTAATCTGTTTGGCAACCCTAGCCTTAATACTACATTAATTTGAAGGAAGTTTTCTTCTCTGATTTTGTTCCTGCATTTGACATTCATCAAATAGAACTAAGAGTTCTGCAATTAAGTTGTGTGTGTTAAAAAGGTTCATGTATTTTTATCCTTTATCCGATCCTTCTGCATGTCTAGACATTACAGTATCACATGTCACTATAGCAAGATACCTGCTGGAGAAATCAGTCAGCTTATGAAATCTCGGAACCTAATGCTTAATGTCTACTGTGTTTGTATATATATATGTATATAATTCTTTTTTTCTAGAAAAGACATATTTCCTGGTTTATATAAAAGCCTTTGACTTGTATCATGGGGAAGGGCCTAGTTTCATAGCCAGCATTTCGTTTTTCTGATTTTTAAAATCCCAATTTTTCCAGATCTACTACAGGAACTTTTCAACAAATATTATTTTTTGCAATGCAGCAGTCAGAATTGAAGTTGTTATTGAAAAATTGCAAATGTATTTTGAAATAGACAGATGTAGAGGACTTCTTCTCAGGTACCTCCTCCAGTCAGGAAGAATGGCTCCTAAAAGCTGTATTTTCCACTTCCCAACTGAGTGCCAGAATCATCTGCTCATTACAGATTTATTCCCCATTTTAAAAGTACATCATGAATGTAAATGATACTTCAAAACAAACAAATAAAAAAAAAATTTTTTTTTTCTATCCTTTACCATTGTATTTATTGAAGTGTCCCTCTGCTACAATACGTGTTCGGATTTTGGAATAATGGATCTTTATCAAAGTAGTAAGTTGCTTAAGGTAATCCTCCAGTCTCTGGCCAATGAAGTGTAACAGGCATCACAAAAAGGCAATTAATATCATTATTCTTAAATATTAAAAGAGTAGGCAAGTTTACATCACACCACCTTTCTTCAACTGACATATATATTCATCATGAGCAGATTCATTTGTAGATTGGAATACAGTAGTATTTCATGCCAAAGTCATGTTACAAGTTTTAGTTAATTAATTAATTATTGCAAAGCACTTTGAGAACCCTGGAGAGAAGATGTTATGAAAGTATGTGATGCTATTTTAATAATTTTCCATTTGGCAGGGTGGAACGAATTACTGCAGAGCCCTCAGGGTTCTGGGACTGATTAAGGACTGTTGACTGCAGTACAGAAAATACTGTTTCCACTTCCTTTCTGCTTGGTAACCTTCCAACTTCCAGCTGGCCTCTAGTAAAAAGAGAACTCTGTAGTTAATCAAAGAATCATAGAATAGCTAGGGTTGGAAAGGAACTTAAGATCATCTAGTTCCAACCCCCCTGCCAGGGATGGAGCATTCACAACTTCCCTGGGCAACACATTCCAGTGCCTCACCACCCTAACAGTAAAGAATTTCTTCCTTATATCTAATCTAAACTTCTCCTGTTTAAGTTTTAACCCATTACCCCTTGTCCTATCACTACAGTCCCTAATGAAGAGTCCATCCCCAGCAACCTTAAAGGCCCCCTTCAGATACTGGAAGGCGGCTATGAGATGTCCATGCAGCCTTCTCCTTTCCAGGCTGAACAGCCCCAACTTTCTCAGTCTGTCTTCATATAAGAGGTGCTCCAGTCCCCTGATCATCCTCGTGGCCCTTCTCTGGACTTGTTCCAACAGTTCCATGTCCTTTTGATGTTGAGGACACCAGAACTGCACACAATACTCCAGGTGAGGTCTCACGAGAGCAGAGTAAAGGGGCAGGATCACCTCCGCCAACCTGCTGGTCACGCTCCTCTTGATGCAGCCCAGGATACAGTTGGCTTTCTGGGCTGCAAGTGCACACTGTTGGCTCATGTTCATTTTCTCATCGACCAACACCCCCAAGTCCTTCTCCGCAGGGCTGCTCTGAATCTCTTCTCTGCCCAACCTGTAGCTGTGCCTGGGAGTGCTCAAACCCAGGTGCAGGACCTTGCACTTGTGGTTAAACTTCATGAGGTCCAGAACTTCATCAGCCCACCTCACAAGCATGTCAAGGTCCCTCTGGATGGCATTCCTTCCCTCCAGCATATCAACCAAACCGTACAGCTTGGTGTCATCGGCAAACTTGTTGAGGGCGCACTCAATCCCACTGTCCATGTCAGCAACAAAGATGTTGAAAAAGACCAGTTCCAACACCGATCCCTGATGGACACCACTCGTTACTGGTCTCCAGCTGGACATTGAGCCATTGATCACAACTCTTTCCATGCGGCCATCCAGCCAGTTCTTTATCCACCAAGTGGTCCATCCATCAAACTGACGTCACTCCAATCTAGAGACAAGGATGTCGTGTGGGACAGTGATTAATGCTTTGCACAAGTCCGGATAGATGATGTTAACTGCTCTACCCCTGTCCATCAGTTCCGTAGCCCCATCATAGAAGGCCACCAAATTGGTCAGGCAAGATGTCCTTGCTTCCACCTTTTATAAGCCTCTTTTTTCCTTCAAATTTTCCTCAGCAGCTCCTTATCCATCCAAGGAGGTCTCCTGGCCCTCCTGCTGCACTTCCTTCTAGTTGGGATGCAACACTCCTGAGCTTCTATTAGGTGATCCTGGAATATCAACCAACAGTCTTGGCCCCCCCTGCTCTCTAGGGCTATATCCCATGGAACCTTACTAAGCAGGTTCCTGAAGAGGCTAAAGTCTGCTCTCTTGAAGTCCAGGGCAGTGAGCATGCTGCACACTCTTCTCACTGTCCTGAGGATCTCAAATTCGACCATCACATGATTGCTGCAATCAAGGCTGCCCTAGAGTGTCACATTTCCAACCAGCCCTTCCCTGTTGGTGAGCACGAGGTCAAGCATGGCACCTCTCTTTGTCGGCTCCTCTACTACTTGCAGAAGGAAGTTGTCTTCCACATAATTTAGGAAATTCCTGGATTGCTTGTGCCAGGCCGTACCGTCCTTCCAACAGATGTCAGGGTGGTTGAAGTCCCCATGATAACAAGGGCCTGTGAGTGTGAGGCTGTTCCTATCTGTCTGTAGAGTGCTTCATCCATAGGTTCCTCTTGGTCTGTAACAGATCCCCACAATAATGTCTCCCATCGCTATTCTCCCTTTAACCCTGACCCACAAACTCCCTGTGGACTTCTCACCTGTCCCCAGACAGATTTCCATATCTCTAGCCTATCCCTAACATAAATAGCAATGCCCTCTCCCCACCTGCTGGGGGCTGTCTTTTTTTAAAGAGCCTGTAACCTTCCATTCCAACACTCCAGTCACAGGAGCCATCCCACCATGTTTCTGTGATGCCTATTATATATATATACCCCTGTAGACATGCACACATCTATAATTCCTCTTGTTTGTTCCCCATGCTATGAGCGTTTGTATAGAGGCATCTGAGCCGAGCTCCAACTGAAGCCAGCTCATTGGCTGGCTCGGCTGGAATATACCTACATTGCTCCAAGCATTTATTATAGGTGCTGGCAACTGACTGGGTGTGTTGGGATGGAATGATGCTCCCCTTCCCCAGCACATCTAGTTTAAAGCCTCCTTGACCAGTCTGGCAAGCCTCCTACCAAAACCACTTTCCCCTTCTTTGTCAGACAAGCTCCACCAGCCCCCACTAAACATGGCCTACTAAATTGATTCCCGGGTTCAAGATACCTGTCGTGGTTTAAACCCAGCCAGACTGTGTTCACTCCCTCCCTCCCTTCCTGCCTTCCCCCTACTCCCGGAGGGATGGAGAGGAGAATCAAAAGAATGCAACTCCCATGGGTTGAGATAAGAACAGTTTAGTAACCAAGGTATAACACAAATCACTACTGCTACCACCAGTAATAATAATGATAAAGGAAATAACAAGGGGAGAGAATACAACACCTCACCACCAGCTGACCAATAACGTGCCTGCCCCCAGCCCGACCAAGCACCGACCCATACCTCGTCCAGCCCCGCAGTCCTAGCCCTTCCGCGTAACTCTCAGTTACATCCTGGGCATGACGTGCTGTGGTATGGAATACCTCTTTGGTCAGTTTGGGTCAGGTGTCCTGTCTCTGCTTCCTCCTGGCTTTCCCTTCTCCCTGGCAGAGCATGAGATTCACAAAGTCCTTAGTCAGGGTAAATATTACTTAGCAACAACTGAAAACATCCATGTTATCAGCACTGTTCCCAGGCCAAAAGTCAAAACACAGCACTGCATCAGCTACCAAGGAGAAAAATGACTGCTACTGCTGAACCCAGGACAATACCCAAACCCCTGATTATGGCACCACCCTTCTAACCATTTATTTACCTGGCCAATCCTCCTAGCCTTTTTAGGGTCCTCCCCTGTATCCTGGAGAATTGATGAAAAGACAATCTGAGCTCCAGAGCCCCTGACCACCTCTCCCAGGGCTCTGTAGTCCTTCTTTATGATCTGCAGACAACTACTATCTACATCACTAGCACCTACATGGATCGCTAGAAGTGAGTAGTAGTCTGTGGGACTTACTAGAGCAGGCAGCCTCTCTGCAACATCCTTGATCTGTGTCCCTGGTGGACATCTCCCTTTAAACTGGGTAAGGCTGACATATGGGTGCCTCTGTGCCTTTCAAAGCAGAGTCCCCTAATACTACAACCTGCCGCTTTTTCCTGGCAGCACCAGCGGAGATCTTCTTTAGCAGTGCATCAGCCGGTTGTTCATGGTGCGAATGTTTAGTCATTATCCCCCAGCAGGACAGCAAAGCGGTTCTGGGTGGGGACAACAGATTTAGGAAGAAGCTCCTTGCTTTTAATTGTCCTCTTCCTCCTTTTTTTTTGTTGTTTGGTTTTGTTTTTTTTTTTTGGACCAGTGCAGGCACTCTCTACACTCCAAGCTCTGCACTGCAGCCTCCCCTGTCATCGGCTCTGTGTGGATGCCTATGCTGGCCACCACCGAGGCAGCCAGAGCAGAGCACCCAGACCAGTCCCTTGATCATACGAGGGGCTCTCACCATCCTGCTCAGCTGCCCGCTCGAGCTGCCTCCCCGCGCTCCCTGGGGCAGGTTTTTACCCACTCAGGGCTGGTGCCGCTGCTCCTGGCTCCGCCCCCTGTGAGTCAGCTGCTGGCGTCAGCTGAGCTGCCGGCTCCCGGGCAGGTCCTGTCGAGGACTTGAGGCTCCCTCGGTGGCTCTTGGCGCTCGGAGTTGAGGCTCCTGGACGCTGATCTCCCCCCCGCTCCGGTGTTGAAGGCGTCCTCTCTCGAGCTACTCACCTCAGCAATTCAAAAAGTTATCTTATTAAATGGTCAGGGAAGTAACAATGTCCAATTAAAATTCGTCACATCAAAACTGCAATGGGGGATGGGAGGGGATAGACTCATAATACAAAAAAATTATATTTCTTCGTTGCTATTTGAGTTATTGTACAAGCGACACCTGCAATATATTTTGGATCTGCTGATTCACAAGTTGAAATAAATGCAAATAAAGGAGGAATAGAAGAATCTATATATCCTCTGAAAATATTTGCAATTGGAAGTTGATATAAGATATGATGTGATACCATACAAATTTTTGTTAAGACTACTTTTTTTTTCAGACTCCTGAAACAGTTTTCTGAATGTCTTATTGTTTTGTTTAGTATTTTTAGTATATTAGAATCCCTTTTCTCAGGATTATCAATAGACTGTACATATACTACTTAAAGCAATGTAGGTGATTTTTTTTAGTTGTTTATGAATTTTCTGTGAGCAAACACAGGCATCATAATTTCCACATACATGTATTATTTGAAAACTATGAGCAATTGTTAACGTTTGAAATGGGAAATTGGTAACATATTCATTGCATCTAAATAGCAGTCTATATGTTTTTGTTTGCTGAGATTGTTTCTTAAAAGTCTTCTTCCTTAACAATGTGATTAACCATTATAAAAAGTAAAAGTTTTGTGATACAGAATCTTGTAAATGAGTTGTCTAAATTTCTGCTTCAGTTATGTGGTTTTTGCATAATGACAGTATTTGACTTCACTGAAGTCCCTTTTTTACTTCCCACCTGAGTTTTTGTTGTTTCTTCCTTTGTAATCTCTCTGTATGTGTGTGTGTGTGGAGGAAGAGGGTTGCTGCCTTTTGCATCCTCAGTTCAAGCCATGTTTATAGTGTTTTTCAAACGTCTTTCAAGACGAGGAAGTATTTTCTTCTCACGAGCTCTATCTTCAAGTAGAGCTTCATAGCAATACCAGCTGTCAAGTAAACCCCAAACCAACCAACACAAAAAACATGAGGAAAAGAAATATAGAATAAAGTTGTCATTAATAAGCTATGTGATAAGACAGAAAAATGTATTTATATCACTCCAATTTTTCATTTCTTTGATTTTAAGGCTTACTAATAAGCAAAGTTATTGAGTTTTCTGTTTGGAAGATGACACTGAGGTTGGTCAGCTTATGCATGCAGTAAGGCATCTTTAAAGTGAGGTTTCCAGAACAAAAAAATCATGATCACAATTTTGAAATACATTTGCTATGAAAATTTTTTCATGTTCACTTTAAAATAACCAGGAGATGAACACTCCTGCCACTTCAAATACATGGTAGTTAATGCATAAATTTGAATATACAATTCTGAACTGAACTGAAAAAAATAGCTTGAAATTTTATCTAAAAAAAAATATAAATCATATTTTTAAAACACTGCCTCAGATTTCCCACCCTGGTAAACATCTTGGGTTTACAAAGTGCATATTCCACTGTTCTCTTGGATGAGTCCCACCCTCTCACTTGCTTGTGCAAGGGGACTGCAATAAGCAATAATGAGCAACTTCTAGGGAAAGACATTGTTCTTGTCATGGCAATACAGTGGTGGGAGCTGTAAAATAATGATGTCTACAGCTATGATTCTCATATATTTTCTCCACATATTGAAGTTAGAATGTCAGTGCTTATTTCAGCATTTTACTCTGCATCCTGACAGGATATTTCCTTGGAATAGCAGTGCTATTTGAAGCACAATAAAAATGACATTCCAATGAATTGAAAAAACACATTTCTTTTTTTTTAAAATGTGCTGTATATTTGTTCTTCATGGTAGTCTTTGAGAGCTTTGCAATCAGCTGTTTTTTTTTCAGCTGCCATCTGCATGTTCCTGAACTCATTCAAGATGTCATACAGTTCTGAATAGAAAGCCTCATAAGGTCATTTTCTGCCTTGCAGCTTTGTACTTAAAAGATCTGGCATATCTGCATTTGTAAAATGTGAAGCATTTCCACAGAATATATTTCCTGTCAAATGACAATTCATATCTATGCAAAGCACAGCTTTTGTTTGTGTGTCACAGGACTGATTATGTGTAGATTAGCTGAAGCCTAGACAGGTGTCTTAACTTTTCCTAACAGAGAAAAGAAACCGGCAGTTTGAAGCTAGAAACAAGCTGGGAACCTGCCTGACAGAATATTTTAAAATTGACACAGGAGCTGAATTTTACAAGTGTTTTCCTTATTTTATTATCTCAAACTCTAGAGACAGTGGCAGAGATTTAGAATAATTTCATGTTAAATTAAAAATGTGGATGGAGCTAGATTCATTAGGGAAGCTTTGTGTTTTGCTTTTTAATCTTAATTTCTCTGGGAGTCTGCTATTATTTTTCTGAGAATAGGTTTTGCCATTAGTTTTTATTTATGGAGTGGAGAGTTTTGGACTAACATCCGATGTAGAATGGATGTTGAAACATGAAACAGGCAATGCAGAAACATGTTATGAAGGTCAAGGTGTATCTCAAGATGACATGCTTAGGACAGCAGAAATACAGATGCACAAAGAAGAGAAGTAACGTGTGGACTTCTCATGGATTGAATGAATATTAGTAAGATATCGTGATTTTGCCAATCATAGAATCAGTCGGATTGGAAAAGACCTTTAAGATCATAAAGTCCAACCGTTACCTCAGGACTGCCAAGACCATCACTAAACCATGCATCTGACGGCCTCATCTACACGGTATTTTAACACTTGCAGGGACTGTGATTCCACCACTTCCCTGGGAAAGCCTGTTCCAATGCCTGACCATCCTCTGTGAACATTTTTTTTCCTAATATCCAATCTAAACCTCCCCTGGTGCAGCTTTAGGCCATTACCTATCACTTGTTACTTGAGAGAAGGGACTGAACCCCACCTCACTATAACCTCCTTTCAGGTATCTGTAGAGAGTGATCAGATGCCCCCTGAGCTTCCTCTTTTCCAGACTAAGCAACCACAGTTGCCTCAGCCGTTCCTCATAAGACTGATTCTCTAGGCTCCAGCTTCTTAATGTCTTTCTTGTAGCGAGGAGCCCAAGGCTGAACACAGGATTCGAGCTGCAGCCTCACCAGTGCCAAGTACAGGGGGATGATCACTTCCATAGCCCTGCTATTTCTGGTACAAGACAGGATGCCGTTAACCTTCTTGGCCACCTGGGCACAAGCTGACTTATGCTCAACTCTGTCAATAAGCAACTGCAGGTCCTTTTCCACCAAGCAGCTTTCTAGCCACTCTTCTCCAAGCCTGTAGGTTGCATGCAGTTGTTGTGGCCCAAATAAAGGATCTGGCACTTTGCCTTAGAATCATAGAACAGAATCATAGAATAGTTAGGGTTTAAAAGGACCTTAAGATCATCTAGTTCCAACCCCCCTGCCGTGGGCAGGGACACCTCCACTAAACCACTAAACCCCTAAACACTGCCTTGTTGAACCTTATACCACTGGCCATAGCCTCTTGATCCAGCCTGTCCAGATCCCTCTGCAGGGCCTTCCTATCCTTCAGCAGACAGTATTTTTTCACTCAGCAGATTATTTCCAAGTTTCATGGCAGGTTGTTGTTTGGTTTTGGTTTTTTTTGTATTCAGATTATTTGTGAGAAGAAAAAAAATGCACATACAAAAGGAAGTGAGAAGCCAGAAGAAGGGAACAACATTACACTTGATAAAAAGAAGGCAAAGATAATCTTAAATTAAATGCCTTAATGGCATGATCCTGCTTGAATGGTGTCTCCTGTCTGCTGGACATGTATAGAATATGAAATCATTAGTTCAGTGATGCCAATAAGGTTTTATCAGTACATACAATCCACAATTCTAACTGGAGGATAGAAAAAAACTTTGAATTTTTCACAAGTCTTCTGATGAAAAAATTTTTTTTAGTATTTCTCATATTTTGAGTGCTTTCTTTTGCTAATATTAGATCCAAAGTGCTTGTGTGTTCAGCACCCCTCCCTTGTGCTTCACATAAAAAACGTGAGGACCTTGGCAAATTGCAAGTTATGCCTCCAGTGTTAGATAATGCAGGTTCCTTGTCTAGCACTGCTCACTGGAACACTGGTAGGAGTCGATCCACAAGTGCTGGTGCTCTAGTGATGAAGTAGCTCAAGAAATCAAATTGCAATAAATCACCAGGAAAGGGAGATATTAATGTGAGACTGTAAGGAAATAAACAGCAAAGTAGCTGAGTCAGTGAGGAAAACAAACAATCATTAGAAATGCTGATTCTTCTGTAATAAGACACTATTCTTACTTTTTAAAATAAAGTTGTTTAAATGATTCCCCAACTAGAATGTGCTATAGATTAGCCTCAATTTCAAAGACTGTGTTGGAGTAACCAACTTCTAAAACTTTAATTGTAATATATTAAAATTTAGAGTTATCTGGACATTAAAGTAAAAGGCATAGTTTGCAGTGTTTTAACATATATTTGCCACTCACAGATTTCAATGGAAAAATGTACCTTGAAGAATTAGCTCTTAGCTCACTCTCTCTCTTAGTCTTGGTCTTGGTACACATTGATCTAATGTTAGATTGATATATGAAATTAGGTAGTGTAGAAGCAGAGAGCAAAATTTCTCTTCGTATATGTTCACTGGTAAGGTTTCTTCGCTAATTTCCTTGATTGGGTAATTGAGTAACAATACTAATTACTGAAAGAAGTTTTAAAAGAATGAGGTTGGTAATGAGTAGCAAGTACCTTGTGTGCTCATTTAGTGGTTATTTTAACTGAACATAACCTTTGAATTAAGCCTGAAAGTTGCTGTATATCTAAGAACTTAAAACCTGCATTTTGGAAGGCTTTCCTAGGTAATATTCCATAGGTAAAATGATGACTATTTTAAAAATTCCATTTAGTTTAAAAGATGTTAGAATGAATTTGTGATTTTTCTTCTTTACAGTAAAAGGATGAGATTTGAAAAATGTGAAAAAAGGGTAGGACATGAAAGTAATGGAAAACAAACACACAAGGAAACAAATAAATAAATAAAGTAAATCTCTGTGGAGAGTTATTCTAACTGTCCCTCTCATAAAGTGTCACACGCTTTCTTTCCTTTGGCTGAAGTAATAAACATGTAAGTATATATGTTAAAATCGGTGCCTTGCATAAATCAATAGGTAAGAATTTGAATGAAAACAATGGTGTCTTCAATTCCCATAGGTAAATGACATTCATGAAATTAAATGTTTACTCTTGAGCCTTCTTAAATTTAGGGGTGCATTAATCATGATGCCATTAATATCAACCAGATCTCTTCTTTCTTTGTGAAAATTCTGGAAATGAAAACACTCCTTTGCATCCTGAGAACTTTAAGTGCATCAGTGCCTCTTCTGTCTTTCATTTAAACCTCTGTGTAGGTATCAAAGCAACTTTCTGGTGTAGGAATGTGTTGAATTGCTACTGTGCCAGCAAAGCAGAGGGAATTGCTAAAACAAAGTAGGATTTTTAAATCCAGGTCTTTGCTAAAGAAATAGTAAAGGGCCTTTTCTTAGCCATAAACAGATTTACTCTTAAAAGGTCATTTTAAATGCAAGAATATATGACAAAAGTAACAGGTGAAGATCAAAATGTTCAGAGAAAATTTAGAAGTAAAGTAGCTGTGTAACCATTTTGAGGTGTTTGTGTTTAAGAAAAGCAAGTAGATTGGAAGCATTCTGGAAACTGTAGTCAGTTGATCTGGACAGTTGGAAGTGTGTGTTACCCTGTGCTCTGGTGTAAAGGAATAATTTCTGCATTTACATGGCTTGCACCATCAAAACAAACGTGTTTTACAAATAAAAAATTGTAAAGTTTTTATATTTAAACATAAATTTGAATACAGTTGAATAAGTATTGAGAGAAAGGTCTTTATGTGCATGAAGTGGAAAGAATATGAAAAAATGCAAAATATGGCAAAAAGTTGCAAATGTAATAATTTGTCATAAATGTCTGTGATAAGTCATGTTCTGTACTTGCTTTACAGCTGTGCCATAAAACAGAGGAGTGATTCTAAAAGCCATATGTGTGATATACTCATCTATTTGCTTAAATTAATGCTGCCTATCACATATTGCATGAACCTAACTTTCCTACTTATGTGGAGTCTAAGTTTTTGGAAAGAAGTTGTAATCTTTGAGTCATCAGCACTTTGACATTTATTGAAAACATTGCTTGCTAGGAAAATCAATATAGGCCAATTAAAGAAGAAGACAGAAAGTTAGGGACATAAATACAGAGAGAAATCTAAAATTGTGATAAATCAAGATAGTGCAGGGAATGAAGAAGTGATATACCATATGCAATGCATCTTCTCTAACTGAATTTGATTGCTCAGAGGTTCCTTGAAATGAAATAATTGGTCAGGTTTTCAAAGAACTCATCATCAGCTCCTCCAGTTCACTCATGTGTTAATTTACCTGTGGATAAAGCACTTTGAAAACCACTGAAATAAGCTTCTACTGACACAAAGAAACACACCAGGGACTTATTTTTCCTCATTGTGGTACCAGTGTGTAGCTGTCTGCACACAAAATCTGTCCCTCTGCCAGAAATTCTATATAAATTCTATATAACCATATCTGAAGGTTATATAGAAGTATTTACATCATTATAATAATCACTGCAACAAAGTAAATTTATAACTGTTAAAAATTACAAATAAACAAAACCCCATATTGTCTCCTACTAGTTAACTTATTCTTCTGGCTTATATGCCAAATATATTATTAAAAAGGATTCCAATAATCAATGCATAGTTTCTATCCAATAAGATAATTTTCAGTAGATTGATATGTATTTCAACATGTTGCATCCTCAAAACTTTCTGATTTTAAAACAGACTGCTTTTATATTTGTGGAAGTAGAACTGGAAGATAATATGAAATTAAGAAGGGAGGTAGCATTTGCTTTTACATACTTTTTCCTCATTCACCAAAAAAATCTTTCACTGATTTCTGAAGGAGTCATAAATAAGAAGTTGTAAGTAAACTTTCTGTGGTGTCTACTTTCTGTGTGGGACTAATTTCACTACAGACCAGCGAGCCGTTGATAAAACCTATCTATGCTTTCTGTTCAGCACAACATCAGCATAGTTCTCAAAGTCTTTAAGTAAAACAAAACAAAAAAAATCAATCAAGCATGCAATGGAGATAATTTTTCTTGTCAACAGTGTATGGATTCAGGAAAGAGAGATGGAGACTTACAGCACAGCATCAGCTTGTGGGCTGGAGAGGTAAGACCATTAAATGAGAAAATATGGACATAAACAAATGGTCTCAGTTTGGGGATGGGCAGATAACTTTTATGTTGATTATAATTTTCCGCATGATGTGATTGCATTAAACTCTCAAATGATGTTTCCTATCACCTCAGACCTTGTAAACAGCACTCTTTGCAAAGAAGAAAATGTGGCCAAAACAGTCACATTCAGAATTTGTCACCTAAAGTAAATTCGAACAGAAAGAAAAATCTCTTCCATATCACGTAGTGGGTCAGGTTGGAAAGGAACTCAGCAGCAGCAGCAGCTGTGAGAATATATCTGGTTGCCCAAGGCTTTGTGCAGAATTTTGAAAACCTCCAAGGATGCATGCCGTACAGCCTGTCTAAACAATTTGATCCAATTTAGCCTGGCTGTCCTTATGGGGGAAAAGTTTCCCCTAATATATAGTCAGAATCTCTCTTGTTTCAGTTTATGACCTCTACTTCTCTTCCTCTTGCCATGCAGTACTGTAACAGGACTGGCTCAGTATTTGTGGTAATGTTCCCATGTGTACTGGAGGTCTCCTATGAACTTAACTCCCCCAACTTCTCCCTGAAAGGCAAATACTCCAATCCTGACCATCTGGGTGGCCCCTCACTTAACTTAAACCCTTTTATCCACAGCTTTGTAGCACTGGGAGGCACAGGCCTGAAGGAAGTATTGCAGATGTGGTCTGGTCAGTGATGTGTCAAAAGGGACTAGTCACTTCACTTGATCCTCTAATCATGTTCCTGTGTGTACAGTTCATGATCCTGCTGGCTCCTTTACTGCAAGGCTCACAGTGGCTCAGATTCAGTTTGCTGCTCACCAGAGCCCCGAGGATTTTCATCAGAGTTGCTCCCCAGGCAGTCAGGCATCAGCCTTTCCTGTTGTCAGGGGTACATCCTTCTTAGGTGCATTCTTTGCGTTTGCTATTGTTAAATTTGATAAGTCCTGTGGGACCATTCTTCCAGCCCATCTAGGTCCCCCTGGATGATGGTTATGAACTTGAGTGTACTGCTTGCTCCCCCTAGCTTGATGCAATCTATGAAATTGTTAAGTGCATTCTGTCACCCGCTCTTGGTCACTGATGAAAGTGTTTTAAGGAACAGGTCCCATGACAAAAACCCTGTGATACTCTATTTACTCCCCTTCAACCAGAGTACAACTACCTTCTGAGCCAAATCATCTAACTACCTGTGGAGTCCAATCATCCAAACGATTTTTATCCACCTACCCAGACTATGATGTCTCAATTTGGGTACAAGAATATTGTATGAGACAGTGCGGAAATTGTTGCTGTGTTTTGATTGTTGCACCATTTGTTATATTCAGTACATAATAGGAATTCAATTTCCATGTTCGCCTACACTGACCTTTCTTTAGAACTGTATGTAAGAGCACATGCTGAATACTCTTTCATTTTAAAATAATTGGACCCATTTAGAGCCATAATTCAGGCTGAATGCTCAATACCTCATTCATAGTCTTTTAATTTTAATTTTGGTTTCTTGTTCTGTACTTGAATTACTATTGATTTGGTGAAATTATAATACCATTGCCGATTTGAAGTTAATATACCATAGGTACATTTATGATACTGGGAAACAATTTGTCTAATGTTTCTGAGTTATATTTTTGATGTCGTTTTTTCTAAGTTATCTCAGTTTTCTACTTTTGCTTTAAACTATAGAATTAATTTCTATCACATTTCTGTTTTGGTTTTGTTTTGTTAATGTGTCCCATCTTGAGTTGGAAGTATGAACAAAAGCAGCCATGTTGGTTTTGGAATAAAAGAAAGTGATGCTTCAGCAGGCCTTAAGTCTTAGAAATATCCTTCTGAAGAACAGGAGATTCAGCTCTGTTCCATTTGTAGAGTCCTGTCATGGCTTAAGCCTAGCCTGTCACTCAGAAACCACGCAGCTGCTTGCTCACTCCTGCCCCCTCATTCCCGCGCTCTCAGAGCGATGGGGAGGAGAATCGAAAGAATGTAACTCCCACGGGTTGAGATAAGAACAGTCCAGTAACTAAGGTATAACACAGACCACTGCTGCTACCACCAATAGTAATAATGATAAGGGAAATAACAAGGGAAGAGAATACAACCTCTCACAACCCGCCAAGCGATACCCAGCCTGACCAAGCAGTGATCTAGCCCTTCTGGGTAACTGCCCCCAGTTTATATAGTGGGCATGATGTGCTGTGGTATGGAATACCTCTTTGGCTAGTTTGGGTCAGGTGTCAGGTGTTGGTTTAAGCCCAGCATGTCACTCAGAAACCATGCAGGTCATGTTCGTTCACCCCCCTCCCCCCCCCCCCCCCCCCCTCCCCCCACTCCCAGAGGGATGGGGAGGAGACTCAAAAGAATGTAACTCCCACGGGTTGAGATAAGAACAGTCCAGTAACTAAGGTATAACACAAACCACTGCTGCTGCCACCAATAATAATAATGATACGGGAAATAACAAGGGAAGAGAATACAACCACTCACCACCCACCGATCTGATACCCTCCGACACCTGCAGTGATCTAGCCCTTCTGGGTAACTGCCCCCAGTTTATATAGTGGGCATGATGTACTGTGGTATGGAATACCTTTTTGGCTAGTTTGCGTCAGGTGTCCTGTCTCTGATTCCTCACGGCTTGCCCTCCTCCCTGGCAGAGCATAAGACTCAGAAAGTCCTTGGTCAGACTAAACATTACTGAGCAGCAACTAAAAATATTGATGTTATCAGCACTGTTCCCAGGCCGAAAGTCAAAAACACAGCACTGCACCAGCTACTAAGAAGGAGAAAAAGACTGCTGCTGCTGCTGAACTCAGGACAAGTACTGATGAGACTAAGGTACCTGGTTTTGTTACAGATGTCTCTTTAGTTTCTTTTAATTGTTTAGGTATCATATATTGAGGTTTAAAGGTAGTCAGCAAATTAATTTTAGGATTTGTGGGAAGCCAATGAAGGGAGAGATTTTGTTTACATGTGGTATCTTGAATTCTTAAGAATACATATTTGAGCATTTTATTCTCTCAGAATTTCTGAAATACAATTGTATCATTGCCCAGTGAGGTAGATAAAAAATACTGCAGTTGAAGACAGGGTATTCAAGTACATTTATCTTTCACCTATTTATAGACAGCTATTGTAAAGTGTTGGAACAACTCAAACTTGAGAAAGAAAAATAGCTACAAAATAGCACTCCCTTGATGCAAAGGAAACTGGAGTTTAGATATTTTTTTTTTTTGGGCCTGAATACCACAAAATAATGTTCATGTGTGAAATCAAGTTTATTGAGCAAAGAAATAAAATTTATGTAGTACAAACCACTTTATCTTTCAATATTACTGATTCTCAAGGACATACAATGAAGAAACAAAACTACATGAAATAAAAGATTCTTTATTCTCAGGGGTTTAAAATAAATGGCTAAATTTACATTTCCTTTGTGCTTCACTGGATAGCACAGAAAGTGAAAGGAAATATAAATCATAATGTACTTCATAGTGCTGGACAGAATACAAGCCATGTTTCTGGTTTAATTCAGACTCAGCTTTATTAAGTCTTCGATAAAATACAGATAGAATCTAGAAGG
This sequence comes from Pezoporus occidentalis, assembly GCF_034315485.1. Lineage (NCBI taxonomy): Eukaryota > Metazoa > Chordata > Aves > Psittaciformes > Psittacidae > Pezoporus > Pezoporus occidentalis. Next base: position 16,379,425 of record NW_026914940.1, on the reverse strand, counting down.
AAAACAAAAGTTTTTAAAAAATTCTTAAAATCTTGAGCAGGTAGAGAAAAAAAGTGTACCTGTTAGAGTACACTTGTTAGTTGTTAAGGAATAGCCACCAATAAAAATATTAATTTTAATGTAAGATTACATCTTTGTTAAATGCCTACCAGTATGCTTTGTGACAAGGTATGGTAACCATCCACATTAAAGACAATGAATCAGAATATGTAAGTCACTAATATACCCCACAATGTGCCAAACTGACCAAATAACAGAGAAAAATCTGTGTTAACTATTCATTATGCAGTTTAAAGCAAAGGTCAGAACCTCCTTTCGTTTACAACACATCAAATTAGGAGAAACTCTTAAGGATGCTTTTACAGCTCTAAAATAAAAAAAATGTTGCAGAAATAGAAGAGTAGCTAATAATCTGACTGAATTGGTCCAAACCCAAGTTTCTTTTGCCCAGGTCTACATTGTTGCCTATGAGAAATTCCCAGTTTTCCAGTACCCACCAATATTAAACAAAACATCATCCAAACTACACAAAGCACACGGCTGTGGTTTTCAGTTTGTTCTTTCATTAGGAAACAAGTTTTTAAACCCTTTAAATGAAAATGTACATTCCTTAGAAATTACAGTATGGAAGGTCTGGTTTTGATTTTCTTATTATTTGATCTGTCAGTTCCAATTTAATGTCATATGGGTTAAGCTTTCTATGAAAATTAGCCAATAACTGCCTGCAGTCTGTCAATAGCCTAGCTATCATCTACCAATAATCATCAGACTTCCTATCATGACTTTTACCTGATCTGGCTTTGCTCTGGTTTGTTTCAATAGCTGCTTAAGCTCTAAATTTTTAATTTTCAGAGTCATAAGGATTTTTTTCAGTATTTAAAATAAATATCTTGTGAAGAAACTAAGGTCTTGTGTTTTAATTTACAGAAGTTAATTTCTATAGAACTATCCCAGTATTCTGGTTTCTATTGCAAATAGAGTTTTAGCTGTTTTAAAGTTTTTTCTTTTTATTTGCGTATGTTTTTAAATATATTTGTTGTCTTCTCAGGTGATTTTGCTGTGCTCTTGTGAGAAAACAAATTTTTGAATTTTTTTTTTAAATGTAGATACATATACACTCTTGTAAAATGTGGCAGAACTGCATTAATTTACATAGGTCTGCTGGCTGAAGTCTTGTTTTGATATATTTCTGCAATTTATTTAGATTTTTTTTTTTTTAATTGGTGTATTGATTGATTCCAGAAAATCCTTTTTAAAGAAAATGGTTTCTATTAGTGGTGTTTGTAGAATTCTAGTAAGGTTGAATTAGGACCAACGTCTAGCATCTCCAAATTCGGACATTAAATCCCCTCATATAATAAAGTTATTTACATTTGAGCCATTGTACCAAAAGCTTAAAAGCCAGAATTACTCATGTCTATATAAGAAACTGGGAAGGTTTCTACTGATTTTGGACTAAGCTTTCACTGTAAACATTAATGTTGCTAAAGACTAGTTTAAAGCTTGACTAAATAAATACATCTTACACAGTGTCCAATACTAATCGAATTTGGCTACGGAACTTAGCAAGGAAGGGTAAGTTTTAGGACATGTGTTTGTTAAATTTCTGTGGTTTGTATGAAGCAGTAAGTGTTTTGTTATTTTTTTTTTTTTTTTGGCAGCTATCACAATATCCAATTAATAGAACAGAATAATCCGATCACAAAGGGAGCTTGAACTGAAAGTTTAATCTTGATAGCAAATGAATACACAAACAATCATTTGATGACAATGTACATGTCATTGTTTAAACCTGAACAATCTTAGGGATGTGTTTCTCATTTCAACAAGACCATTGTGAATTTTGATTCCAGTAAAATCTGAAAGATTTGTTAGCTTCAAACTGGCTGCTTTAGCTAGGAAATGAAAAATAAAATTATGAATGTAAAGAAAAATTTAGACTGAAATGTCTTACAAATAAGTATGCAATACAGCCATGCTCGTAGAAGATGTTGCGTAGTTGCTTGGGTAATACTGTTTCACATGAGCCAAACCCCAAATACCATACTGTGTGTTACTAATGGAAAAGGATGAGGAGACTGAAGTTGTTAACTTATTGCTGTTAAATCCACAAGGATCTTCAAAATAGTATGGAAAAGCATGACAGGTATCTGTCACATTTAAAATTTTATAAAGTGAAATATCCTTTGAATAAAAATGAGTTCAGTAGCATTACAAAGTATCTAAGCCTGACAAAAAAAAAAAAAAAGAGAAATAGCATTAGACTGTTGTTTAAAGGACTTAATGTGAGATGTTGAATGAAATTATATAAAACGTGCAATATATACGTTCTAAATTCTTTCATCTCAGTACTGCCAACTTAACATATGTTAAACATTCAGTTAATTTTTTAGATCCTCTGAAATACTGGATACACATTTGTTTCAGCTAAGAGGAGAGAGTGATAATGGGTTTGATCTTTCTCTTTGATACAGCTTCTTAGTTGTATAGGAACGTGCAAAATCCTGTTCTTCTGTGCTCTGGAGAAATGAACCATGTAACAGTTTATCTGCATATAGTAAAAAGTGTTTTCAGTAGGCTGTCACTTCTAAAAGCCATTTCTCCAGACTTTTTCTGACATTCAAGTTCTTGAGACTCATGCAGTTGTGTTTTTTTGTTTTCCCTATGATGCTTGCGTTGGAATTTCTTTTGGTTTCACTCATGTATGTGGTCTCTCATTATGCCTTATGTAAACTAAATGTGGGACTCTGACAGATGCTGGCTTGCCCCTTCCCTACCTCCTGGTTTCCTGTTTGTTTCCTATTATCCAACTCATGCTGGGATTGCAAAACAACTTGTGAAAAGAGAACTCTCAAGAGTGCAACCAAGATGTGGAGGGAGAAAGAAGGAGCAGAAGTTCCCTTTTCTACATTTAAATACAGCAGATTAGGTCCAAATCAGAACTACATCCTCTGATACCTTTTCCCATACAGTATTCCTATGCCCACATAGGTCAAATGCATAAGTGAACTTGCATGCTCATTGAAGCACATATGCTCTTGGAGCCCCGATTGTTCCAGCTACCTACCTTTTCAAAGCATCTTAATGACTTCTTATAACTATTGTATATCTTTTATCAGTTTGATTTAGATTTAACTGGATGCTTAATGACTCAGTGCCTTATGTACAGTTTGTATAGAATGTATACTCTGAAGACTCACCTTAAATATTGGGAAAGTTTTAAGCAAGGCAACATGAAGGAAGCAGAAGATATTCCAGGATATTTGACCAAGCTTAAAGTACTTAAAGCAGTGGCTGCTGAACAAGAAGCTCAGAGTTCAAGCAGCATCTAAATGGCACTCTTGGTCATACAGTTTAGTTTTAGGTAGTCCTGAAAGGAGCAGGGATTGGACTTCATACTTATGGGTCCTTTTCAATTTGAGATATTTGACTATTCTGTGATTCTAATATAATTCCATATCACATAATCTATGGAATTAATTGTTTTCCTACAGGTTTCTCTTAAACTGTGTGAAAAAAAAAAAGCAGTATTTTCTTAATGAAAACAAAAGACTGCTTGTGCAAGAGCAAGAGATTACTTTGTGTTACATACTGAGACATTTTGAAGTTAAAATTAAAATATTATATTGCTATAAAGACCATATTTTTCAAGTGATCATACATTTAAAAGTACAGTTTATGTACAGTCTTCATATAAGAAAATAAAATGCTTTCATAGTCCACTAGCTAGTGTAAACCTTCTTTTCATTTCAAATAGATGTCTTTGCACTTATTTAGTAACAGTTGTAAATATTTTCATCTTTCCTAAAGTGTAAGAAGTACAGCTGACATTGAGAATTTGAATCAGCCAAAGCTAACCTGCATTTCACTTCAAGTTAGCAAGTGAAATCGTAATGTACCACGGAAAATAAAATACTTGCATATGTATATATGTAGACATATGCATGTGGACGTATACGAAGTATGTTTATTAGAATGGATAAGAGATAATAAAAATGGTAATGACAGAAAAATAAAGGAAATTTTAAATATTTTTAATTGTATATTGGCTTTTAACAGATGTGTCAAAGCAATTTGTCGGCATTGTGCTAACTTTTATAGTGTAGCCTTGTTTTTGAAAATTGTATAGAAATTAATACAAAAGACAAGCAAAAGAAAGTGAACCTGCCTTAAAGTATCTGCGAGAGTGTAAGAAATAAATTCTAAACCTATCCTGCTAAAATATGTTTTGGAATTAGATGATTATAATGAAATGTAATGGAAGAAATCCTATAATGTGTGTGTGCTTCATGCATATCCATGAAGGAATTTCTCCTGACTTAACTTTAAATCTGTCTCTTCAGACATGCACATTGATTTTGAAGATGTTGCAGCACTAAGCGTGAAACATTCTTGATTCCTTTCTGTGCTGTCACTGAGACTGATAAGCCACATTATGGTTTGGTGGCCACTTAACTCTTGTGAACTTGACAGTCTTTCCCTGGAGCAAGGAAATAAAAAAATAAAAAAATTTTAAAAAAGAAAAGAAAGAAATAAAACAAATGTGCTGGACCTAGTTGTGCTCAAGATTGCTCTGTGTATGAAATGCTGAGTATTTCTGACAGCAAAGCTAGTTTACGTTCTTCTTTGCTTCCTTACTAAGGCATACAGAGGAAAAAGAAAATATTATTTTTAAAGTTATGCTATTCATACTTAATCTTTGGAATGAAAAACTACTGTTTTCAAAACTTCAGTGTCAGGAACAGAGCTATTCTAATTCTGACAGCATATAAAAATTGGACACGTCTGTCTGACCAGAAGACTGCATCACAGAGGCCCAACTGACCTCCTCCTTCTCCCAGGCAGCTCTCAGGGCATAAGAAACTATAAGGAACTAGTAACTGGTACAAAAACTTCTATGCACTCTTTAGACCAGCAATAGAGGTCTAGATGGTGGAGATGGGCTTACAGTTAAAATTAAATAGGTTGTTTTGTTTTCCAAGTTTGTAATTAAATTCCTGCTCTTCTTGTGGGGCAGGATGACCACATGCTGGTTATTTTGCATCTGAATCCATAGCAGAGACTGGGGACAAGAGTCAAGAGATGATCTAAACAAAGCACTAATTGGAATAAAAAGAAAGTAAAAAAGTAAATAAACAAAAAAGAACCAGAAACCCCATGAACCAGTGGCTGAAAAAATTAACTAGACATACTTTGAAAAACTTCTGCTAACAGATGAAATGCAAATCATCTGCCCACAAACAAACCTCCATGTCATTTTTGATGTCCAAGTGCATTCATGTCAACTGCCCAGTGATAGCAGATATGGCTCAAGACCTGCAGGAGGCACACACTTGCCTCCAACAGCAGCTGGAGGAGGGGGGAGGCAGGCACATTCTGGCACACGGGTAACACTGGAAGTCTATGTTTAGGCAACTGAACAAGTCCTGGGATTCTCAACGGACAACACTCTCCATCTGCAAGCCAAAACACAGATTAAGGACAAAACTTCAGTCTCAGTTTTGTAGTCTGTGTTTAGTTTTGGCCACATCAAATGCACAATTAGCAAATGGATGCCAAATGGATGCCTATGGACCACTGATTTCCTCTCCCTTTTTGCTTCAAGGGCTCAAAGAGCCCTGAACATGTCTGTGTTGTTGAACTGTCAAAAGGATGCACCATCATGTGGTTTTGAGAATCAGTGCTTTCAGCTTACAGCACCTCAGGGTCTTTTGTCTTGAAGTTATGTAAAACTCAGTATTTAATTTCTTCTTTCTCTGTTGTATGTAGCTTGAGTGGGAGAATATATTGTCTTAGGATATGGAGTGCAACCTTCACAAAGAAATTGGAATATAATTGTGATAAACACATAAATGAATTGGCTTTCGCAAATCATAGGTGTGGCTATCTGGTTATAACTATATGAGTTCACAATAACATAAACAAAGCTCACTAAGGACACAAGATTAGACAACAAGTTGAAAATGGCCAGAACTCTTGAGCAAAACGGAGTCACATAGCAAAAGAATATGTAAAGGTAAAGGAAAGAAGGCGGGGGGGGGGTGGGGTGGGGGGTGGGGTTTCTTGATATAAGAAAAGCTAGTGCCTGGAAAACATATAGTACTTTTTAACTTAACTTAGGTTGTAGAAAAAGAAAAATGTTTGTCCCTCAATAAAACCCTTTTATCTCGATTAGAGGAGTCAGTTCATACTTCACACAATGCTATTTAAAACATAGTTGCTGATTTCTCTGCATTTGCTGCATAGTTAAAATTCTATGTAGTACTAATCGAAGTGCTAAAATTCAATTAAGTCACATAATTCAGCAATGGTAAATAGAAGCAATAAAATGTATTAATTAAAAAGTGCGATGGTTTCTCTTTTTCTGACACTCGAGTGCTATAAATTAGAAATGCTATTATACGATGATTAATTTACTCAGAACATAGAATCATAGAATCATAGAATTGTTAGGGTTGGAAAGGACCTTAAGATCATCTAGTTCCAACACCCCTGCCCTGGGCAGGGACACCTTATGCTAAGTCGTATCACCCAAGGCCTCGTCCAACCTGGTCTTGAACACTGCCAGGGATGGAGCATTCACAACCTCCCTGGGCAACCCATTCCAGTGCCTCACCACCCTAACAGGAAGGAATGTCCTTCTTATATCCAACATAAACTTCCCCTGTTTAAGTTGTAACCCATTGCCCCTTGTCTTGTCACTACAGTCCCTAATGAAGAATCCACACACAGCATCCCTATAGGCCCCCTTCAGATCCTGGAAGGCTGCTATGAGGTCTCCACGCAGCCTTCCCTTCTCCACGCTGAACAGCCCCAACTTCCTCAGCCTGTCTTCATACGGGAGGTGCTCCAGTCCCCTGATCATCCTCGTGGCCCTTCTCTGGACTTGTTCCAACAGTTCCATGTCCTTTTTATGTTGAGGACACCAGAACTTCACACAATACTCCAGGTGAGGTCTCACAAGAGCAGAGTAAAGGGGCAGGATCACCTCCTCCAACCTGCTGGTCACGCTCCTTTTGATGCAGCCCAGGTTGGCTTTCTGGGCTGCAAGTGCACACTGCCAGCTCATGTTCATTTTCTCATCAACCAACACCCCCAAGTCCTTCTCTGCAGGGCTGCTCTAAATATGTTCTCTGCCCAGCCTGTAGCTGTGCTTGGGATTGCTCTGACCCAGGTGTAGGACCTTGCACTTGGCATGATTAAACTTCATGAGGTTAGCATCAGCCCACCTCACAAGCATGTCAGGGTCCCTCTGGATGGCATTCCTTCCCTCCAGCGTATCAACCAAACCACACAGCTTGGCGTCATCAGCAAACTTGCTGAGGGCGCACTCAATCCCACTGTCCATGTCAGCGACAAAGATGTTAAACAAGACCGGTCCCAACACCGATTTGTGAGGGACACCCCTCGTTACTGGTCTCCAGCTGGACATTGAGCCATTGACCACAACTCTTTGAGTGCTGCCATCCAGCCAGTTCTTTATCCATCGAGTGGTCCATCCATCAAATTAATGTCACTCCCATTTAGAGACAAGGATGTCGTGTGGGACAGGGTCAAAATCTTTGCGCAAGTCCAGGTAGATGACATCAACTGCTCTACCCCTGCCCATCAGTTCTGTAGCCCCATCATAGAAGGCCACCAAATTGGTCAGGCAGGATTGCCCCTTAGTGAAGCCATGCTGGCTGTCACCAAGCACCTTGTTGATTTCATGTGCCTTAGCATGCCTTCCAGGAGAATCTGCTCCAAGATTTTGCCAGGCACAGAGGTGAGACTGACTGGTCTGTAATTCCCTGGGTCATCCATTGTCCCCTTCTTGACAATGGGGGTTATATTTCCCTTTTTCCAGTCATTGCGAACTTCACCTGACTGCCATGATTTCTCAAATACGATGGCCAGCGGCTTCGCAACTTCATTTGCCAGCTCCTTCAGGACCTGCGGATGGATCTCATCAGGACCCATGGACTTGTGCACGTTCAGATTTTTAAGATGGTCTCGAACCAGTTCCTCTCCTACAGCGGACCTTCCTTAGTTGATGTAATTCTATTCACTCAAGGTTTGTCAACACAATTTGCTATCAATTTTTGCTTTATATCAACTGTAGTGAGTACAGCTACACAGAAAGTTATTGTCATTTGAAACACTGGATCCTATTCTTCTGGAAACAAGAAGCCAACAATTATTTTTTATTGTTTAACTTAGTTTAATTTATTGTAACTCTCTCTATTACTGTGTTTCCTTGAATTAAGTATTTTAGTATAGTTGTATTCTACTGTATTTATGTTCTAACCTGTGATGTGGGAAACTGCTCTGTAATTTCACAACTTTATTACCTGAGGAAAAATCTATGTCAAAATGTAAATTTCTGTAAAAATGTAAGAATGTAAGTATGGCCCCTTAGTACTGAGATTTAGGAGTACTTCGCAACCTTTGAGCATTTATTCCTGCAAAAACTTGTGAGTTAAAAAATACATTCATCAAGACCTTGCAGAGTAACACTGTGACCAAGTTCCTCATGTCTGTACAGTGTAACAAGCCCTCAGTTATACAGAAGACTGGACTGGCTTTCCACCTGCATTCAAGCACACAGGTACAAATGAAACACATTTTCCAGGACACATGGAGTATTGCATATGAAAGCACAATAAAATGTTAATTTACTCAGGTAAATCTTTACTTGCCATCTATGAAGCAAAGATATGTGGAGAAGGCAGTTAGAGGATCCAGCCTTTTTATTAGAGAGCAAACAAAGGATACGGGGTCAAGGTTGTGGAATATGACTGTATTGGTTAGAAGCAATTGGGTATACATCTGTCAGACTCCTAATGCGTATAACTTGCTTTCACAATCTCACTCTAACATAGAGCTAGACATTACATTTTGAATATTTGAATAAAAATGAGAATTTAGTAAGTCATAAATTGCTGACAGATTCTGCCTGAATTCACCAGCTAATTTCATTTGCAAAATGAACAGAATGACATGGTTAACAAACCTTTTACCTAGGTTAAATATGTAGAGAAATGTCTTACGCTGGGAAGTCCCAGCTTCAATTCTTTTCTATGCTTGCATGAACATGAAACTTCTCATGAGTCCCCTAACTTCGAATTCTGGGTGGGTGGCTTTCAGATTTTCCTGCTGACACTGTTTCATACTGTGTGAAGTACTTAAGTTTACATTGAAGCAAATACTGCCAAATAGTAAAGAAGATTAAACAGATTTTTAAAGCTAATATACTAAAGGCAATACTGGACTAAGTAAGTATATTTTTTACAAATGGGCTATGCATGTGTGAAGTCCTTTGGGGATGTGTTGGACATCTGGCATTTTCAAGAAGCATCAGACCTACTAACAGCAGAATGACTGTGTTATGCATTCATAATAATGCCAATGTTTCCACATGCAGTGGATGGACTGTACAGACACAGCTGTCCTGGGTTCAGCAGTAGCAGTCATGTTTTTCCTTTGTGGTAGCTGGTGCAGTGCTGTGTTTTGACTTCCAGCCTGGGAACAGTGTTGGTGAAGCCGATGTTTTCGGTTGTTGCTAAGTGACGTTTACCCTGAGCAAGGACTTTGTGAGGCTCATGCTCTGCCAGGGAGGAGGGGAAGCTGTGAGGAAGCAGAGATGGGGCGCCTGACCCAGGCTAGCCAGGGAGGTATTCCATACCACAGCACGTCATGCCTGGGGTGGGGGGTAACTGGGAGTTACCCGGAAGGACACGGGTAATTGGACACCTGCCCAATTGCTGAGACAATTCATTTGGATATTAGAAATTTCACATTGAGATACATGCAGAGATACAACACAGTGAATCCAGTCCTACCATACTCTCAGTTTGTGCCTTAATAACTTTCACTTAGAGGACACTACCTGCTGGCTGTGGTTTAAGCCCGCCAGCAAATAAAATGCCACGCACTCGCTCTTCTCTCCCCTCTCCAGTGGGCTGGAGAGGAGAATCAGAAGAAACAACACAACTGAAATAAAATAGTAATGATGATGATAATGGTACTAATAATATAGGAAATGGAGGAAGGAATGAAGTTTTTGTCCCTCAAAGTCCCAAATGATGCACAAAACCTCACTACCCCTTGACTGATGCCCAGCTTGTCCCCAAGCAGCAATTGGCTGGTCTCAGCCAATTCCACCCAGTTTATATACTGGGCATGACGTACTGTGGTATGGAATACCCCTATGGCTAGGTTGGGTCAGGTGTCCTGGCTCTGCTCCCTCCCTGTTTCCTGTGCCCCTCCCTCACTGGCAGAGCATGAGAGACTGGAAAGTCCTCGATCAGTGTAAGCGGTACTGAGCAACAACAGAAACAGTGTGTTATCAGCATTGTTCTCAGACTATATCCAAAATACAGCATGCTACCAGCTACTAGGAAAAATATTAACTTTATCCCAGCCTGTCCTGGGTTCAGCAGTAGCAGTCCTTTTTCTCCTTCTTAGTAGCTATGCAGAGCTGTGTTTTGACTTTCGGCCTGGGAACAGAGCTGATAACAATGATATTTTGGTTTGGCCAAGGACTTTGTGGACCTCATGCTCTGCCAGGGAGGAGGGGAAGCTGGGAGGAAGCAGAGGCAGGACACCTGACCCAAACTGACCAAAGAGGTATTCCATACCACTGTACGTCATGCCCAGGAGGTAACTGGGAGTTAGCCGGAAGGGCTAGTGCACTGCAGGGTTGAACGAGGTATCGTTCTGTGCTTGGTCAGGCTGGGGGGAGCGAGTTATCGGTTGGCTGGTGATGAGGTGTTGTATTCTCTTCCCTTGTTATTTCCTTTATCATTATTATTACTGGTGGTAGCAGTAGTGATTTGTGTTATACCTTAGTTACTACACTGTTCTTATCTCAACCCATGGGAGTTGCATTCTTTTCGATTCTCCTCTCCATCCCTCCAGGAGCAGGCGGAGGGCAAGAAGGGGGGGAGTGAGTGAACGAGTTGCCTGACTGGTTTTAAACCACGACACAGCCTAAACCAGGACACTGCCCAAATATATCCTTTTGCTGAGAGCTGTGTCAATGTAACTATTTTTACTGTAAAAATGGAAGAAAAATATTTTGGTTTCTAATTGTAGAGTCATAGAATGGTTTGAGTTGGAAGGAACCTTTAAAGGTCATCTAGTCCAAACCCCTTGCAAGGATCATTTGTCGAGGTGAGCAGCTCCAGAGAGGTGCCTTCAACTCCGGAGCGAGAGGAAGCTCAGCGTCCAGGAACCTCAGGTCTGAGCGGTGAGAGCCATCTTAAGACCCTGAAGACCTCCCCAGGCCTTGCCCAGGAGCCGTCACTTCCGCTGAGGTGAGCAGGGACTCAGAGGAGGGGGCGCCAGGAGGGGGGCGCCAGGAGGGGCGGCCCCGACCTGAGCGGGTAAAACCCGCCGCAGGGAGGGCGTAGAGCAGGGCTTGCCATGGTAGGCAGGGCGTAAGGCTGGTGTGGGTGCACTCAGGGCTGGCGAGATCTTGAACGTTCCCCTCAGGACCAGGGCTCGAGCTGGGAGCCGATCAGAGCCGATGAGAGGGGAGGCTGCAATGCAGAGCTCGGGAGTTTAGAGAGTGGGTGCGCTGGTCTTGTGAGGGGAGGGTGGACGATGGGCAGGGCTGCACTCGGTGCGTCCTGGTGGCGGTCCTCCCGCAGCAGGGGTTGAGTTGCCGGACACTGTCAGTAGGCTAAAAGATGTCAGGGAAACAGAGGAGCAGGACTGCTTTCCGCAGGCCCAAACTGTGCGGGGTCCACAAGTATCACCCTAGCACACAAAGAACAGGAGGGCATTAATCCAGGAAGCTGGGAGCTAGTAACAAAAAAGCAAACAAAACCAAACAAATAGAAAAGCCACCAAAAAAAAACACAACAAAACAAAAGTCGACCAAAACAAAAGCCAAAAAAAACCCCAACAACAAAAAAAAAAAAAAAGAGGGAGAGGGTAATTAAAATAGCATTATAAAAAGCCAGATATTCTGCATGCGCAGAATGTAAGTTTTCCAAAACAAGTCTGTTAACCTGACAAGAAGTTACATCGTTTTTCCTAGATAATCCTCCATAACCTCAGGTTTTGTTCCTTGAAAGCCCTGAGGCATTTATTCACTGACAGTAAAATGGACTGTTTCTGGTTCAGTAAATTAGAAATTAGTCAGGAGTCTAATTACCTCAGTAGCTAAAGAGGTCGTTGCTTATTATATGTTCTCATCCGTTAGAATTTTGTGCCATTTAGGCAGCCTTTTCTGATACATGTGTTTGGATGTTTTATTTTCTCATGGTGTAATGCTGACTCTGAATGAAAAAGATCAACTTACAGAAATTCCTTTGCTATCTTGTATTGTGCATTCACATTTTTAATTGTGCAGATTAGTTTGTAGAGCTACATATTTGGTAATTTTTTGTACTAATTTTAAAATTCAGCCACTGGCATCAGTCTTCATTGTTAAGAAGCTGACTTTCTGTAAGCTTAATCATTAGCTCATGATTGGTGCGGTCACTACTTCAGTTAGAAAAAGGTGAAGTTTTTACAATAAAATAATCATATAAAATAGTAAAATGATTATATTTGAGAAATTTATAAATCAATAGTGAGGCTTTGTATATTAGAAGACATCATAACTTTGCCGTTTTGTATCATAGTTACTCTATAACTAAATGTTACAATGGTAGTCTTGGTAGCAAGAGCTAACATAACTATATATGGTGAGGGGAGTATGGGTGTATGTATTGTAAAACTCTACCCAAGCAGAACCTAAGTTTAAGATAGCCAAAAAGGGCATACCAGAAGCATCCTGGTGAAGATAAGAGAATGCTAACATCCACAAGACGATTGGGACCTAGCCAAGTAGAGAAAAGGTGAAGAGGACAACCTAAGGAAGACTTCTTACTTCATCTGAGGAAGACTACTCTTTACTTCACCAGGGCGACCACCAGAGGAGGCTGCGCAAGCGCAAAAGAGACTGATGTCGTAATAGACTGATGTAGCAATCCTTGATGCATATATATTAGTAAATGAAGTAATCTGTGTTGAATATGTATTAGTTACAAAATTTTTAGTGTATAAATTGCGAACGCGATGTGACGGGAGTCGGAACCAGATTTGGGTGCATACCCCTGGTTCCCGGTGCCTCAATAAAAGCACCTCATATAACCATCTCAGTGGTTATGTGTTTGTCCAAACGCTAACACTTCTGTAACACATTTTCCTGCATGAGAACCTTACGGTGTCCCCTTTTATACTAATGTAGTGAAATAAAATATTTTAACAAAATTGTCATTCAGTTTGCAGCATTCAGAAAATTTGAAGCACATGTAACTATGAGAAACACACTTTACTGAAAAATAAGGGTCACAGAAAGAAGCTAAAGCTGTTAAAAAAGGATTTTATCCAAAGGACTAATAAGAGGCTTAATCAGGAATCTTAACTCCTATTGAGCATTGATGAGACCTTAAATGTGCCGTTATCCCTTACTGTACCTGCTGTTTCCTCCATAAACAAATGATTAACAAGAAATACATGTGTCTTTCAGGAGTGCCTCAATCCATGTTTGTTATGAAAACTACTTTAAAAAGAAAAACCTATTTTCACTTATGGTGTATCAAACTTTGAAAATACTGCTAATACTGTTCAGGAAACTATGATTACTGATGATTTAAGAGGAATATTACTCAATTTAAAGCCTTGATTTGAACTGGACATGTTTTTAGAGAATCAGGAGCAAAGAAAAGAGATCATTGCCAGCACATACCATCACTGTTCTAAAGAAAGAGTGAACTGTAGGCAGTTTAGATAAATGGCTGTCTTTTGCTGTTATGTCCCACTGATCAATCAACACTGGCTACTGTCTATGCCCCGAAGTTAGATGATGTCTTCAATAAATCCTAGCATGCTTTGAAATAAATTGCTGGGACTTAGTCTGACTGTTAATGCTTCTCTAATAAACCATGCCATAGCTGTTTGATACTAGTTTAGGCACAACTGGTTGCCATCAAAGATAACACCAAGCCTGAGAAATATTTTGCTAAATCAAAGGTCACAAAACTTCCTGTAACCTGGCTGTAATATACCTCAGCTGAAGTAATTAACTAAACAAATTAAAAGCAGAAGAGTAAAACTGAAAAATATCTCAAACTGTTGTATACATGCACTTCTGCTAATTATGAGCAGGTTTTTCAGTGTTTTCTGAATTCTTTCCAGCTGCCATAAGTCAAAAAATCACTGGCTGTACTAAAGCATTCAGGATTAGAAATTAGTCACAATATAGGTCCAGCTGAGAAAATGACAAAATCACTGTGCTCAGCTATAATGTACAAAGGTAAGAGACAAGCCAGGACAGACGTACACACTGAGCAAAAGTAGGTGAAGTGTGAAGCATGAAGTTGCAGATGTGTGGGAATAGGGGAACATTCATTGAGACAGGTAAGATAGAAAAATGGAATAACTGTGGAGAAGAAGGAAGAGAAAGTGATGATATGAAGATGAAGAAGCATTAGACCTTAAATCATCTAGAAATATGAAAATGGCTTAGATTTTCTTTGGTCTTTTGAGAATATTGAGGTGAAAAAGTTTGACAGGCAAATGTCTTGACAGTTTCGATTCAAAATATATTACATTTTCAGTATTTATCTTGAAAGTTCATCCACTCAAACTAAATATTTAGAGCAAATGGTGCATCCAAAAGGCAGTAAGCTGCTACATTTATTTAGCATGTCTCTCTTTTTCAAGTGTGAAAACTGAATGTTTCAAAATACAATGTGAAGAGGGCTATAGTGTAATCTTTCTTCGGGTCCAAGAAAATGAATTTGTATTTCAGTTACTTCAAAACAGAGAATTTAATTCTATTAGCTACCAAAAAAGGCCTTTGGTCACTAGAGATCTAACCTGCTGATTAAAGAACACAAGATACCCACAGGCTAATGCTAATTCTCACAAACTTCCCAATGCCCCGAAGAATTTACTGAATTTACTGCGGGGTAACAGATTAAGTAAAGGCCTGAAAATTATGGCAAAAATACTGCTATAAATACATGACACACTTTATCTGATTAATCATTGCATACATTAGTGGCCACCCTGGTATGGTGTAATATAACAGGTAGACAGGTTTTTATCATTTTTCATTCATATCACAGACTGAGATGCTTGGGGTCATTAGGTATGGTAAAGTATCCTTCAAAATTATTATTAGTATGCCCTTCCTACTCCTAGGAGGTATTAGCAAGCTTGTGAAAATTACATGTTATTCATGCATTTAACACATAAAAGTAAACTCTTCAAAATTCAACATTATGAAAACAGCAGGAATTCCATTGTAGTAACTAATTTAGTGAGAGGTAGAAAACTATAGAGAGAACATTGTAAAGCTACTTAAAAGATAATAAAACGAATGTTAATAGAGTTGGAATTAGGCTTATTAGACCACCTTTCAATGAAAGGATCAAAGTTCAAGTAGTGTAAGTCCTGGTGTTACTAATCACTTTCCTTTTTGTTTTGTTTGTTTGTTTCTATGATATTCTCTAAGGAGTAAAAATTTTAGGTTTTAGATATACAATTAAAAAGTTGATTCCACAAAAAAGTCCTCAGTATAAAAATCCATCATGTTTCATGAAAAACTTAGAAAAATGACAACATCTGAAAAAATTCTGAAATTTGAAAAATAAAAAGTAAATAGGTTCCTGAAAAAAGGTAATTTACAGTGCAAGTTCATTTCATTAAAGTCAGTCTAGAAACTACCATTATTACTTTTTTTTTCTGTAAAATAAGCATTATGCAGTTTATTCCAAAGCCAAATTAATAATTTTGACAAATCCACATAGCTCATATGACTGCTGTTTAGTTCTTTTATAGTTAGTCTAGATCAACCATATAAAAATACCAGTTTTATATTTGCCTAAAAGACACACTAACAGTATTAGGCATTTTTTCTGCAACTTTTCAGTAGCTTTGAAATGAATGTGCATTTAATACAAAAGATTGTTTCTGAAAACTTCAGGTTTTGTTTTCTCTGCTATTGTCAAGCCATTTTATAACAGCTCTGAATTACATTTATAGTGATATTTTTTCCTACAGTAATTTAATTTTGTTAACAATTCATTTTCATATAGATTGCCACATGCTGAAGTCTGAAGTATTTTTACTATTGTTTCGTTTGTTTGTTTTTTTTTCCCAAGGCTTGTCTGGAGGTGGGTGGTTCTTAAAAGAGCATTTGTGTCATAAAGAAAAATTATACTGAGATCAGGTTAGATATACCAGTGGATCTGGTTATAGATGCAAATGGCACCATGAAGATTCACTTGAAGAAATCAATTCCTGTCACATTTATGTGGAGTGCTGCAGACTAGTTGGAGATTTGTCACTTGCTTACAGATTTAACACAAAAAGATTTTGGTTATTTTGCTCATAAGGCCAAATTCAATAGCAGAGCCACACTGGCACACTCAGGAGTGCAAGATTGTTTAGGACATTAAATAGTGTAAACACCACTGAGTATTAATGCTGTTTTAATGTGAAGTAGTATCATTTTCAAAAGTGGAGTCAGCATCATAAACCAGTGATGGGTTGAGGATACTTTCAGAAAGTGCTATTTTGTTTCCCCCTTAGTGGATTCTCTGGAGTTAAGCATCCAAACTACCATTTTTCTGGGCAGAAATTAAGAGAGAAAATAGTATCCACAGATTATTTGGTGTAATGTCTCTATAAGGGATTGGGGGGGGGGGGTGTCCAATTACATATAAATTCTGTTCTGCGTCTAGGAATTCTGATTATTTTCTGACAAAAAATTAATTATAATGGATAAGAAAACTTGGATTCTCTTTTCCTTTAAGATCAGATGTCTACTTTGGCATTATACTATAATCAGAAAAAATACCAAGGATTTCTATGATATTCTGAATTTAATTTCCTCACAGGTAGGGAAGCCTTCAGTTTTGAGAAGATGGAAGCCTATAGCAAGTCATAAGTAGATGCCGTGGCACCTTCTTGTGAGCAGAGGGAATATGCTATAAACACAGCATTTATAGTTAGGGCACATGAAGTTTTTGTAGTCCAAAGTAATGAATCAACTCATTAATAACAGTTCCAACTTTGAAATATGCAAAATATAATCCCTCCTTACAGTTCCACCTGCTCTTTGTGGTTATTTCAGTTCTCAGATGGGCCTGGTAAGGAGGGACAATGCTCTCGGTGGGAGTTTCTCCCTTGGCTTTGCTGGGAGGAGCATGACATGTCTGCTTTCTTCCTCCACTCTCCTGGGATCTGCTAGGGTTTTGTAATGGTTTAAACCCAGTCAGGCAACTCATTCACTCATTCCCCCCCTTCTTTCCATCCCCCTGCTCCCGGAGGGACGGAGAGGAGAATCGAAAAGAATGCAACTCCCACGGGTTGAGATAAGAGCAGTTTAGTAACTAAGGTATAACACAAATCACTACTGCTACCACCAGTAATGATAATGATAAAGGAAATAACAAGGGAAGAGAATACAACACCTCATCACCAGCCAACCGATAACTCGCCCCCCCCAGCCTGACCAAGCACAGAACAATACCTCCTTCAACCCTGCCATCTACCAGCCCTTCCGGCTAAATCCCAGTTACATCCTGGGCATGACGTGCTGTGGTACGGAATGCCTCTTTGGTCAGTGTGGGTCAGGTGTCCTGTCTCTGCTTCCTCCCGGCTTCTCCTCCTCCCTGGCAGAGCATGAGGCTCACAAAGTCCTTGGCCGAACCAAAACATCCTTGTTATCACCTCTGTTCCCAGGCCGAAAGTCAAAACACAGCTCTGCATAGCTACTAAGAAGGAGAAATATGACTGCTACTGCTGAACCCAGGACAGGTTTATTTTAGTACCTTACCATACTCCACCTGCTTCAAGCCCAGTGTGAAGCCCGTTGCCGTTTTATAGTGATGCAAAAAATTACATTCAGTGGCCAAGTCTGTATGTCTGGCAGATGCCCCGCAGCTTGGTTGGGCTGGAGCAGTGCTGAAGGGGCTCAGCACAGTAATCCCCTGAGAGGAGCAATCAATCAGGAAAACAAGTACCTTTTGACATGAAGATTTTACAGTCTGATTTGAGTTCCTCTTTATTGTGGTGTTCTGCTAATTGATTTTCTGACACTAACATTATTAGAATTTGAAGTACTAACATGTAGCTATTATTACTACAGGCAATCGTATGCCAAGAATATGAAGTTGTTGAATTTGCTTACATGAAACATACAGAATCAAATATTATATTCCTGTCAGTTCAGGAGTTTAATGTATATATTTTATAATGTTGGCAGCAAATCAGAGAAACTTACTGTGTTTGACCTTAGTAATAACAGAATGTGTTTTATCCATTTGCTTGTGAGGCGAGAGGACTTTCCTAGGATTAAGCACAAAATGCTATCATGTTTGCTATCATAGTAAAAGTTATTTTTATCAAGTTTCAGTCATTTTTAAAGGCTTATTAATAAATGAGCAGCCTGTTTCAACTATGTTAGCAGAGGTTAGACATTTGTATTACCAGGTCTGTCATGCATCAGTGGTCATACTGTGCAATTACAGAATCATAGAATAGTTAGGGTTGGACAGGACCTTAAGATCATCTAGTTCCAGCCCCCCTGCCATGAGCAGGGACACCTCACACTAAACCATGTCACACAAGGCTCTGTCCAACCTGGCCTTGAACACCACCAGGGATGGAACGTTCACAACTTCCCTGGGCAGCACATTCCAGTGCCTCACCACCCTTACAGTAAAGAATTTCTTCCTTATATTCAATCTAAACTTCCCCTGTTTAAGTTTTAACCCGTTACCCCTTGTCCTATCACTACAGTACCTAATGTAGTCCATCCCCAGCATCCCTATAACTTCCCTTCAAATACGGGAAGGCTGTTATGAGGTCTCCACGCAGCCTTCTCTTCTTCAGGCTGAGCAGCCCCAACTTTTTCAGCCTCTCTTCATACAGGAGGTGCTCCAGTCCCCTGATCATCCTTGTGGCCCTCTTCTGGACTTATTCCAACAGTTCCATGTCCTTTTTATGTTGAGGTCACAAGAACTGTACACAGTACTCTGAGTTCTCACGAGAGCAGAGTAGAGGGGCAGGATCACCTCCTTTGACCTGCTGGTCACGCTCCTTTTGATGCAGTCCAGGGTATGGTTGGCTTTCTGGGCTACGAGCGCACACTGAAGCTGGCTCATGCTCATTTTCTCATCAACCAACACCCCCAAGTCCGTCTCCGCAAGGCTGCTCTGAATCTCTTCTCTGCCCAGCCTGTAGCTGTGCCTGGGATTGCTCTGACCCAGGTGTAGAACCTTGCACTTGGCATGATTAAACTTCATAAGGTTGACATCAGCCCACCTCACAAGCATGTCAAGGTCCCTCTGGATGGCATTCCTTCCTTCCAGCGTATCAGCCGAACCACACAGCTTGGTGTCATCAGCAAACTTGCTTAGGGCACACTCAATTCCATTGTCTGTGTCACCGACAAAGATGTTAAACAAGACCAGTCCCAGCACCAATCCCTGAGGGACACCACTCATTACTGCTTTCCAGCTGGACATTGAGCCATTATGTTGCCATGTTTTACCTCCAACTCGATCTTCAATTTTTCACAGGAAGAAGGTAAAACTTAAAACAGTTGTTTTATGTTATGCAAGAAATGAAGATAAAAATATAAAGCTATGTATTAATGCTTGACATTTTAGTCTGTAACTGAGCTTTGCATAAAGTATGATGTATGCTCGAAGTGGTTAAACACTATATAACAGTGCAAATGTTTGTTAAGTGAAGAAAAACAATGTTAAAATGAACCTTTCAATAGTGCAATCACTGTTTCAGAGCTTCTCTAACAAAAGGATTTAAAGCCACTGTACTGATAGGAAAGAGGACTAGTTTAATACAGTGGTAGAAGGGTAGAAACCACTTCTGACATCCAGCCCTGTCACTTTTTGCTTCAATTATTACATCCATATCTGAATATGCTTTTAAGTGTTTTTGGGGGGGAATCAAGACTGTAAAAAATACTACAGTAGTCCCCTATGACTTTGTTCAAGTAAAAACTGACTTGTCAGGTTATATATCCTTTTGTTAAAGTGGGAAAGGCAAGAGGAGGTCCAGTTAACAGAATTCAGCAGCTGCAGAGTTGAGGAATGACAAACAATGAGATTGGTCTTGGTCTCCACCTGAGATTTTTTAGCTGCCTCCAAGGCTCAGATGTCAAAAACCAGTTAAATTAGGAAAAAGAATTTCAGAAATGGTCTTAAGGAGTCTGCAGAAAGCTCTTCTCACAGCTTGCTGGTTCAGATGTCCTGGCAACAGGAAACCTGCTCAGAGAAAGGTCTTGGAGGCCTGTGTGACAATCCTGTGTATCTGATTTAATTTACTTTGAACAGCATTTGTGTTTGAACAGAAAGCACATCCTTTAGAAAAGGGAATAAAATAACGAAAAGAGCTAAACTGTAATATTAGTTTATAAATTGCCTCAGACAGCTATCCATCCAGACAGCAAGGACTCACATCAGTTTCCCACATGTAGACATCCAGTAACAAGTGATGCTTCCTAAGGGATCTAAGACATCCACATGGAGCTGGAAGATGTAAAACTCACTTGGTTCTAACCCGTAAAGAAGTCTCTTATTTCCCAAGATACCATTTCCCATCATCTTGAAATGCATCTGGGATTTATGACAAGTGATATTGCTGACAAAACCTTTTCTGGTATGTATATTACTTGTCTTTTTGACAGTAAAGGTCAAATTAGGATATTTATTATTGCTAGATTAATACTTGAAAGCATGCCAGCATGACATCACTTTGCCTTTGATGTCTGTAAATCCATGACAAAACACCAGATAGGTTTTGACCAGAAACAGGGAGTTAACAACTATGAAAGGCTCTGATTTAGTACATTACTTGTGTTCCATTGCTGCATATCCTGGCATTGCTTCAGGGCCAGTTTGCATATGTACATTGGAGTCCATATTTCAGGTATGTTCATTTGTCCACTGTCTGTTAAGCTAAACTACCACCACAGGCTTCTTGAAGATGGTCTTGTCCCATCATATCCTTGAAAAATGTTTCCTGTGATTTTAATTTGATGACAGTAATATTACTAAAAGATTGAAAAAGCCCCATCCAACTTGAAGAGATTGTTGAAGATATTTTGGCTACAAAATACAAAAGCATTACTTGAAAAGTTTACATCAGATGTGTACGCTACCTGTGTCTATTTAGTTTTGTTATCAACCAAGTTAGCACAAAAAGAATAGATAAAGTTAGAGATTCCGGTTCAAGGATGCAGCACAGAATTCCCTGTAACAGCCCTGAGTCCTTGGCCACATTGCTAAACTTACTGAGTCAGTAGTGAAACTGAAAGTGGCTGATTGGCAATACTGATTGAGAACTGCACTTCC
Organism: Pezoporus occidentalis; assembly: GCF_034315485.1. Lineage (NCBI taxonomy): Eukaryota > Metazoa > Chordata > Aves > Psittaciformes > Psittacidae > Pezoporus > Pezoporus occidentalis. The sequence continues at coordinate 16,358,057 of NW_026914940.1, read as the reverse complement.
TTCTGTGCATTTCAGGAACAGTGTTTTCAATAGCTCATGTCTGAAATGTCAGTACACTCCTCCCTGTAAGCTGCCAAAGGTATGATCTTTGAAATCTTAAATGTTCTCACATACAGACTTTCTTCCCCTGTTCTCTTTGTACCTGAGACACTACAAATTTTATGAGTTTTTTAATGTGATAATAAACTAATTGTTTAAGCTACAGAAATAACTAAAACAGGGCACTTGACTAGCAGAAAGCAGTATCTAGGTTATGATCCAGTAGATTGTGTCTGTGTAAGACAGGCCTGATATATAACTTCTATTTTTGCTGTAGAGGACAATGATCAGTAGAGAAAAATTATCTTTGCACCTAGGATCTTACTGAAGTTAATGGTAATGGACTAATTCACAGTACAGAAACTTTCCACTAGCACTTCCAATAGGACCTCAATACAGACTAGATAACAAAATAAGTTAATGGACTTTTGCCAATACCATTTGCATCCTTTTAAAAACAAAGTATTCTCAGAGCAGTGCTGTTCTTTGATGATTATTTTAATATTCTCCATTTAAAAATATTTTATAAATTTTTTCTTAGAAGAAAATTTGTCTAGCATTTCATCTTTTCAAACCCCATTGGATCTGAATGTAAAATATTTTAAATTATATTTTGGGTAATGGTATAATTGTCCAGATAACAGGATATAGCACAAGCATACAGTGCTTCAGACTGGATTTAACCCCAGGTTGTTCTAATCTTCCCAAAGTATTTCATTTCTGAAGACCTGGCTGTTTGCATTCTAGTTACAGCCTCCAAGATCACTATGCTTTCACTCACCTTTGTTTTCACTGTATGTTATCACTTGCATTGCTTCTGAAGAGGGAGAGAAATCTTCCTGACTCTTCTGACTCTTCTTCCCTTCCATATTTGTTTTACTGACACATTGTACTTCTTTTTTTTTTCTTTTCTTTTTTTTTTTCCTGTCCATAGAAAACAATTTTTTTGTTTGTTTCAGTTGGCTTGCCCCACAATGCAGAATTAGGTCTTGGCCCCAGTTTTTCTTTCCCCCCTCCATTACACTGCACTTATGTTTGCTACATGTTTTGAACTTTGAAACATATCCAAGTCAGCTCAAAAGAATTTTTTTCCATCATCCAGCTTTCCACTGGTTTTCAAGATATGCATGGTTTGCTGCGTGTTTATGTGCATATATGCATGCATGTATATGTGGAAGAAAAAGTGAGCATTAGACAACATGCAAGGAAAAGCTATTCTAATACACTCAAGATGTCTAATGACATACTATTGAATTGCAGTGAGTTTTTTCTTCAATAATTAAATGTAATTAAGTGTTTAAAATCAGTAACAATGGTCTTGATAAAAGACAACTTTTATGACAGCAGTGCTCTAGAATGGCTCCCAGCTGTCATTATCAGAGTACATTATTTTGAAGATGTATTTCTCAATTACTCTACCAGAGTGCCATTTCTCTGTTTTGCAGGGAAAAGTGATCATTAAAAACTATCTAAAGAAGGATATCTATGCTTGGAAGGCCTTCTGTCATTGCTGGAAAAGTAAGAATTTGGAACCTTGGTTTTGCTGGGCTTACTAGAACTCTCCTAGCTATATGTTTGAGCTACAGCGAATTGGGTCATGATATTGTCAAGCTGGTGGACCCAGGACCTCCCTTCTGGATGACACCTGTAGTAAAGATGCCTTTTGAAGTATTGTTGGGAAGGGGACCATTGCCAAAACTGTCACTTACTCACAGGCTTCTATAAAAATACATAAGAAAGGAAGGCTGAGATAACAAACAAAATTGTGCAGAATCATTGATACAGGAGATGTATGTAGCCTGTCTCTTTGGAATGGATAGCCTTATTTATAAAAACATCTTTTAAATGTAGAGTTAACAGCTGTGATTGCATTTTTTCAACGAAAGCTGCAATTAAGGTTTCAGTGACTGATGAACATTTCAATGACTGGTGAACCTGGGATCATTAAACCTTGAAAAAATTTTGCTCTGACAGAAATGTCTGGTGATAAAATGTCCAGGTACCCTGGTAAACTATTTAATGTTTATATTACAGAAGAATACAGCAGCAGAGAATGAAAATAAGGATGAATCACTGTATCTACTGAAAAAAATAATGCTTAAAATTGGATATCAGATCATATTGGTTTTATTGTGAATGACTTCAAGCGGCTGCAGCCTGAATACATTTAACAACATTTCTCTATATCTTTTTAATATGGTTTTAATTAAACAACGGTAGATTCTAATTACATCTGAAGCAAGCAAGCTGTCCCTGCAAAGCAGTGATAATAGTAATTTGAAAGCAGAAAGATTTACATATACTTCAGAGCTCACTCCTTGAGCTTTATCAGTTTGGAGCTGCTGCTTTTCGTATTTCTTATATCACCGGTTTAGGTAGCAGGAATGCTTGCTATTGACATGATATCAAAATTATTACTGAAATTCAAGAAAATTTTTCCTGAAGAACAGGAACAAAAAGTTGGTCCAGTGCACAAAAACAGTTTATTCTGTTTCTTCCTTCTATACTAATTTCTTTCCCTCATTTTTAAGGTTAGTATCTCATACATAATTAAAACAGTCTTTATTCGGTCTGTTTCAATCTCATTTTTATCCCTTGAAAGCATAGTTGCAGCGTTAATAATGTTTAAGTAATTAGTCCTTACATAGTCTTGCTGTTTCCATTCAACTTGTCCTGTATCACTGTATATTGAAGGCAATGTTAGGATACATATAACTCAGTACTTCAAAGTAATTTAACCTCTATATTATTCTGTTACCACTATTTTTGTATTTCCTCCTCTTTTATTAAATAAAATACTTCTTTAGACTTGGTGAAAGCCGCTTCATTCATCACAAGAAAATGTTGGTTTGGAAATCACATTTGGAGAATATTGATGTTAGCATAGTTTCCAGGCAGTAAAATTGTTGGAAATTTGTCTGTTAATGGGATTGTGGTGTCATTCCATTTATTCTGGTATCAGTAGTACTGATTTTCTTTTAGGTGATACGTGTCTTCATCTTCATATAATCTATATTTACAAAACAGATCCTTTTAGTTTGGTAAGAAGGCTATTTTTCTTTATTTTTTGGTCTGTTTGTAAGCAATTATATTTTTTTTAGGTCAGTTCAGAAGCTCTATGCACATGTGTAAGAATCAAATAATAAAGGTGATATATAGTGAAGATACATATTTAATTACAATATTCAATAAAGGTCTGATTTTATCCAGATTATTGTATATTTGTATGTGTCTGAGAAACATGAATTTATTCAAACAGATTTGGCATCAGCTGTATTTTAGCTGTGTCATGCCATCACATTATCATGATGCTGTCATTCATTTTGAGTTTTTTTTCTATTTGCCCATGTGTCACTACCAGTTTCCTTAAGGGACTTTCCAAAGAGTTCATATATAACCCATCACAATCATGGTAAATTAGCTAAAAATTTTGCATGAAAATGGTGAATGTGAAGTACTATGCCAGACACAGAAATCAATTATTCAGTCTTAACATGTCAAAACATTTCACTAGTCTCTAATTTTTAAGTAACTGGGACTTTTCAACTTTCAAAATTCCAAAAGGGAAAGTGAAAGCAAAAGCAAAGCTTATCTTTCCCTTAAACCCCTGATTTTTGGTTTTGGCCAAAATTCAATCTGCATTCAGTTAAAGTGTTTTGAATGCTCACAATGCTGATGAGACAGCTAAATGAAAGGTGTTAATATTTATTCACATCTGCATTTACCAAGTTTTAGCCAAATGTTTTTGCACAGCATACAGTGCAAAGGGATATTGACATTGCATGTTAAATTTAACAATACTCCTATCCCCCCTTCCCCCTTCCCCCCCCAATCTGTAACAAAATAATTATCATGTATTTTTCAAGCCTAAAATCAGAACTAGCATCTAATCCAGTCCTTAAATACTGTACAAGGTAAATGTGTATAGAAACAACTTAAAAGTGGAGCTGTTCAGGAATTTACATCTTTTTTCTTTAAAAAAAAAGAAAAACCCCTGGTTTATTGAAACCAAGATTTTGAGGAACAGATAAGGCTATCATTCTACCTCACTGCAGAGAGATGAAAATTGTGTGGGAAAATACTGACCCTTTATACAGATGCAAAACTATTCTGCTAGCAGTTTATCACATTCCAGGCAGCTGTTTTGAGGGTAAAACTTTTGGATAACCTGTATTGTTCACTTAAAGTGTTGGCTTATTCTACTTTTTGCTCTACTTGAAAGCCATCTACAAATTCTGATATTTTTCTTCTCATACAGACATCCAGTGATGGATATTTTAAAAATATCTTCTGCACAGTTGCCTCTTCAGTAAAATTGTGATGCCATGAGTGTTTTTTTTCTTTCATATGATAAACCTGTAAAGTTAAAAGTGCAATGACAATGTCTATGTTATTGCTATGCACATCACAGAAATGCTGCACTGAGGATTAGTTTGGGAAAGTATGTTTTCATTAGACTATATTAAGATCAGTAAATATTTCCAGATTCATGAAATAATTTGCTTTATTGATTATGTTAATGCAATACAAATGTTTTGAAAGATTTGCTGCATACTACTGTCCTTACATCTTTCTAAGTGTTCTCCTCTACAAAATCTGATTTTGGATTACCTTGCTCCAGATGTATAACCTTGTATTTTTTCTACCTAATATTTCTTTTCTTTTCTTTTTTTTTTTTTCCTACCGTATTTCTACCATCGCTTGTTAAACTGATCCCACTGTTCCCAAAAATAGTTTCTTTACGTGCTGTCCTTTCAGAATGTAGCATTTGAATAAAGGACATTAAAAAAAGGGGTAATGATTTTGTGACGATATAATCAAATATGTCTCTGTTAGAGGTCTTATAAAATTATTTTGAAGTTGTAAACCTACTTGTTGAAAATGAATGACCCATAAATTAAAATAACATTTTAGAAATTCTTTAACTGTCACCTTGCAACAATGAATACTAAATACATTTGTTACGTAGTTTTAGCAACAACAGAGACTATATAAATTCTCTGCATATACAGTTTGCAAAACAGACACTATTGGTGCAATTACTGTTATAAAGATTGTATTCTTCTCATACAGGATATGAAATTCCCAGTTAAATAATCATAAATGGCAAAATGCAAGATCATACATTCAGAACAAATCTAGTTGTATTGCGAATGGAGGTACCAAATTGTTATTTTAGGTCTGCTTCTTTACTTGCTAGTGTAAGTGCAGGTCTCATTCATACCTTGATTATGTTGTAGAGTTGAACAGCAAGGATACTATGGCAAAGCGGCTTCTTGGTGATTCACAACCCTGTGTGCAGGGAGAAATAAGACACAAATAGGCAGCATAGGCCCACATATTTTGGTGGCCAAATATCTTGCACCTCCCCCCTACATAACAACATGTAGCTCAGAATCAGACAGGATGGCGACCTCTGGCCTAGTAGTTGGAAGTGCATCTTGAGACAACTTAAAGTATGCTTTAGAATGCATGCATCTTTTTGCTTCTTAATACAGCATGGGCAAGAGTTACTGGAACATTAAAAGTTGGCATGTTCTGTTGCCTCTGGAAGGAAGTAGAATTTATTCTCATAGAGTTTGAAAATGGGCCTATGACATATGGGTTACAAAGCTGATTTAATTTGTAATTACATTAATCTGATGTAATGAAGTAAACTGATTCATGACTTTGTTATAATTCCATAGCTAAACATGGAAAGGAGATACAATACAGGATTACATCAGCACACTGAAACATACAAATAGAACTTACTAGTCTCCAGGACCATCCCAAATTCCCACCTGTCAAAGATCTGCCCCAAGCAGTCAAATATTTTGTGGTGAAGGTACTAGAAGTTCAGGAAAACAACTTGTCTCCAGTGACCTCTTTACTCAAATTAGTCTGTTTTTTCAGCCACATAGCTGAGGAGTTCCTGGGCCACCCAGGGAATTGGTGACTAATTGCACTCAGTGTGTACACAGGCAAAACCCAGATACCACAGCTACACCACAGTTATTAACTGTGGAAGAAACTTTATTTTCATCCTTTTAGCACAGTTAGTACTTAAGTTTTGTAGGTGTTGCCACAGTAAGAAAAAATACATAAAAAATCTTTCTCTTAACTATATAGGGGCAAAACAAAAAAACCTCCCAGACCAAACCCACATCTGTCACAGTGATTGTTGAGGGCATGGTTATTTCGGTTTTTCTCCTTTTGCAACTAGAATTTAAAAAATGTTTTTCTCTCTCGTTAAATTTATTTTTTGTTAATAAGTAATAGACATGGTCTGTGATGAAATTATTTCTCTGTTATTTTAAAATAGTAGAAAGCAGAAAGCTTTGAAATGGTATGGGTTTCAGTGCCTTTTTTTTTTCCTAAAAAAAAGTACCATAACAGTAACAAAACCAGAATTTTGTTTGAATGTTGCAATCTACCTTCAGAAGAATTGACAAATGACAGCATTGAAGGATTTATAGTTGTCCTGGGTTCAGCAGTAGCAGTCATTTTTCTCCTTCTTGGTAGCTGGTGCAGTGCTCTGTTTTGACTTTCAGCTTGGGAACAGAGCTGATCACAATGATGTTTTGGTTTGGCCAAGGACTTTGTGAGCCTCATGCTCTGCCAGGGAGGAGGGGAAGCCGGGAGGAAGCAGAGACAGGACACCTGACCCAAGCTAACCAAAGAGGTATTCCATACCACTGCACTTCATGCCCAGGATGTAATTGGGAGTTAGCTGGAAGGGCTGGGAGACTGTGGGGTTGAAGGAGGGAGGGGTCGGGGCTTGGTCAGGCTGAGGGGGGTGAGTTATCGGTTGGCTGGTGATGAGGTGATGTATTCTCTTCCCTTGTTATTTCCTTTATCATTGGTATTATTGGTAGTAGCAGTAGTGATTTGTGTTATACCATAGTTACTACACTGTTCTTATCTCAACCCGTGGGAGTTGCATTCTTTTTGATTCTCCTCTCCATCCCTCCAGGAGTAGGGGGAAGGCAAGAAGGGGGGGAGTGAGTGAACGAGTTACCTGACTGTGTTAGTAATAGGTGAAATTGTGCGTTGAAACAATAGTACAAAGAGAAAAGATGATTATATTTGAAAATCTGTTAATCAGTAGAGGGTTTCTTTTGTATTAAGAACAAGTTGAAATTCTGCTATTGTGTATCTTAGTTACTTTATAACTAAATATTACAATGGTAGCTATAATGATAAGCAATTAACATAGCCATATATGGGGAAGTGTATATGGGTGGATTTAGGGGAGTATGGTGAAACTCTACCGAAGCAGAACTCACAAAGGTACCAGGAGTAGTCAAGTGAAAATAAGAGAATGCTGGCGTCCACATAATGGTTGGAACATGTCCAAGGAACAAAAAGTGAACAGGACAAGCTGAGGAAGACTTCTTTCTTCATCCGAGGAAGACTCCTTACTTCATCAGGATGACCACCAGAGGGGGGCTGCGCAAGCGCAAAAGAGGCTGATGTCGTAATAGACTGATGTGGCAATTTTTGATTCATATGTATTAGTCAATGATGTAATCTGTGTTGAATATGTATTAGCTACAAAATTCTTAGTGCATAAATTACGAGCGCGATGTGACAGGGTTGAAGCCAGATTTGGGCACGTGCCCCTGGTTTCCCAGTGCTGCAATAAAGCACCTCATATAACCATTCCGGTGGTTATGTGTCAGTTCTTACGCTAACAACTGGGTTTAAACCATGACAATGGGCTATTATTTTAATATCAAAAAGTTAATTTCCAGTCCCTGAAGACCTCTTTTTTAGTTATATTTTATCATTTCCATACATTTAAGCCCTATTCAGTAACTTAGAATAATAAAATAAATTTTTTACTTATCTTTGAAAATTAAATAAAAGACATCTAGCTGTCTTAAAATTATGGTAAAATCTGCAAGTAAAACTATAGCTGTAGATTTATTTGTCATACTGTTGATTGATAGTAAATTATTGTAGTGATATTGAAAACTTTGTAAAATAAATACAGTTGGAGACATCGTGTAGAATTGCTTGATAACTGGTTTATTCAGTCTCTGTGAAATAAGTGGTATGTTGTCCTGACTGGCACCGGACCTTTCCCGGATTCAGAGCAATCAAGAATCACTAACGTGATGAGACATTATACATGGAGAGCCTTAAGAAAACCAGGTTAAAGGAGAGGATCTGAAACCTAGGAGAACTATGTGGAAAAACATGAGCTATATGTAGCTTGATGCAGTTCAGAGAATGAGGTCCTGAAGGGCCCAAACCCCAAACACTGAGGTGTGGTGATGTCATGGTTTAAGCCCAGCCATAAATCAGAACCACGCAGTCTCTCTCTCACTTGCCCCCTTCCCTCCCCTATCCTGAAGGGATGGGGAGGAGACTCAAAAGAATGTAACTGCTACAGGTTGAGATTAAGAACAGCCCAGTAACTAAGGTATAACACAAACCACTGCTGCTGCCACCAGTAATAATAATGATAAGGAAAATAACAAGGGAAGAGAATACAACTACTCACCACCCACTGACCGATACCCCCTGACCCCCGCAGTGATCTAGCCCTTCCAGCTAGCTGCCCCCACTTTATATAGGGGACATGACATGCTGTGGTATGGAATACCACTTTGGTTAGTTTGGGTCAGGTATCCTCTCTCTGCTTCCTTCTGACTTCCCCTCCTCCCTGGCAGAGCATGAGACTCAGAAAGTCCTTGGTCAGAGTAGACATTACTGAGCAGCAACTAAAAACATCGGCGTTATCAGCACTGTACCCAGGCTGAAAGGCAAAAACACAGCACTGCTCCAGATAGTAAGAAGGAGAAAAATGACTGCTACTGCTGAACCCAGGACAGGTGCAAAGACAGAACTTCAGTGATTGTGGTTTTGCTGGGACTGCAATACTTAAAATCAAGAACCCATCAGTCTGAGCATCAATAAGCACTGGATATGGTTGTTGACTTGAAATACTGGAGCTGAAAAGTGTCAGTCAGGTGTTTTCTATCCTGCTCAGCGTTTCTCACACAGATCTATGGTAATTTTTGTGGAGTGTGATCTAAATCCTTCTGATAAAGACAGGTGTTCCCTATTTTCCAGTGTGAATGTTTCAGATGATCTTTACTACATTATGCTCTGTATGTGAATGGTTATGATCACTAGGTGGGTGATAGGTAGATTTCACAATGCTGCAAGCACTGTCTCTTTGCTAACTGCCTTCTTTTCTCACTCTTCCAGGGGCTTCTGAGAATCAGCCTTACAATCTCAGTCTGTATTTTATGTTTGTTGAAACAATTTACATAATATAAGATTTAATTGTGTGTATTTACAAATAATAAGTGTTTGCATGCTAAGACATAAATAAAATATGTATTGTGACAGGCACTGTAATAATTGAGAACAGCAGTTGCAAAAAATGGTTAGCAAAAATCATTAACTATAAACAGTGACAGAAGTCCATCTACTAAAATTTTTCTGTAGGTGTCATAGGAAGAAGGATTCATCTTCCCTCACCATGGGGAACTGCATAAAAATTACCTAGGCTTAAATAATATATGGACAAATTAAGGAAAATTAAGAGAATCATTGTGTTTTGATTGTTGTAGATCAGATACTTATGTACTTACAGCATTCATGTGTCAGCCTGAGTTTAGGGGCTAATATGCAATAATTTCTAGGTTTCAAATGAAAGCTTGAATAAATATATTAGAATACATAAGATTCCAGCAACCCTAAAACCTACTTACTTTCTCTCTCATCTCCCTGAACAATTCCTGAATAGATATGTAAACCTCTAAGAATGCAGCCTAATGCTAAGTAGAGGAATAAACTCCAAGTTAGAAATCTACAAAGAACTGTGTTTGTCCTTAAAGTGAACTGCCCACTAATACAGTGCATAACATGCATTCTGGAAGAATTCTGCATAGGTCCTTGTATGCAGAACTTAGTAGACTGTATTTGATGAGTAAAGGTACATTTAAATTTAAGACAAACGTTTTTTGTTAAGCAGTTACATCTCTTGAAAAGAAAATTCTTAACAGGTACTTTCCCAAACAGTCCGGCTTTGAGAATTATTACATTATGTAGAGTGTTCTTCATGGATGCTAAATAAGTGGCTAATGAACTGCAATTTGTTAAATTTGAAAGCTGTTTGTAAAAATTTTAGCACAGCTGTTTTAGAATTGCAGTGCATTGCTTTCGTACATGTCAAGTAAATGTTCTGATTGAAAAAGCCAAACAACTTCTATTGAAGAAAATAAGATACTTTAAAAAGTGTTTTGAAATACTTGGGTTTGCTTTTTCATTAAAATATATTAAAAGTAAAACTGGTATTCTTTTTTAACAAAATGCTGATACAGACACAGGTATAAATATACCCATACATATATATATATATGTGCACAGAAGGAAAGACGAGAGAGGATTTTTATGGGTTTATTCAGGATTAAGCCAGTTCCTGAAATTCTAAAATCGTTTCAGGATAGGTATATATGTTGTGATGGTCACAGCTCTGAAATAAGGAGCTCTGAAATAATACAGGCCAAAAATGATGTGACTTGAGAGGGTCTGTCTGCAAAATTATGTGACAAAAATGTTCATGTGGTGGGGGTGCAATCACACTCTAGAGTTCCTAGTCTAAAAAAACGCTACCTGCTTTGGTGAGGTGGAGTCAGCTTAGTAAGCTGTTAATTCCCTGTATTATGGGGAAGTGAACAGTAGGGAAAAAGCTAAGTCTTTGCTGAATCTAAGTAATACACACCCATCTATCTTCTGACAGTTTTAATAACTGTTCTTTTGCATACTCCAATATCAATCTCTTACAGTTGAGCTTGTGTGGGATGCTTAAGGATTTTCAATTGTCATATTTAATTTCTGAAGAAAGAATGGGCACCAGATGTTAATAAATTTAAAAGTGTCTATAACTATTAAAATGACAGAAATAGAGCACCAGTAAATTCAAACAGCTAAAAAAACCCACGATGAAATGACACTTTCTTCATAAGAAAACTCAAACGCTGATTCACCAAAATAATACAGTTTGAAAAATACACTGTCACAGGTAGGTCATAAACCTCTAAGGACCTCTAGGGGGCCTATAGGGATGCTGGAGAGGGACTCTTCATTAGAGACCGTAGCGATAGGACAAGGGGTAACGGGTTAAACAGGGAAAGTTTAGGTTGGATATAAGAAGGAAATTCTTTCCTGTTAGGGTGGTGAGGCACTGGAATGGGTTGCCCAGGGAGGCTGTGAATGCTCCATCCCTGGCAGTGTTCAAGGCCAGGTTGGACGAGGCCTTGGGTGATATGGTTTAGTGTGAGGTGTCCCTGCCCACGACAGGGGGGTTGGAACTTGATGATCTTAAGGTCCTTTCCAACCCTAACGATTCTATGATTCTATGATTCTATGATTCTATGACCTTAATGAAGGTTTTCTCAGCTCTGCCTGAATAAAAAATTAATCAACCCTGCAGAAGTAATTTTAAATGACTTCTAGAAGAGTGTGGCATTAGAAATGTGATAAACACATAAATGTATTGGCTTTCGCAAATCGTAGGTGTGGTTATGTGGATATAACTGTACAAGTTTACAATAACAGAAACAAAACACGCTAAAGACACAAGACTAGACAACAAGTTAAAAAGGTTCAGATCTCTTGATCAAAACAGAGTCACATAGCAAAAGAATATGTAAAGATAAAAGAAGGGGGGGGGGGGGGAATGAAGCTTGATATAAGGAAAGCTAGTGCCTGGAAAACATAAAGTACTTTTTAGCTTAATTTAGGTTGTAAAAGAGAACAATGTTTATGTTGTAAGTCTGTGGAATGTAGTGGCCCCACTAAACATGAGTTAATTGTTTCACACTAGTCTTCTAAAGTAGTTTTAAAGAGCAATGTTTGTGTTTTAAGTCTGTGGTGAGATAACAGGATTTTAGTGGCCCCACTAAACATGAATGAGTTATTTCACACCATCCTTCTACTTACCAGTTAGTTTAGAGAAAGCCTTCCAAGCATCTGCTAGCTTTGGATACTCCTTGTCTGCCCATCCTGCAATAAATTTTGCAGGAAGGTCACACTGTTCTAAATCTTTGCTAGTTATCAGAAGAATTACAGATATAGCTGGTTGTGTGATTACTGGGGGGTCCAACTGTGCCAAAGGTTAAAAGTACACTGTGAGGAAGACTGCTTACTTCATCCTCAAGACCCCTACTCCCAAGAGGAAGACTGTTTACTTCATCCTGAAGACCCCTGCCCACAATCAATGCAGAGCAGTGCACAGACGCCAAGAGGAGGAGACTTCTGATAATAAATTCCTGGAGCTAGTTATAATATCCCCCGCCTATATGGGCGAATTATGAATATGTATGTAACTAATGTAATACTGAAAGTATATAAACCTGTAACAAATGCTAATCACTTGCGCCTCTGGCTACGGTCATGCGCCCAGTGCTGTTGACTTTGTCCCTTGATTTGGAGAAAACTCCAGCAACAAACTCGCCAACAGTTTCAAGTTGACAAGCAGGTATTCTTTATTGCGGTGGTGAGAGACACGGGGGATAGCTCCTCCTAACGTGTGTCCCCAAATTGCTATACAAGTCATCCTTATCTGAGCATATTACATCATTTTCCAAAAAGTTTCCGGCATGCATACAAAAATGTGGTGGTCTTTAAGGGTCGTTTACTTTTCCTGACAAGCTTAATTAACATTACAGACATAGCAATCATCCTGGCCTTCTACTTACCAGTTAGTTCAACTGCTCTCATCCTGGACATCTGCTAGTCCAGGATACTGCCTAGTAGATGCTTACACCAGCTTAATGGGTTTATTAACACCCCAAGCATAGCAATCATCCTGTCCTTTTACTTATCAGTTAGTTTATCTGTGCCCACCCTGGATATCTGCTAGTCCCAAATACTCCCCATCCCCAGGTCCTGTCCTTCTATTCTGCTTTCCTCACACCTTTTGTACTGAGGTCCTGAGGGCCTGAAACTATGTCAACTACCTTCAAGCACCGCGGTTATTTTCCATTACAAAGCCATCAAACTTAACATTACTTAGAACTGATTACATTTTGTATTTTTTGTGCCTCCTTGTCTCACCCTCAATAAAACCTTGTTATCTCGTTTAGAGGAGTGAGTTCATATTTCACAGAAAACAACAGATCTCTTGAAATCACAGGTAACAACTTGAGTTTTTTTGCTGATAGCAAATTTAAGCAGCAGTATGTCATTTTCACTGTCTAGTGTAGTTAGCACATATAACTCCTCCTTCAGACTATTTAAATCTTTTGTCTGGCCCCCAAAGAGCCTCTTCTTCAGTGAAGAGCCTGGTGCAATGCCCTTTGAAGTCATCAGAAGTCCACTGACTTCATTGGATTTTGGTCCAATTCGCTCAGTAAAGTGCCATTCAGCAGACTCCTTCTCCTGAGACCCTTCAGTGGAACTGTTTCTCATGATTCTTTTCAATGCTGTGGAGAACTTCATCCTCCTATATTTATTTACTATTCTCTTACCCCAGTTTCTGTCTACTGCTTGCACAAGAATACTAATGGTGATATCCTAGCTATTATCTGCCCCCAAAATAGACAGACTTCCACCCATCCTGCTCAAAATTACCTTTAATTTAAATCTTCTAATATATGTCATTCACATAATAGGGTAGCTGATAAAGTCTTATTGCCATTACTTCTAGCACAGTTCAACCTGTAAAAAAGAAAACGATTGCTGACTTACTGCTTGGCCTCACAAGTAGTAATGACACAGATTAGTAATAATTTTGTCATTTGTCTTATATCATCAGTACTAATTACACAGCTTTTTCATGGGAACTCTGTTAGACATACATTTGAAGAACAATTTAATTTTCAAATTTAGTACTTCTGTGATGCCATCTTTCTGTGTGACATGAGCTAAGCCTTTTAGTTTCATGTACCGTTACAGGTTGGCTGCAAACCACCACAGCCCCTTTCCTGCTCTGTGATGGGACCATGAGGCAGCTGAGTACCGTTTGCCTGAGTGCAGTGATACCTCGCACCGGTGCAGACTCATCCGCAGGGGGGTCCACTGAGCCCCAGGCCCAGCTCACGTTGTGCCCTGACAGGCGTCGCAGTGTCTGTCACTGTCTCCGGGCACTTCGTTGCCGGGACGGTTGATCTTCGTGGCCTTAGGGCAGACACCGCAGAAAAGCATCCACCACCTCGGTGGAGCAAGATCCTTGCTCTGCCCCTGTGCCGTTTGCCCAAGTGATAATGAGTTGTCAGCTCCTTCTATCTTTGTAGTTGTTTTGAGACAAACACAAAAAGGGGTCTCTTGAGCATCACGCCATTCTTCAAGAAACCATTCACTGCCACCTTGCTCAAATAAAATCATGAATCCTTAGGAGAAAGATGCAGCTCAGGTGTCTGGGCTAGGCACTAAAAAGCATTAGTTGGGCTGTACCTGCTTATTCTGTGCATTTTAGTTGGCACATAAATTTGCAAGTAAAATATAACTACTTCCATGTTATTCGTTCAAATGCAATTTCACCTCATTTTGTCTTAGAGGCAGCCCTTAGATGCATGCAGCAGTTCAGCTGACCTAAGGTTATTCACCTTTGTGCTAGAGTCCTCAGAGGGAATTGTATAAAAAAAAAAAAAAAAAGGTATAATCAGTCTCCCAAAACATAGTGTTCGTGAGTATATTAGCAAGCTCCTACAAAGCCCCATCAGCATAAGCAAGGTTCTGAGAAAATTTAGGCTTCTGTCCCAGACCAGGTTTCTGGAACGGAAAGTCTATGTTCATCAAAGTTTAGATGTATTATGCCAATATTTTTATTTGGTGGTGTTGCATGTATGGCCAAAAGATTAAGTGCTCTAAGTCTCCGATGCTTTTTTTGAACGGATACATTAATAAATTTTCTGTTGCTTCAGTCTCTTTCACATGGCTTTCTGCTAAGAATAAGCCCTATACTAGCAAATGACCTTTTACTGATTTATCCTGGAACTTCTTCTTTGCTTTCAGCTGAGTGTAATACGATAAAGCAGAAGTTTAGTTCACAGAAGGAAACCACATAAGAATCCATTTAATTCACCAAGGTCATAATGTAATGAGTAAATTCCTGTTTGTTAATCAAATCTTGCTTGCTTAGGAGTTACTTGCTTAGAGTTACTTGCTTGCTTAATAGTTACTGGAAAATTACGGTGCTTTGACATGTTGCTTATAGACCGCGGGTATCCGTTAAAGTAAACGATGTATGGGGAAGGCGATAAGGAGCCTTCCTCCCCACACCCACTGGGAGACAGAATGAGACCCCTTATCTAACACCCACCGGAAGACAGAATGACACCCCTTATCTACAGGTCACACAGACGCAGAGGATGCTAGGAGGTGACACATATATCGGATGAAGAAGGGTATAAAACCAGTGACTTTGGGGAAGTGGGGTGCGTGCCGTTGGCGGAGCGGAGACTCCCCGGCTGCCCAGCACTGTTTTGCTTGCTGTCGCTTGCTCAATAAACCGATTTGATTCATTGGTCTGGCTCTAGTCAATTTATTTGAGCCGCATTTATAACAATAAACTCACCATACCTGGCTGCACAGTGGATATTTTTTATCAAAGCTAATTGGGCTTAGAGCTAGGCTAGTGATTACACACCCTTTTAATCACAGGTGAAGAACCATTTCAAGCTGGGAATCATGCCTTTACACCTATTCTTGCATAGTGTTTTTCCTGCCAATGCTCCTACTGATCTCCTAGACTGGCATGGTGCCTTCTCACAAATTAATTGAGGACTTGAAGAATAACATAGATGCCAGTCAATTAAGTGTTTACAAAAGCAATCTGCATTTTAGTACAGATTCTGAGTAATTCTAAAGAGCTTATCTGTGAGTGAGACACCAGAACAGACACACTGTAACCCTTCTGAGCTGCAAGCCTTACTAATTCTTTTTAAATTGCCACTGTGAGTACCTTAAAAAGGTTAATACAAATATGTAGCTGTAATCAAGATAGATTATGTTTTTGGGTTTGAGTTTACGCTAGAATGTCAGTACACAGATTTTAAAAGTTACTGCTATGTGTTAAGAAAATGTGTTTTTGAGATACTTAAGCAGAAACAAGATTTAAATAGTTGGACAGATGTACCAGCCCAAGATTTGTATTTGTTAAGAAGGAGGGATATATAGGTCTTTATTTCATGCAAGTGCTGTCTGAATTTTTCAGTCAGGTTAAAAAAATGATTTGAAGAAATGAGGGAATTTCATAAAGCAGCTTTTGGAGCTAACAATTAGCCCCATTCTGGAATACTTTGTAATGGGAATTGTAAAACACCATGGTATACTTTTTTAACATTTTGACTCTGGTGAGTGTCACAGAAGATAGACCTACTGGGTTATTACGTAAATGACAATGTCCTTTGTAACAAGATTCATTATGTAGTTTAAGGATTATGTAAATGACATGGGAGGAAATAGACTGCAGCTGAGCTGCAGTCTATTACATTGTAGCAGATAGATAAACAACAAATGTAGTGGCTTTGGTCAGAAAGCAGTTTAAGAGGAAAGGTGAAGAATATGTGGATTTTAAATATGAAGGCTTCTTTTTATTAATTAAATTAGTCTTTATGTAGCTCTTTAATATATGACTGTTGATTAATCTGTGGCAGTAATTCTGCTTCTTGGCATGAAAATACTTCTTATCATTGAAAGGACTAATATTTTCTGATAAGATGAACTAAGTTATTTGCTGAGTTTCTTGGACTAGATTCTAGTAGTAGGGTCCAGCACAGGTGCAGGTGAGAGGCAGGGTGAAACATCCTGACATCTATTCTACACTCCTGAGTTAATGTACAAATACTGGCTTATGGTACTAAAAATGTCCTAGAGGTTTCCAATGATGGATTTATTGTTAATGAAAAAAACATATTTTTTCCTTTTTCCTGTTTCTTCTTGGATACAAGAACCAGTTTCTTGCCCTATTTTTTTTTTCACCACTTATTTTTTTTTGTCCAGTAAAATATTTTAAGACCTAAATTGCAAATACTTAGATGACAAATGATGCCCGAATCCAGCATTATAATGTTGAAAATCCCTGCTTATCTGCTATGCAGTTTATGTGTCCTTTTTTGATGTTAAAGGTACTTCAGAATTTTCAGAGGCATGGATTTGCATACACTTAAAACTATCACTTAAAAATATCATGCAAGACTGAGTGCTTAACTGGGCCTGAATTCTATCTCAGGTCTAAAAGAAGAATATACAATCAAATCATGTAAGAGATTGATTTTGGATACCTGCCTAAATAAAGAAATACTTGAAAAATAGGTCCTTTCACAGGATGCACTGAAGTTTTCCTTGCTGTGGCTTATCTTTGTTTAGGAACATGCTGGTTGACATGTTCATTTAGAAACAGGAAATGTAGCTCAGGCTTCTCCTTCTCTTTGCAACCTCTTTGCAAGAAGCATGTCTTACACACCAAGATGAATGAATAGCCTGCTAAGATGAAGTGATTCCTTTCCTTATGAAGACAGTTCAGTCCCTTCATGTATTATAACCTGTTAGGGTTTTTTGTTTTTTGTTTTTTTAAACGAAAAAATAATCACAGATTTAAAAATAATTTCTCCTAATACCCCATATAATGAGGTTTAAGTTAATTTTTAAGAAAACTGTCTTTATAAAATACTGAGATACTTAAATACCATGGTATATTTTCCTATCTAAAATTAAAACTCACTCTCTAACCTCATACTTAGAGCCACAGTTGGAAAGCATTAACTTGTGAGAAATTAATATTGCACAGGTAAAAGAAATGCAAGAGCTGGAGGCATTCCTTTGAAAAATGGCAAGGACAAGAGATAGAATACCCTTTTAGTAGGCTCACTGGTCTGTTGTAAAATGGGAGTTTTGTATTGCTTCAGTGTACCCTCCATTATTCTGGGCTCCTTCTGAAAAAAATCCTTTTAAATCTTTCCGCCACAAGGACCAAATTATTATCCTCAGATACACATTTTCAGCTGACCAAGAGAAGGAATGGAATCCTCAGTGCTTCTATTTGACTTCTAACTCTCTTGGACCATATGGGAAGGTGAAAATTTTGATGTTACTATTTATCACTTTGATTATAGTATTTTTTCTGTTAAACATATGGGGGAATTGAGTTGCTCTGAGGTTTTGTGGTTTATTCAAGGTTGCACAAGATCATTTTGGGAGAAATGTTAGTAAAAGATAATGGCTAAATATATTCAAAGGTTCTTGTAAGCCAGCTTTGGTTTCTAAAAGGCTCTGAACACTTCATAATACACTGTAAATTTAGAAAAAACATTTGACAGTGGTGTTGGAAGATGGATGATGTAGATGAATTACCCATTTCAGGCAGCCTACACAGGAGACAGAATAGCAGATTTAGTATAGTAGTAAAACAGCATGAATAAAAGTAGGACAGCTTTGTGGAACTTACGAAAGCCTATATGAGGAAATATTTTCTCTACTTCTACCCAAACAAAAATTCCATAGCAAATTGCTTTGTAGGAGGCTCACACCTGTAATAGCGGAGACTTCTGAGCTTTCATAGAGATTGGTTTTCATCAGTCCCTATGGAAAGAATTTTTTTGAGAATGTTTGGAATGAATTAGTAGAAATGTAGACATCTACACCAGAACTTGTCTAGAAAGCAGTGTCTTCGTGCCAAAATGCTCCACCTTTCAGAATAAAATTTTGGACAGAATCGTCAGCTCTTAAAAATCCTGACCATTGGGAGACAACCCAGCAACCTATTTTGCACAGGTAAGGATTCATCTTCATAATACTTCCTTATGGAATAGAAATTAATTTAAGACTAGGGTGAGTGCAAAAGGAAAAAACATGGAAGGTGAGGAGACAGACTGTAGAGGTTGTACCTATCAGTGCACTGACACAAAGAGCCTGCTTACCCATTTCTGACTAATTCTTCTTGTGGGCTGCGTGCACAAGAATGCAATTGTCTGAACCTTCCAGTCATTCATAAGGTGTGTGGACCTGTGGAGGTTTTCAGAGAAGCAATGTGACTAGGAGTGGAGAATTCTTTATACAGTACTCTTCTTGCTTTTTTTTTTTTTCTTTCTGTGTGCTTCCCTCCTACTTCTTTTTATCTAAAAGAGAAATAAAATGGGATGGTTTATTATATATTGTAGTGGTTTAAGCCCAGTCGGTAACTCAAAACCATGCAGCTGCTCACTCACTACTCCCCCTTCTTCCTCCCTCTCCTCCCAGAGGGATGGGGAGTAGAACTGAAAGAATGTAAATCCCACAGGTTGAGATAAGAACAGTCCAGTAACTAAGGTATAACACAAAACCACTACAGCTACCACCAATAATAATTATGGTAAGGGAAATAACAAAGGGATGATATAAAACTAAAAATGGAAAACTATAAAGACAAGTGATGCACAATAAAATTGCTCACCATGCACTGACCAACAACCAGCCAGACCCAAGCAGCCATCTGGGCCTTCTGGATAACTCCCCCCAGTTTATATGCTGGGCATGATGTGCTGTGGTATGGAATACCCCTTTGGTTAGTTTGGGTCAGGTGTCCTGTCTCTGCTTCCTCCCGGCATCTTGTGCCTCTCCTCACTGGCAGAGCATGAAACTGAAAAGTCCTTGACTGGAGTAAGCATTACTTAGCAAAAACTAAAAACATCGCTGTTATCATCGTTGTTCTCAGACTAAAGTCAAAAACACAACACTGCACTAGCTGCTAAGGAGAAAAACAACTGTTCGGCTGAACCCAGGACATATATGATTTCCTTTTTTTGTTTTTTATTTTCAGATTTTTTTTTTGGTGAAAGCATGTAATGCATGCCATGAAAAAGGAATGTAGGTATTAAAGAAAACAATTATTGGTACTGTGGAAACTTTCATATTGGTAAAGAAAGAAGAGTGTGACAACTGAAATTTCTCGAAACGCACATGAACACATTTACTAAGAAGTGTTAGTATTATTTCAGTAAATTCCTAAAGGAGATCTGACAAAGAACGTAAATAATTTTTTTTTTTTTCCAAACACTTGGATGAAATCCACATGCTTGTAAGGTAGCATATCTTGGTGAACTTGGGGAACAATGATAAAATGGAATTCTAAATGCTATAAAATCAGGTTTTAATAAAGACTTATCTAACAATTAACTGATATGTACTGTTTCAGGAACAGTAAATGAAAACTTTTTGGGTTTTTATATCTGGCAGCTCTCATTAGCTTACCATTGTGGATGGTTATGCAAGGCCTGTACTCTGCATGTTCCAGGCAGATCCTGAGGTCACGAACAGGAAAGGACTTGTTAAAAACTTGAACTGCAGTTTATTTTGTTCTACTCATCTTCCTTTCAAATGTAAAACAGACTAGTGAGCTCGCCCCAAAGCTGAGACTAAAACTGAGTTCCTCAAAAGCATTCAACATGGTTTGGAAGGCATCTGAAATAAATTTTAGTTTGAAAAGAACCCGTGCTTATGCATCTTATCCCAAAATACTACAAGGCCTATCACCACTTGTTCATCAGCAAAGCAAACAAATACATAATCTGCCATCTATCTTCAAATCTGAGCACACAATAGTTATGTTTAAGATTGACCTGGTGAACTCTTAGTGATGTGAGGAATAGTAACAGACTACGGAAAGGGTTAAGAGTTTTCTTCAAACTATGTATTGATTGTCTTAACTTAGTATAGGGAACGGGTATATTCTTGTTCTTGCTAGTCTTGCGGCAGTGTGCACTCACAGCCCAGAAAGCCCACCGTATCCTTGGCTGCATCAAAAGGAGCATGACCAGCAGGTCAAAGGAGGTGATCCTGCCCCTCTGCTCTTCTGAGACCTCACTTGGAGTATTGTGTACAGTTCTGGGGTCGTCAACATAAAAAGGTCATGGAACTGTTGGAACAAGTCCAGAGGAGGGCCACAAGGATGATCAGGGGACTGGAGCACCTCCCGTGTGAAGACAGGCGGAGGAATTTGGGGCTGTTCAGCCTGAAGAAGAGAAGGCTGCGTGGAGACGTCCTAGCAGCCTTCCAGTATCTGAAGGGGGCCTATAGGGATGCTGGGGAGGGACTATTCATTAGGGACTGTAGTGACAGGACAAGGGGTAATGGGTTCAAACTTAAACAGGGGACGTTTAGATGGGATATAAGGAGAAATTCTTTCCTGTTAGGGTGGTGAGGCAGTGGAATGGGCTGCCCAGGGAGGTTGTGAGTGCTCCATCCCTGGTGGCGTTCAAGGCCAGGTTGGACGAAGCCTTGGGTGGCATGGTTTAGTGTGAGGTGTCCCTGCCCATGGCAGGGGGGTTGGAACTAGGTGATCTTAAGGTCCTTTCTAACCCTAACTATTCTGATTCTATTCTATGATTCTAAACTGTTATCAGAATAGAATAGGTAGCAGCAAGACATTGTTTAAAATCAGGGACCCTTTTCCCTCAAGAAGATGAATGTCTGACAAGAACCTGTTTCAGCTAGTCTCCATAAGACTTGAGGTTGCCAGCTGGGGAAACTGTGCCAAGGGTGAAAAGTGCATGGAGAGGAAGACCTCTTACTTCATTCAGAAGACCCTGGCCCAAGACCACCAGATGGCAGTGCGCAGGCATAAAGGGGAGGGGAATGGTATTAATGAGCTCTTGGAACTAATTGTAATAATTTCCTCCTATGCTTGTGAAATCTAATGAATATGTATGTTTGTGTGTAATAAATATCTAACTTGTTGAGCTCTTGGTGTGCGAGTTAGTAGGAGCAATCCCCCTTGCACCCGGCACCGCAATAAACATACCTGCTTTATAACTCTTTGTGAGTTATGAAGTTCTGCTCCATAAATCATTAGTTTCGTCATTTTGTAAAGTGGCAAAAGATACTGATTCAAAATAATTCATCTGAACTGTAAGGCTTACTTTTATTTCTGCATTTAATTTTATTTTTTTCTTAAGGACATTGATGTGAACTCTACTTCTGTTTGCCTTTGAGATTCTCACGTTAAAATACCTCACAGACAACTTTTTCTTTCCTTTTTCTTTTATAGAGAAAACAGGCAGAACTGGTCATGGGATCTCATACAGAATTTGGTGACAATCTATATCTGTTTAATCTTAGATACACCATTTTCACGGATTGTTTATAGCATTTAGCTCTAGTGAAATACTTCCATTGTCTTAATGTGCTCAATGGGATATAAGAAAGTTCAAGGGTGAATATTACATCCATGGAAAATACCCTTTAAATGCTTTATCTAAAAGATGGGTTTCAGTCTATGAAGTTGATTAAACATCTCAGGTTTTCAAAGCCTGCAGTTGTATGTGCTTGTTATAATCCCTAACAGCAACTTATTGCTAGTAAAAAAAAAAAAAAAATAAAAAATGTGTGAGAGACTGATCTGAAATCAGACTCCAGTGTCCCTTGTCTCAAATATTGGTCTGAGAAGCTGAGATGGAAATCCACCTACTTTTTATCTCAGAGATGGTTGGGGGGAGTTGAGATAAGACTCCAATATCCATTGGCTGGGAGAAGGGTATGAGGAGCTGAACTGGGACTCCACTATGCCTTGCCTGAGGGATGAGTGAGAAACAGCTGAGCTAAGACTCTTTGGTCCATTACCTGGAGGATTGTTGTGAGGTAAGACTGACTGCAAAACATCACTTGGGGGCAAATGAAAAGTAACATCCTGAATATGTGTGCTTGTAAAATAGCTATTATTAGAGGTTGTGATTTTGTGTATAAAACCACCTGTATTTACTAGCTAGTTGCTAATAAGAAGCTTCACCTTGTATTGTATAGATTTGTCACTTGTAAAAGAGATGTTAGAGTATGCAAATTTGCAGTAGCTGCTAGAAAATGCTAAGGCAAAAGCTAGAAAGATTTTAATACAATGGTAGTGTTATAAAGCAGGTGATGGAACAAATTAAGAGGGTGGGAGAATTCCACTGGTAAGAAATTTCTTTGGCTAGTCCCTCACTGCCATCAGCATCTTCAACATGCGGCTGCACCCTGTAATAGCTACTCTGCTAATTTAAATCTGTGTGTGCTTTGCTGTAGTAGCAACTTGGTACTGGATGAAGCAGGTGAAACTCTGCATTGACAGCAAGGTGCAAGGACTGAGGCTGACAAAATGCCTGCTACCACAGTCAAGGGCAAGACTGGGTTGGCTTCTGTGTTTGCCATCAAGAAGAACTTTTAGCTCCGCTGTTGGCTGCAACCCAGCAGGCGTGGAGCGGTGGGGACACATGCCATGCCAGACCTTGATGTGAAGGATGGCCTCCCCTGTTATCAGAGACCCATACAGCAGAAAAAAGGGGCAGGCCCAGGCAGCCTCTGGTTGGCATATGTTGGAACTATAATCTAGCCCAGATCCCCTGCTCAAGTAGGGTCACCCAAACCGTATATAAAACATAAAGGGGGAAGATGGGGAGACAGTGTTCTCACGGGAGAATGCATAATTGGTACATAAACTTTGAATAGTCCTGAAAGATACAGCAAGGCCATGAGAGGCCCGAAGAAGCTTAAGCAAAATATACAATTGCAAAAGAAGGAAAGCAAGAAAAATATTTTTCTTCATAAACAGGAGTTTTCAAATGTAATTTGCATGAATGTAAGTAATTTTTTTTTTTAAAAGATAATGTTACATGAGAAATACTTTCTTCTGTGATAATGTGAAACATAGTATTTTCTTTCATCACTCAGCATATTTTAACTTGGAACAGAGTATATAAAGGGCAGAAATCAACTGAAGATCCACCTTAGACTCCTACAGGAGAGCAGTCTAAGCATAAATTTCTAGAGTAATAATTAGAAAAATAATGTGATTCAGTACTCTGATTCTTGCTGCAGTGTGGAGATATGGTGCCCTTCTGCCACACGTATTTTGAAGTTTAAGTAAGTTGTGGCTTTATCAGAAATACCCAAGCAGCCTTTAGGTTGATGATAAAACTCTAGACTGCTGTCCGAAAGGAGCACTGTAAGCACTGACCTGGTAAGTCATAGTCTTACCTTTTGTCTCAAGCTGTGCCATGCCATACTGGAGGAAAATGTTCAGAAGGAGTTTGGGGGAATTATTTTTTTCTTATACCACAAATACTGGAAAATTTAGTGGTGAAGGCAGTGTCTGTAGAGATGGGATGAGTATGTTTGAATCTGCTCAAAACATGATTGTCCCTAAACCATGATCTCATCTTACAGTGTGTGCCCATGCCTGCAGTAATGTATTCTGTGAAGGGATAATCCTCCTCTGCCTGCACTTGACTTTCCAACTTTTTATACGAACCACTATTTGCATACATTGTGTGTATGACAACCCAGAAATGTCTGGCATGTAGCAGAGTACCCATCCAATTGTGATTCTTTAGTAGATTTGGCATCATTTGCTAAGCCACTAAACCATTCCAAACTGCTTGTGTGGAAGGAAGAGTTTCACAAAGTGTCCTATCCACAGAATCTAGTTTCTGTAGCAGCAATGACTGAGAGTATATATTTATATATATATTCTATATATACATATAATAGAGTAGATATAAATATTTTTCCCCTTATTTATCACATTTCCCTAGTACAGGTCATTGCCGAGTTGCAAAGTTTATCTCATGTAGTTGGGTAAAGTAGATTAAAATTTCAAAGAGCTGTTTGTCTGCCCATGTAGAAAAACAGAACATAAACCCAGCAGAAGTGACCCCATTTACCCAGACGTCAGACCAGCGCCTTATGGTAAAGGATGAGAACATACTATGTTGAGTTTTTGTCAAAAGAGAGATGATTTAGACCAGTTTCAATGGCTACTAAGCTCTTCTAAAGGTATCCCTCTGCAGCAATTAAGGTGACACAACTGAGATTCCTGAATCCTATTCTTCTCTCCTCCATCACTCTGTCTATGGTGTGTCTCCCCTTCTTGGTCCATTGGTGAGCCAGCTAAGGAGCAAAAAAAAATGATAAAGGTCTGCAGCCATAGGGAAAAGAGTGGTGATCCTGACTCCAAAGCAGCTAGCTGCTAGCTGCCTTATAGTGACATGCTTGATACTAAAGTGTTTTCTGTTGGATTTCAGTGCTGCCACACTAAAAAGCTCCAAGACTTAAATAAGAAAATAGACACTTATTTTCCACTCTACAATAGGAAGTCATGAAATAAAGAAAACCCAGTTTGAAGTTTGCTAAGGTTCAAATAATATCACATGAATTCATAGAGCTAAGAAGTGTGGTGGAAAAATTTCCTTCAGACGGCAAAAAACAGACTGGAAGTTAAATTTTTCAAGCAATTGCTAGGGGAAATCCCGTGGGCAAGGCTGCTTGAAGGTAAAGGGGCCCAAGATAGTTGGTTGATATTCAAGGACTGCTTTTTCCGAGCTCAAGATCGGAGCATCCCGACACGTAGGAAGTCAAGGAAGAGGGCCAAGAGACATGCATGGCTAAATAGGAAATTGCTGGGTATGCTCAAGTGGAAGAGGAGAGTTTACAGGTCATGGAAGGAGGGGCTGGCCACTTGGGAGGAATATAAGGCTGCTGCTAGAGGATGTAGGAAGACAGCTAGGAGGATTAAGGCATCCTTAGAATTAAACCTGGCGAGAAGGGTCAAGGACAGCAAAAAGAGCTTTTTCAAATACATGGCAGACAAAATTAACACCAGAGGCAATGTAGGCCCACTG
The DNA here is from genome assembly GCF_034315485.1 of Pezoporus occidentalis. NCBI lineage: Eukaryota > Metazoa > Chordata > Aves > Psittaciformes > Psittacidae > Pezoporus > Pezoporus occidentalis. Next base: position 16,332,447 of record NW_026914940.1, on the reverse strand, counting down.
ATGAACGGGATGGGTGCCCTGGTGACAGAAGATACAGAGATGGCAGAGTTACTGAATGCCTTCTTTGTCTCTGTCTACTCTGCTGCAGGCAGTCCTGAAGAGCCCTCTACCCCTGAGACCTTAGATGAAGTCAGGTCAACGGAGCGGTTTGCCTTAGTCGATGAGGAATGGGTTAGAGATCAGTTGAGCAATCTGGACATCCATAAATCCATGGGTCCAGATGGGATGCACCCGCGGGTGCTGAGGGAACTGGCGGAGGTCATTGCTAGACCACTCTCCATCATCTTTACCAAGTCTTGGGAGACAGGAGAGGTGCCTGAGGACTGGAGGAAAGCAAATGTCACTCCAGTCTTCAAAAAGGGCAAGAAGGAGGACCCGGATAACTATAGACCGGTCAACCTCACCTCCTTCCCTGGGAGAGTGATGGAACACCTTATCCTTGGTGCCATCTTAAGGCATATCAAGGATAAGAGGGTTATGAGGGGCAGTCAACATGGCTTCACCAGGGGGAAATCATGTTTGACCAATCTCTTAGCCTTTTATGAGGAAATAACGCGGTGGATGGATGATGGCAGAGCGGTGGATGTGGTCTACCTTGACTTCAGCAAAGCATTTGACACAGTCTCCCACAGCATCCTCACGGCTAAATTGAGGAAGTGTGGACTGGATGATCAGGTAGTGAGGTGGACTGCGAACTGGCTGAAGGAGAGAAGCCAGAGAGTTGTAGTCTATGGGGCGGAGTCTAGTTGGAGGCCTGTAACTAGTGGAGTGCCTCAAGGATCAGTACTGGGACCGGTATTATTTAATATATTCATCAATGATTTAGATGAGGGAATTGAGTGTACTATCAGCAAGTTTGCTGATGACACTAAGCTGGGAGGAGTGGCTGACATGCCAGAAGGCTGTGCTGCCATCCAGCGAGACCTGGACAGGCTGGAGAGTTGGGCAGGGAATAACTGGATGAAATATAACAAGGGAAAGTGTAGAGTCCTGCATCTGGGCAGGAACAACCCCAGGTTCCAGTATAGGTTGGGGAACGACCTGTTAGAGAGCAGTGTAGGGGAGAGGGACCTGGGGGTCCTAGTGGACGACAGGATGACCATGAGCCAACACTGTGCCCTTGTGGCTAAGAAGGCCAATGGCATCCTGGGGTGTATTAGAAGGGCGGTGGTTAGTAGGTCGAGAGAGGTCCTCCTTCCCCTCTACTCTGCCCTGGTGAGACCCCATCTGGAATATTGTGTCCAGTTCTGGGCCCCTCAGTTCAAGAAGGACAGGGACCTGCTGGAGAGAGTCCAGCGCAGGGCAGCTAAGATGATTAAGGGAGTGGAGCATCTCCCTTATGAGGAAAGACTGAGGGAGCTGGGTCTCTATAGTTTGGAGAAGAGGAGACTGAGGGGTGACCTTATTAGTGTATATAAATATATAAAGGGGGAGTGTCACGAGGATGGAGCCAGGCTCTACTCAGTGGCAAACAATGATAGGACAAGGGGTAATGGGTACAAACTGGAACACAAGAGGTTCCACTTAAACTTGAGAAGAAACTTCTTCTCAGTGAGGGTGACGGAACACTGGAACAGGCTGCCCAGGGAGGTTGTGGAGTCTCCTTCCCTGGAGACATTCAAAACCCGCCTGGACACATCCCTGTGTAACATTATCTAGGTGTTCCTGCTCCGGCAGGGGGATTGGACTAGATGATCTTTCGAGGTCCCTTCCAATCTCTAGCATACTGTGATACTGTGACACTGTGATAATCACTCCTTTACATGTTGTTTAAATTCTTAAGTAGCTATTTATCTTTATTATAACTTGTAACCAGGAACAGGAATCATCCAGTGAACCAGATACAAACTTGAAGAAGTTGGTTTTATTCTCTGCATTTTCAACAAGTAAAACTGAATTGTTTCATTAACTACTTCTCTCCAAGGAAAGAAGAATAGAGTCCAGGTTTTGGAAGTTGGTTTTGCTTCTTGAGCTGAGGAAGACATTTAAGTGGAGTTATGCCTAATAAATATGGAATCTTCAAGGCCTGTAGCTCCAGGTAGATGCTGCTGTGTAGACTGTCACAGGGATGAAAGCCTCCAGGGACCTAAAGTTTCAGTTTCTGTACAGAAATGCAAATATGACCATTGCTTTATTAGTAGTAATGCTAATCTCATGTTCAGTTGAGAAATCAAAAGAAATTTCTGTCTTTTGGTTAAAGAGCTTATACTTTTACTCTTCTCTTATCCTTTCTGATTCTGTACCTGCAGCAAGGACCTCTGGGAACCTTGAGATCTCTGAACTGATCAGTCTAGGGGTTTTAGATTGTCAGTTTTCATGCTAGGAGCCTTGGAACTGTACTAAGGTGAGCAGTTCTCTTTGGCTTAAACTTTTATCAAAGTCAAAAACTTCTGACAGTTAAAATTTTTTATTGCATAGGAACTTCCAAATAGAATATTCCTTATTTATTTCTTTTTTTTCTCCCTTTTTGGAATTTCCTTTTTTTTTTTTTCTGAACCTTTCTACAGAGCAATGTCCTTACAAACCAAGCAAAAATAAGTTCAAGCAGAGAGGTACTAGTTTTAGTATTTCAAAAACCTGATAGCCAAAGAGTCAAGGTATGCTCTGATTTCTGTGAAACTGAAAGCAAGAAATTCTGTTTAGCAGGGTTAAACAATGACAAAATTAATATTAATATATTGAATTAAGAAATTAATAACCACAATAGAAATGTTTTGCACTTAATCATTTGTGTCATAGTTGTGATAGATTTTTCTAAACATTACTTATTTGATTCCTTTGCTGTCAGTTGTCATGTTCATGAATATCCTACACTAGATGTGATAAGAGTTAGGAGAAACGTTTGATATTGATTGAGAAAAAGGCATAGGTTACAGAGACTTACCACAGGCAGATTTTCTGGAGAAAGCTACTAACAAACCCCGTTTCTGCAGCCAATTCTCGTCATATTTAGTTTCTGAAGTTCTTTAGTCTGGTGAAAATGCATAAAGTATGAGACAAGTCACTTAATGATGCATCACAGCATCTTGCACTGAACAAGAAGATTTACATAGTCAGGAACTGCTTCAGCAACACAGCTTGTACTTCTGAACCCCAAGTAGATGCAGATCTTTTCTCTGTGGACAGGTGCAGTTCTGTGGACTTTATCAACTGAGAGAGATTAACTGGTACAGCCATTCTGATAAAAATTATATTCTACTACAGTTTTCTCAATAATTTTCCCTTAATAACTGCTCTCTTCTGTATTGGTGATTTACATTGATGAAAGTGACCTACTACTGTGATTACATCTCTCTTTTGGCCAATGAGTAATTATACTGGGTAGCAGTAGCGAGAATTACCACTGCTAAACCAGAATATAAACGCATTCTGAAATAACTATGATTGGACATTTTGTGTATGTAATCTAATAGGAACAATTATGTGGGGAAGATCAATTTTTTAATTAAAAACAGTCAAGACCTACCAACCATAAGCTGTCACAGAACACACACAGAGTATCATGGCACTTTGTGAGGAATGTTCTCTTATCATCTGAAAGAAGGACTTTAAAGCTAATTTCTGTTTTCTACAAATCTTAGTGAGGATTTTAATGTCCATCTCCTGCCCTCTCAAAACAGTGGGTTTCTCAAAACTTATAAAACTGCTTTTACTATTAGTTAGTTGACAGATAACTTCCCAAATACATTAAATGTGTAAAATCTTGTTATAATGCTTATAAATAATTGAAACAGAACCCATCAAAATTACAGAATAATGTCAATCTTGAGGCAGAGGAGTGAATGAGAAAGCTTTTTAAGATCCTTCCAACAATCAAATGAGCAAATTAACGTAATCTTAGCGAATGTATGTTCACTGTATGTTAGATACTGGCCAGAAACAGGTAAAAAGAGCAATTGTATTTTACAAGCAACATAAAAGTTTTGGGAATGAAATCAGGGAAACCAGTGTAACATGCATCAAGTTACTGAACAGGTATATTTTTATGATGTCTGCAAAGGAATTATTTCTGTTCTCCTGATTTGTCATAGACGTGATGTCTGGTAGGCATAATAACATTCCGGAAATTCCTTTCACATAAAGCTCATTCAGTGCCATTCAGTATTTTGAAGGGGACCATTACTGCTTAGGGTAGTGTTTATATCTCCATTATACAGATTAAAACTGAAGAAAATAAAAATTAAATGCCTTGTTCTAAACCTTAACATATTATTGTGATTACAGGATCAAATCCGGCACAGTATGAAACAATAACCATTCCTTAACCCATATGTCTGTACCGTGGAAGATCAATTTCTTAATGGTTGTTCAGAGCACAGACTAGAATACCGTATGTCAGCCTGACCGTCAAGAACATTTGCTACAGTTCACTGACATCTATTAACTTCAGAAGGTTTTAGGTCAAACACTTTTCTGTGTCGAAGAGCTGTTAAACAGATGCTGCCGAGTTTTGTCTGACTTCGGCATAACAGGTAGTTTTATCACAAGCTTGGGAGCTGCAGAAACTCCTTTCACGTCATCTTCTTTACCAAGCTATACTGTGAAACTCACAAATCTCAAGAAAAATATTCTTGCATTGATAAGTTAAATAAAAAAAATATCAAATGAATAAAAAATAAAATGAAATAATAAATAGAAAGTTAAACAAATAAACAATCAAATAGAATAATTCTATATCTCCAAAAATGGTTAGAAGGTAAAATGTATGTGAATTACAAAACTTGTGATGCCATCAGGGCATATTATACAATGAAATCCAGTAGGACTGTCAGATTTTGCATTGAAAGGAGTGATAACATGCAGTTTCACACCTCATTCACTATGGTATAGTTCTATTGTATCTACCACTTAACAGGAGATGATAAAGAGCTAATAAGAAGTGTGGTGTCTCCTCTTTGTTTTACCAGCCTATTCTGGAATCACAGGTAAAATCTTCTGGGTTTGGTACATGCTGGTCATTACATTGCCTTATACAAGAAAGATAAGACTTGACCTTCTTGCAGTGAATCCATCCTTGCTGTTACAAGAATTGTTTCACACTTCACCTGCTGCTTGTCTACCTATTGTCCATTCTGTCTACTTCAGCTTTTTGTTACTGTCCCAGAAATAGGGAGTTGCTTAGCCACAGTGCTGCTCTTCAGACGCTATGCTGCTCAAACAGCACACATGCACTCTCAGACTAAGACAGTATGTAGAACAAGGAACTCTACCATGCTACATTTATATGGGAACATTTTCCTCAACAGAGCAAAGTATTTGTTGAAATATTGGAGTCGTGTCCTGCAAGAATGATTCTGAGAGTCTTTTTGGTTTGCAAAATATTAATATCTGTAATATATGTATATACATATATTTGTAAACTATGTGTAATTTGGGGGCAATCACTTCACCCACTGAGCAGGAGGCATGATAATAAACAATGCTTTTAATCCTCTTCTTTCAAGCATGTTTTTTTTTCTAATATATTAGGTAGTTTTTTGTTCTTTCTAATAGGTATTACGTTTTCCTCACCAAAGATAAGTTTAATACTAATCATTTCTCTGTTTGCATAAGTAAACCTTTTCAAGTTAGATCTATGAACTACAGACTTCATGGTGCAATAAGTATTTTAATTATTCTTGTAAGTACCCTTCAGGGGTCAGATCTAGGGAGAAGACCCAGTGGGACTGCATGCTGAAAAAGAAAAAAGCTTTAATTACAACTCTGCATGTCATTTATGGGTCAGTGGTAAAGAACGGTACCTAGGGAAGCTATTCTGCATATGCTCGTTTACTGTGTAAAATGTTATGCTAGCTTTAAACTAAACTTTTTCACTTAATCTTTTTAATTAATGCAGCTGTAATACTTGGACCATCTGAGCATTCTGTAGCTCTTACGCCCATATCATGGACCATTTGCGAACAAATTTAAATAAACTTATCTAACCCCATTGTTTATGTTAATAGGCTCATAAATCTTAATTGCATCCAGGATATCTATTCAGACACTGTAGCACTTTGCATTCTCTGCAACAAATATGTGATTCTGCAGTTCATTTCCTTAATCAGATTAGTAATTCTGTACTTACTAGCCTTTTTCTTTTCTGTGTTGCCTAGTCCAGCACAGAGCAAGTGAATATGACATAATTGCAAGTTTAAATGGCGTTCTATGGCTTTTCATGTGCTTATAGTGCTAATATAGTACAGGAATGAATGCTATTAGACTACACTGTTGTGGTCTAGTGTTGAAGAGAAATGATGGAATTTTACCTCGTTATTCTTGCACAAAGCTTTCGAATATGACTAAAGATATATTCCAGGAAAAAATGATGAGTTATAAATGAAGAAAAAAAGATAAAAAAAAAGAATAAACCATTTCTTTCCTTGATAGTTTATATCAGACATAAATTTATGTAGAGTTTAGAGGGTTCCTATTAACACTAGCTTGAACTGTACATCCTCAGTTAGGGATTTTTGAATACCTGCAGGCTTTACATCATTCACAGCAGGTCCTTGTGGCTCTTCTTTGTCTCAATAGTTAATCGACCTTTTAATTAAAAAGAAATAACTGTCTCATTAGAGTTAATAACAGCATGACAAGTTTAACTTTTGAGAATCTAGTTACAGCTTTGATGCCACTGCATGAACTTGATCCATCATAAGCATGATAAGGGATATTCTGTAAGAAAATAACACCAAAAACTAGTTTCTGCAGAGAGAATCACTTTTGTGCAGCTTTGTGTTCATTTTATAATGCAGACTACAGTCACAGAGAGCATAAATGATTTATTTACGTTCTCTTTGGTCATGATTTTAACTTGATATGATACCAAAACCAATTGCTTCAAATTTTAGAAACTGAGATTAGCCAGGAAGCAAAATTTGTAGTAGATTTATTTTTAGTACAATGTGTTGATTCAGAACGGGGCCTGTGACTTTCCACCTCTCCCCCCATTAAAGATTTCTTATGAGTGCAAGAAAATAGAGATAATTGAACTGAATTGTGACAGAAATATTTTTCTACTTCCATGTAGAAGTAGAAATCAAGAATTCCCTATGGTTTGCTAGTCCTGTGTAGAAGAAATTTAAATGACATTATGCGTAAAGATATATGTTATTTAGGCACAATTTCTAGACAGAGTAGTAACAAGTGTGAACAGTTGTTAGACAAAATAAATAAAGATATAAAGAAAAAATATCCTTCAAATAACATATAATGTGTATTCAAAGATGGTTATTTCAACTGTTTCATCATATGTTTGTCATTTGGTGATTGAAAATTGTTATAGCTGAACATTCATTTATGTATATTTATGTGTATCATCTAGGGAAACAAAGATTGTGTTGAATGGCAGTGTTTAGAAGACTGACAAATCAAGACCATTGTAAACTGTAAAGATAAACTTCATTAATTTAGTTCAATAACATCACCTTAGTGCATTAATGATTGGTTCTTTCTTGCTATTAATCATCACTGTTACACCTAAAAAACTGTTAATCTTTAATACTTGTATTTTAAAGTTAACCATGTGTATACAGTACTGCAGAGGTGATGCTGTACAGTGAGCACTGATGACTGCAGGTTTTGATTCTTAACCACCGAGGTCAAGAAGATCTACCACAAGCATTTTTAGGAAAGAAGTGGAGTGGGAAGTTTGCTCCCAACACTCCTTGTCTTGGTTTTATTTTTTCTGCTCAGCATTCTCATGCATTTGTCTGGATGCCCTATCTCTTTGCTGTCCCTTGTGCTTATCCTTTCTTGCAACTTTCTATTTCTTGGATGTCTTATATGCATAACTACATACATTGAACCTACCATGGTCACTTTGCTCACACTTACGTACGACTTCTTGTGTGTGGCTTTTTTTGTTGTTGTTGTTGGTTGCACTATGTTAATACACTGTCTCCAATCAAAGCATCTAGTACAGCAGAGACTTCTTAAGCAGTCTGATGGGTGTCAATTTTAGAGTACTGTTCAACAAGCCTGAGAAAACTGTCTCAAGCAGCTGGGCTCTGTCACCATCTGAATGGTTATGTTACAAAGTTCATGTGTTTCCATTAGAGACAGAAGGAAAAGTATTTTCTTTCAATGCCTTAATATGATGGATGAAGGTGGATTGACTGAAAATTGATAATAACAGAATTTGAATATGTATTACAAGAATATTTGACACCAACTTTAGAGAAATTGGTTGTTTTTTAACAATACTGGCATTAAGAAATTATTTCAAATAAATTGTTATTCTATGTATAGACTGTAGTAGCAGTGAAAATGTCATTTCTTCCTCTAAAAGATGTGATGCTCAGAAATTCTTACATTAAATTTTAGCCTTCTTGTTTTGGTCTCTGTCTTACTTACAAAGCAGACTATTCCATTTTATATAAAGAGTGGATGCAATTCAACATCTGCATTTTCTCTAGTTAATTCAAACCTTATCATGCTTATCTGCCAACAGCTATTAGTTTTATCATCATTTTCAGTAGCTATTCTGATGAGAGAGTTGCTGAACACTTGGTAGTCACCTTAAGGTGCAAGAAAGAAACTGACTTTTTACTGTTATGTCACAATTATGTTTGACAGAGTTAACTGAGCTTGGAGTTCTCCAAGTATCAATTGCTTGCTGTTCCTATTTTGTGACTGGGACAAAGGTATTTAAGGGAAATCAGTGTCACCCCTGACCACAATAAAATAAAAATTAGTTCTTTGACTTCAGATTGCTCAAAGATGGCTCTGCTTGACATTTAAAAAAAGTTATTTCGGTTTTTAAATGTGCATCCTTTTTTAAAGTTAGGTTATGTGTGTTCTGAGATGAAATGGTACATAAAAGATTTAAACACTGTTGTTTTTTATAAAAAGAAAATGATTCTGAACATGCTGCACTTCTGGTCAGCTAATTTGAAAGGCCAGTTGCATTAATGGGTTATGATTTTTCAACCATTAAATATTTGGGGGTTAATTTTTATGAAAGAAAATAGTCTCAGAGGAATAATTTATCAATATTTATTATAGCTCACACTATACAATAAGAGTAGAAGAATTTGATTTTATTAGAATAACTAGAAAGTTAATGTTTTATTACAGATATCAAAATTGGAATTTTACACTTGTATCACAGTATCACAGTATCACAGTATGCTAGAGATTGGAAGGGACCTCGAAAGATCATCTAGTCCAATCCCCCTGCCGGAGCAGGAACACCTAGATAATGTTACACAGGAATGTGTCCAGGCGGGTTTTGAATGTCTCCAGGGAAGGAGACTCCACAACCTCCCTGGGCAGCCTGTTCCAGTGTTCCGTCACCCTCACTGAGAAGAAGTTTCTTCTCAAGTTTAAGTGGAACCTCTTGTGTTCCAGTTTGTACCCATTACCCCTTGTCCTATCATTGTTTGCCACTGAGTAGAGCCTGGCTCCATCCTCGTGACACTCCCCCTTTATATATTTATAGACACTAATAAGGTCACCCCTCAGTCTCCTCTTCTCCAAACTATAGAGACCCAGCTCCCTCAGTCTTTCCTCATAAGGGAGATGCTCCACTCCCTTAATCATCTTAGCTGCCCTGCGCTGGACTCTCTCCAGCAGGTCCCTGTCCTTCTTGAACTGAGGGGCCCAGAACTGGACACAATATTCCAGATGGGGTCTCACCAGGGCAGAGTAGAGGGGAAGGAGGACCTCTCTCGACCTACTAACCACCGCCCTTCTAATACACCCCAGGATGCCATTGGCCTTCTTAGCCACAAGGGCACAGTGTTGGCTCATGGTCATCCTGTCGTCCACTAGGACCCCCAGGTCCCTCTCCCCTACACTGCTCTCTAACAGGTCGTTCCCCAACCTATACTGGAACCTGGGGTTGTTCCTGCCCAGATGCAGGACTCTACACTTTCCCTTGTTATATTTCATCCAGTTATTCCCTGCCCAACTCTCCAGCCTGTCCAGGTCTCGCTGGATGGCAGCACAGCCTTCTGGCATGTCAGCCACTCCTCCCAGCTTAGTGTCATCAGCAAACTTGCTGATAGTACACTCAATTCCCTCATCTAAATCATTGATGAATATATTAAATAATACCGGTCCCAGTACTGATCCTTGAGGCACTCCACTAGTTACAGGCCTCCAACTAGACTCCGCCCCATAGACTACAACTCTCTGGCTTCTCTCCTTCAGCCAGTTCGCAGTCCACCTCACTACCTGATCATCCAGTCCACACTTCCTCAATTTAGCCGTGAGGATGCTGTGGGAGACTGTGTCAAATGCTTTGCTGAAGTCAAGGTAGACCACATCCACCGCTCTGCCATCATCCATCCACCGCGTTATTTCCTCATAAAAGGCTAAGAGATTGGTCAAACATGATTTCCCCCTGGTGAAGCCATGTTGACTGCCCCTCATAACCCTCTTAGCCTTGATATGCCTTAAGATGGCACCAAGGATAAGGTGTTCCATCACTTTCCCAGGGATGGAGGTGAGGCTGACCGGTCTATAGTTATCCGGGTCCTCCTTCTTGCCCTTTTTGAAGACTGGAGTGACATTTGCTTTCCTCCAGTCCTCAGGCACCTCTCCTGTCTCCCAAGACTTGGTAAAGATGATGGAGAGTGGTCTAGCAATGACCTCCGCCAGTTCCCTCAGCACCCGCGGGTGCATCCCATCTGGACCCATGGATTTATGGATGTCCAGATTGCTCAACTGATCTCTAACCCATTCCTCATCGACTAAGGCAAACCGCTCCGTTGACCTGACTTCATCTAAGGTCTCAGGGGTACAGAGCTCTTCAGGACTGCCTGCAGCAGAGTAGACAGAGACAAAGAAGGCATTCAGTAACTCTGCCATCTCTGCATCTTCTGTCACCAGGGCACCCATCCCGTTCATCAGTGGGCCTACATTGCCTCTGGTGTTAATTTTGTCTGCCATGTATTTGAAAAAGCTCTTTTTGCTGTCCTTGACCCTTCTTGCCAGGTTTAATTCTAAGGAGGCCTTAGTCCTCCTAGCTGCCTTCCTATATCCCCTAGCAGCAGCCTTATATTCCTCCCAAGTGGCCAGCCCCTCCTTCCATGACCTGTAAACTCTCCTCTTCCACTTGAGCATACCCAGCAATTTCCTATTTAGCCACGCATGTCTCTTCGCCCTCTTCCTTGACTTCCTATGTGTCGGGATGCTCCGATCTTGAGCTCGGAAAAAGCAGTCCTTGAATATCAACCAACTATCTTGGGCCCCTTTACCTTCAAGCAGCCTTGCCCATGGGATTTCCCCTAGCAATTGCTTGAAAAGGCCAAAGTTTGCCCTGCTAAAGTCCAGGGTTGCAATTCTACTTGGTATTCTACTTGTCCTACCACACAAGATCCTGAACTTCACCATCTCGTGGTCACTGCAACCAAGGCAGCCCTCAACCCTTACTGCTTCAACCAGATCCTCCTTGTTAGTGAGGATGAGATCCAGCAGCGCTCCTCTCCTGGTCGGCTCATCCACCATTTGCAGGAGGAAGTTATCATCCGTACACTGGAGGAACCTCCTGGACTGCGGCTGGGTTGCCGAGTGGTCCTTCCAGCAAATATCAGGGAAGTTAAAATCCCCCACGACGACCACGGCCTGTGACTGTGAGGCCGCTCTCAGCTGCCTGTAGAAGGCCTCGTCAACTTCCTCACCCTGATCCGGTGGTCTGTAGCAGACACCTACAACAGTATCCCCCCTGCCAGCCTGCCCCTTAATTCTCACCCACAGACTCTCAACTCGCTCGTCATCTGTCCCTGGACAGAACTCGGTGCATTGTAGTTGCTCCCGCACATAAAGAGCAACCCCACCACCCTTCCTGGCTGGCCTGTCTTTCCTGAAAAGGACATAGCCCTCCATGACTATATTCCAGTCATGTGAGCTGTCCCACCACGTCTCTGTAATTGCCACCAGATCATAGTCTCCTGACTTAACCCAGGTTTCCAACTCCTCCTGTTTATTTCCCATGCTGCGCGCATTGGTGTACAGACATTTCAGGGAGCGAGCTGAGCACACCGATGTCACCCTAGGATTGTAGGAGGCCTCCCTGTCTTCATTAATTCTGGAGCGCTGCCCCACTGGGGCAAGGCCAGCAACAACCCCATCCCCCTTCGAATCTAGTTTAAAGCTCTCCAAATGAGCCCTGCTAATTCGTGCCCCAGCATCCTTTTGCCTCTGTGAGACAAACCTTTCCCACTTGTCGTTGTCCAGACTGGTGCCCTATAAAACCAGCTGTTATCAGAGAATCCAAAGCCCTGCCTGTAGCACCAGTCTCTAAGCCAATCGTTCATGAACTGAATCTTCCCATTCCTTCCCACATCATCAGTGGAAGATGGAAGTAGTGAGGAGAAGATCACTTGAGCCCCAGACTCTTTCACCATCCGCCCCAAGGCCCTGTAGTCTTTCTTCATCCCCCTCAGACTGCGGGAAGCAGCTTCCTCCCCACCTGTCTGGAAGACCAGCAGCGGGTAGTAGTCTGTCGGGTGCACCAGGTTGGGGAGTGCCCTGGTGATATCCCTGATCCGGGCTCCAGGCAGACTACACACTTCCCTATGATGAGGGTCAACTCTGCATATCGGGCCCTCTGTTCCTCTCAGAAGGGAATCCCCTACTACAATGACCCTTCTTTCTTTCTTAACAGAGGCAGTCTTGAGGTGCAATGTCGACCCCCTTTTCCTATGTGGCCTTGTGGGCTGGCCTTGCCCCACATTCTCACCTACCTCTCCTTCAAGATCCAGGGCCTCGAACCTATTACGGAGGGACACCTGGGGAAGCAGGGCAGGAAGGGGGGAGGGTTTCCCACGACGTCGAACCAGAACTCGCTTCCAACCCTCGTCGTCTTTTTGGTCCCCTACCTCTGCGCAACAGCTACAGGGTAGAGGCTGTCTCGGGCCATCCCCCTCTGCCTGAGAAGGCAGGGGATCCTTCCCCTTTTGGGGGGTATCTCCCTGGAACCGTTCCGACTGGCACGCCAGGGAGTTACTCCACCAGTCGATCTCCCTTTCGCACTCCCTGATAGTCCTCAGAGTTTCAACCTCCTCCTTAAGTCTTGCCACCAGGCTAAGCAGATCTTCTACCTGCTCACACCTCACGCAGGTGGAATGCTGTCCTCCCTCCCCCGGCAGCAGCAGGCTCTGGCACTCCCTGCATCCAGAGACCTGAACAGCCACGGTTTGGGACGGGGTCTCTGTCTGAGTTGCTGTAGTCGCCTTACTGCAAGCTCTCTTCCTGGAGGCAACCATATTGGTCCGCAGTCTGGGACACCAGCAACACGACCTGCTTGTTCCTCCCTGCGCCTGGTGGGCAGCGACGGTCGCTGCCCTCTCAGAGGCTTTTTCAAGGCAAGGGGCAGGGGAGTGGTCACCGTCACCGTGGGAACGCCCCCCGCCACGTCAGCCTCTCTCTCGCAAGGGCTGCTGGGGCTGCGGGGATCGGGAGATGTCGGGAATCGCGATGTCTCTGCGCTATCCCCTCTGATTTTCCTAATCTCCGTTGACCCTCGTGGTCGCTGAAGCGTGCCGGCTGTGGCTCTAGCTAGGCTAGCTCCGATTAGCTGACTGAATGTGTAAATAAAATATGAACGTAAATTCTTACCTGGGATGTTTTGATGGTGATCAGTTCTTACAGAACCAGAACTGTTTTAACATTTGAACTTCTACTACTCTTCTTTTTCTTTTATATATTTACTATTATGGCTCAGCTATAGCAAAGCTGCTGCTAGCTGAATATACTCTATCTAAATTTTTTTATTTAAGATTTTACCTAGACAGCTTGGCAGTTTAATTTTTATATTTAAATATCTTAATATGCAATAAAAATGCATGAATAATTATTTGACATAAGGTTTCAGGATCTGAAAGCTGATTAACATATTTCAAAATAAATTCCAATTTATGGAACATCTGTGCTAACAATGCCATGGTTCCTTCACTCCCTCACTTCATCATAAATCCAGGTAACATGCCCAACTGTCACAGCCAAGAAGAAAATGTAGTGCTTTAATAAAACACTTTCAGAAAGTGTTTACTTGACTAAAAATCCTTTCCATTTAACAATGCAATGGATATATTTTTTTTTTCCTTAAAATTATGTTTTTAATCATCGATAAATCACTGGACTTCTTACAGTTCTGTAATACTTTTTTAAAATAATAATAAGAAAAAACCCTGGTCATGTGATTAAAGCAGATAAAAGCCAAACTGGATAGAGTACTGCACAGATTTGTGAATACATGCCATGCCAGTAGTCAGCACTGACTTCTGAAATGTTTTTGAGTATTGTGTAAATTAGGCAAATAGCATGAATTTCTAAGAATCCAGTTGAACATTTGCTATAATGCAAAAAAAAAAAAAAATACAATCCTTAATACAAGGAAGGTGATTGAAAAGCTAGTTTAAGTGACATAATTATAGATGTTACTGAGACTTTTGAGTTAAGAAGGAATTTTCTCATGGTGGAGTACTTCAGTGATGTGTTTTCAGAATAAGGTCCTGTGTTTGTCATTGGATTTTTGTTTATTTTTTTTTAATAACCATGGATTGATGAGTTAAACACAAAAAGTATGGTTGAACTGATGATACTTAAAAAGATGGAAGAACTGATAAGTTTAGAAAGGCATGAAAGAACTAAAAGGCTAGACATTTAAAATGAAGATTAAAAATAAAATAACAAAAGTAAGTGGTTTAATGATGCTAATTAATAAGATCAGCTAACCACAGTTCTGCGTTATTGAAGAAAAGCAAATATGGCTTCAGGAGAATTTTTTTGTGGTTTTGTTTTTTTTTGTTTGTTTGTTTGGGTTTTGGGTTTTGGATTTTTTTTGTTTTGCCTTGGGTTGCTTTTGTTTTTTGTCTTTTGTCTTTTTTTTTTTGAGACATTGCATCTCTAATGCTTATTGCTGAGACCTCATCTAGAACACTGTATACCATTCTGGTTATCTTGATCATGGAAGACAAGTTAAAATTGGAATAGGTAGAGATAATACCTCTTACCAGAGAGTAGAGTCAGTTTTATGAAATGAGGTTTGAAGAACTGGGTTTGTGTGACCAGCAGAATGAAGCATGGGAGCAAATCAGATTGTTCTGTACACCACAGAAGCAAACAGGAGGTAGGGAGAATGGTTATTTAAGCTGAATGACAATTTTGACACAGGTGCAATGGCTATAAGTTGCCCATGAACTGGACAGTCCATAAATTTAAAAGACAGGTTTCTAGAGTATAAGTGAGAAAGGAAAAATATCCAGCTGCTTTTAAGATAAACCTCAGACACGTTTAATTAAAAAACAAAGGTAAATTTAACTACATTAATTTTGTATTGTGTTTGTTATTCCAACTCCCAAACAATTTTCTGTGAAATTAAATTACCTTAAAAATTTATGTGTAGAATTACTATCTTCAAATTCCTGGGCTTATCAGAACTAAGCTGAAGAAATAGATAGGTAAAGGTTCCATAGTGGTTTAAATTTGATAATCATTTTGTCCTATTAAAAAATCTAAAAGTTTGCTAGAGTTTTTTTATTAATGTGCATCCAAGATAATTCCTGCCAAGATATTATTCAGCTAATGATTTAGATTCCTATCCAATGAGATAGGAAAGCATTGTTTTGGGCCATGTAGGGCTCTAGGTTCAAATCTTCCAGAAATCTGGCATCTCTGTACTGAGCTTATCCAGACACACACTGGTAGCCTGAATGGCTAATGATTAATAAGGGTACGGTTTTGTGACCAATTACATTTATTCTCTCAGAATTATTTGCCTTAATCACATGCTCTACTTTTCAACATAAATGGTAAACTCTTTCATTAGTAGGTTGCTATTATTCATAAATTCATGGACTACATAGTACAATGAAGTCCTATCTGGTGGAGTCATGCATCCTGGAGAGTATCCATGATATAAATTTCAGAGGCACTTTGAATAGGAATGATGAATCACAACAGTTACAGAAAAGAAATTAGGTCGGTTCTGTTATATTTGATTGAAAATCACCATTTTCCAAATATCTCAGTTAATGTATCCACGGTCATTTACAAATGACCACATTACCATACTTGGCAGCCTTAAAGTCTAGGTTGTGTTTGAAGGCCTACAAAAAAAGCTTCTGATGGTATTTTTCTGTGCTTATCTGCCAGCTTTTCAGACCATATCAGTTAAATGCTTATTGAAGACTATACTGGTCACAGATACCCTGCCAAAGAAATGAATAAGAAAATTTAGTTATGCCAATGATACTTTCTTAAAAAGGCAGCTAAATTCAACCCCTTTTGTAATGTGAAATTAAATTTATCCATTTGCTTCTGCACACAGAATGACAAAGTTGGCAGGCTCTTATCTACAAGATTTTGATTGGCGTGGTTTTGTTCAGTTCGAAAAAGCACAGAGGTTTCTGTTCAAATACTTTTCCAGGAGGCAGTATGCAAGTGCTGGAAATTACAACCTAGTCAGATTTCAGGTAAGATTCGAAAAAAAGTTTTAGTCAATATCATATGTACAGACTACTTAAATGTGTTCATAATGTGTCACACAGTTCAAGATAAAAAATTAACTGCAAGTTTTTGCTAGAGTTTTTTAGGAAGGGAGAGTGAGTGCTTCAGACATGTTGAGAGAGCTCATCACTATCTTTTTTAGACATAATTTCCTAGCTAAATTCGTGCTCAAATTATTTCACTGATAATTCCCCTTTAACTGTTTTTGTGCATTTAGAGCCTTGGATGCATCCTTTTCTTCTTTTAGTCTTAAAAAAATATACCTAAGTAAACACTTTAAAAATTTATACTGTGATGTTTTCTTGTGCTGTTTTATAGATTTACAAGATTTTCTTGTAATCAGATTTATGAGCTAATCTGGCATAATTTCTGGCTGTATCTTAATTTCTTTCTTCAACAGTTGTTGCAATAAAGCTTTAAAGCCAAACTATATGTATTTATTATTTTTAATGAGATAATAACACATATAAATAGAAAAAGACTGCATTTCTGCATTTATGACAGTTTTGTCTGAATTGGCAGCTTCTCCAGTCTCCTGGGCAACTGTAGTTTCTGAAAATATCCCCTAAATTTTTTATACTTTAAGGCTGACATAAGTTTAGGTCCATACTAGCCTGTAGGATTTCTTTTTTTTTTTTTTTTTACAATCATATTGGATACGGATATAACTCATTAGCTGAATAATATCTTGGCAGGAATTATCTTGGATGCACACTAATATGGCACAAGGACTGAGGTCTGAGTGTTTCAGCACTCTCATTAAATCGCTTTGTGCTTTTGCTTTCACCACTTTGTGCTTTCACTTGCAAAAAGTGAACTGAGATCAATCTATATCAGTGTAAGCACACCTTTTAGGCTTTAATTAAATGGTTGCTTTCTGAGTTATTAAAATGAAACTTTTAAGTAGTACGTTAAAGAATAAGTTAAAGTAAGTTAAAGAATAAGAAAAGTCATTGTTTGCTGAAGAATGGATTACAGTGGTGGAAAGTAACATCATTTTTCTTGGTTATTAATGAATCTGGAAGTGGGTGGCTGACACATCTTGTTCATTATGTAAAACTGCCAGGTCCTGCAAAATAACCCTCAGCTAACATTTCAGAGTTGTTCATTTCTAATACTCAGTACTGCAGAGTAAACTTAAAAAATATATGAAGTCGTGTTTTCTTAAGACATGGAAACCAGAGAGCAAAATCCTGAGATGTATTGTCTTTATAAAAAACAAGAACAACAAAGAGAAAGAAATTGTACCTTACTTTACTCTTCTCTTTTTTTTTCTGAAGTTGGTATTGATGTGGTATGGATTGTTTTGGTTTGGGAAAAGTGGAATTCATATATTACACACTTCATACATTATGATGGAATTAATCGGATCTGCCCACAATGCTTGTCTTTCTTACACTGTAGGCATCTACAATTGAATCTGTTTGTATATGCTACGATAGTTGATAAAGATATAGTCAACAGTGTAATTCATCTCACTAAATGTAGGTATAATAGAGCATATGCTGTGAATAGTGTAACGTATTGCCTCATAAACTCTGCTGACTTGTATACAGTAAATGGTAAAGTAAGCTGAGATCTAGATGACTATTCAGATGAACAGTTTTCATAGGAATCTTTTAATTTACTTTCAGAGGGCACTGGCTCATATTCCATTTGCAGAGGACCAGTCTGGTCTTGTAGATCTTACCTTGGCACTTCCCTTTCCTATACTTACATGAAATGGATGAAATATTAGTTAGGGCTAACTTTTACAAATATACCTCTGAAGATTTCTTCCCATGCACATATTTTACTACCAGTATTATACAAATTATTAGCTATCATTTATTTCAGTTTATGTGTTCAGACCTCATTGTCACCCAGTAAGGTTTTCCTCCCCTCACAAAAGAAAATTCTATTTCCTTCTATTGCCACATTTAATATAACTCCTACCACACATAATAGCTAATATTCATTTACAGAGAACATAGTTTCAGGAGAGCAATGCAGTCTTCAAGTAGCTACTGAACTGAGGACTGACTGGGGGGCTAAATTTCCTCATTTGTATGATAAGGTGAACGCTACAGAAATGTCATATATATATCCTCAGCTATATATATAAGGAATAGCCTCAACTGGGTAGGGTCTGCCCTCTGGTCACACTTGGCTCTTAATTCATCCCCTTTGTGAAGCAGCCCTGCTCTTGCTGTTCTTTAATGGCTGGTTTAAGACAAATTGAGGAAGAAATTATCTCATATTCCAAGTATTTGTTTGGTAGTAATTTGGTTTTATGTATGGAAACATCAGTTTTTCTACTCTATTATTATTCAGAGGCAAATGAATATTGCTAAAGAAAAAAGTCTTCATTTCTTTCTCTGTCATGCGCAACAGGGAAGCCTTTTTAGGTAAGAAAAGGCTTAAGGCTTGATCTCTGAGGCCTGATTGTACAGGATTGAAAACAGTGAAGACTGTATCTTTACTTCTTTTAGGATTAAAATAAACATATGCATACATAGAGCACCTGCTACTTTCTTTCCCCTGAAAGTTATTTAATATCATAAATCTTTTTATCTCCTTTGTTTTTATTTCTTGAGTTTTATGATAGAATCATAAAGTTAACAGGATCTACTAAAAATGCTGTTCTACATGTAAGATATATATTTTGTGTTAGGTGTGATAATGGAATCGCTGTTTTTTTACTGGAGTATCTAGTGCCCTTCAGATATTAAATAGGTGTCCAATTCAGACAATTATGTTTATTTTTTCTTAAGAAAATTTTAACTAAGCTAGTCAAAGTAGAGTCCTGGAAGTAATTTCCAGAAAGAAATATAATTTATATAAGAGTTACAGATGTGCAAGGATTGGAATACATAGATTCTTAAATCCTTAATTCTCTCAGAGAATACATTTTGGATTTTCAAAAGAAATCCTTTTGTAAGATTATGTAGCTTTGATAGAATGCAGAAAAAAAGGCAAAATAGATTTCTGGATTGTTCACATTACAAATTTGCAGAGCTGACACTCCCCATTGGCCTGTCAAATTTATATCTGACAGTCTTAATCCCAGACAAGCATCTTTAGTTCACTGGTAATATTATTTTTTACAAGAATATCTGACAGTTTCAAAGACATATATGTGAATAATACATTACTAGGTATATCATGCCTTTAGGTATTCAGCATAACTTTTAAGCTACAAACCTAATTTTTCTTTATGGGACAGTTCACATGAAACTGCTTAGGAATAGTATATGCTGATGTTTGACAGATTTCAGCAATAAGTAAACCTTTGTGTGCCATTCATTCTTGGTAACTGGAATTATTAAGAACAAATTATTCCTTTTACCTAGATTGCTTTTGTTATCTTTTCATAGAAAGCTGAAGCAGAAAAGGATTGTCTTCCTTTAGATGAAGTGACAGCTTTTCAAAGAAATAAATTTGTTTAATACATGGTAAGAGTAAATGTCTGACATTGCAAAGCTGAATAAAGTTTTTATCGGCATAAGCACGGGATAGCTACATCAGTCACAAGTGAAAAACCCTTTAGTCAGCCTTATAGGTTATCCCATGCACATGACAATAAAACCTAGAAAATAAATCTTACCCAGGCAGTTGTTCAGTACTGCATATATAGCACATTGTCTTAGAGGCTTAGGATAGTCTAATGGCTCCAGAAAAGCTGAATGGGTAGTTGCAATGCAGGTGAGTACGTGAAAGATGCCTGAAAAGTTTTGGAATGACAAAATATATTTTAATCAGTGGTGTTATAAACTAATAGAAATTTTAAAATTTTATTTTTGCCTCTGTCAGTATTTGAAATGCTCTTTTCCAGACACTCATGTATTTTACTGTCATTAGAAGAAAGCCTAAAGTCATCTTTATTCCATGACATGAATTTAACTATGAACTTTGATAAACTGTATTTTTAGAAACATCTGCTGAAAAAGCACTAAGGACAACCTCTGGCATAAATTCTTACTTTGAAGAGATGTATGTTTGCCTTTCCTCTGTAAGCGGATGGTCTAGCTTTATGTCCTCCTCCTACCTGTCTTATCAACAGAGGTATTGGACAGATTAATACTAACAAGAGTTAAATTCATCTACAACATTTTAATTTTGTCATAAAAAATTTGAATCAGAAGTGTATGAAGGCTGAAATTCAATATTACTTTTCATATCACGGATATCTGTATACAGCACAGATTCACATCTATATCTGGATGCTTGAAATAATTAGATTTCTTTATCAACTTAAAGCAAAAATATCTTTGTGCAATTCTTTCTGAAGAATTATTTTAGAAATATTTATTTATTATTTCTCTCCATCCTTTTCTTTTTTTTTTCCTAGATTGTAAGATGCCAGTCATGAATAAAGTCATATTTTAAGTCAAGTCCTGCACATATTAGCTTCTCTGCTACTGTTTATGCTTGGCTCTTGGTTTTCATACTTTAACACTGTTTTCAAATAAGGTTGTCATGGTTTAAACCCAGTCAGGTAACTCATTCACTCACTCCTCCCCTCTTCTTTCCCTGCCCCTACTCCCGGAGGGATGGAGAGGAGAATCGAAAAGAATGCAACTCCCACGGGTTGAGATAAGAACAGTTTAGTAACTCAGGTATAACACAAATCACTACTGCTACCACCAGTAATAATAATGATAAAGGAAATAACAAGGGAAGAGAATACAACACCTCACCACCAACCGACCGATAACTTGCCCCCCAAGCCTGACCAAGCACCGACCCGTACCTCCTCCAACCCTGCAGTCTCCCAGCCCTTCCGGCTCACTCCCAGTTACATCCTGGGCACGACGTGCTGTGGTATGGAATACCTCTTTGGTCAGTTTGGGTCAGGTGTCCTGTCTCTGCTTCCTCCCGGCTTCCCCTCCTCCCTGGCAGAGCATGAGGCTCACAAAGTCCTTGGCCAAGCCAAAACATCTCTATCAGCTCTGTTCCCGAGCCGAAAGTCAAAACACTGCACTGCACCATCTACCAAGAAGGAGAAAAATGACTGCTACTGCTGAACCCAGGACATTATCCACCCCTTATTCCATACCATTCACGTCATGCTCAGATCCCACGCCTCACCACCAACTGACTGATAACTCGCCGCGCCCCAGCCCGACCAAGCACCGACCCATACCTCCTCCAACCCTGCAGTCTCCTAGCCCTTCCGGCTAACTCCCAGTTACCTCCTGGGCATGACATGCTGTGGTATGGAATACCTCTTTGGCTAGTTTGGGTCAGGTGTCCTGTGTCTGCTTCCTCCCGGCTTCCCCTCCTCCCTGGCAGAGCATGCGGCTCACAAAGCCCTTGGCCAAACCAAAACATCCTTGTTATCAGCTCTGTTCCCGAGATGAAAGTCAAAACACTGCACTACACCAGCTACCAAGAAGGAGAAAAATGACTGCTACTGCTGAACCCAGGACAAAGGTATATGCAGAGATCTAGTAATGTGCATTTTGAAATGTCATTCATGTCTCTTAGGGAAAATCAAGTTTTGGTAGTTGATAATTTGACAATAGGGTACACATTTTGCAATTGTATGCTTAACTTTTCTAGTTACACACTGAAGTGAACATGATAACTAGCACAGGTGATTGTAATTTTGCAAATAGAGTGTGTGCATGGTTTAAGACATACTGTAAAATATACGGCACTGTGGGAAATTTTTAAATTCAAACTTGTTAACTTCTGAAGGGAAGGTCAAATACAAACAATAATAAATTAATTAACAATATGTGCATGTATAAAAATAGAATAGCCTATCCTTTAATACATTATAAAAGAAAATGCAGTTTTGAATAGTTTGAAAACTCATGTCTGTGAGACATGGGATAACACAGGGTGTTGGTCTATGAGAAAATGAACATAAGCCGGCAGTGTGCACTCACAGCCCAGAAAGCCAACCGTATCCTGGGCTGCATCAAAAGGAGCATGACCAGCAGGTCGAAGGAGGTGATCCTGCCCCTCTACTCTACTCTGCTCTCATGAGACCTCATTTGGAGTATTGTGTGCAGTTCTGGTGTCCTCAACATAAAAAGGACATGGAAGTGTTAGGACAAGTCCAGAGGAGGGCCACGAGGATGATCAGGGGACTGGAGCACCTCCTGTATGAAGATAGGCTGAGAAAGTTGGGGCTGTTCAGCCTGGAGAAGAGAAGGCTGCGTGGGGACCTCATAGCAGCCTTCCAGTGTCTGAAGGGGGGCTATAGGGATGCCGGGGAGGGACTCTTCATTAGGGACTGTAGTGATAGGACAAGGGGTAATGGGTTAAAACTTAAACAAGGGAAGTTCAGATTGGATTTAAGGAAGATGTTCTTTACTGTAAGGGTGGTGAGGCACTGGAATAGATTGCCCAGGGAAGTTGTGAATGCTCCATCCCTGGTGGTGCACAAGGCCAGGTTGGACAGAGCCTTGTGTGACATGGTTTAGTGTGAGGTGTCCCTGCCCATGGCAAAGGGGTTGAAACTAGACAATCTTAAGGTCCTTTCCAATCCTAACTATTCTGTGATTCCATGTTTCTATGATTCTATAAATGCAGACCAGTAAGTTTTTGCTGCTATAGTAAAGGCACCGGACCATGTGTGGACCTGATAGTGCAGAATTTCACAGCTTGCCTGGACTTCTTGGCCTGAGCTTATTTAACACCTTTAGCAGCTATCTAATGACCATGTGGCTTTTACTTAATTAGGCATTTTTCTTAAATTGTCATTGTTTTGTGTTGTAACGCCTACTACAAATAAATTCCATAAAGATAGGATTATAAATGATTTTTATAATTACAGGTTGCCGTTGTTTAAGCCCAGCTGGCAACCCAGAACCATGCATCCACTCACTCACTCTTCTTCTTCTGGCCTCCTGAAGCAATGGGGAAGAGAATCAAAAGAATGTAACTCTCACAGGTTGAGGTAAGAACAGTCCGGTAACTAAGGTACAGCATGAAACCACTACTGCTACCACCAGTACTAATAATGATAAGGGAAATAACAAGGGGAGAGAATATAAAACTAAAAGGGGAAAGGAAAAGAAACCAATAAACACAAGTGATGGACAGTACAATTGCTCACCACCCACTGACCGATACCCAGCCCGACCTGAGCAGCAATCTAGCCCTTCTGGCTAACTCCCCCCAGTTTATATACTGGGCATGATGTGCTGTGGTATGAAATACCTCTTTGGCTAGTTTGGGTCAGGTGTCCTGTCTCTGCTTCCTCCTGGCTTCCCCTCCTCCCTGGCAGAGCGTGAGACTCAGAAATTCCTTGGTCAGGGTAAACATTACTTAGTAACAACTAAAAACATCAGTGTTATGGGTGGTGTTCCCAGGCTGAAAGTCAAACCACAGTACTGCACCAGCTGTTGTGAAGGAGAAAAATGACTGCTACAGCTGAACTCAGGACAGAAGCATTAACATCCTTCTGCTCCTCCTGTCAAGGTGAAAGAAGAACACCTACCATTAAATACTAAACTCCCTGTGAAGGCTTCAGGCCAGTGACCACTCATGGTCATCCTTAACTGCCACTCCAAGGTGGAAGCCCTCACTCTCACTCAGCCTTAGGACCTGAAGGAGCAGTGGAAAGGTAAACGTAACACCAGAGGAAAATGGGAGTAGACAATAAGACAGGCCTTTTTACTTTTTTCAATATATATCAACTTTTAAATGTAACATTGCTAGTGAGATGCACATTAATCAAAGTAGCTGTGTGAGTGTTCTTTATCAGTGTGTCTGACCTAATAATAAAATTTGGTGTGCTTTGGTTTTGCCATGAAAACTTTTGATTAGACAGTAAGACATCCATAGCTTCACTTGTGTCTAATATATTTCTATGCTTATCTATTACAATTTTTTGAGTATAACAGTATGACCACACTATATATAAATACTCATAAACTGAGAGCAATAGGGAACTAGATGGTGGTGGTGGTCCAAATCTGGGGCATCCTTACAAGAAATGCACTGAATTCCTAAGAATGTGCATTATCTAGTTGAAAGAAAACATCCTTGGCAGACATGTTAATCAAATACATAAGCATAATTACACATTACAGGAAACCATAAACTTGACATGAAAATCTAATACAGAAAAGTTCTGCTGTCAATGAGGCAGATTTATATAGAGTGTTATGTGCAGTAGATTTTTCTGCATACACAGTTAAGTCATTCCATAATTCAGTACACTGAATTGAAGATTAATCCATTTAGCTCTCAATCAATCAGTTAAAAGCTTTTCTGGAGCCTGAATTAAGGAAAAGTGAAGCATCAGCTGGTAACAAGAGAAATGTTTGGATTTCTTACAGCTATGTTAAAATCACATAGTTAACCAATCTAACTGCCGTATTGAATGAATATGCCTTCTAGGAAACAGGAACAAATGGTAAAAAATAAAAATTCTTTGAGGATAGAGAAGACAAAAGTGCTATCAGCTGCATATGCAAATGGATGACCAAAAGTAGCTCCAGGGCTGCTAGTACAAACTGCTGAAGGAGCTTTCCAGCCAGTGAAATATTACTACTAGAAAGGAAGTCCTTCTTGGCTGAATTGGCTGGCTCTCTACAACTGAGAGGAACAGGGTAAAAAAAATCCTTCAGTCTGATAAGAAAAACATTCACTTTTCCAGATGTTTCACCTAATTAAGAAAAAAATATGAAAGCAGTCTGAAAATATTATTGTTCAGGGAAGTAGTGGTGCATCAGATTTCAAATGCCTTCAGAAATGTCTCTTTAGGGGTACAGAAAGAATGTGCTTTTCTCAGGTGACAGATGTAATAAACTGTGAAGAAGCTGAGAGTGAAACAAAATCCCATTGCTACAAGGAATAGATTCTATAAAAAGACACTTCAAAGCTATTATTTTTTAGTTTCTAGACTGCCACTATTCCACTTGATTTTGGGACGATATAGGTAGATAAAGCTCTTCTTTCCAAACCTTTCAAGCCAAGGTGTTTTCATAACCTAACATAGGCTATTAAACTATTCACAGGTCATGAAACAGGGTGACATGACTGAAAACACTCAAGAAGACCAGTTGCAGTTCTAAAGGTCCTGCATATGAACAGAAAGTTATCAGGCAAGGCAGAAAGCACAGATAAACAGGGAGGTCCTTACTGAGCTCCTATGAAGAAGGAAGTACAAGGCAGGTGGAAACAAGGACAGGACAACTGGGAGGACCACAGAGCCATTGTTCATGCATGCTGCGTTGGAGATCAGAAAGCTAAAGTTGAGCAGGAGGAGGCACTTGCAAGAGATGTGAAGTGAGGGCTTCTGGAAGTACATTGGCAAAGGGAAGTCTAATGCTGAGAGAGCTGATATTATTCAGGTTGAAGGGACTCTAAGGGAGATATTGCTGTCTTAAGTTACTGAATAGGAAGATGCAGTGAAGACGAAGATAGACTGTTTTCAGGGGCGCACAGTCATATGATAAGAGCCATGGGCACAAGCAGCAACATCTAGGTGGACCAGCTCAAAGACAGGGATTAGACTGATGACCTCTGGAGGTCCCTTCCAATCTATTTATTTATTTGTTTATTTATTAAGTTCTACAATTAAATTACAATTTTACAGTATTATGATGTCACAAGTGTCCAAAAATCCCCCTCCCATACTAGACAATCTTTTATTGGTCTTAATACATGTCAAAATTCAGCAATCATTTTGAGGAAAGAACATATTGGGACAAATTATTGGACATTACTACCATTAGCTACGTTAGATGCAGGGGAACAGAATTTGTTTATCTCAGGCAACTATATTATTTGCTGACTAAGTTTTTCCTTCTGAAAGTGAGCTGTGTCAAAAGATAAATTAACTGTTAAGCAGTCAACAGATCAATAGATTTAAACACTCTTCAAAATTTAATTAATGTAAATGTTACTTGTGGATTTTTTATTTTTTTTCCTCCAGCATCCAGAATGGATGAAGAACTTTGTAAAAAGCTATACAGTTTTACTGCTATTGCTTTTCTTTAATTGGTGTTGAAGTTTCTGAATTTGTGTGTAATAAAATAAGAATTAAGCTTTAACAATAAGATACAGTACTAATTTTTCAGAATACAAATTTGCTAGTTATATCACACACAGAAATAACAAACTTTAATTTAGTAAAAGACATTTTCCTTTCTTTTGAGTGGCTGAAAATTACCTCAGAATGAAAAAGGGTCCTTGGTCTTGATTAAATAAGGCCATTTTCCATTAGATCAATATCGAAAGAAGAGGTATCTTTTTATAAAAAAGTTCACCAGCTCTTGTAATCTAGTGAGAAAAAACAGCTCTTTAAGAGGAGCAATAAGGGGCATATTTCATATACTTAGTGAAAACTTACATTCTAGCCAAACGCGTGATACTTCTGGGTCGTGTGGCAGCTCTAGTGGTTTATGCATGTAACACATGAAATTAGTTAGATCATTTTACATTTTTTTAGTCTGGGCCGATTAAAATTAATGAAGACCACATATGAAATTAAGTGAAGAGTTTTATCTGTGTTTTCATCTAGGTTTATACTGCAGAAGTATCTGCTTTTCTGAAGAGATGCTCAAATTAGTCAGGAGTTAGACCCACTACATTCGTTACACCCGCGGTAAAAGTTATTGCCCTTCACTGCTGTGGTCTGCTTAAAAATAGTTCTGGGCTTATTTCAGGCTGCAATATCTAACTGATCTCTTGCTGTTGGCATGTGGTAAGTAGACTTAATGATTATTCTGTCAGAGGAAAAGGCAAGCAAGGATAACCTCCCTTTATTAATGGTCTGCTGGCATGAATAGTGCGTAAGTCCAACTAGCATTTATCCAAGGTATGCTTAAAGATAGGCATGTTTCTGAAAAGCAAGAAAAACCTGCATTAAATGTAATACTAAAGTAATTCAAATATAGAAGCTACAAAAGGTTCCCTATCAGCACAATCACTTCAGAAGTCAGCCACTCCAAAGTTGTACAGAAAGTCATCCTTACTTCCAAAATAAATTGTTGCATGATTAATGTCAATTATATGTTTTATAGCTTCCAATAATAACTTTTAAATGCAGTTTGTAGCAAGAATACTACTGCTTAAAATCTGAACATTATACAACTGAAGCCCCATAGGTAGGTGCCCAATAGGACGCTCCATTACTGATTGTGGTTTTGACACTGCTAGTTATTTCCCCAGCTGAACTTCTCTCTGTCCTGTAATTCATGCTTTTTATTTTTTAACCCTTGGATATATTTTCTTCTTTGTGTTGCATGATTTGACTAAAGTTAAGGCTGTCTTAAAATGCATATGGTCAAGAAGAAAACTGTCCTTGTCCACTTATAGGATTCTGAGACTTTTTATTTTTCCCAGTTAAGTGCAGCCAGTTAATGGAGAAAGGAATTGTAGCCACAAAGATAGCAAGATGCACAAATCTCTGTGTTTGTTCTTATAAAAAACACGGTTCAAACACTAAACAGAACATATTAATTTCTGCGTTATCTGCAGAACTGCTGCCCAAACTCTTCTCCAATCTGATCATTAGAGCTTTTTTATTAATTTAATTTATTTGTCCTTGCCTTGCCTTTCCTTGTTTGGACACAGGTAGGAGCAATTCCTGCTTGTACTGCTACTAATTCTTCATGCAGTGATTTTGCCACTGTGTCTGTTGCTAGATTTACAGCCTTGAACCACTTGAGGGCAACCTTACACCTGGAGGTACATAAGCACTGCACTGGGATCCTCTTGTCAGGACTGTGGTTGGTTATTCTGACTGAGGCCTGTAGATCTGTCAGCGTACAGCTGCTATTTGCACTTAGGAAGTCAAGTGACCTTTGTTCTGACCTATAATTAGGTATTATAATACATAATCTTATAGTCATTTATCTTACATGGCCACTGATTTGATGAAACTCTAGAATAATCCTTACAGTTTACTTTATTCCTCATTTTTCCTTCACAAGCACAGAAAGGAAGCATTCGAACTGCTGGAAGTGGTCTATACATGGGGTTTAGGGGCCTTTTTTGTTTGGTTTAATTTCAGTTATTATTTACTTAGGTTTTATATGGTCAGCTTTGAGAACAATTAGGTATTATTTTGTTTTGGAATTCTTGCATGACTTTACTTTTTTCAGCTTTTTTTATTTTAGAGTGATGCTTTTGAAATATCAAGCTGTTATGCTTACCTGAGGAGGACTTTGACACAAGGAACGCAATACCAATTTCTCTGAAATAATGTTTAAGTAAGTGCTTTTCTCTGTGGCTAGGTTAGGGAAAATATAAGCCTTATTCTTATTGCAAAGTGCAAGTGATTCAACAACAATCTTGAGACCCAGTTTCTGAAGCACTGGATAAAAATTTCTTATGAACACTTTCACTGCATTTAAAAAGGGTCATTGACCTCAAGCTTTCAAAACTGTCATGTGTTGTTAAGTGGGCTTTAAATTAAGGATAAAAGAGGAAAGGGAACTGTCAAACAGCACAAAAAAACTCACATGATCTCTCAACCCACAAAATAAGCAAATGCTGAATGCATTAGCTATCTTTTATTTCAGAGCAAAAAGATGAATATTAATATTATAAAATGTCTAGATGAAGAGAAAAAGAAGATCAAGAAACTGCATTATACGGTGGACCTGTTCTAGCATGAGTAATAACTTTGTGATAGCCTTGCCCAAATGGATCATCAGAATGTAGACATAATAATATTATAAAAAACCTCACAAAAGGCTATATATTATAAAGATAGCATATATCAGAAAGGGGTGCAAACTATGGAATCTCATTGGAAATTCTTTGGGTTAATACCAAGAAAAGAAAAACACAACAAAGGAAGAACATTTTTTTTCTCCAGCTAACCTGAAATTAACTGTTTACAATATGAATAACTGATTATCTGCTATCAAAGGGAGCCAAGAAAGCCAAGAATTGTTCCTGAATAGATGTTGTTTTCTTATTTAGGGAAACAGTTATTCTTAAAATGTAATGGAAATCATTGCACTGATGAAGAAAGAAAAAAAAAAGCTTTTAAATGCAATCATTTTTATAAGAATAGTTTTTGAAAAGTTCTGGGAAAGATTTTGGTCTATTACCATAGAAATTAACTTTAAAAAAAAATAGATAAAAAATCCTATGTTCCCATATGAATTGTTAGCTATTGGCTTTAATTGAAAAAATGTCTACGTATTCCAAAAAAAAGCCCTGTAATTGAGGTCAAACATACTAAAAAAAACCTTGAATAAAATCTGTATCAAAACCAACCTTATTCTGACAGTGCAAAAAAACCTGAATTTAGTCCCAGTACGTTTAAGCTGTAAGGAGGGAATTTTTTTTTCCATTGTTGATTAAACTCAGTTTTATGAATTACTTCAGTTAGATGCATGTGTGTGTGTATGCAGGTATGCCTGTATATACATATACTAATATATGCTCACTGTGGCAGCTATGCAGCATTCTCATCTTAAACGTTCTTTTGTTACTGGACTTGCCCTCGAACAGGTTAAAAATGTGCTATGGCTTTAAATTCTTTGACACAATCAAAATTAGTCACAGAAAACATCGAGAGTCATCTGTCTATCAGTATTTCCAGCCTGTCTGCCACTGCAGTAAGTAGGCAGTAATTATAAAGCTTAGGAGAAGCATCTATGATATTCTACTAAGATAATTGTCACTGCCCATCTTAATGCTATGTTTCTATACATCATTAAAGTGTTACACTGTTCATAGGTATTTTTAATTGGTTAGTTTTCTTTAAATATATTTATTTTGGTAGCAGCTGATCAAGGAGCCACCAGTGATACCTTCAAGATATTTTTTAGTAAGTGAATATATTTTTTTAAATATCAGTGCCTGATCCATGATACCAGTATATGTATTGAGTCCAGATTTTTTTTCTAGCTATGGCAGCGTCCTTTCAAGGTGCCAGATATATGCAAGAGAGTTTGTTCAAGGTCATTTATGTTTTATGGAACCTGGCATTTGCAGCTCAATACTTGATCACAATAACTGACGCTGATAAAGCTGATACAAGGTGTCCCTTATGCGTGATGGATTTTTCTGTTTTAATTTTATTTCTGCATATTTCCTAGCTAATTGTCACCTCTATTTAAGTACATCAAACAAATGGAAAATAAGATTGTTTCAAATCCAACTACACAAGACTGATTTTATTTAGGTCTACCTCATGTCTTTTTATAATCCTTGTTTATGACAGAAGCTGATATTTTATTATTTTTGACAGCCAAACATTGCTACAGAGAGATGATCCTTCAGACATCTACTAAAATTAAGTAGCAACCAGTGTTTTCTTTGGGAAAGATGCAGCTCATATAGTTATCTTTATATTCTAGCTGAGTGTATTTCCTAAAGACATGATCTCGGTATAGAGTTAAGCAAACAACTAAATGTCCACCATGAGGGATGATTCATTTCTGTTTTATTTGAGCTTTGGGTTTCAATTCCTGATATATTGGGTAGATGACAAAATATTAAAAAATTAGTTGAACATTCATCAAACTTACACTGGTGAAAACATGTCAAATACTTCCACATAAAATTGCAGACACTAAAACTATAGTATAAATGTATTTCCGGTGCCATGTAAAATCAGTGACAGAGTCGCTACTGATTTCTGTGGGAGCATGGCACTGCCCTTGTGGTATCATGATCAGTCCTGAGGCTGGAAACGCTGCTAAGAAGGATGAGCTTAGTGAGCAATTCATAAGTTGCCTGTTAGTAAGATGTTCACATGTAAAAGGTTAAATTTAAAATGCTGTTTCCTTTCTTTTGGTAACTTCTAAGGTAAGTTTGGATGTGTTTGCTGATAAGAGTGTTTAGCTCACACTGGGTCTGAATTTACTGGCTTTCAGTATTAAATAATAAGGGTCTGAGTTTACTAAAAGAGTTTGTGCAGTAATGGCAGTTGGTTTTCGTGTTTGATCCACCAGTGTAAGGGCATCTTGGGTGAGAACTGTGTAGAGTTCTGGTGTCCTCAACATAAAAAGAACATGGAACTGTTGGAACAAGTCCAGAGGAGGGCCATGAGGATGAGCAGGGGACTGGAGCACCTCCCGTACAAAGACAGGATGAGAAAGTTGGGGCTCTTCAGCCTGGAGAAGAGAAGGCTGCATGGAGACCTCATAGCAGCCTTCCAGTATCTGAAGGGGGGCTATAGGGATGCTGGGGAGGGACTCTTCATTAGAGACTGTAGTGATAGAATAAGGGGTAACGGGTTAAAACTTAAACAAGGGAAGTTTAGATTGGATATAAGGAGGAAGTTGTTTACTGTGAGGGTGGTGAGGCACTGGAATGGGTTGCCCAGGGAGGTTGTGAATGTTCCGTTCCTGGTGGTGTTCAAGGCCAGGTTGGAAAGACCCTTGGCTGGCATGGTTTAGTGAGAGGTGTCCCTGCCCATGGCAGGGGGGTTGGAACTAAATGATCTTAAGGTCCTTTCCACCCCTAACTATTCTATGATTCTATGAGAAGGCTCAGCTGCTTGGGAACCTATGCCTGTTTTCACTAATTGGAGAGT
Organism: Pezoporus occidentalis; assembly: GCF_034315485.1. Classification (NCBI taxonomy): domain Eukaryota; kingdom Metazoa; phylum Chordata; class Aves; order Psittaciformes; family Psittacidae; genus Pezoporus; species Pezoporus occidentalis. The sequence goes on along the minus strand of NW_026914940.1, from coordinate 16,300,559 downwards.
GATATGTTTGTTCCTATGGTCACCTCTCATGGGTGTTTGTCATTTCAAAATTCCCCCGCTCCTCTTTTTTCTTCCACTTTGACTAAAGGAATATTTTACAGGACTCTAAAGTGTGCTTTTGTGAAACTGAAAGCTCATTGGCTTATAAGTAGGTTAAAGATTCCTATGTACTTTTTTTTTTAGCAGGAAATTAAATTTTCTTGGACATTATTTTCCTACATCATGTGTATCTTCTGTAAACTTCTCAAGAGAATCTCAGAGATCATTTGAAATATAACAATATTTCAAGGATATTCTATGGAATATTTTAAACTTATGGAGTTTTGCATGTTATGCTTTTGTTTTAATAAAAATTTCTATTTAAAAGTTTTAAATGCGAGAACTGTTTTCATTGATTTGGATACTTTTATGTTCTGTATAATATTATGCTTATAACCTTATCTCTTGACATTTCTTAGGAGGACTGCACTTTAGAAATTGATCATATGGAGCATTTAAAAAAAAAAGCTTTTAGGAAAACACCCACAATTCTATAGAACAATTATTAATTTTTGCAAATGATAGTGTATGAAAATATGAAGCTTCAAAAATGACTGGTGACAACACTGAATTACTTCCAACAGTGCACTTGACAATGTAAAAAGGTCAACATTATCCATTAAAATTAAGTATTAAAAATGTTTTGATTTGCCTTTTTTTTTAGTCTTTGCTGAAGCTGTGTTGCTTGGTAACCTTGGAAAGTTATATAAAAAATGAATTTTCTTTAGTTTTTTTTAGTTCCCTGTGAAAGATCCTATGGTCAGAAATTACTGGCAGAGTGACATACATAGGTCTATAACAGCAGACATGAGATTGTTTTCCTATGCCAAAATACAGAAATTATTATAAAAAAAAAAGTTAATGCAAGTTTTTCACCATTGAAGTGAAGACAACATGTTCTTAAGAAAAGAAAGAAGAGATCTTTCCCTTTTTTGCTTTTTAATTTTCCAATCCTCTGCACACTCGGTCAACCCTTTTTTCCAAAGTCTCTCAGTAATTTTCCAGAAGAGGTTGAGTGTGGCCAGTGTACACATGCTATGTACACTGTAAAGATGCTATGCCACCTCACAGCCTCATTCCTCGTTTACTTTTTTTTTTTAATTTTATTTATATATTTCTCTTTCTCTGTAGACAGAAATATTTCTATTTTCATGTTTCTTGAAAGGAAATTTACCACTGCTGGGCTTATATTACAAATATGTGCGGTATACATTTTCACTGCTCAGTACTTTATGCTGCACTTGAAAAATGGTCAGCTCCTTTCTGATGCCTTCTGTTGACTTGGCAGCACTGCTCATAAGTCAAGATTCAAGGACAGTGTCATGAGAAAATTCTGATCATCTCCTCATGATATCAGGGTTTGGATCCAGGCAGTCTGAGAATCTATTTCATTATTCTCTCCTTACTGACAAAATACAATTCTGCACTGCGTTGGTTTTGGTGTGAAGTGTTTTGTTCTGTTTTGTTTTTGGTTTTTTTTTTATAGCCTTTTTTTTTTCCTTTCATTAAATCAAAGCCTTATTATCCTCTTACACTGATATTTCATCTCAGGACTTTTTGAAACTATTCTTTACCATAGAGAACGAGGAGATGTCTGAATGCACACAGCATAGTTTGGTGCAACAGACATTGCAAAAAAGATGTCAAAAGCCATTGACATTAACTCACAGGGTGGGGGTTTTCCTCAGCATCTGAGGAAGGGGAACTCATCTGTTTTAACATGATGACACAGCCACCAGAGCTACAAAGGCAATAGGCTGATCAGCTGCAGCAATGTTCAAAGTACAGAAAAGAAATGAAGAAAACTAACAAAAAATGTACAGTCCAGGTGCCCTCCCATGAGTATTAAGACACAATAACTGAACATAAAGCTGAACTTATCAAGCACTTAAAAATACAAGAACAGTGTATGTATTTTCTCTTCAGCTATTCATACTAGGAACTGTGTTTTCTGAAAGATTGTTATTGATTTTACCACAAAATAATCACTTTATACTCTTAGATAAAATATCACCTGCAAGTCTTACTTTTCTTGGTAACAAATATGACAAAGGAAACATTTCATTTCATGTTATTCTGGGTGTAAGAGTTTAGACAAATCACACAGTCAACCCATTATTTACATTTTTGCTATCTAAAAGCAGAATTTCATTTCAATATATTTCCTACATTGCTTCTTTTGTTTGCAGGTACTTACACATGTAGCTGTGCCAGGACACTAAATCCATGATGGTATTAACATAATATTTCTTAATCTAGTATCATAAATCACAAGTAGAATATGCAGTGAGTTTGCATCTGCATAAAAGCATTCAGCCTGGGGCTTGAATTACAGCCCTGATGACATGAGCTACCTGTATCACTTGATTTGATCTTGAAGGAGTCATTCCCAACCCTATGCTCTTAAGTTATATGTTGGTCATGGTCCTGAACCTGTCAAATTTACCAGGGTCTACCCAAACTGACAAGGAAGATGACTATACCAGAGTGTAACAGAAACCTGTTTGACACTAGCTCTAATTCTGGAGCTTATGGAAGAGATAGAAATCAAAATCACCTCCAGCTTCTCAGTAAACTGATGCTTATGCTCTGACCACTCTTCTCATTTGTGTTAAATTTCTCACAAACTTTAACTTTGTTCAAATCTCTCATAAGAGCAAATTTATCTTCTGTCTTCACACTGCTCCATGAGGTTTATTGAGGTCCAGGGAGGATTACAAGACAAGAAAGTTTCAGGTGATATATACCAGTTTGGAATGCACCAAACCACGGATCTTTGTGCTCATCTAGCTGCAGGCAATACATGAACCTCAGGGCAGTCTGAAATGCCATTTTTACATTCCCTGTGCCATTTCCTTAGCCTCAGAAGTTTCCACTGTGCAGCTGAAGTCCTTGAATTTTTTTATGATGTGGACTTACCTCTGCTTTTAAACTTTCTTCATATTTTTGCCTCTGTAAATAAGACAAAGTAGTTTTTCTGTTTTCAGAAGTAATCTGAGTGGATTTTCCCCTCCCTCCCATTCTCAGCCTTGTTCTTTCAAATCACTCGTGTTTAAATATTCAGCATTGTCCTCTTGGAAAGAAAGTAAAATTTCTTTCAGTGTGTCACCTCCTCTTGAATTGCTGAGTCTTCATTCTTCTTCAGAGGTATTATTTTTAAATACATTACCATTAAACTTCATAAGGATGCCATTGTAGGCTACAATTTGAAATCTATTTAAAAATTTTCTTTTAGCTCATCCTTTAAACATTTTTAATCAAAATCAATATATGAGCATCAGAGTCTTATTCTGGGCAATACCGAGATATATTAGCAGTCTACATATTTGTGTGTGTTTCCTCTGGATTTTTTTTTTTTCCTCCTGTTTTCATTTACTTAAATTCCCACTGCATGTGCGATTCAGTTTTGTTTATTTTTTGAGCTCCATTTGGGTGCTTACCACTACTTAAAGCACTGAGATAGAACTGATGATTGCCCTGAAATTATTTACAGTACAGATAATTTGAGTAAAGATTCTGTGATTCCTTCACCATTTATTTTTATTTATGGAATTTTCAACACCCTCTTCAGCAGGTCTCTTAGGACATCAGCTGTGAAGTACACTAGCTAGTGCCCTATGTGAGGGGTGATTTTTCAGTACAGATCTCAATGGAAAGATCTTTGGAGTTTTGTTTGTGTTTTTTTTAGGAGACTAGGAACAGGCTAGAAGAAAATGCTTGGGTTAGATCAACATACCTCCATTTAATCCAGGGATTTTGTGCCTAAACAGCTCAAGTACTTGTTCAGTTCATTTTTTATATTAAATAAAAAATTTCAAACCATGTTGTATCTGATTTAGCATAGTTCTGGTAACCAGGGGTATAAAAATAGAAGAAGATGACAAGTGAAGACTAGGCATGATATAAAATTGTATCAGAGATAGAAATTAAATTGACTCCAACCAAAAATTGTTGTTAGAAGGAATATAAATATAGGAAGCTGAATCATTCAAACAGGTTGAAAGCATCTAATAACAAAGATGCCTATGGTGAGTTAGAACTAGATGATCTTTAGGTCCTTTCCAACACTAACTATTCTATGATACTGATTCTGTGTCTCACTGAACGCACTTAAATACCTGAGCCTTTTGTAAAGCTTAGGGTGTTTTCATTTATAACAGTCTTTGCTTTTGTCATGATATTGGTGTAGCTGTGGAGTGTTAAGGATATATTTGAGCAGTCTTTGTGGGAAAGGTGATGTTAGTTTATCTAATAGGAAAAACTGTTGGAGTTGGAAACAGGCAACCTTCCAGGAAAACTGATCATTCTTACATATGTTCAGGAACTTGTTCTTTTTTTTTCTCTCTACTGTAGCAGCTGTGGTAGTGACAGATTACATTTTCCTCCAAATCCTGATGTTTTCAGGATGTTGTCCAATGTAAAAAGTTTTTGAGGAAGCTTCATACTGGGGAAGTTAAAATAGTTTAGTTGGGGTGGGGATGGTGCTTGTTCTGTTTTTGTTGGTTTTGTTCGTGTTTTTGTTTGACTTCATTCCAATTCTGTGTGTTTGTTTGGGGTTTTGGTTTTTGAAAGACTGTCCAAGTGGATCAGTATTTTTGGCAATTGAGATACATTCCAAACATTGTCTTTAATTAACTACACAATACTTCCTACCTATTCAACATACCACTACTGTGCTATGTACTGGTATGATATCTGGGATAGGAGAACCATTGCATTTAAAGAAAAAGAAAATCTTCTTGTTTACATTCTGGGCATGAAAAGGTTCTAAAAAAATTAGCTTAGCCTGAAAAAAGCATGGAATTTACACCTAGAAAATTAAGCTCATAAGGTGAACAAATCCTGAAATTCAACACTCAGTGTTGAATTCAATCATCAGTGGCAAATTAATCTGCCCTCAAAAATTGTCCAGATAGTCCAAATTAATTTTCAAAGTACCTTTCAAATTACAAAAAAACAACAAAAAAAACAAGAATAAACCCCAGCTCATTAATCATAGAATCATAGAATAGTTAGGGTTGGAAAAGACCTTAAGATCATCTAGTTTCAACCCCCCTGCCATGGGCAGGGACACCTCACACTAAACCATGTCACACAAGGCTCTGTCCAGCCTGGCCTTGTGCACCACCAGGGATGGAGCATTCACAACTTCCCTGGGCAACCCATTCCAATGCCTCACCACCCTTACAGTAAAGAATTTCTTCCTTATATCCAATCTAAACTTCCCCTGTTTTAGTTTTAACCTGTTACCCCTTATCCTATGACCTACAGTCCCTAATGAAGTGTCCCTCAGGGATCGGTGTTGGGACCCATCCTGTTCAATATCTTTGTCGCTGACATGGACAGTGAGACTGAGTACGCCCTCAGCAAGTTTGTCGATGACACCAAGCTGTGTGGTTCAGTTGATACGCTGGAGGGAAGGAATGCCATCCAGAGGGACCTTAACACGTTTGTAAAGTGGGCTGATGCCAACCTTATGAAGTTCAATAATGCCAAGTGCAAGGTCCTACACCTGTGTGGGAGCAATCCCAGGCATAGCTACAGGTTGGGCAAAGAAGAGATTCAGAGCAGCCCTGCGGAGAAGGACTTGGGGGTGTTGGTTGATGAGAAAATGAACAGGAGCAGGCAGTGTGTGCTCACAGCCCAGAAAGCCAACCGTATCCTGGGCTGCATCAAAAGGAGCATGACCAGCAGGTCGAAGGAGGTGATCCTGCCCCTCTACTCTGCTCTCGTGAGACCTCACCTGGAGTGTTGTGTACAGTTCTGGTGTCCCCAATGTAAGAAACTAAGGATATTGTTTATTAAGATTTATGTTAAGCCCAATGTAAAGGTTAGGCAACAAAGGGTATGAAATCGCTTACTCAAACAATCGCCAGACACAGCTTGTGCAAGATAAGATAACCGCAATCGCTTACACAAACTAAACCAAGTACCGCTTATGTAAACATAGCAGATGTTGACTAAAGATAACTGTAAGATGTTCCAAGAACTGGCAGAAATAAAACAAACAACTCCATATAAGGACATAGGAGTAGAAGGTCAACTATAGGATGAAGGAGGAAGACTTCTTGCTTCAGCCTCAACGACCACCAGTGACCCCCTGGCAACAGCTGAAGCATGCGCAGAGTACCTCCACTACTTCATGGGCACGGAAGTAAAGATGTATAAAAAGGAACTGTTTGAACTGCTCAGGACGGCAGTTGGTGGAGCACAGACTCCCCTGTCGTCCAGCGCTGTCTTTGCTTATATTCTACTTGCTATAATTAATAAAATTTTAATTGGATAATGATCCGTTGTGGTCTCAATTTATAACACCAACATAAAAAGGACATGGAACTGTTGGAACAAGTCCAGAGGAAGGATGATCAGGGAGCACCTCCCGTGTGAAGACAGGCTGAGGAAGTTGGGGCTGTTCATCCTGGAGAAGAGAAGGCTGTGTGGAGACCTCCTAGCAGCCTTCCAGTATCTGAAGGGGGCCTATAGGGATGCTGGGGAGGGACCATTCATTAGGGACTGTAGTGATAAGACATAGAGGAATGGGTCCAATTTATTATAAGAACACTAAAAATGGCCAAAAATATCTTAATTTATTTTAAAAATAGCATTTTAAGATGACATTAAGTTATAGATTTGGGTGCAGAATAACTTGTTTGATATTTGTTGAAATCCACAGAGGCATTCCAGTTTGTACCAGCTCAAAATTTGGTAAGTTGTGCACAAAATTACAGTACACAGATGATAAATAAGGTTGTCAGTAACATCTCCTTTCATTGTCAGTAACTAAGTAGTATACTATCAAATATAAATATTATATATATTGCTCAGCTTTTCCTTTAGGAAAAAAAAAGTATAATAGTTTTCTAAGTATTGTTATCACCAGTTTTATAAACTTAAAGTATTACTACTTGGATTTGTTACTAGTCTTGTTAGTGATCAGTTTTCAACACTATATTATTGAGTCAAATTTTGCCAGCTAATGTTTTGGAAGATAATATCAGTAAATATTTCCTTCGGAAAAAAGGGTTATTGAGCTTTCCACTACTACATAAGATAAAACATTAAGTATTTACATATAACAATATGTAGCTGATAAAGTACAGAGAAATCTCATGTAAAACAGTCCTAAGAAATGCTAATCAAAGTTTCAATACATAATACAGAAAGTTGAGCAGATATTTTATGATAGAACATAACATTTCAGACTTGATAGAAAAAAAAGACACAAAAAAAGAAGGTCATTGAAGCTGACCCTGCACCTGAATGAAAGGAGAGTCAGCTGAGGAAAACACTTTGAATAGAGCATTTCATTACACTTTACCAGTTTTATGTGTAAGAAATTTACATAATGCGATTCATACAGTTCATTAAACTAATATATTGGGAAAGATATGGTGCAAGACAATGTTGTTAATACAAAGAGACTTTAATTAAAAGTTGCAACCATAGGTCACATAAAGTTATTATCAGTAATGAATCAGACTTTCTAATGCTAGGAAATACTTATTAAGATACCTCACAGGTGCTTTTAGGAATAAATTGGTATTTTCAGATTATTCAAATCATTTTATTGCTAGTATAGTACTGAGGTCAGAAACAAATAAGAAAATGTATGTGCAAACAAAATTAGTTTACCAAGCATTACTGCTGGGTTGTAATGTTTTATCACTAAAACATGGCTCACCATGTCATTATGAAAATGATTATAAAAAATTTCATCAGGCTTTGAGAATTTCAAGGCTTCCTACAGATTCAAATCTGTATCCAGATCTACAGCCTTATTGCAGACCTCCTGTGACTTTTTTCCTGATAGTATGAAGAGGTTGTGGTATGAGACTGTTGTCCTTTTTCCTGGCAGTGGCTGAACTGTAGCATGAGAGAATCAGCGCCTCAGCTCCCCTGGGTAAGAATTTTCTGAGAAAGGTTCAGTGGATTAAGTTCTAAATTGGAGATAATTTTAATTTGCTTATTATTGAAACGTAAAAATCCCCAGAACTGAGGATACATGAATGGTTTTTAAAAGTGCTTGTGCAGTTTCCCTTATTGTCTTCTGCTTGTATACCCAAACACAGTTATAATTAACCAGGTGGCTCAATCTGCTACAAGCAGGAAAGCTTTCTTAGTTCAGTGTGGTCTCCAGAGTCCAGAAAATAACATCTAGGCCCGTTCCTGCTGTCCCCCACCCCATTGCCTGGCATTAATGTTTAAAGACCCAGTTCTGCTATCTTATTGATTATATATTTCCAAGAATGGATTTTTCACTTTTCTCCAGTATTTTAAATCAATTACTGGAGATATTTGTTGTCCATCTTTTTGTATGGGTACCTAATTGGTAACATTTATATAACAAAATCTGCCAAATTTATGCCAATGGTGCCTTGAGTTTTACTCTTCTCTGGATTCAAATGTATTTTCTGAACAAGCAAAGATAACCTCATGAGATTTCTGCTCCAGAGGATGTGAAAGAAGGTTCATATTGCTGCCATTTGACATATACATGAAGGTTACTTTCCAGTTTGATTTGTTTACATGGTGTGCCAAATCCTTCTGAAATGCTATACTGGCTGTTTTTATGGTTACTGAAGCAGTGAAATCCTTACTGTGCTCAATACTGAGAAGAAAATGTGTTTTTACAAACAAATTACCAACCTATAAGTTTTTGTAATGCCTTTCTGAACATATAACTGTAACAAATTTTACCACACCTGGATATATTGCAATTCTAATTATACTGGATATATTGGATGCTAATATATTGATACCCAATATCAATATACTGGAAAGAGTGGGACACATATATAGGAGCATGGTGTTTTAGTTTATTGTTTACATAGCTTATATTCATTTGACAATGTGTGACTGACAACTTTTTTTCTCATAGTCTTTTAAATTAGCTGATCCTGATTTGCTTTTCTAAGGTGTTTCTTAGAAAGTGTACCTCTTGGAAATGCATCTTTTTTTTGTTTGTTTTTCCTTTGTCTGATAGCATTTTAGGATATTAATGCAATAGTGTTGACAATTATAACTGGTATAACTGTAAAGGAATTAATTATATCTGTAGAATTTTTGTATCTCTGGAAAAGTTAATTTCTTTCAGTGAATTTACATAACGTCTATGTTATTACTATTTAAATTCTTCTCCTTATTCAGTGATGCTATCTCATCATTCTCCCTAGTAGCAAGAAATAGGTAAGTATTAGACTTCTTTAACTTTTAACTAAACCTAAGTAATTGGTCACAGTGGATTTCTCTGGAAGGCATTTTGCGCCTTAATTGAAATTGAATTGACTTTTGTGAAGTGAAATGCTCATTTTGTATACTCAAGATTTCAGTAACTTTTGAATGTCTTTATACAGGTATTTACTGCAGGAAAAACTCATATATGTTCCATGTACAAGATAAAGTGACTTATCCTGGATTTTCCACTACTTTTTTTTTGTCTCATATTTATGAATTATTTCTGACGTATTCAGGTACTACATGCAGAAGACAAGGCAGTGAATTATAAAATAAATATGTATAAACTAAATTATACTAGAAAGTTTCTTTCCACTGTCATGTTTATTGTTCCCTTTCTTTGCATTTAAATTGTATAGAGTTGGTAGGCAAAGACAAGTTGTGATTTAACATTTTTACACACAACAATATTCTGGAAAGCTCAATACCTTAGTAAATCCGGCCCTTTCCTGGACTTACTTCTGTCAAACTGAGTGAGCTTACATTATAAAACCTTATCAACATTTTGTCCTGTTTCAGCCTGAAGACCATGACCCGTAATTGTTTGCAACAAGGAAATATCATGAAGTGGTGAAAAGAAATAACAAACACTTTGATTACCTGATGTATTTTTTAATGAAGTCTAAAATTTACTTAATTTGAGAGATAAAGTGTATTTTAGAGTTAGTCATGATTTATGGATGAGCAAATAGCAAATAACAGCTATAACTAAAAAAAATCAGTTATATTTGGGGGTCTTAAAAGTAGCTATTTTCATTGACTGCTAATCCAAATGTTTGTATGCAGCAAAAAATTAAGGCATTTTTATTCACCTTCTATTGAGAAAGATAATGCAGCAAACCTCAAACTTTCATTTGTTTCAAGGCTCAATTTAGTTTTTCTTACACAAGTATTGTGGGTTTAATTTTTATTTTTTTTCACTTTAAAAAATATAATAGTATAGTAATATGTTTAATGTAAAAAAAAACAACAAACCAGACTGAGATGGTTATTATACATTTTTAAATTCTAGTAAGTACTTTTGTGACACTGAAACACAGCTTCTAAGAATGTTGAGAAATCTTTATGACATGTTTTTGAGGAGCAAAAATGAAAACAAGAATTGAAAGGTTTTGAACTTGCTTTGTGTGTGAAGCCAAAGATCATTCATGCCTTCTGTTTCATTTTTAATTGAATTCAAGACATTTAGAGAAAAATACAATAGAAGAATATGCAAAGATTAAACCTTTCCCGTTTTCTCAGTTTTAAACAATATCAGGATGTGGGATATCCTGTTTAATAGCAAGAGAATGTAGGAGAGCAATTATTTGTTCCTTTTCGGTAATGTTTACCATTTCTGCATATTAAACTGATGGTTTTTGAAAACCAACTGTACTGTTTCCAAGATTTATTTCTTAAATGGGAATATTATAAACTGTCCTTTCATGTAAGTATAGAAGTTGTATTTTATGAAAAAACTTTGCACTGCTATTCAGTTTATCACTCAATACTCTTTTGTTTTCAGCTGTTCACATTCAACATTGACATTTTCTATCACCTTTAAGTTTTTTGTAGACCAGTATTTATTGTATTTTCCAGCTCATGCACAGTGCCCAGGCTGTAAATCAGAACCACGCAGCCCTCTGGCTCGCTCCCCCCCTTCCCCCAACCCCCCTGCTCCTGGAGGGATGGGGAGGAGAATCAAAAGAATATAACTCCCACAGGTTGAGATAAGAACAGTCCAGTAACTAAGGTATAACGCAAATCACTACTGCTACCACCAATGATAATAATGATAAAGGAAATAACAAGGGAAGAGAATACAAATCCTCACCACCCGCCGACCCATGCCTCGCCCCACCCAGCAGTGAGCTAGCCCTTCCGGGTAGCTCTCGGGAGAACTGGCTACACAGGATTTGGAGAAGGCTGAGGTTCTGAATGACTTCTTTGCCTCGGTCTTCACTGGCAAAGGCTCTGACCAAACCACCCAAGTCTTGGAAGGCAGATGCAGGGACTGTGAGAATGAAGACCTTGCGCCCACTGTAGGAGAGGAACTGGTTCAAAACCATCTTAAAAATCTGAACGTGCACAAGACCATGGGTCCTGATGAGATCCATCTGTGGGTCCTGAAGGAGCTGGCAAATGAAGTTGCAAAGCCGCTGGCCATCATATTTGAGAAATCATGGCAGTTAGGTGAAGTTCGCAATGACTGGAAAAAGGGAAATATAACCCCCATTTTCAAGAAGGGGAAAATGGATGACCCAGGGAATTCTGGACCAGTCAGTCTCACCTCTGTGCCTGGCAAAATCTTGGAGCAGATTCTCCTGGAAGGCATGCTAAGGCACATGAAAATCAACAAGGTTCTTGGTGACAGCCAGCATGGCTTCACTAAGGGGTAATCCTGCCTGACCAATTTGGAGGCCTTCTATGATGGGGCTACAGAACTGATGGGCAGGAGTAGAGCAGTTGATGTCATCTACCTGGACTTGTGTAAAGCATTCGACACTGTCCTGCATGACATCCTTGTCTCTAAATTGGAGTGACATCAATTTGATGGATGGACCACTCGGTTGATAAAGAACTGGCTAGATGGCCGCACGCAAAGAGTTGTGGTCAACGGCTCAACGTCCAGCTGGAGACTGGTAACGAGTGGCCTCCCTCAGGGATCGGTGTTGGGACCGGTCTTGTTTAACATCTTCGTCGCCGACATGGACAGTGGGATTGAGTGCGCCCTCAGCAAGTTTGCTGGTGACACCAAGCTGTGTGGTTTGGTTGATACCCTGGAGGGAAGGAATGCCATCCAGAGGGACCTTGACACACTTGTGAGGTGGGCTGATGCCAACCTCATAAAGTTTAACCATGCCAAGTGCAAGATCCTACACCTGGGTGGGAGCAATCCCAAGCACAGCTACAGGTTGGGCAGAGAAGAGATTCAGAGAAGCCCTGTGGAGAAGGACTTGGGGGTGTTGGTTGATGAGAAAATGAACATGAGCTGGCAGTGTGTGCTTGCAGCCCAGAAAGCCAACCGTATCCTGGGCTGCATCAAGAGGAGCGTGACCAGCAGGTTGGAGGAGGTGATCCTGCCCCTCTACTCTGCTCTCGTGATCCCTCACTTGGAGTATTGTGTGCAGTTCTGGTGTCCTCAACATAAAAAGGACATGGAACTGTTGGAACAAGTCCAGAGGAGGGCCACGAGGATGATCAGGGGCCTGGAGCACCTCCTGTATGAAGACAGGCGGAGGAAGTTGGGGCTGTTCAGCCTGGAGAAGAGAAGGCTGCAGGGAGACGTCCTAGCAGCCTTCCAGCATCTGAAGGGGGCCTATAGGGATGCTGGGGATGGAGTCTTCATTAAGGACTGTAGTGATAGGACAAGGGGTAACGGGTTCAAACTTAAACAGGGGAAGTTTAGATTGGCTATAAGAAGGAAATTCTTTCCTGTTAGGGTGGTGAGGCACTGGAATAGGTTGCCCAGGGAGGTTGTGAATGCTCCATCCCTGGCGGTGTTCAAGGCCAGGTTGGATGAGGCCTTGGGTGATATGATTTAGCATAAGGTGTCCCTGCCCACAGCAGGGGAGCTGGAACTGGATCATCTTAAGGTCCTTTCCAACCCTAACGATTCTATGATTCTATGATTCTATAATTATGAGTCAGAAAACAGGGCATGCTTTTGCCATACCTTGGCAATTCACAAGGTAATGACATATCTTGGTCGTATTTGTTTATTTTCATTGAGGGTATGATGGATATTTACAGATTAAATCATTCATACGTTATATTTATAAAACATTAAAAAAATCATCTATTTGTGCTTGCTTATATTTTAAAACTTGACTATGCAAGTAATTTATATGATCACTAAAGTAGGTATTTATCCTGAGAGCTACATAAATGATTTATAGTCGTAACAGAGACAATTTAATGAGACAAGATGCCAATAAGGTTAAACACTGCAAAACCACTCTCCGAGCAAGATGAACAGTCTTCTTGGTTTTATGCATATGTAGTAAATAGTCATGCAGCATCAAAACTTGAGTATGTGTTTGCCTGGAGCTTCTACTACTGTATATTTAAAGGAAATAAAACTTCAAAGCATCTAAGGGGTTACCATCATGTGATCCTGCACCTATAAAAATTTAGAATCTTCAAATATGATATGCTTTTGATAACGTCTCCCTTTTTGATAGTGATCAATGTCTGCTACTTTGATAAATTTTCTCTCAGGTGTGCACTTTTCAGGGTGTAGTTGCAGGAAGACATCCTAGAATATTGGGTATCTCATCTCATCAAAGTCACATTTTTTGAGTCTCATCCTTCAGCTCCAAACTAATTCGTTACAAGCCATTTGTCCTGTCTCTTTAGCATCATTCATCATGTTTTGTGGGAGAGTGTAGGATTTTAACAATTTCTTACTGAACCTGTGAGTGATAATTTTGCATTGTTAAGACTTCAAAAACCACTATTATCATGTTGTTTCTAGCTTTTAAGTTTTATAGAAAATATGTCCACTCTCACCTTTTTCTGAAAATTTTCTTAACATCAAGATGAAACTGAAAGAAGCCACCAACATCCTTTACCGCATTAACATTTGCCAATAATTATTTTTTTCAGCAACAGGTATTAGCTATGCTATTGCGTTTGTTGTATCTTTACAATCTATTCTCATGGACGACTATTTTCTTCCTCAGTGATTTATTGTTTTAAAACATTCGGTATTACAACTTACACAAAACATAAATGATCTTTATTGTGACTATAAAAACTGTCAAGTGATTTCATTTTTTTTTTTTGTTAAAATAAGGATGGACTGAAAAAATAATGGCTGGAAAGTGACAGGTCCATCAACAGTAGTTGCACAGATCAATGCCATTAAAGTCCTATAGTTTAAAGAAAAGGGTTTTTTCTTGAGTAATATATTCCTTCATACATACTAAATCACTCTTTTTTTAACTGCTGCTTTAAGATCCTTGCCAGAGAAAATACTATTCAAACCCAGTTTTATTCTTTAAGCAGTAATGGTAATCCTGTAAAGGTCAGTTTTGTAAAATGCAAACTGGCAGCTCAGTTAGAATTTTTAGAAAAAAGTTGTCATTTAAGGAAAAAAAAATTGTGTACATGTACAAGAATGTTACAAAAGATAAAGCAGCAAGCTTGAAAGCACATTTTTTGCTTTAATGTATTAATTTAAAGCAGCCTAAAATATCCATAAAGTTATGGTTGATTCCAAATTAAAGAAGACAAAAATAATGACTACTCTTCTAATTTAATGTAAAATGAAAGGCAGACCAGTTTAAAAGTCATTTTGTAATCCTTCTTACTTATTTGATTTTTGAGGTAACGGTGTGATTTTCAAATCCTTTGGAAAAATATTTTAATTTGAGTTCTTTATCAAAATATTAGTTTTTACATTCACAGATTCAGTGAATGGTTGACATTTGAAGGTACCTTTGCAGAATCTTCAGGCGGAACTTTACTTGTCTTTATAGCAAAATTATGCAACAACAGAGAATGCCAGACTTTTCAATACTCTGAAATTGATATGTTTGTTGCTTCATGTTTATAGGGGAAAAGTAATTCTGCCTAATTTTGTACTTACCTAATACACCTATGTTAAAAATAGATTAATACTGTAAAGAATGACCTTTTGCAACATAAATTAACTAGTGGACAGGGAATGCATTCAAAAAGCAGGAAACTGGAGCTATAGCTCTATTTCTACTAATAGCTGAAACTTCTTGCCTTTCCTCTTCAGAATTAAAGACCTCTGAGTCAAAGTATGTCACCAACTAGGTGAATGTACATTACATAAAACTATAGGTATCACAGTTGATTTGTACTTAGAAATATTAAAGTTAGGAATGAGCTCTTAGAGGAGAATATTTTGTTTGACTAGCTAATATACTGGACTGTGTATTCCTTTTGTCTTTTATTGAAATATGGAAGAAGATTTTAAAATCAAGACCAACCCAATAAATGTACAAAAACATATGTATGTTTGCATTAAGTACATTGATTTAGCTTATTTATTCCTCTACACTTAAAATACTCCAAACTAATTTCCCCAAATGGAGTCTCTTTTGCCCATGACAGTAGTTGCTGAGGGATCTCTCCCTGTTCTTATCTCATCCCAGGAGCTTTTTGTCATATTTTCGCTCCCTGTCCTGCTGAGGAGGGCAGTGATAGAGTGATTTGATGGGCATCTGACAGCCAGCCAAGCTAAAGTCGCTGTATTCTAATTGAATATTTTCTTGGTAAATTAAATTGTTTTATTATTGTAGTAAAGAACAAGTACATGTTATTTGCTTACTGCAATAACATCCTAGATTTTAAAGGCAAGAGGTCTAGTCACTTTTTCACTAACATGTAGGAAAACTCGAAGATGCCCTCTGTACAAAAAAAAAAAAAAATAGAATTGTCTTTTAAAGTACTTTCTTCAGTGATACATGCTTCTCTTTCTTAATAATATCCCATAAATATAACGAATATATAGAAAAGAAAAAAGGAATGTATAATCTTTTATTGTAAAATCATATATGTATTTGTTTGGGTTAACCAACTGATGAACTGCTATATCAAAGATCTTGTTTATTAATTAATTTATGTATTATTAAGGCAGTTAGGTCCTATTTTAGATAGCTGTATCATGGATCGCTCTATCTAGTGTTGCAAATAAGGATCCTTTTTATAATCTCTAAATTTACTCAAAAACTAATTAAAGGAAGAAACAATGAAATAATGCAGCCAGAACTGTATCTCTTGATACATTCCCTTGTTCAATGCACAATGCTTTTAGCAGTTTAAGTAATTGGATTTAGCTATATGAACTATCCTTCTTTTAATAAAGATGTTGGCAGAAACATCCTATTGTCTTTTTAATCCATTTTGCAATTCCCTACTGAATGGCACACTCATTATGAATGGTAGATTTCTGTGAAAACCAGATAATTTATTCCCCTGTGTCAAGTAAGTTTATATTCAGACATGCAAGACCTTGTAGAGTACAAGAATATCTTTTTTACATTTTTCTTGAACACGTGAACACACAAGATAGCCTATGTGTATGTTTTAACTGGAGGAAAACTTAAGTAGTTTATCTGGGAATTAACAGCTCTTAGAGCAGAGGTCACTCATTCTTCCTTCCTCTAGTGAAGAGTGAGTTACTCAGACTTGTTTTCTACCCATTGCTGATATCAAAGAAGTGATCATTTGGACGATAATTGAACATGCTGTGCTGGAGTTTTAAAATATATAAAGCAAGAGGTAAACTAAAAAAACATTAGGGAAGAAAAGGTCTTGTGAGGGTGAAAAAGTGACTTGCAAGTCCTACAGTGACTATTCACCAGTGAAATGTACGAAGAAATAGTTTAAGAAATGAAGTCTCAGGTTTTACTGCATTTTGTCCAAACACTCTTAGGGACCACTTACCCCAACAGTCACAGTTTCATATTTATTTTTTATAGTTAAGTAAATTATTTTGACAACTCTTTACACTACTTTCTCAGTCTGTGTGGGTTGTGAAGAATGGCTGGATGAGATTTATTCTGACTCCTGTGTTAAACCTGTGTGTAAATTTATTAAAAATATTAATCTGATTACACAATGGAACTAAACCAAAACCAAAAATAAACAAACCCTATTTTCTCTTCTGGTGGACAGAAGTGAGAGAGGAGCAAAAATTGTCACTTCTGGGTTAAAAAAAAAAAACAAACAAACCAAAAAACAGGACTCTGTCAAGAATCAAGACTATATATCTACTGCTCAGCAAAAAACAGTGACAGGCTAAGTCATTCTCACTTTAATTTTGCATTGGTACTGGTATGCAAGACGAGCTTCTTCAGCCTCTCTCTATGTTTGTTTTTCCTGCATAAAATTTCAAGAAGATTACTTTAATATCAACCTACAATAGCATTGTCATGACATTATTTTTGCAGATTGCTGCATTTAGATAATGCTCTCATCTAGAAGATTGTTATCTGTTTTAGTGAGCTCACTCCTTAAATTCTTACTTATGAGTAATCTTTATTTTCCTTTCCAAAGAATCCGCCCTCATGAGTAAGAACTATGATAGGTGAAGATGTAATTCAGTTCTTGTGGGAGTCAGTGAAAAATTCTGGGGTATTAGGAAAAACTTCACAGAGAGGGTGATCAGGTATTGGAACAGACTTCCCATGGAAATGTAGCATCACTGTCCTTGGAAGTGTTCAAAAATCGTGTAGATGAGGCCCTCAGTTTAGTGATGGTCTTGGCTGTCCTGGGAAAATGGTTGGATGTGATGCTCTTGGAGGTCTTTGCCAACCTAGTTGATTCTATGATTCTATTTCCAACCTAGTTGATTCTATGATTCTATGGTTCTATGATTCTATATCAACTTTCAAGGAAGCTGAATCAGGCTTTTATTATTATGATAAGCATACATGGTCTTTATTGATTTTGCAAAGATAGCTTCTTAACAAGTTGTCTGCCCATATCCTGAATTTATGTTACGCTCATCTGGTTTCTAACATATCTAGTTCAGTATCAAAATCTACCATAAGGGACAAAAGATATATATGGCCTTTAAATATAATGAAAATTCTGCATCATGTCTTTCTCAATGATATATGTTACATAGCTCGAGCCCTAACAGAGATATAGAATTCAAAAGATTTAGTGGGTACAGTTGGTAGAAACAAAAATTTAATAACTAAAGAGTCTGATGTGCAACAGGAAATACTACAAAACACATTTTTTTCGTCATATTGAAAACATTCTTTAATCTCAACCTTGTAGTAAAGATACTTATAGCTAGAAGTCAGATGTCAGATTTCTAATTCACTGAAGTACATCTGGAGATGGGAGGCA
The DNA here is from genome assembly GCF_034315485.1 of Pezoporus occidentalis. NCBI lineage: Eukaryota > Metazoa > Chordata > Aves > Psittaciformes > Psittacidae > Pezoporus > Pezoporus occidentalis. The sequence continues at coordinate 16,282,469 of NW_026914940.1, read as the reverse complement.
AGCAAAAATGCCTATCAGTGTGCTGGTTTTGGCTGGGATAATTTTCTTCATGGCAGCTAGTGTCTGGCTATGATTTGGCTTTGGGTGGGAAACAGTGTTGATAGTTGTAGCTGTTTAAGCCCAGAGGGTAACTTGGAGCCAGGCAGCCACTCACTCACTCCCCCCTCCGATACCTAGACTGACCCAATCAGCAGTCTAGCCCTTCCGGGTAACCCCCCCAGTTTATATACTGGGCATGAAGTGCTGTGGTATGGAATACCCCTTTGGCTAGTCTGGATCAGGTGTTCTGTCTCTGCTTCCTCCTGTCTTCACCTCCTCCCTGGCAGAGCATGAGATTCAGAAAGTCCTTGGTCAGAGTAAACATTACTTAGCAACAACTAAAGACATTGGTGCTATCAGTGCTGTTCCCAGGCTGAAAGTCAAAACCACAGCACTGCACCATCTACTAAGAAGGAGAAAAATGACTGCTGCTGCTGAACCGAGGACAGTATCCACCCATTATTTCATACCATTCACGTCATGTTCAGATCCTACAATTTTCAATATATCATCACTCTCATATATATATATATATATATATACACATATATATACATACACACACACACAAAGAGAGAGATCATTCCATAGTGCATGGACCAATTCCTATAAAGCTGCTGAGTTCATCTGGTCCATGATGTCAGGCTCCATCTCTTGTAACAGTCATTCAGAGCAGGAGAGATTGTGTGCAGTGTTGGATTGTTACCTGCTGATGACACCACAGAACTTGTCTGGTTTCATCAAGGTTCATTCTTTGTTGGGTTGATGGTCAGAGGGAAGTCAGGGCCAGTCACTGGTGACCTGAAGACATTGGTGGGCTATAACAGTGCTACACAGCAGGCAACAGCATACAATTGAGTTCACTGGCTGTTTTCCCCTAAAATCAAATCCCCTTGAGGTACACATTGGACTTCCCCATCTTCCCGCATTACCCACCAAGTATATCCAGGTCCCTGAGCAAAAGCAATCCCACGAGTGGGTTTGTCTTTACCTGAAGCAGGAATAGCTCAGACTGTCTTCCCCAGCAAATTCTTCATGTGCACCACAGGAACTTTGTCCTCCCCTACAATATGTAAAAGTTCTGACTGGGCTGGGCCAGCCCTGTTGGCAGATCCTCTGGTGTTGACCAACCAGGTGGCCTTTGGTAAGTGTGTATTCCAATGTTTGAAAGTCCCACCACCCATTGCTCTCAGTGTAGTTTTTCACAGCCCATTGTACCCTTCACTTTTCCCAGAGGCTGGTGCATGGTAGCGGATGTGATATACCCACTCAATGCCATACTCTTTGGCCCAAGTGTCTATAAGGCTGTTCCGGAAATGAGTCCCATTGTCTGACTCAATTCTCTCTGGGGTGCCGTGTCGCCACAGAATCTTTTTCTCAAGGCCCACGATAGTGCTGCAGACAGTGGCATGGGGCACAGCGTATGTTTCCAGCCACCCGGTGGTTGCTTCCACCATGGTAAGCACATGGCGCTTGCCTTGGTGGGTTGCTGGGAGTGTGACATAAGCAATCTGCCAGGCCTCCCCATATTTGTACTTCAGCCATTGTCCTCTGTACCAAAGAGGCTTTAACTGTATAGCTTGCTTAATTGCAGCACATGTTTCACAGTCGTGAATAACCTGGGCAATAGTGTCCATTGTTAAGTCCAAACCTCGATCACGGGCCCATCTGTATGTTGCATCTCTGCCCTGATGGCCTGAAGTGTCATGGGCCCACCAGGCCAAAAATAATTCACCCTTACGTTGCCAATCTAAGTCCATCTAAGCTACTTCAATCTTAGCAGCTTTATCCACTTGGTTGTTCTGGTGTTCCTCAGTGGACTGACTCTTGGGTACATGAGCATCTACATGACGTACCTGCACCACCAGGTTCTGCACCTGGGCAGTGATATCTTGCTACAGTTCAGCAGCCCAGATGGGTTTACCTCTGAGTTGCCAGTTGCTCTGCTTCCATTGCTGCAACCACCCCCACAGGGCATTTGCCACCATCAATGAGTCAGTATAGAGGTAAAGTACTGGCCACTTTTCTCGTTCAGCAATGTCCAAGGCCAGCTGGATGGCTTTCACCTCGGCAAAACTGACTCAATTCACCCTCTCCTTCAGCACTTTCTGCAACTTGTCATCGGGGATTCCATACAGCTGCCTTCCATCTCTGATGCTTCCAAAGCACTGGAGGGTCCCAGTGGGCTAGATACTTGCCCAAAAGATCCCACACACCTTGCCACTCATGACTGTCCAGCCTTGGGGAAAATCTCTTTGCGGTCTTCCTATACCATTGTTTAACCCTAGACAAGACCCAGTCTGAACTCTGCTTAGCTTCCATGATCAGGCAAGATAGGGCATTCTCAGGGTGATCACACCACAGGCAAAACATAGAGAGCATATGCTCTCTATGCTCCCATCAAGAGGAGCAGTGTGCTTCCAAGGGCATTGACAAAATATTGAGGATTTTTAACTCTTCCAGAATCTACTCCCACGGTAAATAGCCTGGTGGGGGAGCAGAGGGAATATTTTCTCCATAGGTTGACCGCCCGAGGAAAGAAAAAACAAAGATGTGTAACTGCTAAAAAATTCCATTATATGCTTCCCAAAATGCAGAGGTGATGACCCCGCTGAGAATGCAAGCCAGACTAGTTTCATGATCAGTGATTCTATTGTATTACAAGCCATTACGATAAAGTACAATGAAACAAGAACCTTAGCCCAAGGCCCCTAGCCCGTAAACACTAACATAGCAAATGCCAGCTGTAAGTAAGGTATGATATGCTGAAACTCTGAGATCAAGAGTAATAACTTTGAGAGCCAATAAATCAGCATTGTGACAAGTGACTATTAATCTGAAACAATGGATGCTTATCACAAAAAATGATTAGACACACTCTGGTTAGATCTGTCGTTATCTCAACCCTTTGAGCCCCATGTTGGGCGCCACAAAGAACAGTTGCGGTTTAAGCCCAGCCAGTAACAGAACAATGCAGCCGCTCCCTCACTGCACCCTCCAATACCCAGCCCAATCAGCAATCTAGCCCTTCCGGGTAACTCCTCCCAGTTTGTATACTGGGCATGGTGTGCTGTGGTATGAAATACCCCTTTGGCTAGTCTGGGTCAGGTGTCCTGTCTCTGCTTCCTCCTGTCTTCACCTCCTCCCTGGCAGAGCATGAAACTTAGAAAGTCCTTGGTCAGAGTAAACATTACTTAGCAGCAACTAAAAACATTGGTGCTATCAGTGCTGCTCCCAGGCTGAAAGTCAAAACCACAGCACTGCACCATCTACTAGGAAGGAGAAAAATGACTGCTACTCCTGAACCCAGGATAACAGGTCATGCCAAATGACCCCAACTGACCGACCCAAGGGATATCACATACCATATGACATCATGCTCGCCAATAGAAGGTGAGGAAAGAAGGAAGGGGAAGGACATTCGGAGCTTTGGCAGTTGTCTTCCCAAGTAACTGCTGCTTGTCATGGAGCCCTGCTTTCCTGGACATGACTGAGCACCTGCCTACCAATGAGAAGTAGTGAATGAATTAATTCGCTTGGACACACAGCTTTTTCTATGCATATTAAACCATTTCGTTTTCTATACATATTAAACTGTTTTACTATACATATTAAACTGTTTTCTCAACCCCTATGTTTTTGGACTTTTCTTCCATTTGTCTCTCCCATCCTTCTGGGGAAGGGTGAGTGAGCAGCTGTGTGTGGTGCAGCTGCCTACCAGGTTTAACCCATGACACTTAGGAAAAAAAAGTACAACTAAAAGTGTTAACAAATGTCAGTGTATGTGTATTTTTATATTAACTGACAAGGCTTCTAGTGATGATGCTTGATTTTAACCACAGATCCACAACTTGAATTGGTAATGAAAAAATGAATAAACAATCATCTTACCCTTGTAATTCCCTCCACCTCAGTAAATTTTCCTTAGTATGCCAGCTGAATAGTACAGGATAAAATAACATTTCAAGATAGCATTTAAAAATAATTATTCTTAGACCATATGCTGTAATGCTGGCTTGTATCATTGAGGATGAGAAGTTTTGCTGAAATACAGAAGTTGACTGGAATGCAGCTATGTCCTAAATCTGTGGCTTGAATTGCCTTTGGAAGTTATATATATACTGCCTGTTCCAAATGGAATTAATGATGGGCAAGACATCCCACTGCAGTTTTTTATCCTGAGATGAGTTCATTTCTACAGCTAAAATAAATGTGCTTTTCATTATGAAATATATTTGACTGTTGATTGAATATGAATACAGTGCACTCCATCAGTGTTTTCTTCCTACAGTGTGTCCTAGAGTATAGATTTTCCTTTCCAAGTGGGGAAACAGTTCTAAATTGATACCTTTGACAGCTGAATACATTTTTCATTCCCAGGATGTTGCAGAATGGCCCTAAGAGCAAGGCCATGGAGCCTTAGAGGCCTGTGCGAGCAAGGCAAGGGGCAAGCCCCACAGGTAACCGGATACCTGATGTGGGAGGAGAATGTGGAGGAAGCTGTGTGGGTCTAACCAATACTGTTGTGCCTAGGAGGAGTGGCTGAATACCACTCCTATATAAGTGAACTGCGTCACAAATAAAGTGGAAGTTTGCTTATCACCCATATTGGGTTGGCCTGTCTGCTTCTCCTCGCCACTTACACCAGGATATCATCAGGTACAGGCTGCAAATGATGTGAAACATTTATTATGTCATTGAATATCTCAGGCAAAACAGTACTTCCATTAGTTCTATCCTCATGTTTCCAAAGTGTTTATATTAAATCTCTTAATCCATCCTTGCCAATTCTGCCATGCAAATAATTTAATTGGTAGCTCTAGACTGCCCTGCACAACTTTTAGTATGAAGTTTGGCTTCCATATAAAGAGATATATTATTCTCATCAAGAACATAATTTGTGAGCAAGGAAAGTTTGATTGTGTTTTGGAACAAAAGATAAATGTTAATTCTAACCATTTATTTCCTTGATGTACAATATAAGTCTCAGCATACTTTATGATATATCTTTTAAAATGCTTGTTCCCTTCTAAAGATACGTTTTGCTGCTATTTCTTCTATACATAAATATGAAGTTTCAATTTATAGGTAAGAGGTTTGGGTTTTAGCCCAGTGCTGCTAGCTATATAATTGTGCCCATTGACTCTTGTTCTGTCACTGGACACCACTGAAAAACATCAGGCTCTGTCTTCTTTATACCCTCTCTTCAGGTATTTATACATTAATACAAGATGGAACTATTCAAGGTCAGGCTAGATGGGGCTCTGAGCAATCTGATCTAGCTGAAGATGTCCCTGCTTGTTGCAGGGGCATTGGACTTGATGACCTTTAAAGGTCCCATCTAACCCAAACTATTCTATGATTCTAAGATCCTCTCTGATCCTTCTTTTCTCCAGCTGAACAGTCACAGCTCTCAGCCTTTTGTCACATGAGAGATGCTCCAGTCCCTTAAATCATCTTAGTGGCCATTTGCTGGACTCTGTCCTGCATGTCAATGGCTCTGTTGTGCTCAGAACTGGACAGAGTACTCCAACTGTGCCTTCACCAGTGCTGAGGAAAACAGGAAAGATCACCTCCCCCAACATGCTTCGTTGCAACTCCAGTCATGAAAGCCATCCCAGCAAGATCATAGCCCTGCAACTGCACACAGATCTGTAACTCATGTTTATACCCCTGCTGCCTGCTTTAGTGTACTGGCACTTTAGAGAGGCACCCCAGGATGCTGACTTCCTGGAGGAGCTTTGGGAACTTCTCCATAATGGCACCTTGTAGGCACTTCCTTGCTTTCATGCAAGTAAGTACTGGAGGTGCTTCACTCCATTTTGCTGATTTTGTGTTTCTTTCTATCACATCACCCCTTTGCTCAGCAATCCTTCCTGCTACTCCTTCAAAGGACTGCTTATTACTCTCTCCTTCTTCCATCATTCTTAGTGCAAAGCTTTCCTTATCATGTCATTCATCTTGCTGGTGAAAATAACTTTGCCCTGCTTTTTGAGGTGAATCTCCTCTCTCCCAAGCAGACACTGATTTGCAAACAGTGCCAACACCAGTTCTGCAGACAATTACTGACTTGTCTTAATAATGCCCTTCTCTTTACCTTTCCTTTCACTGTCAGGATTAAGGAAAAGACCATCTGGTCCCCCATTAGCCCAAGAACACTATAGCCACTTTTGATACTGTCCAGGTGTCTCCTGGTAGTACCATTTATGCCCACATGAATTAACAGCAGAGGGTAGTTGTGAAAGGGCCAAATAAGCATTGGCAGTTGCTTTACAAGATCTTGGATTTTGGCCCAAGAAGACAGCAAACCACTCTAAATCATTGGTTTGGTTGACGGATGGATGGCCTCTGTCTACTGCAGTAGAATGTCATGCATTACAATGACTTGCCATTTCTTTCCAGTAGCCTTTGCATGTCTTAGGGTTTGGCGGTCCTGTTTCCTTGCTTGTAGGCATATCTATGTCCCCTTCAATTTTGAGGGCCATGCACCTGTTTTGCAGTTTTAACCCATAGGGTGGGGCTGGAGCCTTTCTATTGGTGCCAGAAGTCATTAGCTTCCTTCTTTCCCCTTCTTCAGAGTTTTTGCTTATTGGATAATGAGAGTAGACACTGCCTGCTTCTTCTTCACTGGCTACTTATGTATACACAGCTTTCCTCACATTCAACAAGAGTTAGAACAATTGGGTAGTCAATTTGCAAGGAAAAGAGATCCTCAACCCTGCCTCATTTTAACTCTCGTATAATATAGGGATCAACCTGTGCTAAACTTCTACCTAAATGTCTTCTGTATCTTCTTCAATATGTTTCATATTCTGTTGTGTGTGTACCAGAAGGGAGGAAGACAGAGGAGACCAGCAAGCATTTTCATAAAACCAAGACTATCTCAGAGGTTAAATAAGTAGTAAGTATGACCAATTATTTATAGCTACTCAATGGATGATATAGTAGCTGCTCATTATTTTAAATCAGTAGGATGCCTCCCTTTTCCCTGTACAAATTAGTATATTATAGTCTTTTCTCAGCATTTTACATCATTTCAGATTAGTGAGAGCAGAAAGCAGTTTCATTTATTGCTCTATACCACTTGACAGAATTCACAAATTATTTTAAAAAATTAAACTTGGCTCAGTGTCTAGCTTGAGAAATATTAGTTTCTCAAATGTCTTTGCCTCCATTTTGAAAGATGAATTTATATAAGAGTGCAATTTTAAAAATTCATATACCTTTTCACAGCCTCAACTTATATCATTGTGAAAAACAAGGTGTTCTAACGTGTATTTTCACATCCTTCCTTGTCTCTTGCCCAGTAAAATTCTAAATTATCACAACCTTTCAAAACATCTAACAGAGAGGAAGGAGCTCTGATACAAAGCGTGGTAGCTCAGGGCACTGCATTCTTGTGTGTTATTTCAAGGTCAAAATGTATGGCCATCTGTATCCCACAAGACTGACTCACATTTTTTGTGAACAGGCTAAGAATAAACTTTGTGCATTTCATTAATCTGGAGCATTGTGGTTTTGGTGCTGAAGTGATTTATCAAACCATTGGATTGAAAAAGAGAATACATTAAAAGTTAGGCTTAAATAATCTTTCTAGTGAAGAAAGAGTACTTGGTGCAGGCAGGAATAGAAAGGCAGCAGAGCATTATGGAAGAGGTCAGCAATAACTTCAGCCTTTTACAAGATAAAGTTTCTGTCAAAGGACTGCAAATAAATGCAGGCAGCATCAGTGTTTGTTATTGTTGACATATCTTGAGGCACAGCTGTCGTGGTTTAAACCCAGTCAGGTAACTTGTTCACTCACTCCCAGTGAGTGGTGCCAAGCTGACAACAATCGAGGGCCGTGCCTGTGCCCCCCCCCCCCACCGGGGCTCTCCCCTTCCCCGCTCCCAGAGGAACGGGGAGGAGGATCGAAAGAGTGCAACTCCTACGGGTCGAGACAAGAACAGTCCAGCAACCAATGTACAACACAAATCACCACCGCTACCACCACCGACAACAATGATAAGGGAAAATAACAAGGGAAGAGAATACGATACCACCGGCCAAGAAAACAAGTCCCACCCGGAATCCCGTGTCCTTCCGGGTAACTCCCAGTTACCCCCAACCCCGGCCATGACGTGCTGTGGTATGGAATACCTCCCTGGCTAGCCCGGGTCAGGCGCCCCATCTCTGCTTCCTCACAGCTTCCCCTCCTCCCTGGCAGAGCATGAGCCTCACAAAGTCCTTGGTCAGGGTAAACATCACTTAGCAACAACTGAAAACATCGGCTTCACCAACACTGTTCTCAGGCTGGAAGTCAAAACAGAGCACTGCACCAGCTACCACAAAGGAAAAAAAAACATGACTGGCTACTGCTGAACCCAGGACAACAGCATAAAACTGTACACAAACAGCTCTGAATTAAAAGAAAATTCAAGGCCAAATTTGCATGCAAATGGCATAACCTGGTCTCATTTAATGACTGTAAATGATTGGGCAGTAAATGGGATTCTGTCAGTACTAGAAAACAGCGTCAAGACATCACCTTGGGCTGCTGGGGCAGTGCTCAGCATTTGGTGGGGTTTGTCTGGATGAGAGCTGGTGCCAGCTTTCTCTAACAGCAACCTGACGACCACAGGACTATTGTCTTTCCTGAGCCAAACCTCTGTGATGGCCAAGGCCAGATAAAGTTGGCAGTCACTACAAGGCAGGTGGTCATAAATTATATCCACATCAGAAGAGGGGCTGGGAGCCAGTCAGAAGGAAGGGGGCCAAGGTGGCATAAGGTACTGACAGAAACCCATGACTGAAGATGAACCATGAATTTTGTATTCTTCCTGGCAAGAACCTCTGGGTACTGCCAGGTCCAGCTATTTGCTGTGTTCATTTTTGCCTACAAGGCAATTTCAGAGTAACAAAATGTTCAGTCCAAAAAATTCTGCATCTCTACCTGTTGCAGTTACAACAAGCTTGGATCCTCCAACAAAATTCTGGAGCTCTAACCTCTTTCTACCTTTCCCAAAATGTTTACTTATCAGCATCTTCTACTTTGTGACTTCTGGATGGGATATGGAAAATTTCAGTTTGGGATTTTGGTTTAAATCATACCATAGTTGCCAGAGGTCAGATTTTTAAAATCATATGTGTGTTCTCCCAAGGAAAAAAACTTTTCATTTTCGTACGTTTGGTAGCAAGTACATAAATCACTGGGGCTGATGCATATAAAATGGAAGGCAGAATAGAATATGTTTTCATCACAGATCTGATGAGGTTTTTTTTATATAAGAATATTTTCAATGTCAGAGCAAAGGAGTACTGTTTATATTTTCATTTGGAGCATCATAACAACCTGGAGGAGGGTGTGCATATCAAAGATCTTTCGACTTGCTGATTTACAAGACATCCAATTAAACACTTTCCTGGGTTCAGCAGTAGCAGTCATTTTTCTCCTCCTTGGTAGCTGGTGCAGTGCAGTGTTTTGACTTTCGGCTCGGAAACAGAGCTGATAACAATGATGTTTTGGTTTGGCCAAGGACTTTGTGAGCCTCATGCTCTGCCAGGGAGGAGGGGAAGCCAGGAGGACGCAGACAGGGCACCTGACCCAAACTGACCAAAGAGGTATTCCATACCACAGCACATCATGCCCAGGATGTAACTGGGAGTGAGCCGGAAGGGCTGGGAGACTTGCAGGGTTGGAGAAGGTATCAGTGGGTGCTTGGTCTGGTGGGGTGGGGAGAGTTATCAGTCGGGTGGTTCTGAGGTGTTGTATTCTGTTCCCTTGTTTTTTCCTTTATCATTATTATTATTGCTGGTAGCAGCAGTGATTTGTGTTATGCCTTAGTTACTAAACTGTTCTTATCTCAACCCAGGGGAGTTGCATTCTTTTCGATTCTCCTCTCCGTCCCTCCAGGAGTAGGGGGAGCAAAAGAAGGGGGGGGGGGGGAGTGAGTGAAGGAGCTCTGCTTGATTTTAAACCTCAACAACACTACATTCTTGATCCAGTTGCCTAATTGAAAAAATTTATTGTTCTTGGAGATGTCAGCTTTACAATGATGTGACTTTCCGATAACTTGACCGCCCCATGCAAATGTCTCTTATATTTAGGGCAATTCAAACAGCATAGAAATCTACCTGTGATAGATCTTGGTGAAGTTTGATCTATTGCAGTTTTAGAATTTACTCTTCCCTTTTGACTTCAGGTAGTTGGACGAGACATGACACACTTTGTAGCTGTTTGACAATTTCACCTTTGTGATTTAGCTCCTTTCCAACCTAACTGGAGATCTGCTGGCTTTTCAGCACCATCTAAAAGTCAGAGGTTCTGTTCTGCTGAAGCAGTAAATAACAATATCTTCATTACCTTTCCTCTTCCCATTCCTAACAATGTCCCCCAAACCTAGCCACCTTATTCCCCCTAGCCATTGGTGGCATGGATGGGATGGATGTGGTCTGCCAAAGAGGTAACAAAAATAGAGAAGGAAAAGAGGAAGAGAGTACATCCTAATTTCTACTTCTAATATCCATGGGGAAGGCAAGTAGAAAGAATGAGAGGTTTTATGTTTCCCTATATAACCTAATTTTTTATTCTCCAATTATTTATTTCTTTCTTGTCTGGCCCATTCAGAATTGTGGTCTGGAAAGAGGATGTTTCTATTTTAGCCAGTTCAAATCACCAGTAAACTGCAGGCACAGATCGTATTTGGTGCTACCAGGCACTGAGCCTAGCTTGTGATTATCAAGGAACATAAGCATACATATGGTACTACTCCTGTAAATAAGCATAGTTCAAGATCCTAAACTTGTGATTATACAGAAATGCATGAATCAACATATTTTTTCATATTATTTGTAGGAAAAATGTGAACTGGATTTGTAGCAAAGCATATAGCACTACAATTTAGAGTTGCATTTTAATTACTTTAAAGATTAGGAAAAAAAATAAGATTTTTTTTCAGAATATGAGAAGTATAATGGTAATGATAATGAGATATTTATTGTTGGTTTGGGATTTTGTATCACCATATGTATATGCGCAGTGCAAGGACAAACAATTAAGGAAACCACAGTATTTCCATAAAAAACCAATACATTCAGTAATAGTTCTTTCTGAATTAAAGTGCTTTCTCTTAATGTTTAAAAGTTCTTAAATTATTTCATGTAATGCAATTTTTCTTTTTCTGTCAATTATTTTTCCTTTTTTTTTTTTTTTAAATTGAGTGCTCCAGAAAGGAACTCAAACATTGATTAGTTGCTCTGGAGGCTGAAATCCTGTAATTATCGCCACAGAAGTGAAAGAGTTTCTGTGCATTTCCTGCTTGCAGGAGGCAGCATTGTAACAGCAGGACAAGGTGTATGGCCAAAAAGATAAATCACTGGCAAAGCTGGATACCTAGCTAGAGGCATGGTAACTAAAAGAGCAAGTTAAATATCAGCAGTTCATTAGCAAGTGGAGTTTGGCTATGCTTGATAAATACCATAAGCTTTGCTTTCTGAGTCATATATTTTGCTAAACAAGAAAAAGAAAATTAACAAAAAATTATGCAAGTGGTTTTAGCAGCTCCTTGGTTTGAATGCACTGTATTGCTCTATATTAATTTTTTCTGTATATAGACAATATTAAACTGATTAGCATGATTTTGCCACTAACAGGCTTTGTCAATATATAAATTTATTATTCTGCACTTTAATGTTAATTTTCTATTAACATTATGGCTTCTTAACAATAACATATATGGCTTCTTTCATGCTTCTGTTGCTTTGAATATAAGCCCTGAGATTTTAAAATCTATCACAAAATATCTTTTTTGTGTTTTAATAGTGCTTTATATAATGTAGGTAATGTTGTTTTAATTCCACTTTACCTTACCTTGGGCTGCAGACATTATTTAACACTTAGGCTGAATGTACGCAGAATCATATCTTGATACATCTTCCAGAACAAGCAAGTTGTATGCCAAGCTGAGGCCAGATAATTAAAAAAAATTTCAAATTTGTAACTACATGGACATGTATATCACATTTAATAAGTATCTGTAGCATACCACACTTCAAAACAAACACAAATAAACCAAAACTTTTATGTCTGCTAGTTTTAGCTGTACACAGGCTGTATACATTGTCTGCAGTGCTCACCATGACAGTGTGGTGAACATGGGGATAATGCCACCCTGGTTGGTGCAAGAAAATGTAAAAATCATGGATGATTGTCTTATCTTTTCTCACACTGGTAACAGTTACCACTGCTTCCTAAAAATACTTTCAATTCTCTGAAATTAATTTCTTTCTTGTTCATAAAATGTTCTTATGGCCATCATTGAAACAGCACGATTGTTTCATGTAGGGTCTTCTGTGTTCTCAGAGCTGCATGACTTACCAGCCATGTGTAATGTTCAAAAAGCCCATAAAAATTATCTTTAAAGAGCAAAAACATTTTAGGGTTTACATAATGAGGTAGCCAGTTGTCCTTTTCATGCCGAATATTACATTGGATAATTTGTTTAGTTTTTTTTACAGTTTAGGTACAGTTTTTTTTTTTAAATTTATCCAGAGCACAGAACACTTTTCCCTTGAAAGACTTGCTATGTTGACTAAATTGCATGACCTTTCTGGTGGCTAATTTACCATGGTAATTAAGATCTAATTTACCATTCAGATAAATTGCATTGCCTTTAATTCAGATAAATTAAACCCAAAAACTTAGGGATGTTTCTTAAACTACTGCTAGAGTAAAATGTTTGGAACACATACATCATCTTTCAATCTCAGAAGAAAATGATTTGCTGAACATAGAGATGTTGAGCTCATTCAAGCAAGAAAGTCAAGTAAGGTTCACCAGAAGGATGAACAGCACTTTCCGCAGATGTCAAATTTGTGATTTAAGAATTAACACTCTCAGATTTCCTGGAGCATTTTCAGACAGTGCATCAAATTCCTAGTAGATTGTCAGGAGAATGCAGGCTAGCAGTAGACATATCGTTCAATATGCATTCAGCCATGGAGTGCCTGCCCTCAGATCTGCTATGCTTTTTGGAACTACTGGTTGCCTTTAAGGGAAAATGTTGATAAATATAGTGCCTGGCTCTAGAAATGCTCTGCTTAAGCTTCATAGGAGAGTTTTCAACATGTCTGCTTTGGTTTCCAAGTCAATACTTACACAGATCCTAAAATTATTGATAGGATCCTGCACTTATGGGTAGTCCTTTATAATATCATTTTGATGATTCAGCAAAGTCATCTAATTTTGCACAAGTTTGCAGATACCAGTCTTCATAAAAGGCTATGCAGAAACTAAAAAATAAATAATAGTGAAAAAAGATAGTTGGGAATACAATGAGAATGTAGGCCCATTAATAAATAAGGTCAATGAGAATTATGGAGTTATTGATTTACTTAGTAAAATAGTTTCCAAGATAAACAAAGTGAAGAAAAGGATTAAAAAAAAAGAAAAAATCTAAGCACAGGAGAGTAATGAAAAAATAAATACAAAGATGAGAAGATGACTCTGGTATTTACTGACCAGACCTGTGTGTTAGTCAACACAAGCAGAATTATTGCACTCATAAAATTGAAGAAATAGTATTATCAATAGTAGCAGTAATAGTAACATATCCTTGTATATTCGAAGTCATAAAAAAGTGACTTTTTGAAATTGTGGGATAAAGGAAATAATGTTAAGTTATATGCATATAGATTAAAGTATTTCACAGAAAGTTTCTGGAAAATTTTCATCCCCAGCAAGACCCCCACATTCAAATCAAAGTTACTTGTGAAAGTTACCTGGGAATTGCTTTTAAGACAAATTGTTATCACTGTTTTTGTTAATGAGGAAGAGTTAAAATTAACCTCCTTGAGAACATGAGACGGGAACAAAGCCAATTTGTTTTAACATAAAGAATTAAACTAAATGGTAGCAATTAAGGATCATAGTGCATCTTTGCTTCTGTAGTTTACCTGAGTAAGAAAAGGTGAATCATTATATAAAGCTTGTACAATGTATTTTGGTAAGACCTATGAAGAATTTTAGAATTAGAATATTTAGCTTGTGTATTTTATATATACCTTACATGTATATATATATTTGTATGTATATTATTTCAGATATATGTGTGTATATATATATATATATCTATAAAAATTGTGGGGAGTTTCCAAGGTGTCTTTTTCTATGAAAACTGTGAAAGCACCACAAAGGATGTGAAGGAAGTTTCTAACCACACTGAGGAAATTAGGAGACTCTTACTGATTTCAAACCTTAAATTTAAAATGAAACTAGGAACTTCAATTCACAGACTAGCTAAATTATTCAATTATGTGTGTCTTTAGTAAGAGATATCCAGATCAGCATCATTTAGAGAAACTAGACATACACTGGTAATTAAATTTAGTTTTGCTCCAAGGTAGTTTTTGAATGTATGAACAGGTCCATTTGTGTTATATTAAGTAATACAGAATGCAGAAAGTTCTTTTAACCAAAACAAGGGGCTTCCCAACTTGCCTTGAAGACTGGTTAGGTATGAAAAAAAAACCCTAGTTTTCAGTAATTATAGTTTTCCTATCCAAGTGGCTACCTCATCTAATTTCTTCTAAATAATTTAACTGGATATTCTATCAAACAACATATCTTGATACTACATGCAAGATTCATTTTACTGTACAAATGTAGTTGTAAATAGATTATGCTTGCTATTTTTTGAGCTGTGATACAGCCATTTTTAGTATTTTTATTTAAGATTTCTTCTCTGTTTTTCTCTTCTACTATTTTTTTTTCTTAAACTTCTTTTTGTGGTAATATTCCTGAGAGTTTGGAATTTCTGTGAACTTCTGAATGTGTTTAGGCAAAATTTTATTATTAAAATTCAATTAGTCTTGTAAAAAATTCCTAATTGCTTCATATTTGTTCACACTATGAGGATAACATCACAATAGATCATCTGTTAATCAAATTATTCAAATTCTGAGAAAAAAGTATACTAACTGTAGTTTACAGAAATATTTTGAAATCCATACACAAAAGAAATTTTGATGACATTGCTACTAAGAACTTCAAGTACATTCTGTTGCTCCATCCATTAAACTCTTTCAAATTCCAAAATAATGATTCTTAAAGTCATTTCTGAACCAGTACCTAATGTTGTGTGGTTTAAACAGGTTCAGCTGGTAAGAGTGTCTCAAATACAGTCAACAGATCTATGCACTGAAAATGTGTTTTCTATTAATTCTGTCAAAATGGGGCTTATAAAGGTATTAGTGTATTTGCACAGAGACATAGCTTTCAGTTATAACTTTGCCTGAAAGCACTCAACAAAATCTAACAAAACTTTTCCAGTTGTGAAGCATCTCTATACAAACTAGCAACCTTCTGTCCCTGGACACATATTGTTCTTTCCATCAACATTTCATATGGAAGAACTATGTGGCCTATGGTCCAGCCAGTTCCATTCTGTATGTATGAACTATTATATAGAAGATATGGGCTTGAATCTCCACAGACAAGCATGAATAAATGCTTTTATTTTTGAGCTGAGTTGGAGATGGATGGTGCTGGTGTAGCAACAACCTATTCCTCTAAAGTCTGAAAGGAATTCTAGCGTTTATTATTTAAAGAAAGAATAAAATCATGATCTTCAGGAGGAATTTTGAGGCTGAGGATTCCAAGGCAGAGGCAGATGTGTCCTGGCAGAACACATGAGAGCCTGAGCTTGGAGAGGGAAAAGGCAATAGCATTTCTGCCACAGAGATTTTTATTCTTTTTTTTCTTTTTCTTGCCAGGACGGTCAAAATGTAGAAGTCAGGCATTCCAACACTTATTATTTTTGCACTGCTATTTATACACCATTGGTCATTTCAAACCTAACAATGACTTCTATTCTTAACAGAAATTAAGATTTCCTCAAATATATTACATGAGATGCCACAAGTCAGAGCTCTCAGTTAAGTTTGTGATGCTTTGTAAATTCAGAAAGGCAAATTAGGATGTGTAGGATTGCATTATGAATGGAAGGTTTTGCTTTAGTGGTTTTGTAGGCAGATTGTTTTTAAAATGTAAATTAGTAATCCAAAGTGAAACTATTATGATATACCTAGCACCTTTCTCTCAAATTGCAGACCTTACTTCCCGGTGTTACTGGCAAACTCAGTGCATTAAAATGTGTGAAATTTTATATTTTTCATATTTATTTATAACTACAGGCAGAAGGAAAGTAATGAAGTTTAAAATTATTCTGCTCTTATTTGAAAAACTCACCTAAAGGAGGAACTGCAACCCCAGTGTTGTTTTCTTTTTTAATTTGATTATTCTATTTTATTTTTTTTTTTTTATTTTTAGTCAGCTCTAAGTGAGTGACTGTTGAAAGTTGGATTTATCATTTAAAGAAGTCATTGGGTAGGATGTGAAGCTATTTTATCAATTCCTTAAGACCATTGTCAAGCAGATGCTAATTTGAGAATTTTCTCTCTATCCAAGTTTTTATTCTAAAATTCATTTTCAAGGGGCAGACACACTGTTGACAACAATGTTCCTTATAGGCATAACTGGCATAGAAACCCTTTTAATTTTGGTTGTCTAAAATTTATTATAAAAAGCTTGCTTTCATTTATATGAGGTAAGAAACAGGCCAGTGACACTAGTGATCCAGCTTTTACTTTGAGGTCATTACATATAGTAATGCATTTCTGGCTGCCTGGGAATAAGTCAGCTGCATTATGTGCTCTCTGAGTACCCTTGACGCAGCGAATCATGTCACAAACCCATTCTCATTTTGAGGTTACTAGATTTGTTTCTGTCTTAGGTAATATTCAGTCTCAAAATTTAAGTAGTAGCAGTTCTGGAATTAAATGGATGCTTTGCTTTCTTGAACTGCTAAGAATGCTGGTTACAGTACAAATAAAAGGAGAATTATTAGGGTTGATTTTTTTTTTACTTTTTTATTCTAATTTTTTAATTCTTAATTCTTCCATTATTAATTAGGAAAAATGCTTGAAAGTTGAGAAATAATTTTGTTATTATCTGTGCATACGTCATACATAATATACTTTGCATTGATGCAGCAGTTACTCCTCTATTTCTGCAGGACCAGTTTTGCCCAGAGCGTGGAAGAATGTATGCGTGCAATAAAGATAAACCAAATAATAACAAATGACCTTCCTTTGCCTACTGCAAAATTTGGTTTCAGACCTGCCCCTCACATCCTGTTCTTCTCCACTAGTTTGAGAAACGATTTTACTATTCAGTGTCTTCATTCCCTCCTGCCCCCACCCCCATTAAAAAAAGCTTTGATATTGTTACCAAGTCAGCTTCCTCACTCCATTCTCTTTGGATTAATTTATTTAAGTCTATTTTTTTGCTACATTATGATTTATCCTGGCTCTAAAACTACTTTTTATAGATTTTCAAATAGCCTCCACATTGATGAGAAACTGAACATGAGCCAGCAGTGTGGCCAAGAAAGCCAATCATATGCTGGGCTGCATCAAGAGGAGCATGATCAGCAGGTCAGAGGAGGTGATCCTGCCCTTCTGCCCTCATGAGAACCCACTTGTAGTACTGTGTGCAGTTCTGGTGTCCTCAACATGAGAAGGACATGAAGGTGTTGGAGCAAGTCCAGAGGAGGGCCATGAGAATGATAAGGGGACTAGCTGAGAAAGCTGGAGTTGTTCAGCCTGGAGAAGAGAAGTGTGCATAGAGACCTCATAGCAGCCTTCCAGTGTCTGAAGGGGTCATATAAGAATGCTGGAAAGGGACTTTTCACCAGGGACTGTAGTGCTAGGAAAGGGGGTAACGGGTTTAAACTTAAACAGGGGAAGTTCAGGTTAGACAAAAGGAAGAATTTCTTTATGTGAGGGTGGTGAGACACAGGAACAGGTTGCTCAAATAAGTGGTAAATGATCAATCCTTGACAATGTTCAACACCAGGTTGGAGAGGGCCTTGGGTGACATGACGTAGTTTAATGTGAGGTGTCCCTGTCCATGGCAGGGGGATTGAAACTAGATGATGTTAATGTCCTTTCCAACCATAACTGTTCTATGATTCTATGATTTTGTGGTTCTATGATTCTATTATTCTATATATATGTTAATATTTGAACTTAAGTAATAGAAGCAATTTGATGAGTAGTAGAAACAGTGAGCCTGGTTAGCAGTTGCTTTATTGTGTTTGTGAATCCTCTAATATCTTACAGGAAGATGAGCCTTTTCTTGCTTGTTTGGCAGCTATGGTGTCTTTCTTCCTGGTAATTCTTGGTGTTCAGGAATGAGTCTAACTTCAGTTTTTCACTCACCTAACAAATTATTTTCTCAGTGGGGGTCTCTCTTTTCCTTATTTATTAGCCAGCTATTTTCTCAAAACATCGTAAATTTATATCTGCGACATCACTACTCTTCTAATAAAATGTGTTTGATTTGAAATTTCCAAAGATATAAATATCAGAAGTGAAAACTGAATGCAAAGATTCTTAGATAATACATTCATACACACAATACCTGCATAAATGTTGTTTCTGTAAGAATCCTCAGAGAAAGTCCATTTATTCATTCAACAAATGTGTATTCATTATTTGATTTAAATATACCAATTTATAAATTTGGACAAAGGGGGAAAGCAATGTATTCATATTCATGTTCACATCAAACATAAGCTAAAAATAATACAGATTTAGCTTAACATGCAAGCTCTTCAAATCCTGTAACTGCTGTATAATCTCCTCTTGTTTTAAAATCAATTTAGCTTTCAAACATGAATCAAATATAATCAGCGCATCTACACAAACATGAGTCTTCAGAGCACCTAAAAGTAACTTTGGAAGGTGAGCATTGCTGACAATGCTAGTAGGTGATATTGCCAAGGTACCCTTAGTCCTGTAGAAAAATTTGTCAGCAATTCCCATATAATAGGCTATGAGGATGCAGCAAAAGAAGGAAATTTGGTCAATTAACAACAGAGATAGAGTCTGATTGTAGGGGCCTCTTAGATGGGAGGTTTTTGGTTGCACAGAAATAAAGTCTTAAAATAACTATCAGAAAAAAATCCATTCTAGACTGTAACAAACATGTTAGATTTTATGAACATGAAACTATTTTTAAAGATAGATGAGATGACTAAAGACATCCAGTAACCTTCAAGACTTTCTTTATTGTATCCTTGAATTATAATGAATTGTTCTTAGAGCCTAAGAGAGTTGTAGATTATAGGCTAAATAGTGAAAAAGGTATAAAACTTGATTATATTCTTAATAAATTCGAGCTTTACCTGAAGATTACTGCTTTACAACACAAAATATTTCTTATGCTAGACTATTCAAGACAACTTTAATTGAATATAGACAAAAAAAGTAATTAATGGTTTGTGTACTATTTTCCTCTGCTGCTTTATTGAACTACAGCTGAATCTAAAGCCCTGGTAGGGTTTTAAAAGTGAATAAATGGTAAAAGTACAGGTCACTTTTTTTTTCTTTTCTGAAAGAAAAAAAAAAGAAAACTCATTAGATATTTATGGCTACAGCAAAAAAAAAAAAAAAGGGCTTTGGGTAAAGCAGGTGTCTGTATTTACCCACAAAAGAGATTGCATGCAGAGTTATACAAAACATGTCCCTCCTATGTCCTTAAAATTCAGATCTTTAAACTACATTTATACATTTAAATGTGATTTCCCTGAAACAAGTGGTGTTCCCTTCGGCATTGGAAAGACTTTAAGGTTCTCAGCTCCTCTTTGAATAAGATCAGCTATAGATCAAGAGCCACCTGACAGCAGAATCACAGAGATGGTCTTGGTATCAGGAAGAGAAAAGTGCATTGGAAGCAGAAGTAAAAATATTACATGACACAAAAGGAAGAAACCCATACTTGGTGAAGATTTACATGTTTTTAAGGAAACCAGACCATCTCTAAACCCTCAACATGTTCAAAATTTCCTAGAGTTCAAAATTAATATCATATTTTCTCTCCTGTATGGAAACTGGATAAAGCCAATTCAAAACAGTTTTAATAAAAAACAGTATCCTTAAATTTGTAGCTAATTACTCAGTGCGTTGACTCCTATGTTTAGTATGTCTGCTTTTAGTAGAAGCATTGTATTATATATTTGTTTGTTTCAGGAGGAAAAGAACTCTAAAAGATCTCTTTTGAAAAGAAAATCAAACATATTCTTTAAACTGAAGAAATGTTACACCAACCTGAAAGTGTTGATCTCAAATTATTTTAAGCTGTAGAACTGAATTAATATGGAACTGACTCGCAGCAGTTTGTAGAAATACCTGTAGTGTTGTATGAAGAAAATTTGAAAACAGAAATTACAAAATACAGCATCTAGAGATGTATGGACTGACTGCAAAATGTAATACTACTAATGATGAGAATATAAATGTGTGCTTAATGTGTGGATAAGCATATAAAATTTAATATATGATGCATGATAGAGGAGAACAAGCAATATAAGAATGTGGGATACAACACAGAAAAAACATACTGAGCAGAATTGTGGTTGATATTTTTGAAATTGGGCAGCTGAGTGCCGCAGCTGATTTTCTCCAGAGCTGCCGAGAGCCATGTTGCCAAGTTATCCCACTGCGCCAATAGCCAAGTGAGCAGAATGCCTCCAGGGTAGGGTCCAGCTTCTCCAAGGGCAGTGATGACTAAGCATGGTACCTCCCAGAAGCATGAGATGGAACAGAACATGGGTCAGGTGGGTGTAGCTCATCACAAAGCAGCTGCACCTTTGAGTCTCAGTGGGGGCTTGGCAGGGTGGGAGCAGTGAGACGAGTGGATAGCAAGAGAGGACAACTGCAGAAACAGTAATCAATGCAACTGATTTGATTAGGTGGAATTCAAAGAAAAGACAGTTGCACCTGTGACTTAATTACAAATTCCTTTTACACATTAAAATCAGAAGATGCGGCAACACTCCTTGTTGACTTTGTCCAACTCTTCTATTATAATAGTACCTTTCTACTTCAGGAATATTTTACATTACTAGAAATATCTTCTTGCTGTTACTATTGTGTAGTGAAACTATACCTGCACAATCTTATAACTGAGCAGTGTCTACAGCTCTAAAGCTAGATTGTCAATTTATTGTCATACATCAGTTATATTTTATCGTATTTATGGTAAGAGAGTTGATTTTAGGATATAAAAGCCTTATTGTCCTATCATTGATTTAAATTAGCCTAAAACTGTGCTTGAGAATCCATTATTCTTCTACTGCCTAGTCTCAGACTATGACAGAGACCCATCTACAGTATCAGTACATCAGCTGATAGTGTTCAATGGCAGTTTTGAATAACAAAAGCAACAAATCAGACTTTCAGGGCTTGTGACTGAGCTAACTTCCCATGTGTAGTTCATTGCTAATGGAGATCAGTTAGAGGAACAGCTTGCAGAAATCTATGCTCTATTTCCACATCCAGTTTTCTGCCTTGTGAAATAAACCCACCATTTTTAATTCATGTATCCGCAACTCCCCTGAGCCGTAACTTCACATTAAAGTTAGAAATAATGTAAGTTTGTTTTCTTTCAACTTAAAATACAGAAAGCACTCATATTGCCTCAGAAGGTCCACGATAGAGTCTTGCCCCATCAATTTTCCCAGATGAAATGTCTTTTCAATATAAGAAAAATTGCATAGTTGTACTGTTATTCTATGAATCTATTCTGTTTCTACAGTATTTTATTTTAGGGAGCATATAGCACATTAGGTTTGTTGACCTCATGAACATATCCACACTAACATCAATGAGACGTCTTTTTTGACATGATTTTTAATATTAATCTCCGTATCTTTGGTAAACATATCCGGAAAATACTTGAACTTGGAAATCTTTGAATTGACACCATTCTGTACTCTGCATTGTTATACAAAATACAAATGGTGAGGATATTGAGCACAGTACCTTATAATAAGGTCCTCAGCTGGCTAAGAAAAGAGACTATTATATTTGAGGAGTTAATCTAGTCTTCCTTAGCCTAATCTAGACCAATATTTTTAGCTTTCCCATAAAGTATTGTGCCACTTTAATGCACCTCAGGTGAAACAACAGAATTTGCCAGTTCTATTTTAAACACACCATCTGTAACAGTTCTGTTGTGAATGTTGGCAGTATACTGACACTACATTGCTAAAATGAATGAGACCTGACACACGGAGAAGTCCTAGGTTTCTGTTCCAGCTAATATATACATATAAAATATATGTATATATGTAAGTTGGCTCTTATTCACAATTATTTTTTTCTTTGGGGAAGGTGACTGATACTGTCAATAGCAAATTTTTGGAGATGAAGAAGTCTGCCTTAGAAATATGTGCATGAATGTGATATGAGAAAGCAATGTACCTCATAAATTTCAATTTTTTTGCCATCCAATCCTTCACATTACCTGTAAAATATTTTTAATTATGATAATTAATACAACTCAGAATTAAATGAATATGCAGCTCCTCTTGTCACTTTACTAATATATCTAATTATGTTAAGGCTAAAATATAGCTTCACTTAAAAGTTCGTAAGTTAGCAGGTTCTCCAAACACTTTTGCATGTCAGTGTACCTTACAAGCTTACTTTTTTTTTGCAGAAATGAAATGTTTCTTTTCTTCTTGCTTAATTTCCTCAGAGAAAGGACATTTCTCAGTATTCATGAAAACCAGGCTAAGCTTAAGATCCCAAATATAATGCTATTATTTTTTTTTTAGCAGTTAGTTATATAACCAAGGAGTACAGTATATGACCAGCATTAGCTCCATCACAGCAGTCTCATGTTCCTTCTGGAAAAGCTCCCTTCATGCTTTATAGATGGCTCCTACAGTTCTCTGGTCTTTTAAAGCAGAGGAGGTCGCCAGGACAAAGCTTGTGTATGCTTGTGTGGGGTTGGAGAAGAAGCTTAAAAATGCATGGCAAAAAGTTCATTTGGGTCATAGAATCACAGAACCATTTAGGCTGGAAAAGATCTTTGAGAACACTGAGTCCAACCATTAACCCAGCACTGCCAAATTTACCATAGTGTCCTTAAATGTCTACACATCTTTTAAATAACTCCAGGGATGGTGACCCCACCACGTGCTGGGGCGTCCTGTTCCAATGCTTGATAAGCAAACTGTGTGGTACAGTTGACGCACTAGAGGGAAAGCATGTCATCCAGAGGGACCTTGAGAGGCTTGAGAGGTGAGCCAGTGCAAGTGCCATGAATTTCAAGAAGGCCAAGTGCAAAGTCCCACACCTGGGTCAGGGCAACACTAAAAACAAATGGAAGCTGGGCAAAAATTTGATGGGGAGCATCCTAGAGGAGAAAGACTTGGGCCTTTTGGTTCATGGGAAGCTCAAAATGGCCTGGCAGTCTGTGCTTACAGCTGAGAAAGACAGCTGAATGCTGGGCTACTTCAAATGGAGTGTGACGGGCAAGTCAAGGGAGGTGATTTTCCTCCTCTACTCTGATCTTGTGAGACCCCTCATGCAGTACTGTGTTCATCTCTGGAGTCCTCAGTACAGGAAAGACAAGGACCTGTTGGAGAGGGTCCAGACAGAGGCCACAAAAATGGTCAGAAGGCTGGAGCACCTTTCCAATGAAGAAAGGCTGATAGAGTTGGGATTGTTCAGCTTGGAGAAGAGAAGGCTCCAGGGAGACCTTAGAGCAGCCTTCTAGTACCTAATGGGGGCCTACAATAAAGCTGGAGAGGAACTTTTTTCAAAGACCTGTAGGGACAGGACAAGGGGGAATGGCTTTAAACTGACAGAGGGGAGATTTAGATTAGATATAAGGAAAAAAATCATAGAAACATAGAATCATAGAATAGTTAGGGTTGGAAAGGACCTTAAGATCATCTAGTTCCAACTCCCCTGCCATGGGCAGGGACACCTCACACTAAACCATGTCACACAAGGCTCTGTCCAACCTGGTCTTGAACACTTCCAGGGATGGAGCATTCACAACTTCCCTGGGCAACCCATTCCAGTGCCTCACCACCCTCACAGGAAAGAACTTCTTCCTTAAATCCAATCTAAACTTCCCCTGCTTATGTTTTAATCCGTTACCCCTTGTCCTATCACTACAGTCTGTAATGAAGAGTCCCGCCCCAGCATTCCTATAGCCCCCCTTCAGATACTGGAAGGCTGCTAGGAGGTCTCCATGCAGCCTTCTCATCTCCAGGCTGAGCAGCCCCAACTTTCTCAGCCTGTTTTCATATGGGAGGTGCCCCAGTCCCCTGCTCATCCTCATGGCCCTCCTCTGGACTTATTCCAACAGTTCCATGTCCTTTTTATGTTGAGGACACCAGAACTGCACACAATACTCCAAGTGAGGCCTCACAAGAGCAGAGTAGAAGGGCAGGATCATCTCCTTTGACCTGCTGGTCATGCTCCTTTGATGCAGCCCAGGATATGGTTGGCTTTCTGGGCTGCGAGAGCACACTGCCAGCTCATGTTGAGTTTCTCATGAAATCCTCTACTGTGAGGTTGGTGAGCAGGTTGCTCTGAGATGTTGTGGATGCCCCATCCTTGGACTTGTTCTAGGCCAGGTTGGACAGGGCTTTGAGCAATGTAGTGAAGTGGAAGGTGTCACTGCCCATGGCAGGGAGGTTGGAACTACATGATCTTTAAAGTCTTTTCCAACCTTAACCATTCTGTGATTTATGACTTTATGATCTTGATGTTAGGTCTGCAGCAACTTTTAACTGATTAAATGTATTGACTTTTAAAACAAATTTGTGCTAGACCACTCTTTTTTCTTCCTTCATTCTAGAACAGTGTATTTGTAACCCTATATAACTATATTTATGGTAAATATAATTTATCTTATAACTTCTTGTATTGGATGTAGGTGGCAAGGTTTTGGTAATTGTGGGAGCTGCAGGGGTGGCCTCTGTGAGCAGAAGCCAGGACCTGTCCATGTCAGACACAGGTTGTTCCAGCCAGCTTCAAAATGGACTCTATGCAGGACACAGCTGAGACTCACAGAGGAATTTGTGGTGTTTCCTGGAGAATATATTTCAAAAACTGTAAAATCATTGCTCAGCACTGAAGTAGGGGAAAGTGTGAGAAACAATCCTTCAAAAACCAAAGTTAGAGAAGGAGGAGGAGGTGCTCCAGGCACTGGGGCAAAGATTCCCCTGCTGCCTATGGAAGACATGGCAGTGAAACAGATATCCAGCTACAGCCTGTAGGAAACCCATACAGCAGCAAGTGGGCACTCCCTGAAGGAAGCCTGGGAGATCCCACGTTTGATTAGAGAAGAACTTTACCATGAAGGATTGCAGCTCATGGTGATGATTCACACTGGAGTAGAGAAGAAGTCTGAGGAGAAAAAAGTAGCTGAGAGGAACTGTTATGGACTGTAGCCCTCAGCAAGCCCTCTGTGCTGAACAAAGGAAAGGGAAAAAGAATGTGAAAGAATGTGTTGATTTAACTTGCCTTTATTTCTCACATCAAACTCTGTTTTTAACTAGTAATGAATTAAACTAATTTTCCACAAGTAAAGTGTGTTTTGCCCAAGATGTTAATTTGTAAGTGACCTCCCTATGTTTATCTCACCCCATGAGCTTTTCTATTTTATTTTTCCACAATGCCTGATGAGGAGGAGGGTGAGAGTGGCAGGGTGCACATCTGGCAACCTGCCAAGGTCAACCTACAACAGTTACAAAATATATTAAGCAGGTATCTCTCAAATGCCATATAGAGTATTTAAAATCCAAATGTCAACACTTTCTACAGAAATATTATCTTTCTCTGCTTTACCATTCTTAAAGGGTTTCTAGAGAAATTCACAAAAAGTGTAATGCTGTTGGACCCAGCCTATCATCTAAACAGCATTAATGCCATTCATTCTTTGTTTTCTAAAGCTTTCCCAGTGAATCCATGGGTGCTGGCAGTAGTTGGGGCATGGTAGAAGGGAGTCACAGGATGTGAGCAGTCTCCTGTGGACTGTAGTGTATGCTCACTAGGACCTGAGTGTCACTATAATCCAATGTTTCCTGGGTCAACTTAAATAACCACCCGCCACTTTGGTTCTTGTTCAGTCAATCTATATTTATACTACTTTCATAATCTGATTCATGGCCAGAGGTGATCTTAAAATCTCTCCCATTCCAGTCTAAAATAAAATACCTGGGAAATCTTTGCCTACAATCCTTTCAGAGAGTAGTCCATTGCAATAATCAAGCTTAAGGGGTGCTGAGAATGCCTTTAAAATAATGTCTAAAAGGAGGGTGGTAGAGCTGTCATTTCGTTATTAACAGTAGTCTTTCTTCAGTCCTTGGTCTTTGCTTGGTGCAGATGTGAATATCCAGGTTGTCTAACAAACAAAAGACTATTCCAAAGCAGCAAGCATCTGGAATATCTTTAGCATTGCAGCTAAAGGTGAACAGATGCCACCTAAGAATATGGTGGTAATGTGCTTTGTGTAAAAAGCCAGCATGGATGCAGTCACTCCATACATGTATTTAAAGGCAGCCTATATTTATGGAAGATCTCTGCAAAGCCTAGCAGAGAACACAAATCTCTCCTGAGACTTTTAATACTCTATGCATTTTTATAATAAAGAATTACATGCCCAGAATTTTTGAAAGAATATAATCCTCTATGTAAGGGAAATGGTATCTCAGCAAATTTATACTTTTTCACCCTCGTTAAATTCTGTGGACTTTGCCATAAGATTCAATCTATGAGAAGGAGCTCTGCATTGAGATAATAAATGGAAGAATAACCTTAGAATATCTTCAGCTACTAGCCATATATTCAGATACATATGTATATAAAATCCATGTGCTTGATACTATAGCAGCACCACCAGATCTGATAACCTTGATTGTTTGTATCTCTTACAAGAAATAATAACTTTCAGTTGTGAAGAAACTGGTACCTGCAATAGCATATCAGCAGCATTATGATGGCTCACTATGCAGTTTGAAAAAGCTTCAGGTTTCTCATTTCATCAAGTTGCTGCCACCAATTGATCAGCACCACTTTCACCTTCTCAGAATTGAATTTTTTAAATTCTATATTCTGCCAAGGGTTGCAGTGATGGGACAGATTGCTGACTGCATCTTATTTGTGTTTGTTTTGGAAGATGGATCACTATGACTGATTACAAAGTGGAAAGGGTAAGCAAGAGGTCTACACTGCTTACAGAAAAAAAAACATCTTTTTATCTCTATCAGTTACAGAGAAAATTATTAAGGAACCGGGAAAAGTAAAAATTGATTTTATTTCCAAAGTTTTCAAATGTAATTTTGCGGGGATAAAATACTATACAGCAGTGCAGCATCTATGAATACTTGATTTACCATTCTGGAGCAGAGATGCCAAACGAAAAAATAAAAATCTTTCTGGAGTTATTTTGGCTCTTTTGAAGCTGAATTCTTCTAAAGCTTGTGAAAGCTTTTTCTTTTCCTTGCTAATGGTGATATACATGATGTGGATGTTATATTATTGGTTTAAATTCAACCCTTCTGCTTTACGATTCTCTTAATAAGGAGAAAAATAGTGAGTTTAAAAACTCTGTATTATTCCCACTGAAGACTTTATTTCCTGGGATCTTTGCTTTCTTTGACAAAATGCATCATTTTTTTCTCTGATTAGATGTTTTATTATTTTGCTGACTATTAAAAGTATGCCTTCATTGTACAAATATGTGCATCACATTGCCACTTCTATGCTTACTTTATAGTCCACAGGTGCCCTTAAGGTAACTGCAGTCCTAGGGTTTTAATTTTGTTCCTTTTGGTTCTGAAAAACAGAATGAAAATACAGATAATGTAATCATGCATATATTCTCTTCACTGAAAGTGGTGACCGGCACAGTCAGGTAGAGGAAAGAATCAGAATGCTGACAGACTGACCTGAGAAGCCAGCAGAGAAGGGGTGGGACTGGGGATGTCCCTGCACAGTGGCAGTGGAAGAGCAAGCACTGAAGTGGCAGAAACACAGCACCAGCAGGAAGGCAGGCAGAGGGTGAGGATCAGCAACACGAGTTGAAAGGGCATTGTGCTGTCAGTCTCTGTCCATGTTGCAGTGTTGTCCAACATCTGTAATGATTCACACATCCAGGGTACAAGCAGCTGAATTAATTCGCTTTAACATGGTACCTGGACACAGAGATTCCTCATATAAATGCAGGTTTGATGTGTTGTGCTAAAAAATACAGCTGAACAACCTTCTGAGTTAACACTTTATAGTCTCATCAGCATTCGGCACCTTAGCATGAGCTCAGAATAGATGAAAACCAAACAGAGGAACAAAGAGGTTTAGAAGAGTAGATAAAAGGATAGCAATGAAAGTAAAAACATGGCACTTAATGTGCTCAGGGAAAGGCAGAGGGCAGTGGCAAAGCCTGAAGCTCTGTACTCATGGGATCTTCCTTCCAGTGCTGCATGTGTTACAGATGAGCATATAATGTGGACATCAATTTTTTATTGATAATGGATGAACACAGATGTCTTTGTCTCTGATATCTGAAGTGATATAATCATGCTGTAATAGGTATAACACAGCTTTTTTGAAAATTTGTGTTTCTTCCCTGTTTAAAGAATTTTTGGAAATGGGGTGTAATAATATAACTGGAATTTGGTTACTTTATTTGAACATAACCGCGTAACTGGTCAAGAAATTAAAGTGTAGCAAAATGTGTACTTAAGTATGATGACTGTCACTCACAAATCTGACCAATGGAAGATATGGATCTCGCTTATCTGAACTTTGGCAGAAGCATGCCAAGAAGAGGAAACTGCTCTATAAATGAATGGTGGTTTTTTGGAGAAGGTTTTGTGTATCATATTTTATGGAAGGAAAGGTCACATTTAAAGACCTTTTTAATTTTTTTTTTAATTGAATTTGGTAGTTAAATAGATTGAGTTTCTATAAAAGTAGAAGATGAGGAAAACCACTTGCCTTTTATAGGTCAAAAGGTTCTGTGTGACTCTATAACGTGCCTGACAGCGTGATCAGAGGTTTAGTTTGGAGACTGGTTTTCTACTCTGAACTGATTTAGCAGCTCTCAGAGTCTGGCTTTTTATTGTGTTTATCTCTTAAAAAAATCCCACAAAGGATAGTTCTAAATTTTTTTTTTTTTTTTATTTTTCCCCTCTAAAATCTCAGGCATTATTTTTTCTCTTTTGAGTCTTTAAGGACTTAATGATTTCTAACAGTGTTGACACTGAAACTTTCAAAAATTTAGACCTGTATGCTCCTTAGGGAGAAAACCTGGCACCTCTGAAAATGTTGGCTAGGTTGCAAGGATCAAATACTGAAATTTAATAAATGCCAAAAATGTTTCTTTGTGGTAACTTGAGTCTTATGTGTACTGATTAATGATTCAGTCACCTGAATATATCACAAATGAGTCTGGCATGTCCTGACTTTAACCTAACTCATCTTGGTGCTGTTAGAGAAAATACTACGTGTCTATGCAGATACACTTCAAATCTCCAACATAGCTAAGTCTCAGTTTAGCCCCATATACTGAATAGAACAAGGCCAGGACTGAGCCTGAGGGGAAATGGCACAATCTGGCTTATGTCCACATGGCTGAATTCTCTTCCCTGCCAAAACAGAGTGCCTTGCAAATATTTTCTTCTGGGCTGGTCCTTGAATTGGGTTATCTCCAATAACCAGGGATTCCAAGAACAATCAGGATTGCCTTTGTCAGTGCAAACTGGTACAGACTAAAACTTTTACAGGAAACAAATCATTAAACAGCATGGATGATCATGTACCATTGTAAAAAACTAAAGCACAATTTTTTTTTATTAGTGTAAGTATAGCTTTTGTGACCAGGAGTGGACAATCCCATCCAGCCTTGTTATTCTCTCCATCTCCCAATCACAGAAATGTGCTGTTGCTGCTTTTATTCTTTTAGAAGAGCCAAACTATTTAGGCTCAGCTTCTACTACTGTATTACACTTTTCCCGGGAAAAGAAGACAGAAAGGAAATAATGTCTTCATATTTCAAATCACAACTAAACTAGAATAAAATTCATGGGACAAAGAAAAGGCATAGCTTTACCATGAGGCCTTTTTCACTGCAAAACTGGAAAAGCCTACTGCAATGAACGAAAGGGTCAGAGCTTCTTAAATGAAGGTCACTAAAACTGCGTATAGCACAGGTTAACTAAGAATCTAATTCTTTGATTAATATAACAACATTGCATTCCCTCATGAGTCAGTACTAGGACCTTGTTCTGGGTTTAGCAGTAGAAGTCAGTTTTTCTCCTTCTTGGTAGCTGGTGCAGCGCTGTGTTTTGACTTCAGCCTGGGAACAGTGCTGATAAAACCGATGTTTTCAGTTGTTGCTAAGTAAAGTTTACCCTAACCAAGGACTTTGTGAGGCTCATGCTCTGCCAGGGAAGAGGGGAAGCTGGGAGGAAGAAGAGACAGGACACCTGACCCAAGCTAGCCAGGGAGGTATTCCATACCACAGCACATCATGCCCGGGGGGGTAACTGGGAGTTACCCGGAAGGACGGGGGCTTCCGGGTTGGACTCGTTTCTCAGCAGGTGGTATTGTATTCTCTTCCCTTGTTATTGTCTCTTATCATTGTTGTCAGTCTTGGTAGCGATGGTGATTTGTGTTGTTCTTTGGTTGCTGGACTGTTCTTGTCTCAACCCTTGGGAGTTGCACTCTTTCAATTCTCCTCCCCATCCCACTGGGAGCCGGAAAGGAGAAGAGCCCCCGGGGGGGGGGGGGGGGGGGGGGGCGGGCCGGGCCTCGATTGCTTCCAGCCCAGCACTACTCACTGGGAATGACTGAACAAGCTGTCCAGCTAGGGTTTAAACCACGGCAGACCTGCACTGTTCAACATCTTTGTCAACGACATGGACAGTGGGATTGAGTGCACTTTCATCAAGTGTGGTAACAGCACCAAGATGTGTGGTATGGTCAACACGTTGGAGGGAAGGGATGCCATCCAGAGAGATAGGCTTGAGAGGTGAGCTAGTGCAAACCTCATGAATTTCAGGAAGGCCAAGCGCAAGGTCCTGCACCCGGGTCAGGACAACGCCAAGCACAAATAGAGGCTGGGCAAAAAATTGTTTGAGAGAAGTCCAGAGGAGAAAGACTTGCGGGTTTGGCTGATGAGAAGCTCTACATGACCTTGCTGTGTGTACTTCCAGCCCAGAAAACCAACCATATGCAGGGCTGCATTAATAGGAGCATGACCAGGAAGTCAAGGGAGGTGATTTGCCCCTTCTACTCTGCTCTCATGAGACCTCACCTGGAGTACTGTGTTCAGCTCTGCATCCCTCAACATAAGAAGGATGTGAGCCTGTTGGAGCAAGTCCAGAGAAGGGCCATAAAAAGGCTGGAGCACCTCTCCTATAAGAGGGCTTGTTCAGCTTGGAAAATAAAATGCTCATGAGACCTTATTGAAGCTTTCCAGTACATAAAGGGGAACTACAACAAAGCTGGAGAGGGATTCTTATAAGAGTAAGTAGCAATAGGACAAAGGGTAATTAAACTGAGAAAGGGTAGATTTATATTAGATATAAAGTTCTTTACTGTAAGGGTGTTGAGGCACTGGAACAGGTTGCCTACTGAACTTGTGAATGTCCTGTCCCTGGAATTTTTCAAGATCAGGTTGAATGGGGCTTCGAGCAACCCGTTCTATGGAAGGTGTCCCTGTCCATGGCAGGGAATTGACACTAGATGACCTTTAAGGTCCCTTCCAAACTTAACCATTCTATGTTTCTGTTAAATGCATGCTTAAAGGATGATGTCTCAAAATACTGTAAGCTTTGTTTCTTATCTTCAAAGAATGTGAGGCCTGAAGAATGTGACAAAGCATTTCTCTGAGGTTTGCTTTACATTTTACCTCACAGTGTTCACACCTTGTGCTGTGCCGGTGTGTGCTACAAATACTTGTAAACATCCATAACATGCAAGCAGTATGCCTTTCTGTGCAAACTTTTCTGCCGTTTCTCTGAAGTCTTGTCTCACATTTTTATCCTGTGGTAGTAATCTACAGGTCATCCTGTGGTTCTTTGACTGATGGCCCATCCAGCCCGTTTTCTGCTTAGGGGTTTCTCACTGCAGTCTGTCTCATTCTCCCACTCCAGACTTCTGCCTTTGTCTCTTGCCTTTCCTCAGCTACTTCTACCACGTTTGCTAGTCACAGCCCCAATGTCCAATCAATTCCAGTATTTCTTTCCTTCTGCTGTAATTTCTTTTCCATGCAGTTAGAGCTCTCCTTCTCACTCAGCCCTAGCTCCTGTGCTCCCACCTTCAGCAAACTTCATGTTCCAATCTGTTTTTCTCCCACACATGGAGTTCCTGCCCTCTAGACTTCTCTTTCAAATTATTAAGTAAGTGGTCACTAGGAGTACAGGAAAGACAGGGATCCAGACCCATACTCAAAGAGCTTGAAGAACTTCCTGCAAAGCTATCCAGTGCTTTTTGCTTTCAGTGGTCTACTGTTAAGTGTGTTTTCTATGGATGATCCGTGTCTGTGCTTCTGTTGAGCACTAGAAAGACTGTCACAGTGGAAAGAAACTCAAACATTCTGAACAAGAAGAGCTGTTACACTCAAGTTAAGTCTTACATATTGCAATTGTTTAGATATTTATGAAGTGAGCAAATTAAGGTTGTTTTTCAAAAGTTCAAGAAAAGACATTCACAAGAACAGCCATACCATCAAAAGAAAGGGTTGCAAACCCATTAGCACTAATTTCTCTCATGAAGATTTTTTTTTTTATTTATTTTACCTTATTATCTGAAATAAAGGAACTTTTGGCTGGAAAAATAAATAAGAAAAATCATTTAAAAATATTAACAGACATCATGTAACTAAACCTAGTATTTCAGTACTATGCAAACTAACCAAATCCCACCACTTTCTCCAAACACTTCCCTCATGCATTAAGCAATGCTTCATCTGAGTTCCTTGCAAGTTATTATGGACTTACTTACTTTTAATAAACGTTTCAGTCTAGGAGAAACAAGGAAGGAAGATGAAGTAGCTTTTCTTTTTCATCTCAGTGACTACTTGTTTTACATAAATTAGTCATCCTAGTCACTTTCTTCAGTACTTTGTTTCATTAATTGTCAATAAGATTTAAGGTTATAGAAGGGGACATGAACAAAATGAAAAGCTATCAGAAAAAGAAGACAGCTAGAGTGGCAGAGCAGCAAAATGATCTGACCTAAAATATTGAGAAGTGCCATCAACTTAGAGGCTATGTGTTAGCGGTGAGGAGAAGCAAGACACACCAAGCCAATATGGGTGATAAGCAAGCTTCTACTTTATTCATGGCGCATATCGCTTATATCCGCCTGGTGTTAGCCGCGCCTACTAGTCACAACAGTATTGGTTAGTTCTACACAGATTCCTTTACATTCTCCTCCCACATCCGGTTTCCAGTTACATGTGAGGCCTACACTTTGCTTTGTTCGCACAAGGCCTCTAAGGATCCATGGCCTTGCTCTTGGAGCCATTCAGCAGCAATTCCCCCTTTTTTCTTTTGTGCGAGCAAAACATTGTGGGTCATTCTGTTCACTTGTTTCATTACACAGCTATAAGCAAATCTAACAACTACAATGATTAAAATAACAATGATACATAAGCACAATCCTTCAAACAGCAGTGTTTTAAGCCAACCTGTAATGCCCCATGAGGACAACCATTTAGTTATCCCTAGGTCATTGCTCACTTGCAATTGCTGGGTAAACTGAGCCAGGGTTTTCAGCTGTGTGTGTATCGAATTAGAACGATCACAAAGATTCATACAACACATTCCATCAAACTCTTCACATCCATGTCCCTGTGCCAACAGCAAAAAGTCTATAGTGGCTCTGTTCTGCAGCGTCGCATGTCTCACAGAGTCAACATCAAACAACAAATCAGAAATTGCCTTTGATGTAGCATTTGTCTGCTTAGCAAGCCAGCAACCCAGCTAGTTTAACTGGGCAAAGGCCCTGGCCGAAGCCACACCTGGCGCGAGAAAAGAAGCTGCTATAATAGTGTCAGGCAACCAAAACTTTACATCAGATCTACAGTTAGCAGTAAAGCTATGTACAAAGTGTTTTAAGCGCCTTAAATGGTGCTGTCGAGACATATCCAGAATCATTGAGGTGTTGGGGGTCAACAGTGTCAGTCTTCCAATGGAACAAGGTCCCCCTTTTATTTTGGAGGGAATACCAGGCCAAGCTCGATCGCCACAAATCAGGAACACTCCACTGGGCAACTTCAGGGGATGATTGGTAGATCGGGAAGTGTTGTGGGAAGCATACTTGCACCACATGCTGGCATTCCTGTGAACTAAAAGGCTAGAATTTACATTTGTTGCGGTACCATTTACCTTGGCTTGGGCGTTTGTCCAACTAAATGTCACACAGGCATCCATTCGCACGGCCCCTAATAACTCTAACTCTTGAGGCTCGTTTGGGGCAATAGGCAAATAGGGTACCCAAGCGTTCCAATTATCTGTTGTGCTGTTGAGGTCGGTAGCACTATATACAGGTATGGTGGACAGGCAGGGCCAGTCATCTATAGGAACACCAACTAAACAGGTTGAAAATGGGTTGCCAGGGGAAGATAAGATGAGGCAAATGGTGTTCTGTCCCGTAAGATTAGCCACTGTCACCCACACGCTGGTCTTGGGCTGCGGAGGCAGATAACTGGCTGTTTCTGGAGTCTTCATTACTACCAGGAGCAGCAGGGGAAGAGAAAGACACTGTTTTAGTCCACTTTGCGGGGACCCATTGTGTACCTGTGGATGTAAGCACACACATATAACCTCGCCCCATATACTTCACTTCTGCCGGGCCCTGCCACAGGCCCGTGCAGGGATCACGGTACATGACCATCATGGGTGCCTTAGACTCTGATGCCACAACTCGGCCATGCACTTGAGCAGGGGGAGAGTCCTGATCTGCAAAACCACACAAGTAATTTAAAACAAACAATGCCTTGGACAGTCTTTCTTGCACATCATGGATGTCACTGAACTTTTCAAGGTACCGTTTCAGCATCTGATTCGCCCGCTCAACTATTGCCTGTCCCGTTGGTGAATGGGGAATGTCAGTCACGTGTTTGACTCCCCATTGTTGACAAAATTGGCGCATTCTCTCACCTACATAGGCAGGCCCATTGTCTGTTTTATTTTTTGCTGAGGTACTCCCATAATGGCAAAGCAGCTAGTTAGATGCCGTCCTACATGGGAACCCTTTTCTCCTGTCTGGGCTGTAGCCCATAGGAATCTGCTATATGTGTCAGTTGTGACGTGCACATACTGCTGCACGTGTGTGACATCCATCTGCCACAATTCACAACGGCCCAAGCCCCGAGGGTTCACCCCAATCCCCAGTCCTGGTACATGATGGCTACAGCTGGGGCAGGCCCTAACAATGCCTCTTGTTTCTTCCATTGTAATCTTAAATTGGCAGAATAGTCCCTTGGCATTCTGGTGAAAAGTGCTGTGGGCCTCCCTGGCCTTTAAGAAGTCGCTCAGAGGTGCATCAATGGAAACTAATTGATCTGCTCTATCATTGCCTTCCCCCAACCCCTGTGACCATTTATGACTCCGTATATGGATGATGGCATAAGCACACTCCCGCTGGTGAATGGCTGCCTGCAGCTGACGCAGCAGGTCAAACACCCGCCGGTTTTGACACTCTCTGAGTCGAGTATGCTCAATGCGCTGAACTACACCTGTGACATACATAGAATCAGAGATTACATTTAGTTCTGTGTGATGCCAGTTCAGAAAGGTCCAAACGACCGCTGCCAGTTCTAAGGTTTGCAGTGAGTCCTCTACTTCCGTGGCCAATATCTGCTGGTGCCATTTCTCATCCTGCATCCAGGTTGCAGCGGCACGCCGACACTTCTTTCCAGCGTCTGTAAAAACCGTTACTGCATTGGCCAGCGGATGCTTACTCCTTTTTGGTATCTTGGTCCATTCTTGCTGGCTGATCCAGCTCAGGGTGGTGGATTGCAGCTGTTCTACCTTGAGCTCCACAGCCTGAGACAGCAGGTTGGCTTGTAACGCCTGTGAATGCTGGAGATACCACCCAAGATCCCACCATTTTATCGGCAAGTAGATGGTTCCAGGTTCCTGGGCCGTTAGTTGTAACACCCTCATACGGCCCTTTTGAACCAACTCTGCTAAATTTTCAATTTTCTGTTGAATAGTAGTTTTGGGCTGGATAGCAGTAAAAAGCCATTCCAACATCTTCACCTCCTCCCCCTTTTACTTTTTGCACTGTGTCAGTGCACCCAAAAGTTGCTAAGGGCCTTGTAGTATTGTAAGATCTATGGGAAGGTCTGGGTCCCGACGGTCAACTCATCGCTGTACGATTTGTGTGCTAATGCCCTGAATGGTTAGCCGCTGTTCCGACGTGGGTCGCACCGTCCGTGCTGGGTCGGTACCTTGCAAAAGGGGTCTCAAGGTGTCAATGTCATCATTTGAAATGCCCACAACGGGACGTAGCCATTGGATATCTCCAAGTAAGCGCTGCGTGTCATGCAAGGTTGATATTTGAATGTGAAGTCGCAGTTTTTGCGGTCGTGCTTGGCCCTCTGTAATATGCCAGCCTAAATATTTCCAAGGAGGGCCGCGCTGATTTTTTCAGCCACGATAACGAGTCCTTGCTTGCTCAGTTGCTGCTCCAGTAGTGTCTCTTGGTCCGTAGTGAAGGGTTGATTTGGGGCGAAGAAAATATTGTCCATATAGGGATAAATTAATGTTCCTGGCCATATTCAGCGAAGGGGCTGGAGCGCATTGGCCACAAACAGTTGACACAGGGCAGGGCTATTTTTCATGCCCTGTGGCAATACAGTCCATTCAAAGCAGCAAAAAGGTGCTGCTTTATTAGGCGTTGGCAAGGTAAAGTCAAATCATGCAGTGTCTACTGGATGCAGCTTAATTGTGGAAAAGCAGTCTTTGAGATCAATAATCAGCAGGTGCCAACCCTCAGGGAGCATAGCAGGGTTGGGCAGTCCTGGCTGGAAAGCACCCATTCCTTGTATCTGTGCATTGACAGCTCTCAAATCCTGTAGCAGTCTATATTTTCCTGATTTCTTTTTAATGACAAAACTCGGCGTATTCCAAGGACTCATAGAAGGTCGTAGATGTCCCTGCTGTAGTTGTTCCTGCACTAAAATTTGCGCTTGCTCTAGACTTCCCTTTTTCAGCAGCCACTGCTCGACCCACACTGGGGTGTTAGTAGTCCATATGAGCTGGATCGGGAAAGTCCATTGTGCAGCGACCGCTCCTAAAAATGTTGGTTAGTCAGCACAAGTCCCAGCTGGTCTAGCACATCTCGGCCAATGAGGGCATTGACCCCACTCGGCAACGGCATGATGGTTGCATAGATGGAGGCAACCTGACCATCGACAGCCACCTGTATTAAGTCAGAGCTGCGTTGCACAGAAGCAGTACCGCCAAGGCCTTCAACCACACCAAAGGCAGGGTGGCATGGCCACCACTGTGGCCACTTGTCAGTGTTTATTATGGTGATGTCGGCTCCGGTGTCCAGTAATGCTGGTAGGTTTAGGCGCTGATTCCCTCGAGACCATGTGGAGTCAACTACGGGTCTGGTGGTCACTGGGACAGTTAACATAATAAGGCCTCCCGTGGAGCCAAATCCTTGAGACCCATGCTTGGCCAGTGGGCCAATATCTTGCATTGCAGCAGTTAATTGTGGCAAGGGGACAAGGTGGGCAATTTTACTCCCCTCAGGGATATGAACCGGAGGAAATGACGTTTGAGCTACGATGCAAATTTCTCCAGTAAAGTCTGCATCAATCAGTCCAGGTAAAATAAACAGACCCTTCAGTCCACTGGAGGATCGCCCAAGCAGCAACGCTTCATGGGCTTGTCCATTGATTATTAGTGGTCCCTGTACAGTGGTGGGGATCTTACACGGCCATTGATCAATGAGGGTCACATCTATTGCGGTTGCCAGTTCCAAGCCGAGGCTCCCTCTTGTGGTGGGCCGTAGGCCGGCTGCGGGCCACAGCTCCCGGCTGGTGATGTCGCAGTTGGCGCTGGCCACTGGGCGGCGGCCTGAACAGGGCCCGAAATTGTTATCTGCACGTGGCGGCCATTCGCGCTCCTCTGTCCGTTTCCCGGACAGCTGCAGGCTTCTGTGCTGTGGTTGCCTCGCTGACAATTAGAGCGCCACACAGTCTTTCTGCAGTTTCGTTTCAAATGTCTTCCGCCACATCGGAAACAACGAAGCGGCTTCCATTCACGTCTTAGTTGGGCCGGCACTGTATTGTTGGACCGGAGAGGACCCAGCTCTGCAAAAGCCTGTACCTGTGCCTGAGCTGCCTCCTTCTGTGCCTGAGCTATCTCTTTTCCCATCGCTTTGACAGTTTCTACAAGTAGTGCCTGAGCTCCTGCGGGCACCCTGCTCATGTGTTCTAACATAAGTTCTATGGTGGCATCTGTGGGTAGGGTAACTAAGATACCTTTTGTGTAGGCGTTGCTATTTTCCATGACACACTGGCGCAACAGCGGACCCCTCATATATTCTATAGTATTCACTGTGCTGATGGCTATAGTTAGTCTATCCACAAAATCAGCAAATAGTTCATCTTTCCCTTGTTTAATGGACATGTACGAGGGGGTAGGGGGTGCCGTGTGCACCCTCTGAATGTCTTCCCGGGCAGTACACATGGATTCCAGGCAAACGTCTGGCCCCATTTGCACTTGAATGTCTATAGTAGCAAACCGCCCAGTTCCCACCAGTTGTTCTGTTGTGACACCAAACAGCGGGTCACTTTGACCTCTGGGCAGATTTGATGATCTATCACAGACCTGCTGCCAATGTGCCTGCCACAATAACTGCTGCGTTTGTGTCATGATCATCCTAATTATTCCCTTAATGTCTTCAGGGCATAAAACCATACCACTTCATATATAACCTAACATCTGTTTAGTGGGCTCACCGTGCAATCCTGACTCGTTCACCGTACTCCGTAACTGAGTTAAAAATTTCCAATCTAGGGCATAATGGGTTCCCTGTGCTCCTCCCAGTCCATCTGGTTCATACTGGACTGGAAAGGCTCACAGGTCCTCCAAATCTCCCGCTAGGGCATAATCTCTATTTTCGACCGTGTGCTTCAAAATGGCACCCCAATCGATCCGGTGCCGAGGCACCACCCTCTTCCTTTCAGCTTCCTCAACATTCATCGTGCCTATCCCTTCTAGTATACTTTCTCTGTCCCTTTCAAAGTCCCTACTTTCGGAATCCCTCTGCTTTTCGGAACTCAACTGGGGTGGTGGGGGAGCAGGGAGTTGCACCTCCTCCGCTGCACCTTCAGATGAAGAAGGAGGGGGAGAAAATGAAAGGAGGGGGGAAAAACCCTGTGCTCCAAGCACAGGGAGCGCCCGCGAGTTGGGGAATGACTGTTCCTAGTTTCAACCGACCGGGGACATCTGTTCCTAGTTTCTCTGTTGCTACAGCGGCAATTTTCTTTTCCGCCTTATATTTTTTTTATACAATTTATTACTTCTCTCTAAGGCTTACCAAGTTTCCTTGCCGTTTTATCATCATCAAGCATTGAGTCAAATAACTCATCACCATACTTTTGCCACTCACTCTCCTCAAAAACTGTATTAGGATCTACAAAAAATCCCTTAGCCTTCCCTACAGCCACTAGACCCGCTAGCTGCTTTAGAGTATCAGGCTTAATTCCCTGCTTTTCTAAAAAGTGCTGTAATAAATCAAGGGCTACCTCTCAGTCCATTTTCATGGCCGGCCTTTTCCTGATCTCTTCTGGATCGTCCTGTGACCTCGGTCTCCGGAATGTCCAGTACTGGATTGTCCTCCCGATGCAGCTGTGTCTGGCTCGCCCCAACGGCGGACTCCTTTTGGTCAGTCCAAGCACCCGGGTCAGTCACACCACCACAGTAGCACTGCCCACACTCCCCTGCCGCTGCCGCCGCTGCCGCTCACACACCATTCCGGGTCCCTGTTACCCAGGGCCCTGTTATGCGGGTCCCCGTTATCTGGGGCCCTGTATTCCGTGTGCCTGTCCGGGTGCCATTTGTTAGCAGCAAGGAGAAGCAAGACACGCCAACCCAATATGGGTGATAAGCAAGCTTCTACTTTATTCATGGCTCACATCGCTTATATCCGCCTGTTGTTAGCCACGCCTACTAGTCACAACAGTATTGGTTAGTTCTACATGGCTTCCTTTACATTCTCCTCCCACATCCGGTTTCCGGTTACCTGTGAGGCCTACACTTTGCTTTGCTCGCACAAGGCCTCTAAGGATCCATGGCCTTGCTCTTGGAGCTATTCTGCAACAGCTATGGTTTGAATACTTTTCACCAATTAGAAAAGAAACATTGCTTCATCCTGTAAGGAACAGTGATTATCACATTGATTTCAGCTACAGACTTCATATTTTCTTTAGGGGCAATAGGATTCAGTTACTGCTAAGATAATATATCGATCTATATATACATATAAATATATATAAGCATATTTACATATATAAAAACACAAGATAAGGAGATTTTGTTGATTGCAGCAATTGTTTTCATTTTGATTGTGACTCTGCAGTATGACCCCTAAATTGACAAACTGTATTTTTCCTCAATTTGAATATAAATATATTACTAGTTTCCTGGCTTAAGAATCTCTTGGACTTAATTTTATGAAGTTCAACTACATAAAGTGCACATTTCACCATCAAAGCTGATTTTAAGTGTCACTATTTTTTCCATCTTAATTGACTTTTTTTTTCTCTTTGTAAAATAGGGACTTTAAAATTAAGAAATAAAATATTTCCCATCGTAAAAAAAAATCCCAACCAGCTAATGCTATTAGGGATTTCTAAATATGATAATATCTTAGTAAAGTTATCTGAAAGCCTTTGCAGTGTCAGTTCCTATTTGCATATCAATCTAAGTTAAATAACTTGCAAAATGCTAATTTTGAACTGAAGGACGAGCAAACAATGAAATTCATTCTGTTATTATTAGCAGACTTCACAGCTATCAAATAAAATATAACTTGATATTCCAAGAAACAAGCCTTCAAAATGGTGTGCAGGGAGTTATGCAAACAAATCTTTTTATGTAAAAGTGACTTGAACACGTAACTTCCCAAGAGGGATCTATGAAAGGTACCCCTCATCATCTGTAAATGTGATTGAGTCAAAATTATACCCCGGAAGAATGAAAATACTTTTTTGTTATGTTAATTAAATACTTGCAGCTTTACCAGTTTGTTTTTAATTACTAATGCATCAAAATAAGAAAAACATAGTAAAAATGAAGGAAGGAAGCAGTTATTTTAGTGAGGACAAAAGAAAGAAGGTGATCAGAGGGCTGTACCGTGTATCTTATGAAGAGAGGCCAACAGAGCTGGGTTTGTTCAGCCTAGAGGAGAGAAGGCTCCAGGGACACCCTATAGCAGCTTTCTAGTACCTAAAGGGGCCCTTTCTAGAAGGGCATGTAGTGATAGGGATAGGGGTAATGGCTTTAAAGTGAAAGAGGATAGATTTAGATTAGATATTTGGAGGAAATTATTTAGTGTGAGGGTAGTGAAGCACTGGAACAGGTTGCCCAGAGAATTTCTGGCTGCCCCATCCGTGGAATTATTCTGACCCAGGTTGGATAGGGCTTTGAGCAACCTGGTCTAGCGGAAGGTGCCCCTGCCCATGGCAAGGGGGTTGGAACTAGATGATCTTTGGGGTCCCCTCCAACCCTAACCATTCTATGATTCTATGATTCATAACTATCTAAAAGGTGATAACCTCTATATAACTATTCTTGAAAATGCCTTATTATGGTAAGTTAGCATGAGCGGGTGTTGGTTTTGCTCTGTATGAAACAATCTTTTAAATTTAAATTGCAGTTGGCCTGGAATTTAATATAATTAAAATAAAATAAAGTTTCTCAATGGATGTGATAAAGTGAATGATGACATTATTATCTGTCACAAATATACATTCAATTCTTATTTAAGTTTTCTACAGGCTGTGAAATATCATGCAGGCTAATAAATAAAACTTTGGAGATCAAGAGTAAAATAAATAACTACATAAAATGGCTATGCTTCATTGTTCATGTGACTGATTTTTCTGAATTGAAATGTCAGGAGATTAAACCCTTTATTTAGAATGTGCATCACTTAATTAAATTTGTACTATATTGTAGAATGAAAGCCCATCATTGTTCTATTGGTAGATGTTGTATTTAAGTTATAAGCAAGATAGAAAACATTAGAACTTTCTGGTTTAATGAATTGTCATCTTGAAAGCCTCAGCCCCCCCTTTTCACTGAAAAGTAGTAAAAATTGCTGTATGGTAACTGCCAGCAACGAATGTGCATAGACCCACGTTATATGTATGTTTATGTCCCTGAATACACTAAAAATTACAGTTGAAAAGCATTTTAAACTGTATCTCTGAATATCAGCAAAAGCAGTCTGAATTGATTCTGGGAAAAAAAAGCAATTTGATTTAATAATGCGCCTTACGTATTACTGAAAGTTATATGGTAGGTCCATCACCATATATATAGATCCAGTTTAAGTTGGTATTAATTTTCAAGAAAGCATAATCTCGTTGAAATTCAACTGAAAGCAGTATCTTCCTTAATTTCTGAATCTTTTTGTGTGAGACACCCTTATACATGTATCATTTTATCATCTCAGTTATTGCCATTATTTATCACATTGCCTGATGACAAAACACCATGTAATAATCACTTGTACAGACTGATGTGAGCTACTATCCAACATCAAGAATATGCTAGACAAGATTAAGCAGTTTATTTTTCTAATTTAGTAGGTGGTTGCACTTATTGCTTTGCAAAAGTATTTTTGTTATCGTGCTGCTCATGTTTAAGTCCTAGCTATAGCGGAACTGTTTTCAGTGGAGCTGCTATAAAGGAGAAAAGGATATTACATGCTGGATAATATCCAGTAACTGAACCAAGCTACCAAAGCCGTCATTCTTTCATTCTTTGAAATTTGTATTGAGTCACTGAAAAACATAATCATCTATATCCTGAAATAGCCCATGTCTGTTGCTTCATAGAAAGCCATTTTTCACAACGAAAAATATTACATCTAATTGCAGTGCTACTGCAGGTGAAGAGATTATTTTTTTAGACTACCTATTTTGTGGTAATGCTAGGAAAGGATCTTGTCAAAATCACATCACCAAAAAAAGAAGAAATAAATTAAAAATTTGTGGCTTCTTTTTCAGCTGATTTCCCTTCCATTTCATATGTTAAATGATCTTGGAAAAGTTCAATATTTCAATTAGTACTTGCTTAGAAGTAGCATTTGTTGAACTTTGCTAATTAAATAGTATTTTGCATTAAATAATAATTTTAAAGCTAAAATTGTGAGAAATAGTTCTAAATGTCAGCCAAATGGGCTTATCTGTATGTAAAATCATGACCTTAAGCTAAGTCATTCCATTAACTGGTTTTGCTGTCTTTCATGTTGTTTCATATAAATTCATGCCTTCAGTATGGAAAAGAAGTACCCAAAGCAACATGAGGTCATTTTCTGTTATTTTTATGTTGTTTATTTTGAAGCTATCTTTAAAAAAGCTCAAGTACTCTGCATATATTCAAAATATCCAAAAGTCATAGAGAGACAATTCTGAAGAACTTGCTCTTACAACTCTTTACTATGATGCCATATATTACTTTCCAGATAGCAAATTGTCGTGGTTTAAACCCAGTCAGGTAATTCGTTCGCTCACTTCCCCCCCTTTCTTGCCCTCCCCCTGCTCTCGGAGGGACGGAGAGGAGAATCGAAAAGAATGCAACTCCCACGGGTTGAGATAAGAACAGTTTAGTAACTAAGGTATAACACAAATCACTACTGCTACCACCAATGATAATAATGATAAAGGAAATAACAAGGGAAGAGAATACATCATCTCACCACCAGCCGACCGATAACTCGCCCCCCCCAGCCCGACCAAGCTCTGACCGATACCTCCTCCAACCCTCAGTCTCCCAGCCCTTCCGGCTAACTCCCAGTTACCTCCTGGGCATGACGTGCTGTAGTATGGAATACCTCTTTGGTCAGTTTGGGTCAGGTGTCCTGTCTCTGCCTCCTCCCGGCTTCCCCTCCTCCCTGGCAGAGCATGAGGCTCACAAAGTCCTTGGCCAAACCTAAACATCACTATCAGCTCTGTTCCCAAGCTGAAAGTCAAAACATTGCACTGCACCAGCTACCAAGAAGGGGAAAAATGACTGCTACTGCTGGACCCACGACATTATCCACCCCTTATTCCATACCATTCACGTCATGCTCAGATCC
The DNA here is from genome assembly GCF_034315485.1 of Pezoporus occidentalis. Taxonomy (NCBI): domain Eukaryota; kingdom Metazoa; phylum Chordata; class Aves; order Psittaciformes; family Psittacidae; genus Pezoporus; species Pezoporus occidentalis. The sequence goes on along the minus strand of NW_026914940.1, from coordinate 16,238,240 downwards.
CACATTTTCAATATACCATCACTCTTATCTCAGTGCACTCTTATCTTAGTGTATGGACCAGTCCCTATAAAGCTGCTGAGTCCATCTGGTCCATGATGTCAGGCTCCATCTCTTGTAACAGTCTTCCAGAGCAGGAGAGACTGTGTGCAGTGTTCACACTCGTGAATAACCTGGGCAATAGTGTCCATTGCTAAGTCCACCCCTCGATCATGAGTCCATATCTATGTTGCATCTTTGCTCTGATGGCCTGAAGTGCCATGGGCCCACCAGGCTCAAAATAATTCACTGTCCCCTTAAGCAGTTTCTGCAGCTTGTTGCTGGGGACTCCATACAGCTGCCTTCCATCTCCGACGCTTCCAAAGCACTGGAGGGGCCCAGTGGACTACATAGTTGCCCATACTGTCCCACACACCCTGCCACTCATGACTGTCCAGCCTTGGGGAAAATCTCTTGGTCCCCCCATATCGTCGTCTAACCCCAGACAAGACCCAAACCTGACTCTGCTTAACTTTTGAGATCAGACAAAATGGTTGTGGGTAGAACACAGCCTGTGGGTGTGTCAACATGCTGATCCCCATCACAATCAGCAGGCAGGTCCCAAGGGTACCCAAAGGCCATTCACAACCTTCAGAACTCTCAAACGATGCTGCTGTACTTGTCACTGGGGCTGGAGTAGCTGCTGTACTTGTCACTGGGGCTGGTGTAGCTGCTGTGCTTGCCGGCTCTCCCACCGCCAGCTTCTCTTTTCCTGAGTCCAGCTCTTCCTCCTCTGCCTTGCTGGGAAATGCTGCGTGGTCTCCTGCATCCTCCTGGGGCTCGGCGGGCGGCTTCCGGGAAACGCTCTCGGCCGTCGCGGGGCTGGGCTCCTCCGCGGGGCTCGGCTCGGCCGCGGGGCTCGGCTCCTTCGAGGGGCTCGGCTCCTCCGCCGCCTTCTCCCGCTGCTCGGCAGCCCCTTCTTTCTGCTCCTCGACCGCCCCGACCTCCTCCACCGGCAGCCGTCCCCTCGCGGCCTCCGGCCCCGCTCCCGCCGCCGCTTGGTCCCCGGGGCCGCTCTCCCGGGCCGCTTCAGCAGCCGCCGGCTCCCGGGGCCGCTCCCCCTCGGCTCCCCGCAGCCTCACGAAGATGGAGAGTAGGGTGAGGGCCAGGACGGTGAAGAGCAGCCGGACGGCCAGGTACAAGTCCACGGCCACGTCCGTCCCGCCCTGCTGCTGGAGCCCGCCCGTATTACAAGCCATTGCCATAAAGCACAGTGAGACAAGAACCTTAGCCCAGGCCCCATACTTGATAAACACTATCACAGCAAATACGGGCTCTACGTAAGTTACAACATTCTGAAGCTGTGAGATCAAGAGAAACAACTCTGAGAGCCAATAAATCAGCATTGTGATGAGTGACTATTAATCCAGTCAGATCTGTTGTTATCTCAACCCTTCGTGCCCCACGTTGGGCGCCAAAAAGAACTGTCGTGGTTTAAACCCAGTCAGGTAATTCGTTCGCTCACTTCCCCCCCTTTTCTTGCCCTCCCCCTGCTCTCGGAGGGACGGAGAGGAGAATCGAAAAGAATGCAACTCCCACGGGTTGAGATAAGAACAGTTTAGTAACTAAGGTATAACACAAATCACTACTGCTACCACCAATGATAATAATGATAAAGGAAATAACAAGGGAAGAGAATACATCATCTCACCACCAGCCGACCGATAACTCGCCCCCCCCAGGCCGACCAAGCTCTGACCGATACCTCCTCCAACCCTCAGTCTCCCAGCCCTTCCGGCTAACTCCCAGTTACCTCCTGGGCATGACGTGCTGTGGTATGGAATACCTCTTTGGTCAGTTTGGGTCAGGTGTCCTGTCTCTGCCTCCTCCCGGCTTCCCCTCCTCCCTGGCAGAGCATGAGGCTCACAAAGTCCTTGGCCAAACCTAAACGTCACTATCAGCTCTGTTCCCAAGCTGAAAGTCAAAACATTGCACTGCACCAGCTACCAAGAAGGGGAAAAATGACTGCTACTGCTGAACCCACAACACAAATTTATGAGTTTCAGGCTATATTGGGAAAATATTGGGACGCAAATTGTTTTTCATGTATGCTGACACAGATTTTTTGAGAATTTATCACATTTTCTATGCAATTAATGTATCTCTTGATGTTTAAATATCTGTATTAATGAAAAGATTAGAACTAAAATATGCTGCAATACACCTTCTGTCATTAATAGTCTCTATTTAGCACTCTGGTTAAAGTCATTATTTCAATCTGATAAACATAACAACTTCATATCTATGAATTAATTCCTGTTTTTTTTTTCATAAGTTGAGGCACATCTGAGTCCACTGTCCTTTTTGCTCTTTTTCACTTTCCATTCCATGCATCCTTGAAAGATTTTCTTCCTGTTGTGGAAGACCCCCACCCAGTTGCTCTGTCACTCCCTTTCTCCACAGTGCAAGAGAAGAAAATAAGATGAAAATGTTCCCAGGCTGAGATAAGGACAAAGATGTGGCTTAACAGTTACCATCACTTGCAAAACAAGCATGATTTAGGGGAAATAATTTTATTTATTCCCAACTAAAAATGGAGTAGGATAGTAACAGCGACAAAATTAAAATCAATTCACCTCCCCTCCATTCTCCACAATCTGACCATTTTTCTCCATAGCCAGTTAACAGTTTACTAAACTGTTTTTTTTTTTTTTTGTTTGTTTTGGACTAGCTACCGAAATACTCAGATTGTTATTGTAAATATAAAACATCATAGGATCCTTTCATCGGGATCTAGATATTCTGCAGTCTGGGGAATTCCATAATAAATAGGCTATAATGCCATTCTTCACTAGCCTTTGGTTATTTAATTATTTATTTAAAGGTTACCTAATTTCAGCAACAGAGGTTTATGTGCAAGAATAACCTAAATAAAATTCTCCTGGATTAAAATGCAACATGGATTTTAAGTCCGTCAAGAAAGAATATCTTTGAACTTCTCTCCAGTGACTTTCTTATTACAGTTTACTTGAATTCTGGAAAAATTTAAGCCTAATTTTCCCTATGAAGCATTAACAGGATGGGTGCTTTCTCTTTAATCACTGAAATACTCAATCACAAGGCTTACACATGATTTGTGCCTCATGGACAACTCATGCACTCTATTTCTTCGCTTCCGTCCCAGCCCACTCGACAATAACTCTGTTAAATTAATCAGTGTCATATGAAGTATTCCTAAATACATTTTTCAATATTTAGAGAAACATAATATTAAATATAGCCAGGTGGTAATAATGCACAAAATTAGAGTACATAGGAAATACAACTCTATGTACAATGACGAAAGTAATGCACTGATATATCATGGTATACAATTAAAATTATGCATAATTTCTGTTATGTACATTTTATGAGTTGTGGGTAAATTATACTTAATCCTCATGTGTGTAAACATTTAATTACGTTTTCTTATTTTTCCAAGCAAGAAGGTGACATGCTTGCAGATTCACATATTTTCCTGGGTTCAGCAGTAGCAGTCATGTTTTTCCTTTGTGGTAGCTGGTGCAGTGCTGTGTTTTGACTTCCAGCCTAGGAACAGTGTTGGTGAAGCCGATGTTTTCAGTTGTTGCTAAGTGATGTTTACCCTGACCAAGGACTTTGTGAGGCTCATGCTCTGCCAGGGAGGAGGGGAAGCCAGGAGGAAGCAGAGACGGGGCGCCTGACCCGGGCTTCCAGGGGGCACTCGTTTCTTGGCCGGTGGTATCGTATTCTCTTCCCTTGTTATTTTCTCTTATCATTGTTGTCGTTGGTAGTAGCGGTGGTAATTTGTGTTGTACATTGGTTGCTGGACTGTTCTTGTCTCAACCCGTAGGAGTTGCACCCTTTCGATCCTCCTCCCCGTTCCTCCGGGAGCGGGGAAGGGGAGAGCCCCGGTGTGTGTGTGTGTGGGGGGGACGGCCCTCGATTGTTGTCAGCTCGGCACCACTCACTGGGAGTGAGTGAACAAGTTGCCTGACTGGGTTTAAACCACGACACATATGCTTTCACATTGTTATGTCTCTGGGAAACTAAAGAAAATGGGCTCTCTCTCACACTGTTTCTCACATTCATGTAACACTACCAAACCATATTACACTGCTGCATGCAGAATTTCTCTTTAGGGAAAGGACAAAGTGGAGTAAACCATAACCAAAAAATAGTGGTAACACTGCCTAATGCCCCTCCCTGAGAAAGTTGAGTACCACAGTGTTGAGAATGGTATAAACAATTTATAAATAATTATACCTAAAGTATGTGAATGTGTTGTGACAGTGCTGAGATGCCCACTGAGGTGTGCTGTATATAATATTAAACTAACAGTTTTCAGATCTGGGTGATTGCACGTATTTTCCTCTCTTTGGTGAGCCAGGGGTTAAATCCTTTGTGTCTTTGATAATGCTTATATCATCAGGCACCAATGTATTTTTTTTTTGTAAATGTGTGTATCAGGGTTTAGGTTGTATTTGGACAGAACTACAGTAAAAACTATGCTCATCTCAGGTATGCATCTAATTTATAGTTACTTAAACGTGTCAGTCTTTCTAAGTGAAGGAGTTAGATAAAGAATTATTTGCTGTATATTAAGAAAACAAATCTTTCCTAGAGATGAAAATAGCAGTGCAAATCAAAAAGAGGGAAAGTGAGAATGATTAATATAAACTTCTACGTTCTAAATTATCCTCCTTCAGGCACCTATTTCCTGTTTTGTGTGCAAGCCTCAGGTTTCTTTGAAAATCCTGGTCCTGCTATTTTATGGAGTTAGCATTTTAAGCCTGTGGTGGTATTGGTGGCAAACCTGTGGCAAGCTTTAAAAATCTTTGCAACACTTTGAGCATTGCTGTCGCAGCTGTCTAATCTAATTAGATGTTAAACTCTTCAGGGCAAGGACTGCACTTAACCATGCACCCAATAAAATGAGATTTCCAATCTTGGCTTGGGTTCACAGACAATGTTATAATAAAAGTGATTAAGAGTTGTACAAGCTTTAAATAATGCTGATGACATGGTTTTGATGACATCCTCAGGGAGATTATTCATCACAGTCTAATGAGATCATTAGGAGGAAAAGTTTTCTGCTTCAGTATACAGCCAACATAATTTTGGCTGAATCAATGCGAAGTCCAAGTGGCTGTAAACCATAATGGTTCTGTTGTGGCGACTGTGAGGTAAGAAGATTCATGAAGGAAGCTGGATCTTGTGACTTAAGTAAATATTTCAGTTAACTGAAGAACAAAAGAAGGACAGATGTGGAGATGGAGTATGTTAAATAGATCAATAAATAAAGATCAGGCCCTAAGCCTCAGAAAAAAAACAAACCTTACAAAAGTATATTGGAGAGTAATACCCTGTCATGCATAATTTTGACTTCTGACCTGAATAGGTCACTGAAGCTGATAACCATAATCTAAGAGATATATCCTGAAAAATTGTTATGCAAGTGTTCCCATCAATGGTCATTGTTGAGTGATGGTTTTCCCTGTGAGTCAGTATTGAACCTTGGCTCAGGGAGCGGAAGATACAGAAATGGTACAGGTAACTTCACATAGATAAAATTATAAAAGTAATTGATCTCTTATGCTCATTGAAAATGTTTATTGCTATTTGTATACTCTGCCCAAAGCCAAGTTTGGGTTTTTTATTCACAATTTACACTGCTGATTTCATTAATATGATAGACATCACTGTTTTACTCTGTTAAATTATAGATGCATTTTATCACAGAGGTAAAATGACTAGGTGGCAAAAGTGGTTGTACATGAAGGATTGTTTTTCTGCTTTATTGGTCATTAACAATTCACATATTTATTTTTTTTTCCCAGAAAGGCTTAGCAAAATGTAAAGTTCAGTGATGGGGGTATCAAGTTTAATTTTAATGGGAATAAGAACCAGTGGAATGAAGTCTTTGGTCTGAATGTAATAATTTATTTTTTTAAAATAGGAATTCTCTTTGAATGCCTGAGTGATGATTGTGGAGCTGGGCCTGATGTTTATCTAAAAAAAAAAAAATAAATTCAAGATAATATACAATGGCACTTAAAATAAATTATAAGATAGTCAGAAAGATAAAGATATTCAATTTCATATGTTAGTCAGATTGTGAACATTAAGTTTAATTACTTCAATTTTCCTTCTAATGTTTAGATTATGGAGATAGACGTACTAAAACTGCCTAGATTGGGAAGTATTATCTTTTTTCAATTTGGATGTCTTTAAACATAATTATGAAAACCAATCTGAGTGATTTTAAAGCAAGAAATCACAGAAAAATACATTCTTGTTTTATGGAAAAAAACATCGCATATATTAAAAGTATGTAGTATTCAGAATTACTTTTGTTTTCTTTCAGTGATATAACTTGATTCCTGAAAGGAACCAAAGTTCACAGGACTGATTTGGTAGCATGTGAGGTGTTGCCTTTTTACACACAGAACGATAACTACTTGCAGTCAGAATGACCTTTCTTTTAGAAATGAAAATCCAGGCAATGCTATAGTAAGCTCTCTTGTCTTTTCTGCAATGTTGAATCTAATGTGCACCTGCCTGGTGCCCTGTGTGATTGCAGCTCCATGGTAGAGTCATTACTCTTTAACAAGCAGAGTGATTGATATGAACAGAAGTTGGAAATAAGAGAAAAAGAACAGTATCTATAGGAATTATTATTTGATCATAATTGAATTAATTATAAAACAAAACCTCATAAATATATCCAGACCTTTTGGGCTCAAGAACTGTGATAACAATCTTGCATGAATATTGAGATTGTGTAAAAACTGTCTGAAAATAGTTACAGTTTTGTTCAGAAATGGAAATGGGACTATTTCACACAAATGAAGGAATAGCCAAAGGGTCCAGTAAAATAAAGATTTTTAGTTTAAGTCTTCTGTGCCAGATATAACTTAGTCTTGATTATTTTTATATTGATGTTCAAGATTTTAATTTCTGGTATTGAGAAAATAACTACAAAGGCATAGTAATTTCCTTTGTATAATTGAATTGGGTTTCACTAATAGAGTTTTACTACATTAATACTTTTCTGTGATGTTTATATGAATGCTTTTCACATAATGGATACAAACACTACAAAAGTGTATACCAATTATATTTTTTAATTATTTACCTAAGTCATAGAATCATAGAATACTTGGGGTTGGAAAGGACCTTAAGATCATCTAGTTCCAATCCCCCTGCCATGGGCAGGGATGCCTCACCCTAGACCATGTTGCCCAAGGCTCTGTCCAACCTGTCTTTGAACACTGCCAGGGATGGAGCATTCACCGCTTCTTTGGGCAGACCATTCCTATGCCTCACCATCCTCACAGTAAAGAACTTCCTCCTTATATCTAACCTGGATTTCCCCCATTTTAGTTGGCTTTCTGAGCTGCAAGCGCATGCTGCTGTCTCATGTTCAGTTTTTCATTAACCAGCACCCTCAAGCGCGTCTCCACAGGGCTACTCTGAATCAATTCTCCACCCAATCTGTAGCTGTGCTGGGGATTGCACTGAACCAGGTGTAGGACCTTGCACTTTGCAATGTTGAACTTCATGAGGTTGGAACTAGCACACCTCACAAGTGTGTCAAGGTCCCTCTGGATGGCATTCCTTTCCTCCAGCATATCAGCCGAACCACACAGCTAGGTGTCATTGGCAAACTTGCTGAGGGAGCACTCAATAACGCTCTCCATGTTGCTGACACAGATGGTAAACAAGACCGGTCCCAACATCGATCCCTGAGGGACATCACTCATTACTGGTCTACAGCTGGACATTGAGCCGCTGACCACAAATCTTTGCATGTGGCCATCCAGCCAGTTCTTTATCCACAAAGCAGTCCATCCAGCAAACTTATGACTCTCTAGAGATAAGGATGTCAAGAAAGACACTGTCATGCACTTTGGGCAAGTCCAGGTAGATGACGTTAACTGCTTTGCCCCAATCTGTCAGTTCTGCAGCCCCATCATAGAAGGCCACCAAATTGGTCAGGCAGGATTCCCCTTACTGAAGTCATGTTGGCTGTCCCCAAGCACTTTGTTGCTTTTTCCATGTGCCTTAGCATGCCTTCCAGGAGAATCTGCTCCAAGATTTTGCCAGGTAAAGAGGTGAGACTGACTGGTCTGTAATTCCCTGGGTCTGCCATGATTTTTCAAATATGATGGACAGTGTCTTAGCAACTTCATTTGCCAGCTCCTTCAGGACCCGTGGATGGATTTCATCAGGTTCCATGGACTTGTGCACATTCAGGTTCTTAAGATGATCTCAAACCTGATCCACTCCTACAGTGGTCCTAAGGTCTTCATTCTCACAGTCCCTTCATCTGCCTTCCAAGAGTTCCAAGAGCGGTGTGGTCAGAGCATTTGCCAGTGAAGGGAAAGAAGTCATTGAGAACCTCAGCCTTCTCCAAATCCAGGGTAGCCAGTTCTCCTGATAGCTTCCGGAGAGGGCCCACATTTTCCTTAGACTTTCTTTTGGTGGCAACATGCCTATAGAAGCCCTTCCTGTTACCAATGACATTCCTGGCCAGACTCAATTTTATCTGGGTCTTTGCTTTCCTAACCTGGTCCTTAGCTTCCCTGACAACATCCCTGTATTCTTGCCAGGTCAGCTGTCCTTGCTTCCACCTTCTATAATCTTCTTTTTTGTTTTCTAAGTATTCTCAGCAGTTCCTTATCCATCCAGGGAGGTCTTCTGGCCTTTCTGCTGCATTTCCTTCTAATCAGGTTGCAACAGTTCTGCGCTTGAAGCAAGTGATCCTTAAATATCAACCAACAGTCTTGGGCCCCCCTGCCCTCTAGGGCTTTATCCCATAGAACTTTACTAAGCAGGTTCCTGAAGAGGCCAGATTCTGCTCTCTTAAAGTCCAGGGCAGTGAGCTTGCTGCGTGCCCTTCTCACTGTCCTAAGGATCTTGAACTTGACTATCCCATGATCTCTGAAGCCAAGGCTGCCCTGGAGGATCACATTCTCAACCAGCTCCTCCTTGTTGGTGAGCACAAGGTCAAATATGGCACCTCTCCTTGACATCTCCTCTATTACTTCCAAGAGGAAGCTGTCTTCCACACAACTGTCTCTCCTATCTGTCTATTCTGCAGAATGTAAATTGCATCTATGACCATTCCTATTCATAAGAAAAATATTTGAGATGGATATGTTAAAGATAAAATTGAAACTGACCCATTTTACTTTTATCAGAGCTAACTTCTGTGACAGACATTTCATTTGAAAAATCACATATGAAATAGATTGCGCTGTTTTAAGTGCTGAACATGATATCATATGGCATGAAATATCTGTTTGATCAGTTCAGGGCAGCCATCCTGATTAGATTAGATATTAGGAAAAAATTCTTAGTACAGGAACACCTTGCTCAGAGAAGCTGTGGCTGCCCTATGCCTAGCAGTGTTGGATGGGGCTTTGAGCAACCTGGTCTCGTGGAAGGTGTCCCTGCCCATGGCTGGGGGGTTGAGACTAGATGGTCATTGAGGACCCTTCCAACCCAAACCATTCTATGATTCCTTTTTAAACTTACTAGAAGTTAATAAAACCACCAAATATTAATGCCAGTTCATATGACAGAAGGGAATCCTTTGTCTGAACACAACTGATTTTGGTGCCTGCCTTTTGAGTACCTGAGAAAATATATCCACTAAATAATAGTGTATATTTTGAGATTATTTGTTTTTCTCACCCTGAAGTACATTTGTTTTTCTTTGAATTAAACAATGGATACAGTAAGTGAAACACACTCAAACATAAAAGAGATGTTCATGAACTTTATACAGAAATTTAACTTCAACTTTTATAAACCTTTTCAATTTATCATTTAAAGTTTTACAATGGAGTTTACTCCTGACCATATGGAAAAAACATTATGAACTATTTATAACTAAAAAGCTAGCTTGGTCATAAAAACCCAAGCTGAATAAATGTTGTGTTGAGAGTCAAATTCTTCCTCAATATTAAAGTCATAGTAGTTGTTAATTTTCATATTCAGTGATTCTTTCACATTTTTTGTAGCAGCATTTTCAGGACAGATTTTAAAGGAATATTGTTTTGAAGGGTTCTGAGTGCTCTAAGAAATATATATATAATCACACCATTTATTTTTCTGTCTCTATATCTTACATGACACAAAAATATAGAGAAATATAATAATAAATGTTTACTTAATTACATCCAAAATGAGAACTGTAAGTCCAAGTAATACAAGGTGAATGCTATGTTTAGAAAAACTTCAGTTAAAATGAAGAACTAAATAAGATGGCCAGGCAACTAAGTTACCATGTTGATTTTACTCTCTATAGATGTATTACAAAACCCTTTCGTTAGGATTAAGGCATTATGGTGTATTATCAGATTAAGCTGATAGTTAGAAAACTATTCTTTTTTCCTTTGGATCTCTTAAGTGAAGAAAAGTAAGACACCAGGTTTAGCAATCTCCAAATCTGAGAGAATGACCTAACAGCTCAAGAAAGGGATCTTAGCCAACAGTCATAACCCACTGAGGATCCAATACTGCAAATGTGTGCAGTCATTTATGCATTATACTGTCATGCAAGAAATCCAGTGAGTTTTCATATGGCCAAGATTAAATCATGAGTTTGTTTTGTCTTAACCTTTAGTTAGAGGTTTGTGATTTTACAAGACCGTTATCAAATCAGTCTAGGGAAAAACAGCTCTACTATATTTGTACATTACATTTATGCATTTATCTGAAATATTTGCTGTCCACAGCCTATATCAGATAAAAGTAAATTTTCAGGTTGTTTCTTTTTAAATGGTACTTGATATTAAAAACATTTTTTTACAGTTTATCCGTTTTTTCACTATCTTGAGGAAGAGATCACTCATTAAAGTGATACTACAAAGAAAGCCTTTGGAAAGAAATTGCCTTTATCGGTTTTTATTAAACACCAAAATGAAGAATTATTTTAGAGGTTCTTTCACCTTGAATGATCCTTTTGACCACTATCCCTCAGTTTCTCCCTCATGTTCCTTACAAAGCTGTGAAAAAGATTTTATTGATAGTTTTCACATTCCTCCCTATATGTCTTCTGCCCTCACTTTTCACAGTTTTATTGTTGACTTGTCAGAATCTGTGTTCTTTTTTACGTTATTTGGGAATGGTTTCCACTTTTAGAAAAAAAAGTTATCATACTTCTAACCACCTCCTTTATTCTTTTATGCAACTATGCAGGCTTTTACTTAGTCCCTTTACTTTTTTCCTGAAATTCTAATATGGTGTATCTGAAAATATTCTCTCACACTTTAAAGCATTTTAGACATTCTGCTGCTTGTAATTTTGCCTGTATAGCATTCATATATTTAACTAAGTTCCCTTTCTCAATTAAATATGAATGCAGTTACTGCCTGAGGTAGTACTAAGTCATAATTGTTTCATCTTACTACAAATGTTGACTTGTCTGTATAACTCTCCAATTCTAAAACAGATTCAAAATTAAATAGAGTACCTAAATTGTAAATTCTTTGCAATAAAAATAGCACAGAGTCAGTTTATTTTATATGTATGAAAATGTTGATGTGTATGTTATTTATCTATTTATTTTTATTAAAGTGATTCAGCAGAGAAGGCAAAGGCAAGAGCGGGAACTAAAGGGAAGGGAAGAGAAGGGAATGGAAGGGCAGATTAAGGAGAAAGAGGAAAAGGAGAAGGAAAAGGCCATGCTGAGGTTCCTTATTTCTTCAAAGGAGAATCTGTTTTTTGTATTTTGAATCACTTTGATGTTCCCAAACATTTATCATTTATTGCTTGTATTGCTCATTGTCTTTTTCTGGGAAGGTGTTTATCCTAGTAAGAAAAGTCAGGAAAAAATGTTGGAGGAAGCTGCACAGTTCTTTTTTGCCTACATATACAAACTTGCTGAAAGAACTATGGCTCACCAATGTCCTTGCTTAGCATCCCTTGCTCAGGACAGTGAGCTCGGGGACAGATGTGAATCTTTGCCTGTCTCCCCATACCAACTCAGCTTTTTCTGTGTACTCTTCTTTCTGACAGACTAATAAACAGCAAAACCCATTTTGCACAGCTTGACTTACAGAGAACTTCCATTACCTATTCTTGCTTGTACGCTGCCCTAATTCTCAGAAAACATCAGAGAAAATTACTAATGCACAGAAGGTGGCACCCATCCAGTTATTCTGGAGGGAACTGATAGACACACTACCTGTTAAAAGATCAGCTCTGTAGCAGTTGCTTCAATTCAAGAATATAGTCACAACATGTGGGAAGAATCCTGAATCAGAAATTACTAATTTCAGAGCTATTACTACGAATCATGCTGTCACCTCAATGCAGGAATTGCCATTCTAGTGCTGCTCTCAGCATGCAGAAACAAAGTGGACTGTATTAATTTAGAAAAAAATACCCTTTGCAGAGTGTGATTTTCACATATATCATAGACCAATAGGTGCCACCATTGCACTGTGACAGTCACAGAAATTCTGAAAGAATAAATAACAGCAACTGCTTTGATTTATAGTTCAGAAAATACATTTTCTGGAAAAAAAAAAAGGCAGGTTGTTTTGGGGTTGGATTTTAGTTTCCCCCCCCCCCTTGGAAAAAGGCAGTTTTAGGGATGTAATTTGATTGCTGGGCTTCTTATTCCTTTTGCTCCTTCTTTCTTATTCCTCCTCCCTTTGATTCACTCTAGCCAGAATGTTGCAACCTTGACATTTCTTTGTAATTATTAGAAGCCTTTGATCACAAGTATCCAAATGAATTAAGCCTTAGTAAACTGTGTGGATAAGCTTTTATGTCATGTTACTGCTGAGCAAAAATTACCACAGAATGACTTCATCTGATTAATTTCTCATTCCTTTGGTGACCTAAATAGGGCTGCTATCACAGTTCTTTATTGAATCTTCATATACAGAAGTCACACCAGATATACAGCTGCAAATTACAGGGTACCATGGAAAATTCTATTGAGAACAGGTTTTTTGGTTTGTTTGTTTGTTTGTTTTGGAATTCCTTTGTTCCCTAATGAATGGAAGTATGTTTTTTGGATGTATTACTAACTTCTCCCATACTTAGGTATGTTTCAAAGCCTGAGTACTATTGTTTACTAGGTAAAAATTGAAGAAAACAACACATTTCACAGTTAGATATTCTGGAAACTAATTACTGATCCACTTAGATCTATGTGTGCACGATCCATTTAGATCATAGTACAATGTAAAGTGTATTATATTAGATGTCATTTGTTTTCCTATTTATAGGCAACTGTAATATTGTGCCACTGAGAAATGGTAGATATACAAATACTTGCAAAGCCAATTTAGGTGATAATAAGGGAAGTTTCCTATACTGTCCAACTTACTTGTACCACAATTTGCTCCAAGATGAGGAGCAAATTGTATATAAGTATCTTTTCAGTTCTTATCTTGCTGCTGTGACTTCTAAATGAGTAAGCAATATTGAAGGTTTGTGTGTAATTGAGATGGGTGTAGAAAATGTGATAAAGCAACTTCATTTTGTAGTGATTATCAAATCATTTGCAAGTAGTAAATCAATATCAGGATGTGACCTGGATTGCACAAAACAATATAAAGATGAAAGAGTTGCCCTAGTTTCTTCAGTTATTTAGTCTTATCTAATGCATGACTATTTTATTATTTTTCTTTTACTTAATCCTGTAATCTATCTTTAATATATTAGTTAGAATACTCACTCAATCACTTTCCCATTCCATACGTATCTAGAGATCTTAATTCTTTCCCATTAAAACAATGGGGTTTTCTATCATTCTCATAAACCATTGGAGGAGGAAGTAAATCAGATCCAGAAAGTTCCATGTCTTAGTGAATTGAGTCCATTGTGGTAAGGAGTGCTAGGGGTGACCATAAAAATATACTTTTCTGGCTGAAAGCAGCCCAGAACCAGGACTTGCACAGCTCAGTGAAGCACAATATCTGAACCACTATGTATGATTTATGAAACATAGTTTATTAACCAAAATACATTTTTGCTAACACAGATTAAATCTCTGCCATATCCAAACTAGTCATTGCATATGTTGCTTTTTTGTTTTTGTTTTTTTTTTTTTTGTTTGGGTTTTTTTGGGGTTCTTTCTTCAGTAAGTTTATGCTAGCTGAGGCACTGGAATGGGTTGCCCAAGAAAGTTGTGAATGCTCCATTCCCGGCAGTGTTCAAGACCTTGCAGGACAGACCCTTGCGTGACATGGTTTAGTGCGAGATGTCCCTGCCCGTGGCAGGGTGGTTGGAACTAAATGATCTTAAGGTCCTTTCCATCCCTAATTATTCTATGATTCTGTGATGTATCGCTGTATTGATTTCCCTACAGAAGGCAACTTGGAAATATCTGCAACAGTAAATGAATTAGGGTGAGGGAGCATGCTGACACACAATTATTGTTGCCATTTGCTCAACTACAAATTGGCATTTTTTTGGCTTTTGTCAACAGTGCTCTCCCAGGCAGTACCCAGCTGCAGCCTGTGGGTTAACTCAGAAGGAGGGTATGGAACCTGAGACCGAGGTATCCAATTCCAAAGAGAATGAAACCTTAAGTATTTCAACACTGACAGTCAAGCTTCTTACAAAACACCTTAGTGCTAGTGACGTTTTTTGATTTCATATAAAATGTTTCACGAGTTACAAACCTGCCTTTCTTTCTGTCAGCTAACATTTTCACTAAAAGTATTTGTAGCTTTTGTCCCACAGAGCTGATGAGCTTTCAGACTTTACAGCTGCCAGTCAGCTCTTACATCATGAAAGGCAGGAGCACAATCTCAGTAAATGGTAGAAAAGCACAATATTGATGCAAAAGACAAGTTTAGAGGAAAAGAGGAGTCCAACAGAAAGGGCAGGAGTGAGAGTTTCATCGTACATTTCATGTATCAGACTGTCAGTTCTCTGTGTAGTTGACTAGATATCTCACTCCAGGATAAGGGTGAATAATGGAAGACCCTAAGCATACCAAAATACTTATTCTGGTCTGCTCTTAAGTCTGTGTTCTGGCCTAGCAAACCAATAACATTGCTTGCATCTTGCATGCTCCCCTTATTGCCCAGCCTTTCCTTCTTGACTTTCACACACATAACCATCTGCTTTTTCTGAAATATCAACACTTTAGAAAAGTGTTACAGGGATTTGCTTTTTCTTAAGCAGTTGGATGGTTTTCCTATTAATTCCCTATCTGTGTGTGTGTCTGTCTCTCTTTTTATTTGACCAATTTCAGGAAACATTTGAGCAAATGTTCCCTGTCATCAACAATATTTAATCTTATGTCTAAATCAGCATGCATTTGTAGGTTTAGATGAATAGAGATTAATTAATCCCTTAACCTAAACAAAATAATTAAAGATTTATGTTGTGTCTGTGTGGTCCAGAATAGAACCTATCCTGCTTATCCAGTAAAGTTCTTGGTAACCTGAATGTTTATTATACTGGTATTCAACATCATACTTCCTGTAAAGCTTCCTTGCATTTAACTTCCAAGTAAAGTTAAATAGGACCATTCCAAGTGTGGATGGTCCCATTGAAAACCAAGCATTTGATCACATGGCAAAGTCTTATAGAATATTAAGTAAACTCAGGCACTTTCATATTAATAGGACATCAGGACACTGAGAGTTGAATGACTGGTATTAGGACACTTGTTTTCAAAGGAATCTGGGAGAAACTAAACGAATCAGTAAGAATCAAGGAGATGCTCAAAGTGCAGCATCCCTCGCTTTCACTATAATTATAGATGAGATGTTTCTTCATGTGTGAAAAGCTCTGCAAGGATTTTTGCATAAGGATGCATTTGTGGTTGTGTTTTCTTCTGGAGCTCTCACCCAGTCATTAGCCCAAGCTCAAATGAACTTCACTTCTCTTTTTAGCTCCACTGATATTGTACAGCAGTACCACAGCACAGCAAAGCATCCTGGCAGCCAGTGTCCTGCTAACAGGCTGCTGAACCAGAATAACTATTCCCAGAGATGGCTTGCGTCATCTCCCCATATAAATTTTCAAACTCTGCCAGAAATAGGTGATTTTATATGTTTCATAGCCCTGTACTGCACTAAGTATTCATTAAACTTAAGAGACACGCTAACGTTCAGATGTGGCAAGCATTTTCAATTTACATTTTCACTAAAAAACTTTGTTGAGTTGAGGAGTTTTTCTTCCTTCTGTTCCAGTACTTAAGGTTGCTGATGCAGCACCTACAATTCTTCATGTGAAGCCACTTTCATGTCTATTTCAGGTATTCAATACTTTCCAGTCTCAGCCCAACTCTAAATGAGAGAATTTTACTTTATTTTTTCTTTCGCTTATTCTTTTTGAGCTATGCAATTAGTTTTGCGAAAGACTTGGTTCCTTAGGCTGAATATTATTCTAGAAGCAGTGTCTAATCAATAAAGACTTTGTTTGGCGTTTCATATAGAGATTTCACTGATTCATTTTTCCCAGAAGAGGTGCAAAAAAATACTCTAATAAATTATGTCCCCAGAAACAAGAGCAGATAATTACCTTATGTCCAATTCTTACCACTTACAGGAGGACACCATGACCAACACTGGAAACTGCTACCAACAATTAAAAATTAAAACTTCATAGTTCAAGGTGATAAGGATTCAGAATTTTGGATCCTTATAACATTCATATATTAAATAAACTGGGCTTAGAGAGGCAGAGGCATACATTAAAAGAATATTTTATCTGTTTTCAGCAAACATTACATCAGCAGAGTCAGATTAATAAATCTTGTAAAAAGTTACTATAAAGCATTAAAGTCTTAGAGATAGATATATCTTCCTATATTCCTTAACATACCTTTGCCATGGAGGCAGCTAAATAAAACAATCAAGGCTGCAGCTATTCCTCTGTAATTAAAATTTGTACGCACTGTGAAAATTACAGACCAGTAACAGTAATGAACAATTTTGCAATGAGAAGTTGCTTGGCATAGCTGAGACATAGAGCTCCCAAGCCTTTTACTAAATCAGATCATGAGTCAAAGACAGTCCAGGTGGCATTTTTCATAGCTAGGATTGTGTGTACACCAGCAGTGGAAAATCCAGTCTGGCATGAGCTCAGATATCTCAGGCAATCTGCTTGAAGCAGAGTAGAGTCAAAATGTTTTGACTAAGTCTTTTGGTCCTAAAAAAAAAAAAATTCAAAAAGTTGAAGAAATTCTAATTATGTATTTATTATGTTTTCCTATAGTAATAATTATTTTTGAGACCCCAGATTTTAAGCTATGCAAACATAATTAAACAGAAAATATAAGACTATTATGCCACCAGTTCCATTGAGCCAGTAAATTGCGTTAATAAATGAGGGCTTATTTTGAAGTGTTCATGATCAGTCTAGCAGTTTATTTTGCTACAACTAACACTCATAGCAAAACATGGAGTGCCTTCACAACATGGGTAAATTCCAGGAATTGTGATTTGACTAGAAAAAAAGGGAAGGAGAAGTTCTAATTGTGAAAAGACTGGTATCTTTCTGTAAGATGGCTAAGCAGGTATTTACATCTGGAGGGAGGAAAGAATGCATCATACTGTCCTATTGAGACAATGCTATCCTATAGGACAATGCTGTGTCATGCTGTCTTATATGGAAGTTCTCATTACCCTATAAAGTGTAAGAAGGAACTAGTTTCCTCATCTGAACATGTCCCTGCTCATTCAGGTAATTCAAAATTGATCTACACACCTTATAACAAGCAGAGTGAGGCAGCTGTCCTCACATATATTCCCAGTCCCCAGACTACAATACCTGCTATGCAACCAGTCCTTCCAAGCAGATGCTAATTCATGCTGGATTTCCTTGTGTTTCCCTACACAAGGAGCAATAAAGCTTATCTCTGCTTCATTCCCTTGAACTCTCTGCTGAAGAAACATCCTGCCCTTGGCTTCAGAAAGATGCCTGCTGTAGTTTCTAAAGGAGGCGGTCAATAATTAATGTGGGTTTTTAAAATAAAAAATACAGAAACCAAATGTTGTTTTTTCCTTGCTGATTGATTTGAAGACTACCTGAAGAGATTCTGCCTAGTGAAGTCTTTGATTTTCTTTCTTTTTTTCTTATTTTTTTTCCTGTGTACAAGACTAAATATAGACAAGGAGATTTAATAAGGAACTGAATAAAACAGTAGAGGCATGGGTCTCTCAGTCCATGCTATTAGGATTGCCTAATTGCAAAGATCTGCTTTTTTGCTTAGTTGAACCTTGGTAAATTGAAATAAGCACTGATGGCTTAAACACTTACTTTCAATAATAAAATTACCAATCCCAGTAAATTTAATTGCTGTCAACATTGTGAATTTTACAGGAGCATCAGTTTTACATATTTGTGTAAATATTTGTGTATTATTTGCTGTGTATGAAATTTGAAAGCAATTTTTTTTAGTGCTTTAATATAAAACAGAAGCTATTTGATTTTTTTATATCACTGTGATCAAGTGCATATCCAAGCAATGATGTGTTACATACAAACACATCATGTTATATATGGCTGTGTCAGAGGCAAGGCACTGTCTGAAAATCTGGACAAGCTGACTGATAGCAAAATACACAGGATGCTTTTATTCCAGACCAGCATTCTATGGATTTCAGGCAATATTTTTTCTCTTTTTTCTTTAACTAAAAGTAGGTGAGAAAAAGAACAAAATTCCCACTTCACTGGAATTTTATTGGGCACAAAATAGATACGGAAAAAAAATCTGGTTTTGCCAAAAAAAAAAAAATAACTTTTTTATTGATTCAAATGCGAGAAGTTTTTCATCTGAAAGTCTATAATTTTTTGGCACATGATTTTCACTTTTCTGAAGAAAATCACAGTAAGTACAAAGCCAAATACTCAAGTCTAAAAACAAATAGAGAAAAATTTGACAGAAAACTCTAGTTGGGGCGAACTAGTGCTGGTTCCAATGTCCTCGTAATTGTTAAATTTGTACCTGATTTACTTTTTTCTGCCTTTTAATATTTATTCAAATCTGAGATACTGATACATAAACATTTTTGCAAAGAATTTAAAAATATCTCTAAAATGTTTTCAGTGTTAGTGAAATTCCTCATATACCTTATTCCAGTTCTGTGCTGGTTGTTCTTCATAGGACTGAATTCTAGAAAAATGAGATGAGACTGTCTGGACTTCAGTTCCCCCACACTCTCCTTCTTTCATTTTTTTGAAGACAGGTGCAAAGTTTTCCATTTTCATTGGCATTGGGAACCTACCTCCTTGCAATGGGCTTTTGATGGCGGTAAAAAGTAGCTTTGCAAAGACAGCAGCCAGCTATATCAGTGGAACTGCAAAACATCTGGTGCATGGGCTTTATGGGCCCCAAATTAGCTAAGTGATCTCTAATAGCCTTCAGTTTCCACTTCCACAAAGCCAGAATGTAGGCTAAGAGGCCTTTGAGACCTAGGGGCAAAGCTTGCAAAAAATCCATCTAGTATCTCAGCTTTCCCAATGTCCATCATCACCAAATCCCCTCCCCATTGAACAGTGGGCACACAGTTCCCTCAGACTTCCTTCTGCTACCAATGAACTTCTATAAGCTTGTCTTCTTGCCCTTGGCATCTTTTCTGAGAGCTGAATTCTGCTCAACTATGGCTTCCTGATCTCCAACCTAGCACACACAAGAAATGTCTCTGTGGTCCTCACAGTTGCCTCATCCTTGTATCCATCCTTGATGTACTTCTTTCTGCATTCAGACTCAACCAGGAGTTCCCTGTTTATATGTCCTGGCCTTCTTTCTTGCTTACTCAGCTTTCTGCATGTCAAAATTAATCTTTCTGTTCCTTGAAGACATTGTCCTAGAAGGCCAACCAGCTGTCTGGTGCCATTTTGCTTTTCAGGTCAGTCTCCCATGGGATCTCACCAAGCAGAACCTTAAACAAGCTGAAATCTGAAGTTCTTCTGAATCCAGAAGTTCATGGTTGTAATACTACTCTTTCCTTGCTCATTTCTCCGAGTATCTCGAACAGCACTGTCTCACAGCAGTTATAGTCAAGGTTGCCCTCAATAAGCATATCAACCACAAATTTTTCCTTATTAGTGAGAAACAACCCCAGCACAGTTGCCCCCATACATCACCTGTGTCAAAGAATTGTTCTCAGTGCTCAATAGAACCTTATATAAAGATCTTCTCGCAGGGTTAACAAGCTAGGTGACAAAAGATGTGTGTATCTGTGTCACTTGACCGCTAACTAATCACACAAATTGGGCCCTACTTGTTTTTGACCGACAAGACTTTACTGTATCCAGTACTCTGATACTGATTTGTATGATTTGACTTCTAATAAAGTTCTGCATTTCAGAAAAGTTTAAAATAAAGCAGAGGGGAAAAAAATAAAGCAATTGTGATACAGAATTAATTTCTAATTCATACATAATAATTTTTAAAAAATCATTCTTATACCTTTCTTTTTGTGCATAATTGTTTCAAGTTCAATTTGGAGAGAGTACTTTTTATTTTCTTCTTTACAGTGTTTCTATTCATTAGATATTTATTGGAGCACACATAAATCTTTGACTTTTGTCTGTAGAACTGTATTAGTGTAAATTAAAAAAAAAGTCTTCATATTTTAGATGAAACGAGACATTTTTGTACTCTTCAGCTATCAAAAATAACTTTCTATCTGAGCTACAGTTAATAGGAAAAAAAAGTAAAGGTATATCTTCAATATAAAAAAAAGCTTCACCTTTTTCATGACAAAGGAATCTTCCGATTGTATGAATTCTACTAAAAATAAACCAAAAATCTGGGTCTTCCAGATGTTTACAAATTCATACTGCTTATTATTGGCAAGGGGGATTTTTAAAAGCATTTAATTTATACAAAGCTATGTTTTTATACATTCCTACTGATGGTTTAAGGATCTTGGTTACAATAAACACTAAAATTAATTTAGCTCAACAACCCTCCTTTTCCTTTGGTTTAATAGGAAGCTTCTTCTTTTCCTCCTTTCTTCAGCAATAGAGTTGCAAAATTCAGGCTTTATGCAAGTAAAAAACACTGAAACGCATAAAGTAAATTCCAAGTAACATCTGTGGGTTTAGTCAGTTTGCTAAAGAGCATGACAAGAACATTAATTTTTCAGTCACGTTCATAATTCATGAATGACTTTTTTTGTTTTTCTTAGAGTTAAGTTCCCTAGCAAAATAATTTCTTCATCTTTTTCTCTATATTCTTCCAAAAGCTCTTGTTCCAGAAGCTTCTAATGATGGTCAAGTTTTAGCAACATTTAAATATCTGTCTCCTCATATATTTTTGTGATTTGTGAATGACCTCATCTATGATACTGTATTAAGGAAATACAGTGGCTTATCCTTCTTTGACCATATTTGTGAGTAATGGACCATATCTGTTGTGGTTGGTGATGAATTGCAATGCTAAGAACCTAACTGAAAATAAGCTGGGGATGAGAAGTCCACTGAAATATGAAAGACTTCATAATTTAAATTCTAGTTCAGAAACTGAAATAGGCAATTTGCCTTGGAGAAGCAAAAATTCATCTCACTTAATTTTAGCTACATGACAGTCAGGTCCTCCTCTAAGCAGTATGTCTTTTTTCCGTAGATCTCAGTGGACTGAGGAGAGGATAGTGAAAATGCAGATATTACACATTCATAAAATCACAGCAGTTTATTTCTGAACCAGTTAATAAGAATTTATTTTCATGTAGTTTATATAGAGGCATTTTTTTTTTTTCTAATTATAAAACTACAGGTAATAAGATATCCATTGTAGAAAAAAAAATTTTCAATTTACTAGGGAGAAATTATTAAAAAAAATAAATATCTGGTTGTCTGCAACTCATATTAGTTTTCTTAACTATCACACTAGACATTTATAACCAGGAAAATAGGAAATATTTTTTCCTGATGTTATTAATGCCGTAATATTAAATTTCTATTAAAGTTCAAATCTCAATTTATATCTGTTTATATCTTTGTTCCAAAATCTTTTCTCCACTCTAAGTCTTATCCTGGTAGGACACAAATCTGAGACATTTTTCTATGTAGAAATTATAGGTAAGAATCAGTTTATGATTTTGTGGACAAAAATTTAATTTTCCATTTAGTAGAGAGTAAATTAGTTTATATATTTAGATGTAATGTAAGATATGTTTTTCAAGAGTTCCTTACAGTAACTGTAGTTATAGTGAACATTATTGACCATGAACATTAATACAATTATTCCATTGTAATTCTGATATCAAAATGTAAAGAATTTAAGTATGAATAAAAACTTGATTACAGTTAAACTGCTTGATAGTACATCGGCAAATTTTATACATTTCCATGTTCACTTTGTCTGGATTTTTTTTTTTACTCTTCTTGATTAAAAGACAAAATTTTTAAAACCTACGAAAATTTTCACTTTGCCGACACTGACGAGCAGTTGTGAAGTAATTAGTGCTCACAGGATAAGCTCTCTGAAACATTCCTCTAGGAGGAAGATCTCATACTTTTAGAAAGCCTAGTACACTGTGGGTCTGGTGCAGAATGTCATGTACATGAACAAATTAATCTGAATATAAATTACTTACAAATTACTTACACAACCCCTCCAGTGTTCTGCTCCTCAGAAGTTACACATATGGCCTTTAAGGACTCTGATTCTCCTCCCTTGCCCTTCAGTCCAATTCAATCTTCTGTTCACTACCCAGAGACAGGACTGATTCTGATCAGTTTCTGATTCTCTGTGCATTAATTTAAATTCAAATGACTCCATTAATTATGGTAAGGTTGCCTCCCACTTCCACCAGTGTAAACAGAGAGCAGATATTCTTTGTCCAATTCCTTCTGAAACGCTCTTCTGTCAGTAGAGAGTGAAGAAAATAATTAAATGTATTTGTATCATGTGAACTATGTAAATATTACTTTTTATATAAAAAGCAGCTTTTTAATTACTAGGTATAGGGACATTTTCTGAAGACACTGACAATGAAGTGAGAATGCAATTCAAAAATATGTACTTTGAATGTGTTCAAAAAGGGGTTTTGTGAAATTGTCTATGTGACTCTACTTGTAACATCCAGAAAACAAAGACTGGACTGCTTGAAGTAAATAGAAAATTTCTGATTGTTTCCATGCACAAGCATTTATGCCAATAAAAGAAAAAAGTGAAGGATCATAAAGAACCAAACACAAACTCAACCAAACAAACCCAAACACCTATCCATATCATTTTTACCAGTTTTTAAGGGATTTAAAGAAAAACAAAGCCTGATCTCTACTTGGTTCACTAAACAGAAACATTTTGGACTTCCATTTACGATTTAGCTAATCAAATGTTGCACTGGGGGAGATACTGTTGAGTAGCAAATCCAAGTTACTTAGCTGGAGGTTCAATACTTTTTTTCGTTCCTGGATTGTGAGTGCTGGGTCATGTACAGCCTAAATCATTAGCTTTACCTTTGCATGTGCAAACCTCTGCTGTTGTGGTCCTTTTCGGGGAAGACCAGTCCTTTCCATGAACAGTATGCTGGCATATATGCTGACCTCTGTAGCGCTCTGCAGGTCAGCTTCTCTAAAAAAGCTGTGCTGCTGAGGTATTGAATCAACACTGAAAGCCAATGTACCCTTCCTTGGAATATCAGGGAGCTGTAGACCTGGTAAGTGGTTATGATTACAATGGTCATTAAAATATGTATACACATATGTGTCTGTGTGTGTGTGTATGTGTGTATTTTTGTGTTTGCATGTGTGTAGATAATATGTAGTGATCATTACTATGCTTCTTAATCTTAATTAATTTCTTTAGACATAACAACAATATAAGGAATTACCTAGTAAAAATACTTTAGTAAGAAAAAGAGATCATACCTGCTACAAAAGCTAAAATTAGGACAGCAAGAATGATATGAAGCACATAGCAGTTATAAAAGACATGCTGGCTGGAACTTAGGTGACAAAGGAACATCTCAAGTGTGTATGGTGATGTGTGTGGGAGTGTATGCATGAAGTCTGAGAAGAGTTAGAAGAAAGAGGTGATTTAAACTTTGGGAAGCATGAAGAGACTCTTCCAGCAGTCAGCTTTGCTGGCATGCATGCTGATGCTCCCAAGAGCACAATATTCAAAAAACATTCTCTATACCTGTCCCTTATTTGGAAATCTGGTCAGATTAACTACAAGATAAATTTTATGCTCTCAAGCAGCCCCTGGGCTTAGCTTCCAGAAATCTTTTTTAGACAGCATATTAGTCATCTTCAACTGGAGATGAACTTGAAAAATACCCAAAATATCTCCCACATCCCAGCCAGATGTAGAACTGCCACAGGTGTAACTTATGGGAAAAATGTCACCATGTCTGGTAATCAACATTTTATTTCAGCTGAATCTCTTCTGATAACAGTGTTCTTGAGGGCAATATTGAGGCATGGCATAAGAAACTCAGTAAAATCCCACTGCAGGTATATAGGTTATGTCACGTTATACTTGACCTCAGCCAGCCAAGTGCAGCATTTTCATCCTTCAGCTCCCTATCATAAATTCCAGTTGCGTGAAAACTGCTAGATCTTCCCCTAAATTCCACTTCTTTAGACAGAAGTATTTTTTAGCCTTACGAGTGCCACAATGTGTTTACATGTCAGAAAGGAACAACATAAAAATAAGTTCTACTCATCTGTGACAGGCAAATATTTTAATTTTCATTAGTTTTTGACAGGCCTTAGATTGCCATAGGTAGCATACATATACAAGTTGCATTTTATTAGCACATCAAATAATATTGCAGTGAATTACAATTTGTCATCTAGTATTACTGTTACATTGTATCTGAGAGGACATTACTTCCACTTAAACATACTAAAAATTTGATAAACTTATAGGCATTTTCTGTATTTTGTATATATCTTCAGCTCCCAGAGGGTGGGACTTTTTTTGTTGTTTGTCAAGTGAACAGATACCTGTTAATGAGAGTTTTGTGTATTCTATTCTATCTACACCAGATAGTGTATTCTATTGACTGAAATCTTAGAATTTTGTTTCTTATTATTTTTTTTTGCTTTTAAATAACCAATTTTAGGAAGCTTTAATGGAAAGTATAAAATGCAAAATTCACTAGTGGACTAATCCTGTGTCATTTACGGAAATAAGGGCTTTGTTACTATCTTCAAACATTTGTTTCCTTTCAATAGAATTGCTAAGGCACTATTGCACTTCACTATAGTTTTTCCAGTTCATTTTATGTAGGGTGTGTTCTGAATGTTTCATAAAGTAACATGATAGGATTGCAATGCTAACCATTATTTTATGCATACTGAGAAAAAGAAAACAGGGATAAATTAAAAAAAAAAGGGATAAATAAGATATGTTTTCAGGAAATGGTGAAAGCACATTGACCTAATGATTCCTTTTACTGCCATTTGTCTATTAAAACGAGAGGCAACATCTCATGAGACTTAGAAGAAATTATTAATCTACACTAATATTCATAACATATTCTTTATGCATAGGTCCCCCGGTCAGACAGACAAGAATTCAATGATTTGAAAATTAAAACAACCAAACAAACAAAAACCAAAACCAGAACAAAAGGAAAAAAGTACTAAAAATTTAATGGACTAACATGAGAAGAGACACAAAATAAAGGTAATCAGAAGACCCAGTACAAGCACACAGTAAGACTCTAACAATCAATTTAAGAGGTTTGAAATGCAGTGGTTTTTTGAGTGGCCTGTGGTGAATAACTAATCACTTTTTCTGACTTTAAATGTATGTATGCACTATAAATATTGTGAAAAAAAACATTTTCACCTATTGAATTTGTAAATACTTAACAGTATCTTTAAAAAAATGAAGTTCTTTACTGCTTCAGGAGGAGCTTTTTACTAGTAGTAATTTCAAAATGTGCAACAAACAGGAACTCTGATTCCAAATCTATTTAATATTTTGTTGTCAGTTGTTGTAATCTAATTAACTACTGTTTAATATTTCCTATTATTCCCTGTTGCTAAGGGTATAATATTAATCTGTAAAAATTTTTGAATCTAGTAAACACCTATAAACTATAAATATTGTTTGTAAAATTATATATATAAAACATGTATATAAAGAACATACATGAAAATTAAGCTCGTTTTCATTAAGGAAAATGTAGTCAAAGCCAAAATAAGCTCACCTCTTTGTCTTTATGAAAGAGCTCATTACTTTAAGGCATCTTCTGTTATGATATTATGAATGTCTTCCTGACCTGACACCTAATTATCTCCACCAACACTGTTATGGGTAAAGGAAGTGCAAAAGCTTTTATAGTGTGAGTTATTAAGAAGGGATTTAACAAAAAGATATCAACCTAAATATATGTCTGTTTCTGCATTAGACTGTATGAGCTGCCAAGATTCATTTCAGACTTTCATAATGATCACTTTAATATGCATCCAGTCATCCACACAGGGTGATGGTGGTGTTTATTTACTTTTTTTAGTTGGTGGGGCAGGTTGACCTTAGTTGTCTGCTAAGTGCCCACGAAGCCAGTCTCTCACTCCCCCTCAGCAGGGCAGGGAAGAAACTCATGGATTGAGATAAAGGTGGTTTAATGAAAAAAAGCAAAGGCCAGTGAAGAAGGGAAACAAAGCAAAGATATATTGTCTACTTCCCATCAACAGGCAAGTCCAGCCACTTCCCGGTAAGTAGGAACTCAGTACATATAGTGGTTGCTTCAGAAAAGAAACACCTTCAGAACAATTCCTCCTTTACCTCAGCTTTCATCGCTAAGCATGACACCATATCATATGGAAGATGCCTTTGGTCAGTCTGGGTCAGCTGACCCAGCTTTCCAATCTTTTTTCCCAACTCCAACCTACTGGCCTTTGTTGGGGAGGGGTGCTGCAGAGGCATCCTTGATGCTCTGAGAGTACAGCTCAGTGGTAGCCAAGACATGAGCGTGTTATCAACATGTTCTAGTTGCAAATACAAAGCACAGCACTGTAAGCATTACAGTCCTTGGGTTTGGTTAGCTTGGAACCTAAATTCTAGTTTACATAAAGTTTCCTCAGTTTTCCATCCCAAGAGCATTACATTATTTCACATCAATTATCTACTTTATATAGTTCTAAAATGTTTTAAGTTCCTAGCATGAAAATTGCTATATGCCCAGTATCATTACAAAAGAGAAAATGACATGTTCTAACATTTTAAATGCAAGGCAGGGAACTGGGTACTTGTGAATTCTTGCAAAAAACATATTGTGGATTTAGATAATAATAATAATTATATAGCTATTACTTGATGTTTCATATGCCATAGCTTGGAAATGTTGAATGAGAATATAATGAATTCCAATCCCATGCAAATTCTACAGCCTTCTAGTAAGTGATTAACCCCCTCAAAAAAAGAAAAGAAAAGAAAAAAAAGAAAAGAAAAGGAAAAGAAAAGAAAAGAGAAAAAGAAAAGAAAAGAAAAAAAGAAAAGAAAAGAAAAAAAGAAAAGAAAAAAAGAAAAGAAAAGAAAAGAAAAGAGAAAAGAAAAGAAAAGAGAAAAGAAAAGAAAAGAAAAGAAAAGAAAAGAAAAGAAAAGAAAAGAAAAGAAAAGAAAAGAAAAGAAAAGAAAAGAAAAGGAAAAGAAAAGATAAAAGGAAAGGAAAAGAAAAGGAAAAAAAAGAAAAGAAAGAAAAGAAAAGAAAAAAAGAAAAGAAAAGAAAAGAAAAGAAAAGAAAAGAAAAGAAAATAAAAGAAAAGAAAAGAAAAGAAAAGAAAAGAAAAGAAAAGAAAAGAAAGGAAAGGAAAGGAAAGGAAAGGAAAGGAAAGGAAAGGAAAGGAAAGGAAAGGAAAGGAAAGGAAAGGAAAGGAAAGGAAAGGAAAGGAAAGGAAAGGAAAGGAAAGGAAAGGAAAGGAAAGGAAAGGAAAGGAAAGGAAAGGAAAGGAAAGGAAAGGAAAGGAAAGGAAAGGAAAGGAAAGGAAAGGAAAGGCTGATATCCTTCAACTACAGACTGGGAGGAAAAGCACTGAATAATTAAGCAAAAAAACCTATGAAGAACAATCCATATGCTCTTTTAATTCTCAGGAATGGATTTATATAGCAAGGCTATTAATTTGATTTATATTATATTTAACAGCAAAGAAGATGACCTTGAAGAATTTGAACTCAAGTGTGAGATACAGCTTAGACAGCTGCAATAGCCTTGCAACAAATCCTGAACAGTGATTTAGTGTCAATCCATCTTTGCTCTGCTTGAATTAGCCTCTACTTTAGCTAAAAACAAAATAAACAAAAAAATGCCTAATTACAAAACCAAAGAAAGACCAAACTCAAGATCATGAGATCAGTTGTACAGGTTTGCTGTGTAGAATAACTAGAAGACTTCAGAACTGTGAAAACCCCTTTCAATTCTTATTTGATTAACTCAATGCATAATCCATTCCCTTTTGATATGCAATGCACATAGTACAACACTGTTGCATATTGTTGAAGAGCGATATTATTTACCATTATAAAATGTCACCTTTTTTCCTGCCAAAATTCTTTGCCCATCTTTAAAGTAATTATTTTTGTTATGCCTATTCGAAATTCATTAATAGAAAATTCTGGCCTATTAAGCATATCCAAAACAAACAAAATAAAAATAGTGATTCCTCCGATTTACATGGATTCCCACAGTAAATTTTATTTGATACTGAGTCAGAACTGCCTACATCCTTTAGACTATGTTATCAAAGATTAGGTTTTGCTTATAATCAACCACACAATTTCACTACACTTATAAAAATGGAATAGAAAGCTCAAAACCCCATTACTTACCTGTGCGGACTAAACTCTAAAAACACATAGATTTTGTCCAAAAGACAGCATTTCCAATAGCTTTTGTGTTTCCCTCTTGGTAGGGGACAGAAACTTGAAACTTTAACACAGAATATGATTTTTTTTAAATAAGGACTACCCCTCCACACTAAGAGTATGAACTCTCTGTTGACTACATCTTTTTCTCTCCAACTCCCGATTTCATATATTCTATTGGCAAGCCTATACAGAAATATTTGTTACAGTGCATTGCTCATAACTTGAAAACTTCTGCAAATTAACCATTGTCAAAGTTAAGAACAATTAAGTGCAGTCTGCATTCAAAAAAGGGGGGAAAACAAACGAGAAAAAATTCTGCATTGGGAACACAAAGTTGTCATGAAAAGTTTTGTTTTTCTTCTGAAAATTATACCATTCTTTATATTGCTTCTTTCAACAAGTTCTTTTCTAGAGCTTTCTACAGGGGTAGAGGAGTGCATGAAGATATGGACTTTAAAACTGTTTTTGTCATTTTGTGTACTGTGGAACTGTTTTCTTGCTGATTCATCAGAACTAGGACATTTATAGTCAAAGGTTGTTCTCATTCATAGATCAAAAACATCAGGAATAATTTTTAAATGATTGAAACTTTGTTTCTAAGTGTTCTTAATAATGTTCTGTGATGTCTTAGCTCTAGGAATCAAATTCTATATGCCCTCTTATGAATCGACTAACAATTTAAAAGTATTTGTTATTAACAGTCTTCTCAGCCATGTGTTATGAGGTTCCAGACTAGTATTACAGATCATGAATTAATAATGCTTGTTCACCATTAAACAAAGGAATTGCATAAATTTCCTTTATTACAGTGTATAACATCTAGGAGAGAGGACAGCTATAAGACAGAAGGTCATAGTGCACAGAGGAGCACTGGCATCTGAGCAATGAAAGCACACTGGGATTTGAACTAAAATCCTAAAAGGTATAGAACAGACATGGAAAATAACATTCTGAAAGTGTTATACTCCCATCAGACCTGTAAAGTTAAAGAAGGTTCAGGAAGCTTTTGTACTTTTGGATAAGAAAGATGTTTAAGACAGTTTCCCGTGACAGTTTTGCTCACAGCTATAAGAACATGAAAAAGAAGCCTTTCACACAGTAGCAGCTGACATAACCAGTAGGAAAAAAAAACAGCATTTGTCTCTTTCTGCTTTCCAGCATATTGCCAGACAGAAACACAACTTTCATAGTACTATTTTCTTCTTCCTTTTTTTTTTTTCACATGAACTTCAAAAGACTAAGTCCCTGACAATTTTTGTTAAAGTGCTAGCTGATGTGTAAAAGTAACACATAAGTGATTGTAAATGGGAAATAAAAATAACTTAAATATGATGCAAATTTTATGTAGAATTTATATAGAATTTGTATTTTATATAGAATGTGCTGGTCTTATGTATTTCTTTTTTGTAGTTGTGTAGAATGTCTCATTTCCTGAATACTCTCACTACCAACACTCTGGAAGTGAAAAAGTCAGAGAGACATTGCTTTATTGTCCAACCAGATGTGTCTTTCTCTTCTGAACTTAGTTTTGTGAAGTGCATAAAAGCAAATAATAGAATCGATTACTCAGCTTCATAATGAATATTCATTGTTATTGTTTGATTGCAGCCCCTGGCAGGAAGAACTAAAAATAGTTCAGAGGCCTTCTGAGGATATATTTTCACTCATTTCCATTCTTATCCTTTGACATCCTGTACTAGTTTAGCTGCCATTTCAAAAAGTGAGAAAATTAGAGGGGTTTAGATACAGAACCTCACTCAAAATCTGTTGCGAGCTGCTTGTGTGGTGTCAGGTCATCAGCTTCTAAAATGCTTTAGCTCATATTATAAAAAATAAAATCCATGCTGAAGAAAAATGTTCAAAGTGCTATGCAGTACTATTATAGTAAAATTATAAAAGGTTTTTCTAGTTGTATTGAACAAATAAATTACACGACTGTTTCTAAACTTTACACTTAATCATCACTTAATACACTTAATCATGACTCCAGATTAAAAAAACAATGCATGTTTTTCTCTTGGCTTTCCAAAATTCCATAACAGGACGCTTACAATGGAATAATTATTTTGACAATAAAATCCATGTTTCCACACTATCAGGTGAACTTCTTATTTAAGCTCCCATTACAATCAACAGACATTTAGTTAGACAGTCAATGCATCTTACACTTATTCTTCTGTCTCTAGCATAAATGAAGATTAACCTCCATAGTAAACCAAATTGCCATGATGAGCTGCTATCTAGAGGTGATGAGCATCTGTATCTCCCACTGCATCGCATGCTTTCTTATATTTGAAAAATTTTATAATCAGACCCAGAACATCTTAATGCTCTGAAATTAAGAGGTTCCCATTTAAAAGACCAATACTCAGAACAATGTAAAAATTGTGAAGATTGACACAGAAAGTTACATTTATGATGTTTTTCATGTATTGGAAGAGATTAACCTGTCCTTTGGAATATAAAGGGTTGGTATGAATACCTCTACTTCTGCACAGCCTCTGCAGGGCTAGGAGTTTGCTGTGCCTTGGTAGCAATAGCACATTGTTGTTTGGAACCAGCAAGATACAAGACATACACGCAAAATAGCAGATTCCATCATTCCCTAAGAAACTGCTTGAGAAATAACTTTATGCCAGTTCTGATTTTTCTGCCTATTATAGGTTTTCTTCTCAGAAGGTCCCTCTGTTATTGCATTCCTACAGATGCCTCTGAAGCACACTGTTCTTTGTGACCTGTTATGCTTATTAATTTCTGTTGGGTGATTGATAATTTTGTGAAAATTGAGATTTTTCACTCAAGAGTATTCTTTATATTTTTCAGCTGGTTAACTATAAACATAGTCAATCAGATTGTTAAAGAATGATCACCCATGCATAATGTGTAACATCAAACTTTATTAGCACTGCAGTTCATTGTATCCAAGAGGGAACTGACTCTGTGTTATTTTACTCTTATTGGAGCCCTGGTACCCGTTCAGCAGAACTGTAAGATACTCCTTTTTTTTTTTTTTTTTTTTTTTCTAGAGATTGGAAGGGACCTCAAAAGACCATCTAGTCCAATCCCCCTGCCGGAGCAGGAACACCTAGATAATGTTACACAGGAATGTGTCCAGGCGGGTTTTGAATGTCTCCAGGGAAGGAGACTCCACAACCTCCCTGGGCAGCCTGTTCCAGTGTTCCGTCACTCTCACTGAGAAGAAGTTTCTTCTCAAGTTTAAGTGGAACCTCTTGTGTTCCAGTTTGTACCCATTACCCCTTGTCCTATCGTTTGCCACTGAGTAGAGCCTGGCTCCATCCTCGTGACACTCCCCCTTTATATATTTATATACACTAATAAGGTCACCCCTCAGTCTCCTCCAAACTATAGAGACCCAGCTCCCTCAGTCTTTCCTCATAAGGGAGATGCTCCACTCCCTTACTCATCTTAGTTGCCCTGCGCTGGACTCTCTCCAGCAGCTCCCTGTCCTTCTTGAACTGAGGGGCCCAGAACTGGACACAATATTCCAGATGGGGTCTCACCAGGGCAGAGAGAGGGGAAGGAGGACCTCTCTCGACCTACTAACCACCCCCCTTCTAATACACCCCAGGATGCCATTGGCCTTCTTGGCCACAAGGGCACAGTTTTGGCTCATGGTCATCCTGTCATCCACTAGGACCCCCAGGTCCCTCTCCCCTACACTGCTCTCTAACAGGTCGTTCCCCAACCTATACTGGAACCTGGGATTGTTCCTGCCCAGATGCAGGACTCTACACTTTCCCTTGTTATATTTCATCAAGTTATTCCCCGCCCAACTCTCCAGCCTGTCCAGGTCTCGCTGGATGGCAGCACAGCCTTCTGGCGTGTCAGCCACTCCTCCCAGCTTAGTGTCATCAGCAAACTTGCTGATAGTACACTCAATTCCCTCATCTAAATCGTTGATGAATATATTAAATAATACTGGTCCCAGTACTGACCCTTGAGGCACTCCACTAGTTACAGGCCTCCAACTAGACTCCGCCCCATAGACTACAACTCTCTGGCTTCTCTCCTTCAGCCAGTTCACAGTCCACCTCACTACCTGATCATCCAGTCCACACTTCCTCAATTTAGCTGTGAGGATACTGTGGGAGACTGTGTCAAATGCTTTGCTGAAGTCAAGGTAGACCACATCCACCGCTCTGCCATCATCCATCCACCGTGTTATTTCCTCATAAAAGGCTAAGAGATTGGTCAAGCATGATTTCCCCTTGGTGAAGCCATGTTGACTGCCCCTCATAACCCTCTTATCCTTGATATGCCTTAAGATGGCACCAAGGATAAGGTGTTCCATCACTTTCCCAGGGATGGAGGTGAGGCTGACCGGTCTACAGTTACCCGGGTCCTCCTTCTTGCCCTTTTTGAAGACTGGAGTGACATTTGCTTTCCTCCAGTCCTCAGGCACCTCTCCCGTTTCCCAAGATTTGGTAAAGATGATGGAGAGTGGTCTAGCAATGACTTCCACCAGTTCCCTCAGCACCTGCAGGTGCATCCCATCTGGACCCATGGATTTATGGATGTCCAGATTGCTCAACTGGTCTCTAACCCATTCCTCATCGACTAAGGCAGAGATCTCCTGACCAGATCTGGAAATTTGTCATATTTATTTTAAAAATTAATTTGCATCTACACAAGAAAAAAAAAAAAAGGTGAAAAAATCATCTAAAACCAAAAGAAATACATTGAAATTGTATTGTTCCTCCACCACAACATTGCAGAAATTTATTAATTTTAATAAGCTGAAATACAATGTATTTTAAGGTAGGATATATATATAAAAAATTACTCTCCCATTTTACCAAGACTGTCCAGTAAGCTGCTAAAAGTATAGAACTTCCTGTTCTTTTGCTCTCTAAATCCTTATCTATATTTTGCAGAATAAAGCAAAAAAAGAGCCTATACTTTTAATGTACATTTTATCTTGTGTGATTAGCACTCTACTTTTAGTGATCTGAAAGTGTTCTAGTTCTGGTAGGTATTCCACATGATTTTTACTTCGTCAGCTTAATTTGTGACCTATGATCATAAGATTACTTGTAGTTTATCTCTGAACTGGGGGTGTGCCAGTCTAATTAATAGGGAATATAGCCTCCAGTGCATAGCATTGATGCACGGTACAATTGCTCACCAGCTGCTGACCAATACCCAGCCCAACCCTAAGCAGCGATGGGCCCTTCCCAGGTAACTCCCTCCAGTTTATATACTGGGCAAGACGTGCTGTGGTATGGAATACCCCTATGGCTAGTTTGGGTCAGGTGTCCTGTCTCTGCTCCCTCCTATCTTCTTGTGCCCCTACTGACTGGCAGAGCATGAGAGACTGGTATGTCCTTGATCAGGGTAAGTGCTACTTAGCACCAGCTACTAGGAAGAAAAATAATTCTGTTCCAGATGAAATCAGGACATTCAGGAAAAAGACTGCAGAGATTTCAGCTAGTACAAATAGAATAAACAGTTACTTTACAAATAGAATAAACAGTTACTTAATTGGTAACCTTTCCCTTCACTAGCAAGAAGGAACTCTATCTATAATGAACATTCTGAGTCTTTTTTCCTGCTGCAGAAAACCTAACTGGGGAAAAAAAAGACATTGGCTATCCTGTTGTAAGTAGTTTTGTAGAAATACTAGTTAATTACCCAGTCAGAAGTACAGATGGCAATATAATTCTTTAGTTTGATTGAACAGCTTTGTTATCTTTTATGAATTTGAAGCACTTTTCACCTAAAATATTAAAGAACAAAGTATGATGAATTTTATGATTTATTTTTTTTTTAAGAAGAGGTATCCTAGGGAGGAGTTCTAGTACTTATGTACTTGTTGTAAGTGAAAATCTATATACATATTTATATACATTGTAATGCACATTCACAAAGTTTCTCTGTTGTTTTTTGTTATGAGTTTTAAAGAAGTGTTTTCTAAATGGGAAAAAAATTGTAGCAACGATACTACTTGGTTTGGTAAAAATATTATTTCTCCCACCTCACAATTTATATGTCCACACAATTTATATTTCAGACAGCTACACAAACTGTTTTTTAATGTTTAAAAAATAATTAACTCAAATATTTTGGCATGTGCTTGAGCAGTACAGAAAAATAAAATTTGGGATTTTTGATACAGTGTCATGGTCTGAATGTTTTGTCCCAGAAAGGATTTGGTCACCTAGGTTTTCACAATAAAGCTATAGACATTTTGCTAGGTCACTGCTCTTCAGAGAAAATTATATGCCAGATATATTCACATTGCACAGCCATCAGGATTGTTGGAGTTTCTGTCTGTAGCCCTTATTACATATAGATGAAGCAGTGAATGAATTAAACAAGTGAACATTTTGAACAACAAAATCTTTGTAGCCTTACCGTGTTCCAATAATCATCGAAAGTGCTTACCTAACGACTAGATTTTCCCAAAATACTAAGGAATTTATTGTGTTTTTAAATTGAGGACACTTTTTTATAAGAAGTAGGAAGTAAGAAGGAGAAGTAAGAGAACAAGGAGATGGGAAACACACAGAAACAAAGTGGAAAGATGGTTTCATATTTAGGACTGCACATTAATAATTTGGAGTGTAATTTACAAGCAATAAGATACACCTTGCACTTAATCTTCTATGAGCTCTGGGACAAATCATTCAGGGCAGTACACGTCTCAGGAAATGTTATCTGTAGTCATCCAGAATGTTTTTATAATCAATAAATGGAAAGAACCCCTGAGCTTATTAGAGCTCTTAAGCAGACGCTTAAGTTTCCCAGATGTATCCATCTGGCCTTAGAGAATCACCTTGTGATTAGTGATAGGTAAAGCAGCTTGGTGTCTCTCCTAGGAAGCAGTTACAGTACCAAGTATAGCAGATTAAAAATCAAGTTAGGATTGTAGGCAACCTGACAACAGACAGCTGAAGAAAATATAGTGATAGAGGCATTTAGAGTTAAGACTTGGAGTGCACCAGACTTCAGACTTCACAAATCTTGTGATTTAAGCCTAGCTGGCAATCCAGAAAAAAAAACATGTAGCCTGCTCTCTCCCCCCCCCCCCCCCCCCCTTTGCTCCCCCTGCTCCCAGAGGGATGGGGAGGAGAATCGAAGGAACGTAACTCCCACAGCTTGAGATAAGAACAGTCCAGTAACTAAGGTAAAACACAAACCACTGCTGCTACCACCAATAATAATAATGATAAGGGAAATAACAAGAGAAGAGAATACAACCGCTCACCGCCCATCGACCGGGACCCAGCCAAATCCAAGCAGAAATCTAGCCCTTCCAGGTAACTGCCTCCAGTTCTACATTCTGGGCATGACCTGCTGTCCTGGGTTCAGCAGTAGCAGTCATTTTTCTCCTTCTTGGTAGCTGGTGCAGTGCTGTGTTTTGACTTCTAGCCTGGAACAGGGATGGTGATACCGACGTTTTCGGTTGTTGCTAAGTGATCTATTGAGTCTTTGGATTTGGAACAGGAATGTGAAAGCCAGGGGTCTTTGTTGCATTTCACTGAGCATAAAAAGGAGGAGGAAATCCAGTCTTTAGAGAGTATCAAAAAATTGCTGAACCCTTGCTTCCTGTGCCATCACAGACCACAGGATGATCAGTCTTGGCCCTTGCTCCCCTCTTCAATTCACTCACCCCTTCCTTCAAAGCTGAAGTAGGTTTTCCATCCGACTTTGTCATGTCTTCTCCATGATCCCGCAGTAAAACCATAGGGTAGCTCATGGCGTATACCTCCTGTATCTCTCTCGAACAATAGGACGCCTTTTGTTAATAGCTGAGACGTGTGTTGGTACACGTGAGGAGCTGGATAGATCAGATAGATCGTCCCTCAATTGTTTGAGGTCCTGGGACAGTTTTTTCACAGCTGAGATAATGGAAGGGGTGAGAATGTCTTTGAACTCTCATTATGGTCATTACGATAAAGTACAATGGGACAAAAACCTTAGCCCAAGCCCCACACTTGAAAAACACTAATACAGCAAATACCAGATGGAAGTAAGGTATGATATACTGAAACTGTGAGATCAAGAGGAACAACCTTGAGAGCCAATAAATCAGCATTGTGATGAGCGACTATTAATTCAGTCAGATCTGTCGTTATCTCAATCCTCAAGCCCCACGTTGGGCGCCAAAAAAAACTCTTGTGGTTTAAACCTACCCAGACAGCTTATTCACTCACTCCCAGTGAGTGGTGCCGGGCTGAGAGCAATTGAGCCCCCCCCCCCCCCCTCCCACGGGCTCTTCTCTTCCCCACTCCCGGAGGGATGGGGAGGAGGATCGAAGGAGTGCAACTCCCAAGGGTTGAGACAAGAACAGTCCAGCAAACAATGTACAACACAAATCACCACCGCTACCAAGAGTGACAACAATAAGAGAAAATAACAAGGGAAGAGAATACAATACCACCAGCCAACAAATGAGTCCGACCCAGAAGCCCCTGTCCTTCCAGGTAACTCCCAGTTACCCCATCCCCCCCGCCCCAGGCATCACATGCTGTGGTATGGAATACCTCTTTGGCTAGCTTGGGTCAGGTGTCCCGTCTCGGCTTCCCCTCCTCCCTGGCAGAGTATGAGCCTCACAAAGTCCTTGGTCAGGGTAAACATCACTTAGTAACAACCGAAAACATCGGTATCACCAGCACTGTTCCCAGGCTGGAAGTCAAAACACAGCACTGCACCAGCTACCAAGAAGGAGAAAAATGACTGCTACTGCTGAACCCAGGACACATGCTGTGATATGGAATACCTCTTTGGTTTGTTTGGGTCAGATGTTCTGGCTCTGCTTCCTCCTGGCTTCCCCTCCTCCCTGGCAGAGCATGAGACTCAGAAAGTCCTTGGTCAGAGTAAACATACTTAGCAACAACTAAACCCATAGGTGTTATCAGCGCTGTTCCCAGGCGGAAAGTCAAAACCACAGCACTGCACCAGCTACTAAGAAGGAGAAAAATGACTGCTACTGCTGAACCCAGGACAACAAACTGAATGGTATAGTTAATGTTTCTAAGATCCCTGTCCATATAATGTGAATATCCGGTACTTTACTATCTCATGGGGGAGAGGACAAGGATCGGTAGCTACATGGTAGTAACCAGTAGTAGTGCCATTAAATCCTACTTAAGGCTGGTAAAGAATCTGATTTTGTCTAAAAGAGGGTGAAGGAAAACATAAATGGGAGGATTAGAATGCTCATCTTAATCCATACACCTAGAATGACTGGTAAAAAAAGGAGAATTATCAGCAAGTGAATCAACTGTAAAAAAAAAAAAAATTAATTCTCATCAGTACAAGAGGCACTGATAAAATTTATATATAATTTATATCAAAACAAACAAGCAAGCTGAAATTTTGAATTCTCCTACTTTTTTTTCAAAGAGATGTCTACAAAGCCATTCATGACTCTGTGATGGCATGAGCTGCCTAAGGAACAAAACGTCTGACCTGCAAAATATTTTTACCATTTACAGATGGGTTTTATTTATTTCCCCAGCTGCCCTTTAATGAATTGCTTTCTTACTAGGTGTCTGCTAAACAGCAACCTAGCGGAGCAAGCTGTGTGAGTCATCAAGGGGAGCATTCAATCACCAAACAATATTTCCTACAGTTGCTACTAGAATATAGCTGTTTCCAGGAAAACTTCTATTTCTACCTTTTTGGGGATATCAGTAGTCCAATGAACCAATGAACCTGGCAATCAGGCAGGCCAGCTCCAGCCATCTGGAAAACTTGGGAGATGCTTAGTCAAATCTCTAGACCAGGAGCCAACAGAGCCAGTTGCTAAGGAAACTTTAAAGTTCCCCAGGCACTGTGTGAAATGCACTTAGCTAAGCACCTGATTGCCCTGCAAACCTGGTCAAGCTGGTGCCCTGATAGCCTGAGTATGCCGCTGTCTGCCTCTCTGGCATCTCTGCCTATCTCACAAAATGGGGCTGCTTTGCTCACCAACTTTGCAGTCTTTTTGGCTAGTTCACAGGAAGGACAGCTGTGGTGTGCACAGGATTAGAGCAACAGACATCTCAACAGATGGAGAGCAGCAGGAATTTGTAAAATGAGTTGTGGGAGCCTGGGAATATCACTTAGATTTATTTGGAAGACTTAGGAAGCTGAATGATTTGGTTTCTTGTTTTCCATATGAAGTGTTGACACAGCTTAGTATTTCCCTGAAATATTGGATCTTTCTGGTTCAGCATTTTCTGACAACTTTTTTAACCAGCTATAGTCTCACAACTTATTAAAAGAAGGTAAACACTTTTGCTAGTTCCACATAACTGGAAAACAGAAGAGTTCATATTTATTATTGTTATTATTCATTTTTATTTTATCCTTTTCTTTTGAATAGTCATTTTAGCCCTACAAGAAAAATAAAACAGAAACCTCAAATGCCATTTGATTGGAGCTTTAGTACCCAACCAGGAAATCCAACCCAGCTGTTAGACTGTCAGCATCCATCTTTTGACTTTTTAATCTGAACCCTTTACTCTAGATTTATAGGCCTGGAAATCAGAGTTTTTTATTTCAAAAGTAAAATACTATTTTCCAGGTTTGAGGCTAAATTGAAAACCTACTTGTCTGATTTAACACTTTAAAATGCTATTGGTTTTTGTATTACTATTGACTACAGTATTTACAGCTCTCTTGGGGCTGGAAGGAATGGAACCTGGATTGATTCTCATTCATTAATTTTGAAAAAAGGACATAAACATCCTGATATACAAATCGACTTAAAATTTATTCTTCTTCTTTATGTTTAAATCATGCTTTAGGAACTGATCTTATTGTTCCTTTCAAGAAAGTCAGTAATAAGTTAATGAATTAGAACTTCATTGAAAAAATATTCCAAAGAAACGGCTTTTCAACAGATTTAGCCCTATTATAAGTTTTTAAGAATTTATAGTTATACACAACATATTTTTACATGTCTATATTTATATACACACACATATATATGGAAAAAATGCATCTAGCTTCATCATTTCTATTTGTTTTGATTGATATAAACTGTGACTTACTTTAATTTTACGCATGAATATATATGTATGACATTGATTCTGAATTCCTGACATGGAGAATTCACATACTTGGTTTTCCAGTCAAATGAGAAACTGAAATAATGTGTAGTGAAATACAAACAATACAATGCATACACGTCCTACAAAACATTTTGCTATTTATCAACAGATTTTGGAATGCAAACAAAATTGTCAAAATTCCCCAATTTATCGTTTTTACATCTGTGGTATGACTAGAATCAGTAAAAAAATAATAAATAAAACAAGTAACAAGTAGTGAATTATTTCAGGTACTTATTGGAGGATGGAGCTCAACAGAATGAAAAATGACTAAAAGTTTGATCAAATGACTAAAAGTTTGCTTTTCTTACATCTTACACTGCCTTGACCCTTTGGATCTTCAGCACTCTATTAAGTCTTCCTGCTGTTGACCACAGATTAACTCCTGGATATAAATTTTTCATTTCAAGTAGTTTGATAAGGTTTATTAATTGGTGAGAAATCCGGAAAAAGAGGCTTGAAGGAATCAGATTAGTCCGCACACTGTGGATTTTAGTGAAAAAGACTGGAGATGGAAATGTTTTCCTTCATTGCCGTTATTTATTATCAAATAAAATAAAGCAGACTTTTCTTGCCCTTCAGCAGAACCCATATAAGTCATATAAACCTTTTGTCCTGTTACTACTTGCTCTTTCAAAAACTCCCTCTCTAGCTTTTGTGTAGGCAACCTTAGGTTGCTCTAAGGTGCCCCCAGAGTCTCTCCAGGTTGAGTAAGCCCAAGTTGTTCAGCCTATCTTTATAGAAGTGCTTCAGACATACAACAATGTGCAATGAAATAATTGTTAAACAACTCTAGATTTCAACAATGTTTTGATGCCTTATCACATAGGAAGAATATTTTTCTTGTGGAAGTAATAGATTCAGCTATACAGACCTCCTTCATACAGTATGTTATGAATACAATACTGTAACACAAATCACCTCTGAGGTGTGACTAGACAAAACCATCAGTGAAAACTGGCCTCAGTTGGTTTTGTGCAATCCTGCTCTGAAAAGTTTAAAGTTGCCAAAAGCTGAGGGAGAGAGAAATGATGAAAACAGAGTTCACCTATCTGCATTTTTTGTGATTTAGCTTTTTGACATTTTTTATCTGTGCCAGACTATGTGGATTGTTTGACAAAGATGAGAATTAAGGATTACCTGACCTAAGCTATGCTTAGGTATTAGTATTGTTCTGACGACTCTGCAGATATTACATCACAAAAAAACAATCTCTATAGTATATTGGCAACTGAAGAGAAAAGGCCTGACGACCTGCTGGGAGATGACTACTTCTAACTTGTTCTACTAAACAATGTAGCTCAACAACTGACGGTTAAAGGCTGCTGTTGATTTTTATGAAAAATGTTGCAATTGTTCCTTGTATTTAAGAAGTCATGCACTACCCTTCTTTGAAGAAACATAAAGGCTGTAATGTACTTCTGTATATTCTATCTTCTATACATATCTCTATCGGAAGCCTATGCATATATGAAGAAATAAATGATAAATACATATGAATTAAGAAACAGAAATAATTTAAAATACTTCAGGTAATATTCTTCAAATGATACTCTGAGATTTCAGGAAATTAATAGCAAAGAGCTGTCTTCAATGTCTTTTCAACACTTGAAGCTCTCTTTTAAAGAAATTCAGGATGCTACATACAGGTCACTTTACAACTAACTCACTGACTTTCCAGGCTGTAAATGTTTGTTCATTTAGCAAAGGCTTGCTTTATTTCTACACTTCTTCAAAAATTTGCTGTTACTTTTGCTGAAGTGATCTCAGTGTTCTGACTGATTTTTTGCAGTAGTGAAGCATGAAATACTTTATGTCTGGGAAATAATTTTGCAGTTCCTCAAAATGAAGTGGAAATAGAAATGAAGTGCTACACAAGTAGCCGTTTTTAATATGCCCTTTGTGGTTATGCATTGTGTGATTCATCCTGTTGAATAAATTTTTTCCCACATAAGGCTTTGACTCATAGAATGAAAATTTCCAAGATGGAAAAGAGGCAATGATCAGCATAGTCAGTGCCATATTACTTACCTATTAATTTCAGGCATTCTCTTTTTTAAATTTGTAGCCTCATCTGTACATATAAGACACGGATACAAGACAAGGCAATCACATTTTATGTCCTCAGTAGTAACTCTGCAATGACTTCTGGAAAAAAAAAAAATCATCAATTTTACATTTTTTTTAGTAGGCTTTTATATAATTCAAATAATTTTCTATCTTCAGGCTGAAATAGCTGCATTACAGAGCTCCAGTTGAGAAACAGTACTGTGATTTCATGGTTTACATCTTCATTTACAGAGCCTCCTGTGCACTAGCATAATCTACTTATCCACTGTACTACAATTGCGGGCATTATATCAATTTACGCATATAAGACTACTTCTTACATTCAATCAGATGATAACAAAAAAAAAAAAAAAAGAAGATTCCAGACCAGTGAAAAGAAAGAAACAAATAATCTACAGTTCTGAATACTGTATAAGTTTCTTCAAAGCTATCATTCATGAAGCTGACAAAGAATCTTGTCTTCTTTTTAGGTCATTTTTTTTTTATTCAGACCTTCCTAGACTTTTGGCTAAGCTTTCTTTCAAGTGTAACCATGTAAGAGAAGAGTACTGGAATTCAAACAATCCTCATGTTTTGTTGTTTTAGGTTTTGGTTTGCTTTTCTGGAAAAAACAAAAAAGTAAAGATTCTGGGTTAATTTTAAGCAAAAATTTGGAAACTTTTCAAATAAAATGTTATTTAATAGAGTACACTGCATTCTCAAAATGTTAAATTCCATGGGAGCTTTTCCATCAGAGAGGCTTTGCTTTTATGATGCAATTTCCCATTAAGTAACTAACCAGCAACCCAGTGCTCAGGGATGACCTGCAGTATTTTTGACACAGGGTCAAAAATCGATTTTAAAACTCAAGATACTATTTCATACCTTATCTCATCACCTTTACCATACCAGCTATTCTGTCAATAGGGTCACTCATTTCCTCCTACTTCTTACAGTGTCTGTCAATAATGAAATATTCTTTAGAGTAGAAACTTTAATTTGATCTCTCCAAGGCTGTGTACATGACACCTTGATTTACTTATGGCACTTTGTTTTCAACATGACTGGTAAAAGTTTTTGAAATTTTAAAAATTGTGCAGTTAGTTACTGAACACTTCCTACTCTTTAATGTAATCAGATGTAATTATTTTAACAGTCCTTATATTCTCACTCTGTCTCTGGTTTTAGTGCTATTTAGCTCTTTTAAAAATTTACAATTAAGTTCTGAATTTCTCAAAATAAATTTAAGTATTAAGGAAAATAAAATATACTCAGTTAATCTCAGCTGCTGTGATTCAAAGAATGTTGATCTGATCTGACCATTTTTCATAAACTTTGTTAGAAATAGAGCAAACTTTAAAAAAAGTCTTTGCTGTTTATATCCTTACGACTTCAGGCTTAAACCACAACACCAGTTTTTCGCTACTCTATACAAGAGAGACATGAACGTATAGGATACAGTTCAGCAAATGACTGTTAAGGAAATTGAGGAACTGGAGCATCTCTCATATGATGTGTGTGCAATTAAGCTGAAAAAAGCAAAAATTGGTAAGAGTTTAAATTGTCCTTAAAAGATCATATGCCATTAAAAATTCAGATAATAATTTGACCAATGATAATGTAAAGAGTTGGTTTTATTTCCTATCCTTTCTGCATTGTTCAATCCAAGAAATGACTATTTCATCAAGCAGATTTTTTTAAAAAAGAGTTACACATTTAATTCAAATGTATTCTTGTGATCATTGATAATGGTAACCCCGTGTGACCTATTAAATGGCTTTGTTTCATTCTTTTCATGATATGTGCTGAAGATAGTCTGATGGTGTAACTCTCATTGCCTGAAGATATCTCATTTTTGGCTTCAGTGGAGCATGGTTATCTGTTTCTGTCAGAAGGCCTTTATTGTAGCACTATGACAGGATTGACAGCGTATGTCTCTAGAAGACCTACACCATAGCAGGCGCTGTCAAGCTTTGTAAGAGAGCTCTAGAAAATTAATATTATCAGTGTTATTATGCAAATAAATCTCACTTCTAGACAAGATCGTAGAATCAACTAGGTTGGAAGAGACTGTCAAGAGAATTGAGTCCAACTGTTAACCTAACACTGCCAAGTCCACCGCTAGACCGTGACCCTAGGTGCCACATTTACATGACTTTTAACTACCTCCAGGGATGGTGACTGCACCACTTCCCTGGGAAGCCTGTTCCAGTGCTTGACAACCCTTTTGTGGAGAATTTTTTTCCGAATATCTGATATAAAACTCCCCTGGTATAACTTGAGACCATTTCCTCTTGTACTGGAAGAAGTCCCCATGCAAGACTTTTGTATGAGTCTTGCATGGTAGAGACTCTCTCTTTTACATACAGAGAACAGAAAATACACCCTTTGCATTGATGCAGTACAACTTCTGGACATCTTATCAGAATATCTAACTGCTCAACATGGCATAATAGCTACTGTCACTCGGCATTTCTCCTTTTTCAGTAAATTGATGTAATTTGGCAGGCTAACCAAGCCTACTCCCAGGTTAGCCTACTTTTCCTATGTTCTGTATTTGGAAAGACCGTAGTTAACTAGGCTGCACAAGGTCATCTTGAGTGATTGTCACTCACAAGTAAGGAAGAGGCTATAATAAAAAGCTCTGAGGGAAATTACAAGGTCTAACTGGCTGTGTCTATGCAAATGTTTACACTAGT
This sequence comes from Pezoporus occidentalis, assembly GCF_034315485.1. Taxonomy (NCBI): domain Eukaryota; kingdom Metazoa; phylum Chordata; class Aves; order Psittaciformes; family Psittacidae; genus Pezoporus; species Pezoporus occidentalis. The sequence continues at coordinate 16,193,664 of NW_026914940.1, read as the reverse complement.
CTCAGATACCCAGAGATGTCTCTGTCACTTGAAATGGGTGAAGTGAAATTGGGTATTGGGTGCATTATCCACTGCCAGTTCTAGCTTCTCGTGGTATAAATCTCTGTTAAAAAGGAAAAAATTAAAATAAAATAATTGTGTTCCATTTCTCTGATTGTCATAGGAAGAAAAGCATTGCAGAATCTATTACACAGCACATCTATTCCACAGAATACATTTGTTCCTCTTGTCTCATTGCTTGTTGCTATGTACACTTTGGAGACACTTGTGTCCCAAAAACTGGGACCTGGTCTGATAAAATCAGCCAAAAGCTTTTTTGGCTTCTGCAGAAATGTGGTAAGATAAATTTAGCCACAGCCAAAGTAGAAGTTGTTTTATGTGGCAAGCTTTCACCCCTATACAAGTGGTCAGCCCAACTAAATCCAAGTGATACAGAATCATAGAATCATGGTATCATAGAACAGTTCAGGTGAGAAAGGACCTTAAGATCATCTAGCTCCAACCCCCCTGACACCCTAAATATTAGAAAATATAGACAAATCATTTAGCTTCTAAGCAGTGAAAAACATTAATCTAGCTTTGCCAAGAAGACGGTTTTCTTATTTCTAGCACAACACTGGGCATTGGCTCTAGGCTTGGTTGTTGTTTTTTTTTTTTTGATTCTTGTTTACTTAAAATATCTTCCTTTAAGCTTAACAGTTGCTTTGATTTATTGATGCATTATAAGTAAGTGCCACTGGTTAAATATAATACAAAGGATTGTCTTAGTATAATGTCCTGGGTTCAGCAGTAGCAGTCATTTTTCTCGTTCTTAGTAGCTGGTGCAGTGCTCTGTTTTGACTTTCGGCCTGGGAACAGAGCTGATAAGGATGTTTTGGTTTGGCCAAGGACTTTGTGAGCCTCATGCTCTGCCAGGGAGGAGGGAAAGCCAGGAGGAAGCAGAGACAGGACACCTGACCTAAAATGACCAAAGAGGTATTCCATACCACAGCACAGCACACCCAGCATGTAAGTGGGAGTTAGCCAGAAGGGCGAGGACAGCAGGGTTGGAGGAGGTATCAGTCGGTGATTGGTCAGGCTGGGGGGGGGGGGGGCAAGTTATCAGTCGGCTGGTGGTGAGGTGTTGTATTCTCTTCCCTTGTTATTTCCTTTATCATTATTATTACTGGTGGTAGCAGTAGTGATTTGTGTTATACCTTAGGTACTAAACTGTTCTTATCTGAACCCAGGGGAGTTGCATTCTTTTCGATTCTCCTCTCCATCCCTCCGGGAGCAGGGGGAGGGAAAGAAGGGGGGGAGTGAGTGAATGAGTTGCCTGACTGGGTTTAAACCACGACAGTTCTTTTTGGCTCCCAACGTGGGGCATGAGGGTTTGAGATAACAACAGATCTGACCGGATTAATAGTCAGTCATCACAATGCTGACTTAATTGGCTCTCAGAGTTGTTCCTCTTGATCTCACAGTTTCAGAATGTAGTACATTACTTAGACCCCGTATTTGCTGTGTTAGTGTTTATCAAGTGTGGGGCCTGGGCTAAGGCTCTTGCCTCGCTGTACTTTATGGCAATGACTTGCAACGCGGGCGGGGTCCAGCAGCAGGCGGGACGGACGTGGCCGTGGACTTGTACCTGGCCGTCCGGCTGCTCCTCACCGTCCTGGCCCTCACCCTTGCCTCCCTCTTCGTGAGGCCGCAAGGAGCCGAGGGGGAGCGGCCCCGGGAGCCGGCGGCTGCCGAACCGGCCCGGAGGAGCGGCCCCGGAGACCAAACAGCGGCGGGAGGTGGGCCGGAGGCCGCGGGGGGACGGCTGCCGGTGGAGGAGGTCGGGGCGGTCGAGGAGCGGAAGGAGGAGGCTGCCGAGCAGCGGAAGAAGGGGGCGGAGGAGCCGAGCTCCGCGGCCGAGCCGAGCCCTGCGACGGGCGAGAGCATTCCGCGGAAGCCGCCCGCCGAACCCCAGGAGGATACAGGAGACCACGCAGCATTTCCCGGCAAGGCAGAGGAGGAGGAGCTGGACTCAGGAAAAGAGAAGCTGGCGGTGGGAGAGCCGGCAAGCAGAGCAGCTACACCAGCCCCAGTGACAAGTACAGCAGCATCGTGTGAGAGTTCTGAAGGTTTTGAATGGCGTTTGGGTATCCTTGGGACCTGCCTGCTGATTCTGATGGGGATCAGCATGTTGGCACACATGCAGAGTGTGTTTTACCCACCACAATTTTGTCTGATCTCAAAAGTTAAGCAGAGTCAGGTTTGGGTCTTGTCTAGGGTTAGATGATGATATAGGGTGACCAGGAGATTTTCCCCAAAGCTGGACAGTCGTGAGTGGCAGGGTGTGTGTGACAGTATGGGCAAGTATCTAGTCCACTGGGCCCCTCCAGTGCTTTGGAAGCATCGAAGATGGAAGGCAGCTGTATGGAGTCCCTGCAGAAACTGCTGAAGGGGACGGTGAATTATTTTGAGCCTGGTGGGCCCATGGCACTTCAGGCCATCAGAGCAGAGATGCAACATAGAGATGGACTCATGATCGAGGGGTAGACTTAGCAATGGACTCTATTGCCCAGGTTATTCACGATTGTGAACACTACACACAGCCTCTCCTGCTCTAAAAGACTTACAAGAGATGGAGCCCAGCATCATGGACCGAATGGGCTCAGCAGGTGTATAGGGATTGGTCCATGCACTAAGAAATGACCTCTTTCTCTCTGTGTGTGTATGTGGATGTATATATATATCTGTAAGAGCGATATTGAAAATTTGGGATCTGAGCATGACGTGAATGGTATGGAATAAGGGGTGGATAATGTCCTGGGTTCAGCAGGAGCAGTCATTTTTCTCATTCTTGGTAGCTGGTGCAGTGCTCTGTTTTGACTTTTGGCTTGGGAACAGAGCTGATAACAAGGATGTTTTGGTTTGGCCAAGGACTTTGTGAGCCTCATGCTCTGCGAAGGAGGAGAGAAAGCCAGGAGGAAGTAGAGACAGGACACCTGACCTAAAATGACCAAAGAGGTATTCCATACCACAGCACATCATGCCCAGCATGTAACTGGGAGTTACCCAGAAGGCCTAGGACTGCAGGGTTGGAGGAGGTATTGATGCACGGATTGACTCCACAACTCGTTAAAGTTGTAAAGTAGGTATGCTTTTTATTCAGCGCTGAGACGCACGGGGATAATTCCTCAAATTCATGCGTACCTCAGTGTTGTTCCCCTCTACATTTATTCTCTGAAGTTATATATATTCGTAAGGTTGCACAACACGCCTATACATATTCATGTCCTATCCCCGCTTCGTATTATAATGAGCCAGAAGGTCCTCTGCACCTGCGCAGTACCCCCTCTGGTCATGGGCAGGGGTCTTAAGATGAAGTAAATGAGTCTTCCTCCTCTGGGTAGGGGTCTTCAAGATGAAGTAAATGAGTCTTCCTCTTCTTGCACTTTCACCTTTTTTAGTCTTTACGTGTGGCCTTAGAGTTTGGTCAGTGTCCCAGCCGTAAATCCTCTACTTCTTCCCTTTATCAGTAGAGTTTGGTCAGTGTCCCAGCCGTAAATCCTCTGCTTCTCCCCTTTATCAGTAGATTCAGGTGTCTGCTTATCAACAGGACTGGAGGTCTCTGTTCTGCTTAGCAGCCATTTACAACAGATAGTCCTTTTGTTTAAGCAAGCAAATTCCTCTAACCCCCTTGTATAACCCCCCCGTACAACCCTCTTGTACAACCCCCCTGTACTACCCCCTGTACATTGGTCAACCCTCTGTATCAGTATCAGTCGGTGCTTGGTCGGGCTGGGGGGACGAGTTATCAGTCAGCTGGTGGTGAGGTGTTGTATTCTCTTCCTTTGTTATTTCCTTTATCATTATTATTACTGGTGGTAGCAGTAGTGATTTGTATTACACCTTAGTTACTAAATTGTTCTTATCTTAACCCATGGGAGTTGCATTCTTTTCGATTCTCCTCTCTGTCCCTCCGGGAGTAGGGGTAGGGAAAGAAGTGGGGGTGGAGTGAGTGAACGAGTTGCCTGACTGGGTTTAAACCACGATGTATGTCGTTATAAAACCACTTTTAAGTTCCCATGACTTTAGTGATCTGGTATTTGAAATGATTTGTCACATATTAATAAAACAGAGTAAAATGACACTTGCAATATTAAATTATTTTTTTTTCTGTTAATATTAGTGAACTCCAGTAAAGTTTATCTAGTACAAAGCCTTTATGATGTCTAGTATAACAGCTGCCAGCAAGCAAACAAGTACAAAAAAGAACATTTTTTTCTCCTCTCTTCTTTTTTATTTATTCCTGTGTCTGACCACTCAAAGAATATACAGAACATAGTGCACATTCTGATACACCTTGAATTTTCCCCTTTGGCTAATCATGTACTTTCAAAACATCAGTAGAAACACTGATAGAAAATTCTATAGAGTTTAGCGTTCCTTGTGTTTGAATTGATACTACTTCTAACATGTTTCCTCTTTTCTCATTGATTTTTAAATTCTAACTCTTCAGGTCTTCTTAGAATGCCTCATTACCAGTAAGAGAGGCAGAGAGTCTTGGTATCTGTGAAAATCACCTCTTACCCATCTCCACCTTCCCATCAGTATTCTGTTACATGAAAAAATAGGAAAATTCTATGCCAGTGAACTACAGGATATTTCTAGCTGACATATATATATGATCATATGAGTGTATTCCTAATATTTAAAAAATCTAATGAGGCACTTAAAAATGATAAAAGTGAGAAAATGGAAAAGTGCTTGAAAATTTGCATTTGGGTTTGCATGGCAAGATTATATAGTAACGGGGAGGGCTGCAAAGGTGGCTTCTGTAAGAAGCTCCTAGAAACTTCGATCATGTCCTGTAGAATCAATGCCAGCCAGCTCCAAGATGGATCCACCACTGGCCAAAACCAAGCCAACCAGTGGCAGTGATAGGCCCTCTACACATATGCAGTGGACAGAGGAGTGAGAATTTGTGACAGAAACAACTCTGCAGACACCAAGGCTGATGCAAGGAGGGGAGGAGATGCTCAAGGTGCCAGAGCAATGATTTCCATGCAGATCATCGTGAACCAGGCTATGCACCTACAGTCCATGGAGACCCACAGTGGAGCAGATATCTGCCTGCAGCCTGGGGAGGACCCCATACTGGAGCAGGTAGGTGCACCCAAAGAAGGCTGTGACCCTTTGGACAGCCCATACCTGGAGCAGGCTCCTGGCAGGATCTGTGACCACATGGAGAGAGGAGCCCATGCTGGAGCAGGTTTCCTGGCAGGAGCTGTGACCCCACAGGAGACCCACATTGGAGCAGTCTAATCCTGAAGGGCTGCATATCGCATCATGGAAGGGACCCACGCTGGAACAGTTTGTGAAGAAGTGTAGCCCACGTGAAGGAGTCACATTGTAGAAGTTCATGGAGGACTGTCTGTCATGGGAGGGACCTGACACTGAAGCAGGGAAAGAGTGTCAATGTAATTTTCTTGAAGCCGCTTGAAGAATGTTTCTCAAGACAGAAAGCTGTCCCTCAATTGTTGCAACAGTTGGCTTCAAAAGCAGAAAAGCTTCTTACAGGAAAAAAAGAAGAAAACAAACCAAACAAACGCAACAACAACCAAAAAAAAAAAAGAGTTTAATGGATTTTAGTATTTTTTCCCTGATACCGTGGATTACACACCAGGCACAAGTATTTCCCTCCTTGTATGTTGATTTGTTTGGGTTTTTTTCTCTCTTCCTTAAGAGTATCTTTTGTTTCCATTTCACTGCTATCCTGGTATTTCAACCACACCTGGACAAACTAAATATAGAGCATACAGGAAATATTTTAACTTTTATGTCGTCTGACTAGGGAAAGCTTGCTTCTGTTTGTTTTGTTTTGGTTTGTTTTTTTTGGGGGGAGTGGGGGATGTTTGAATGGAAAAAAACAGTAGGAGCTCTATCCTTTTCATCTGTATTTTAATCACTAGAAGTGATTTGTGTAAACAATATTGTGCTATTTTTAGCACTAGCCTGTGTTGGCTTCTCGTTACATATTCCCTTATTCTCTACAAGGAGAGATTCCCAGTTACTTGTCTTTTCATTATTTATTTATTTTTAAAGGAGCTTGAGATGCTAGGATTCCCTGGAGTACATTTGCCATCACTTTGGAATGTGTTCATTAGTGTGCAGCTGTGATATTTTATGGTGAGATTTTATTTTCACTGTTAGGTATATAATGGGACATAAGTATTTTGTAGTATATATAATGCAAGATTTTCTTTATTGAAATCTATATTTATTTTTTGCAATTTGATTTGACATGTGGCTAAAACATGTTTTCCTGCTTAGTTGCCAGCTCAGCTTTCATTATTTCTTCTTCTGCATTAGCCTTGACTTTACAAACCATCTCATTTTTTCCCTCACACATAAAAAGTATAATATCATTATTCATTTTTCTAAACCACTGTATACTGCCAGATCTAACCTTTAACATATGAAACATAGGGTTTTTTTTTCCACTTCCCAAAACATGCAAGCTTATAGAATTAATTTTGCAGAACTAGGCTTATATGATCCTTGCGCATGATGTCATGTGACTTGCTTCTTGTGAAACTAATCTTTTAGCAGGTTATTTTAGCATTTTGGCTTTAGATTTTAAGCTGAGCTATCATAAATAAATGTCCGGTAGTAACACTTCTATTTCCACTGCTGAGTCAGTCACATGATGAAAACCTTGCAATAAATATGTAAGGAAAAAAAGATGATTACTCCAAATTTCAGGACTAGGTCATTCTGTTCATTTGAAGGAATGAATATGTATTATTTTTCTTCAATATATTCTCACTTTGCCCTTTAAATGCTGTCAGAGTAGCAAAACTAAGCTTCTTGTTTGGAAGAATATGGCTGAAGTCTTCTATAAATACATCTTACCTTCCACTTGCCACTAGTTTTAAATTAGACTACAATCTTGGTAAATTTCCTGCATTTTCTTCAATGAAAAGTAATTCTATCCCTATGTATACATCTGCAACTTTTTGTATATAGCAGTGTGTAACCCCAATATGGAACACATAGAATCACAGAATCATAGAATAGTTAGGGTTGGAAAATACCTTAAGATTATCTACTTCCAACCCCCGTCCCATGGGCAGGGACACCTCACACTAAACCATGTCACCCAAGGCCTCGTCCAACCTGGCCTTGAACAACGCCAGGGATGGAACATTCACAGCTTCCTTTGGCAACCCATTCCAGTGCCTTACCACCCTTACAGTAAAGAACTTCTTCCTTATATGCAATTTAAACTTCCCTGTTTAAGTTGTAACCCATTACCCTTGTCCTATCACTACAGTCCCTGATGAAGAGGCCCTCTCCAGCATCCTTGTAGGCCCCCTTCAGATACTGGAAGGCTGCTAGGAGGTCTTCATGCAGCCTTCTCTTCTCCAAGCTGAACAGCCCCAACTTTCTCACCCTATCCTCATATGGGAAGTGCTTCAGCCCCTGATCATCCTTGTGGCCCTTCTTTGGACTTGTTCCAACAGTTCCGTCTCCTTTTTATGTTGAGGACACCAGAAATGTCCACAATGCCCTAAGTGAGGTCTCACGAGAGCAGAGTAGAGGGGCAGGATCACCTCCTTCGACCAGCTGGTCATGCGCCTCTTGATGCAGCCTAGGATGCTGTTTGTTTTCTGGGCTGCAAGTGCACACTGCCAGCTCATGTTAAGTTTCTCACCGACTGTCATGATTTAAGCCCAGATGACAACCCAGAAACCGTGCAGCCGTTTGATCAATCCCCTCCACTTCCTCCTCCCCAGTCCTGGACGAATGGGGAGGAGAACTGAAAGAATGTAACTCTCACGGGTTGAGGTAAGAGCCGTTCAGTAACTAAGGTATAACACAACCCACTATGGCTACCACCAATAATAATCATGATAAGGGAAACAACAAGGGAAGAGAATGCAATAGTTCACCACCCACCGACCAATACCCAGCCCAACCTGAGCAGCGTTCTGGGCCTTCCAGGTAACTCCCCCCAGTTTATATACTGGGCATGACATGCTGTGGTATGGAATACCTCTTTGGTTAGTTTGGTTCAGGTGTCCTGTCTCTCCTTCCTCTGGGCTTGCTCTCCTCCCTGTCAGAGCATGAGACTCAGAAAGTCCTTGGTCAGAGTAAACGTTACTGAGCAGCAACTAAAAACATCGGTGTTATCAGCGCTGTTCCCAGGCTGAAAGTCAAAACCGCAGCACTGCACCAGCTACTAAGAAGGGGAAAAATGACTGCTACTGCTGAGCGAAGGACATTGAACAGCACCCCCAGGTCCTCCGCAGCGCTGCTCTGAATTTCTTCTCTACCCAACCTGTAGCTGTGCCTGGGATTGCTGCAACCCAGGTGTAGGATCTGGCACTTGTTATGGTTAAAATTCATAAATCTGTCGTCTGCCCACCTCACAGGTGTGTCAAGGTCCCTCTAGATGGCATTCCTTCCCTCCAGGGTATCAACTGAACCACACAGCTTGGTGTCATCGGCAAACTTGCTGAGGGCACACTCAATCCCACTGTCCATGTCACTGACAAAGATGCTGAACAAGACCAGTCCCAGCACTGATCCCTGAGGGACACCACTCATTACTGGTCACCAGCCGGACATTGAGCCATTGACCACGACTCTTTGTGCGCAGCCATCCAGCCAGTTCTTTAACCACCAAGTGGTCCATCTATCAAACTGATGTCGCTCCAATTTAGAGACAGGGGTGTCATGTGGGACAGAGTCAAGCCCTTTGCACAAGTCCAGTTAGATGATGTCAGCTGCCCTACCCCTGTCCATCAGTTCTGTAGTCCCATCATAGAAGACCACTACATTGGTCAGGGTGGATTTCCCTTTAGTGAAGCCATGCTGGCTGTCACCAAGCACCTTGTTGTTTTTCATGTGCCTTAGCATGCCTTCCAGGAGAATCTGCTCCAAGATTTTGCCAGGTACAGAGGTGAGACTGACTGGTCTGTAGTTCCCTGGGTCATCCGTTTTCCCCTTCTTGAAAATGGGGGTTATATTTCCCTTTTTCCAGTCATCGGGAACTTCACCCGACTGCCATGATTTTTCAAATATAATGGACAGTGTCTTAGCAACTTCATTTGTCAGCTCCTTCAGGACCCGCAGATAGATTTCCTCAGGTCTCATGGACTTATGCACATTCAGATTTTTAAGATGGTCTCAAACCAGATCCTCTTCTACACTGGGCCCAAGGTCTTCATTCTCACAGTCCCTGCATCTGCCTTCCAAGACTTGGGTTGTGTGGTGAGAGAATTTGACAGTGAAGACCGAGGCAAAAAAGTCATTAAGAACCTCAGCCTTCTTCAAATCCAGGGGAGCCAGTTCTCCCAATAGCTTCTGGAGAGGGCCCATGTTGTCCCTAGTCTGTCTTTTATTTGCAATGTAACTATAGAATCCCTTCCTGTTACCTCTCACATCCCTAGACAAGTTTAATTCTAACTTGGCCTTACATGCAAGTGCAAAGATGAGAAATACCTTGTGCAAAACTCTGTATCTCCTGTACTTGATATCTGAAATAGACAGACTAAAATAATTTAGTCTATTATCTCCCATATTAAGAAAGTATCACAAATAATGATGACTCATGAAGAAAATGACCCACTAGGATGTCCAAGAAATATAGAAATTGCCCAAAAGTGATAACAAGAAATAGTTATTTCTACTTACATATTCTAATTCTGAGTTGCTTCCATAAAATGTTCTTATTATGAAGTATGAAGAGTGAATAGTTAAAATTGTGTGTATACAACAAAAGTTAAAAGAACAAGTATGCACAAAGCAGAAAACTTAGTTTACAATTTCAGTGTTATTTGTAGTTCTTCGGATCATTTCAGAGATGGAGTAATACAAAACAATTTAAGTCTTTCAAATAGCTTGCTATTTGACTTGACAAATAGCTTGATATTTTGACTTGATTACCTGAGAGCAAGGCTGTGGAAACCCATCTGGAGGAGGGGTTTCAACCCCTCTTATGTGAATTTGTAATGCAGTAGATCAGAGTTCCCCCTGTAACAGACGCTATGTAATTAAGATATGATTTCTAATAAAAAGATAGAAGTTAAAAGATATTTCATTCTGCTGTTCCTGTTGTGCAAGTTGTTATAAACACTGACATTGGATGCCATAACTTAGCAGTCATAACAACAGTTATTCAAATTTTATATCTACATATATGGCTATACCATGGGCAAACTGTATTTTCACAGAAAGCCTAAATACAGTAGAATACAATAAGACTTCTTTAAAATTGATGGGGATGTTTTTCCTCTATTTGTTTTGAAATGGAACACATTTTTATAATTGCTGCAATGCTATATGAAAATATTGTAAGCTTATATATTTTTAGACTTTCTGAAATATACTGAAATGTCTTCCTTAATTCTTTGTTTTGTTATCTTACACAATGTCTTACAATAAACTACAGTATTGTTAGCTCTCAATGTGTTCAATTTTTAGAAAGGTTTTGCAATAAAATCTCTCACTCTCCCAACAGGAGTCATAGACTTCCCAGGAATCGTTCCTCTTTGTAGAACATACAGAGACTAGCAAGTAAAGAGTTGGTTCTTCAAATGGGATAAAAATGTGTTACCATCATGGAGGTTTGATATCTATTGGGAAAACAATTGAACAAGAACTTCAAACCCATTTTAAAACTGCCACCTAAGAGACGGAGCAGTAGCTGAAATGCAATGAACTGAAGCACATTAGACTAGATCCTCTGCTACCTTCTACTGCAATCAAGGGGATGTGTTTGCTATGTCTGCTGTATGGAACATACATGCTATTGTGGTATACTGCTCTTCTGCTCCAGCTTGCATGTCCAGGTAGAACAGGTTGTGGTGTTTGTTGATACTTGTTTTGATGTGGCACTGGAGACCAGGTTCCCTCTGGTAAGCAGGGCTTATGATGTTCAGCTGGGGTACCAATGCAGAGCTTTGTTTTACTGTGATTTTCTTTTAAAAATATGGAAGCAGATTATTAATATAGGCCTGGAATATCTTTAGACAAAATAGAGAAGTTGCTGATACTCCTCAAAAATATTATAGTCCCCTTCTGTTTTTCAAATCTTGCTAGCATTAATTTTCACGAAAGACAGCATGAGCTTTGATTTCAGACACCAACATCTGTGGAATTCTTTAAAAAGTAAGTGAAATTTGGCTTGTCCTTGTAATTTTAGTTTGCCTGATATCTGTGAGACATTTTTGTAAATTGCAAATAAACAGTGTTATAAATACCAAACTCCATATTTGTCAGTATGACAAAACAACCCGTATCTTGCTGATGTCATAGAATCTGTTATTAAACACAAATGACAATTTCTTTAGAAAGTTTTATATACATTTCAAATTCTAGATTATCATATTAAAAATATCACACTTTGAACACTAAAATTAGAGGTCTTCATGGATGTAACTATATAGGTCAGCACTGTCATGTTCAGACATAATTATGTGCCACTGAGGCATATAAGGCACATGAGGCACATAAGGCTATACAGAAGGTGAAAAAACTGTCAAGGTAGCTGGAGTCAACAGAATCCCACCCAAGTTCATGGAGGCCAAGCACTTCATGATAAATTTCATGAGCTAGTTGTGCTCTTTTGGGAGCAAGGTAAACTACCATTGGATTTTTGTGACACAATCATCATCACTGTGTATAAGAAAAATGTTGTAAAGTCAGACTGCTCAAGCTACCAAGGTATAACTGCTTTCCATTGCTGGAAAAATCCTTGCAAGAATACTATTGAACAGATTTGTACCTGCTATCGCAGAAGTACTTCTACCTGAAAGTCAATGTGATTTCAGAGCTGATAAAAGTACCACAGACATGGTATTTATTCTCGGACAACTGCAAGTGTAGAGAACAGAATAAAGGGCTCTATGTAACTTTCGTTGGCCTCACCAAAGCTTTTGATGCTGTGAGCAGAAAGGGCCTGTGGCTGATCTTGCAATGATTACGTTGTCCCCCCAAGTTCCTCAAAATGATTATTCTGTTACATGAGGATCAGCGTGGCCAAGTCAGATATGGCAATGCACTCTCTGAGCCCTTCCCAGTAACCAATGGTGTGAAACAAGGTTGTGTTCTTGCACCAACTTTAGTCACAATCTTCTTCAGCATGATTCTCTAGAGGGCTACGGTAGAGCTCAATGAACAAAACGGCATTTATGTTTGACATCATACCAGTGGGAGCCTATTCAATCTAAGGCGACTGAAGGCTCACACGAGGAGCCTAAATCACTTTGTCTGTGAACTGCTTTTTGCTGACAATGCTGCCCTTGTTGCCCACATGGAAGCAGCTCTGCAGCGCTTAACATCTTGCTTTGCGGAGGCAGCTGAGCTTTTTGGGCTGGAAGTCAGCTTGAAGAAGACAGTAATTCTCTACCAACCTGCACCACAATAAGACTACCATCATCCCCACATTACCATTGGTGAGTCAGAGCTTAAGTCAGTTCAGCAGTTCAGCTATCTGGGAATCATTATTTCCTTGGATGCCATGATCGACAAAGAGATAGATAACAGAATTGCAAAGGCATATAGAACTTTTGGAAAACTCCATAAAAGGATCTGGTTCAATAAACACCTGAAGAAAAGTACAAAGATTAGTGTTTACAGAGCCATTGTACTGTCTACTCTTTCATATGGGTCTGAATCATGGGTTATCTACCGCCATCACCTGCTATTCCTTGAACGCTTCCATCAGCACTGCCTCCATACAGTTCTAAACATCCATTGGACTGATTATGAGTCAAATGTTACTGTCCTTGGACAGGCAGGGGTCACCAGTATTGAGGCCATATTGCTGAAATCGCAGCTGTGCTGGGCAGGGCACGTGTCCAGGATAGAGGATCACCGCCTTCCTAAGATAGTGTTTTGAGGTGACCTCGCCACTGGCTGCCACAAAAGAAGTGCCCCAAAGAGGAGATATAAGGACTCCCTGAAACAATGCCTCAGCTTTGGCAGTATTGACTACTGTCAGTGGTCCAGCTTGGCCTCCAATCGGGAGACTTGGAGACACAACATACATAACTCTCTTGCCTCCTTTGAGAACACACGCAGAATTAGTCTCAAGGAGAAGAAACAATGTAGAAAGAATCGTGCCTCGTCTATACCATCCAAGGAGACCTTTTGCTATGCTTTTTGCAACCGGATTTGCCTATCCCACATTGGCCTTTTTAATTATCAGCACACTTGTAGTAGTCGGGGGTAAAGCCTGTCCCAAATCTTCATTCACAAAGTCAAGCCATCATGTGCCACTGATCAATAGTAGCCAGTTAGAACTAACACAGAACATAGCTAGCTTTTTTGTTCTGTATAAGACAAAAAACACACAGGAGGCTAAAGACATAAGAAGTAAAAATATTCACTACTAAGTTGTTTAATTGCGCTTTTTGTGGTTTATTTTTTGTTAATGGAAACCTAATCTTGACTGTGTATCAATATTCTCCAAGAAAATATTTTTTTATATCTGTGTTGTTTTTAATAGAACAGAATGATAACATTCAGAACTGAAAACAGCTGGTTATGAATGAACAAGCTATATTTTGGAAGAACATTAGAAGCAATCTCTTTAGAGACAGGTGAAAAATTACTTCAGGTTAAATAGAGCTGATGCAAATTTTCAGGTTTGATTGATGAAAAGGTCAAGTAATCTTTGTCCAATTCTAAATTGGAAGTCATTTAAGTCCATCTGCTCTCTCATTTATTCATTTATCTAGAAAAATAGCTATTAGGAAACAAGAAAAATTGGCAAGTATGATAGGTATTCCTGGGTTCTCTGTGTTCAGGCTGATTCATGACTGCTGAAACATTTTTACCTAAGTAGGCTGCTGCTCTAATTTCTTCACTACTTTATAAAAACTGAGTTCTCTGTTTTCTGAGCCAATCATAAGCTGTTTGTTTGCTTTTAAGTAGCAGTAAAGCTAACTTTTCTAAGTATGTTGAACTTAATTATTTCCATTATAATTAGTGACATAGATGTCATCACTTCTTAATCTCATTTCCTCTGAGTTATTTAGAGAATATTAAAAAGAATGTTTCTTCTTGTTCACTTTGGTATTCTTTGCTTTAGTAAACTATTATTTAAGGTGTTAAAAGATGTTTATACCCTATAGTGTCCCAACACTATGTGAGATCAGTGTATACATATATTGTTTAATGGCTTGTCTCTCTCTTTCTATCTGCCATTCTGTAAGATCTGGGTAAGCTAGAGAGAGTGAACATAATGAAGTTCAACAAAGGCAAGTGTAGGGTCCTGCATCTCAGCAGGAACAATCCCATGCACCTGTACAGGTTAGATGTTGAACTGCTAGAAAGCAATTCTGCAGAGAAAGACCTGGGGGTCCTGGTGGACAGCAAGTTAACCATGAGCCAGCAACATGCCCTTGTGGCTAAGGTGGCCAACAAATATCCTGGGGTGCATTAGGAAGAGTGTGATCAGTAGATCAAGGGAGGTAATCCTCCCCCTTTATTCTGCACTGCATCTGGAATGCTGCGTTCATTTCTGGCCTCCACAGTTGAAGAAAGACAAGGAAATATTGGAGAGGGTCCATAGGAGGGCTACAAAGTTGATTAGGGAACTGGAGCACCTCTCTTATGAGGAAATTCTGAGAGAGCTGTGCCTGTTTAACTTGGAGAAGAGATGACTGAATGGGATCAGGTGTCGGAACAGGCTTCCCAAGGAAGTGGTGGAATTGGTGGAATCGCTGTTCCTGTAAGTGTTCAAAAAACATGTACATGAGGCTCTCAGTGACATGGCTTAGTGGTGGACTTGTCAGCTGTGGGGTAAAGGTTGGACTTGCTAGTCTTGAAGGTAATTTCCAGCCTAGTTGATTCTATGTTTCTATTAATGCATACAGACAATTTAAGGGCAAATGTCAAGAGGATGGGACCAGACTCTTCAGTGGTGCCCAGTGACAGGATAAGGAGCAACAGGCACAAACTGAAACAAAGGGAGTTCCATGTGAATGTGATTAAGAAATTCTTTAAGGGTGCAGAGCACTGGAGATATTCAAAACCCACTTGCACTTGATCCTGTGTAACCTGCTTTAGGTGAACCTTCTTTAGCAGGGGTATAAACTAGATGATCTCCAGGCATTCCTGTCAGGGCCAGCCATTCTGTGATTCCATGATTCTATAATTTAATTTATTACAAATTAAATCAGAGTAGAATGAGAAATAATTAAAAAAAAAATCATAAAAACACTTTCTCCCACCCTTGCCCTTCTTCCTGGGCTTAATCTCACTTCCATTTTCTCTGCCTCCTCCCCCACAAGCAGTGCAGGGGGATGCGGAGTGGGGGTTGCATTCAGCTCATCACACTTTCCAGCTATTTCCTCGTTACGCTCTTTTCCTGATGAGGGAATGAGGTCCTCCAATGTGGAAAAAAACTTCTTCAATGTGAGTCCTTCATGCAGGCTTCAGTTCTTCACAGACTGCTCAAGCGTGGGTCCCTTCCACAGGGTGCAGCCCTTCAGGAACAGATTGCTCCAATGTGGGTCTCCTGCAAGGTCACACCTTCTGCCAGCAAACCTGCTCCAGCGCAGGCTCCTCTCTCCACATGGTCACAAGTCCTGCCAGGATCCCGCTCCAGCATGGGCTGCCCAAGGGGTCACAGCCTTCTTTGGGTGCATCCCCCTGCTTCAGCATGGGGTCCTCCCCAGGCTGCAGGTGGATATCTGCTCCACCATGGACCTCCATGTGCTGCAGACCCACCTCCTGTCTCACCATAGGCTGCACCACAGGATGCACAGGAATCATTTTTCTGGCACCTGGAGCACTTCCTCCCCACCTTCTGTATTGACCTTGTGTCGTGGTTTCAACCTAGCCAGTCTCCACTGGAGGCGTGGGTTCTTATCCCACTTCTGACACCAATGGTGGGAGAAACTATGATTCTCTTAAGGTAGCCAAATGCCTTGTCATCTAATTAGTGAGTTGCTGTGTGAGCCAGGGTAGCATGGCTGAGTGGTCTAAGGCGCATGAATGGATGAACGAGATTCCCACTGTCCCTACCAAATACCCAGCGAAACCACAGCCAAGGGAACAGGCTTGGCAGAATCAGCGAGGAAAATGTCTTGGTCCTCCTATATCGTCGTTTAACCCCAGACAAGACCCAAACCTGACTCTGTTTAACTCTTAAAATCAGTCGTGGGCAAAACATACTCTGTATGCGTGCCAACATGGTGATCCCCATCACAATCAGCTAATAAGTCTCAACAGCATTAAAAGGCCATTCAAAAACTTCCAAACTCTCACATGATGCTGTAAATGGTCTGGAAGGGGGGGACTGGGAGGGTAAAAGAACGTCTCCTTCACAGGTTTACCACCCGAGAAGGAGAAAAAAAGATGTGTAATTGCTAAGCACCTCCATCATATACCTCCCAAAGTATAAAGGTGGTGACCACACTGGGAACATAAGCCAGATCAGTTTCAGGATCAATGATTCTATTGTATTACAAGTCATTACCATAAAGTACAATGAGACAAAAACCTTAGCCTAAGCCCCACATTTGAAAAACTCTAATACAGAAAATACCGGATGGCAGTAAGGTACGATATACTGAAACTGTGAGATCAGGAGGAACAACCTTGAGAGCCAATAAATCAGCATTGTGACGAGTGACTATTAATCCGGACAGATCTATCATTATCTCAACCCTTTGTGCCCCACGTTGGGTGCCAAAAAGAACTGTTGTGGTTTAAACCTACCCAGACAGCTTGTTCACTCACTCTCAGTGAGTGGTGTCAGGCTTGAAGCAACTGAAGCCACGTTCCCCCTCCCTCCACCCCCCCGGGGGGCTCTCCCCTTCCCCGCTCCCAGAGGGAAGGGGAGGAGAACCAAAAGAGTGCAACTCCCACGGGTTGAGACAAGAACAGTCCAACAAACAATGTACAACACAAATCACTGCTACCACCACCGACAACAATTAAGAAAAAATAACAAAGGAAGAGAATAGGATCCCATCCGCCGAAAAATGAGTCCTACCCAGAAGGCCCCGTGTCCTTCCGGGTAACTCCCCGTTACCACCCCTCCACCCCCCCCAGCCATGACGTGCTGTGGTATGGAATACCTCTTTGGTTTGTTTGGGTTAGGTGTCCTATCTCTGCTTCCTCCCGGCTTCCCCTCCTCCCTGGCAGAGCATAAGCCTCACAAAGTCCTTGGTCAGGGTAAACATTACTTAGCAACAACTGAAAACATCGGTATTATCAGCACTGTTCCCAGGCTGGAAGTCAAAAGACAGCGCTGTACCAGCTACCAAGAAGGAGAAAAATTGACTGCTACTGCTAAACCCAGGGCACCTTGTTGTCTGCAGAGCTTTTTCTTTCATATATTCTCACTCCCCTCTCCAGCTGCAGATGCACAGCTTTATTTTACAATGCTTAATTTCAAATTAAACAGGGAAAATGTTAGAATTGTTTCCTGTCCTCCAACTAAGCAACAGAATGAAAATTTGCTTGTATTGAAACAGTCTTTCTTTCCTAGTGTCTTTTTGTCACAAAAGAAAGCAAAAAAAAAAGGTCTTAACAGGGACCTGGTTCTTTTGATAAGGTTGTTCAGAAAAGAAAACCAAGAATGATGAGAAAATTAAATTTAGACTTTTGTTCAAAGTAGAGTAAATTTGTGGGATAAAATGTCAAGTAAATCTAAAGCAAATAGAAATTAAATTGAAATAGATAATGTGTAATTACATATAGTATAAAGATTTTATATCCAAGAATTTTTGGAGGTTGATTAATGACAAGAAGAAAGTTATAAGTGAACCTTGTAGACTACCCACAATTAGTGTTGTGATTGTAGTGGCTTACTTTACAGATCTGATTTTTGATGCAAAACAAGAAATTAGGCTTCTACTTTGAAAAAGCTATTTACATTTAGAATTTATGTTTTTATCAATGACTCTTTATAGTGTTTGCTAGCACTAGAAACTTTGTTTCTATCGTTCAGTCATACTTTATTTTGCAATTATTTTCCATCTTGCCTTTTGCCATTGACATCTTGTTAGTATTTGCAGATAGGACCTGTATTAACCTGTAGATGCTCCCTGAACATTCATGTCCCAGATTTTGTACCAATACAGGTGTGACAATATGGTTTTGCTATAAAAATATTACTCAGTGCACTAGCTCATCCACTAACAAAAGTCTAGAGACTGTAGAAGTCCCTGTTTTCCATATTCCAATGCGGTGGTTTGAGAAGATTATGTTATTAGCCAATGCTAATCTGTTCCTAGCATTACTCTTTAGTGAAGATGAAATCTCTTGAAAAACACAGAAAAACTATGTATCATGGTAGTACGCATCCTATTACAAGGCACCAAATGTCATGTTCTCACCCTATACATTCCTACTGAAATCAGTGTCCGAAACCATTGTACATATGACAGTTCTTTGTATGCCTGAAGCAGGCAAAAAATGTCTTCCACAATTCAGAAAACAAATTACCCACAATTTATATATTGTTATTTCATTGTTTTGTTTGTATTTAATCTTAGAGAGTGACTTTGAAGAAAACATTAAATTCTCAGTACCAGATGATTTCCCTTCTGCGCTAATTTACTAGTTAATGGAAATGCCTCTTTCTTACCTTGGGTTGAGCTACTGTGAGCTCGTACTTATGCATCATGTGACAGGTAAAGACATAAACATGAAACAAACTTGAACATAAACATTTCAGGCAAAGAGACCATTTCTTATCCAATAAAGCAATTAGTTTTTTTTTCACCTTGCAATGAGTGTAGTCTAAGTGCATTCGTGGCACACATTATGCCACTCGTTATGGCTTCATCTTGAATAATTACAAGTTAAGAATATTTGTTTAGTTGTACTTAAGTTCTACTTCTAGATTCTACAAAACATAAAATATTCATTGCAGAGAGTAACTCACTTTAACTGAGACTTGTTAAGCATTGTGTCAATTAGGAATGAATTCAAATCTCCTCAGACTCTCAGTGAAGACTCATTTTCAGTTGTGCAGTAGAAGCTGTTCTGGGTAATGAAACCTAGACATTTAGACAGCATAGAGGAACAAATGGAATTCTGAAAGTAAATAAAACAATGAGCCGTAGAATCAAACCTAGCGTTGACTAATATCTCTCTTTAGTACTGATATGTGATGGCACCACTTCTCTTATCAACCTTAACCTTACTGTAGCCATCTTCAGGAAATAAGAAGACTCAATTTTTCATTTTTTGCCTTCTCTTTTGGTGCTATTAGTGCCATTTGAAAGAGCTCAATGCTTTACAGACTCTATATAGAGTTAAATCATAACATCAGAGGGTCATGTTAACAAAAAAAAAAAAAGGAAGTTTTCTTGCTACAGAAATAAGTCATGAATCAGTCAGCCTTCCTTCCCAAAATAACTTTAAATTTGTTATGGTTGACATCCATTTACTATGTCAACCCTCATGATTCAGTGCATTTTATGTAAATAATTTATAATAATACTGAATAAAAATTAATGTGAGATTTAAATGTGCTGGAAATTAATATTTTAAAAGTAGAAGAGTGCTATGTAGTGAGAGTTATTTTCAAATGTGAAATTAATTAAGAGAAAAATTAAGCTTCCCTCCCCTATTATATGTCATAATGAGAGTATTCAGTGCCGTTTCCTCTAAATATTAGGTTAGTGAGAACTATGAAGGCTTCCATAGCTTGCAAATTTATCAAGAGAATTGTCATCTAGTATTCTTGTAGATATGAACTGTGAAACTATGCAACAGATACTCACTGAACATTTGTTACAAAGGAATTTATAAACAATGTTGATGTGTAAAATAAAGTTATAATAAGAGCATACTTTCTTTTAATAAAATAAAAGAAGTCATAATCAGCCAAAATGGATACTGTCTGGCAGATAAAGGACCCAACAGTTCTGACTTTTTTTTGTTTCTGAGCAAGATTAATGTCCCTACTCTGTCCTAGCAACTAGATTATATAGTTGACCTTTGTTTCAGTTTATTCTGTCTACTGGAATGGCTGTAAAATAGTTAAGCATAAATTTTACTCTAGAGAGCTTGAGATCATATCTTGATGATTAAAATACTCATCTGGAATATAAAGAACCAAATTCATACCAACAGTGCACGTAGGGTGTGATGAATCTTTGACACTGAAAGCAAGACTCATAATTGAGATTTCTAGGATGTGTTTTCCTCATTGTAATTCTGCTTGTATCGGATAAAGTTACTGCATTTTTTTTTCCCCTGCAGTTTATAATGCTCCAAAACTCAGTTTTCTTAATGTTTCATGCATTCTAAATCCAGTGCTTATAAGTTACTGTACTAAACACATCCTTAAGGAGTTTAGTAGTTGTAGGCCTCCAAATTTGTGTTATCCAGTGTATTGCTTTCTTAGTCTGAAGTGTTCACATCAGGATCATTTTTACTTTTATATTATTCCACTATTCCATCTCTTCAGGCTTCCCAAAGAAAAATGTGTTTTTTACCACAGGTATCTTAATTTGAGGGAGTCATTGCTACTGTTTTAGTTCTAATGATTGGTGGGTTTCTATTGCAATGTATGTTTTTCCCCTTAGGATAACCTTTTTTTTTTGTTCTGTTCACATTGTTTATTATATTTGCTGTTATTAATTTCTTTAAATCTTGCACTCATTCTGTTAGCAATTCAGCAATGGTGCTTAATATAGGTAAGCATTAATTTTTTGCAATACACTGACTAAGTCAATATGTACTGTATGTAATACATTCAAGTTATTATGTTTAAAGATAATTATACCATTTTCCACTGCAAATGAGGTCTTTCAAAAGTTCCTTGGTAATTTACTGTGGAACAGTAAGACTTAAAAGGCTTGAAACATTTCTTGGGTAATGGGGTTAACCTTTAATTATTTTATACATTTATTCCTGATAAAAATTCGTAGCATATTTACAATGCAAAACTATGTTCTTGCAAACGACTCTACTATTGGCAATTCTTTAAAAAGTAGTGATAATGTATATTAAGTGTACAAAGGGACATAGTGGTTTGGAGAAATGTAAAAAATATTCAGCATAAGGATGGAAAACATAGAATACAACTCTGAAATATAATGAAAGGAAGGAACGGAAAACATGCAGTGGTGCTAAGGAATATTTTCTCCTGACCTTTAGGGGCAAATTTCAAAAGCCAGCTTGCAAAATTAATAGTAGTTCATTCCCAGAGACTGAAGCTGATCCAATAGAGGAGCAAATAGCTCATCCTAGGTACAATGGAAGTAGGTGATCAGAAATCTGTAAGAGACGGACAGAGCTGCAGATGAGTGTTGAATTACTTGCATATTCTCACAGGCAGACCAGCCAGAAGCTAGAATCCTTAATTTTGCATTGCATGGGCAATACTCAACTTGCTCAGACTTCTTATGAACCTCCTGACAAGCTCGAGTTCGCCATAGCACTCAGCATGCTATAAGCCCCAATATTGGGAATAAGGTTACAACTCTCGACCAGTTATAAAACCACTAGCCATCTTTCAGAATTGTTGCCTTTCCTATACTGTCTACATACTCTGTATCTTGTGCAAATCAGACAAGAAATTAAGCTTTTTTTTATTACCTTTTTTTTTCAGAAGCCAGTACAATGGCACAGATTTATAATCCTCAGGGAAAAATAGCACATCAAAAAGTTTTACCTGATTAAAAACTTTCCATTCATTCTTTTTTTTTTTATTTTTATACATGCATGTATTGAAACCTGCTAAACATACATATACACACAGATGATAATCAATGCCAATAACCTACTTTTCTTTGTTGTGCTTTTTTTTGTTTGTGAAATCTAAATCAAAGGAAAATTGCAGAATACCAGGTGCAGACTCTCCTGAAAAGTCTTTTACCAAGTCATCCTGAAATTGTATCTCTCAGATAAAGGTCAAGGACAGAAGGAAGCAGTGAGTATACAGTATGGAAGCAATCAACCCTTACATTCATTTAAAAGCAGGACCCCTTTAAAGAACCATTAGCAGTTTGTCATAAAATCAATGGGTCTGATTCTCTTTTCATTAGCACAAATATAAATTGGGAGTAACTCCAAGTTTATGAATGAAGTTTTATTGGCATGAGTGTCAGTGTATGATAAGCCTAGAGGACAAAATTGTCAACTGGTTTCTGTTTGCATAGCTCCAGTGTCACACTCCAATTGACATACAAGCATATGCATGCTTATGTATACACTAGTTTAAATTCTCAATACTCTTTTTGTTTGTCTAGATCCTAAAATAAATCCATTTCTGTAAGCATGAGCTTCACTTATTACATAGTTTATATTTTTTTAAGGCAAATTTGTCTGAAATTTAATTCATTAATACAAGGAATTTTTAGATCTAAAATATAAAAATTAACATATATTTTTTCATGGTTTTGATACATTCTAGGTCTGCACTTTTTAATATAGTGTGAGTATAACAATGTACCCAGTCTACATTCATTTGTTGATTATAAACAATGAAGAAAATTCATTTTGCCTTTTAAAACTATGTTCCTTTCCCACTGCCTTTTATGTGTGACTGTTATTTTTCCCTTTCCTTGATCAGGCTTATACAGCAAAATTATGAGGGCTA
Organism: Pezoporus occidentalis; assembly: GCF_034315485.1. Classification (NCBI taxonomy): domain Eukaryota; kingdom Metazoa; phylum Chordata; class Aves; order Psittaciformes; family Psittacidae; genus Pezoporus; species Pezoporus occidentalis. Next base: position 16,171,106 of record NW_026914940.1, on the reverse strand, counting down.
TGTCCTCAGAAAGTGACAAAAAATGATGCTTTACTGACCCTCATCTCATGGATTTCTTTAGATCAAAAATATATTACCTTAGGTGCCAAGTTCAAGCACCCAAAAACAGTGTTCCAGGCCTAAGCTGTTCTCAATACATGGCTCCAGGGCTGAAAATAATACTATCTATCTTGATAGATACAGGGATGTTAACTGTTATTGGAATGATCATCTTCTTTGTTAATTACTAAAAAAAACCCTTAAATTTTCACAAAACATTTCCCTAATTGACTTAACTAGTATGATACGCAGTGGCTACAGCCCTGTTCAATAGATATGATGTCCCCACAACTCATTGGGTAGGCTTTGATTTTGGCTTACAGTGAAATTTCTCATGTGAATCTCATCCTCAAAAACAAAGGTAAGTGCAAGGCACAACGCCTTTTTTTTTTTTTTTAAAGTGTAGAAATGTGCAGTTGGATGGCAATGATGAAAGAGAACTACAGAAAAAATAGTTTTAAAATACACACTTGAACATTTCTAGTAGACATGAGCCAAATGTCTGTAATGCCACAATACACTTCATTGGTGCACCTACCTGTGCAATAAAAGCAGCTGGTGGAGGGAAAAAAAAAATTAAAGTCAAACTTGGTAAATGAAAAAGGATCATAAAATTACCTATGTTCTCTAAAATGAAGTTATTTCACTTATTGTTTGATATGTCAAATATAAGGCAGACATTGTAGCCAATTTTTTTTTCAGAAGAGGCTGCCACTCAGAAATGATGGAAGCTCCTCACACCAACTAATTTCAGAAGACAGAAATGCAGCCAGGGAACAAGTACAGACATACTATCACCAGCTAGAGGTGACAATTTGACAATTTCTCTTTGTTGACTGTAAAGTGAGCTGAAAGAGATGAAACTTTAAAATTATACATTTCACTTAGGAACCCAAAATAACTGTGGTGAATTTGTTGCTCGGCATCATTAGCTGTCATACTACCTCATCATGTTTAGGCCTGGTGCAGTCACCATCCTAGAGCATATATGGTTACATTCCATGCAAACCTAATTATGACTAGGCCATCGTGCTTGCTATGCTCAAGAGAGACATTAAACACAATATTTCATATATGGTCATATTTTGTTGCACAGTTCCTGAACACATTAATTTTTATATGCTACATTACAGAAATGACTGAATATAAATGTGAAATAATTGCTCCTTTTAAACTAATTTCAAATATAAAGCAATAAGAAATATACCCTTTATCCTGTCATTTTAATTCTAAGTCTAAGCATTTTGAAGTACCAGATATTTTGCTAGGGTTTTTGTTGGGTTCTTTTTGTGGCATGTGAATTAAGTGGGACATCAGAATAAACATTTTGAAGACTACACTCCCGTAAAAAATTTTAATCTTAATTAACTATATAAGTGTTATTGCTAAGCATGTGTTCTTATAGCCTGTATTGTCTGCCTAAATCTGAAGTAAGATATTGGAGAGTCGTTGAATATACATTTTCTTTATTTAAATAAAAGATTTAAATTTTGTATTGAATTTAAATTGATTTAAATTCTATATTGAAAAAGCAGAGGTTATAACAGACGCTCCATTTACTTTCTTGAATCTGATGCCAAGCCATGCAAACATATAAATATTCTTTGTCCTGTTGAAGTGAGCATTGAAGTTAAGCATATCTAAATTTCTCTGCAGGGTTGATGCCTTGGGAATTATCTTGAAATACCCTTTGTACTGCTGGTCCATTGCATTGACCTGGAGTGCCACAGACCTCGCTGAGACTCAGGGAAATGCAGAGTTTTAGATGTACTGAGCTCATTACAGAGACGTAGGGTAGAAGTTTCCGCTGCTTTCCAAAAGCTCATATTGCTGTCAGTGGGATCAGAGCAGTTTTCTCAAAGAACAGGTCATTCAAGGGAAAAAAAAAACAAGAAAGAGAACCCTAATCTAAGGATACATTTGATCAACAAAAATGTTTCTAAATAATTCTATAAACAATCTACATTAAAACTTGTCTTATATGTATTATAATTTTATTTGGTATGGTATGGTATATCAGCATATTTTTAAATGCAGAAAAATGGCATATGCTCAATACTCCCAGGCTTTTTGTCTTTTTATTTAATTTGCAACGTAAGCATGGTCATCGATTTGTTTCTAATTTCACAGAATCATAGAATCGTTAGGGTTAGAAAGGACCTTAAGATCATCTAGTTCCAACCCCCCTGCCCTGGGCAGGGACACCTTACGCTAAATCATATCATCCAAGGCCTCGTCCAGCCTGGCCTTGAACACTGCCAGTGATGGAGCATTCACAGCCTCCGGGGGCAACCTATTCCAGTGCCTCACCACCCTAACAGGAAAGAATTTCCTTCTTATATCAACCTAAACTTCCCCTGTTTAAGTTTTAACCTATTACCCCTTGTCCTGTCACTAGTCTCTAATGAAGAGTCCCTCTCCAGCATCCCTATAGGCCCCCTGAATTTTCTTTTGTGCTTCCAAGGCTTTTTAAAATCTGAATTCTAAGTACCTTTCTTGTGGGGAAAAGGCATTATTGATAATTATGCAATTCAATGATAATTTATTTTAAAGGTTAAATGTTAATGCTCTGGGTAGACTTCATGTAGTGGCGCAAAATCCCATAGCATAAACTTAAAGAGATATAAACTCTTATTTTTTCTATTTAATGCACTAAATATAAGAAAACAGCAAAACAATCTTAAGGTGAGAGACATACAGTAAAGCAAATTAGACTGATTTTTCTTGTTTACTTTGTCTTAGTGGCAGCTATGTTACTACTTTGTATTTATGTCAGAGAATTTTCTTTTAAAAGTAATAATTTAGGTACCATAGTAATAACTTTTTCAGTGGAGATTATTTAGAATCGCATAATTATAGAAACACAAAATCATAGAATCATTAGGGTTGGAAAGGATCTTAAGAACATCTAGTTCCAACACCCCTGCCCTGGGCAGGGACACCTTACGCTAAATCATCAGGGGGATGATTTTCTTTTAAAAGTAATAATTTAGGTACCATAGCAATAATTTTTTCAGTGGAGATTATTTAGAATCATAGAATCATAGAATCACAGAATCATAGAATTGTTAGGGTTGGAAAGGACCTTAAGATCACCTAGTTCCAACCCACCTGCCCTGGGCAGGGACACCTTACGCTAAATCAGGGGCAGGATCACCTTCTTTAACCTGCTGGTCACGCTCCTTTTGATGCAGGCCGGGATACGGTTGGCTTTCTGGGCTGCAAGCACATGCTGCCAGCCCATGTTCATTTTCTCATCAACCAAAACTCCCAAGTCCTTCTCCGCAGGGCTGCTCTGAATCTCTTCTCTCTCCAACCTGTAGCTGTGCCTGGGATTACTCTGACCCAGGTGTAGGACCTTGCACTTGGCATGGTTAAACTTCATGAGGTTGGCATCAGCCCACTTCACAAGCATGTCAAGGTCCCTCTGGGTGGCATTCCTTCCCTCCAGCGTATCAACCAAACCACACAGCTTGGTGTCATCGGCAAACTTGCTGAGGGCGCACTCAATCCCACTGTCCATGTCAGCGACGAAGATGTTAAACAAGACCGGTCCCAACACCGATCCCTAAGGGACGCCACTCGTTACTGGTCTCCAGCCGGACATTGAGCCATTGACCACAACTCTGCGTGCGGCCGCCAAATTGGTCAGGCAGGATTTCCCCTTAGTGAAGCCATGCTGGCTGTCACCAAGCACCTTGTTGATTTTCATGTGCCTTAGCAAGCCATCCAGGAGAATCTGCTCCAAGATTTTGCCAGGCGCAAAGGTGAGACTGACGGGTCTGTAATTCCCAGGGTCATCTATTTTCCCCTTCTTGAAAATGGGGGTTATATTTCCCTTTTTCCAGTCATTGGGAACTTCACCTGACTGCCATGATTTCTCAAATATGATGGCCAGTGGGTTCGCAACTTCATTTGCCAGCTCCTTCAGGACCCGCGGATGGCTCTCATCAGGACCCATGGACTTGTGCACATTCAGATTTTTAAGATGGTCTCGAACCAGCTCCTCTCCTACAGTGGGCGCAAGGTCTTCATTCTCACAGGCCCTCTGTCTGAATTCCAAGACTTGGGTGGTTTGGTCAGAGCCTTTGCCAGTCAAGACCGAAGCAAAGAAGTCATTCAGAACCTCAGCCTTTTCCAAATCCTGTGTTGCCAGTTCTCCCGAGAGCTTCCTGAGAGGGCCTACATTCTCCCTAGTCAGTGTTTTATTTGCTATGTACCTGCAGAATCCCTTCCTGTTATCTTTAATACCTCTAGCTAAGTTTAATTCTAATTCTAATTTCAATTCTAATTCTATTTCAAACATAGTTTGTCTAGCCCTGTTCATGCAGAGATACAGTACATCCTCTTGGCTGCAAATAATTGGTTTGTGTTTATATAAACACAATTATCTTTCTTTAATTTTTCTAGTGAGCATGAATTTTGGAACCTATTACCATATTGGTAATACATAGTGAGAATACTCTACTAAAGTGGTTTTAATCACTGTTACATTGTCCAATGAATGCTAACATCAGACATTAAATATAACATTTTTTTAATTCACTTGAAGTTAATAATACACACAAATAAAAATAGCCATCCTAAGTCAGAAGAAATGTGCATAGTGACAGTTTTCACCCTGCTGCGTTGTATGTTCCTAGCAAGCCATCTGCTGCATAAGAACCTCATGCATTGCCACAGCTTTTCTCTCTGCAAAATTTCAAGTGCTAGAGCTAAATGGCTATACACTACTGAGGAAATACAAGAACAAGCAACTTCCTAGGCAGATACAGGCAGGATAAAAAGTGATCTTGCCATTGTTGTGCTGTTGCAGGATTTTGCAATCAATTCAGTTAGGCATATGGTTTATACCAAGAAAGACCTTCCACTCTTTCTAAACAAAGCTTCTTGGGAGGATCTGCACACATGACCTTCACAACACTAATAGTGCATTTTTCTTTCTGTGATGCCTGGACAGGGGACTCAAATGCTTTGTTCCAGTGCTCCAAATCATTGCCTTTGATTTAGGTGATTACATCTTAGTCTTTGCATTACTTCAATTGGGCTCCTATGACCTCTGAGCAGGATGCCTGTTTTCATTTATGTATCATATGCCTCACTGTTTTTCATAGGACTATACAGATAGTAAAAGTAACAGAAATATTTCACAGTTGTGAAATGCACAAATTGGGTGTTGGGTGGAAGACAGTAAACTGTCTCTTTCAGTAACAGATCACAGTTAGAATAAATTGTGTATGAAATTAAGTTACTCTCAGAAAATGCTTTCCAGTCTAAAATTGAATTCTTCTGTCACTCGGGGATTCTAACATACTTGCAAGGATGTTTTCCACCTGAGTAAAGTTACCAGTCCCACTAAGCTTCGTGATACATCTAGAACATGTTTGAACGTATTGCTGTCCCTATCTAATCTCTGTGGGGAGCTTCCTTATTTCATTTGTCAAACTCAGTATTATTATTTCAGGCTTAGCAGTCTGAGGATAGAAGCAAGACTAACATACACAGGGAAAAAAAATACACAGGTTTGGGTATAGAATTTCTACAGATGTGAAACAGGGTAAAGAAGAATTTCATATATTTATGCAACAAAGGAGACAGTAATTTTTAATAGCAATAGGTATTAATGCAAAAAGTCAGTGAAAATTGGTATTTCTTCCCACTAATATATTGTGTTTTTCAAAATCAACAAAGATATAAATTTAACAAAACAATAAATCTTCAGGGTTGTTATTTGCAAATCCTTTATCAATGTTATTCACAGTCTGCAATGAATTGAATGTGAATGTATCTACAGCATAAACAGGCAGGAAATCGAAAAGTGCAGGCTGCATATTAAACTTACTACTACCCTTCATATATGTCTCATCTCATTACAAAGTGACTCTCATGACATGGAAAAATCTATAATACAAAAAATGGGGAATGTAAAATGGAATTTAAAACTTAAAAAATCTAACCAGAAGTTCCTAGACCACAGGGTGAATCTGCCTTTCACTAACTTCCAAATGATGGCTGTGTTCCACTAGTCAAAATAACCCTTTGGAGATACCTTTGCTGTTTCATCTCACGGAGCAAGGACATACGTTGCAATATTGAGATTGGGATTCAATCTTACACTGCACCTGACAGAACAGGACCTCATTTCAATTGGGCAGATCCTAACTGGCACATGCAGGATTGATGAAGATAAAAAGAGAGTGAAGAGGATTATGAAAAGTAAGTATACCTAGAGCGTATGCTTCAAAGGTTTTATTCACCATCTGTCCCTTCTCGTTTCAATTCATCCTATATCGCTCATGTGAGCCCAATAGAATGGAATCACACTGGTTTCCTGAGTCCTGCCTGACAGAGAAAACACTTAACAAGGGGAACCAAATGCCTTTGAGCCACTCATGTCAGCCTACATAGACTTTCTCTATATTTCACTACTTCTTTAATCCTTGGGGAAATGATTCCTTCAACTCTGGCTTCTGGTTTATTCATTTCAGGTTTTACTTACAGAAGTCTAACTCAAAATGGATAAGGCAAAAATGTGTTTTCTCCTTAGCACAGACATGGAAGTGCTCTGGATCCTCCTCTTATATGGAAATAGTCTACATGCCACATAGAAAAAGAGTTAATCTCTCTCCTAGAATCTTTAAAGCATTGTCCTTTTGTATTAATGTCTTATTTGGACAACTATGAAAAATTAGAGATTTATTTATTTATTTTTTTACATTTGCTTCTTATTAAGTTTTGCCATTGAAAGGCAAAAAGGTTCTCCAAGGACGTTGCATATGAAACGCATAACAGATCCTTCAAATAGACGAGGTCTATCTAAGCATGCATAACCATATGTTCACAAAGGCTTATGATCTTTTTAACTTCAGAAATATGGATTTTGGCTTCCTCATGTTAAGTTTTAAAAGCTGAAAGTACATGAATTTTGGAGCATGTGTTTTCACAGCAGATATCCTTAGCTGTGACTCAGGTGGCCAGTGAGCCTAAAAAGATTTTAAGATTGTATGCAGTAATCATTAAGGATACCATTGTGTCATGCTGAGGAAAGCCCAGCAAACAAATTCTGATGATCTACTGATGTCCCCAGGAGCTGTTGCATGCAGGCAAGCTATTCACAAAGGATAGTCACATTGTTTTGTCCCTGTAGCCCAGATTTCAGCAAAGTGTTCAGTTTTTGTTCTCACAATTACTGTATTGAGCACTAACCCTGGGTACTGTCTAGCTGCCCACTAAACCATCACTTCTGTCTCCCAAAGATAAACTTCACAACATCCCACAGCTGCTTGTTTGTTCATTAGTTAGGTCTATCTGTTAACCAGATAGTAAGTTTAAGGCTCCAGCACACACAGCAGTAGAATCCCAAATAAAAAGAAAAGAAATGCTTACGCATTTCACTCCCCTCCTCCCATGCTGTTATAAAGAATACACTTCCTGAAAATTTCAGTTTTTTTCTTTTGGTAGGACTGAGTCCTGGAACTCTATAAAGTCTTCTAATTTGTGAATTGTGAGGCCTATGGCATAAGCCAAGAATAGGAACATTATTTTGATCTAAAACATTAGTGTAGTTGGAGTATTCTTCCTTTGCTGCAGCAGGGACAATCCCACAGTGAATATGACAAGGCAGCAGTTCAAATACATAGCAAAAGTACCTACCATGCTTGAGCACATGCTTTGAGATAAGTTTCCCTCATGTAGAAACAATAATTTGAGAAGTAGCATGCTTTGGCAGTTATCTCAGATGCAATTGCATCAGAGAAGTTACACTGCAGTTTTTGCTTCAGTGCATCTCAGTTTTAGATAAACCGATTTTTGTAGACGTGCCCCAAGAGGTAACCATATGGTAAGTTTTGAGGCTGTATGAACTACATAGTGAAAGTCTCAAAAATTCAAGCCATTCTTCAAGTGACAGCTGTGTCTTTATTCTTAATAGTCATCATTACCTGCATCAAATGCTCCAGGCTTCAGGTGCTTCTGCTTGGTCCTGTTCTTTGGCTTCATTTGTACACGTGCAGACAAGTGTAAAGGAAACTGAGGGGCATATAGGTTTGTCACTTGGATTAGGGAAGTTAAAAAAATGTTAATTTATTGTGCTTTATATTAGCGGCTTTGGAATAATGATCTTCGTTACACACACTTTTTTTTTTTTTTTAATATCTATTACATGCACTTTAAACATTGGTGCCTAAAGGGCAATAGAGTTTCTCAGAGAGAACTTGTTTATTTAGAAGTGTTTGTTGACAGCAATTGCTCAACACCTGACCTTATGCTTAAAGGAAATCTATAAGAACATTATATTTAAGTTTCAGCAGCAAAGATATGCCTTCCTAGAACATCCCTTTTTATTGAAACAAAACAATATAATGTAATGAAATAAAATGTCTACCCTTTAAATCAACTGCATTCACTGTGCTCAGTAGCTCTGGAAGAGATTCCACACATAGCATTTAAAATACTGAATTCACTTCCCTGGCTGGCAGCAACTCTTTCCAAATTCCCTGTGGGTTCCTATGTCTCTGTGACATATAAAAGCAAAAAGAATACGGTAAGAAATCAAGGGTCTTTATACTTTGACCTTGATAAGAGTTACAGTGTTCTCGAAAGCTTCAGTAGCTGTAGTTGCTACAGTTTCCTCTATTTTTTTTGAGGAGGAAGTTACAGAAATTAAAAGGGAATTTTTAGCTATCAAAACAGTATGAACCAAACAGGAAGATATGATATGAGCACTCATGATAAAATAATGGGAGGGATTCCTGACGATATGGTTCAATAAATGGGAGAACAAAAAAAAAGAAACAGTTTCTCCTTTGAATTTTCAGGTATCTGATCTTTTTTGCATCTCTTAGGTTTGAAAAAGAGACTATATATTTTCAATGGTACATTAATCCTAAATCTCAGAGTATCTACCAGGGTGATTGTCAGTATAAACTAAGAGAAAAGAATTTCTCTCATCCTAAGACTGGTTATTTGATTTATGTTTGGGTTTGGTTTGGGTTTTTGTGTGTATGTGTGTTTTTACTTTCCTTTTTCCCAAGCACTGGTGATTAGTCATGTTTAGAAATAATATGCATGGATCTGGTCTGATTGCTGTTTCTGTCTTCATCAGATTGCTTTTTTGAGGTAAAAAAGGAAATTGTTAATCCTTAGATCAAACTGTCAGTTTGGTCTTTGGCCTATTCTGTGGCACACAGTATGTACATGTCCTAATACAACCTTGGATTTTTTGTAAATAGATTCCATTCTGAGAGTTTAGGGTACTTGTGATGCTCATGAAGTTTCTGCTGTCTTCTTGTAGCATAGTATAGGTTTGGCTTTTGCTGCTTTACTGTAAATCTATAAGAAATATCCAAGGTACAAGGATGTTTTGTGAACCAGGAAAAATAGCAGGTTCTATCCTGGGTATTGCAGATAGCTTTCTGAACAAAATGTTGTTTCCTAGTTATTGCAATGAAATAGACTGGATTTCATTAATCAGAAAACATTGTTGGAGCCCTTTCTTCCCAAATTCCTAGTTTGTAAATGTAAAATAGAGCAGTCTATCACTGATAATGCAGAACACAACAGCAGGAACCAAAATGAACAGAAAAAAATGAGAACTCACAGAGAAAGAGATAGACTAAGTATGCGAATGTTAGATCTGTTTGTGATTCATAGATGATTTAGTGTTATTTATGAAACAGACCAAAGCAATTCAAACCAGCTGCCACCTAAAGAAAAATATATCAGAAATTAGGGAAGCATCTTTAATTAAGGACAGGGGTGTTTCTTTTTAATTTTATTTATTGTTGATATTGTAAAATGCTTAATCTAAGATATATGTATTAGCTTCTGGAATAGGACAGTTGATATAAAAAGGCTATCTTTGCTAGATACCAATAATCTCTTACATAGTTCATAGGCAGTTGTTTATAAAATTGAACGATATATATGGTTCTCATATATATCATGTACAGTCAAAAAGACTTTTTGAGGCCAAAAAAATGATCACTGTTTCTTGTTTTGAAGAGATGCTGTGAAACATCAGTAGCACAAAATTGATGAGACTTCTTGGGAACAAGGCATTTCTGATTGTAGTTTCCATATTCTTTTCTTTGACTTTCTTGCTGCTCAGAAAAGTTACTTGAAGTAGTGTTCCTGAGTACTGATTCTGAACTGAATAGAACTTCTGAACTGAAGGATAATGCTCTGGAACTTGGAAAGTTTCTAGTGTCTTATCCTGATATGTTCATGGTATTTTGCATCATATAGATACTAAATTCATGAAACCAGACATTGTTTACTAACACCTCATCTTTGCTGTATGAATATTTGGCACCCAAATTCACCTAGTTCACCCATATCTAGCTTGTATATTGCTATGTCTCATCCTCTTTTGGTACAAGCCAAGCGGTTTCCTTCAAAACAAGCCTTCAGGATCCTTCTGGAGACTGTTCAAAGCCAAGGGTTCTTCTGATAAACATTGTCCAAAAGACTGCATAAAGTCTTTCTCCTCCACAGGTCTCTAGTACTAATTTAGCAGCTGAAGTACCATTCTCTCTCTTTTATTTAATGTCATAGTCAGGCAGAATATCACTATGTGCCAGAAGTCACTCTGGTGAACTGTAACACAGCCTTCCTCTTATTTCAGATACTGTACACTTACACACTTGTACAGAGATTTTTTTCTTAGGACCACAGGTGGACCATATCAGACCCAGAAGAAAGCTATCACCAAATACTGCATATTGTGACTAACTTGCCATAGACTCCCTCTGGTGAGTTCAGACATTGTTACTTTTTTACATTGGGAACATTTTCTGTAGAAAGTCATGTGCATAACTCATATGACATATTGTAGGGAAGTAATAATACCCCTCACCCACTGGTGAGGTTGCAGCTAGTATACTGCATTCACTTCTGAGCCCCTCATTACAAGACAATTTGTTGCTAGGGCAGATCCAGAGAAGGGTCTAGAGCAGAAGTCTGATGGGAAACAACTGAGGGAACTGGGGTTGTTTAGTCTGTAGAACTACAACTACCTGAAAGAAGGATGGAGAGAGCAGGTGGCTGGTCTCTTCTCCCAAGTAACAAGTGATACCAGAAGAGGAAATGACCTCAAGCTGTGCCAGGGGAGTTTTAGACAGGATATTAGGAAAAATTTCTTCACTGAAAGGGTAGTCAGGCATTGGAACAGGTTTCCCAGGGAAGTGGTGAAATCATCATCCCTGGAAGTGTTCAAAAAAGATGTAGATGAGGCCCTTAGTGACATGGTTTAGTGGTGGTCTTGTCAGTCATGGGGTAAAGGTTGGACTTGCTGATCTTGAAGATCTTTTCCAACCTAGCTGATTCTGTGATTATCCCACAATAAATTTTCATAGAGGTCTTAACATTCATAGAGGTCTTGAAGATAATTCATTTTCAACACATTTTCTTAAAATAAATAATCAGGTGGAGTTTTAATAAAAACTTGGTAGAAAAGCTTTCATTTGAGGCCATTGACTCTTAGATGACTGAAAATGTGCAGAATGATCAAGTGAACATTAAGATTCTCTTAAATTAGCATATTCCCTAATCACAAATTGCTAGGTAGACAGTTTTTCTATCAGTATGGACTATGTGAAAACCTTACTTTTCTGGATCTTATTTTAATTGGAACAGGATTAGGGAATCACTTGGCTTTTCTTTATTTGCCTCTAATACTTCTAGAACTCAGTGATTACAGCTGCACCTGATGATGAAATTGAGGAGTCAAAAAATATGAAGTGGTGAGGTAAAAGGGAGAGCCAAAGTCTAACTATCCTTTGAAGTGAAAGGTATGCATTCTTTACCTGGGGAATGGTAGTGATGGAAGTAATAATGGCAAAGAAACATAATCTAATAATGTGATTTTTTTTAAATGACAATCAAAATGAAAATCTTCCCAAGGTGAGATTCAGTCTCTCTGTTTATATTAAAAATTTGCATATTTCCATAAGTAGTGATGAAAGTTTTTTAAAGTTTTTTAGGGCTTTTTTTTGAAAGTTTTTTTTTGTCGTTGATAGTTTGGTTTGGGTGTTTTTTTTGTGTGTGCGTGTTGTTTTTGTGTGTGTGTGAGCGTCTGTGGAATTTCAAATAAAAAACTGGTTAGAAAAAAGGGTGTTTGATGGTATGAATTATTTGTTCAGCTGAGCTAGAGAAGCTAGAAAGAGCTAGAGAGGACTAGAGAGGCTCATTTGTCCTGATTTTGGCTGGTATAGAGTTAATTTTCTTCCCAGTAGTTTGTATAGTGCTGTGGTTTTGCTTTAGAATGATAATAATGTTGAGAACACGCTGATGTTTTTCAGTTGTTTCTAAGTAGCACTTACCCAATTCAAGGACGTCTCATTTTCCTATGCTCTGCTAGTAAGGAGGGTCACGAGAAGCCAGGAGAGAGCACAGTCAGGGCAGCTGACCTGAATTAGGCAAATGGAAATTCCATCTCATAGAATGTCATGCTCAGTATATAAACTGGGGGGTGTTGGCCAAGAGGGGCTAGTTGCTGCCCAGGGACAGGTGGCGTATTGGTCAGTGGGTCGTGAGCAATTGTGCATCACTTGTCTTTTCTGAGCTTTATTTCTCTATCTCTTTTTGTTTTTCTCTCTTCTCATAACAATAATTATTTATTTTATTGCAATAATTAATCTGTTCTTATCTCAACTCATGGGTTTTACCTTTTTTTTTATGATTCTCCTCCCCATTCCACCAGGACAGCAGGGCTGTCCCTAAGCAAGTGGGTGTACTTGGTTGTTGGCTATGGTGTATCCATGACATAACTTTATGACAAATGGTGAAAAGAAGGTAATTCTGGAAGAAATTAATTTCATTCTGAAGCACTATTCAATTTGTTATAGGAAATTTTAGGTTCTTGCCTTCAGTAATAGTGTTAATGCCTTGTTTTTATTAAGCTGGCATAATTCAAATTCACTGTTTATTGATGCTCCATGCCAGTTGATAGAACCATAGAATGGTTTGGGTTGGAAGGGACCTTAAATGTCATCTAGTTCCAACCCCCCTACCAGTGTCAGGGACACCTTCCACTAGACCAGGTTGCTTAAAACCCCGTGCAACCTGGCCCTGCCAGGGATGGAGCATCCACAAGTTCTCTGGGCAACCTGTTCCAGAGTGTCATAACCCTCAAAGTAAAGAATTTTGCCCTTATATCTAGTTTGAATGTCCCCTCTGTCAGTTTAAAACCATTCCCCTTTGTCCTATCACTAGATGCTCTTGTAAAAAGTCCCTCTCCATATTTCTTGAAAGGCCACAATAAGGTCTCCCTGGAGCCTTCTCTACTCCAGGCTGAGCAAACCCAACTCATCCTGTCTTCATAGGAGAGGTGCTTCAGCCCACTGAACATCTTCAAACTGTCTGAATTACTTAATTGCACTGAAATATATGTATTGTATAGAAGAACATTTATTTTCAGTGTAGATTTAACCAATGCAAACAAATACAAATATATTGAATAAAATAATTAAAATATAAATTGTATTTATTTTATATATATATACATATATATATAAATGGAATTGAATCTATTTACAACCAGAGCTCAATATGAGGATTTAACAAGCTACCTTTATTCCTTACTCTTAGAATGTAGCTCAATAATTTGTTTTGAAACCAGTTATTCTTCTTGTAGAACTGGCATACTGGTCAATTCAAAAATATTACTTTTTTCTCTAAATTTTTCCAGTGCTGTTTTTCCCTTCCTAGGTAGAACAATCTATGGCACAGACCATCTTGAAAACTGATGTTAATAATAAGGAAGAAATAACAGCCAGTTGTCACACTGTATTACATCAGATTCTTGTCTCTACTCTCTCTGGGAAATATTCTGAAATTAGTACATAATCATTTTGTGCTTTTAATTAAATAACAACCAGGTATCCAAGTATCAGAAAGAAATACACTTTTGCTTTTGAACTTTATAAAACAAAAAATGGAGAGCAATGATCAGATTGGACTTGTGTCTTTTAAATAAAAATCACCAGTTGCTCTTGAAAACTTATAACTTTTTTTTTTTTCAGGCTCATTCAATCCACATCTCCTGGAAAACTGCAATTTAAAAAAATAAGCCCTTTCAAGAACTGTAGCAACTTCATAAAAAATATAGCAGATGGTGAGTACTTCAGAATGATATTTTTTCAAGGTATGAAAGGAAAATACAATACTTGATTTTACTATTATTATGAAAAGTTAAAGCAATAGGTGGACATAATGGAGAATTGCATTACATGTCCAAAAGAGACCTCAGACAGTATAATGAATTTAATCCCTACTGTAGTCAATATATATTTAGTCCCCTGCATTTTGATTATACATGAAAAGCTAAAAGGATTATATGTTTTAAATGTAAAGTCTGAATCAGAATCACAGAATCATAGAATAGTTAGGGTTGGAAAGGACCTTAAGATCACCTAATTTCAACCCTCTGCCGTGCGCAGGGATGCCTCACACTAGACCATGTCACCCAAGACTCTGTCCAGCCTGGCCTTGAGCACTGCCAGGGATGGAGCATTCACAACTTCCTTGGGCAACCCATTTCAGTGCCTCACTCACAGTAAAGAACTTCTTCCTTACCTCTAACATAAACTTTCGCTCTGTAAATTTGAACCCTTACCCCTTGTCCTATCACCGCAGTCCCTACTACTACAGACTTAATTTAAAACTCTTAAACTGAATATATCATGTTCAAAAACCAGAAATTTTTTAGAAGGTATTTCATATCTGGAACATTCTGAATTTCATGTGAACAGTGAATTATCACTTTTTTCTAGATTCCTGTATTTTTTTAACCTCAAAATCTATAATAGGAGGTAAAATGGTCTGATATACAGCTAAATATTTTAGTGTTTTCCCATAAGATTAATTTTCAATATTATGGAAGTACCAGTAGATGTCCCTATTGCTTTATTATTTCCAGAGGTTAAAAACAAAAAAAAAGAAACCTGAACCAAAACTGACAACTTCCTCCCCAACCCCCCAAACAAAACAATCAACCCCCACCCCTCCAACAACCACAAAACATTACCCAAGCATTTCATATCTGGAAGGGAAACATGAAGCTAATGATGAAGAAACCGATAATACTATGGCTTTTCCAGTTGTTTTCCTGCAGGAAGACCATATTTAACTTAAGCAAAACTCTTATTACACTATTATTACCACTGCTATCTGGATTATGAAATACGACGTATTTCAGTTGGCCTTTTTTCCTGGAATTTGGCATTCCTTATCGTGTTGCCTTAGCAGAAATCTGGGCCTCATAAAGGGTTGTGTACTGAAGCCACAGCTTGTGTACTAGCCACACCTAGTGACAACTCTCCTTATGGTCACACTCACCTCCCAGCCCTCCTTCTATATTGGTTTCTACATAGTGGGTGGCCAGTCATTCGAATTTTCACATTTCAGGATTAAGGTCTGATAAAGTTCTGTGAACATTTAGGGAGCTTATGACTTAAAAGTGCTTATAACTGTTGAGTCTTTACATTACCTCTATGGAAAGACTTAGTTTGCATTAGTGTCAGAAAATAAGGATTTGAACCAAGACTGATTAAACTGGGAGCAAGATAATGCTGGTAACAAACTTTTCTTTGCCTTCAAACAAACATAAAGGTGCTTAAAAATTATTTTTTATTTTAAAAACTAGAATACACAGTCTATATTTGCAAGGAATGGACAAATGCTGCAGCACGTGACCTGACTTAAAAACATCAGCAAAATCCACGCTTGAGCTATTCTCGAGTCTCAGCATTATCTGGAGAAGTGGTGTATAGTGTTAAATGCAGTTTGTATGTGTTTCTGTTTCATGCTTTTGTGCTTCACCAAACACTTTTCATGATTTGCTTCTGCTCAGAAAATGCATAATCTGCTTGCTGCCTCTGTTTCTGCAAATTTGTCTATGTGGTGGAGTGGAACAATGAGGGAAGATTTATCATTTGTTTTCTCAGATGTCTACCACTAAAACCATTTTCCCTCTCCCAATTAATTGTCTAATTTTATTTCATTTCTCTATTACTCAGGCATATAAGCGTGGTAAAGTTGTAATGTATCTCATTGGGGCACAGTGATGCACTTTTTTTACTCATCTTCTTTTAGGCCGGATACATTTCCTGAAAGCTTAAAATAGTATTAGGAACTACAGAAAGAAGAAAAATAATAATAATAAAAAATAAGATATGTGAAAAACTTGTGAGGAAAAAAAAAAGGTTAAGTGCCCTTGATGCATCACGAAACTTGAAGAGGCAGTTTAAAAATAATCCCGAATACCTATTGACACTCAGGGCACAGAACAGCACTACACCTTTACCTTCCCTTTATTTTTTACATCTGCTCTTGTCTACCTAGAAATATTCTGCTTGGATGAAAAGTATAGGGGTATTCATGTTGTAATATTATATTCCTAAATTTCTATGTGAAAATGAGGATACTGAATTTATTAGTTAAATATATGGGGGTTTAAAAATATTGTATTGGTATTTGGGAATCCTATTGAATTTAAGGACATTTTGAGTCTGGGAGTATTTTAGAATAAGGTCTGCATATGGTTACTGACTCCAACTCTGCCTTGTTATGGCACAGTGAAAGGAAAAAGAAAATCAGAGATGAGAAAAGACTAAAACTACAAAGAACAAAATATAATTTAATCTCCCTCACATGAAATCACATTTTGAATTAATTCGAATATTTGAATATTTGATTTTTAGTGAAAATTGTCTTATTCTTGACTTCTTTTATTTGCGAATCCATTTATATACTCCCTGTTTTCAATACCCTTGTTTTTTTTTTTGTAACTAGAAAGAAATAAAATAGAGAAAGATCTTCAGAAACACACACATGCAAAATCCTTAAATACAGCTACACTAGTTCATAAATATCTAAGTTTTAGCTAATGCGTACATGAGGTACAGATGACTTAAATGATGTACAGCTAAAGCACACCATAAACATATAAAGCACAAAACAAGAAAGGAAGAAAGAAGATCCAGGGCCAGACAATCGCACAGCTCTAGGATCAAGGACAGTGGGGCATTAAAGTTTACGCAGCCTTTTTTTATTCATAACACAGTTGTCAAAGAACGTGACAGTCAGTGACATTTCTCCATAGTGTCAAATACTTTGTGCTGCTGCCATAGACAGCTCTCAGGTACTTGTTTGGTGAACTTGTGGTTTTCAGTTGCAGCTAGCATAGCTGGTATTTAAGCTTCACCTACTTTATAACAATAATATTTTTCTACTTTTGGCATATATATAAATGCTGTTAAGAATCAATAGTATACATAAGAATATTTGTTCTAATAAAAAAGGATATACTTTGGGTTTAAAACCAACAATATTTTCTTAGATATTTGGAGTCACAATGATAATTAACTAGGATTATCCCTGATTCTTGAATTATACAGCAACACATCTCAAGACTCAATTAGGTTCTGAGACAGCATGGAAATAGAAAGGCCTAGAAACCATAATTTTACATTACCACAAATTTAAGAATATAGGTATATTGTTTCTTTTGTTGCTCAATTTGAGAAATAAAGGTGTTTTTCAAATATAATTTATCTTAATTCTCATTTTTATTAAATTATTTTTATTAGAATTATGTACGGGAATCTTATTACCACAGTGAGTACGAATACAATATGTTGTGAAGCATCTGAAGTAATTTTCAAAGATGCTCAGGCAAGATGTCTCTTTTATTCTTGGATATTTTTTTTTTTAAAAGTAAGTAAAAAATATGTTCACTCAAAGATTCAAACCTAGGGAGCCCTATGAGACTCTAGAGCGTGCATACACACCTACACACCTACTTTCATAGCTGAAAAGGTTCTGTATTTAAACTTAAAGGACATCATTTTTATATAAACACATGCACATAGACACAAAACAAAATTAGTAATTAACTTTGCAGATAATATTCACTATTAAATGGAATCATTTTTTATGCAGCACATTCATCAGCAGGAATGTACAATCATCTCTCTTAAGTGAAGCTGTGGTTTTGGAGAATACTCAGCTTTTCACCACCCCAGAGGTGCCTTTCCAAGGTGCCTTTACAGAGCTACTTACTGCTGGTCTGAAGTGCTGACCTCCAGACTGATGACAAAAATTGCTGGTTGCTGCACAATCTGAAAGCTGATCCTATTCTTAATTGCTGACTTGTGTTTTTTTCCAAATCCAACAGTAAGATGGGGATTTTTCAGAAAGAGAAGGTGAAAGGGATGCACAGGGATATATAGAAATCTTCCCTAATGTTAAAGGGGGTGGACAAATTTGTAACAGATATCTAATTCTGTTAGAAAATCTAGACAAAAATGTTTATTGCCATTTGTGGCTTTGTAGGATTGGGTGTGAATGAGTAGTCTGACTGCCTTTAATGAGGCTACTTGTTTCACATGAAATTGCATTATATAATATGGTATTCAGAAGCCCTGAGTCTGATATCCCAACTTTCAGTGTTAATATTTCACAGTTCTATATTTGGAGCTTTAAAACTGTTTTAAAATCCCCTACATCTACATTAGCCATAACAGTTTAAATTATATGCATTGTGAAATTTTACTTTGATTTATCATGAGATAAAGGGGTTTGCAAAATGCACAGTATCAGAAATATTTATTTAACTCCAGTGTAAAATATTTGTACTGCATCTGATTCAAGATATTTAATTTTCTTGACTATGTGATTCTTTCAAATATGTAGTCCTCAAAGTCGTTTTTGATTATTTGGAGTGTTTTTTTGTTTTGTTTTTTTTTTTGTTTGTTTTGTTCTAGGTTTTTTTTTTTGTTTTTTTTTTTTGTTGTTGTTTGTGGATTTTTTGTTGTTTTTTATTTCTCATAACAATTTTGGAAATATTAATTGCATTTATGGGCTTTTATTGGTGCCAAGCTATTGCGTCTGCTGGTTGTGTAGATTAGCAATATTTAAACAGTCTTCATGAAGCAGTTGAAAGGTTACATTAAAATGTTGCTGTCCTGCTAATTTGATCACACTTCTAATTTGTAAAGAGCATATGAGCAGATCAAACAAATGTTTTGTGCAGCTGGAAACTCTGATAGTGACTGAAATTTAGAAGCCAAAGGATAAATAAACAGACCCTACAGGGATTCATCAAAAGCCTGAATTTTTGTTGGACTAATGGTGTAAAGAAGGCTTTATTGCTCTATGTGCAGCTTTTTTTGTGACTCTTGCCTACAAAGACCTCTATTCAGCAAAGATTAAACCCACTGTCCTGAAATGTGGGTGCTGACAACATTGCTCTGCTATGGCTCTTAGGCTTTCAGGTCTAGAATACAGCTAGACACAATTTTTTTTTCATTATTTTTTATTTATTACTTTATAATTTTCTACTCTTCAGCCCATCCTCAGCTGAATATTCTATCAGCAGCATATGCTTACACGTTTCTGCTTCAAGGTTGGGAAGAATCTACAACCACCTTAAGTTCCTTAAAAGTCTGGTCTAAAGAAAAAGAAGAAAGAGAGGAAGTAGTCTACTTCACTGTTCTGATTTTGAAAAGTTTGGCACAATCCTTTATGTTGAGAAAAACAAGACATATTTTCAGCATACAAGGAGACAATAGCAAATGCATGTTTTGGAGTTTCTTGTATAGTAAAATCCCTGCTTGTAAAATTCTTATTTAAAATTCAGATTACAGTTTAAAAAAAATCAGATTACTTTGGTTTTGAATGTTGTGGGGGGGAAAAAAACACATCACGACTTACTCGAGAACATGAGGGAGAGTTGGCTTCACTTAACTGTATAGTCCTATTAATCTTTTTTGTTCATCCAATAACTATTACAAGAATAAAAATACAAGAATGAGAAGTATCTTCTTGGTTTTGGCATCAAAATTAAGCTCACAGAGACAATTTCAATTATGCTGCATGTCTGCTGCAGATCAGTATATTATTTCTCTAGGAATTAAAATATTGAAGTTTTTAGGCTGAGTAGCTTCAGACCACTGTATATGGATTTAAAATTGCTTCAACATACTTCTTCAGGCTGAATGTGGGTTGTACCTTTTTCCTTGATAAATTTAGAGAAGGAAATCACACCTATTCTCAGGCCTGTTTTGACAGACCAGACAGTCCAGTCTCTGTAAATACCCACCACTTAAGTAAAGAATGTGTTCCCCTTCACCTACTCTCTGTATCTACTCCTTCTCAAGTCTTCTTTCTGCAGTGCATATGATTGTAACTACACACAAGATGTATGCTATTTTCTACTGGCAGATGTACTTCAATATCCAATATCTCATTTTGTTTTCATCTTTCAAATCACAGTGATGACTGGGCTTTTTCTTTTCTCTATTTTCTAGATTTGTTTCACCTTCATCTGCTTGCAACAGCTCTTGTTATTAAGCCCTATAGAACAGCCTTTTGTACAATCCAGCACTTCTTTTTGCTGAAACCCTTATGTCTGCTTTTTTGTTGTGTTATTTTTTAATCTTCCTTTCAAAAATTTTGATCAACCACTGTATTTCTCATACCTCTTTTAACTTGAAAGCTTTCTTAGCCATATTCTACTTTCTGTGTCAAAGTGAGCAATAAAATATTGCATGAGACTTTACAGAATTGCACTAGAATTTCCTTTCAGCAAAGTATCACTCACATTTCTGATATCACGCCCACTTTTTTCCCTCTCACCCAGTTCATAGTAATCATCTTGTGCTATCATTTATTAAAAAATAACATAGGGTGAAAGTAAAACATTTCTGAAAAACAGACAAGCCCACTAGCTGATCTATCTAGAATAAGAAAGGCCTATCAATTCCATCTGTGAGCAGCTCTTTGCTCTTCAATAAAATTAATACATTCATTTGTATGCCTAAATTTCTTACAATATCCTGACTTAACAAAAATATCAAATATTATCAAACCTTTTATCTGGTCATTAGGTTACTTAACTAACGCTATTGTTACCACAAAAGAATGTTAAGTCTACACTACAAAGAGAGGAACTTCTCATTGTTTTTTACTTGATCAGTCATTTTCAAAGGTAAAAGTCTCTCTTTCCCTTTTTTCCATTTGTTTTAAGATCATGACTGTAATTGTGTCTCTCTTCATTGTTGTGGGTTACCTTTCCTCAAGAGAAGAACCATGGCTTTTTTACAATATAAACTGCTCCTTTCAAGTGCTCAAGGCATTTCTATTCTCTTCTTTTTTTTTAATTTTCTATTCTATTTTTTTTGATAACTAGAACTTTTTTTCTAATGAAATAGCTAGACATTTTTCAGATGGAAGCTTGAATATTCAGACACTCATAAGCAATAATAGACCTCATAGCAGCCTTCCAGTATCTAAAGGGGGCCTACAAAGATGCTGGAGAGGGACTCTTCGCTAGGGACTGTAGTGATAGGAGAGGGGGTAATGGGTTAAAACTTGAACAGGGGAAGTTTAGATTGGATAAGGAAGAAGTTTTTTACTGTAAGGGTGGTGAGGCACTAGAATGGGCTGCCCAAAGAATTAAGTTCTCCATCCCTGGCGGTTGGCCAGGTTGGACAGAACCTTGGGTAACATGGTTTAGTATGAGTTGTCCCTGTCCATGGCAGGGATGTTGGAACTGGGTGATCTTAAGGTCCTTTAGAACCCTAACTATTCTATGATTCTATAATAAATTAACATTTCTCTTACAGCACAATGTACAGACATTTTTTTAAAGAATTCAAATATTACTGTACCAACAGATGATAAGAATTAAGTTCTCCAAAAGACAGCGCACCCCAAAAACCCTCCAGGATGCCAACAGACTAATTAAAAAACATAAAATGTGTATCTTAGTTTAGCTTATAAATATTGGTGGGTTTGTTTCTCAGGTATTTTACAGTTATTTGGGATGTAATTTGCCAGCAGGTATCAACATCCCATGTAGTATCTTCAGGTTGCCTTTCTACTTAAGACAAAGAAATAAGAACTTCTGAGTTACAATTCTTATATTTTAGGTTTATAAAACTCTTTTACCCGTTAATTTTTAAGGAAATCTTGGTTTTTAAATTTTATTTCTGAGATATAACTTTTGGATAAATCACCTTTTTTTTTTCTCATTTAATGTTTTTTTTTCCTCGGGGGGGGAAACTAGTGTGTTAATTGTTCCTTTATGTTATATTCTGTTTTTTTGTTTGTTTGTTTGCTTTTTTTTCTTTTTTTTAAATAAGTCTGAAATTACATAGCTGAAATATTACTCCAGAGTAAATGTTAGGGGTTTCAGCGTTTTCTTGGAGGAATATTATGAATTGATCAACATGATAGGAAGGAATGATGGAGGGAAGGAATGCCATTCAGAGGACCTTGACACACTTGTGAGGTGGGCAGATGCCAACCTTATGAAGTTTAACTATGCCGTGTGCAAGGTCCTACACCTGGGTCAGATCAATCCCAGGCACAGCTACAGGTTGGGCAGAGAAGAGATTCAGAGCAGCCCTGTGGAGAAGGACTTGGGCGTGTTGGTCGATGAGAAAATGAACATGAGCCAGCAGTGTGCGCTCACAGCCCAGAGAGCCAACCGTAACCTGGGCTTCATCAAAAGTAGTGTGACCAGCAGGTAGAAGGAGGTGATCCTGCCCCTCTACTCTGCTCTCATGAGACTTCACTTGGAGTATTGTGTGCAGTTCTGGTGTCCTCAACATAAAAAAGACATGGAACTGTTGGAACAAGTCCAGAGAAGGGCCACGAGGATGATCAGGGGGCTGGAGCACCCCCCATATGAAGATAGGCTGAGAAAGTTGGGGCTGTTCAGCTTGGAGAAGAGAAGGCTGCGTGGAGACCTCCTAGCAGCCTTCCAGGATCTGAAGGGGGCCTATAGGGATGCTGGGGAGGGACCATTCATTAGGGCCTGTAGTGATAGGACAAGAGGTAATGGGTTAAATCTTAAACAGGGGAAGTTTAGATTGGATATAAAGAGGAAGTTCTTTACTGGTAGGGTGGTGAGGTACTGGAATGGGTTGCCCAGGGAAGTTGTGAATGCTCCATCCCTGGTGGTGTTCAAGGCCAGATTGGTCAGAGCCTTGTGTGACATGGTTTAGTGTGAGTTGTCCCTGCCCATGGCAGGGGTGTTGGAACTAGATGATCTTAAGGTCCTTTCCAACCCTAACTATTCTGTGATTCTATATAACCAAAAGAATAATATTTCTTTTCACCCAAACTTTCCAATATTGCCTTTATGTTGGTTCCAAACACTTGGAATGGAAATGCTTCCTGTTAACATGAAAGATTATTCTACACATAACAAAATTATGTTCTTCTCTGTTCACAAGCAGTTTGGGCAGTTTTCTGTCAGACAACAATGCATTTACCATTTTTATCATAGCAAAAGAAAATTACAAACCTGTAATAGCACTTAGAAGAGGTGATATCTTGCAAGAACAATATCCTGCTTGTATTTGTTTGTTCAGGAGAGGCAGACATTGAAAGTTCCTTCTAGTACATGGAAAACAATCAAATCTGAAGCTCTATTGAAAGATAAATGTCTGGGTAGAACTCTTCCCCTTCTCCATGAAAAAAATACACAAATAACTGAAAAGAGAAAACAAAGGGATGCTGGACTTCCTAGGTCAATATATAAATAAGGCAACATAAATGTTCTTAAGATATTAAAATACCCAATAAAGTGCTGTCACATTATATTTTTCAGTGCTTAAGTTAGACTAGATGCATCAGGATTTTGGACTGGAAATGACAATGTGTTACTCATTATTACAAACATCCTAATTTTCAATCTTGTAGTTTGAAATCAGCTCATATCAGTTCATATCTGTTAATCTCTCTTTTAGAAGCTTATGTATGGGTTGCTTTTAATCTGTTCCTCAACTATTTTGAAACTGCCCACGTTTTGTTTGGTTTTTTTTTATTTCCAGTGGGTACTTATACATTTCACATTGTCATTGAAATGGCATGAGATCATTACAGGAACTGAGATCTTCCTCATACTCTTCTGAACACTGAGTTAATATCTTGTGCTCAATACTGAAGTGATATCTAAACACTTGCAGCTTCCAGCAAAGCAATATACTTTTGTGAATCTGTTTCTTTAACTCTATTGATCATCAAAATAATATTACTTCTATTAATTCCCTAGACTTGTCAATAAAATCTCTCTGACGTAGGAACAGCAAGAGAGTAAGAGTTTAGCAGGTCGTTTGGAATTTACTAGATAAGTACTTGGAGTAATTCTGTGAATTAGTAGGAAAGGATTCTCTGCAAGACTCTAAGAAACAGTAGAGTCAAAGTGGGCTTAAAATGAGAACACTTCAAACAAGAAATACCACAAGAGGCAGTAAGGACGACGTTTAAACCGTTATCTTCCTAGGAAAAGCTAAAACGTCACAATTATTGTCTTTGTGTTCAAACTTTGCTTACAAAAGTATCAGTGAAAAGTGAGATTCCAGAGAAGGTTCATACACTTGTAAAGTCTTATGTCTTCCAGAAAGTGCATGAGAGGTCTCTGCCATGCGCTGAATCATTCTGACAAAGGTGTTTTGTCACATAACACTTTCAAACAGAATTGTACCACAGTTCTATGATTTTCTGAAAGTAGTGTAAATACTTGCATATTATAATGATTGAAAAACCACAATTGTTGTGGGTTTTGTTTGGATTTTATTTTCTGCAAGCATAATTCACAGTGACATTGTTTCATCATAACAGTTTGCTGTTTTGGTTTGGGTTTGGTTTTTTGTTTTTGTTTTTTTGTTTTGTTTAAGTTGGTTGTTTCGTTGTTTGTTTAGTTTTTGTTGTTTTTTTTTTTAATCAGTTTATTTAATCTTAGTCCAGAATTTCTTTCTGGAAAAGTTTTAAGAATTCTTAAAGTCATCTGTGTGTCTCTTGTTTGCTGCAAGTCACCTGGAAGATTTTAAAAGCAGAACAAATCAAATGCAACTGAAAGAATTACCTGGTATAATTAAAGAGAAATTTAATTAAGAACTTTTGTGATGAAGTTGATAATTTATTTTATGACAGATGCAATTTTAAGTACCTTCTTATGGTGACTAACTTTGGAAAATGTTTATAGTACATCAGTGTTTCAAATGTATAGAAGAGTAATGAATCCTATGTGTATGTTTTTCTTTTCTATTAATTTATTAATATGTTGCTTTTATTAGATGTATAAGACTATCTTTTTTTTAAAAGTAGCTATTAAGAGCTGTTGGAATTCAATAAAATACTCAAGGCATTTCATATTTTCATCTAATATTTTGGAGAATGTGCTGTGATAGTTAGATTATGTCAAGAACAATTACTTGACATACCCTAATTAACAAAATGCAAATGACATATATCAAATAGACCCCCAAATAAATACTACTGAGTATTTTAACAGTATTTTATAATGCTTGTGTTCTCTTAAATATCTTTCTCATGAGGCTGCATAAATATCCTCCTTTTTTTTTTGCATTTTCTGTACTATAGCTTCTTCTTCTCAAAACTAGAATTTAATATTTTTACTATTTCACATTAAAAAAAAATATGTTTAGAATATTGTGTATTAATCAGCCCATGAAATATCCATTAAGTGCACATGAAAAATGCATGTGAATATCATGGTTTAAGCCCATCCCCTAACTCAGAACCACACAGCTACTTGCTCACTCTCCCCCTTCCTCCCCCCTGCTCCCGGAGGGATGGGGAGGAGAATCAAAAGAATGTAAACCCCACAGGTTGAGATAAGTCCAGTAACTAAGGTACAATACAAAACCACTACTGCTACCACCAATAATAATAACAAGAAGGGGAATAACAAGGGGAGAGAATACTACCCACTGACCGATACCCAACACAACCCAAGCAGCGATCAGGGCCTTCTGGGAAACTTCCCCCCGGGTTATACTCTGGGCATGATGTGCTGTGGTATAGAATACCCCTTTGGCTAGTTTGGGTCAGGTGTCCTGTCTCTGCTTCCTCCTGGCTTCTTGTGCCCCTCCTCCCTGTCAGACCATGAGACTCAGAAAGTCCTTGGTCGGAGTAAACATTACTTAGCAACAAATAAAACATCAGTGTGTTATCAGTGCTGTTCCCAGACTAAGGTCAAAAAGACAGCACTGCACTAGCTACTAAGAAGGAGAAAAATGACTGCTACTGCTGAATCCAGGACAGTGAAGTAAATCCTACAAATGCTTATCTGCAGCACTAATTTTAACTTTTTGTGATGCAAGCTCAGATGTAATTTACTGTTTTTTTTTTTTTTTATAGTATGGGCAATGCTAGAGCTTTTCAGGTAAGATCTGTGCTGCTGTAGCTATGCCAGCTGTTGAATCTGAGGTATCAATTTATGAGATTAACTAACCATTATAATTGGGTAACTGATGAAGAAATCTTTAAGTTGTTGAAGAAATTGAGGGTCCTAAAGCAACAAGCAAAGAAACAACCAAACAAACAGAAAGCACAACAAAAATAAACCCTCACTTTTTTTTATGTATCAGTGAAGTTATTTGTTGGAACAAATTGGAAAGGTAGACTGAAAATCTAAAACTCTGTCCTGGGTTCAGCAGTAGCAGTCATGTTTTTTCCTTTGTGGTAGCTGGTACAGTGCTGTGTTTTGACTTCCAGCCTGAGAACAGTGTTGGTGAAGTCGATGTTTTCGGTTGTTGCTAAGTGATGTTTACCCTGACCAAGGACTTTGTGAGGCTCATGCTCTGCCAGGGAGGAGGGGAAGCTGTGAGGAAGCAGAGATGGGGCGCCTGACCCGGGCTAGCCAAGGAGGTATTCCATACCACAGCACGTCATGACCGGGGTGGGGGGTAACTGGGAGTTACCCGGAAGGACACGGGCTTCCAGGTGGAACTCGTTTTCTTGGCCGGTGGTATCGTATTCTCTTCCCTTGTTATTTTCCCTTATCATTGTTGTTGTTGATAGTAGCAGTGGTGATTTGTGTTGTACATTGGTTGCTGGACTGTTCTTGTCTCAACCCGTAGGAGTTGCACTCTTTCGATCCTCCTCCCCGTTCCTCCGGGAGTGGGGAAGGGGAGAGCCCCGGGTAGGGGGGGTGGGGGGGTTGGGCAGTGGGGGGCCTCAATTGCTTCCACCCCGGCACCACTCACTGGGAATGAGTGAACAAGTTACCTGACTGGGTTTAAACCATGACAAACTCAAAAAGAAGTTGCAGTTTATTAAACTCTTGTCCTAATAGTAACTCTGTTCTAAAGGGGGAGACCTCAAAAAACTTTATACAGAGGGAAGGAAACAGTATTTACAAGAATCAAATATGATTTCAATTATGTATTACTGAAGATTTTAGTGAGCAAACAACCATTTCTTGTTCAGAGTCTGGAGTTTTAGGTAAGCATAAGCTATAGGAAGGACAAAGAAGGACCTGTAAGGGTGTAAAACATCATGACCTATTCACAGAAAAACACTGAGCAAAACACTTTCATATGCCCAAAATGAAAAAAAAAGCCACAACAAACCAGCAGTTGATTGCCTAACTCAGCTTCCAGAAACTACATATTTTTATTTTTACCAATCAGAACACCATGGTTTGCAAGGTGTAATGTTCAGCCTGAGTTTGCTTTCATCAAGTTTCCTTGAGATCATCAGGACTTAACTAATATAAACCATGGACAAATAAAAATTTATTTTAGGAGAACCTTATGCTTTCAAGTTAAGGCTCAAACTGAAAGGCAAGTAAAAATTACAGGAATTATCTTAAATAAATTGCTGTCAAATAGGAAAAGTTTTTATTTCTACGTTATCTGTGACATGGCTAACAGACTTTGGATCATCTCTTATAAGTGTAATAACCCGTTTACAATTTCATGCTGTGACTACCTGATAGCAATATAAGTAGGCAGATGACTATCAGGGTTTGTACTTTCAACATGCTACCTTGTACTTATCAAACACTAATGTTTCAAGAGCTGCAACATTACTTAATTCGAAATTGCTGACACCTTCATGATAAAACATGTCTTTACTGGCTGGAACGCTGTTGTATTTCAGACCATAATTTCTACAGGTTATATGTTTTCCTGAACATAAACTTATTTTAATAACTTCAGCAACAGCTTTCAATCAGGTTGAGTTTATATATGTTCTAATATAAACAAAAGATGAAAAGATTTTTGAAGGATTCTTAGGGTACACACTTGAAAGAGACACATGCATGTAAGGGTATGTTTCAGACGAAAGGTGCTTAGTAGAGAAAAAGTATGTTTGCTGATGAAATATTCAATTGTATTTGACCAGGCTATGGCCATGTACAAAAATCAGTAGTTCATTTATCTGGGTATTTATAAGTAGCTTATTTATCCTCAGTGTGCTCTTCACTTGATGAAGCAGATCAACAGATCAGCTTTCCTCCGAACTGTTACTTATGCCTGGTGTGCAATATTACACATAAGCTGAGAGCATGGAGAGTGCATCTCTGTTCCCAGCACCCTGCCCTGCTCAGGCCATGCTACACAATATAAAGGGAGTGTTTGAGTGGAGTATGCAGGGATAAAGACTATGATTATGTATACTCAGTTTTGAGCTGAGGTGGAAGCCTTTTCACAATTCTGAGTTCAAAACTATGCAACCTTCACATTCCTTAAATTTGGTTTTGTCAGTTTTCATAATCTCAGAAAATATCAGTGAGTGACAGGTTTCTAAATACACAGTTTCAAAGTCACAGCAGAGGTTTTCAGATGTCAAGTTAAAAGTAAATAAAAACAATTTTGCCATTCCAGCAAACTCTGAATTTCAAAGCAATAAATTAGGAAGTTTATGTTTTCATTACAAGAACATACTTTTAAAAATGTTAAAGTAAATATATATTGTAGGAGTCAGATAATTTACTAAGGCAGGTTCCTGCAACTTTTGGATTATAAAGTAGAGATCCAGAAGCAAATTGATGCATGGCCTGCTTGACGAGGGTGATACTGACAATGCATATCAGCACATGCTTGAGTATTTTCCACACTCCTGTGGTAAGATACTCCTATGGGCTCTCCCCACAATTTTTCACCAGCAAAGCTCATGAAGGGTCTGGAGAGCAATTCTCATGAGGAATGGCTGAGAGAACTGGAGTTGTTTAGTTTGGAGATGAGAAGGCTCAGGGGGAACCTTATCACTCTCTACAGCTACCTGAAAGAAGGTTGTGGTAAGGTGGGGGCCAATCTCCTTCCAAGCAACAAGTGGTAGTACAGGAGGTAATGGCCTCAAGCTGCATCAGGGGAGGTTTAGATTGGATATTAGGAAATATTTCTTTACCAAGAGAGTGGTTGGGTATCGGAACAGGCTTTCCCAGGGAAGTGGTGGAATCACCATCCCTTGAAGTGTCGAAAAACTGTGTAGACGAGGCATTCAGTGACATGATTTGGTGGTGGTCTTGGCAGTTCTGGGGTAATTGTTGTATTTGTTGACCTTAAGTTCTTCCAACCTAATTGATTCTATGATTTTATTATTCTATGATTCTATTTAGTCAAGGTCAACTCTAAGAGCCTTTTTGATCTTCCATTGAAGTGGGATGCAGATATTAATCTTGTGAAATATCACGAACTGGTCTGTATGCACAGATTTTTTTACTTGTGCTTGGTAGTAGCTGGCATTTTAAGTTCTAGTGTAAAACTGAAGGATGTAAATAGAATATAAGAAATTACACAATCCCATTATCAGATAGAGATTTCAGCAGTAGAAGAACACAAAATGATAATCATAATCCTGAGAAAGAAAAGGGCTTCTAAAAACCCTCAATTGCTGAAAAAAGGTAAAAAATCAACCAAACCTAAATATTTTCCCCCAGTGGGAAAATCCTTCCTTGACTTCCATCAGCATTTTATTGGTTCCTTATTTTTGTGAAAGATCTTGTGACAAATACCAGAATTTATACCTTGCAGAAATAAAGATGTGTCTTCCTACTTTATATCTCCTGCTACTAAAGAAACATCATTGAGGAAGTGTGGTCTGGATGATCAGGTAGTGAGGTGGACTGTGAACTGGCTGAAGGAGAGAAGCCAGAGAGTTGTAGTCTATGGGGCGGAGTCTAGTTGGAGGCCTGTAACTAGTGGAGTGCCTCAAGGGTCAGTACTGGGACCAGTATTATTTAATATATTCATCAACGATTTAGATGAGGGAATTGAGTGTACTATCAGCAAGTTTGCTGATGACACTAAGCTGGGAGGAGTGGCTGACATGCCAGAAGGCTGTGCTGCCATCCAGCGAGACCTGGACAGGCTGGAGAGTTGGGCAGGGAATAACTTGATGAAATATAACAAGGGAAAGTGCAGAGTCCTGCATCTGGGCAGGAACAACCCCAGGTTCCAGTATAGGTTGGGGAACGACCTGTTAGAGAGCAGTGTAGGGGAGATGGACCTGGGGGTCCTAGTGGACGACAGGATGACCATGAGCCAACACTGTGCCCTTGTGGCTAAGAAGGCCAATGGCATCCTGGGGTGTATTAGAAGGGGGGTGGTTAGTAGATCGAGAGAGGTTCTCCTTCACCTCTCCTCTGCCATGGTAAGACTGCATCTGGAATATTGTGCCCAGTTCTGGGCCCCTCAGTTCAAGAAGGACAGGGACCTGCTGGAGAGAGTCCAGCGCAGGGCAACGAAGATGATTAAGGGAGTGGAGCATCTCCCTTATGAGGAAAGACTGAGGGAGCTGGGTCTTTATAGTTTGGAGGAGACTGAGGGGTGACCTTATAAGTGTCTATAAATATATAAAGGGGGAGTGTCACGAGGATGGAGCCAGGCTCTACTTAGTGGCAAACAATGATAGGACAAGGGGTAATGGGTACAAACTGGAACACAAGAGGTTCCACTTAAACTTGAGAAGGAACTTCTTCTCAGTGAGGGTGACGGAACACTGGAACAGGCTGCCCAGGGAGGTTGTGGAGTCTCCTTCCCTGGAGACATTCAAAACCCGCCTGGACACATTCCTGTGTAACATTATCTAGGTGTTCCTGCTCCAGCAGGGGGATTGGACTAGATGATCTTTCGAGGTCCCTTCCAATCTCTAGCATACTGTGTACTGTGTGTACTGTGTATTAGATAAAATGTTGCTTGACAAAAAAAATGGATACTAATTTTTCTTTTCTCTCCACAAATACCTGTGATCAATATCTTCTTTATGATAAAAATGTTGTTTATGATTTCTCTTTTACCAAGAACTCATGAAGCATCATAGCAAGGTAACACTGTACCTTATGGGTGCTAGGATTGTATTTCTGTGTCAGGTCTTACTCTAATTACCAGCCAAATGAAAATGCCGATCAGTCAACATCTATTGTAATATCAAACTGAATTCTTATTTGAGTCAGTAGGATCTTTTCCTCATTTACTAAGATAATAATATTCACTGTAAAGAATGAGCCTTTCCTAATCAGACCACTCAATTTTCTTCCTCATCCCAGGAGGCTATTAGCATTTACCACTAGAAGATAAGCAGTAGAAACACTGTTTCAACCAGGAAAATGTTGACACAAAGTAAATCTTGAAAGCTGAATGGTTTTGAACTAACTTTTTATAATCATCAGTGAGTTCTTAGTCTCTGAAATATGCATATTTAAATATGCTGCAGCCTGGTTTGTTGACTCTATCAAATGTAGACCCTCATCTGTCATTTAACAACCATCTGGTGTCTGTTGGCAAAACATCACTTCATCATCTGTAGAATATTGTTCATGTGAGGGCTCCAGTCCTAAAGCAAATCCTGAGATATTCGCATATTCAACATGATCAGATATCTTTTTTTTTTACACTTGCAGATATCAGTTTTGTGGGTTATTATTGATAAACTTTTTCAAGCAGTAAAATATTTAATAGTTCTTCAGACCCTGAGGCTTAAAATTTGAAGCTTATGTCCACATCCAGGTACCCAACAAGAAGCCTGTTCAGGATTTTGAGAAACGATCAGCATATGCCATTCCAATCGATCAGTATATGCCACTCCAGCCCAAGTTTTCAGGTGCTCACTGTGCTCAGGAAGTCAGGTAGGTGTTTGTTAAGGTCATCGATATATAATGCTAAGTGTGAATTAAAGACTGTAATTTTAAACAGAAGGTTCTTAAACGGTTTGCTATATTAATTTTCCCTATACTAACAGCCTTTGATAAGTGTTGCTCTAGTTTTCCAACTGTTGCTTTGATTTTACATTGTTATCTGATAGAATATCATTATGCCACCACATTCAGTGGAAAAGAAATGATGGCCTGACAAAATTTGATTTAGTGCTAGAATCTGAAATTACATACAAGTGCAAGAAGAAAATTGTGCAGAGTTTCTGCCAAGTGTAGATTACTGCACAAATATTTTGAAATAATAGCAATGTTAGAATAAAGATTAACATCTCAGATTAGATTATTTTAAAATGTGTAGATATAGTCATTGAATATTTGGGGTTGGGGTTTTTGTTTCCATTCTAGGGCTTTTGGTTGAGTGTTGCTAGGATGTTAAAACACAACAGCAGTTTTTTTTCTCCATTGTAATTTCCTCACTGAACCTTGGGCAACTGTGCTGATTTTCAGTGGTTCTTACTGTGCTCAAACATAAAATGTAAGTGCTTGCAGCCAGACTCAAGAACTTATTAACAGCAAAATTTGTCTTGTGGAATTTCCTAGGTTTGGGAATATGCAAAAATATGTCTTAGGTACATTTGAAACCTATTGTTCATCACATTCAATGTTCTTCTGAAAAATGAATTATTCTGTTAGCTATTCAATGCCTACAGTTTTTTGTCTTATTTTAGATATATAGCATAATAAGAACACCCTTGTCACTAATAAGCTGATAAGTGTTTGCATGTGGGTTGTAGCTAATAATGTGCCTACCTTACAATCAAAAGGACTTGTGTATGGGTGTTGCTGTCATTGTTTCCATAGCAGTAAAAGGCACAGTACATACTAGCTGCTCAAATTGATTTAGCAGCTTCTGCTGAGTTTGGCTGGAGTGCTGTGAGTAGTTAAAGGAAATAGTTTAATTGTAGCTTATGTATTTCTGCCACTTAAGTGTACTTCTGTACTGAAAGTTACTAATGGCTCTTAAAAATCATTAATGTTCAATGCTTAAATTTTCTAAGTGTAGAATAGAGAGAAGACATGTAATTTAAACAGCTGGTAAGCCTTTGGGTTCTCCTCAGCTCTTACCCTTTTTTTTTTTGCTGTTTAAAATTCCCAGAGTGCCTAATCCTGGGTAATTGGCAATATTTCTTAGAAATTTTTTTTTTTTGTCCTTATCATTTTGAAGGTATATTTTGTAATGTGTTTAGTCCTAAAGTAGAATATACTGAAGAAATTACTGTTTTCCAAAGTTACTACATGAATATTCTTGAACAAAAAAACTGTCTCAGTATTTTATCCTGACCTCTGGCTTTGCATATGTTCTGCTTGCTTTTGTATTAACAAAATACTGAATAAGAAATAAAGAGGGAAGTTCTTGTTAAATAATGTCAACTTGTATTAAGTGATCAGAGATTGGAACATTATTTGCTAAAAAGATGTTTTGAGTGAACCTAATTAAGAACACAGTGCAGGAATGGATTTAAGGTCAAGCTCAAAGCCAGACTTTCCTCATTGCTTATTTATGGCTGATGCAGCCTGTCTTTAGCTCTGGTACAAGCTAGCTGAACTGCTTTGGATGCGAAACCTCAGACAGTGAGGCAAACTCAGATGCAGATAAAGGAAAACTCAATTTTTTTAAGAGTGCATATATTCACTCTTGTTAAATGTGGCTGTCTCCTGGCATTGTATACCAGGCTGCCCCATCTATTTTGTTTGTTTAATTTTTTGTTTGCTTGTTTATAACAATACTAGGTTACCATCTTTGGGCTAATAAAATTATTTAGAATTGTTACTGAAAGGACACTTGAGGCAATTTCTAAAGTGACAATTCCAGACACCAAGTCAAATAGGATTACAGACAACCTGAGTCAATTTTATATGGGCAAGTGTGGCTTGGTCACAAGATTTAAATCCTTAAGATCTGAGCGACTTTCCTGAACAGCGATAATGTAAAGGCATAATTTTACCTGGAATTCTGGAGAGGCTAAATTAATCCTCTTTTGTCATTGGTGGGTCA
Source organism: Pezoporus occidentalis (assembly GCF_034315485.1). NCBI lineage: Eukaryota > Metazoa > Chordata > Aves > Psittaciformes > Psittacidae > Pezoporus > Pezoporus occidentalis. The sequence continues at coordinate 16,137,093 of NW_026914940.1, read as the reverse complement.
TTCTTGTAGGCTTTATGAGTTTATAGTATTCAGAGCAATATAGTGTAGTACACCCCAGAAACATGTGCAGATGGCACATGAACTGATCTCTTCAAATTATCAAGCTCTGTATTATAGAACAAAGGAAATCTCAGGCATCAATTCTGAGAATATTTGGCAATTTTATTTAAATAAAGCTTTTGGTAGAATGAGTTGCTTTCTATTAATCTGTTCACTTTCTTTACATTTGGATGACCAACAAGCTAGACTCCCCACCCAAAATCATTCTACCTACTGCAAACCCCACTTCTTGCTCATGTACAATGTCTGCTTTTCACATATTTAAGGACAAAGGGCTCTGTAACTAGAGTTCTGGTTCTGTTGAAATTGATTTATGGGTCATTACATTTCTGACTTCCTCCATAGTCCTGGATAGTCTCAATAGCAAATGAGGGATAACCTTAGTTACGTCACTTGTCTAATCCTTTCAGTTGTGTTAAGAACTTTTCCTTGAAGGTACATTACTACTGCTTCAGCATGCCTGAGGAACAACATAATGCTAATAAAGTATTGATGATTTGATAATGTTGTAATTACTTAATAAACTTGGGAAAGGAAATTGTTGTCTTCTTTACTATGAAATAAGAAAACAAATGCTGCTTCCCAAGTTCAAGCGTAGCACAGTTAGAATGACTGCTAAGAATGGTAGCCAAACTTGTGAGTGTATGTGAACTTGTATGAATGTATACATAATTGAAACAAACCTGTATTTAGAATTTGAATGAGGATGGGATCAAACAAGTGAGACAGTTTGTTGGAGTTGGATAGTAAAGTGTGGATGCAAGATGAAGTGCTGAGTTTATGGGCAGCTAAGCATTCCCTGTGCCATGCCAGTCAGTACAGCTGACATTATTCCAAAAGATTTTTACTTTTCTTCATGCTGTGCACTCCACCCCCACCTGCTGGCATTGTCAGTGCTGTATCTTTAAAGAGATACCACAAGATAATTCATGAAGTTGTGGCATAGAGACCTATGTTATTCAGTCACTATAAATACATGACAGGTGACTACGATTTGAATAACTTTTTTCCTGATTTCTGATGAACAGACGTTGCAAGAAATAGCAAAGCATAACTTCATTATATTTTTAAAAGAATATGCAACAAAACCACCCATACTCATGATGATCTGCAAGGGGAAACAGGATTCTTTTGAGATATTGTACAAGAAAAAGCCTCTCAAGAGAGGCTGGGGTCTCAGACTCAACAGTCTGTTGAGGTTTAACCATCATGACAGTTAAGGTCCACATAAGTGGGGATTAGCTTTCCTTTATTCCCTCCTGATCTGTATTTATGCTGTCCCTGCGCCTATTTCACTTTTTAAGTGTGAATTTTACACTCTACTATACTGTGCATTATGAGGTGTCTCAAACTGCACTTTATATCTTTATTATTTTACCTGACCTAGTCTTTGTAGCTTATTTGCTTCTAGCTCACCAGGGATCTATAAGATAAAATACTTCAATTCCTCGAGGTCCTTTGCTGTGATGAAGGGATGGTGTCTCCACATCCATTCTGTTTCTTCTGCTCTCTGACCTCCCTGCCTCTGTGTCTTCCATCCTACTGACTGTGTCTGGTATTTGGGGATACTGTATGTTGCTACTTAAATGTCCCTTTATTCTCTTTCTTTTTCATTGTCTCTTATTTGATCACTTGTAAAGTTTAACATTTTCTTCTACTATAATTGTTATTATACTATAATACCTTGTCATATTTCTTCCACTTTTTTTCACTGATTTCGTTTTCATTCTTGGCAAATCTGTTGTAGGATAGTGCTTACCTGCTTTATTTTTGCTCCAGAGATTATTGAACAGAAATTTAAGCCTGTCAGTTTTTGACTGACGAGAATGTTTGTGGTCTTCTCCTTAGTCTCCATGTTAGACTGCTTTTAAACTCTGCTGCTTAGTCTGATGCCAGATGGGAACAAGGCCCAGTTCCTTTCATTTTCATCAGCAATGCCTGGCCAGCCTTTATGATGCAATTTTCTGTTTCCACTGCTTGACAAGTATTCTAAGAAAAAAAGTTTTTTAGATTCAGGACACGTATCTTGCTAAAGCTATTAAGTATTCGGAATTTCACTGCTCTCAGTCTAATAAAAGAAGGTAGCATCAGAAATTACACTCATGTTGACCTTAAAAGGGCTAAAATACGATCTTGGAAAAAAAAAGTCAGAAACTGTATCTTATATACACGTGCTTTGTCAGAAGATGCTATAACTAGGATATTCTATATCTCATAAAAATACTAAAATTCTGTGTCTTTGAATTATCACTAATTAATCAGTATGCTCATACTTGTATCTCTGCCTTTATGTTATCATGCAATGCGATCTCCCACGCTGCTCTGTGATTCTGTGCTGCAGAGAAGCAGTGGTCACCATCTTCAATATAGATACTAAAAAGGTTCTGTTTGTTAAATGAAGATTTTGTTTATTAATTGGATTCTGAGAGCATCTGCTTGATTTAAGGATTCAATCATCATACTATACTGTGCATTATGAGGTGTCTCAAACTGCACTTTATATCTTTATTATTTGATAACCATCTTCAATATAGATACTAAAAAGGTTCTGTTTGTTAAATGAAGATTTTGTTTATTAGTTGGATTCTGAGAGCATCTGCTTGATTTAAGGATTTAAGCAGAATCATGCCGAACATCTGGATCCCCGTAGAACTAGCAGTTTGGTGCTCAGCTGTTACCTCTGATCTGTCAGAGAGATTTCTCGAGAATACCCAGAGAAACAGGAAAACCTCTTGTTCAGAAACGTCTATACACAATAATGGTATATGCACATGCGTCTAGTGAGAAAACCCAAACCTAACCATCTTGTAAAATCCCTTTTGGGCAAGCCTGGGGCTGTGTCTGACCCTCATCCCCATCACTGGGCCTCATCCTGACTCCTGTACATGGGTTGATACCTCTGCCTGCCTTCAACTATTGCCAGAGAGGTATATGGTGCCCAGGACTGGGGCTGCCATAGTGCTCCCCAGCTGCCTTGCTTGTGGCTGGGGGAGGTGGGATGGGTCTTGTCAGCCAAGACCTGACCTGCTGCCTGGCCATCCCCCACTGCCCCTGAACTCCAGGGAGTAGCTGACCCACATGCTGCCCTGACACTGAGAATGTAAGAGTCAAATGCTATAAAGCCAGTTCACCCTGGCTCTGGAAATGCAGTCTCAATGAAAGCTACAGATGTTCAAACCTGGGTTGCTTGACAATTTTTTTTGAAGGCCAGAATGTGTTGGGTGGAAACGGCTGTGCACCACAGCTTCGAAAGGAGAAGGGGACTGAAGAGGCCCTTGAGAGGAAAGATGACATGCTGATGGACAAAATGCAGCGTGGTATTTCATGCTTAATTTTTTTATTTTCGGAGACACTAACTGTATGAGAGGAATGGGCCTGAAAATGTGGTGGATAATTCTTGCAATGTGGTGAGATTTAGTAATATGTTGCAGGGGACACTAACTCTGTCAAACCCAGTCTCAATGTGCATGTGATGAGCCAGTTTAACATTCCCAGTTTAAAATCACACTTTCAGAAATTTAAACCATAAGAAAAAGTTAGAAAGACATGATACTGTACTACATTTTTGTCCTGACAGACCTTTTAAAAGATTTTACTCAGTTTTGTAAAGGTCTAGTGCTAAACCTTCCTCATTCATTAATTCAAAAATCACAGCTCATAAGTGCTTTTAGACATTGTCTCTGCAGCAGTGTGGCTTCCCAGCTGTTCTTCAATGCATCACTTTCTAAGACTAGCTTTTCCTTGGAGTTATAATATTTCATTAATGGAGAATTTGAAATTGACCTCTTTACTTCTTCAAAAGCTTTTTCCTGTATTTCTGTCTATCCCCATATCATAGCTTTAAGTTAGTTGGCTCAGAGGCTCACAGTTTTTTGACAAGTGGTTAAGAAATTTCAGCTCGATCCTTAAGGTTCAGTGACTAGCACATATTTATGAGACTGAGCATCTTTCTGATTTTTTTCTTCAGTCCATAGTTCAGTCCTCCTTTTGTTAAGAAAAGTATGACATGAGGCACTTTCTCTTACTAAAACAAATTCGATGTAATTTCAGGTTAACCAGATTCCGTCAGATATTTTTTTCCCTAAGTTAATTTCAGTTTCTGTTCCCAATCTCTTCACCTTGCCTTTTTCTCAAGTAATGAGAATGTCAACAATTATTTGTGTAATAGTCAGGCAGTCTTTCTTGGTCTATATTTAGTTTTGTTCAAGTGATTCTTACATATATAGTGCTTTTAACTACACGTAACTATGCACTACCTAAAATAAAAATAGTTAACTTGGTGAAATCCACTCATGTTTCAAGGAAATTTTCTCTTCCACATTTTTCAGATCTCTTAAAGAATTATTTCTATGGAGAGAAGACCTGAGATTAAGATATAACCTCAATCAAAAACATATATTCTTCTAATAATTGCTGCTTGTGCTTAAGAAACTTTTCAACAGTGACAACTGTTTTTCAACTGAAAAATTCATAGTAAATGTTCCAGGCTTAAACATCCTGATGATGTTGCTGAGCATTCATTATGCACTTCTGCACGGTAAATGGAATAGATGTTCTAATTTATACTTTGTAAAAAACACTGCAAGTCAGACAGAAATTCCTTTGGCAGTTGTGATAGAGATAAGGATATTAGCTTAAGCACCTTTTACAATAAGCTTGGAGAAAAATGAACTCATTTTTTCCTATTTCTTTGAAAAATGTTTAAGGAGAGATGATCCATGGCTGTTTTTCATGGTGCAGCCCAGAGTCCTAAACAAATTATTCTGACTCCTTCTCTTGAGTCTCTATCACTGATTTGTTTTGTTTTGTTTTGTTTTTGTTCCACTGAGGATTGGTGCATTCAAAAATTTTAAGTTTTCCATTAACTTGTGAAAAAAACAAAAAACCACAGAATGAAAACTATCAGATTATTTTTATAACTGTGTCACCTCCCATTGAATAGGAATTGTTATAGCCTTCAAAGAAACCTCAGTGCATCTTTTTCTCCCCTACGTTTCACTGAAAAGGTCCACAGCTGACTAATGCTCAACTTGCTGAAGTACCCTTATGTCCTTTTCTGTAAAGTGGCTCCCCAGCCAGTCAGGCCTCAGCTTTTACTGGTGCATAGGGTTAGTCTGTACTTATTGCAGGGTTCTGGATTCTCCATTATTGAACTTCAGGAGGTGTCATCCCATTTCCCCAGTTTGATGTGATCTCTCTAAATAGCATACTTCAGAATACGAACCACTCTTCCCACTTTGGTATCATCTGTGAACTGAGTGTCTGCGTTTCTTTGCCACAAAGGTCAGCAGTGCAGTTAAACAGTAACTGACCTAGTATCAGCTACTGAAGAATAATATTACTAGCTGAGGGTAAGCCATGGATTTTAGTGGCATAATGATATTTTCTGTTTTCTCCCAGAGTTTTTTCATTAATGATTCCCAACAATGCGTTTGCTGGTTTTGACTTGTACTGCAGGCTGTGCTTATATTTTCATGGATTTACCTATCAGCTGAGATGGAGGGGGGCAAAAAATTAGGAAATGAAATATATAAACCTTCAGAATCAATTTTAAGTAATGTTAAATTTGATGGCCTTGTAAGAGTAGCAATGGAAAATTACTGAGGTGCATGAGTCACAGAAAAAAAAAATAGAGTACAGCTAGAGAACACACTGAGTATTCTTGTATAAGATAAACCATTGTAGTTGATGTAGTTTTAGGCCCTTATGACTTTAGTGCAAAATGAGTGTAAGAAAAACAAGGTAGAAAAACAAGACGTAAGAATAAGAAGTATCTGGGAATGGCAGGTGTCCAGGATGGGCTGCAGTTAAACTAACTGATAAGTAGAAGGACAGGATGATTGCTGTGTCTGTGGTGTTAACAAACCAATTAAGCTGGTATAAACATCTGCTCTGTGTGCTTCAAAGGCTGCCAGAAGTATGAAGATTGTTGGAAGAAGTAAACGACCCCCAAAGACAAGCACCACATTTTTGTACTCATGTAGGGAAACTTTCTGGAAAATGATGTAATCCATACGTAGCCTCGTTAATATGTATGTATGCCCAGTGGCTATATAAGGATGGCTTGTGTAGCAATAAGGGGACACATGTTAGGAGGAGCTATCCCCCGTGTCTTGTGGCTCCACAATAAAGAATATCTGCTTGTCAACTCGAAAACCTTGTTGGCGACTTTGTTCCTGGAGTTTTCTCTGAATTACAGCTGAGAATCTTGCTCCTGAGTGGTAGTAGACAGGTCATGTTATTTCTACATAGGTGCAAACAATGTGCTTTGAATTTCACCTTCTATATCACTGACCAGTAACTCGGGTCTTGTTAAAGTTCTTCATAACTTGTTTTTTAACTCACCCAACATAATGCACTGTTCAAATGTTTAAATGACAACTCACACTAAACCATGCCACCCAAGGCTCTGTCTAACCCGGCCTTGAACACCACCAGGGATGGAGCATTCACAACTTCTTTGGGCCTTACCACCATCACAGTGAAGAACTTCTTCCTTATATCTAACCTGAACTTCCCCTGTTTAAATTTAAACCCATTACTCCTTGTCCTATCACTGCATAAACCCCTATGGAACACTTCTAGTTGCTTCCAGTGACAGTTGGATAACTGGACAATTATTCCTAACATTTTTTTCCTGTGAGTTACCCAACTAATTCAAATTTTCTCCTAATTTTGATTTTATCACAAGCTTCCTTTTCTCCTTTGTTCCTCTATACAGGATTAGAATCTAAGTGCATCAACACATTTACAAAATTATATCCTGCTTGTAAGATTCTGAACAAGATCCTGTACATTGTGCACCAAATAAATGGACATTGTTATTTTTTATGGGCTCCCTGGTTAGCCGATTCTAGTATGAATGTTGTTAGTCACTCGAAATGTAATCTATTTCATTTCCCAAACTGGTATCTGCCTAATTTGTAGAAGGGTGCTATGCAGTTAAATACTTAAGAGCTAAAGCTGCAAACTGCTATTTCTCATGGTTTAAGTCCAGTCAGTAACTCAGAACCATGTAGTCGCTCTCTCACTCCCCCCCTTCCTCTGCCCCACTCCAGGAGGGATGGGGAGGGGAATTGAAAGAATGTAACAGTTTAATAACTGAGAGCAGTTTAATAACTAAGGTATAACACAAAACCACTACTGCTACTACCAATAATAATAATGATAAGGGAAATAACAAGGGAAGAGAATACAACAGCTCACCACCCGCCGACTGATACCCAGCACAACTGAGCAGTGACCTAGCCCTTCCGGGTAACTGCTCCCAGTTCTACATAGTGAGCATGATGCACTGTGGTATGGAATACCTCTTTGGATAGTTTGGGTCAGGTATCCTGTCTCTGCTTCCTCCCAGCTTGCCCTGCTCCCTGACAGAGCATGAGACTCAGAAAGTCCCTGGTCAGAGTAAATATGACTTAGGAACAAAGAAAAACATTGGTGTTATCAGTGCTGTTCCCAGGCTGAAAGTCAAAATCACAGCACTGCACCAGCTACTAAGAAGGAGAAAAATGACTGCTACTGATGAACTCAGGATGCTATTATAAACATGGCACTCTTTAATTTTACAAGATAATTTAGTAGATTTGATGTGAGAACTATGTATATACTATGACTTAATGGTTTAAATGGCTTTGAGTTCTGTTTTAAAGAGAGTACAATATGTGGTATCTGTATCTTTTTTTTTATTTTTATTTTAGGTGTTGTTCATTTATATTTCTTCTTTTTTTTTTTTTTTTTTATACTTCTCTGGTCTCAGTTCAGAAGGTTTGTGCATTATTTTGAACTCTGTCTACAACTGAAATTCAAAAAATAGGTACTTAACTGTTGCCTGCTCCAAGGACTTTTTCTCCCCTTGAGGGGAACCTATAGCCCATAGCCTTCTACTTCCTACTGTGAAGTTTTTTTGACAACTGACACTGCATCTTTACAGAGCTGGATGGCTCAGGGTACAGTTTATAAGCCCAGTCAGGATTTAGGAACTATTTGTTCCTCTATATAGCCCTCCTGATAGATTTAAGTGTACATGGTTTTCCAGGATCATGTAAAGGCACACCATCAGAACATCTTTTGCAATATGCAGTGATGACTGCTTTCTTTTAAAAGCAGAAAGATAAGGCTTTCTTTTTTGATGTAACTCATGACTTATCATAGTACACAGTCTTATAGCCTGCAGCCCAATATGTACAGCATTGCCATTGCTGGTAACAGACCACATTTTTTTGTACGGGCTTTTTTTGCTTCTTTTTTTTAGTTTCTTTACCTGCAACCACATTTTTTTTACGTTATTTAAAAAAAAATATGCATTTTGCTTATCTTTTTATAGCATAACTATAATTTTTTATATAGTAAATAATACGAATTTTTTTAGAATGAAATATTTTTGATTATAAGGTAATGACATAGTACAGAAAAAATGCATGCCTGGTATAAAGCAAAGGCCTGAAAGTGAAACAGATGCATCTACAGTGTGGAGACTATAAAGGAATGAGATGATTAAAAAAATAAAAACAAAAAACGTACACTTGAGGCTGGAGCTATGAAGAATTCAACAATGGTCAGTTAAAGTAGTGCAGATTTGGGAGCTGGTCAAAACTGGGTGTACAGTAGTTAAAAGAAAATGCAGCAAATATCTGAAGTTATTCATTTTTAAATGTATCAAATATATAAGTATATAAAGGATAGAAAAATAGCCTTCCTACAATGAAGAAGAAGAAAATGTCAGAATCAATAGCATGCTCCTCCTGGCAAAGCAGAAGAAATGCCATCATTAACATCGCTGTCCTCCAGGAGAAGAACTTAAGATGAGGCCAGCTTAGAGCACCCTTTCTGCTAGGGGCCGTGGAATACATCATCAGTGGGTCCCAGGGGAATAGTGTATGGATAAGTGCAAGAGCAGACAAAAGGCAGCACTAGAAGTTTTCCATATCACAAATTTTAAGTATTTTATTAATGAGGTTTGTTCTGAGTCATCTAGAGAATTTGGACTATAAATTTTACTATCATTTTAACTGGACTAATCATACAAACTGTTGCAATTTAATTGAAAACTTTTAATAGACTAATAATAAATCCTTGGCATCTCATGAAATGTATGGTCCCTTATTTGCACATAAAAAAGGTTTTGAGGGTTACATTCTCAAAGTAGGATGCTTATATGAGTTTTCTACTCTGCCTGTAAGATTTCTGTCTCTTCCTATAAGTCATTATAAAGCTTTTCAGGTTGAAACTGTTTCAGTTTAAAGGAATTAAATTAGGAATGAATGATGTATCAAATTCCACTAACTGGGACAAGAATACCATAAAATAACTTGGTGCTCAATTTCTGTTTCTCTTCCCTCCCTCTTTCTCCTGCTACTTGAACTTCCCCCTGTCACTCAGTTGTTTGTGTGAACACAAAGCAGAAAATTTGTACTGTTTGTTCAGAAGCAGAAAAATTTGTACTGTTTTTACGATAGTGTTTTGGAAATTACCATTTTGTCTACTTTACAGGATGATCTTTCCTAGATGACCTAAAATTGACAAAGGATGATAGCTGGAGCTGGAGCATAGCAAAGTGCCTTGTTCCGTTAACTTTCTTTACCACTCTGGTTTCTGAAGACTCTGAAGATGTACAAGAGTACCCTGCAGGTTCTATCTTTCTCTCCTAAATGATATTTCCTTTCACTTTCTCTTTTTTTCTTTTTTAGAATCTCTTGCAATCTCTGTTTTGTCTCTTTGGTGGATCTGATGCCATCTTTCACAGTCCTTAAAGTCATTGACTCAGAAATAGATTAATTTTTTCCTTCCCTCCTTTCTTTATCCTAACATTTCTTTGCTTTTTTTTATGGATCCCATATATGCATCACTGCAATTCTTTCATGCACTGAATCTTGTATTTTAAAACAACATTGTATATCTTTATTAAGTTTTATTAAAGTGTATCATGTGGCTGAAACCCACAGTTCAAAACCAGAGTGAATCTCTTATCAGGCAAACATTTTGGTCTTTATGAGGTATATGAGAGAGATGCTCAGAATACCTGAGGTGTTGCTCAGTAATTCAGTACTACTCTGTGCTGTCACTGCAACTCCCAGAGAAAATTCTGGGTTTGTTTTCCTCTGCAGTGAAAAATTAGAAAAGATTAATTGATCAAAACATCATGAAAGAGAAAAGTGAAACTGAGACCTGAGAACCATTTGTGGTGAAAACACTGTTACAGCTAGCTAACTTTGTTAAAAATAGTGTTATGATTAGGGTAGCTGTTGATATGATAATGTGTGGGGTTTCAGAATATCAGTGAAGCAAAAAAAAAAAATAGATACTTCATTGCCTAATTTCTTTCCAATTCTAGGTTCTGATATGAGCAGCTACAATTCTGAGATCTTTGGACATTGGTACAGCATTTTTTTTTATATGAAACATTAATCAGTAAAGCAAGAGATCTGTATAAACAGGCTTCAGATTCCATGTCATTTCCTATCAACTATAGCTGTTTGTAGTGCATACTGGATGTCAGTTTGCTCAGATACTATCTTCTCGTTCATTCTCAACAATACTGCAGGGAATGTAAAACCTGCATGTTAAATGTCTTCTTTGTAGGTAGACAGTATCAAAGGCAAAGAGGTATACTGCATACATCTCCTAGATAATCTATACTAGTCTCTAACTATTGCTTTTTAAAATACAAGAAGACTTCCTTCCAAAGCCCGTTGCATTTTGCATGCACTACTGTTTATGTCAGGATAGCTATGAAATGTCTTAGAGGCGATGTCAGAGTTGACAGGATTATTGCTTTTTTCCCCCCTCTTTTTAGCCTTTGTGCCTGACACTGCTCTGCACAAGAGTAGTGGTTTGTTTCAGAATCCTCTTACTGATAATACCATGGGAGCAGCTGTTCTCACAGAATTTTCTCAAAAGCATGAAGATGAGAAGAACATGAAGGGGAGTCAGGAAGACACATTGTGATTCATAAGAGATTATCTCAGCATGTGGGAGAAAAACAAAATAGTTAAAATAGACAAACGAGTCTTTCACAGAGCTAATGTAAGTGGTCCTTGAGTGATCTTAATGTTGGTGTGAGAAGGAGTAGTCATGGCTCAAAACTAAATATATATGTACATATCCATACTTAAAAAAATATCTGTGTATTTATCAGAGAGTCATAAGAAAAAAAAAAAGCAACAAAAAAAAAACAACAAACAAACAAAAAAAACCCCACATTTTTCTTATTTTATAGTTATTACTATTCTACATGATCCTGGATTGTTCATTGCAATGAAAATTACTTTCATACTAAAAAATGCTGAAATACTGTTCTTTCTATGAGAACATCTCATTTGGCATTGGCTATCCTTACGATGTTTAGAATCAGTATAATAGGAAGGCAAGGAATTATATCTTAAAAACTTCCTACCATGATTAATATTCACTCCACAATTAGTTTTATTTTCCCACTGGGAAGTGGCAAGCTAAGACATTATCCGAGGGGTAATGGGGCATTAAAAATCATATTCAAATTCTGTTGAAGACACTTCTTTATCTGCCAGTTGTATTTAAGGAGCTGTAGCAGCATCTGCTATATATCTGTAATATACCTGAATTTCCTTGCAATAACTAATTACCAGAGAAAATACACAATGTGTGCCTGTGACTCTCACAGCTGTGTCACTAGTATCTCTAACTGAGCAGAGGAGCATGCAGTGCCTGCAGTATAGTTTTTTCTCGTAACTCAGAACAGAATGATGTCAGTTCTAACCAGTTTTACTTCACTGATATTTTAGAAAGTATGTCTGGGATGAGTCCTTGTTTTTCCATTTTGGGTATATTTGAAAGTATGTCTCCTCTGCCAAATAATTTACCTTCTTGGTTGTTAAGGTTCTAATAGCTTGCTTTGGAAAAAAAAAAGTAATTACTTATTCTTATAATCTTGGGCTTTCTTTTTGGCTAAATTCTTCCTACCACATTTTTTTTTTTTTTTTTTCCTGGGGATGCCAAGTAAGAAAACTCTTCCACTGCCCTTCCATTATAAAACATAGACACAGTGGCATTGTTGGGTTTTGGGGGATTTTTTTACTTTTTTGCTTTTTGGTGCCCTATATAGTCACTTGCCACTGTCTCAGAAGGCCTTTTGTCCTAGAACTTTCTCATAAGGTGACAGGACTTGCACAATATGTAATTCATGCTCTTATTTTAATTTCATAAAAAACATCATTCCGGTCAACAGCAGCACAACCTCACTTTATTATTATTTTGAAATAAAAAAGCACAGAAGATGACACTGATGTCTCAGGACTGCAGAGTCACCACATGGGAGTTACTTCAGTGAACCTGTAATAATGCTCGGAGCACTGTAGAGATATCCCAGCCGCTCCAGCCAATGAGCCGGCTTCAGTTGGAGCTCGGCTCAGATGCCTCTATACAAACACGCGTAACATGGGGAACAAACAGGAGGAATTAGATATGTGTGGACATCTACGGGGGTATGATATAATAGGCATCGCAGAAACATGGTAGGATGGCTCCTATGACTGGAGTGTTGGAATGGAAGGTTACAGGCTCTTTAGAAAGGACAGGCCTGGCAGGCGGGGAGGGGGAGTTGCCCTTTATGTTAGGGATAGGCTGGAGAGTATGGAAATCTGTCTGGGGACAGGTGAGCAGTCAACAGAGAGTTTGTGGGTCAGGGTTAAAAGGAATATAGCTATGGGAGACATTACTGTGGGGAACTGTTACAGACCGCCTGATCAAAGAGAACCTGTGGATGAAGCACTCCATAGACAGATAGGAAAAGCCTCACGCTCACAGGCCCTTGTTCTCATGGGTGACTTCAACCACCCTGACATCTGTTGGAAGGACGGTACGGCCCGGCACAAGCAATCCAGGAGGTTCCTTGGTTGTGTAGAAGACAACTTCCTTCTGCAAGTAATAGAGGAGCCGACAAGGAGAGGTGCCATGCTTGACCTCGTGCTCACCAACAGGGACGGGCTCGTTGGAAATGTGTCTCTTCAGGGCAGCCTTGGATGCAGCGATCATGAGATGCTCAAATTTGAGTTCCTCAGGACAGGACAGTGAGAAAAGTGTGCAGCAAGCTCACTGCCCTGGACTTCAAAAGAGCAGGCTTTGGCCTCTTCAGGAACCTGCTTAGTAAGGTTCCATGGGATGCAGCCCTAGAGGGCAGAGGGGCCCAAGACTGTTGGTTGATATTCCAGGATCACCTGCTGCAACCTCAGGAGTGTTGCATCCCAACCAGAAGGAAGTGCAGCAGGAGGGCCAGGAGACCTCCTTGGGTGGATAAGGAGCACCTGAGGAAAATTCAAATGAAAAAAGAGGCTTATAATAAGTGGAAGCAAGGACAGGTGGCATGGGAAGAGTACAGGGATGTTGTCTGGGAAGGTAGGGACCAGGTTAGGAAAGCTAAGGCCCAGTTAGAATTAAACTTAGCTAGAGGTATTAAAGATAACAGGAAGGGATTCTACAGGTACATAGCAAATAAAAAACAGACTAGGGAGAATGTAGGCCCCCTCAGGAAGCTCTCAGGAGAAGTGGCTACACAGGATTTGGAGAAGGCTGAGGTTCTGAATGACTTCTTTGCCTCAGTCTTCACTGGCAAAGGCTCTGACCAAACCACCCAAGTCTTGGAAGGCAGACAGAGGGACTCTTCATTAGAGACTGTAGTGATAGGACAAGGGGTAATGAGTTAAAACTTAAACAGGGCAAGCTTAGATTGGATATAAGAAGGAAATTCTTTCCTGTTAGGGTGGTGAAGCACTGGAATAGGTTGCCCAGGGAGGTTGTGAATGCTCCAACCCTGGCAGTGTTCAAGACCAGGTTGGACGAGTCCTTGGGTGATATGATTTAGCGTAAGGTGTCCCTGCCCAGGGCAGGGGGGTTGGAACTAGATGATCTTAAGGTCCTTTCCAACCCTAACGATTCTATGATTCTAAGTGTGAGTGCATTGGTTTGCTAAAAAGTGAGCTAATCCCAGGCGATGTGAACATGACTCCTGGCCTGGGGGTGGACCCTGCTTCCTGGATTAGATGCATTTAAGGATATGGATGTAACCTCGGAGACCATTACTAGCAACGCGCATAGGACATAGACTTTGTACTGGTGAGTCCTTTACCTCAGTTTTCTTCACTCTCACAGCTGACTTTGCACTGTAACTGTTCACTCTGTATCAGAACCATGTATCAGACATGTGGTGACAGGGAGGCTGGTTTTGTTTTTTTAACATTATCGAGTGACACAATTTCTATTTTACAGGAACTTATAAGGAACATGTATATGATATATAAACTTACAGATTATGTGTGAATGAATTCTGGTGTCAGGTTCCTCGGGTTTTGCCACTTGTTTGAATCCATGTCAAAAGCTTGCTCAGGGGTCTGTTTTCTCAGTTTATTTTAGGCTGGGGACTCTCAACTACTTAAATGTTATTAAACTTATGAGGAAATAGGCTGTCTAGATACCTGATAGTATCTTACATTTTATACCAGTGCATCACGAAGTGCTTTATAAACAAATAGAATACTAATAGTTTAATACATACACTTAACTAGGCTTTGACATACAGCAGTCTGGGGTTAAACAGACCATTTAGAATAAGACATTTAAAATACTGTCTAGTCATTATTTCGGGATGATTTCCCATAAGTATACACACTTCCACTGACATGATATAATTTGCTGTAGCATGTGTGCCCCTATAAGTAGGCATAATATCATTACCCAGCTTGATGCTTTGTCCTAAACGCAGATTAGATAATCATGTCATCTGGATATTTGCATGGTTCATATGAAATAAGATGCTGCTAGCAGCCCTATGTCTCCTCACGCCACATCAGGTGTGTGGTGCTATTTTGCAAGTCCCATACCAGTTTGGAACCAAGATATCACTGTTGTATGTCCAGTAGACTATATAGGAGATTAGTCCAAGGGAAATTTGTCTATAAACTATCTCACTCCCAAGGAGGCTTCCCCTTGCCCCTATTTAGCATTATTTGTCTGAAAGACATGAAAGTATGGACCTGAATTTTCATTTATCATTGGTAGAAAGAAAAAGAGAAAATTACAGTTAAACTTATACTGCTGTAAGCAAGAGAGGTGGCCTTCTATGGTGGGGCTACAGAACTAATGGACAGGGGTAGAGCAGTTGATGTCATCTACCTGGACTTGTGTAAAGCGTTCGACACTGTCCCACACGACATCCTTGTCTCTAAATTGGAGAGACATCAATTTGATGGATGGACCACTCGGTGGATAAAGAAGTGGCTGGATGGCTGCACACAAAGAGTTGTGGTCAATGGCTCAATGTCCAGCTGGAGACCAGTAACGAGTGGCATCCCTCAGGGATTGGTGTTGGGACCGGTCTTGTTTAACATCTTCGTCGCTGACATGGACAGTGGGATTGAGTGCGCCCTCAGCAAGTTTGCTGATGACACCAAGCTGTGTGGTTCGGTTGATAAGGTGGAGGGAAGGAATGCCATCCAGAGGGACCTTGACATGCTTGTGAGGTGGGCTGATGCCAACCTCATGAAGTTTAACCATGCCAAGTGCAAGGTCCTACACCTGGGTCTGAGCAATCCCAGGCACAGCTACAGGTTGGGCAGAGAAGAGATTCAGAGCAGCCCTGCAGAGAAAGACTTGGGGGTGCTGGTTGATGAGAAAATGAACATGAGCTGGCAGTGTGTGCTTGCAGCCCAGAAAGCCAACTGTATCCTGGGCTTCATCAAAAGGAACGTGACCAGCAAGTCAAAGGAGGTCATCCTGCCCCTCCTCTCTGCTCTCGTGATCCCTCACTTGGAGTATTGTGTGCAGTTCTGGTGTCCTCAACATCAAAAGGACATGGAACTGTTGGAACAAGTCCAGAGGAGGGCCACAAGGATGATCAGGGGACTGGAGCACCTCCCATATGAAGATAGGCTGAGAAAGTTGGGGTTGTTCAGCCTGGAGAAGAGAAGGCTGCGTGGAGACCTCATAGCAGCCTTCCAGTATCTGAAGGGGGCCTATAGGGATGCTGGGGCGGGACTCTTCATTAGGGCCTGTAGTGACAGGACAAGGGGTAATGGGTTAATACTTAAACAGTGGAAGTTTAGACTGGATATAAGAAGGAAATTCTTTCCTGTTAGGGTGGTGAAGCACTGGAATAGGTTGCCCCCGGAGGCTGTGAATGCTCCATTCCTGGCAGTGTTCAAGACGAGGTTGGACAAGGCCTTGGGTGATATGGTTTAGTGTGAAGTGTCCCTGCCCATGGGAGGGGGGTTGGAACTAGATGATCTTAAGGTCCTATCCAACCCTAACTATTCTATGATTCTATGATTCTATGAAGAAAAGAAGCACCTATATTACAAGAGTAATGCTTTAATATGTACTGGGACTGTTTATATTTGAAGTGATTTCATATGAGTGAAGGTTAGAAGTAGACAGATTTATTCCCTAGCTGGTCTGCATATCCAGATTAATTTTCAAAGGAAATTAACTGCATGATCAGAGTAGGAGCCAAGGTGTACTGAGATGCACACCTTAGAAAGGACGATCAGGGTACCGGGACATCAGATTACATCGTGTGTATGTTTTCTCTGCAGTTGGGCTGTAGTCCAAGTGCTCATTCTGGAAGCAGAGCTGTAGGATATTCCTTTGTCTTGTAATTTAACTGTGATTAATTACACAGTCAGGTAAATGATATTACTGTCAGATAGCTAAAGTTTCCTATCTATCTGGCATGAAAACTGTCAAGAAAAATGATCTTGCCTTTGAAGCTATGTATTTATTCTGAGTAGCCTTACACTCCTGACAATCAATTTAACAAATTTCAAAGATTGAAAATGCCATGCCTTTTCATAGAACACAGAGCACCTGTTTCCCATGATCTTGGCTACAGCTTTCTACCCCCTTTTTGGGTACTGTACCACATTCAGACAGACACAGTTTTTATTAGAACTCCTCTCTGAGCAACTGAAAAGGGAAAAAGTGCAGAGGCATTGTGTTCAAAATTAGTGAACAGGAGCCGGGGAAGAGAACTTTAGGAAGCAGTTTACACCACTGACACAGTGTGGCTTCAGAAAACAAGGATGACTGTAGGGTATTTGATTAGCTTTCCACTCTGAAATGAAGCATTTTGGAATACATGAGGAATGGATTTTTGTGATTTTTTAGCAGTTTTTGAACAATAAGTTTATTTAAAAGATAAAAGCTAAATTCCATTCAACTGAAGCAATATTCTATATATACAATTTAAGAAAATAATTGCATCATAGTACTTTAAAGAAAAAATGTTTTTGTTTGTGTGTCATTTGCCATTGAAAATAAAATCACCAAAACTAAATATAAAGATAGGTTTTTTTCTTATTTTTTCCCAAGTAGTTCATCTGTTCGGATTATTTCTTGGGCCCTCCGGAAAAGCCAAGTGTTTTTGCAGCTGATGCACTTGGAGTAATTAAGTGACAGGAATTCATCTTACCAAATGAAAAATTAAGCGAATTAAAAGAATAAAATTTATTTTAAATTTCATCCTTTACACAACCAAATACTAATGTTTTGCAGTGAAGAGCCACTATAATCTGAAAGAAATGCATGAGAATATAATTACATAGGTTTAAATTATTTTAACTGGGCTTAAAGACCTATTTCTGGTTTAACACTCTTAAAAATAGATGTTTTGTTACACAATAGCATAATATTATATTTTTGTTAACACACTACATGTCTTACTCTGTGCACAAACAACTAACAAAGCCATTAAATGAATTCCCACAGTCTATAATAAACTAAATATTCTTATGTTACAGTGTACATGACAAAAGATTTAATAATGAGTTATATTTACGAGGAAGTTTGCTAATTGGATATGAAATTAAAAGCACTTCTTGAGTAGCTAAAAGTGGATTCCATCATGAAAAGATTAAAATGCAGTTAGGCTTTCTACCAAGGGCATACATTAACATGTTATGAACAGTTAAGAAATGTTTCCTTAAAGTTCTCCACTAATGAAATTTGTATGTTTGCAAAATACCAAATCATATTCTTTTAATAATAGTTGGTAATAATAGTAATATGATATTGGGAAAAGATTGTAGGTTTTGGATTGGATCAGTGGCATGAGCTTTTTATTCTAATTCTTTATGTCA
Organism: Pezoporus occidentalis; assembly: GCF_034315485.1. Lineage (NCBI taxonomy): Eukaryota > Metazoa > Chordata > Aves > Psittaciformes > Psittacidae > Pezoporus > Pezoporus occidentalis. The sequence continues at coordinate 16,118,929 of NW_026914940.1, read as the reverse complement.
TTAAGAGAGTAGAGACCAGGGGAGCGGAGTCTACTTACCACAGGGATGTATACAAAACTAGTATTTTAAACATTGAGCTTACATATGCCTTAAGAGTCTGTAAGTGTCAACTACTCAGTAGACACCCTAAATCCATTCTGTTATACGACATGTTCACTCTAGTGATCAGTAATGCTCATTCTTCTTTTTAGAACAAATAGAAATAATAGAAAAGAACAAATAGAACAAACAGAAATAATATTGTCATTCTATAGATTTCTGCTTAATTAGACCCTGAGCATATAAATTAGGAAGCTTTCTAAGGGTTCCTAATATTTTCCCCTTGTTCACCTGCTGACTGGGCAAAAAACATGAGCATACTAAACATGGAACTGTTCTCATTTTGATAAACAAACAGGCCTCACAGCCTCAGGCAGCACATCTGTGTCCCACTTCTGTACAGTTTCTTTGTGCCTTTGGACAAATATCTAGAATATCTGTCATCTCTTGCTGTGCATATCTCTGATCTTAAAGAAAGTTCTATTTCACAACAACAATTTGCAAAAAGGTTGGTAGGGAGTTCTTTGGTTTTGTTTTGTTTTTTTTTTTCAATATTTTGTTGCCTCAGCCCCATCTCCAAGGGGATACGTGAAGCATGGGACTGGGGCTGCCCTAGTGACCCCGGTTGCCTGCTTCTGGCTGGGGTGATGGGAGGGAGCCTGGTAGCCAGACCCCTGAGGTCCCAATGCCTCGTCCCTGGAGAGCCACCCATCAATATTGAGCCTCAGCACACCGTTGCACAGAAGACATGGAAATAAAGTTCTCAAAATACTACTGAGCTGTTTGGAAAATAAATTGTAATCATGGATTCTACTGATTTTAGTCAAACTAACAGAATATTAAAGAAAGATTTCGAATGGTTTTGGGATTTAAAAATAGAAATTCCTGAAACTTCATGCCTGGATGTTCCTTTTTTATACAGAATTTTAATTGTTGCTTATTTAACATTAAAAAGAAGCCAGTACTGGCTAACATAGGTATGCTCAAGAATGTGTAATAAAATAGATGTATTTTTTTAATATATATATGTATATAATTATTATACATATTTATATATAACAATAATTTTATGCATATACATACATATACATATTCATATGTATGTATTACTAAATAGAATTATGTGGTTTTCACTAAGAAAAACATCTGGGAATTGCCTGTTTTTAAGGCATCCACTCTTTTTGTAAGCCTGATTTTTTTTTTCCCAGAAAAGGTGATTCAAATAGTTCTAAGTAGAAGCGAGTATCAGGGTTTGAGAAATAGCAGGTTTCATAAGCTGTGTAATTACACAGCGTACTGTTAATCAGATTCAAGTGTTTCTTGACCACTATTTATGGCATTAAATAATGGAATTAGAAAGAAAAAAAAGATGTAAAATAAAAACTACTTGACATTTATTTTCATATTTTCATATTTTCTTTCTAAAAGTTGTTTTGTGGATTTTTTTTTGTTTTTCCATGTTTGGGGAGGGGGGAGGGAAGAGGAAGTGGGGAGGTTGTGGGTTTTTTTCCTTCACCACAGTTTTTGAACAGGAACAATTTTCAAAGTGTTGTATAAGCAGATATGAAAAATATATAACATGCTATGAATAGGAAAAAATCCATTTTCAATGGTCTAAATATTCAAATGCATAGAGTTGCACTAATTTTCCTGACATTGTTATTTACCATAACTGGTCAAGTCACATGTGTATGTATACGAACAGCTCCATTTAAAGAATGATAGCAATTTTTTGTAGTTGTTTTTTCTTGTCGTTGTTGGGGGTGGGAGGTGTTAGTTTGGAGGCTTATTCCCCCCTTTATTTTTTTCATTCTGGCTTTGATTTTGCAATTTCTGCTTTATATAATCTGTTCTGCCCAATTCTGTCTATCTGCTTGCCATCAAATATGTTATTTCAAGACACTTGCACTATGTAGTTACAGTACGCCTGCCAAAATTCTTCTTTATTATTAGCCTTGTTATTGATAGGTCTTCCAGACATAATAATAATGGGGAAGGTTTCAAAGAGCTTTTCTGTTAAATGTGGAAGGGAAATCCCTGTCTCAGTCATCTGAGTCTAGGCAATTGGAATCCAACTAAATACATAAATCTTAACTGACCAGTAATTTCAACTTCTTTTAAAGTGAGTCACTATTGACAGCAATAATGCCCTTTTAAACAATGCCCTGCAAGACTGGACCATTGTCTAGACAAATATATATGCTTTTATGGCCATTAGTCAAGTTTCCATGCACGCTTGCTAGTAAAATTGCCAGATAAATCAACAGATCAGCATAAAGTGGAATTTGCCTTTATTTTAGTTAATCTTTTTTCTCATAAATCTTTTTCTCACAATTATATTCTTGAACTCCTCCTCTGCCTTCCCCCCTTAACTATTTCTATATTTAAGGGGTTTGATATGGATTAATACGTGTCATGTTCTCATCACAAAAATTATTTTCAAAGAGAGAGAAGGGGAGAGAACAATTAATGCTGATCAGAATTAATTAACCTCAGTTTAAACAGCAATATTAATCCACTTTACCTCAGGTACTTAGAGTTTGAAAGTTCTATTTACACTGATAATTCTTCACTGTGAGATGCATGACGGAAAAATCAAAGATTGAGAAAATATGTTTAAGGCCACTTCATTTCAGCCATGTTTTGGGCATTAGCTCATTCCTTGGGCTTTATTGTGAAGGTTGATAGTAATATGAGTCCTTGCATCTTATGAGTATTTTATTTCTCCTTTTGCATTTGAAAGCTGTGTGCTTGGGTATTCCATGTTAGAATCTTTAAGGTTAAAGCTTTATGATCAGAATAACTGGGCATTGTGGAGGCAACTAACAATTTAAATGTGATTTTACAAATGATTTTCCCTTCTGCTATTAGGGCACACTGAACCGGATACAAACAGCCCTTCACTTGCTTTGTTGACTTGTGTATTCCAGTGCTAGACCAATGTTGGAACAATCTAATCATTTTTACACCTCAGAAATAGATATACTTTAGAGCAGACGGACTCCGATTTATCTTTACTATATAACCAAATCATAGCCACATGCATACCTCCTTTCTCTCATTTCCAGTGTTGTGTCTGGTATAACTATCATTGAACATAAAGTGTTTTCTTCAAAATAGAATTTTTTACTGCATTTTCCTTCCAAGAACCATTAAAATAAGCAAACATTATGCTTCACTGCTTTATACATTTTGGAAAAGATGATAAACTCATGTTCAGTAGAGAATATGCAATTGCCATTACTGTTAAGATGTTAATTTGACTTTTCTAAACTTGAAAGGCATAATTAATTTTTATTTTTGGATATTGGCCCACATTTATGCTTCTTACATTAAAATTGCAGAATTGTGTTATACTCCTTCCTCACAGTATGTTGTATAACAGTACAGAATAACAGAATTGTATTAACATGAATATGAGGATTTTTTCCAGATGAATGCATTTAAAAAATAGTATTCCTTGAATATCAGAGTCACTAGGATTTCTTTCTAAGCAAGCTGGCTGATATTAATGACGACTGCTTCTTTTTGCCTGTCTGGTTTCTTTAGATGGCAGATTGATTTTGAAAAGACACTGTTAAAAGTTCTTCAATATTTTTTAATCTCACATTTCCACTTCAGTGGGATTCATACAACCTGCACAAAGAAGAATCTATAATTGATAAAAAATATATATCAGCAAATAATTAAATTGACCAAACAACATCATTAGTGAAGACTTTCCATGCTGGGTTTTTAAGCAAGTGAAGTATCTTTCATGCTGTGAAAACAATATAGGTAGATATTCTATGGGTATTCTCTTCTGAAGAATGAGTTTTAACGTTATTTTAAGCCAAAAGATGGATGTTTGCTTCAGTCTGCTTTTAGCTTGAATCTGTCTTTCATAATACTTCCTGAAAGATCTCAGTTCAAACTTCTTTTTTTGGAGGATATTCAAGAATATCCTGGCCACTGTTACTGTGCATGGGGATAAACAGATTCCATGGCTGTCAACAATAGCTTAACATTTTTATGCAGAATTATGTTCAGGATGGTTAAGAACTTTTTCACAAAAATCTTTTGGTTTGATTTTTGGAGGAAAGGGATGATTTATGAAGCATCTTGACTTTCAGCCTGAGTTTTTACTAGGGTGGTCCAGGGATCCCATCAGACACATTGGTTCGTATTCTACACAGTCTCATCCAGAAGGTCATAGCACTCAGCTTTTTTTTCTTTTTCCATTTTTTTTTTTTTTTTACAAGGGGAAGGTTTCAGAAGTAAATATTCTGAGTTAATTCTGAGTAGACTCTCAGGGAAAGTAGCTAAAGCCACTGTTAATCAAACTAGGAAGATGCATTATTTTATGTCAACAGAGAAGCTACGTTTTTTTGTCTACATGGATAGGGTAGGAGGCCAGGGCTCTCTGCTTTGAGCTCAGGCTTGTCTGACACTGGAGAAACAGTAAAGGAATGCAGTCTGTGTTAGCTGTGCTATTTTGTAATGTAAAAGAAACTAAATCCTGTCTATAAATTTGCACATTCCCTTTAGAGAATCAAACAAGTTACTATCAGCACAATGCTTTCCGTGTGCTCTTCTTGCTGTTAATCCTACATTTGATTTTTATGGTATTTTGAAGGCAAACTTCTTGTGAAAATGGTAGTTAGCAGATCCTGATTCAAAATAGCTAATGTAGAACACTAGGATTTATTCTATATGAGATATAAACTTTATACTGAAATTTCAAATCTTAGTGTTGACTTGGGCTTCAGTCATGGTTACAAATATTAACAAAAATGTTTCTTTGAAATCAGAATACAGTAATAGCTATTCCTCTTAAACATTATCTACTTGCTTATATCTGGCATTCTTTTATAATCTCTCTGTTTTTTGCCCACTTTGGGATAATGATCTGATTTTGAAGAAATAGAAGGGGTGATAACTAAGCTCACAGATTTCAACAAAAGTTTAGAAAAAATTTAATCTCACTTTTAGCACTTCAAACTAAAATCTAAGTTTGACACTTGTTCTGTTAGCTTGTGCCTTCATAAATGTTCCTTATGAATATTTGTAAAGTTTTGCTAGAATTTGCAAAGAATTTTTGTGAAACAGTTGGTTTTCATCATAAAATTCTTATCTTCTGAAATGGAAATGGAACATTGACAGGCTGAGAAAGTTGGGGCTGTTCAGCCTGCAAAAGAGGAGGCTGCATAGAGACCTCAGAACAGTTTTCCAGTATCTGAATGAGGCCTACAAGGATGCCAGAAAGGTACTCTTCATCAGGGACTGTAGTGATGGGACAAAAGGTAATGGGTTTAAACAGGGGAAGTTTAGATCGGATATAAGGAAGAAGTTCTTTACTGTAAGGGTGGTGAGGCACTAGAATGGGTTGCCCAGGGAAGCTGTGAATGTTCCATCCCTGGTGGTATTCAAGGCCAGGTTGGACAGAGCCTTGGACAACATGGTTTTGTGGGAGGAGTCCTTGCCCATGGCAGGGTGGTTGAAACTAGATGGTGTTAAGGTCCTTTCCAACCCAAACAATTCTATAATTATATGATTCTATGAAAATATTTTCCATTTTAGGGTCAAGTTTCTTACTTTAAAATTTGACAAGAAATCTGTATAAAAGAAAATAATGCTTGGAATTAAGGCACCAAGGAAGTCATATGCATTTTAAATATCAAAATTAACTTGGGATAAGGAACATTTTTCTGCAACTTCTAGCTGAATAGCAAAACAAAATTAGATATCTTCACCAAATCACATCAGTTTGCTAATGAAAATTTTAAAACAATGGAGGAGCTGGTCAGTTCCCTTCTTTCTAATATCACTAGTGTGATATCTGCCATTATTACTAAAAAGCCACAGCATTGCACTGGGATGTCGGGGCAGGTCTCAGCACTTCCCTGGGCATTCCTGGATCAGAGCTGATGCCATCTTGACCAGCAGTGACCTGGTGATCACAGGACCATTGCCTGGTCTAAGCTGAACACTTATAACGGCCATGGATTGTTGCAGAATGACTCTAAGAGCAGGACCATAGAGCCCTGGAGGACTGTGCAAGCAAGGCAGGGGGTGGCCCCCACAGGTAACCGAGACCGGACATGGGAGGAGAATGTAGAGGAAGCTGTGTGGGGCTAACCTATACTGTTGTGCCAAGGAGGAGTGGCTGAATACCACTCCTATATATATATGTGAACTGCGTCAAAAATAAAGTAGAAGTTTGCTTATCACGCATATTGGGTTGGTCTGTCTGCTTCTCCTCGCCGCTTACAAATGGCGCCTGAACAGGGACGCGGACTACAGGGCCCTGGTCACTGGGGACCCGGAATATAGGGCCCCGACTAGCGGGGACCTGGATACAGTCCCCGGTTAACGGGGACCCGGATACAGTCCCCGGTTAACGGGGACCCGGATACAGGGCCCCGGTTAACGGGGACCCAGATTACAGGGTAATGTATTTGTACTATTGACCTGAGGACACAGCAGGACATGGGAGAAACAAATGGGAGAGTGTCCGGAGGATCTGGTGAAAGCTTACATGTTGCTAGAAAGGGAGAGCTCACAAGAGTGGTATTTAACAAAATGGTTATGGGGAGAAAGAACAAAGAAGAGACAGATCCTTCTAGGACATTGTTATGAATGACAACTGACAATAGAAGATGCTCAGTGTGATGTTGTAAATGCACCCATTTCCACAAAAGAAGAACAAAAATCCACACACAATTGGAAAAAAGAAACTTAAGACAATTAGATGTGTTGGGGGAGGGGGGCATCATTCCATCCCAACACACCCAGTCAGTTGCCAGAACCTATAATAAATGCTCGGAGCACTGTAGAGATATCCCAGCCGCTCCAGCCAATGAGCCGGCTTCAGTTGGAGCTCGGCTCAGATGCCTCTTTACAAACGCGCGTAGCATGGGGAACAAACAGGAGGAATTAGATATGTGTGGACGTCTACGGGGGTATGATATAATAGGCATCGCAGAAACATGGTAGGATGGCTCCTATGACTGGAGTGTTGGAATGGAAGGTTACAGGCTCTTTAGAAAAGACAGGCCTGGCAGGCGGGGAGGGGGAGTTGCCCTTTATGTTAGGGATAGACTGGAGAGTATGGAACTCTGTCTGGGAACAGGTGAGCAGTCCACAGAGAGTTTGTGGGTCAGGGTTAAAGGGAATATAGCTATGGGAGACATTACTGTGGGGATCTGTTACAGACCGCCAGATCAAGGAGAACCTGTGGATGAAGCACTCTATAGACAGATAGGAAAAGCCTCTGAATGACTTCTTTGCCTCAGTCTTCACTGGCAAAGGCTCTGACCAAACCACCACTGTAGGAGAGGAACTGGTTCAAGACCATCTTAAAAATCTGAATGTGCACAAGTCCATGGGTCCTGATGAGATCCATCTGCGGGTCCTGAAGGAGCTGGCAAATGAAGTTGCGGAGCCGCTGGCCATCATATTTGAGAAATCATGGCAGTCAGGTGAAGTTCCCGACGACTAGAAAAAGGGAAATATAACCCCCATTTTCAAGAAGGGGAAAATGGATGACCCAGGGAACAACAGACCAGTCAATCTCACCTTTGCACCTGGCAAAATCTTGGAGCAGATTCTCCTGGATGGCTTGCTAAGGCACATGAAAATCAACAAGGTGCTTGGTGCCAGCCAGCATGGCTTCACTAAGGGGAAATCCTGCCTGACCAATTTGGTGGTCTTCTATGATGGGGCTGCAGAACTGACAGATAAGGGCAAAGCGGTTGATGTCATCTACCTGGACTTGTGCAAAGCGTTCGACACTGTCCCACACGACATCCTTGTCTCTAAATTGGAGCAACATCAATTTGATGGATGAACCACTCGGTGGATAAAGAACTGGCTGGATGGCCGCACACATAGAGTTGTGGTCAATGGCTCAGTGTCCGGCTGGAGACCAGTAACGAGTGGTGTCCCTCAGGGATCGGTGTTGGGACCGGTCTTGTTTAACATCTTCATCCCTGACATGGACAGTGGGATTGAGTGCGCCCTCAGCAAGTTTGCTGATGACACCAAGCTGTGTGGTTCGGTTGATAAGGTGGAGGGAAGGAATGCCATCCAGAGGGACCTTGACATGCTTGTGAGGTGGGCTGATGCCAACCTCATGAAGTTTAACCATGCCAAGTGCAAGGTCCTACACCTGGGTCGGAGTAATCCCAGGCACAGCTAGAGGTTGGGCAGAGAAGAGATTCAGAGCAGCCCTGCGGAGAAGGACTTGGCGGTGTTGGTCAATGAGAAAATGAACATGAGCAGGCAGCGTGTGCTTGCAGGCCAGAAAGCCAACTGTATCCTGGGCTGCCTCAAAAGGAGCGTGACCAGCATGTCGAAGGAGGTCATCTTGCCCCTCCTCTCTGCTCTCGTGATCCGTCCCCTGGAGTATTGTGTGCAGTTCTGGTGTCCTCAACATCAAAAGGACATGGAACTGTTGGAACAAGTCCAGAGAAGGGCCATGAGGATGATCAGGGGACTGGAGCACCTCCTGTATGAAGACAGGCTGAGAAAGTTGGGGCTGTTGAGCCTGGAGAAGAGAAGGCTGCATGGAGACCTCCTAGCAACCTTCCAGTATCTGAAGGGTGCCTATGAGGATGCTGGGGATGGACTCTTCATTAGGGCCTCTAGTGATAGGACAAGGGGTAATGGGTTAAAACTAAAACAGGGGAAGTTCATATTGGATATAAGGAGGAAGTTCTTTCCTGTTAGGGTGGTGAAGCACTGGAATAGGTTGCCCAGGGAGGTTGTGAATGCTCCATCCCTGGCAGTGTTCAAGACCAGGTTGGACGAGGCCTTGGGTGATATGATTTAGCGTAAGGTGTCCCTGCCCAGGGCAGGGGGGTTGGAACTAGATGATCTTAAGGTCCTTTCCAACCCTAACTGTTCTATGATTCTATGATTCTGTATTCCCTTCACAGGAAAAGAAGGCATATGCTTATCTTGAACACTGTGCAGCTATAACAACTGGCTGCCTGAATTCACAAAGCTTTTCCTGAAATGGTGAGATTTACATGCTAAGCATGTTGGTGTTGCTGTCTCTTGGCCTGCAGCTTTTTCCCTGTAACCAGTTTGTTTTCCGTCTCAGTGAAACTGCAGATATAAAACTGTAATAAGGAAAAGCACTCAAGTAAGGAGTAAATTGCTTTTATTTAAAAAAAAAAAATAAGTCTACAGAATAAAGTAAAAATGGTATCAGAAATGCACTGTGCTTTTCTACTACTTTCAAACAGTTTTTTAGAACATATTAAATTGTATTCTTTTAGAATGACTGTTTGATAAAGCACTGTTGAATATAAAATCATGTTAGAGCAATACCAGTATTTATGGTGTGTGTATATGTATATTTAATGTATTAAAAAAAGAGATTTAAAGATGGATAAACTCTACTAATTTTATATTTTCATTAAATAAACAGATTTCATGTTAGTAAATCTCTGAATTATTCTTCTGCAGTGCTTGTTGCTAAGTTTAGGACTAACAATTTGCCTTTTAGCAAATATTTTTTGTGTGTGCATTTACTATTCACTTAAATTGAGAACTTTGGTCAGAAAGGCTGTGAGCCCTGAGCTTTCTAAAGAATTTCAAAATATATTTTCAGTCATCTCTTGAACTGATCTTTTGAAGTGGATGTTTTACGTAATGCATCAGGTTTCCATGAAGCAGGCGAAAAAAAGGTTCTTAAACAGCTTCTAATCAGTTATTGGTTTTAAAACCAATAGATTCAATGAAGATTAACAGACTTGGAATTTCTGAAAAATAAGTCTATCAAACAAAAATTTGTAATATCAGTTCTGGAGCTTAACTGACAAAAGAAAGTTTGGAAAATTAACTTTAGTGAAGTGGATTAATGATTTCACTATCTATATTCTCAATATTAGAAGTTCAAGTGTTCAGTGTATCAATGCAGTCTCTTAATAGCCTCCATGTGTTTCCCTTTCTTAGTTCACGAAAACAGTTCCCCTGTGTTTAAGGGAATTGCATACCACTTTCTGTTGATAAGGATAAATTAACCGACAGATGTATTTATGTTCCTCTTTTCCTTCAGTTTCATACCCAATACCACTGTGAGTAACAAGACCTGATACATACTTTTACTGTCTTCAATAAATGGAACAAAACAAGATCATAATGTGTGACATACCATGGTGGGTGCCCTTGATTAATCACAGCTCAGATTCGCTTCCTATGGATTATGTTATCATTTGTGCGTTTTGCACTGTACTCACAGCGTCCCTATGTTAAACAAGATCTTTCCTTCTATGAGAAGAGCTTCAGAGCAACCCTGCGGAGAACGTGTTGGTCGATGAGAAAATGAACATGAGCAGGCAGTGAGTACTCGCAGCCCAGAAAGCTAGCCATATCCTGGGATGTATCAAATGGAGCATGACCAGCAGGTAGAAGGAGGTGATCCTGCTGCTCTGCTCTGCTCTCATGAGACCTCACCTAGAGTACTGTATACAGTTCTGGTGTCCTCAATGTAAAAAGGACATGGAACTGTTGGAACAAGTCCAGAGGAGGGCCACGAGATTGATCAGGGGACTGGAGCACCTCCCGTATGAAGATAGGCTGAGAAAGTTGGGGCTGTTCAGCCTGGAGAAGAGAAGACTGCGTGGAGACCTCCTAGCAGCCTTCCAGTATCTGAAGGGGGCCTATAGGGATGCTGGGGCGGGACTCTTCATTAGGGCCTCTAGTGATAGGACAAGGGGTAATGGGTTAAAACTTAAAAAGGGGAAGTTTAGATTGGATATAAGGAAGAAGTTCTTTACAGTTAGGGTAGTGAGGGACTGGAATGGGCTGCCCAGGTGTCCTGGGTTCAGCAGTAGCAGTCATTTTTCCCCTTTCTTTGTGAGCCTCATGCTCTGCCAGGGAGGAGGGGAAGCCAGGAGGAAGCAGAGACAGGACACCTGACCCAAACTGACCAAAGAGGTATTCCATACCACAGCACGTCATGCCCAGGAGGTGACTGGGAGTTAGCCGGAAGGGCTGGGAGCCTGCAGGGTTGGAGGAGGTATCGGTCGGTGCTTGGTCGGGCTGGGGGGGGCGAGTTATCGGTCGGCTGGTGGTGAGATGATGTATTCTCTTCCCTTGTTATTTCCTTTATCATTATTATCATTGGTGGTAGCAGTAGTGATTTGTGTTATACCTTAGTTACTAAACTGTTCTTATCTCAACCCGTGGGAGTTGCATTCTTTTCGATTCTCCTGTCCGTCCCTCCGAGAGCAGGGGGGGGCAAGAAAGGGGGGGAAGTGAGCGAACGAATTACCTGACTGGGTTTAAACCACGACACCAGGGAAGCTGTGAATGCTCCATTCCTGGCAGTGTTCAAGACCAGGTTGGACAGAGCCTTGGATAACATGGCAGGGGGGCTGGAACTAGATGATCTTAAGGTCCTTTCCAACCTTAACTATTCTATAATTCTATAACATTCATACAATGTTTCCTCTGTGTAAATCACAACTTTCACTGATGTCTCTGCAAAATTCTCATTGATGTCTCTGGAAGCGTAGAGTTCTTTGGTTTCCTTGCAGCAGTCTCTCTCATCGCATTTTCACAGATTCACAAATTTAGAAAGCAAAAATAAAATCTTGCATGTCAAGTGCCTAACACAAGCCAGTCATGGATGTGCACCAACAGCATCATGCTCTTATGTTTTGTACAGTACTGATCTGTGTTTTAATTGTTTACCAGTGTAAATTCTGCATGGCCTGGATAAGATGGTTTAAGCTTTGTATTTTTATTTGTACTCTAGTTGCTTTGACGTGCTTTTGAGGTTTTAAATGCACATTTCTTAAAAAAAAAAAAAAAAGAAAGAAAGAAAAGAGAAAAAGAAAATACGTAGCTGTTAGGAATGCATAAACAGGTTCCTCCAGTGTATGGATGATAACTTCCTCCTGCAAATGGTGGATGAGCCGACCAGGAGAGGAGCGCTGCTGGATCTCATCCTCACTAACAAGGAGGATCTGGTTGAAGCAGTAAGGGTTGAGGGCTGCCTTGGTTGCAGCGACCACGAGATGGTGGAGTTCAGGATCTTGTGTGGTAGGACTAGTAGAATACCAAGTAGAATTGCAACCCTGGACTTCAGCAGGGCAAACTTCGGCCTTTTCAAGCAATTGCTAGGGGAAATCCCATGGGCAAGGCTGCTTGAAGGTAAAGGGGCCCAAGATAGTTGGTTGACATTCAAGGATTGCTTTTTCCGTGCTCAAGATCGGAGCATCCCGACGTGTAGGAAGTCAAGGAAGAGGGCCAAGAGACCTGTGTGGCTAAATAGGGAATTGCTGGGTATGCTCAAGTGGAAGAGGAGAGTTTACAGGTCATGGAAGGAGGGGCTGGCCACTTGGGAGGAATATAAGGCTGCTGCTAGAGGATGTAGGAAGGCAGCTAGGAGGACTAAGGCATCCTTAGAATTAAACCTGGCGAGAAGGGTCAAGGACAGCAAAAAGAGCTTTTACAAATACATGGCAGACAAAACTAACACCAGAGGCAATGTAGGCCCACTGATGAACGGGATGGGTGCCCTGGTGACAGAAGATACAGAGATGGCAGAGTTACTGAATGCCTTCTTTGTCTCTGTCTACTCTGCTGCAGGCAGTCCTGAAGAGCCCTCTACCCCTGAGACCTTAGATGAAGTCAGGTCGACAGAGCGGTTTGCCTTAGTTGATGAAGAATGGGTTAGAGATCAGTTGAGCAATCTGGAATAAATCCATGGGTCCAGATGGGATGCACCCGCGGGTGCTGAGGGAACTGGCGGAAGTCATTGCTAGACCACTCTCCATCATCTTTACCAAATCTTGGGAAACGGGAGAGGTGCCTGAGGACTGGAGGAAAGCAAATGTCACTCCAGTCTTCAAAAAGGGCAAGAAGGAGGACCCGGGTAACTGTAGACCGGTCAGCCTCACCTCCATCCCTGGAAAAGTGATGGAACACCTTATCCTTGGTGCCATCTTAAGGCTTATCAAGGATAAGAGGGTTATGAGGGGCAGTCAACATGGCTTCACCAGGGGGAAATCATGTTTGACCAATCTCTTAGCCTTTTATGAGGAAATAACATGGTGGATGGATGGTGGCAGAGTGGTGGATGTGGTCTACCTTGACTTCAGCAAAGCATTTGACACAGTCTCCCACAGCATCCTCACAGCTAAATTGAGGAAGTGTGGACTGGATGATCAGGTAGTGAGGTGGACTGCGAACTGGCTGAAGGAGAGAAGCCAGAGAGTTGTAGTCTATGGGGATGAGTCTAGTTGGAGGCCTGTAACTAGTGGAGTGCCTCAAGGGTCAGTACTGGGACCGGTATTATTTAATATATTCATCAACAATTTAGATGAGGGAATTGAGTGTACTATCAGCAAGTTTGCTGATGACACTAAGCTGGGAGGAGTGGCTGACATGCCAGAAGGCTGTGCTGCCATCCAGCGAGACCTGGACAGGCTGGAGAGTTGGGCAGGGAATAACTTGATGAAATATAACAAGGGAAAGTGTAGAGTCCTGTATCTGGGCAGGAACAACCCCAGGTTCCAGTATAGGTTGGGGAACGACCTGTTAGAGAGCAGTGTAGGGGAGATGGACCTGGGGGTCCTAGTGGACGACAGGATGACCATGAGCCAACACTGTGCCCTTGTGGCTAAGAAGGCCAATGGCATCCTGGGGTGTATTAGAAGGGGGGTGGTTAGTAGGTCGAGAGAGGTCCTCCTTCCCCTCTACTCTGCCCTGGTGAGACCCCATCTGGAATATTGTGTCCAGTTCTGGGCCCCTCAGTTCAAGAATACAAGGACACATTCCTGTGTAACATTATCTAGGTGTTCCTGCTCTGGCAGGGGGATTGGACTAGATGATCTTTCGAGGTCCCTTCCAATCTCTAGCATACTGTGATACTGTGATAAACCATAGTTTTATCAAACATTGGCCACATTTCAGGTATCTCAATTTCCTACTGAGGGCAAAGCTGAAGATTTTGCACTTAAAATTTATTATAATGAGATAAACTTTTTTGTTAACAATTTAGCCTTCTCATTTTTGTTCATCATACTAGTTAACAGTAAAAAGCCACAGTGACCAGTATGATAAAAGATGTTAATTTGTGGTGTGCATGTGAAATACCCCAGGTGGAATTTAAAACTTCTTGCCAAAACCAGTTCAGTCTAATAAGGAAATTGTGCTGGAGTGCTGAATTAACAAGAAAGTAATCTATTTATGCTGTCACTGTACAGCAGTAAAACATTAGGTTCCTATTCAGCCTCCTTAGACTTTTATCATGAGGCAGATAGTAGAGGTAGTGCATTCATCTGAACATACTTCTCAGTTGTTTCATCACTGTTTTAGAAAATGGTGCCGCAAATGGGTATGTTGTCTCAGGTGTACTGCCCTACTTGAGTTTACATTTTCATGGACTAACTTCCTTTTCAGTCACTGCATCACACTATAAACTCGTTTTTTTTTGGCTGGTAGGTCTCTGTTTGTTTTAAGGCTTTGATTAATCCACACACTTTAAAATTTAATTTTCCAATTTATAGTTTTTTGTACTTCTAGTGATTAACAGCTGTCATATGCAGCTGGTAAAGAGCACTTGCATCTTTTGCATAGAATCACCAAGAAATCACATGTTCGGTATAAAGTTAACTATCTCCATTGCTAATGGAATTATCACTGATACAAAGCTATCACTGGCCTATAAATAATGTTATTTATAGTTTTCCTGAGTCTCATCAGAGGAGTTTGTTAAGTGAGTGACAGTGGAATTCCTTTGCTTGTATTTTTTTAAAACCTCTGACATAAGAAAATACTTCAGTTATAAATCATGTCTTTTTGACTTACTGGTAAGTCCAAAAAAAAATATTTTAGGCTGCTTCTGATTAAGATATATCAAGAAAAATGAAAGGGTGATTATTGTATCTTCTACCATATGGATGATAACTTCCTGCTCTACTGTGGTCTCTGCTTAGCAGCTGATACAAATACCTGTACACAAAAATAAAGTGAAATGCTGAGCAAATAACTTTTTTTTCAGTTCACTGGAGGGCCTCAGAACAACAACTCAATATTTCCAGTACTACTTAGAAGGACTTTTTTTCTCTAAATTTGATGTGAAACAGAATGTAAAAAAAAAATGATTAAGCAAACCGACTAATTTAATACAAAACTGAAATGGTTTCTGTAGATTCTGAATTAATTTATATGTTTGAAATAGAATGAAATGTGCCCTTATGAAACCTTTTTTAACATAACATTGAGTGGCCTGAGTATTTTGTTGAAAAGAATAAATTATTGATAAATAAATAAGACCTATCTTTATCTAAAGATGTATACACAGATATAAGAAGCATCACCTAAAGCAGTTTCAGAATGATATAAAAAACAATGTGATATCTGGTAATTAAAAAATTACATGGTTCTGGTCTGCTAATAGCAGTAATCATACTAAGTTCGTTACTGAATATAGTTCCTATGTTAAAATATGCAATAACAAGATGCATAGCCATATATTAAATAAATGTCATATCCACTTGTGCCCATTTCATTCTGTGGTCTGGGGTACAAACCAGACAATGATACAATTTTACAGTGATTAAAGTTCCAGCTGTGATTTGTGTTTTAAATATTAACCATCACCCATTCTTTTTTGAATCCAGATAGCTTTGGTTCATCATGTGTAATAGTGATCCAGGAATAACATGTTTAAGCTAACCTTTCTTTCTCAAAGATGTAGTGTAATTATTAATTCTAAGTGATATCTTGACCTTTTCTACAGTGCGGTCCTCACAAAAGCAATTGTGAGAAGAGGTACCTGACAGTTCAAATTGGAACAGAGAACAAAGAACTCTCAAGAAAATTTAACAGTAGTTCCAATTTCACTTTTCATTTAGTTCTAATGGGACAGATCTACTTTGATGAATCAGCAATCAATCTAAATTCATAAAAACTGAAGAACATGGGTTTGGATAATGGTACAACACCAATAAATTACTAATGATTATCAATTTGAAAGAATCACTACCAAAAACAGCCACATTACTTAAATAAAAAAAAAAAGTGAAATATATTTTACAATCATATTCTGTAAAATTATGGTTAAAGCTCCCATTTTATTTTGAAGAAAAAGTTCTGCAGAGAAGAGTATGCTAGACTTCACAGAAGTAGTGTTATGCATTTTCCTGTATTCATTTATTTTTCATGTCATGTTCTTCTGTTGTAGCCAAGTTGCAAACTGGGAAACATTTGTCTGGATCCTTCTCTTCTACTAAGAGAAGAAAATAAAAATTGCAAAAGATAAAACTAATAATCTGCTTTACTCAATAATTTAGGTTCACTGACCTGAAGCAGGATTTTCTTTTTTTTTTTTTTTTTTTTTTTTTTTCCCCTTGAGGAAGAGTTAGTAGCATTGCTGTATGCTGAATTTCCTTTGTTTTAATTATTTTATCCCCAGCCCAAACATATCTTGCCCTCTTATCTCTCATGACCATAAACTATAACTTGCTTCTAAATGCTCACTGGTGCCAGTTTAAAAATTACCTACCAGTTCTCTTACAGATCTTGGAGAGGAGCCTATCAATGTCACAACATGTTTCTATGCCCTGATACTTGCTATAGTTTGATTACCTTAAACTTTTTATACATTTTACCTTTCTGAATTCCAAAACCAAATCGTATTTTAAGGTCACAAGTGACCTTCTGTGGAGCAGCTAAATAGGGTTTCTATGAAAATCAAGAATCCCACGTGATCCTACTTGGACAGGACTCCACTGAGCTTTACTTCCTAATGCATTCTGTTAAAATGGCTCAAGCTTTGTACAGAACTCCAAAATGATTAAATCTCTGGCTTGTCAAGCATGTGTATGTGAGGACAGGAGGAGGCATACTGTCTTAGGGAGGCTTACCTTCTGCCTTAAATCATTCTTTTGAGTATCTCTGAAAAAGGCTGCCAAGGCTCTGGATATGTTTGTAAAGGTGATCAGTTTGTAGAACATTTATGCAGTATGCAGCACATTTTGCTGATATTTTTATGCCTACTTGGTTATATCTGTTAAGTCTTATTGACAGGAGATGGTACAAAGCAAACCAAAATAAGTGCTATATTAGTTTCCCACTAACCCTGAAGTTAAATTGTAAGTGCTGCTGGCATTCAACTCAATACCTAATAGTAAGGGCTCCTCTTTCATTATTGCAACTTCGGAAAGAACAAATCAGATCAGCAGGACAGATAGACAATAAAATAACTATTGAACTGTAACTAATTTAGAAAATATATCATCTGTCACTTCACAAATGGATGCTTTCTGTACTTGTGTCAAACTTCTGAAAAAGTAATTCTATACAAGCTTTGATTCTTTTGCATGTTTTTAGCTATGAAATACACCTGATTTTGCTTCAGTTGTTTTGGATTCTTAATTTTTCAAATATGTTGACCACTGTGCAAGTGGTGAGGAAGAAGGGAAGGTATTCACATATAGGGGCTTTTTTAGATTGTAATGTGTGCTTCAATGGCAAAAGTTTAATTTCTCTTTCACTTCAAGAAGTAAAATAAAAAGAATCTCACAAACACATCTTCCAGACTAAATGCACAAAGTCTCTTATGTTTTTCCATGCTTTTGGACGCTGGAATTTAATTTCAGTTATTTCTTTTGTTTTGTTATCTGCTATTTATTTCTGAAGTATCTAAAGTCACATGAATGTCATGAAGGTAATTAAACTGACAAAGAAGAAAGATGTTCTGTTTTTTTTCTTTTCCTGAGGAAAAAAAAACAACTGTCAGACAAAAATCTAAGCAATATTACTGGGTAATATTTCCTTAAAACTTTTTGCCCAGGGAAGCTGTGAATGCTTCATCCCTGGCGGTGTTCAGTGCTGGGTTGGACAGAGCCTTGGGTGACATGGTTTAATCTGAGGTGTTCCAGCCCATGGCAGGGGGGTTGGAGCTAGATAATCTTAAGGTCCTTTCCAACCCTAACTATTCTATGATTCTGTGATTCTAAAAAAAACCCCAACAAAACCAACAACAAGCAACCCAAACCAAAACAAACAACAACATCAACAAAAATCTTTTGCAGAGAAATTCCATATTTTCATGTAGCATATGTTCCTTGGGGCTTCCCAGGTTCTATGTGCTGAAACATGAAGGTGTCCCAGTTCTGGATTAGCAGCACTGACTTTATTTTTTATGTTCTCTAATAAGGTTTGATCTAAATGTTTTTTTCTGATGTAAAATGGAAGATTGATCTGACTATACCAATAATTCTATGAAGTTACACCATATATTTTTAATTTCTTCTTCCTTAGCACCAAAACACCAGTCACAATCATCTTTTCAAGTCTGAGTTGCAGGGAATGTGGGTACCCATTTGTGTTCTGTAAAGATCTGTTGCTAAAACCTGGGGCAGTATCTCATGCTTTGTTTAAACAGACATTTTCTTCCCTTCCTTTTTCAACACCATACTTCTGGCTGATAATATTCATGACATACCAACTCATCTCATGATTCTTCATTCAAATCTATTCTTTGTTTACCCGTATTGGTTTTATATAATATTTCAAGAATCCACCTGCACCAAGGTAACCAATGGTGTCACCTTTTAAATCCCATAATAAAATAATGCATTTAACATTTTTATCTAATTTGAGCCTTGTTCTTTAGTATGGCATGCGCTTTACTTTCAACTTCCCTGTTGGCCAGGAAGGCAATTACTATAGATCTGCTTTTTCTAACTTGACTTGTAGATATGATTGGCCAGACAGTGATTATTTCTTTACCCATTGTACTGCAACTTGAGAGTCTCATTTTGCCATTTTTAAGTGCAGACTCCTAATAATTGATGTAAATTTATGAAAATATTAACTTGGAATATTGATACGGCTGCAAGCCTTATTCCACCCTTAATGGGTTTAGAATGAGTGCTGCATAATTTAAAGTTATGTGTCTCACAAACACAGGCTAAGAGTGGGCGTCTGCCTTTCAGAAACAGCTGCAGTACAGCAAAGATATATGCACAGATGCTCATCACTAACCCTTTTTTATGTAACAGTCTTTTTTCCTTTCGTCTTCTTTTCATCCATCAACTGCAAGACTAGACAGCCTTCTTGTGCAGAATCCTTGGTGGTAGCCTAGCATAATCAGATCTTTCACCAGTCCTTGAGCGATTCATTCAGGCTGATCAATCTGATGCACTGATTGCTCAGTCTCCAGTTACACTCAGAGAAGTGGTATTTAATCTAATGCCTGCACTGGGGATCTCTCTATTTCTTCAAGTTTTCTTCCATTTTAGATAGATAACATGTATTAAATTCTAGGCTTAGAGTGACAAAGGCAAGTATTGGGGAAGGCAATCTAAAAAGATCTGTCCTTTCTTCAGTGCCACCATATCTAAGGCCTGAGGGAACAAGAATATTTTGCTGTGCTCTGCCCACTTCAGCTTATACTGATTAAAGCACTTGACTGTCACTTTGCTGTAGCATGAAGCATCCTACATTCTGGAGGTACCTCTCAGATACTGGTGATACTGTAAGTTCAGAAACAGAAAAGTTCCCAAACAGAAAAGTTCCCATCCATCTCCATGTTGACATCACGCATTTTATTACTCTACCGTTAAAATACAAGTAAAAGAGCAAAATCTTTAATACAAACTCTTTCCACAGATGATTTTTAAGTACATGTTTTCAAAGATACACGAAAATAACTAAATATATGCTGCCCTGATCAGAAATTTTGATCATTTAAAAAAAGCCAAATTTGGTGAAATAAAATGTCTCCGTAAGATATTTCCCCTTAAAAAAAGAAAAAAAAAGAAAAAAAAGAGAAAGGCATGTAGAATCGTAGAATCATAGAATAGTTGCGGTTGGAAAGGATATTCAGACCATCTAGTTCCAACTCCCCTCCCATGGGCAGGGACACCTCACATTAAACCATGTCACCCAACCTGGCCTTAAACACTACCAGGAATGGAGGATTCACAGCTTCCCTGGGCAACCCCGTCCAGTCCCTCACTACCCTAAAAATAAAGAACATCTTCCTTATATCCAATCTAAACTTCCCTTGTTTAAGTTTTAACCCCTTACCCCTTGTCCTGTCACTACAGGCCCTAATGAATGGTCCCTCCCCAGCATCCCTATAGGCCCCCTTCAGATACTGGAAGGCTGCTAGGAGGTCTCCACGCAGCCTTCTCTTCTCCAAGCTGAACAGCCCCAACTTTCTCAGCCTACCCTAATATGGGAGGTGCTCCAGTCCCCTGATCATCCTCGTGGCCCTCCTCTGGACTTGTTCCAACAGTTCCATGTCCTTTTGATGTTGAGGACACCAGAACTGCACACAATACTCTAAGTGAGGTCTCACGAGAGCAGAGCAGAGGGGCAGGATCACCTCCTTTGACCTGCTGGTCACGCTCCTCTTGATGCAGCCCACTGGCTAGCTTTCTGGGCTGCAAGTGCACGCTGCCTGCTCATGTTCATTTTCTCATTGACCAACACCCCAAGTCCTTCTCCGCAGGGCTGCTCTGAATCTCTTCTCTGCCCAACCTGTAGCTGTGCCTGGGATTACTCCGACCCAGGTGTAGGACCTTGCACTTGGCATGGTTAAACTTCATGAGGTTGGCATCAGCCCACCTCACAAGCATGTCAAGGTCCCTCTGGATGGCATTCCTTCCCTCCAGCGTATCAACTGAACCACACAGCTTGGTGTCATCAGCAAACTTGCTGAGGGCGCACTCAATCCCACTGTCCATGTCAGTGACAAAGGTGTTGAACAAGAGCGGTCCCAACACTGATTCCTGAGGGACACCACACGTTACTGGTCTCCAGCAGGACATTGAGCTGTTGACGACAACTCTTTGCGTGCAGCCATCCGGCCAGTTCTTTAACCACCGAGTGGTCCATCTATCAAACTAATGTCTCCAGTTTAGAGACAAGGATGTCATGAAGGACACTGTCATGCACTTTGGACAAGTCCAGGTAGATGACATCAACTGCTTTGCCCCTATCTGTCAGTTCCGTAGCCCCATCATAGAAGACCACCAAATTGGTCAGGCAGGATTTCCCCTTAGTGATGCCATGCTGGTTGTCACCACGCACCTTGTTGATTTTCATGTGCCTTAGCATGCCTTCCAGGAGAATCTGCTCCAAGATTTTGCCAGGCACAGAGGTGAGACTGACTGGTCTGTTGTTCCCTGGGTCATCCATTTTCCCCTTCTTGAAAATGGGGGTTATATTTCCCTTTTTCCAGTCATCGGGAACTTCACCTGACTGCCATGATTTTTCAAATATGATGGCCAGCGGCTTTGCAACTTCATTTGCCAGCTCCTTCAGGACCCGTGGATGGATTTCATCATGTCCCAGGGAGTTGTGTAAGTTCAGGTTCTTAAGATGGTCTTAAACCAGTTCCTCTCCTACAGTGGGCGCAAGGTCTTCATTCTCACAGGCCCTCTGTCTGCCTTCCAAGACTTGGGTGGTGTAGTCAGAGCCTTTGCCAGTGAAGACTGAGGCAAAGAATTCATTAAGAACCTCATAGTTATATATATATATATAGTATAGATATAAGACACACCCAGTTCAGTGCACAGGTTTCAAGGTGCTGTAGCACTGTTCCCTTTTGTATAGCATTTCTTAATAATAAATAAAGATAATTTAAACCTGAATAATGGGAATTTCAAATCCTTGCCAGCTGGATTTTCTTGCAGAGCAACTTTCAAAACTTAACATATTTTTTATAAACTCCTAAATAGCAAATTTTCAGAGGTTAAATTCCACTTAAAGATGCTCAATTCATAGTAGCATGCCCACAGAATTGATTTAAAAAAAAAAACAAAAAAAAAAACCATAAGCTTGAGTGGAAATATAATTTCCTTTATTAACATGTATTATCCTGGAAAGGAGACATCTTGGTGTCAGAAAATAATTTTTCTTTTTCCCATATTTGTCTGCGTTAGCAGTTATTTCCTAACGCTTTTCTGAACTGACTAGTATTTAACTGGACCTTATTGAGTGCAGAGTATTTATCTCTGTTTTTCTTCTCTTTGCTTTTCTCTGCTTCTTATTTTGACTCATTTTGGACTCTGGCTGCTCACTCTCATAGTGTTTTCTGCAGACTCAGTGTTGTCAGAATCTGATAAATAGATTTTTCTATTTGGAACATATTCCGTACCTGTTAAATCCCTAATCCATCTGCTTACAACAGTGATTTTTGACAGCTATGTTGTACTGGTATTTCTGTCAATATTATTTAACTATACTGCAGATTGGACTGTTTCACTTCTTCACAGATTTTTTCATTTTGAGACTGTTTTAAGAATTTTTTCATAACCTTGACTGATTCTCCAAAATGTACAATTTAAAGAGGAATGGGTTACTTGCGTCCCATTAAGAAAAAAAAAACAACAAGCAAACCAAAAGCAAAACACCCCCCCAAATATGCTTACATTAACTACACAATGACATTGCTTTAATTTCATCATTGGCGTACTATAATGTGACACCAATGAATGCTATCTTAAAAAATAAATCTATAAAATTATTTCTATTTCTTTTTACAAAGAAATATCTTTGTTCCCATCTAGATGAGAATTTTCAAAAGACAAACAGTACACTGCAATTGTTTTGATTGTAAACCACTCACAGGAACCTGTGTAAATAAAGAATAACTAAAAGAGAACTGTATATTTAAGCATCAAAAATCTTTTACTGTGGTGACATCTACTGCTACTTTGCTGTGGTATATGTAGCACATTCCAGCATTCCATAGACAGTATTCTTATTCAGTTTTAATTAGGAGGATAAGAAGGTACAAATGAGGCATGGCTTTTGAGAAGTAAATGTTGGTTGGCAGATGTCACCACAGTAAAACATTTTCCCTTAGCAAGAAATTCCATAAAACTGGTATACTTAAAATGCTGTAGTACGATTTTGAATAGATAACTCAACAGCTAACTTGGATTTTTCTTGAAAGACTTTATTGGCCTAGTGTGATGATATGTGATATTTCTGTGAGTAAGAGGAATAAAAGAGTGGATAGTATGGCTCCAAGCACTCTTGGGAAATTTTTTTTTTAATTTCATCCATTCCATGTCTCTAAGGACCTTCTATCTCTTCAAGATGTTCTTCGTATTCTGTGATATGCATTAATAGATGCTTACAAATCCACCAAAGAAATAGCAGGTGAATAGTAAAAGGATTGACTATGCAGATATTTTTGGAATAAATATTTTTGTATCCAAGGCCATTATAATCCAGGCTGACTGAGAATGGCAACTCACATAACTTGAGTAACTTAATAATTAAAAGACTCAAAATATTGATAAAATTAAAAGGATTTTAAAAATAAACAAATACATCTATTTTATAAAGAGAAGAAATATTGGAATTGATTTGGGGGTGGAGGGTAAAATTTCTGCTGGTCCTGACAAACTTCCTGGGTTTTATACACATGTAAGATTTAAAAAGGTTTAATCTGTAAACCAGAACTCAAATTTCTAAGAGCATAGAAGAGAATAAACTCATTGTCATTTCAGTGAGGTTGCAACTATACATATTCCTGAAATTTTCTTTCCCAAATGCATAGTGTAATTGTTTTGATCTTCAAGCAAGATCTCAATTTGAATTTAGTCTCAATTTTTCTGCTTTTCTCACAATCATAAAAAAATCTACATAATTGCATAAGAGAGAATATAGATATAAATAAACAGACAGATGACAAACTGGAGAAGACTGAAAAATGTTTCAAGCTGCAGTAGGACCTCATTGAATTGAACCTGTTGACCATTATTCTCTGACCTGTTTCCAGATATGTAAGGACCTGTTTACAGAAAAATGTTATGAAATCACTGCTATCAACTGTTTAAGTATGTCCAAAACCCTTTAATATTTCACACGTATAAGTTCTAGAGCTATTTTAAAGGCCTGAAAATCAAAATATATGAGTCTATTAAAGGTTAGTGCCAATTATTTAGAACTAAGTGCAATTCTTTCATTTACTCTTGAACAAAACCATGGCAAACTTTCTTGGTTTTGAATTTTTATCTTTGGTTAAATTGCATAATTGCTGAATATTCTGCTTTAGTAAAATGTAATTTGCAATCTCTAATTCATACTAGTAAATGTTTTGCACAACTACTGACTTTAATCATGTCTTCTTACCTTGGCTTATTTTCAAGGCTTTTAGACTCAATGTCACACCTAGGAAGACAACTTTCCCACACTGAGGTTTGTCCCTATCTATTAGAGAGACTGATCAGAAGTTTTTCTCTAACCATGTGTTCTGGCATTCATGGATCACTGCTGTTTTCTCCCTTTATGACTTCAGTTAATATATATTGCTATAAAAATCAACTGATTCAGTTTGATGAATGAAAATATTTCCTTTACCTCTCTTTTCATTGCAATTGAAAAATTGACAAGTTTCTTTCCTTCCTTCTTGGCCTCATTAAAAATAAGCTTTGAGTGCCTTTGGGATTGTGCAAAGGGGGTTATTTTATTTTCCTTTCTTAGAGTAACTTCACACATTTTTTTTGTGGAGTCTCAAGGATTTATTGCCTTTTTGAAGAAAAAAGGGTTGAACAACTCGTATTTTATGTTCTTGTTGTTGTAGAAAGACATAAAGCCACCTGTGGGGAAGATGGAGGACTGACAGGGCATGTTTAGGAAATAGGTGAAAGACACATTTAATTTTTTTGAGAAAAAATTGGATATATGTACACTTTTTTTAGATTTACCATGCAGCTGCTCTCTCACTCCCCCCCTTCTTACCCTGCTGCTCCTGGAGGAATGGGAAGGATAATCAAAAGAATGTAAACCCCACAGGTTGAGATAAGAACAGTCCAGTAACTAACGTACAATACAAACCCACTACTGCTATCACCAATAATCATAAGAGAAATAACAAGGGGAAATAATATAAAACTAAAAGGGAAAAAGGAAAAGAAAACTATAAATACAAGTGATGCATAACACAATTTCTCACCACCTGCTGACTGATACTGAGCCCAGACTGAGCAGTGATCTGGGCCTTCCAAGTAAGTCCCCCTAGTATATATACAGGGGATGACGTGCTGTAGTATGAAATACCTCTTTGGCTAGTTTGGGTCAGGTGTCCTGTCTCTGCTTCCTTCTGGCTTCTTGTGCCCCTCCTCACTCGCAGAGCATGAGATTGAAAAGTCCTTGATCGGAATAAACATTACTTAGCAACAACTAAAACTTAAGTGTTTTATCAGTATTGTTCCCCGACTAAGGTCAAAAAGACAGCAGTGCACCAGCTACTAAGAAGGATTAAAAATAACTGTTACAGCTGAACCCAGGACAATAGTGCTGAAAAGCTTAACTCAGTCATGAATTCAAACAAAGATATTTTTCTGAGGTGTTTTTTGTTTAATATCAGAATTCATACATTTCAGGGATCACATGTAAAATAGAGTATCTGACCATTGTGTTGATTTGTTTTTCTCATGATGTTATAAAATACAGATCTGCAGCAGCTGTACCACCATCATCATGGGACAGCATTAATTTCTAGTGCTTCTACAGGATTTCAGACCCCAGCCTTGGAGATACTTGCCTTTGAATTAGGTAGCCAAGACTGCAAGACAGGCAAAAAATTATAAAGGCATCTCTCTATCTCTTCCTGTTAGCTTGTTCCAGTATTTTGCCCACCTTTATTTTTAGAAGTGCATAAATATCTCATTTTATTTTCAGAGAGATACAAAGAGTTGAATGCCAGCCTGCCTGTGTTTTCAGATGGGGCATGTGAGCCACCTGGGAAAGCAAATATATCTAACAAACATATAACCCATGAGGTATGGACCAGATCACAGGACAGAGAGGGCAGAATTTGGCAGGCATAAGATACAAGAAGGTTTTGGGTACAGAGAAGGGATGAAGCTGGGAATGACTTTGGGACTGTGAATTTCAGTAGGAAACATTATTACAGTATCAATAAAGTGGAGCATCTTCATGAAATTATGTCTGACACCTTTTATTTGAGGAAATAGCAAAGCATCTAGGAGGTCATATTCTAGGTAGAGAGATTCATGGTAGGGCATGGCTGGAGCTCATTATTTTAGGAGTTGTACAGGTAACTAAGCAACTGTCAGAGGGAAAGCATAAAGACTGTATTGTGTACATCTTGATATGTTTGCATAAAATTGCCTGACAAAGTCAAAACTATTGAATTCTATAGACTCATAAAGATCCTATTTTGTTAGTCAATATGTACCTTAGTGACTGTCCTGCTCCAAAACTCTGCCAAGGTAATAATTTAAGTCTAATGATGTTTATGTATATATGATGCCAAATTTTCTGAGATATAACTGTTTTGTGCTCTATGCAGTAACTGCACTTTAGCTAAATTTGTGGCATCTCTGTGATTACATGAGAGCTGAATACCTTTTGTTTGTTGCTACAAAGCTTAAATAACATTGTTCACTTGAGGAATCTTTGAGACCCTAACCAGAATAATGGAAGAATTTCAAGGCAATACGTTAAAACACTGATGAAACAGAACTGCAGTTCAGTTCATTTAAGATGAATATTTTAAGATAAAAATACATTACTGAGTGTTGTGTTTTTTAGCTTTATTTGAGGACATTGATATGCTAACATCTGGAGGTCATAATTAGTTCTCAAATTCTGGTGAAAACAGATACTTTGATAATAAGAATACCATTGAGTTGAGACAGCACCAATTAACATACCATGCATCCAGGAAAAGACATCTTTTTTTTAGTTCACTTTCTCACACTTGTACTGTGACATATGGAAGTCATAGACAAGTTTGCCAATAACACCAAGCTGTGTGGTTCAGTTGATATGCTGGAGGGAAGGAATGCCATCCAGAGGGACCTTGACATGCTTGTGAGGTGGGCAGATGCTAGCCTTATGAAGTTTAACCATGCCAAGTGCAAGGTCCTACACCTGGGTGGGAGCAATCCCAGGCACAGCTAGAGGTTGGGCAAAGAAGAGATTCAGAGCAGCCCTGCGGAGAAGGACTTGGGGGTGTTGGTCAATGAGAAAATGAACATGAGCAGGCAGCATGCACTCGCAGCCCAGAAAGCTAGCCAGTGGGCTGCATCAAGAGGAGCGTGACCAGCAGGTCGAAGGAGGTGATCCTGCCCCTCTGCTCTGCTCTCGTGAGACCTCACTTAAGAGTATTGTGTGCAGTTCTGGTGTCCTCAACATAAACATGGAACTGTTGGAACAAGTCCAGAGGAGGACCACAAGGATGATCAGGGGACTGGAGCATCTCCTGTATGAGTATTGGCTGAGAAAGTCAGGGCTGTTCAGCTTGGAGAAGAGAAGGCTGTGTGGAGACCTCCTAGCAGCCTTCCAGTATCTGAAGGGGGGCTATAGGGATGCTGGGGATGGACTCTTCATTAGGGCATGCAGTGACAGGACAAGAGGTAATGGGTTAAAACTTAAACAGGGGAAGTTTAGATTGGATATAAGGAAGAAGTTCTTTCCTGTTAGGGTGGTGAGGCACTGGAATGGGTTGCCCAGGGAAGCTGTGAATGCTTCATCCCTGGTGGTGTTCAAGGCCAGGCTGAACAGAGCCTTGGGTGACATGGTTTAATGTGAGGTGTCCCTGCCCATGGGAGAGGTGTTGGAACTAAAATATCTTAAGGTCCTTTCCAATCCTAACTATCCTATGATTCCATGGTTCTATACCAGTTTGGTTGATTTTTTTTTTTTTTTTATGTAATAACATAAACCAAGACTATTTTTGGTTATACAATCCAGAACAATAGAAGAAATGTACTGAACTTGATAGCTTCACCACCCTTGGCATAATGGGGTGGAGAATTAAAAGAACATAGAACCCACAGGTTGAGATACCCACAGTTTAATAAGTGCAATATAGTACTAATACTACTAATAATATTAGTTATGGAAATAAAAAGGTGAGAGATACAAAATTAGAAAAATAAACACTAATAGGAAGAAAAATAAAGCTACTAGGAAGAAAAATAACTATTACAGTTGAAACCAGGACAACTTTTGAAGCTCCCTTCCAACCCAAACTATTCTATGACTCTACAGTTCTATGGTTTTCTTTAATATAACTAGTATGGGGCTACGTGTGGATTTGTGCTTGAAACAGTGTTGATCGCACAGGGATGTTTTAGTCACTGCTGAGCAGTGCTTACGGAGTCAAGGCCTTTTCTGCTCCTCACCCCACCAGAATGTAGGCAGGGGATGCACAAGAAGATGTGAGGGTACAAAGCCAGGATAGCTGACCCCACCGATCCCAGGCATACTCTATACTATATGACAACGTGCTCAGAATATAAAGCTGGGTGAAGAAGAAGGAAGAGGGGACGTTTGGAGTGATGCTGTTTGTCTTCTCAATTAACTGTTACACATAGTGGAGTCCTGCTTTCCTGGAGGTGGCTCAACACCTGCCTGCCCACTGAAAGTAGTGAATGAATTCCTTGTTTTGCTTTGCACGTGCATAAAGCTTTTGCTTTACCCATTAAACTTCATTTATTTCTACCCATGAGTTTTCTCACTCTTACCTTTCTGATTCTCTCCCTATCCCAACATGAGGGGAGTGAGCTCATGCTTAGTTACCAGATCAGTTAAAAACCACAACAAATGTTGATTGATTTACAATATATCTAAATAATTGGAAAATCACTAAGTATTTTTTTTTTTAAATTATTAATGCTTTACTCCCACAGCATCTTTGGGAAATAACTGTAATATTTCTGCTCCAAATTCTTCCAAAGATACTATGCATATTGATGACTTACAGTAGCCTCCTTTTTTTTAAAATAATGTTAGCACTGAAAGAACTTTTTCACTGAAAGACATTTATTTATTAACACATCTTAGAATTATTAACAGCAGTTCTATATTAAAACATTATTATTTACTCAGTAATCAGATGTTATTCCAGGGTAGCTATTTATAAGCCATTGTTTTTTTATGTCACTGAAAGTACATTTTAAAAAAAATATTTTCTAGTACCGGGATACTCAATGGAAACACTTTTCTATGAGAATTTAAGAATATGGTGTGAATTTCCAAAAACCTTTCTTCTTCAACACTTTGCTCTTAGTAAATGCTCAGTCCACAGAGACAGCAGAGGCTAGAAGAGACAGAATCAATTCTTTCTTCCTCATGGCTTAATGTGACTGGGAATAAGACTCGTGGCTTGCCAATGAGATGGAAGGATTCTGTTCAAGAAACTTACCTTGCTCCTTACAAAGACTCAATGGACTTTGCCAGCAGTGCTCCTCTCTGTAATCTCTTTACCTCACTGAAATGTTTTGCTGCCTATGTTTAAAGCTAACTCTTGTATGGTCTTTCTCTTCTGGGAGATAAGCTGTGAGAAGTTTCATCAGGGGTCTCCTCCCTGCTTTGTTTAGGAGCTGCTTTCAGGCTCAGGTCCCAGCCCCTACCTGAGCTCCACTGCAGGGTGACTGTGCCTGGCTGTACAACTCCCTGGTCCTAAATATGGAGCCTACCTGGCAAACTTGAAATCTTGGCTTTTCCTCAGACCTTTCTCAGCACTTTGGACTCATTTGGCTGCCTTGACTCTTATCTGAACCTGGTAAGTTCCATTGGAATATCTCTGTTCAGTAGCAGTCATGGAGATGAAACTCCCTCAGAAGTTGTGACTTCTGTTGATGCACCTGCAGTCTGACAGTGAGCTCTGCCTTAAACTCAAGGAATAGTTTGCATAACATTTTTAGAAAGCCAGGATATCTTAACACTTATCAGTTTAAGGGAAAACCTTTTTCCTCAGATGAGTGTAGCAATTTGTTAATCATTTTCTTTCCTTCAGTATACCACATATTAAAAATATCACTGACTATTAAATACTTTTATGAGTCAGTGAATATGTCTATCACCAAAGAGAATGGTGAATTATTTGTTTATTTTCATCTTTTAGCTTGATAAAAAGACTCATGACAGTAACTAGGAGATTATTTTAAGGAATGGATTATGTTCAATTTAGCTAGTCAATATGCAAATTAAGTGGAAAAATATGCATTTCAGAAATGCTGCATCTATGTGCAAAAATATCTCCTGTAGCATGAATTTCAGTCAAAAAAAGGAGCAAGAGTACTCCAACATCAAACCTCAAGTTATTCCTTAAATATCCTCTAACAAAGCACAGTGATAATCCAAATAAATTCTCTGACCTTGATGATGTACAAATATACCACCTTTTTTTTTTTAATGTGGAGTATTAGAAATAATCACTATACATAGTGACACTATAGCTCACTAGATACGAGAGATATAAATCAGATGATTAGCTGAATGCTGTTTAAATGATTATCTAATCATCTTTAATTAGGTTGTGACTTAAAAAACTGTATGCCTTATTTGCATTTGTTCCCTATATTCTAAAAATATAATTATTGTATGGTTGGATGCTATGAATAATTGTTAAATTATATCTATGCTCTGTAATATTGACATAACTCACTGTCTATGAATACTGAACACTCAACTTGTTTATCAATCTATTTGTAAGGTGTGGGAGTTTCTAAGTAACAAGAGCACTCTCCTGGACCACATGCTCTAAGAAAAGCATCTTTCTTTTTGTTCTCTGTTATTTGTATCATTCAAATAGCTGGGAAGTCTAGTACTTTTTCCTGTGGTTCTTTCCATTGTGATTGTTATAAATTGCAACTGAAACACTGAATATTCACAAATATAAACTTATAAGATGATCAGAAGTGACAGTTAAATGAATTGACAGATTTCATTTGCAAGGTTATTTACAATTTCCATCTTGTCTGACTTCTCTGAATTCAGCCAGTTGTCAAGACCAGAGAACTCTTATTTTAAGGATTCTATTCTGGAAAAAGGCCCTTCTATGGATGTTTTTGGGGGGCGGTGATCTTAGTATTTTCATGGATTCATTTAAGTGCATTTTTTTTCTTGATTCTTTTACTTAGAGATTTTATTTCATTATTCTCCTCTTTAATGAGGTACTGGGTGGTTAATACAAATGAAAACAGATAATAATTTGATATGGATTTTCAAACCATGGGAAGATTATTATGAGTACTCCTTGCTCCTGGAAACTGCCCTTGCAGAACACATGCATGCAGAATACAGGGTGAGATTACACAGGGAGATAAATAAGAAGTTTAATAAGAAGATATAAGATAGGACAACATCTCAGTGCTCAGGAGCTACATAGGTCTAATATTCCTATTATTCCTTAAAATTCCTGCACCCCTCCAAAACCAGGGATTATAAATGCTCCCCTGGTTTATAGCCTCATCATTTGCAAAGTTTAGATCGATTTCCCTGGAAGTAGAGTCTGTAGTTTCTTGATAGCCCACCAATTACTGTGAGTTGCAACCTTCACTTGTTGTCATAGTCTCTACATTTACTTTGTGAGGTCTGTCTCTCTGCATATTTTATTTGTGTTTTCTTCCTTTTCTCTTAGTTTCTGACCAGGTCCCTGATCAGATAATGTCTCACACCTTCATCAGTTAGTGTGACTGAGCACTGGTTCTGTGCACTGTCACCCATTATCATTTGTCCCCCAGGACTGTGTCTCTGTCTGTTCTTGTTTATGGCTTTCTCCTTCTCTTATTATCCCTTGATGCACTGAATAAAGGAACAGAAACTCTCCTCCAACATACCCTTACATATGCTATTAAGAGATACTCTGAGATTGGATTTTCTACCCACAATGGGATAGATGTACAGAGACTGCCATACCCAAAGAGAAACTTTATTCTCAGTAATGAGTTTTTTCATGTGGTGTTGCAGTGTTCCCTTCAAATACTGTGGATTACTGCTGTCCTTTCATTAATTTGATTCATTCCTAGTGAATGTTACTTAAGTATCCTCGAGACATACGTCTAATCTCTCTGGAACTGGTTATTTATCTTTCTTGTAAGTGTTTATAGTATAATATCATATATGAATCATTTTCATAAAGTGCCCTGGTCAACTTCCAGAGCAGTAATAAGGATATTAAATAAGACTAGACCTAAGTTCTCCTTGTTCTTCATCAGCACATCCTTCTAATACAAAAGTAATAGCTTACCATTTTTCAGAACACATCCCTTTATTAAAAATTATCATCAAGCTGTTAATTTATTAAATTTTTCATTTTTGAGATATTTTTTCTGGATTAAACTTTATGGAATGACTGAAATCTATATATACTGCATGTAAGTTCTCGCTTTATCCATTAATGTGCAAGTTTCAAAAAAGCAGTAATATTTTGTTTGTCAAAAGCTCTTCATTTACTGAGGTATCATTTCTAAAAGTCTTATTTGCCTTAATCCTTTTGCTCTGATAATTTTAATTTTTTTGCTGCTTATAATACAGATTTTGCTATAAAACCGAATAATTGTTATTTATGGAGCTAGCTGAGATAAAGGAGATTTTCTGCCAGACTATTATTCAGATACCTGAACATCATCAGTTTAATTTTGAGCCTCTACCTGCCTATTTTTTTTAACAAGTTAAAGTAGGTTTAACTTATTTAGAATTTCCATTATGCATGGATAGATCTATTATATACAGATTACAAATACACTTATTTTTCTCTACCTTTTTAAATGGGGTTTTGACTTAATTAGTCATTGATACTTGCTTGCTGATTTAAACTGTTCAGATTAACTTTCTTAATAGGTTAATTTTGTTTAGAAACCCTGCCAATTTTTAATATAAAAGATAGGCTTAAGATATCTTTTTTAGAAGCAGCAATTAATTGAGGCAGGATATTTCAATTTATGATCCTTGCATTAAGATCTCTTTTCCCTTGAGATCCCTGAGATAATCTTAAATTATCTTAACTCTTCTTTTGCTGATTCTGTTTTCATTATGACTATCATTACAGGCAATTTTTCAAAATTTGTCTTGTAACTATGTTAAAATATTATTTCTCATAATACTGTATCATAATTTAACATGATAACATAATATCCTCATTTTCATGAGTGATTGGATTTGCTGATCATGTTCTTCAATAGAAGATTTTCAGATTATTCACGCTTTCGTAAGGAGATTTCAAGTTTTTGATCAAGATGTGCATTGCCATCCTCCTTCAAGCCGGCAGGTTTTTTCTACTGTGTCAATTCCATTTTTTTGTACTGCTTATTCATTTTACATATCTCCAGCTATACATTTTTCTCTGTCTTCCTCACTGGCTTCATATTCCTTTATGGGCCAACATATACTTCTGTCCTACATGGACATTTTGAGTAATTATCTCAGAGAGAAACTTCCTTTTCAACTGGAATGTTAATTTGATCAAATCTATCTCCCTTTGTACTTTCAATGGAGTGAACTTGACTTTCAAGATTTCTTGATTTTCATTCTACGTGAAAGAGAAAAAAAATCTTTGTAGGTGGAAGTTATGATTTCTGAAAGGTAGGAACAATGGTTTGTATTCCAATCCTACTCAGTTTGTCCTCTGTGACCTTTTGAAGGTAATTAAAAATAAACTTTGACAGTTTTTTCTGGGTTTGTTTTGATGGGTTTTGGTTTTGTTCTTTTTTTTTTTTTTAATTTAAAGAGTTCACATTTTGTGTTTTGAATTTTTTTTTCAGTGGTCTTGGCAGTCCTGGGGTAATTTTTAAACACAACAATCTCAAAGGTCTCTTCCAACCTAGTCGATTCTATGATTCTATAATTTTATAGAAGTGTACACATGTTCAGGTATTGCACAAACTAGTAATTTCAGACAGACAGATATGTCGGACCATAAAGGAATATGAACCCAGTGAGGAAGAAGGATAAAAATGTGTAGCTGAAGATATTTTACATGAATAAGCAGTGCAAATTCTGAAGCACCACTGAAATGTAACAGAAATTCTCTGTTATGGGAACAGAATTCTCTGTTATGGTTATACAAGATTGTGCAGAGAGAATTCTGCATCTATGAAGCATAAAGGGGAGTTTTAATTCTTGAAATAGAGCATCACACATTCTGTCTTTGTGGAAAATCTAAATAAACATTACTAGGTCAAGCCATGTGTACAGCTACTATTAATACAATCTTTCTCTTCCAGATTACAATAAAGATGATCTAAACTTATCTAGAAGTCTTCTAAAATATTTAAGACTTCATTAAAATTTTATCAGAGCAGTATTTTCAATTATCTGTTTAAATACTAAAACATAAACTTCCCTTCTGCAAAAGTAAAACCACCTGTTCAATACGAGTTAGTCTAATAGGTGTTTATTAGGTGTATATTGTATTTTTTCTCTTTGTTCCAGAGTAAATTCAAATTTGTTCACACAGTAAAGCCATTTCAGATTGTTAAATTGGCCATAAACTAGTGACTTCATTTCTCTGCTTCTTTGGCTTAATTAAATCAGACAAATGAGAGCTTGACTGAGTGAAAAAGAGAAAACCAGTATATGTCCAGCAAGGATGAGCAGCAACTTATTCTTGGTAAGCATAATATTGGCTCAAGCAATGTGAAACTTCATCTCAAAGGTGAGACAATCATCAGACAACTTGTTTTAGCAGAGGGATTTTTATAAAGGTAGGTGTGACTTCCTAAATTCAAAAGTTCCCAGAGTTCTTGTTCAATTCTGCATAAAATTGAACCTAATGGTCATTGGTAACAAGATAATCTAAACTTTTCAGCTGGTTCTTTTCAGTTCAATTCTGGTGTTATTTCCTTCTGACTTCAGTGAAATATTCTAATTTGAATCTTTTTCTCCAGTTGCTTTTGGTACTGATATGATCTTCATCCTTATGGATTAAATATGTTCTTTTAACTTGGAGTCCTTCCATTGCATGTCAATTTCAGAGTGAATGAAGGCTTTAAAATGAAAACAGTCATACAGATATGAGAAATAATTAAATGGCAAATGGACAATATTTTTCATGTTTCACACATTATTTAGGCCGTTCCTCTGTCAAATGAAATATGTGATGCAGCAAAAATAGAAATATTACTCTAACAATGATGAATTGGAATACCTTTTCTTAATAAAGAAGGTTTTATTTAAAAGAAAAAAAAGTACAGAAAGAAATACAGGTTCTCAAATTCTGGTGTAAATAATATGATAATGCTCTGCGTGTAAATAATATGATAATTTTTTTTTGTGAAATTAAGACAATACTTTAGTTCACTATCATTCTATTGAAATTCATTTATAGAATCATGGGAGGTTTGATTCTGGAGAAACCCTATATATGTCATAGCAAACTGGAGCCAATTCTGCACTGATTTCAAGTGTGTATTTCCGATTAAAGTACTGTTAAATTAACAGATGTAATTTAGTTACTGAATTATATTTTGAATTTCTGTTACTAAGTAACATTTTCCTCTTTGTAATATGAAATTTGTGTACTTTTACTCTCTTTCCTTGTTTAACATGCCAGTGCTGTCTACACAATACCAAATCAACTAAATGGGTGGAGTAAATCACATTTTTGTATTAAGCTCTTTTACGGTGTTTGGATTGGGTTTTATTATTATTAAAACTCTATATAGATAATATGTTGTAAATACTATATTTTATGTAAATTACTAACTCCATGCTCCTACAGAGTGCTACATTGTGATCTGCTGTTTGCAGAGTTCCTCTGCTACCAAAATGGAATACGTAACTGTAGTTGAGGTAATAATTGTTGCATAAGGAATAGAACAAATAAAAAGGTTATTTATAAACACTTTAGAAGTTCAAGAAAGTATTCATATCTTTTTTTTTGTTAAGATGTCAAGGCTTGGATCCATCTTCTCTTGGTGTCCAAAAGGGAACTAAACCTCCACATGCATTACACTTCTTCAAAAGAAATGCCATAAAAATGAGAATGTATTTCTTGTGAAATATTGGAATAGAACAAAAATTAAAAGGGATAGGTGAGAATGAAACTAGTCTGCAAGATTTTTCAAGGTTTCCCACCATGCAAGAATATGTTCCATGCATAAAATTTAGTATTGTAATCATATTCATAAGGAAAAATACATTTTGTTGCCTAAAACTTTCACTTGCTTATTCAGAATATGCATCACTATGATAGTTACATTTGCGGAGGTTACTTTTATCTTTTGATGCAGATAATTTCTGATAAACAATTTCTTTTCTTTTTTTTTTTTAGATTGCTGTTGGTATGTTATCCTGTTTAAAAACTGGAAGAAATGAAGTTTCTATTATTGTCTGTGGAAAGTATGAGCAATCCCCTCATTGCTAGCTCCTTGCCTCTGAGTTGGGGGAGAGAACTAGAAACGCAAAAGTGAGAAAACTTGTGGGTTGAGATAACGAGGGTTTAACAGGTGACACAAGAGATCTGTGCACAAATAAGGCAAAATAAGGAATTCCACTACAACTTTCCATCAGTAGGCAGATGTTTAGTCATCTCCATGAAAGCAGGGCTCCACCATGCATAACAATTACTTGGGAAGACAAATGAAATCACTCTGAACTTCCCCCTCATTGCCTACCTCTAACTTTTAACAATATTTAGCAGATATTATTTAATTTTCCAGGCTTTGCATCTTCTCACACATGCTAAGTTTTCCTGATCATTTTGGAGAGTGACTGTATTATTCTTCTTGATAAAAGTTTCTTGGGCAGATGTGATTTTAAGCCCAGCCACTCAGCCTCTCTCTCACTCCCCTCTCTTCCTTCCCCCCACTCCCAGAGGGATGGGGAGGAGAATAGAAAGAAGGTAACTCCCACAGGTTAAGATAAGAACAGTCCAGTAACTAAGGTATAACACAAACCACAGTTACCACCAATAATAATAATGATAAGGGAAATAACAAGGGGAGAGAATACAAACACCACCTGCTGACTGATACCCAGCCTGATTGTGCAGTGACCTAGCTCTTCCAGGTAACTGCCCTCAGTTTATATAGTGGGCATGACGTGTTGTGGTATGGAATACCTCTTTGGTCAGTTTGCGTCAGGTGTCCTGTCCCTGCTTCCTCCCGGCTTCCCATCCTCCCTGACAGAGCATGAGACTCAGGAAGTCCTTGGTCAGAGTAAACACAACTTAGCACCAAATAAAAACATGGGTGTTATCAGCTCTGTTCCCAGGCTGAAAGTCAAAACCACAGCACTGCACCAGCTACTAAGAAGGAGAAAAATGAATGCTACTGTTGAATCCAGGATAGCAGAAGAGATTTCTGTCCACATTGAAACAAGAAACAAATTAATTTTGCCTTATTTTTCTATAGGTCTGAAGTCTTTTTTAGATTAGTAGATTTCTGGTAAATAATGCTGAGCTACTTTCAAGGGATTAAAACGGAACCATTCAACTTTATATTAGTTCATGCATCAAGTTTCTCATCCCAGCTGGGGGTTTTAACGTTACTTTGCAGAATACTGTTTCTGTGTTTGCAACTTCTGTAACTTTAGAAACCTTCTCATAGTGCTGGTGTTCCTCCTTGGTACACAAAGGCAGTGTGGATAGACTCCAGAGCTGGTGAAATCCATCAATATCTGACATATTCACTGTGCTGTACAGTGCCCATATTTCATTTCAGATAAAATTCTTATTTTAGTTAACACGTATTTTTCTTGTTTGAACTCCTTATGTTAAGGTGAATGCGATGGCAATATTCCATATGTGGTATCTGAAAAACTCATGAGTTTTTAACACTGTATTAGGTTTACATGGCATGATTTTAGTAGCACAGTGGTTATGGTGATTGCTTATGTAAGAAGCAGCTAGAAGGTGCTCCCATGTTGGACAAAGTCTGGTTTGGTTCCAATGTAGAAACGCTGCTGGCCAAAGCTGAACAAATCAATGACACTGGTAGTGCCTTTGTGATGACATATTTAAAAAGGGGTAAAAATACTGTACAGCAGCTATGAGAGAAGAGTGGGGAAGTAGGAAAGAAACAGCTTTGAAGACACCAAGGCCAATGCAGAAGGAGGGGAGGAGGTACTTAAGGTGCCAGAGCAGAGATTCCCCTGCAACCCATGGTGCAGACCATGGTGAGGCAGGCTGTGCCCCTGCAGCCCATGGAGAACCATGGTGGAGTAGATATCCATCCTGAAGCCTGTGGAAGACCCCACGCTGCAGCAGCTGTATATGGCCTGAAGGAAGCTGTGACCCTGCAGAAAGCCCACCCTGGAGCAGGCTCAAAGTAGTTACTGAATTAGTCAGATATACTGAGCTCAGCAAACAGTGCTGTCAAGGAGGTACACAGTGCTAGATGGCTTGTGTGAAATGGGACAGTGAAGAAGTCATGCTCAAGGCTTAAGAGAACTGACAGAGTTGACATAACTATGGTGATTCTTTGCTAGAGCAGACAGTCCCTGGCCTGGCTGAGGCAACCATTCCAGTGCAACAGAGGAAGCTGCTCTGGAAGTTGTGGACCGTGCCTGCTGGTGCTTCTTTCTGAGACAGGGTGTTACACTGTACAGAAGGAGGGACATCGAGAGGGTGGTAAATCAAGTCTTTAAAACAGGTACAGGGCTATGGTATTCCTCAGGGGAGACATTTGGACCAGCTGAGCCTGATCCCTGCACTGGCACCAAGTAGAAGCAGATGTACTGGTTTCATCTGGGATAGAGTTAATTTTCTTCCTAGCAGCGGGTACAGTGCTGTGTTTTGAATTTAGGATGATAATAATGTTGATAACACACTGATATTTTAGTTTTGTTAAGAAGCACTTACCCCGATCAAGGACTTTTCAGTCTCTCATGCTCTGCCAGTGAGAAGAGGCACAAGGAGCCAGGACAGAGCAGAGACAGGACACCTGACCCAAACTAGCCAAAGGGATATTACATACCACAAAATGTCATGCTCAGAATACAGACTGAGGAGAGTCAGCTGGAAGGGGCTGATCACTACTCAGGGACAGGCTGAGCATCTGTCAGTGAGTGGTGGGTAATTATATTGTGTATCACTTCTCTTTTATAGAGACTTGATTCTCCTCACTCCCTTTATTTATTATTATTATTATTATTATTTTTGTTGTTATTGTTGTTGTTGTTGTTATATTTTACTTTATTTCAATTATTAAACTGTTCTTAACCCACAAGGTTTACCTTTTTTCCAGTTCTCCTCCCTGTGCCACCAGGGAAAGTGGCTGCCTGGTATTTAGTTGCTTACTGGGGTTAAGCCACAATAGCCAAATGGTAGCAGCAACATGGCATTTTAAGGAGCTCCTCAATTCTGTCAAAAGGAAGGACTCACATATAGGCAGATGGATCCAACGTGTCAATGCCTGGTTACTTGCATAATATTGCAGGCAAGGCTTCTGCTTTTCTGGTGATGGCACTCTCTGAGGAACTGACATTAGTGGGGAGAGATAGGATATATCTGATGAGATGAGGAATAATGCCTTTGCCAACAGGTTTATTCACCTGTTGAGGAGGGCTTTAAAATACATTCACTGGAAGATTGTGACTGTTGTGCTTCACCACTAGCCATTTATGTCAAATGGCTAAGGAGCCACATGCCTCATACCCTATGATGAATCTGTGAGCTGGAAAGGTCTTGGCTCACTCACAAGGCAGTGAAGGTGCCCTGGAAAAATATTTTGAAAGGTGGTTTCAAAGCCCAAAAATGCAAGATAACCAAAGTACAAAAAAAAAAAAAAAAAAAAAAATACCAGAGCTAAAATGAAGAGATCTTGTCTACACTATTGACAAACATCCAACTACTTCACTCTATAGCTGGATCCATAGGATCCACTTATCCTGTGGACAACAGGATGAATATGAGTCAGCAAGGTGTGCTTGCAGCAAGTAAGGCTATAGCATATTAGCCTGTATTAACAGGCTGTATTAACAAGAATGGATACGGCAGCTAGCTTCTGGCAATTCTGAGAGCAAATTTAGAGTAATTTATATAGGGTTTAGTTTCCAGTGGAAAACACATGCAAAAAAAAATCAACCCACAAAACCAGACTAAAACAGCAAACTCAGTAGAGGTCCAGAAAGGTGACTAGAGGCCTGAAGCATGTTCCATAAAAAAAAAAAAGGAAAAGAGAAAACTGTTTCTTCAGTTTTGAGAAGGAAAACTGAGGAGGATCTTACTGTTATCTTCAACAACAGTGGGAGAGTAGAAAGAAGATGGAACCAGAGGTCTTATAGATGCCCATCAAATAAACAAAACGTAATAGAGACAAGTTGCAGCAAATCTGGGTTCTAAGTAAAACCAGCATTTGTTCTCCTTCCCCTCTACTCTGCCCTGGTGAGACCACATCTGGAATATTGTGTCCAGTTCTGGGCCCCTCAGTTAAAGAAGGACAGGGACCTGCTGGAGAGAGTCCAGCGCAGGGCAACTAAGATGAGTAAGGGAGTGGAGCATCTCCCTTATGAGGAAAGACTGAGGGAGCTGGGTCTCTATAGTTTGGAGGAGACTGAGGGGTGACCTTATTAGTGTATATAAATATATAAAGGGGGAGTGTCACGAGGATGGAGCCAGGCTCTACTCAGTGGCAAACAATGATAGGACAAGGGGTAATGGGTACAAACTGGAACACAAGAGGTTCCACTTAAACTTGAGAAGAAACTTCTTCTCAGTGAGGGTGACAGAACACTAGAACAGGCTGCCCAGGGAGGTTGTGGAGTCTCCTTCCCTGGAGACATTCAAAACCCGCCTGGACACATTCCTGTGTAACATTATCTAGGTGTTCCTGCTCCGGCAGGGGGATTGGACTAGATGATCTTTCGAGGTCCCTTCCAATCTCTAGCATACTGTGATACTGTGATACTGAGATTTTCAGATACTGGAACTTAAATAAAATAGTTCAATAGGTATGCTATTGTAGATATTCCTAGCATGTTCACCAGATACCATTTGTTATGTTAAAGAGTGAGTATTCAAGAAACTGCATAAGAGACTAAGTTTCTTCTCTTTTCTTTATTGTATTTCCAGTTGGCTAATCTCTGTGTAAAGATGAAAAGGTTATCATTCATCCTTGGAGGTAAAACGCTTATTATTAAGTGCACAGTCCACAGGGTGCTAGATTTACTATATAACTCGATCTGAATAAAAGATTTTTTTCTTTTTGGACTTGAGCTGGGGATGAACAGTTGAAGCAAATAGAGTTTTTTCTAATTTATATTCTGGAGACACATCTGTCATTAGTCTCAGGACTTCAGAAAATTCCTCTATAAATTCACATTCTTCTTACATTCAAGGCTTCACTATTAACATAGAAAAAAAGAACTTATAGAATCATAGACTAGAATACATATATATGTAACTGTATAAAATATACATATACATGTAACTGTATCAAAGATTAAAAAATGCTCTATAAAATAAAATTACTTTAGAACATTCTTGTGCATGTTGAACCTTTTCTGTATTAAATTTTTGTTCTATATTCAAAATTTGTATGCAAAATGCATGTATATTTTCACCAATTTCAAAATTGTCTGAAAATAGTGATTATACAGTGCATTTGCCATTATCATGAGTCTGGGTTTTATATTAAAATCAGCAAGTCATTTTAAAATTTACCAAAAATAATCTATAATCATATATTCCAGTCTGAGTATAATAAAGGAATTATTTTTTCTAGTGTCAAACAGTGTGTCAAGTATTTCTTGAAAAAAATCAGTACCACTATGCTATGTGAAAGCAGCTAACCATGTAATAAGAACTCCATTTACAAGAAAAAATAGAGGCCTGTGACAGATATATATACATTAACTCTGGTGGAACATTACTTACTGTAATCAGAGTTATTAGTACTAGCCACATTCAATTTAGCATAGCAGTGGATGTCAACATATTATAAGTTTCAGAGAAAAATATCCTGAGTTGCATCAAAAGAAGAACGACCAGCAGGTCAAGGGAAGTGTTTCTGCCCCTCTATTCTGCTCTTGAGGCTTTAGCTGGAGTACTGAGCTCAGCTCTGGGGCCCCCAACTTAAGAAGGACATGGAGCTGTTGAAGCAAGTACAGATGATCAGAGGGCTGGAGCACCTCTCCTATGAAGACAGGCTGACAGACCTGACATTGTTCAGCCTGGAGAAGATAAGGCTCCAGGGACATCTTAGAGAAGACTTACAGTGCCTAAAGGGGTCCTACAAGAAATCTGGAGAGGCGTTTTTTTACAAGGGTATGTAGGGATAGGTCAAGGGGGAATGAATATAAACTGAAAGAAGGTAGATTTAGATTAGATGACTGGAAAAAGTTCTTCCCCAGGTTGTTCACAGAAATTGTGGATGACCCATCCCTGGAAGTGTGCAAAGCCAGGTTGGATGGGACTTAGAGCAACCTGGTCTAGTGGAAGGTATTCCTGCCCATGGCAGGCGGGGTGGAACTAGATGATTTTCAAGGTCTTTTCCAACCCAAACCATTCTATGATTCTATGAAAATGTCTCAGTTAATTTTTCAGTGATGGGAATAGAATTTAGATCTCAAATCAAACGCATTTCACGGGTGTCTAATTTAGTTTTTGGTTTAAGCTTTCAAATAATTTCCTTATGCAAAAGGTTTCCGATAAATGGGTCATTTTCTTAGTCTAATTTAAAATTGTCTTCTGCATAATGTTGCCTACAGGTAAAAACATATGTGTCC
Source organism: Pezoporus occidentalis (assembly GCF_034315485.1). Classification (NCBI taxonomy): domain Eukaryota; kingdom Metazoa; phylum Chordata; class Aves; order Psittaciformes; family Psittacidae; genus Pezoporus; species Pezoporus occidentalis. Next base: position 16,076,491 of record NW_026914940.1, on the reverse strand, counting down.
CTTCTCTGTCCTGCAGCAGTAGACTTGGTCCTGCTAAACCAAATCCTTAAATATATTCTATAACTGACATATGTCACTTTAAAGTATGATGTGATCTGGCATTTCCCCTTCAAAATCCTTTCAACATGAGTCATACAGCAATTATACATTCCTTTGTGCTTCAGGATGGATAAATAGATAAACTGACTGTCTTTCTGAGAATATGTCTTCTGAAGAATGGGCATATTTCCAAAACCCTTTGGAAGAAAAAGAGATTAAATAGGGCTGGACTTCTAATGCAAATGTGATCTAGCAGGTCTTATTCTGAAAAAACCTTGTTACAGGAGGATTGCTCTATGTTGCAAGCTTAATTTAAGTAAAAATACTTTGCTGTTTCTTGTCTTTGTCTAAATTATGAAGATATTTTTCAATACTACACACATCCCTACACGTTCTATTTCTTTAGGATATTTCTTGTAAAGATATTGATTACTTTACACACAGAACTGTAAGAAAAATATGAAATAAACTATTTGGAGAAAAGTAGGTAAATGAGTTGAGAGATACTGTTTATGGATATTTAGTGAAGTTACATTTCTGAGTGTTTGAGGTGTGGCTTCACCAGTATTGAGTACAGGGGCACTATCAATTCCCTAGTCCTTCTGGCCACACTAATACAGATACAAGGCAGGATAGTATTTCTGATACAAGCCACTATCCTATTGGCCTTCCTGTGTACCTGTGTATGCTTCTGGCTCATATTCAGCTGGCTATTGACCAAAATTCTCAGGTGCTTTTCCACCAGGCAGCTTTCCAGCCATTCTTCTGCAAGTCTGTAGTGTTGCAGAGTTGTTGCAAACCAAGTGCAGGACATGGCACTCGGCCTTCTTGAACCTTATACAATTTGCCTAAGCCTATCTGTCCAGCCTATCCAGACCCCTGTGTAGAACCTTTCTCCCCTGAAACAGATCAACACTCTCAATCAACTTGATGTTGTTCAAACGTAAATACTCTCCGTCATTACCTAAGAATACCTTAAGTTGATGAATATTTACATTTATACATGAGGCTTGACATCTGCTATGTTGTGCATATTTATAATCTAGTTTTATGTTGGAGTACTTGAGGAAGGTCAGGTAGAATAAGTCCTAATTGCTTTGCATTGTAGTTTTGAATGTTTCTGAAGCTGGAATACACTTGAATGGCAGATTAAATGAATTGCACTGCAGACCTACTTGGGACAGTCTTTATTTCATGAGAGGTATGTTGCCTTCACAAGGCGTGGCGACCTGGTTCAGGAACGGCACGGCGACCAACCCCAGGCCGCTCGGGCCATCAGCTCACAGACACCAGTGTGGTGGACGGCAAATGGCGTTTATTACTTCGCAACACAGCGTTATATACCCTGGGTTTACAGCGTCACTTCCGTCTGCTTACATCACCAGCTACATACTATTGGCTATTAAACAGGGGGGGCTCTATCTTTCCGTACAACGCGATATCTTCCGGCCGCCAGGCCCTAACTACCTACAGAGGTAATGGAATCTCATAAAATACAAAAGGACAAAATCTTTCATGAGAATTTCCATAAAATCACTGAATGTTTGAGGTTGGGAGGTACCTCTGGAAAACATCATATCCAACTTCCTTGCTATAAGCAGGATGAACTAGAATAGGTTACTCAGGTCTTTATCCAGTTAGGTTTTTAATATCTCCAAACATGGAGACTCCACAGTGTCTCTGGGCAACATGCTCCAGGACATGACCATTCACATTGCACATATATTATTGTTACCTCTACATGGAATTTCTTTTTTTTTTTTTTTTAAGTTGTTTCAATTGCCTCTTTTCCTGGTGCTAAGCACTACCAAGAAGAGTCTGGATCCCTCTTCTTAATGCCCTCTTATCAGCTCTTTATACACACTGGCAAAATCCCCAAGTCTTCTCTTCTGGTTAAGTAGTCGCAGTTCACTCAGCCTCATCTTGTACAAAAGTTGTGCCCCTTCACTTGAGTATGACCATGTTTCATTTGTACTGGTGACCCCAGCACTGGACACAACACTTCTCACCAGTTCTGAGGACAGGAAAAGGATCACCTCCCTCGACCTGTTGGTAGAACTTCTGCTGCAGCCCAAAAAGCTGCTGACTCATGATCCTCCCCTTCTACTAGAACCTAGGGAGGCCACATCTGGAGTACTATGTCCAGTCCTGGGCTCCCCAGTTCAAGAAAGACAAGGAGCTGCTGGAGAGGGTCCAGTGATGGCCACAAAGATGGTTAGAGATCTGAAGCATCACTCTTATGAGAAGAGATTGCAGGAGCTGGGCCTGTTTAGTCTAGAGGAGAGAAGACTGAGAGGGGATCTCATTGATGCGTGTAAATATCTCAAAGGGGGGTGCCAGGAGCATGGTGCCAGACTCTTTTCAGAGGTGCCCAGAAACAGGACAAGGAGCAATGACCACAAACTAAAACATGAGAAGTTTCACCTCAACATTAGGAAGAACTTTTATACATTGAGGGTGACAGAGTACTGAAACAGGATGCCCAGGGAGGTTGTAGTGTTTCCCTTTCTGGAGACATTCAAAACCCACCTGGACATGTTACTGTGTAACCTGCTCTAAGTGGCCCTGCCTTGGCAGGGGGATTGGGCTAGATGGTCTCCAGAGGTCCCTTCCCTTTTGTGATTCTGTGATTCCTTGTGTCAAGGGAACACTGGTGGCTTAGCTTATGTTCAGGCCTTTTACTGACAAGCTGCTCTCCTGCTTCTTGGTCCTTAGTCTGTAATGTGCAGGTACAGGTTTTTTTATTTCCTTTTTTGAATCTCATGATGTTCCTCTTAGCGCATTTCTCCTCCCAGCTGAATTACCCCTGAATGTCAGAACAACTGTCCTCAACCCTCATGCACAGATCCATGAAATCACACTTGTAAACCATGCTCCTCCTCCCATAATGTTGATGCCTACATGAAAAGCAGCAGGGAGGTATAGTTTCAGGACCAGACAAGCCTCAACATCTTCTTCACCACACCTTGTATCTGAGACTGGGCAAGCAGCAAGCTTCCCTAAATACCAGTGAGGTCAGCATGTGAAGGCCTCTTTCCCCTGTAGCAGTGAGTCTCCCACTGCTCTCGTCACTTCTTTTAGGTAATGCTGGGGGTTTCAGTCTCAGCTGCCATGGGTGCTAGGCTTAAAAAGCTCCCAGTTTATCATCTGCTAGCAAATCCAATCCTGTTAATTATACAGACTTTCCACTGCAATTGAGATTCAGTTAGGATTAGGATAAATACAAAGACTTTCAGTTACACTTCAAATGCGCACCAATTGGAGTTACTTGGTAGTGACAATGCAGGTAGTGTAATTTCATCACCAATCATCAGCATTATTTTATATTACTGAATAAAACAGGTACCAATGTTAGTGTAAATACTACTTACCTGTATTTTAGGGTGCTAAAAATGTCAAATTGCTCTGAATACAGACAATTTGTAAGAAGTAATTAATCCATACACATTATTAATCCATAGTACTTTTCAAAAGATATCCACACACGACCTTATAGTGACTATAAACCTTAAATGTATTTTGGTAACAGTTGCGCATCATAAAATTACAATTGTGGAAAGGCAAGGAAAAACAGTTGTGCATCATAAAATTACCATTATGCTGAGCAGCATACAGTCACAGAATGGAAGGATGATTGCTGCCATAAGGAGTTCAGTATGTAAAAGCAAAATTATTTTTAACTATGTTCGAAGACTTTATTTCTAGCTACTTTCTAGCAGTTAGTCACTGCATCTACATCTATACTGGAAATTAAGGATTGTTAGGAATTTTTTTATACTCACTGGAACTCAGTTGGAAATACTATTATGCATTCCTACTTTTCCTTTACTACAAACATTAAATGTGTTTGGTTCAATATATAACTGGAAATGCAATGTTATTACATTTGATTATGACATCAAATTTCTTGTCACATGAGACTCCATATATGTGAGAAAGCAGTGAATTTGTATACATGAATTACTCATTTAAAAAAATATAAATAAACAGAAAAGACATGACAATTTTGAGTTGAAAATATCTTTGAAAAGCATACTGTATTTAATAGGGAATATCTGGAAGTGTTTTAAAGCACATTATAATATTCCTTGTTATTTGTAAAATCCCCTCATAAATTCCATAGGCTGGCTGAACAAAGCAATGTTTTCCTGTGCAACTCTGTCATTTTTCATAAGACCTTATGGTAGTAATTTAACTTTGGTTGTGTAGAACTAGAATAACTACAATGTGCATTGATATTACAGAACAATATACTGCATAAGGTCAAAGATAGAGGTGGTTTTCTTAGAGAGTACATTACCAGAGTTGCAGTAAACATTTCAGGTAAAACACAATAGTGTGATTTTCTGTCAGGAAACTAATTAGATTTTATTTTGGTTCCCATTATCTAGAAAATTTACAAATGCATAAATCTTTAAATATTACAGTTTTCCCATTTGTATAATTTAAGAGTCTACGTTTCCATTGTTATCCCAAAAGAAATAATAGAATAGATGTCAACATTATTAAGTATTGTTGCAAATTGCTGAAGTAGAGGTTGACTATGTGTTAGCCAAACCTCCATTCCTTCCTTTCTTGGAAGTAAAGCAAAGTGGAAGGAAGAGAAAGGGGAAGGGAGGGGAGGGGAAGGGAAGGGAAGGGTGAGGAGAAAGGAACTTATGATGAGACAAAAAAATTAAGTAAATGATGAATTACAATACTTATTTCTCAAGCTACTAGACAATAAAGAATTACAGAATTTATTTCATAAGCTATTAGTCGTTCTATTTGCTCTGGGTTTATAGGTTAGTGTTGTTTTGATTCTGGACTCGAGTCAATGTGCTAGAGGAAGACTGTCACGGACAAAGACTAAAGTCTGTTAGCTGCTCTGTAAATTGTGCTTGCTATACAAGAATACTACTCAAAGAGAGAATGCTGGAGGAAATTTGATTGAGGCTTGACTTCATTTGAGCTTTTATTGAGAACATATGTCCATTGCTGAAAAGAAGCAGGTGCCATAAAGTCCCTTTAAGTAGTAGATATTTTACTTCTATTGTGTCCTGTAAAGTTTGTTCTTATCTATGTTTTACTATAAGAAATCTGGTCTATCATTCACATATATACCCTATAAAGTTTCTTCTATTTGTTAAGCAAATCAGATATAGCATGAATTTCCACAAAACCCATACAAAGCTGAAGAGTTTATCAGAGTGGCATATCACATGCATCTTGGAAGAATACACCATTAAAAATCACTTTTATCTTTTTATGGAAGTCAGATCTCTGATATGAGGCTTTGATTCATACGGTTTGATGATTCTTGAAGCTTTCCAAGTTCTTAAAGAAGTTAAAAACAAGAATCTAAGATTATCAGGATTAGATGAAAAATGCAGGAAAAAATGATAATGTTGATATAATTACTAGTTTTATTGTAACTTCTAACTTTGTATTCTATTTTTTTTACTAGCTATCTTTCTGTTGATTTATTTTTATATTTTTTTTAGTAATAGGAAAATATAGACAAGAAAATTTATTTTACATATCTGAATATTTTCCATTCTTCTGGTAAATTTATGCTTAGATAATATTTATTCAGAATATTTTTGTTGTTCTGTGCCTCATTCATGAGGTCTGTATGAATGCTGATTCATAATGGATGTTTGGTTGGACTATTTCAATAAAAAGAATAAATGTTGCTGTAATTTCTTTTAATATGAATACTCATAATACTGTTATTGTATCAAAAATAAATAGCATCTTCAGTGGGAGTAATTAGGTCTAAAACACAGTAAGTGATCAAAAATTGCAAGCTGGTGTAACATATGAGACATCTTGAAAAAATTCCTCAAATCCATATTTTGAATTTAAACAAGGAAAATAGAGATATTTTAAAGCAGATTCTTACATATAAAGCAACTCTGGGAAATACTGAGCTCAGTCCTTGGCTCTGGAACCTCAGGGGATCTGAACCCTTGAATGCAGTGAAACATACCTGCTCAGAGATTAACTGCTTTGGGGAAGAAATACATTGATCCATATCACTTTGTTTAAACTCATGAGCTCAACAATTTTCCCAAGGTTTCCTCTCATTATTACTTCTATATGTAGTTACCATAAGGCTGGCATAACTGCATATTAAATATCTATTGAAAGAAACATCTCTGAGAAGATAGTGAAACACTGTTTGGGTGAATTCTATGCTGAGTAGTTCCAAAACAGAGGTCAACTCTTCACCATATACAGATTGTAATAATAAATTATGGAACATTTTTCTAATATCATGTCACTATTAAGTGATATTGCTTAAGATTTAGACTAAGAATTCGATCTTGAACCACATGGGATCAGTGTATAGTTTTGCTATATATAGTTTTATAGTTATTATAGTTTTATAGTTATATATATAGTTTTGCTATAGTTTTGTTTGTCTTCAGTTGTATAGCTTCAAATCAGGATACTGTCAAGTTACCCGTCAATAAACTACTGAAGAGTAAACATATATAACTTGCCAGGAAATAGAAATATGCAGCACATAAAAAGTTCCTTCAGATTACATGAAAGAATAATAATAAGTTATTTCTATTATGGGGATTTTTAATAAAAAATATTTGATAGAAGCCCAGTCAGAATTGTTGGATACCCCACTACCTCCAGGACTCTTAGTCATATTGTTTCTGCCAGGAGTTATTTTTTTATTTTTTAAAGTGATCCTGTATGTCTAACTCAGAATCAGCATTTATTTCATACAAGTATCCATCTAAGAATTTTTGTACTTGTCTAGTTTCTGTAACAATTTCTAGTGTATTTCTAGCTTCTGTAAATAGGTATTTAGTATTCTGTATTTAGTCAAGACTTGATCTAAATATTGTGACAGAATTCTTTAGACACAGAGAATTGAAAATTGAAAAAATAAACTTTTTTCCCCATGGCTATTCTTTGCTTGGCTAAATAATGCAATAACATTTGCCTCAGTTCACAGACCTACTCATTATTGGAACCACCATATTTTGTCTTGAAAAACTGTGTATCACTTACTCTTCTTAGAAGAAGGATCTGGGAGTCTTCTTCCTTGTAAAAGGATTTATGTCATGAATAAAAGTTTTAGCTATACCTCCAGCAATATAGCCACTGATGATATGAGCAGAGAAAACTGATTTCTACAGAAGAGAAGCTATGGGTTTCTTTCAAGAATTTGGGCACCTCATGGCCTTTAAGCATCAGGTCTGATTCTAGGTGTTGCTGCACGGCACTCTTTTTCACCTGTTGTGTAGTGTCAGCTTTTCAGTTGTTTTACTTGAAGTGTCCAGGTCTAGACCCGCTCCTGAATATCTGCCTTCTGTCTCTGCTGCATTCCTTGATGCTCTGCTAAAAATTCAGCTGTCTTCTTGTCCTATTGTTTCTCTCTGATTGTCCTGGGCTTCCTCATACACCCTTTCTGAAATTTGTTCCTAAACACAAATTTCTAGCTTATGCCAGTTAGTTTATCTGCTGTTGACTCACTGACTGTTCAATGAATGAACTATTTATTCACTCAATATAGCAGGCTATAACTGGGATCATTATTTTTTACAGTATTTAGATATTACAGGATGGAGTTTCTATCAACTGTTAAAACAAGGAAATCCTCAAGAGATTGTTAGATTGAATTTTGTTGTTATATTTTAAGTGTTGTAGATTTCTGTGCTAGACAACTATGTCCTCGTCTGGGCTTACTTTGCTGTCCTGCAATTTACCAGGAAAAGTTCTGAGCGTATGTGTGAGTTTTAATACTCAAAATGAGTCTGTGCAGACTCAATAGTGCGGAAATAAAGAATTATCCCAGTAGCATTTTGCTGAAGGGTTAAGAATAACTTTCTATGTTGTGGCATCTATTTCTGTTTTTTATTTCTTAGAGTAATTTTATCAAAAGGACCTCTGTTCCAATTGTAATTGGAGAAATCATGGCAGTCAGGTGAAGTTCCCGATGACGGGAAAGAGGGAAATATAACCCCATTTTCAAGAAGGGGAAAATGGATGACCCAGGGAATAACAGACCAGTCAATCTCACCTCTGTGCCTGGCAAAATCTTGGAGCAGATTCTCCTGGAAGGCATGCTAAGGCACATGAAAATCAACAAGGTGCTTGGTGACAGCCAGCATGGCTTCACTAAGGGGCAATCCTGCCTGACCAATTGGGAGGCCTTCTATGATGGGGCTGCAGAACTGACAGATAGGGGCAAAGCAGTTAACGTCATCTACCTGGACTTGTCCAAAGTGCATGACAGTGTCCTTCATGACATCCTTGTCTCTAAAGAGACATAAGTTTGCCAGTTGAATCACTCGGTGGATAAAGAACTGGCTGGATGGCTGCACGCAAAGAGTTGTGGTCAACGGCTCAATGTCCTGCTGGAGACCAGTAACGAGTGGTGTCCCTCAGGGATCGGTGTTGGGACCGCTCTTGTTTAACATTGTCGCTGACATGGACAGTGGGATTGAGTGCGCCCTCAGCAAGTTTGCTGATGACACCAAGCTGTGTGGTTTGGTTAATAAGCTGGAGGGAAGGAATGCCATCCAGAGGGACCTTGACACACTTGTGAGGTGGGCTGATGCCAACCTCATGAAGTTTAACCATGCCAAGTGCAAGGTCCTACACCTGGGTGGGAGCAATCCCAGGCACAGCTACAGGTTGGGCAGAGAAGAGATTCAGAGCAGCCCTGTGGGGAAAGATCTGGGGGTATTGGTTGATGAGAAAATGAACATGAGCAGGCAGTGTGTTCTTGCAGCCCAGAAGCCAACCGTATCCTGGGCTGCATCAAGAGGAGCGTGACCAGCAGGTCAAAGGAAATGATCCTGCTCCTTTACTTTTCTCTTGTGAGACCTCCCCTGGAGTATTGTGTGCAGTTCTGGTGTCCTCAACATCAAAAGGACATGGAACTGTTGGAACAAGTCCAGAGAAGGGCCACGAGGATGATCAGGGGACTGGAGCACCTCCTGTATGAAGACAGGCGGAGGAAGTTGGGGCTGTTCAGCCTGGAGAAGAGAAGGCTGAGTTGTTAGAAAAAGAGTGAAATTTTACGTTAAAATGATTATATAGAGGAAGAGAAATGACTATATTTGAAAAGTTTTCGAATCAATAGTAGACTTCTGTATATTAAAAGAATGCTGTAACTTTGCTGTGGTAGCCTCAGCAGTAGAAACTAACGTAACAATGAGAAGGATACAGGATGCCTTGCCTAAGACCTTGTAGTTTAGATACAGGGAAGCCTTGTCTAACTGTGCGTCCTGATAATACAGACATTCATAAATTTTGTAGTACTTACAAGGAAGCTTTGTCTAGAAATGGAAACCATGTATCTCAAGGAGCAGAAAGTTTCATCTCTGCAATATTGGTAGCTTTGTGAAATCATTGCACCATAAAAGGACAAGCCAAGCGAGAAAGTGAGAATGCTGACATTCACATAATGGTTGGGGCCTGTCCAAAGAGCAGAAAGGTGAAAAGAATAAGGGGAGGAAGACTCCTTACTTCATCTGAGGAAGACTCCTTACTTTATCGGGATGACCACCAGAGAGGGCTGCGCAAGCGTAGAAGAGTCTGATGTCGGACTAATGAAGTAATCCTTAATGCATATGTATTAGTTATGAAATTTTAGTGTATAAATTGCGAATGCGATGTGACGAGGTCGAAGCCAGATTTGGGTGCGTGCCCCTGGTTTCCCAGAGCTGCAATAAAGCACCTCATACAACCATTCCAGGGGTTATGTGTCAGTTCTTACGCTAACTGCGTGGAGACCTCATAGCAGCCTTTCAGTATCTGAAGGGGGCCTATAGGGATGCTGGGGGTGGACTCTTCATTAGGGCATGCAGTGACAGGACAAGGCGTAACGGATTAAAACTTAAACAGGGGAAGTTTAGATTGGATATAAGGAGGAAATTCTTTACTGTGAGGGTGATGAGGCACTGGAATAGGTTGCCCAGGGAGGTTGTGACCACTCCATCCCTGGCAGTGTTCAAGGTCAGGTTGGACGAGGCCTTGGGTGATATGGTTTAGTGTGAGGTGTCCCTGCCTATGGCAGGGGTGTTGGAACTAGATGATCTTAAGGTCCTTTCCAACCCTAACTATTCTATGATTCTATGATTCTATGACTCCAATGTTTGTTACAAGATGTGAAAGGTTGCCCTAGCTGCTTCACTGTTGTATTATTTGTCTTGAGAGACCTACTACTTGTAATGCAAAAAGAGTGCTGGAGTTTTCCCCATTTCACCACTGATCTCCTCAATCCTCAAATTTTGTAAACATATTTTTTCTTCCTTTTTGTTATTCTTGACCTTTTTTTTTTCCTATCATATGACACTGGACAAATTATTAAATCAAAAAATCTGCTGAACTTTTAATAGTATTCTAGATGCACTGTCCTGCACACTTACAAAATCATTAGCTTAAAAACATAAATTGAATTCTAGTGTCCAAAACATAAGGTTTGGTAAGGTTCTAAGGAATTTTTTCTTCTGGAAATTTGTAAGATCTTCAGTAATACAAACTCTCTGGGAAAACAATTTGTACATATCCAGAAAGTTATCCACATTTCAGCTGTTAGCCTTTCCCAGTGCTAAAGAGAAGGCATATCAGCAGGTCCACTGCTTATTTCACTGATGCAGAATTTTGGAGATACTGTCTTGAGGTCTGGTAAGAAAGTCGTGGGAGTTGATGGGAAGCTAGCAGAATGATATACAGTGCTGAATAAAACTCACAGGCTAAACTTGTCAAAATGCTGTTTTCTTCAGAGAGTATGGCCCTAAATTGGTAACTAAACAGATGGCCAAGATACCACTTTGTTAGAATCATGTTAACAGAACTATTATGGTGTTGCTGAGAACCAACTCTGCTGCTGCTGGTCTGTCTTCTGTTAGTCCTTCTTAGTAACAATTGCAGGTAAAAGAAGAGCTGGGCTGAGCTTTGGGAAGCTGGAGAGGTGGGAAGGAAAAGAATAAACTGCCACTGAGTCACAGTGGAGAAGATACTGCTACAGACAGGATGTGGGGAGGAGTTGGTCTTTGTTGGTGATACTGTTGTCTTCTCCCAAGAGACGGATTATTTTGATATAATAAGGGAAGATCAGAAATTTACAGCGCCTCTTGAAGTTTGGACCTAACCAGTAAGCTCACCTGCAAATTGTTGTTCTGCACATTGAAGGAGGCAGGACATCTACAGTGACTTCTAGTAAAAAACTTATGTATCTGTATCAGTGTCGTGGTTTAAACAAAGTCAGCCATAAATCATGCAGTCGCTCTCTCACTCCCCCCCCCCCCTCCTTTTTGCCCTCCCCCTGCTCCCGGAGGTATGGGAAGGAGAATCAAAAGAATGCAACTCCCACGGGTTGAGACAAGAACAGTTTAGTAACTAAGGTATAACACAAATCACTACTGCTACCACAAATAATAATAATGATAAAGGAAATGAGAAGAGAAGAAAAGAGAATACAACACCTCACTACCCACCGACCGATAACTCCCCCCCCCCGACCAACCAAGCACCGACCAATGCCTAGTCCAACCCTGCAGTCCACTAGCCCTTCCGGGTAACTCTTAGTTACATCCTGAGCATGACATGCTGTGGTATGGAATACCTCTTTGGTCTGTTTGGGCCAGGTGTCCTGTCTCTGCTTCCTCCCGCCTTCCCCTCCTCCCTGGCAGAGCATGAGGCTCAGAAAGTCCTTGGTCAGACTAAAACATGGGTGTTACCAGCTCTGTTCCCAGGCTGAAAGTCAAACACAGCACTGCGCCAGCTACTAAGAGGAAAAAATGACTGCTACTGCTGAACTCAGGACAATCAGCTATGAAGATGAGTTCAAACATATCATATTTCATGAATTTCAGAATAGTTCATATTGTGTATTTCATGTATTTCAGAATAATCAAATTATATGTTTTGAAAGGTATTGTTAGAACCTTAAATTCAGTTTAACAGAGCTAACAGTTTATATAGAAATCTGTTAAAAAATTATATATATTGATGTAAGTTAAATGTTTCCAAATATCAACAAACACACTGGTTTAAGCCTTTCTTTAATTTGTTTTCTTCTAGATTTTTTTTTATTAGCTATTGTAGATGCAAAAGTCTATGCCTCCAATAATATTATTTTATTAATAAAATTATTAGCTCATAATTTTGCACCCAAAAGTAAATTCACAAACCTAGCAGAGATTTCTGTATTAATTGCAGGTCTAAAAATGTACTGTGATGTATGCTTGAAGTTTAATAGCCCAGTTAAAGAAAGAGTTATGAGTTTTACCATAATATTACTGTGTATGATGTTCACATTCTTGCAGAAATAAGAGGTAGTTTAGACTGATGTGTTGTTGCTATGCAGTAAACAATAGTAGCAGCAGGTAGTTTTCTAAATAAAGGCTTTTTCTTGTCCAGTAAGTTATGGGTATCTTTATTTAAGAATGTTCTATATAATGATAAATGAAGGAATAGTTCATGAACATTTTCACTTTTGTACGAAGCTTTGCATTTCTTACTTTACACAGAAATTTGAGTGTTCAGCAAAGCATACTCTGCAAGGCTCAAGATGACCACTCATCAGTGCAGTTCAGAGTATGTACTCCATACACTTGTATTGGGATGGAAGGCAGACCTACTTTCTAAGTTATTCCCAGTTACAGTCCTTCATCTGTAATAAAGGCAGAGATGTACAGTGATATATATATACCTCATTCTCTTCCTTCCTTTGTGCTGTGACATGACAAATATTCAGCTGCTTTGTATTTGTAAGAGTAACTTCCCAGGAGCAGCTCAGGAGTCAGACCATTCAAATGGCAATTCTTATTAGGCAGCATGCAGCCAGCTTCTGGTGGAGTCCATGCTCTGTGAACACAAATTCATGACATTCAGTGGCAGTCAGCCTCAGTGCCTGAGGACATGCCTGAATAAATGTAATTACTAATGCCAGCATAGCCTGAAAAATCATGCAAAACACATATTTCATTGTGTTACTTATATAGCAATCACTCTCTTGGCCTCTTTATACATATGCAGGCTGATAACATCTGGCTCCTTTATACAAAGGGTATAGGTACAAAATGCTTAAGTGTCAGGGTGTCAGGGCTTATTAGGGACCTTATTAGGAGCTGTAGGGGCTTCCCCTGTGGTGGCAGGGCAGGGACTGGCAGCCAAGGGCCTGTGCCATTGCCGCAGACAGGACCAGCCAGACAGGGGGCCCTGGGACAGTCCCAGTTGCAGGCATCAAGCATCTCCCTGAAGACCAGGACATACTGGGGCCATGCTGGGACATAGGTCCACAGGTGGCCCCAGCTAGGTGGGGCCCATGTCCTGTCAAGGCAGTGCTGTGGGGAGCTGAATAGCAGCTCTGATGTGGAGTCACTGGAACAGGGCCTGACAGAACAAGGCAAGGATATGAAATAGGATCCTGGGCTGTGTGCGGGACAGGGGGAGTCTATGGGGTTTGGAAGCCACTCCTTTGAGGGTGGGGGGAGATGCTGAAGGGACTGGGCAGGGACACGCATGCCCATGGGTACCCTTTGGGTCTTTATAAGCAGGTCATCAGTGTTCTGGAGATACTGCTGATTCTAGCCCTATTCTGCATATTTGAAATGAGGAATGACTCCTTTTCAATAAGGAAATAGAATTATTATTTTTTTTTTAATACAGAAAGATGTTTCTAACAATTAAATTTCTTATATATGTGTATATATATATAAATCCCTATGCAACTTCACCTCTATCATAAAAATTATAAAAACATAGAAGCATAGAAGCATAGAATCGTTAGGGTTGGAAAGGACCTTAAGATCATCTAGTTCCAACACCCCTGCCATGAGCAGGGACACCTCACATTAAACCATGGCACCCAAGGCTCTGTCCAGCCTGGCCTTGAATACTGCCAAGGATGGCGCATTCACAACTTCCTTGGGCAACCCATTCCAGTGTCTCATCACCCTCACAGTGAAGAATTTCCTTCTTATATCCAATCTAAACTTCCCCTGGTTAAGTTTTAACCCATTACCCCTTGTCCTGTCACTACACTTCCTAATGAGGAGTCCATCTCCAGCATCCCTGTAGGCCCCCTTCAGATACTGGAAGGCTGCTATGAGATCTCCATGCAGCTTTCTCTTCTCCACAATGAACAGCCCCAACTTTCTCAGCCTGTCTTCAAACAGGAGGTGCTCCAGTTCCCTGATCATGCTTGTGGCCCTTCTCTGGACTTGTTCCAACAGTTCCATGTCCTTTTGATGTTGAGGACCCCAGAACTGCACACAATACTCCAAGTGAGGTCTCATGAGAACAGAGTAGAGGGGCAGGAGAACCTCCTTTGACCTGCTGGTCACGCTTCTCTTGATGCAGCCCAAGATACTTTTGGCTTTCTGGGCTGTGAGTGCACACTGACGGATCATGTTCATTTTCTCGCTGACCGACACTCCCAAGTCCTTCTCCGCAGGGGTGCAGATATTTTAACATCTTAAAAACTTTAAAAAAAAAAAAAGTGTCATATACTGCTTAGACACAAAATACTTCAGTTGCATGCTGCAAATTAAAAGCTTATAAAACAAAACCTGGGAAGATAAATTTTACAATGCCACTTTCAATGAGACAAACAGGGAAGTGCTATGAAAATAGAGCCCCGATCTATCTTTTAGGGTTTTGAATATAGAGTGTGAAATTGGATAATTCTATTTCAAGAGAATCTATCTGTTGAAAAATAATTGTTTCCAGGTGCTAAATGCAGGCTCATGAATGAGAAAATTAGTACATATGGTGATAGAATTATTGTTTGACTACATATATTTTGCTACAAGCATTTATCACAGGGAGTAGCCCTTCCCTATCATTAGTAGTTTGCGATGTACAGACTGGCCTACCCCTTCTGAGAAGACATCAGCAGGAGTCTCCTTTGGGCTTCCTGTAATCTTAAATCATATCTATACATACACGGACACAATTTCTAAACCACCCCACACCCCACCCCCTCATCACCAATACCTCGTCCAACCCCACAGTCCTCTCCCCTTCCGGGTAACTGCCCCCAGTTTATATAGTGGGCATGATGTGCTGTGGTATGGAATACCTCTTTGGTCAGTTTGGGTCAGGTGTCTTGTCTCTGCTTCCTCCTGGCTTCCCCTCCTCCCTGGCAGAGCATGAGGCTCAGAAAGTCCTTGGTCAGACTAAAACATGGGTGTTACCAGCTCTGTTCCCAGGCTGAAAGTCAAAACACAGCACTGCACCAGCTACTAAGAAGGAGAAAAATGACTGCTACTGCTGAACCCAAGACAGGCACGAATAACCAAACCTTATGCAAACAAATTCATATTGCTAGAAATTCCACAAAAGCACAGGTTGGAAGCAGCTACTTAACAGATACATTCTTTTAGCCTTGGAATACATATGCATGCTTTTTTTTGTCCCCTGATCTTCAAATACTAATAATGTTAGCAAAGAAAAACATAAATTGAAGTTTTAGCTGCATAATCTGCAGATTCAGATATTGCAGTGAACTACAAAAGGCATCAACTTCCACTATTAAGTTCCACAAATCTGAGACCATTTTCAAGCATATTACTAATACAGAAAACACTACTTTCATCTTGAATTTTAAATGTATTTTCAATTCTCTTAGTAATACTTTACATGTCTCCCAGGAAAACCTTGATATGGTGTACTTTAAATTGGAGATTTACTTTCATGTGTTGATTGCTACATACTTTCCTTGATTAATCTCAAAAGTTTTTCTGAACTGCATTTTTATGTAAGTTTACTTTAGGATACACCTTCAGTGCCTTAAATGCTTTTAGCTTAGATTAGTTTATTCTCCAACAATCTAATTACTTTCAAGTGTCATAGATGACCTTATTTACTGTTTCCAATACTTTAACTTCCTCTCTAGAACTGGCTGCAGGAATTTTGGTGCCTTGTTTTATTTTGGCTGGTAAATCGTAGTTTCAGACAAAGAACTCTGCACCCCCACAGAGCTATCATGTCTTTATGCTCTTTATTTTGTATAAGTTCATGAAAAAAAAAAAAAAGAAGAGATTTTTCCTTCTTCTTTCTTCTCTGGAAATATGATCCAAAGATGACAGTAGCAATGCAGTATTCATGTAATACTGAAGATCAAAAATTTCTGACCTAAATGTGCCCAATGAATACTTATTTTAGAATGGGGGAAAAGGACAAAAAGGCAAAAAAAGGCTACTTCAGAAGTTTCATTGTGACCTAGAAGCTTAAAAGAAATGTGAAAAAAAAAAAAATTTAAAAGTACTTCAAACTTTGCATTTTGAGAAGACAAAGGGCAGTCAGGAAAAACTGATTAAAAAAACCAACTGCATCTATTACATTCAGAACTACAGATCAGTTCTATTCATCCTCCATTCTCTGGTACCTCCTTCCTATTATTCCCTTATCTCAAATGCTCTTGCTTCGTCATTTCTTTAATCCATGGTAACAGCATCCAGAACTCATCTTCTGCTTTCTGGATTCTTCTGTCATATGTCATTGATGAACTGCTTGATTAAAAAAAATTCTATTACTTTTTATTCCTCATGAGGTTTAACAGATTTACATTAGTAAAGCAGCATTCATTTTTTTTTCACAGTAAATACATTAATAGCAAAAATTGTTGTTATGATTCGAATAGGAGAGAGAAGAAAATATTCTAAGTGCTTACATAAATAACCCATGCCTAACCTATTCCATGTCTAACCAATAATCAAATCAATATAACATATATCTGATATTTCATACACATCCTTTGTGACCTTAAGTACAATGAACATTATTAAAATCTTGACTGACGGTATTTATGTATGCCTTTGCCTTTCTAATATTTTATAAGTGCATCATATTAAAAGACTGAGTAGGGGAACCCATGGTAATAATGCCCAGAACATGTTCTTCCAAAAATCATTGTTCTTTTCATAAGCACACAGCAAATAAAATCTGATTTAAATGTAAATTTATTTGTACTTTTTTTATTAATATTGTTTTAATAGCTTTCAACTGCAATATTTTCAAAATGAAGTAAATTTAGTAAACCCAAAGTAAATAAAGAAAATTTGAGCAACTTGAATTTTTTTCCTATAGTGATACAGCTTTCAATGACATGCATACATGTTTTTTTCCTGTATTTGTGTCAAGAGTATTTGTGTTGTCTGACCACCTGGTAGTCATCTTGAAGACTTATTAATGATAAATAAGATTAATGTCCCCATGGTGCTGACTGAGGTCTAGAGACAGTTATTTAGACTCTAATTCTCAAAAGTACTACATTTTTAACCTGGATTATTAGTTTGAATAATCCATGTCTGTTTTAAGTCACATTATTACTTCCTAGAGTACAATGAGACCATGGCTATCCTAGCCAGAGAACTCTTCATTTTGCTTCAGAGCAGAGTGTAACAACAGACTAACATGTATGCACTGTGTGGGACTAGGAAACTCTCAAGAGCCCACATGACAACTCAGATATGCCCAAATTAACATAATTTTACAGATGTGAAATAAATACTTACTCCAGATTAACCACCCTCTAAGCACATGCTCCAGCTTTGTGACATAAACCTCTTTTTCATTAATAGGTGTGTAATTTATACTCCATTCAGGTAATCTTAAATCTAAATGGATGAATCTGAATAGTTTTGTCTTCTATGAACTGTCTCTAAAACCAGAAAAAAAAACCCAACAAAACAGCACTAGTAAAATTCAACCTTGATTTATTTATGTATTTATTTTAATTCTCACCAACTTCTCTGACACGTAGCTATCCAAAGAGGGAAGAGCACAGAATCTCTGCAAGGTACAAAACACCAACTCCAAGGATCTTATTGTCATGTTTGATAGCACCATTTTGAAGAAAGAACTTCCAGAAAGATATTCATGAGGCATTTTTATGACTGGTCATTACAGGGTCCTCAGCACTTAATACTTCACAGACTGAAAATGTATGATCTGATTATAGCTGATGTTATATTAGACTGCCAGAAATGTCACTGACTTCATTAGAAAAAAAAAATCTTATATCCAATTTCCTTTTAATTATAGCTTTGATAACTAAATGATCCTTTCAACTTATGTTACTTTCCATCTTTTTATTCTGGCAACAAAAATGCATAAGCTAGCCAAAGCATCCTCCGTCTTCCAAAAGTCAATCTATTTCCTACTGTTAATGAGAGAAAATTCCTGATATTTGGCAGGGTAAAATATTCTTAATAGCTGGTTTTCTAATGCACTGTAAACAATCGAACAAAGGCAACACAACTGTATGAGTAAATCAATCGGTTTCAAATTTTCTAACCTATAGTTCATTTCCAGAAGTTCTGAATCAGCGGCTATGTATTAAAGTAACAATTTAGGTTATTCATATCTTATGAGCATTCTTCTGGAAGTTTCAGCTGAAAAGTAAGGAGGTATATACTGAAAGGCACCGGCTTGAGGGTTGTTTGTTGCTATCTGTGAAATGATCTGGGTGATCTTAGTCCACTGATCTCTTACAAGCAAAATTTATAAACCTATATATGTAGGTATACTCAAATGCTAGACATGGGGAAATGTAGATGTGTTCCTGAAAAAATCCCAGTGTACTCTAAAGAATGAAAATAAAATTTAAAAAAATCAGTTAGTGTGGATAAAGACATCTGAAGGTGTGTAAGCTGAAGGAAGCAGATGGGGAAAAGGATTCTTTTAGGAAGTATCAAAATTAATTTTCTTTCACTTTCAGTTTCTATGGAAGCAGTGAAATTGAAAGGAACCATTAGCCCAACTCTGGAGGAACAGCAAGTTGGGGTGATCAGTGTCTTCAACCAGTATTTAGAACTTCTGTCTATCTCCCTTTTAACCTGAGCAGCTAGCCAGGGGTCTGAGTTCAGCTCTGTAGGCTCATCAAAACAGCCTAAACTGTTGACAATTCAGCCTATTAGGTTCAATGCAGATGATCTCTAACTGCCACAGACTCCATTAGGAAACTATTCTAAGGGGTGGCATGGAAGGTCTGGCAGCAATACTTCCCTTCCCCTCCCCTTCCCTCCCCTCCCCTCCCCTCCCCTCCCCTTCCCTCCCCTCCCCTCCCCTTCCCTCCCCTCCCTTTCCCTTCCCTTCCCTTCCCTTCCCTTCCCTTCCCTTCCCTTCCCTTCCCTTCCCTTCCCTTCCCTTCCCTTCCCTTCCCTTCCCTTCCCTTCCCTTCCCTTCCCTTCCCTTCCCTTCCCTTCCCTTCCCTTCCCTTCCCTTCCCTTCCCTTCCCTTCCCTTCCCTTCCCTTCCCTTCCCTTCCCTTCCCTCCTGGGTTCAGCAGTAGCAGTCATTTTTCTCCTTCTTAGTAGATGGTGCAGTGCTGTGGTTTTGACTTTCGGCCTGGGAACAGCGCTGATAACACTGATGCTTTCAGTTGTTGCTAAGTAATGTTTACCCTGACCAAGGACTTTGTGAGTCTCATGCTCTGCCAGGGAGGAGGGCAAGCCGGGAGGAAGCAGAGACAGGACACCTGGCCCAATCTAGCCAAAGAGGTATTCCATACCACAGCACGGCATGCCCCGGATGTAGAACTGGGGGCAGTTACCCAGAAGGGCGATTTCACTGCTGGGTTGGGATGGGTATTATCGGTCAGCGGGTGGTGAGGTGTTGTATTCTCTTCACTCGTTATTTCTTTTATCATTATTATTCTTATTGGTAGTAGCAGTAGTGATTCGTGTTATACCTTAGTTATTAAACCGTTCTTACCTCAACCTGTTGGAGTTACATTCTTTCAATTCCCCTTCCCATCCCTCCAGGAGCGGGGGAAGAAAAGGTGAGGGGAGTAGACTGTGTGGTTCTGATTTATGGCCTGGGCTTAAACCTCAAAAGTTCCTTTTTGCACCCAGCGTGGGGCACAAAGGGTTGAGATAACGACAGATCTGCCTGGAGTGTGTCTAATTGTATTTCTGCTAAGAATTCTTTGTTTTGGATTAATAGCCGCTCGTCACAATGCTGAGTTATTGGCTCTCAAAGTTGTTTCTCTTGATCTCACAGTTTCAGCATGTCATACTTTACTTATAGTCAGTATTTGCTGTGTTTATTGGCTGGGGGCCTTGGACTAAGGTTCTTATTTCACTGTACTTTATGGCAATGACTTGTAATATGGGCAGGCTTTGGCAGCAGGGCGGGATGGAGGTGGCCATGGACTGGTACCTGGCCGTCCCGCTGCTCTTCAGTGTCCTGGCCCTCGTCCTCACCTCTGTCTTTGTGAGGCTGCTGAGAGCTGTGGAAGAGCAGCTCTGGAGCTGGCAGCAGCCGAAGTGGCCCGGGAGAGTGGCCCCGGGGACCAAGAGGCGACGGGAGAGGGACCGGAGGCCGGGAGGGAGTGGCTGCTGGTGGAGGAGGTCAGGGTGGTAGAGGAGTGGAAGGAGGCAGCTGTCGAGCATTGGGAGGAGGCGGTGGAGGAGCTGAGCCCCGCAACCGAGCCCAGCCCCACAACAGCAGAGAGAATCCCCCTGCAGCCGCCCACCGAGCCCCGCGAGCCCAAGCCCCAAGAGGATGTGGAAAGCAAGATACCACCTTTGGAAGCCTCAGCTGGGTTCAGCCTGTGGCACCCGGGACAAGTAGAAGATGCAGGAGACCACGCAGGACACTTGACCCAAACTAGCCAAAGGGGTATTCCATACCACAGCATGTCATGCCTAGGATGTAAAACTGGGGGCAGTTGCCCGGAAGGGTTAGATCACTGCCAGGGTTGGGCTGGGTATTATCAGTCAGCGGGTGGCATTGTATTCTTTTCCCTTGTTATTTCCTTTATCATTATTATTATTGGTGGTAGCAGCAGTGGTTTGTGTTATAGCTTAGTTACTAAACTGTTCTTATCTCAACCTATGGGAGTTGCATTCTTCCAATTCTCCTCCCACCCCTCCGTGAGCAGGGGGAAGAAAGGCCGGGGGGGGAGTAGACTGCATAGTCCTGATTTATGGCCTGGGCTTAAATCATATCACCTTCCCTTCTCTTTCCATTCCTCTTCCCTTCCCCTTTCCTCCCTTCTCCTCCCCTTCCTACTCCCCTTCTCTCATCCCTTCCTCTTCCCCTTTCTGTTTCCCTTTCCCTTTCCCTTTTCTTCCCCTTTCCCTTGCCTTTGATTTGCTTTGCTGTCTGTTCCATGTTGAATAAGAAATAGCAAAACAGATTTCAATGATTAAAGTGACCACTTTTCTCAATTAGGTAAATCAGTGTTTTTTAGAATACTACTGTCCCCTGTAAATACAGAAAGTGAGCTTTTTCTGGGTTTAAATATTGTTTTTTATGAGGTTACACTTTTTCCACATTCTTGATGTTCAGATTCTTATATTCATGAAAAATGTCTGTTATTTTCTTCTTGCAAATAAGGAGTTAAACTAAAGTAAAATGACAATGAATACTTAGCAATAGGGCTTTAATGTCTTGCAATAGCAAGGTGCTAAAAATGTTTAAATTGAGATCCTAAGGTGATCTGCAATACTGCAGATACACACCAGGTATTTCTTTGACATTTCTAACTTTTTTTTCAAGTTTTATTTGTAAGAATAGGAAGATTTTCAGTGTAGCACTCTGTTCAAAACAATCATGTTCCCTTTCTTCCTTTCCACAAGGCTCCTCATTATAAGCCCTCAAGTGATGCTGATTAAAGGTATAAGATTCAGTTTATAAAAAAAAACATAAAATACCTAATAGTCTATAACTTTCAGCTCCTGTTTCTCCAGAGCACACATGATTTGTTACTGATTAGGGATAAGTGATGTCCTCCCCTATACAGTGTTGTTTTCTTCTGCACAGCGCTTTCTTGAAACAAGAGTTGTGTTGTCCTTAGAGAAATGTACTGTGAGGAGTCTGACTGGTTGAATTTCTAGATTTGTGATCACAGAAAGCTATGTTTCACATGGGTTTGAATTAGGTTTGTGTTCAACTAAAATAATTGCAGTTGCTTATTAAATGTGTTTCTGTCCTAGCAGGTTGTAATTGCAAGCCATGTGTTGGTGAGATTTCTGTGGAAATACATTTTTCTCAGGCCAGACAAAAATCTACTCAAACTGTTGTTAATCTCAGATACAGACCAGATCTGTAGCATTGCATCCAGTTTTGGCTTCCGGTACAAGAAAGAATTTGTAGTGAGTTTAATAGAGGACCACTAAGCTATTTGGAATTAGGGACCTTATTCTCTGGGTAATGGCAATTCTCTGAGAAGTTGTGTTTGGTCAGGCACAAAAAACATTTCTGGGGTACACAACAGCACCTTACCAATACCTATGATGAAAATCCTGAGAAGATAGAGCCAGGTAATTTACTGAGGTGCAGGGTGGAAGAACAAATTATAGTGGTCATAAATTGAAATGGAAAGGTTCTGACTTGTAGGGAAAAGCTTTTTCAGCACAAGGACTGTGAAGTATTGCAGGAGGCTGCCTAGTGAAAGTGCGGTGTTTCTCTTGTTGAAGGTTCCCAAGATTTTCCTGAGCACCCTGCTTTCTCTTACAGTAGAGCCTGCTTTGAGCAGGAGGGTGGACTAGAGACCTCCTGAGAAACCTGTCAGCCTGAATGATTCAGCAATTCTATGATATTGCAGTGAGTGACTATGTAGAAAAAGAGTCCAAGTTTTAAAATACACTGAGGTGTTAGATATTTTTACAATATCTGGTCTGGTATAAATGTACTTCAGAAAATGATTAGTTTATAACCAAACAAAAGTGTCAATAATATTTTGATCCAACAAGTATTCACTATTACGAGCAACACTAAATGTCTGTGATTTGTGTCTGCTTATGTAAAAGAGAAAACAGCAGAGATCTGTTTCTTTATCCACATTTACAAATGATAATTAGTGATTTTCCCTGAAAATACATACCTGAATTTTGTGTTTCTTTCAAATCCAAATGAATTGTTTCTTTATTACACTTCCTTAATATTTATAAATCACTTAAAATACACATGCAATATTAATGTTTTGGTCTACTTCATTTTGTCGTGGTTTAATCCTAGCTGACAACTAAAGTAGCACACAGCCACTTGCTCACACCTCCCACTTTAGTAGGACGAGGTGGAGAACTGAAAGAATGCAAAACCCATGGATTAAGACAAGAGCAGTTCAATAGCTAAAACAATATGTGATATAATTCTATTACTACTAATAATAATGAAATGGAAATTAAAAAAAAATGAAAAGAGAGTTAAAAAAAAAACAAAATAGAAAATAACTAATAAAAGTGATGCACTCTACAATTGCTCCTCACCTGCTGACCAATACCCAGCCTGTAGCTGAGCAGCGATCTGTCCCTTCTGGGAAACTCCCCCTGGTTTATATACTGGGCATGATGCGCTGTGGTATGGAATACTCCTTTGGCTAGTTCGGGTCAGGTGTCCTGGCTCTGTTTCCTCCTGGCTTCTTGTGCCTCTCCTCACTGGCGGAGCACAAGACTAAAATGCCCTTGATCAGGGTAAGCGTTATTGAGCAACAACTAAAACATTGGTGTGTTATCAGCATTTTTATCAGACTAAAGCCAAAATACAGCATTGTACCAGCTACTAAGAAGAAAATTAGATCTACCCAGCAGAAACCAGGACACATTTATACATGGAACAAAAGCAAATTGTGGCAACTTCTTTACTACCTATTTATTGCTGTCATTTAGTTTTGGACTTGGTACGATCTTGTCTATCAATCTACTAAGTGTCATCTGGGCTGGACATCATATGTGCTTAGACTTACACTTTTTGCAATTGCTTCTATATTTTAAAATGAGTTCAGAAGTCCAGCTATGTTTTTCTTGGAGATTTTATCTCTTTTTTTACATTTTTACACTTAAGTAGTTTCTGTTTGTTTTACCTTCTGTTTTGATTTGTATATAATGTGTTTACTTTAGCTAGCTATCAGGGTTTGTTTGCTGTTTATTCATAATTGTGTCTTCACTTTCCCTTTAATTTAGGGATTGGTTTTAAAACTTGCATTCTATTTCTTAGACTACATCTTTTACACCACCTGACATTAAAAATATATGTGCTTACAATAACAAATGGTTTTCTCAAGAAGATCATAGAACAAATAATAGCAAGTGACCCAGAAGGCTGCTATTTCTGTTTCCATTTCCTTTTATTTACTCATTAAACTATGCACAGAAAACTACTAAGGCAAAATACTTTATACCTAAACTTTTTTCCCGGTTCCTTTTTATTCTAAAATTTCAAATACTCACTCCATTAAAGTTAATGAAGCATCTATGACTGACTGCAGTAGTTACTTAGAAAGACATTGTTACTGAACCATGTTTAATCAGGGTACTGCCAGAAATCAGGTACAGTATGTGTGTATCACAGTAAGATGAACAGAGAACCTCATTAGAAAATCAAAAGGACAAATTTGGGTTTTATGATGGCAGGCACTGCTCTCAGACTCCCTACATACAAATTAATAAGTAAAGTGCTGGAGAAAAAGAGTATTCTTGGCAACATCGCTTGATGGACATTTTGCACTAAATCATCAAGTCATATTTCCCTGAGGACCAGCCCTAAATCTCTGAGAAGAGATTATTATAAACAATTGAACAGAGACGTCAGAAACCATATATGACAAATAGATTTTTGGCTACATAAATGTATGTGTGCACACACACACGCACACGTGAAATATTTCCTGTGTAAAAAGAAGTTTTATGTAGTCTAGGGAAGTAAAATTTTGCAATAACAAATCACAGAAC
This sequence comes from Pezoporus occidentalis, assembly GCF_034315485.1. NCBI lineage: Eukaryota > Metazoa > Chordata > Aves > Psittaciformes > Psittacidae > Pezoporus > Pezoporus occidentalis. The sequence continues at coordinate 16,051,809 of NW_026914940.1, read as the reverse complement.
TTGTGTTCGAGCCCCAGAATTGACCACAGTATTCCAGGTTGGGTCTTACAAGAGCAGAGTAGAGGGTATAATCATCCCCTTCGACCTGCTGGCCGTGCTTCTTTTGATGCAGTCCAACATACAGTTATATTTTTCCTTTTCCAGTCAGCAGAAACTCCATTGGACTACTACAATTTCTCAAACATGACAGATTTTAGAGTAAAGCTCAAAAGGTAAAATTTCTGTCTCAGTTTCATATAATTTCAAAATTCATATTGAATAGGCAGGACAGTTTAATTCTTTCCATTATTTTGCACAAGCTTGTTTTATTTTTATTATATGAAAAAGACATTTACTTAAAAAGAAAGTATGTGTTTAATAGAGTGCTTTGTTTCACATAATGGAAGATAAAAGCCAGATAGCAACGTAATTTACTTTTCTTTAAACATTAGTTGCAGAATATATTATATTTTGCCATTGTTTCTTAATAAAAGCGCTTCTCTCATGACTTTCACTTGAGCTATTCTGGACATCTCAAAGGAAAAGTTTTTACCTCATCTGCAACATCTGCTATTTCTCTTCCTTCTAGTTCTGAAACTGAAATTTGATTTCACAAGTTGCTCAGTAAAGAATAGTTCTTTAAATATTGGCAGCATATATTCTCATCCTTGGGCAGAACATATGCTGGTGACAAAAGTATGCCTGCCATCAATGGGCTCAGATAACTGTAAGAAATTTTTTTTTCCTCATTTTCATGACCCAGGAATTTATTAATTCCTTTGAGATTATAAAAAATCTGTTTGAAAGTCAGTATAAAGGAAAGAAAAATTAACAGTCAATGATAGGATTATCATAGAATCATAGGTTCAGCTAGATTGGAAAAGATCTTTAAGATCACCCAGTCTAACCCTTACCCCAGGACTGCCAAGTCCACCACTAAACCATGTCACTAATGGCCTCATCTGCACTGGTTTTGAACAGTTCCAGGAACGGTGATTCTACCACTTCTCTAGGAAGCCTGTTTCAGTGCTTGACTATCCTTTTGGGGTAGTATTTTTTCCTAATATCCGATCTAAATCTCCTTTCAGCATGACATAATTTGAAGTTGCTTTTCAAGACTTTACTCTGGACTTTGCAGTATAGTTGCATTAGTCTTACACATATTGCCTTTCCTGGCAAAGTGATAATGCCAAAACAGAACATCCAGAAGGGCAAATGTTATCTACCTTAGTCATGCTGCAAGGAAATGGAAACTGAAAACTAACAGATTTATGAAGAATAAAAGGATTTATGAAGGCAAAAAGTGAAACAGACATAGTAGTTATCTTTCAACCATTTGATGTATCTTGTCAAATCATGACATATAATATGACATGGTACATACATCAGATGCTGAGTTTAATATCTGGCATATTACATGCATTCTATGTATTATCATCATAAATGTTTTATATCACAAGATACTGGGTTTATTAGTTTTGCTGTGATTATAAAGTAAAGCTGAAGAAATGGCCTGGGAAAAAGTAGCAATAAAAAATAAAAAATACAAAGGACAAAAAAAACAGAGTAATGCTAAGTTGTTTTTTTTTTTTTAACTGCAAACGCACATACAAAATAAGTGTGCTGCACTACCACACCCTGTTTCTAAGCTGAAACTACTTAGTAAATTATTCAGCTCTTCTGGAAGACTGTAAAATTTCAAGCATTGGACTAAAACACACAGATTTTACTCAACTTTATGGCAAGCAGTATGCCACTTTAAGGCAAGCAGCATGCCACTTTATGGCAAGCAACTGGAGCTTTCTCCAGCTTTCCAGTGAAAGTACTGAAATTGCAAAACTATGGATTTTCACATCAATTGATTTTCTAAGAAGATTTAAAATAGGTTTCAGTTAAAATTATTTTGTCATTTTTTAATGAAGTCAGTGCATTTGACTATAATTAGAGCTAATGTAAATCCAGAGAGTTCATTCACTGTCATTCACAACTAATCAAAATTTGGACCAATAGTCTTAATGATCAAATTGTGTTCTTATGAAGCACAAGCTTTATTCAGTGTTATGAAAACATCCATCAGTTATTTGACAGGGTAGAATGAATTGCATAGGATATCAAACTCCACTGTATCTCCCCACAGAAAAGACTCCTGAAAACCTACTAATTTACCTTAAATGGGTAAGAAAAAAATGCATGAGGTAAATGATGCAATCTGTGATTCATCAGATCCTTACCTCTACAACTGTTTGGAAAAGAAACTAAAATTGTGAAAAATAAATGAAGAAAGGAATCAGAAAGTCTGTCACTCAAGCCATGCCATTGTGAGCTGGAGAAATATGGAGCAATGAACTGAATGATTGTTATCATCATATGGTGCTTAAAGAAGAAATTTATTGATTTTTTTAATCAATGAATTACTAGAATTTTCTATTTGTACTATACAAAGTGTAATTCAGAGACTGTAGTCTAGGAGCACGTTATAACTTGTTACATAATAAAAAAGGAAAGAGAAATAAGTTTTCCTGTAGTCTCTTACCATTACACCGCACCATCCTCCAGTTCCTGACAGGTATACCAACCTTATTTTTTTCATAGAGCAATAAGCATTAGGAAATTATCTACAACAGAGGGTTATTCTCAAGAATATCTCTAGACATTGCCAAAATAGAATAACTGTTTAGGGCATCAGGCTAAAGAGGTCAATAAAATGGCCATGGCACACCACAAGTTTTGTCTATATGGAATAAGCAAAAGTCATAGAAGGCATGGGAAACTGCCATGTGGATAGTGATAATATTTCATAAAAATATTTTTATATTCTTCATTTTGATATTTCATTAAAAACATTTTAAATAAAAAAAATAGTTCAAAATCAAAAGTATTTCTGTTTGGTTTTTTTTTTTGCCACCCACTTCCAACTCCTACAGTAGTATAGCTTTTTTTTTTTTTTTTTTTAGGCTTTCTTCTTTTCCTGCCTTTAAATGAAATGAGGAAGTTAGGAAGTTTCACAGCAAAAGTTACTGGTTTCAATCTGGCATTTCCTAATTTAAAGCTCTTTGGAGAATTGTTTATCTTCAGCTCAAAACATCAAACCTTTTGAAAATCTGATCCCAGTTTCCGGTGCTCAGTGTGATCCCGTGTCTGCCCCTTACAACATGAAATAGGACAGAAAATTCTACTTAAGTAAATAGTTGAAGAAGGTGGTTACTCAGTGTCTCACTCTCCTTTACTTTCTCACTTTGAACAGCAAGAATGTTTATCTTATATTGAAAAGCCTAATTCCAAATTCTGCTATAGAACCATGTAACCAAAAACATGGCCAAGATTAAAAAAAATAAGGAAACACCAATGAAAAAAAATTCCTAAGAAGGAATTGTGAAAAGATTATGGAAGGGACAAAACCATACAAATGCATACTGAGAGTGGTATTCTGAATTCTGTCAAGATTCCTTTGACAGTAGATGATAATAGTCAGTGGCAGAGTGAGTGCAGTCAAGCTTAAATCACCAGTAGGCAAATTCCTTATCTATGAAAAAAATCAGGAGTAGGGGACTTGAAGGTAAACTTTTTGAAATTGCCACTGACAGCTGTGACATTGATATGTTTTTCTATCCATATGAAAGCAATTCCTGTTGTTTTTAACATATTTGGAGATATAAAAGCTAAGCTTTTAAGGCAGGAAATCACTACAGGCTCAGATTTGAACTAGAAAGACATTTGTCTCTGGGCTCTGTTTATGTATTATCTTCTCAAAATGCCTAGTTTTCTGGCATTTCTTATGAGTTCGGACATTGACTTGCTCTTCCTTACCTCTTTCTAAAAATCATAGTGACAATTTTTGAGCTGCTTTTCTTCTTGTCACAGTGTCAACGCTCCACTGTAACATGACAGTCCTACTTCCACCACACCACTGCTCACACATAAAAGAGGGCTAGTTTTGGATTGGGGAAAGGAAAAATCTAAATTTAATTTACAGCAATACTTTGAAGTCTAAACAATAAGTCTACACTGCTGGAGATTACACAGATGGAGTCAAACAAAAGTAAGTAACTTCAAATAAGGTGGGAATGAAAATATTTCAAGACTAGTCAGATAAAAGAAAAGGTACCTTGTGTTTGAGGAAGGAACGTGACTTCACATAACCTCTTTTATCTGCATCACTGTTTGAGTGACACTTGTGCATTGATAGTTTGAACTGACATTTCTCTCTGGATGAAAAAATAAATTGTTAGACCAGTGGGTTTCCAGGAAAATTAATGACAACCAAACATCAGAAATATAATCACATAGACCCTAAGGAATTTTTGAATTCTTAGCATGTATCCAGATCTTTGCATTTTCAAATTATTCATCCTCAATAAATTAGCATTTGTTCTCTGCCTCTCATAACTTTCAAATGGTCTTATATCCAACTAATTCAATAAGATTTACTGGGGGTTAATGTTTAAATAGGGAATTAATGTTGAGTCTATTAATCTGTGTGTGTTTATAACCACTAGTTTTAAAAGCATGTTGAAAGAATGGTCAAAAACCCGGTGCCTTCCTGATACTTGCCACATCTTAAAACACATGAAATGGCAGTTTAGCTCAATTAAGAACAAATAAATTGACACCAATTTCAGCTAAAGCTGAAGGGAAAATTTGCCTAAAATCCAAGATCTGGACTGCGAGAGACCACTTTTGGCTCATGTCCAGCTTTTAATCCACCAATACCTTCTGTGGTTTCACTGCCAATTCCTTCTGTGAAGGGCTGCTCTCAATCCATCCTCCACCTAGCCTATATTTGTGCTTGGGTTTGCTCTGACCCAGGTACAGGACCTTGCACTTGGCCTTGTTGAACTTACTGAGTTTCACACAAGTCCACCTCTCAAGCCTATCAAGGTCCCCCTGGATGTCATCCCTTCCCTACAGTGTGTCAACACAGCTTGGTGTCATCAGCAGACTTGATGAGGGTGAACTCAATTCCACTGTCCATGTCGCTACCAAAGATGTCAAATAGCACCAGTCCAAATACTGACCCCTGAGGAACACCACTCGTCACTAGTCTTCACATCGACATCAGGTTGTTATTGTTGTTGATTGAATGTGTCCAATTTCTTATCCACAGTGTGGCTCATCTATCAAATCTGTGCCTCTCTACTTTAAGGGACAAGATATCATGTAGGACAAAATCAAATGCTTTGCACAATCAAGGAAGATGTCAGTTGGTCTTTTTTTTTCCACCAACGCCATAACCGTGCTGTAGAAGGCCCCCAGTTTTGTTTGGCATGATTTGCCCTTAGTGAAGTCTGTCACTAATCACTCTCTTTTGGTCCGGGTTCCTTAGAATACTTTCCAGCAGGATCTACTCCATGATATTGCCAGGCACAGAGGTGAGATTGACTGGCCTGTAGCCTCCTCAATCTTCCTTTTTTTTCCCTTTTTAAAAATAAGGGTTATGTTTCTGCTTTTCCAGACAGCACAAACTTCACCAATCTGCCACAGCTTCTCAAATATGATGGATAGTAGCTTAGCCATTATATAGCTTAGCCGTATTACAGCTTTCTTTCTTAGCTTGAAATTCTTGACCCTTTCTTAGAAGAAAAATTTTAGGGCTTTTTTTTTTTTTTTTTTAAGAATGAAGTAAATAACAGAGACAATCTTTAGTGTCTCTACTTTGAAAAAACTCAGCCTCATTAAATCATTAAAAAGGAGAACCAGAGGTGTTAGACAATGGTCAGACAGGAGATCTCTTTAAGAATGCCCTAGAGTTACATCTCAAGAACCTCATTATTAAGAGTCAGAAGGGCATGAGCTGCAAAATCTCAGGAAAATTCCAGCAACTCTACAAGTAAAATATCATCGGTCCCTCCCAGACTACTGTATATTAACTAGACTTGAAGCCCAGGCCCATGACATTGTATGTATTCTTGTAAACTAAGTAGACCCAGGCCACAAGACTGGTTTAGCACCATTTATGTGTTAGAGTATTATTTTGCATAGTTTTGTTCTAGACCCAAAAGCATTCTCTAAGATAATGGTCAGGGGATATTTGAAAGACAGTGTGTGTCAAGAAGAATTTCTTCAAGGTATTTTAGCATGCTGGGTTTAATCAATTTTGTTTAATTTGGTTCTTGCCCTTTTTTAAATTATTTCTTATTTTCTGCTTTTTGTTTGTTTATTTGTTTGTGTTTTGTTTTGGGTTGTTTGCTGTTTTTTTGATTTTTTTTATTTTTTTTTTTAGTGAGAGATGTGCTAGTCATTTTCTCATGCTATTTCCTTTCCTGACTCCTTTTACTTGCTGATGTAGGTATGGCTGTCATAAAGTTAGTCAGAAAGTCTTCCCAAAATCTTGACATAACTTCATTGACTTTGCAAGGGAATTCGTGGGGTACTAGTCAAATTATACCATTTCATCATGAAGGATGTCTTAAAGCAGACACTGCTATCAGCCCACAAAAAATGTGGAGAAGCAACATTCCCACAATGCTACTACTACTATAATACATATACTACTACCACTACAACAACTACTACTAATAAGGGAAATAACAAAATAGAGTGATTAAGGCAAAACAAAAAAACACCAAACCAATGATGCACAATACAGTTGCTCATCACCCACTGAGCAGTGTCCAGCTTATCCCTGCCCCACTTTATATCCTGAGCATGATGCTCTGTGGCATGGAATACCCCTTTGGCTAGTTTAGCTCAGGTGTCCTGTCTCTGTTCCCTCCTGGCTTCTTGTGCTCCTCCTCACTGGCAGAGCATGAAAAATTGAAGTCCTTAAATCAGGGTAAGTAAGTGCTATTGAGCAACAATTGAAACATTAATGTGTTATCAGCATTGTTCTCAGACTAAAGCCAAAGCACAGCACTACACCAGCTACTAAGAAGAAAATTACTCCAGCAGAGTAGACTGAAAAAGTCTTACAAATACATTCACAGTTTTCTCAAGGATTTCTTTTTTGAGGGGTGGGGGAGGGGAAAGAAGTTGGAGGACAGTCCAGTGTCAAATAGTTCGATATACTAGCAATAGCAATGAGTTTTGCTCTTAAATTTCTTAGTAGGGTGGCTTTATTTTTTTGATCTGTTACCAAAAATATGGATGATAAACACCAACAATTCTGAATTACAATGATCGTGGAGACTTAATTTTGTCTAAGACAAAATAAAGGAGTAAGTTGTAGTTTCGAATAAAGATATCGCCATCAACTGAGAAGTGGTTGCTCAAAACATGACTGATCTACATGACTTATAGTCAAGACTGATTTCTAAAGTGTCAAAATATGTGTGAAGAGTTCAATTAAAATAGAAATAAAACGCCTTAAAAAGAATGAATGATCATAGTAGATTCATAACAGGCTTTGGAGCAATTTTTCATGCTGAGTTTTTGAGAATATATTGAGGAATATTGATGGAAAGATCTAAGGCTGAAAGGAGTTTGATGGATTGTCTTCTTTAGCATTCCCTTATGTCTTTTAATAATTTTATTTCTGAGTCTCCTATTTTGAGCAAATTAAAATTAATTTTTTCTTCCTTTGGAAAAAGTCATCTGGTTGTATGGATAATCTGCCAACACTAACATGGACTAGTTATATCATTTCTCACTTGATAGTTTGTATACAAGATTTAGACCCAAAGGTCCTTTAGTAAGATACAGATAAAATGTCTTACCAAGTCAGAGTTTTTGCTGTTTATTTTTGTTTCAGTTCCTATGCTAAAACAAAATATTCTATCAGCTATTGGAAAACAAAGCTGTTAGTCTGTATAAATTGACTGAATCCTCATGGAAATCTTGTGATTAATAGGTTACCATTTCTTACACTGACAATAGTTCTTGCAAACCTAGTGCAGATAGCATATGTTAGAGACGAATTATTCCTGTACGTTTTGTTCACAAAGTAGAATACACAAAAGCTGCCTGTGCAGCTAAACTCAGCCTTCATATGTTCGAGGCTTGGAGGCACTCTGCTACTACGCCTGCAAACAAAGCAAGTTTGTAAAATCCTGTTCTAGACAGAGGTATAATTAGTATAGGAATCAATCTTATTTTATATATGAGTAATCGAATCTCATAAACAATACAATCTGCAATACAATTTTGCAAGAAGAATTATTAAATTTCACATTCCTCCAGGCATGACTTCAAAACTAAGAGAATTCTTAAGAAAACAGTTTTAGAAAAAACAAGCCAACAGATAAAAATGACCAATTCTCCTAAAAGAATGTTCCTAACTATGGAATACTGTCAGGAAGGATTTTGTGTATGCCAGCTGCAAGAATCAGGCCACAAACTGTGATGTATAACCCAGAAGTTATTTACTAAGCAGGATGGCAAAGTGAGTGCAAAGAAGTTTCTATTTGAGATTAAAAAATAGTTTTTATTTCTGTTCATAGAATCACACTATCTTTTGAGTTTAGAAAGCATCTTAGAAGATCACAGTCCAACCCCACTGCTGAGAGCAGGCTCAATTATGATAGATTGCTCAGGGTTGTGTTGTTTTTGATATTACCAAGAACAGACACTCCACAGCTTGTCTGAGCAATGTGTTCCAGGACTCAAACACCCTCACAGTAAAAAAAAAAAAAAAATAGAAAAAATCTTATGTTTAAATGGAATTTTCTTTATTTATATTTGTGCTCATTGCCCCTTGTTCTCTCACTGAACACCACTGAGCCTAGTTTCTGTTACTGGCTTCCTCTCATCAGATATTTGCATACATTCATGAGATTCCTCTTGAGCCTTCTCAGGATTTTTGGATTAGGCAGTCCCAACTCTTCAGTCACTCTTTCTATGAAACATGCTTCAGTCCCTTCAGATCATTTTCTGGCCTTATTCTGGCACATCCATGTCTCTTCTATCAGTGATCCCAGAAATGGACACAGTGCTCTGATGGAGTCTCATCACTGGTGACAGACCCTGCACCTGCTTCCTATAGTGCTGTTGAGAGACCCCAGGATGCTGTTCACCTTTTTTTTACCATAAATGCACATTGCTGACTTATATTCAACTTGTTGCCTATCAAGACCACCATGGAGTTCTCTGAAAATCTGATTCTAGCTGGTTGACCCCAGCATGTACCTGTGCACATTCTTCTCATACATTTCATGTTCATTTCAATCAAGTTTCAAGTCTCTCCTGCCCACTTGTGATCAGTGTCATGGACCAAGCAGAAAAGGACACTTCAATTACATGATTTAACATGCTGCCCAGGAAGTTCTGAATGCCACGTCACTGGCAGTGGTCAAGGCCAGGTAGGACAGGGCCTTGAGCAACCTGGTCTATTGGGAAGTGTCCCTGCTCACAGTAGGTTGCCTAGAACTTTCCAACCCTGACTATTCTATGGTTCTATGTATCCCAGTCCTGGATGACGGTCTGCCCTTTATGTGTAGTAGTTCCATCTTCAGCTTAGACTTCAATATGATGTCAGATATCAGATCGATTTGTTGCCCTAAATGGGGCTACTCTCGTAATGGGTTATTGTGTTTCTAGATTAGACTGTCGGCATGAGCTACCAATGTACTTCTGAGTTAGGTATCTTCAGGCTGATATCTCTTACTTTCACATTATATAAAACCATTTTGTAATCATTACTTAGTGACAGTCATCCTTTAGCTTCTGTCCCAAGTGACTGAGAAGAATGTAAATTTGGCAACAGTTACATAGCAAAACTCATCCATGCTTCTCTATTTTCCCAACACATACAGGAGTAATCTAATCAATTATATACTGGCAGGTGTAGTCCAGCTCTCATTTGTTTGAGCAGTGCTTTCAGATAGGCTTTTTCCTGCAGCAAACACAGAAGAATAATTTAAATACTGTAGAGATTTAAAGTTGCACAGCAACACCTTAATATCAGATTGTCAGTCTTTTGTACATCTAAGCATAAAAGAGGCTTTGAAACTTCAGTAAATCTTTTCACATAGACACTTGATGATAGCCTTCCTGGAGCTGTTTTCATGAAACCAATAAACTTTGTGTGTAAATGAGATCTGTAAAAAGGGGATAGTGTGATCTATATAGAACTCATCAAGACTTTGGAAAAAAATCTTTAAATCTGATTTCTTTTTTCAGATCTTCTTCAAGCTTCCCTCAAAATGAAGCTGTACTGTAGCTCATTTTCTGTGTAGATGGATTCACATGGGAGAAAAAGATGTGCAGATATCTTAAGGAATATATTGCCAATAATCTGTATATTTTCTACATTTTTTTTTCTGCTGCTATTATGCCACTGTTTTTCAGTGAACTATTAACAACTGTGCATTTAAGACGAGAGAGAAGTCATTGATGAACAGAAGAGAAAAAAATTCAATGTCAACTTATGTTTTCAAATTAATAGAGATTTACTGCATGCTTTTTGAAGCCCAACACTGAAAAGTTTTATGGACAAAAATAAGGAAAAGGTGAAACTTAAAATATTGGAACATCTTGACATTTACCAGTGGAGTGTGGAAACAACTCTGTTTGAAGTCTGTTCACAATATTAGACTTCTAGGTTTGCATCAGTCCTGCATTTCAGTATGCAAATTTCTTTCACACTGCCAACAAAGGCTTCTTCATTTTGAGCTTCCTTAAAATTTACAGTTTCAAGTGTCAGCCTGATCAATTGAAAGATTGATGAATACAATAATTTATTAGTAGATACATGTCTGGCTGACTGACAAGAAATGTAGTTTATATTTGTACTGTGATATTTTGAACATGTACTTATAATGCTTTCATATTTTTCTGAATAAAAACAAATTTTATTTAACAAGAAACTAGCACGGATTAAGCATCATAGAGCTGTTAAATTTTACTGTAATGTATAACATAATAAATAAATAAATAATTTATGAAATAATTTCTTGTTATTATTTATCCTTGCTGTTGATGGAGATGGAGTGCATGGAAAACAACTGCAACAACAGAAACAAATATAATAAATTGTTAAAGACATATACCTATAAAATGTGTATCTACTTTCTGAAAGTAAATATTTTGTTTATTATTGGGTTTTGTTTGCTTCGTACAATCCCATGACAACATTTTGTTACTAACTTTTGCAAAAAAATAAAAAAATTCAGATGTTACCTGCGGTTCCTACTACCATCTGGTTTTTATTTGATAGCTGAAAAAGCATGTATAGGTTACCTAGATTTGAAAAAGGTCATATAAAAGTACTGTATTTACTGAACGTATCATCAGTTCATAAGAGATCCAGGATCACAAGAATAACTGTCTAAGGGGATCATGAAGATTGCCCAGGAACTAGGAACTGTGAAAATCCAATGTGAATTACCTAGCAGTTTGCCCAGTAGTTTGGCTCGTTCAGTACTCTTCCACTTTCTGCAGATAATTGTGAGGATTTTGAGGAAGTCAGAGGTAGGTAGGTTTGTACCTAATGGAAGTAAAGCATATTTTGAAATAACATTGTTATTTTGATTGCGCTTTACTACTAATAATATTATAGCAAAGTGAAACATCCAGGTGAACTTTACAGCTTTTGCAATTTGAATGAATGCTAAAATGCTTGAGTGGATGAAACTGTTGATGTTGCAGAAGAAATTAACTTACTTCTGAATATAGTTACAGAAACAGAAAAGAGAGTTTTGTTTTTTTTTTTTAAATTCTGATACTGCTTTGACTGAGTTCTATCTTATTGGTCATAGGTCAAAAATTTCACTCAGACTACCCCTAAAATCTAAATAAAATTGGCTTCATATAAGAATGAAATGTATTAACATTCAATATGAAGCAAAATATTTTTATTTTATTTAGTTTTTAATTTTTTTTTACTCTAAAGTCTTGAAGTCAAAACTTCTTTAGGCTGTTTTTTGCTTTAGTCATCACCAGTTACATTCTAGGTGACAAAAACCCAGCATATATCCCTTCATTTCTGCCTGTGCAAACCACTCATATGAAAGTCACCTGTGCTAGAGTACAGTCTCCATGACACCAACTGTAACTTTAGCATGACTGAAAACTTTTTAGTAATATTCATGCTGCTCTGGTTTTGAGGGAACATCAAATATGACAACTGTGTGTACCAGAAGCCTTTGGCAATTCTTTCATATTTGTTATTTAGCCTCACCTTACCTGAATGACACACAAGCCACTGTGAGATCCCAGGTGTTTAAATCAGTCTGACTTTCACCAATACGTGAAACACAAGTGAAGAAAAAAGAGATGGAAGAAGCAACATGTACTAGAGCAGGCACAGGCCTTGTAAGTTATCATCCCTCCTTGCTCTTCTCCAGGCTTATACTGCAGTTATACAAGGCAGCCCACACAAATGTCCCAAAGAGAAAGAAGGATCCTTATGCTACAGGATTCCATAGCCAAACTACTTTGCTGTGTCCTAGGAACCCCTTGAAATTCCCCAGGTGTGTGATTTTGGCTCTGGATACCTTTTCTTTAAGAGCACTTGTGGGCTCAGTCTGGAGTTTTCAATATTTGATTTCAGAAGAACCCACAAAAAGAACACAAGAACTTTTTCATTTTATGGCAGAAGAGCTGAGCCGGTTTCAATGGTCAGTTGTAGAGCTGGTACCTATGTGTAAATCTAGTACTGACCCACAAAGCCTGCTTGGTCAGCACGACCTGAGCTAAATTCTGCTTTGTCTTATATTTAGAGTGGTTATGCTGAAATTAGAACAGGTCACAGAATCACAGAATAGTTAGGGTTGGAAAGGACCTTAAGATCAACTAGCTCCAACCACCCTGACATGGGCAAGGACACCTCACCCTAGACCATGTCACCCAAGGCTCTGTCCAACCTGGCCTTGAACACCACCAGGGATTTACCACTTCTTTAATCAACCTATTCCAGTGCCTCACCACCCTCACAGTAAAGAGCTTCTTCCTTATCTCTAACCTGAATTTACCCTGTTTAAGTTTGAACCCATTACCCCTTGTCCCATCACTATAGTCCCTAATGAAGAGCCCCTCCCCAGCATCCTTATAGTCCCCCTTCAGATACTGGGAGGCTGCTGTGAGGTCTCCATGCAGCCTTCTCTTCTCCAGGCTGAACAGCCCCAACTTTCTCAGCCTGTCTTCATACAGGAGGTGCTACAGCCCCCTGATCATCCTTGTGGCCCTCCTCTTGACTTGCTCCACCAGTTCCATGTTTTCTTGAGAACACCAGAACAGAAGTCAGTGAAGTATTTGATGTTAAATACGCATTTAGTGTCCTGAACATGTTCTCCTTGCCTTTTAACTACTCAATGTATGACTTTTACCATGCCATGCTATACTCTGCAATAATAAGTGGAAATCACTTATGAGGACATAGCTAATGGGTATTGTTAATCCTCACTGAGACCAAATACAGCTTCAAGTAAAAATATGGCAGTATGCTTAGCACACTGTGACGGGAGTTGCAATGGTGAAAGGCATATTCTTGTACACAAGGCAAATGGCAATATTCTGATGGCTGTAGCTCAGGAATAATTAGACCTGTCATCATAAAATGTAGCATGTAGCACCAGAGAAGGCCTGTTCCCACAAATTTTTAGTCAGATTTTGTTCAGACTTTTCAATTTTGAAAACAGGTTAAGGTACTGTGGTATTTAGATACTGACTGAGATGTCATTGTCCGTTAGCATGAATAAGAAACCATTTCTATTAGTGGAAAAAAGTAGAAAAAGCTGAAATTCAACTGACTGAAGTGTTTAGCTAATCAGAACAGTTTGATTTTTTTGAGAATTATCTATATAAATAAAAAATAATATTATAGTATGCAAGCAAATGAGGCAGATAAATATGAGATGCTTATCACTAATTAAAAGTTAATTTAGACAATAACAAAACCAAGAAGTTGAGTGACAGACTCTCCTAAACAGACAAGACATGACAGACTCTCCGTTTAAAAAAGCTCTGTCATAATTAAGTAGATTTTGGCCACAAACCAACTCCTGTTTTAGTCAATGGCAAAATTCGTCCCTTGCAGTGAGAGTAGACCAGGGGCAGGCTCTAAACAGAAAGTAACTGTGTAAAATATCAAAATTGCTAAACGTAGAACTAGCACAGAGGGATAGAATTTAACTCCCTCAGTGTGACAGAAAGAAAGAAGAAAACAAAGGATATAACAAATTTCTTTGTAGCCTCATTTACATGAACAATAAGTGAATTAAAATGGCTTAGCTTTATTCCAGCATGCTGACCTGGCAGGTGAGCTCTACCAGATTAACAGCAAGAGTACTAAACTGACTCCCCACCAGATCAAACTAAATCAGTGGTGCAGAAGTTGCAGGTGGGTGTGGTTATACCTCTGACTGTGAACTGCTGGTATGGTTTCCTGTTGACAACAGTTGATAAACAAAGAAGTGATAGCATTCTTGAAATACAGGAAATTTGAGTCTGCCTCTGTACATCTGTAAATTGCATGTGCAAGGGAATGTTTGATGACACTGAACCCAACTGACAGCATGGCCACATCTGCAGTTTCAGAGTCTTTGACAGCCCCTAACAGAATAGCTAAATCTAAATTCACTGTGCAGAATGGTCTCGCTTCTTTTAACTTCTGTCTGTGCCCAAGGTGAGTGAGAGAGAACTGAGAAAGATAAACCAACCCCCTGAGAGGGACTGTTTCAACAATATGAATATATGTTGGTTTTATTTTTTTCCTCTGCTTTTTTTCCTCTAAAATGAAAACAAAAATTATCACATCTCTGATATTGTCAATAACAAGCCAGTGAAAAATAACCTGCAAAGACAACTGGAAATGTTTTACTTTACGTTTTTCATAGAGGCACAAATTATAATCAGCTTTTCCTTCCCTCCAGTTGAACTGTTTTACCTTGCCATACTTTCTTTACTCCTTCTTACAATACAGAAATGCAAGCTGAGCAATCTAACTTGCTTTCTGTAAGTTAGCTTTGAAAACTATCCTCCTTTATCATTTCGCTTTCAGTCCAATGAGGTCTCATGTTTTGAACTCTGATAATTCCAACATATACTGAATGCCTTTTCACTGTAAAAAATTTAAATGGCAGTTGTTCATGGCATAGTGGATCTGCTTAAGAAGTGAAATACTGTGCCTAGTAAATAAGACTGATTTTGGTATTTTTAGGCTTTAAAATGGTTAAGTTTTATATATAATTGCTACATACTGATATACACTGATCTTTTTGTATCTAGTAGTCTAGTGAAGACTACTTTAAATTTGGAAGATAGATGTAGACAATTTTGGCTGCTTTTGTAGGAAAGACAATATTAATACTTTAGCATTCTTATCAACTACATTGGTTAAAAACATCAATCCTCCAGCCGAGCCACTCAGTCTGGCAGCAGGAACAATACTGAAGAGGCTCTTACCCTGTTTGCCAAGATAATCTGACATGTGCTGCAAAATACAGATTGGAAAGACAAAAATCACATAACAGATCTGATGTTTTTAATGTATTTGAAATAGAAAAAAACAACAACACAGAAGACTCAATGTTTAATGTTTGTAGCAAATGAAAACAGTCTAATTTCTTTTTCAGATATTGTCCTGGGTTCATCAACAGCTGTCATCTTTCTCCTTCTTAGTAGCTGATGCAGTGTTGTGGTTTTGACTTTTGGCTTGGGAACAGCACTGATAACACCGATGTTTTTAGTTACTGCAAATGTTTAGTCTGATCAAGGACTTTCTGAGCCTCATGCTCTGCCAGGGAGGAGGGGAAGCCAGGAGGAAGTAGATACAGGACACCTGACCGAAACTAGCCAAAGAGGTATTCCATACCACAGCACGTCATGCCCAGGATGTAACTGGGAGTTACCTGGAAGGGCACAGCAGGGTTGGACTAGGCATTGGTCAGTGCTCGGTCAGGCGGAGTGGGGAGAGTTATCGGTCAGCGAGTGGTGAGGTGTATTCTCTTCCCTTGTTACCTTGTTATTTCCTTTATCATTATCATTACTGGTAGTAGCAGTAGTGATTTGTGATATACCTTAGTTACTAAACTGTT
Organism: Pezoporus occidentalis; assembly: GCF_034315485.1. Classification (NCBI taxonomy): domain Eukaryota; kingdom Metazoa; phylum Chordata; class Aves; order Psittaciformes; family Psittacidae; genus Pezoporus; species Pezoporus occidentalis. The sequence continues at coordinate 16,035,922 of NW_026914940.1, read as the reverse complement.
CTTATCTCAACCCATGGGAGTTGCATTCTTTTGATTCTCATCCCCATCCCTCCAGGAGCAGGGGGAGTTCAAGAAGGGTGGGAGTGAGAGAGCGACTGTGGGATTTATGGCTGACTGGGTTTAAACCATGACAGATATATAAAGAATGCGGTTTTCCTTTTGCTATGAATACTGTATTTGAAGCTTAAAATTGTAGTGATCAGCTATTGTGATAAGGAATAATTACAGATTTTAAAATATTGGATTACATAACATGCGTTAGCATTTACCATATTAGCTTCATGTATATCCTCAAAGAGGGATGCAATCATCCTTTTAAATTTTAAACACAATAATTAACGGAAACTTAAGATGTAAGTTAGTTTGAAAATATAACAAAAAAATACTTTTCCTGACATTTTATTTATTGTTTCATGAATATTATCTGTAAGAAATGCAAGATTAATCATTCCAGTAGTTTAATTCCCTTCCACTTGCCTACACTTAAATTGTAAACACAGATATTGGAATTTTTCCATCTCTAAACTGGAGGGATTTACACACTGAGAACAGAATGGGGTTTGGATGCTGGTATGAGTACATGGAGTTTTCTGTCTTCCTAGAGAAATTCTGTCAGGAACAGCAGCCATAATGTCCTTTAGAATAGCAATTATTTTTTGTAATGTGTCTTACCTGCTTCTCACTTTATTTAATAGGGTAAATTGTGCTACTGCTATGTTTCTTAGCTGTGCCACCACCATTTCAAGAGTATCACCAAAATTCTTCTTCACACAACACCTTTCTTGAGATTTACCTTCTTTCTTATTAATTTACCATCTTTCTTATTCAATGGTATTGTGAGACTTCAGGAAAGCAGAACTGTCTAAATTTAATGTGCATTTACCTGAAATAGTGCTATATCTTGTGAGCCACCATACTCAAACAGCAGTTAGGAAAGAACACATACTGCATGAATTTATCTTCCAATGTACCACCATTTTCTTTAGAAACAAATTTAGTGGCTTTTCTTACAGGCAGCTGCCAGATAGATTTGTTATTTTTGTGTTTTGAAATTAAGCCTGACAAAATTGTTTTAACCATGGTGCACTTGTTTTGGCAATGCCTACTTATTTGTCCTCTAAATGTTATTAATTAATATTGTGGAGCTCAGTGTGGAGTTCCCTGATTATTACATTAACATAATAAATCAAAGTCAGCTAAATACAAAGAAAATATAAAATAGTGTGCATCATTTTATTCTGTGTTCCATGCCAATTGCACAACAGAAAATTGCTTCATGTCTGAGGTTATTGCTTATTGGAATTACAGTATGAGTATAAAAGCAGTATTCAGTATCTACTAAACTGTGGTTTTCACTAGGTTTTTCTTAACTTTAGCATTGAAAAAAAACATCAGTGTAGGGCACTGTCATGAGCAAAATTGTCTTGAGTGGAGAAATTTAACTGAATTTTAATTTATTGCTTATGTGAACCTTTAATTGCTGATTCTGCTATTGAGATGCAATGAAGACAATAAGTTAAAAAAAGGCTTAGGGAAAATCTTTTCCCTCCTCTTTTGCCTGTCTCAACAACACTCCATATATCTTTCTTCTCTCTTTCTGGTCTCCCTTGCTTTTGCAGCGCAATGTACTCTGTCCCTTCAGAGGTGATTGACAGCACAGGAGGAGGGGGTCAATGCACAGCAGTTCCTTCTTGCCATTACTTGTCTTTCTTTAGGCTTTTTTTCTTTCCTCTGCTCTTTTCTTGAATGTTTTGCTGCACTGTGTGAGTCATATAGAGCCTGCAGACCCTGTCAGGGTATACCTGCTCTGGCATGGGTCACCCATGGGCTGAAGTCCCCTCAGACACATACTTCCTGTGCCTCCTTTAGTGTGTTTTCATTTCTTCCTCTGCAAGTCCTGCAAAATACAAAACCTTGGAATTTTTCTTACTCTTCAAATTCTGCTTCTATAGGTTTTCTGAGAACATGGTCATTATATCTGTCTGCATTTCCACTTACAAGGAATGCCCTGAAGAACTTCTGTGAAGCTCTATGAATCTATACTGTATATCATTGAAATGCAGCTTTATGATATTTATTTTTATGAGAAAAAAAGTCATTCTCATTATTCAAAAAAAAAGTAAAATTCAGGGTGTAATTTCTACATCCTAAAATGTAACTATAGCCTTTTCAATCTAAAAGTCTTATTTCTATTGAGTTAACAAAAAAGGATAATTAAAATAAATCTTTTGGAAGTATGGCACTTGACGGATAAAACTGTATTACAATCTTATGAGTATAAGCATATGTCTAATTACAATATTATAATTTAAAATCACTTAATATATAGAAAAGTGAATAGCAAAAATAGAAAAGAATATGGAAAAGTTGTATAGGCACAGTTCAGTGTGCAAAAATATTTCTAATATTATTATTCAACATCTTTCAATATGGCCTTACATTAGTCAGTTATTTCATACATAAAAAATTATATTTTTCACTAAAACTTCCTTTAAATAAATTTAATAAAACTAATGCTTTTATTTGCAATTGTGCTGGATTGCATGCATAGAAATCTACCCACATAAGAGGAGAAAATATATTTCTTTGCATCAGTTTCCTAGGAAAATGAGGACAAAACATATTTTTCTTCTTTATTCTTAATGTATACATACTGATACTTTAAATTGGTGATGAACAAAACTTTTTTCTTTATGTTGCTTGTCCCAGTAGCAACTCCATTTTTGGCATTGTTTAAGCCCAGCCAAAAATTAAGTATCACGCAGGTGATCACTCACTTCTTCCCCCCTACCCCCAGCAAGTGGGATGGGGAGGAGAAGTGGAAGAAGGTAAAACCCTCTGGTGGAGATAAGAGCAGTTTAATAATTGAGATTAAGTAAAATAAAATAATCATACAAATAATAGTTACAATAACAATATTGATGATAATAATAGGGAACAACAGCGAAAAAAAAAGATAAAAAAAACAAACTCAAAAGTGATGCGCGATGCAATTGTTCAACACATGCTGACCAATACCCAGCCCACTCCTCGTTCTCTTTTCTATACTGGAAGACAATAGCATATGCATAACATTATGATAAAAACAGGTACAATAAGGCTCCATGTTTCTTCTGCTGAATCAGATATGTGTCTCCAAATTCAAAACAGAGATATAAATCACTGAAACACACTGTGTGCCTGTAGCTATAATTGAACATTTTATATCAAAATAATTTTGTCATTTGTATGTTTTATATAAATTATCAATTTGTAGTTAAAACAGAATGCTAAATTTGTATGAAGTGAAACAGTAAAGGATTTTAGCTAAATGCCTCTAATTTTGATCTAATGCTATAATATTTTAATTTCTGCCAAGATCTAGTTGCTGAATATCTGTGTACATAGAACAGATGTATATCTAATTTGATCATACTTAAAAATTAAATACATTAAGGCTTCACTAGATAGTTACTTCAATTAGTATTAATGATGTATGTATAGGAGATAGACTGTCATGTAGTGTTGGAGTTCAGTCTGATATAAAGTAGAAGGTAATTTGTAAAGCTTTGTTTCAATACAGCTTCAAGACACTTAAATAAAAATAACTTAGAAACCCCACACACAACAGAAATCTTATTCTGTGGCTGTCAATTGCAAAAGAAACCAAGAATATGACATAGATAAGCACGACAAGGCCACAATCTAAATGAAAGAAGAAACCCTTTCAGAGGAAAGATTAAACAAATGCCCTTGAGGTTCTACCACCCTGTGTGTCAAGGAGTAGCCAAGGAGCTGAGAACTATTAGGAACAGTTCAGACTATTTAACTGCATAACCAGCAATGAAGAGAGAAGACATTTCCTCGTCTGTGGAAGCTAACCCCTGTGTATAGTCAGAGTCCTATTAACCAGTGACTTTTTACCTTGGGCTTAAGAGTACACCATATTTTGCTGTGTGTTATTTGTGTCATCTGATTTCTGCATCTCATATCCACATTGCAATGATGGAAATATCTGTCATTCAACTAGCTTCAGGTCCTGGTCCTACCTGACTGGCAACAAGTTTTCAGTTTAATCCCAGCTATGTAGTGTTGTTGCTCCAAGACACTACGGGGAGGACTTGTCTAAGCAAGCAAAACCACTGTACTGTTCAGCCCAGCTGTGCTGAACTTTAAGCATTACCCGCCTTTCCAAGACTTGCAGATCTCCCAAAGAATACATTTGGAGTTGAAGCCATGTAAATTTGGGCTTCATAAAATAACTTGATAATTAGGGATTGTTTCATTTCAACATCCTGAGCAGTTCCCTGGCTGCCTTCACTCTGACCGAGGAGGAACTGCTAACTGCAGTAACAGCACAACAGAAGTAGCTTTGTAACCACAATATTAGCAAGTCTGAGAGCAATGACACTACAGAGAATACCTCCCTTCCCCTCCAACAATGGAGATAGTAGATCTTCAAAGAATCATCAAAATTGTCATGCAGATACAGTCCTAGACACTACCTACTTAGTTTGGAAGAGTATGAGACCAAATTAGTAAACTCTGTAACAGACTGATAAGTTAAAATGTTCTTATTTCACAGGCCTGCTACAGACTGAAACACGTGGATTTGGGAGAACAAGGAGTTGTTGGTATTTAAAGGCAGAAATGTCAATGCACATTCAACTACCTTAGTTTCACTCCCAGAAAAAAAACAGGTAAATCTTTGGCACAAGGACAGAGCAGTAGCTCTCAGAAAATGAACAGTCTACAAACAGTTGTTTTGAATTATAAATAGGGATTCATCCCAGAATGAAGGAAGACAACCAAAAAACAACACCCCAAAGCACTCTTTGCATTGACTTGTTATTAACATTTACCCTGTGGCAGCACAATCAATAAGCTGAAAGTTATTTATAAATTTAGAAGGAAGAGCAATTATGTTTGACTGTCTGCCAGCAGTGTTTACTAGCATAAGAAATTAAAAAAAAAAAAAAAAAGAAAAGAAAGAATCAAACTAACAAGGAAATTGGAAAAACTCTACATTGTAGTCTTCAGTACTTTTGCTCTGAAGTGAAAAAACTTTTTTCATTCCCTCAGATGCTTTCCTTTCTATCTTGATTACATTTACTGGTTTTGCCCTCATCTTCAGATTAACTCTTCCTGCCTGATCATGTTTCCATGACTTTGCTCTCATGAAGCTATGATGTCAGCTTTCTAATGCAGTTTGTTTCCTGTTCTCCAAACTAGATGCATGCTTTTTCTTTTGTTCTCCTAGCTCTGTCTTGCATAACAAATGCTTTTGAAGGTTAAGTTGAAGTTTCCTTTCCTCTTATTTGGATCCACCTTTAAGAAAAATTTCCATGTTGCTTTGAAACATTAATCAGTGATATCAATAGCATTATATTTATATATTGTTATTTAAGAAGAAAAAAGTCAGTTGAAAGTAGATTTGCCAAAATTTATTCATGTTACTAAAGAAATTATGTTGCTGCTTCCTTCTGTTTAGCCTTCTTATCACAACCTATCTGAAAAGATTAGAGTGAAGAAACTTAGTCTAAAATACTGATTTTTCTCCTTGCAATAATCTTTGCAACCCTTTTGATTATGTAAAATTATATATTAAAATAGAATATCAAGATTTTTTTTTTCATTTGCCTTGAAACATGTAAGAGAAGAAAGATTATTTTTGAATGAAGGAATCAATACGTGTTTTGCTTATGTGAGCATTTGCAATACAGTAGAAGTGTTAATTGGGATTAAACCTTCAGTGATTATCTGAGCATTCAACACATTATGTGCCTGAATTTGCCTCTGTGTTGTCTTACAGTATCTGAGTAAGAAGTAAGTATGAAGATTAAGAACATCCACCAGGTTTTGCTTACATGTGAATTTTGTAAATAGTACCTCAAAAAGTGCAAAACCGAATATTGTTTCTTATGAGGACATGGTTTCATTAATAAATGTTTTCTTACAGAACTTTCTTGTACTAGACAAGTTTAACATGTTTCCTAATTATTAATAATTGAAAAAATTTACTGTACAAAATCGTTCAGAGGCTGTTTGTATGGCTGAAAAGCAAAGCCATGTTGCAAATAAAAAAAATTAATCTGAGACTTCTCTGAAATCTAAAAGAAAATAAGAATAATATTTCCTTCCCTCAGCTGCAAGATATTTTAAAATTTCTTCTAATGCTAAGACTATATTCCCACATGTGGTTGGGCACATTTGTACCCTCATATTTTCCCATGCATGCACATTTTAAAAGTATAAAATACTTTTTTGTATAATTTTTTGAAATATTAGGGGAGTGGAGTCTTGTCATTTTTTTAATATATATAATAAACAGTTTTTTATAAAATGAAAGACAGAAATGTCATACATTTGTTTCATTTTTACTGTCCTCGGGACTCCCTTGTGAACTGGTTTAAATGTAAAATATCAAGTGTAATCTTGAAGGACACAGTTTTCTATTTTGACTTGTACACTTATATGTGTGCTTCAGCATCTGCTTTCATAAGTGAAGATCTTCAAGCTAATCCACTACTGAAATATATATATATATATAATGAAAGGAAAAAAACACTACCTAGAAGAAAAATTAAAGAATAATTCTGCTCAGTGCAGCAACCAGAGTACAGAAATAAACTCTGAAGAGATTCCCATTTTAAGGATCCCTCAGTGAAGCTCAGAAGCTTGCCTTAATCATCTTAATTCTTTATGTAAAGAATGGAGATAAAGAGATAGAAATGGTACACAGGAGGGCTTTGTGGTTTTCTTACTGAAGCATCCATTACATATCAGTGGAAACACTTGTTTTAGCAATGATAAGAATGAAAACTTCCTTTGATCCCAGACAATACAGTAAGGAGAAAGTTGTAAAAATCCTCTTTTTAAGTCAATGTTTACTTAGAATTCAAACTTTTATTATTATGTGATTACTAGATCCAGTCAATTGCACATAGATCATGTAATTTTATATGGATATGCCTGAATATGCTTCTGGAGATCAGGCATAATAGCCCTTCTATGTCTCAGAGTAAAGCCTTGAGATGAAATACATTGGAATATGATCAGTAAAAGGTGTTGGTGAGAAACAAACATTTGTCAGCCGATGCACTCTAATTGTAATAGCTTATGTGTACCACAGGAATAATATGGAAAATAATGCTAATCAGCTAGTAGCAAGAGTAACTTCTAACGCATACTGGAAGATTGTAGAGATGATGATTAATTTAAAATTAATCTCTCATAATCTAGTGTTTCACGCCATAACAGAACTGTTATTATGACTGAAATATCACAGTATCACAGCTATAGTCTTGTATTTCGGATGTAGTGAAGACTTCATTTTACACAGTACTTCCTTGAATGGAAGTGTCCCTATCAGTACTTGCTGCTCATTAATTAATAAATTTATTGCACAGATAAAAATCTTAAAAAAATGCATATAACTATAAGCAGATTCAGAAACACTTATGCATATGTAAAATGCAGGAGCAAGTATATAATTTTGGAATCTGCAATCTGCATGTATAATATTTGTAACATTTTATCTTAAGATTCTATTTGCCTGGTGCTTTTTAGCACAGATCACTTTTATTCTATTATGGAACTTTAAATGCACATTAATGTGTATACATTCCATTTTGCACAGAGGGATCTGGTCACTATTGTGCTCACCAGCACACATCAGTAGGAAGATTTGCTGCTGCAGGGGAAAACCAGATGATGCCATATTTTTGTCTCATTTTCCATCAACGGAAAATTCTGCTAATACTTTCTGGTATCTGATCTGTGTCCATTTCAACAAATATATATATATATATATATATATATATATATATATATATATATGCATGTAATATATATGTATAACATATAACCATAAATAATGAATGCTATTTGTCCATGTACAGCAGATTATTTACTTGTGTGTGTGATTACTTGTGTGCGTGTTTACTTGTGTGCGTGCATATGTATTTAAAATAACAACCAAGGGCCACTGAAAAGAGGTCTAAAAGCAGGAAGAAGGCAAGTACCTGTGATGTACTGAGGCCATTACCAGTCACACATTACAAGGATCTTTCTTTTTATTTGACATTTTCTCCTACATTTAAATTAAGAATACTGCTATAGGAGCAACATCCCTCAAAACAGAAGGTTTTTATTATATTTTTTTTAAAGCATCATTTTATTCTGTGGAAGCCCCAGGTGGCTTGCTGTTTGCATGATATCCAATACTGCAGCAACTTTGAAAAGGCTAGACACTGTTTTCTCTAAAAAATTTAACTTATGGGAAAAAAAAACGAAAGTTGATAGATGACGTCTCTGATTCTCTAAAGAAAAACTCTTAAAAACTGAAGTTCTTGCAAGTGGACAAGCCAATCAAAGCATTCAGGTGTACTCCCTTCCTAGAGTCCTTTTACTGGGAAGAGTATGCCTATTTTTCAGGAGACGATGCTTAGAGTTTGTCCCAGTCTGGGCAAAACTTTGTATAAGTTGAATATAGTTCATAGATTTTTCACCTCCTCAGTATGTTTTACAATACACATAATTTACATGAACCATATAAATTTCTGGGAAGTGACAGCTCTGTCTAATAGAACAAACACTCCTACTGGTCTAACATTTAACTCAGCAACATTAAATCCTAATGTGAAGGAAAATAAGCTCATGAGAGGTATCAGATGGGAAGATGCGACACTGGAACCTCCAACCACCTGGAGAAGGATGAAAAACAACATTAATCAGCACCTGTTTTTTCAGTGATGTCATGTTTCACCTTGTGCAGGGAGTGTGCACCTTACTGTGCCCTCAATTATTTTATATCAGGTGTAGTGTCAAAATCAGCAGTTACACTGGAATAAAAACACATGAGGTAGGCTCACGCTTCACATTCAGTTCTAGTGTAATAAAAAGAAAGAAGGAAAAACACATGAAAATCATCAACTCATGAATATATTTGCAGGTAATAGTGTTACCTGTACGTATAGACACACGAATAACTCAAAATAGCTTAGTCACGGGTAAGATCAGCCCCCTTTTTGGTTCTATTTCTATTACAGACTCGATGTTGGGTGGAGGGAGGGATCTATCAAAATATGTTTTTACTGTGGAATGAAAAAAGGTATAGAAATATGCAAGGGAGTGGAACTCTGAGCTGGGAGGTTTATGTAGTGATATGAAATGTTGTACAGACCTTGTCAGCAGGGAGCCCAGGAAATAATGGGTCCAGCTTTGTGGACGTGAACTGCAGTCTGGCTCAGATCATCAGTAGTGTGGAGACCTTTGCCATGGGCATTACTTTCGAAGTAGATTTATTCCAAGGAAAGACTTTAAGACAGCATCTTTGTGCAGTTCAGAGGATGTGCAAAGACCACAACACAAACTACAGGAGTACATAACTAAGTAATATACAAGGTGCAGTTTATGGTGCTTTGCTCTTCTTTACTGTTTTTCCTCACCATCATATCTAGCTGTGCCATCCACATTTGCCATTTAAACTCTGAGAAGGAAGTCTGAAAAATGAATTTCTTTCTATAAGAGCTTTCACTATATGTGGTTTCCCACACTCAAAGCCAACTCCTTGGTAATGAGGTTTAGTTGAGAAGACTCAGATGGACTTAAAGATCTTCAAGAAGAGTCTATAAGAAGCATCAGGGCATTAGCTATCCCAAACACCTTTGCTAAGAAGCCTCATCAGGGGCTTCCCTTCCTTCATGTGGGAGCTGTTTTTAAGCTGAGACTTTTGTCTATGGTCCTGGCCTGAGCTATGTTGCAGCAGCCTTACAGATACACCCATGTCTGGCCATGTACATCCTTGATCCAGTCACTGACAGTAACTAAGGTTCATCCTAAAAGTTCATAGGAAAAGTTCAACAGTCAACAGACAAGGAAATACCCACTGAATATAAGGCAAATATAAGGCAAATTTCCAAATCAGAGTTCTTAGACTATGGAACAGGTTGCCTAAAGTTGTTTTAGACTTTACATCCTTGAAGGTTTTCAGAACTCAGCTGGACAAGACCTTAAACAACCTAATCTAATATTCCAGTTAGCCCTTTTTTGAGTAGGAGTTTGGACTAGATGTCTTCCAGAGAAGTTAATAGATGACTTCTAAATTTTTTTTCTGGGATTGCATGAAGTTATGCTTTCAGCGAGAGAACAGAATTAGCTTGGGTGTAGCCTTGTACTTAGGATGCTGTACAATTATACCACAGATAAGACTTTTTGAGAGATAACAATGATTATTTTGTTCAAAAGGTACATAATGAAGAAAATAAAAAAAATAAAAATCCAGTAAGTCCTGTATGCTGTTCCTAGTATATCTTGCTTCATTCCGTGGGAAAACTGTAGGGCTACTCATGATCTAATTATTTCTATTCCCTTTTGGAAATCATGCTTTTAGCACCTTTGCTGTTGTTCCAGTAGATAAACCACAGCTTTGATGACCTTTCATAAAGATCATGTGGCTACATAATTATCACCCACAGTTCATGTTGTTATACTGAAGCTTGTTGGGTGTGCTACAGATCCACTAAATATTAGTGGTGACATTCCTTCTGCTCTGTCAGTAATGGTCAAGCTTTCTGAAGAAAGGGGAAATAAAATTTATAACTGAATAGTTATAAAATCATGTTCTAAGACAGCGACAGATCTAGGAGAGAGTTATTAAAAAACAGTTACAAATGTGACAACATAAGACAATGAAGCAAACAAGAAGCACACCTGAATGCGATAAATATTTATGTAACATTCACATTGACAAGAAACAAACTAGGGTGGAGAACCTGCATATTTTCTTTGCAAATTAGCTTAATTTAGGTAATTGTGTTTTCTGTATTTTGTTACCTTTTTAGGTTGTAATAGTTATTTTTCTAAGGATGCTGACAGCAACTGGTAAAATATGTCAGTATTATGCAAACATGAATCTATGTTTTCATATTAATAGCAAAATTTATCAAATTAAGTGAGCCCTTTTTTAGGCGATGGGTAATAATGATCAGTGACATTATGTCTTCAATAATGATTTTTCTCTAATTAATTTTCTCAGTATATTTCTGGCTGATATCAAGGCTCCTAGCAACAGTGGATTTATGTTACTGGATTGATATCACTGATATCCCATGAGACTTGCTTTGATGTGACCTGAATTTTTGCAGTAACAAATTGGATTCACATAGTCCCTCATATTCATTGAAACTTCTTAACGATAACCTGGTGAAATGGATTCGTAAGAGTTTAATAAAGCTAGACAGAGGCATGATTGTCTTAGTAATAGCACAAAACAGATGTAAAAGTTTCATTTGTCATTTTATTCATTCATCTGAAAATCTTCTGCATACTTATATTTCTTTAGTGAATTTTTCTTCCATTTATTTGTATAGACACAAGTATTGATGGCTTATGCACATAACCCATTGAATTTAGCACAGAGTTGAAACCCAACTGTGTGATCCGATAAAGAATTAAACATATTTGTGACTTAAAATTAATTTAGTGTCATGAAAATCTGTGCAGCAGCAAAGAAAACAAGGTTTTTAAAAATAAGCAGCAAATGTAAAACCTGTTTTTCAATAGGAAAAGAAGTAAGAAAGTATATGGTTTAATTCTGATGTAAACTCATTTGTCTCATTTAAATGATTACACAGAAGATTGCATTGCATTTCATCCTGTTATGAGTAATTTGTTATGAATAGTAGTTATATACTTCCTCTACCACATTTTTACAATATCCTCACACATATGTTGGTCTTATTCCTACTATAGCTAAATCCACAGAAATCACAGAAATACTAATTTAACAGATAAATATGATGCCAAACTACGAAAATATCACTGGCAGCATTCTTCAAATAATTAATTTATTTTCATAAGGCCTCTGAAAATGTGTATAAATGTTCTCCTCATTTGTTACTTTTAATTTACTTTCTTTTCAACATTATTTTCCAGATTTCATAGTATCCTTAAGTGATGCTCCCTGCATCAAATATCTGACATTTCTGGTTCCACTCCTGCTTCGCTGGAGGGTCTACGTGTGCACAATAAATTTCCTCTAGAAAGCACTCATTGTTTCCCCACTCCTGCTGTTCTCTTGGCATGTCATATATTGCCAATCAATGGTTAGGCTTTTATCACTCCGCAATTTATCTGCCTGTGTCATCTGTATTTTCAAGTGTTATACCCTACTTTAGGTGCCCATAAAATGCTTCTGCTTGATTTGGGGGGGGGGGGGGGGGGGGGGCACTAAATATTAGCAGACACAATTGGTGCAACGTCACCTTCTGCATGTGCTGTTATGTTTTTTTTTCTTCATCAAAAGAGAAAACGTTTCTAGCAGTAGTGCACTGGACAATTCTTCACGATGCTGAACACTATGAAAAATAGTGATCAGTCCTCCCTCACCTTGTAAGTACAAATACTCTCTGACAGCACAGCCTGAATGATAAGATAGTAAATAAAGGGAAATATTATACTGTATATGCAATTTTAAACACCAAGTACACTACGAATGAAGCTACACGTTTCAGACAAAAAGTATTTTCACAGTTCTGATACAGCTTACCTTGTCTCCAATTCATCTTTGAATTGTGCTGTATCCATAATATCCATCAGACTATTCCTAAGTCATTCAAGGACACCCTTTCAAGTACAAGAGTCTCAGCAGACTCTTCCCTTTTTATTGTTTTGTTGGGAAAAGGTATTGTAATATTTTTTCCTATTTGTCTCATTCAAGCAGTGCTTTACCAAACCATGGACAAAGAAGCAGTGAGAAAACGGCTGTAGCTATATATGATTGGGAAAAGCTGATACCAGCACTCTTGAGGCTGCTGTACTTCAAAGGATTTGAAAGTTTGTTTTGATAGAAGATGAAGGGACTAAAGTTCAAGTTCTGTGATCAGAGACACAAAAAAAGGGTATCTTCTGATAAGCTTCAGTTGTAAGCTTTGCGTGCACTCAGACTGTCAAAGTTGCCAGCATGGCTAAGCTGGATAAAAAAAATGAGTGTCACAAAGAAAAGAAGGGCCACAAAGAAAGTCACATAGAGAAATACATGAGCACTTGTCAGTGGTGGGAATCACAGGACAGCTAACTCTGCTTTGGTATGCCTAACTGATTTGTACAAGTATTTCATAGGCATGGACCACACAAAATGCAGTACTTGCAGTCTCCCTAAACTATTAACCCTTGCCTGCAAAAAGGGAGAATCACCCTATAGAAAGTTTATGGAATGGGTTCTCCTGCATTTTTTCTGCAGGGCCCAGGAAGCTCTGAGATTTGAATTTCATTCTATAAATTATGGAATCACAGTAAAATTTAGCCTGGAATAAACCTCCAAAAGTCATCTGGACTGACCTTCTGCTCAAGACAGTTTTAACTTCAAAGTTTGATCAGTTCCTTTGGCCTCTTGGCATGTGCTCCAGTCTGCTTACCAACTTGGTGACTCTTCACTGGACTTTCTCCAGTGTCAGCACCTGTCTTTTATATCATGGCCCAAAACTGGATCAGATACTCCAAATGCATCTTTGCAACTGCCATGTGAAGGGAAATTAACACTCTCTTTTGACCTGCTGGTCACACTCTTTTTGATGAAACCCTTTGTGCTTTTACTATTTGTTGCCCCAATGTGCTGAAGATATCCTCTCTGACTGTCCTGGAATTCCTGTTTGTCCATTTTTAAGCCATTTATGCTTTTTCTTATTACAGAAATGAAATAATTACCCATAGAAACTTAAACCACTACCCCTGCAATTGCCATCAAGAAAGCTGGCATATGTAAAAAGCTACTAATGAAACTGACGCTTAAATCCAAACACCCATAATGTAAAAATGTAGAAATGCAAGCTACAAAGTTCTTATCTGAATGACAGCCTGCTGCTTTTTGATTGAACCTTTTCAAATGAAACATCTCTGTAGTGACAACTGATTTTATCATGTTCTTTGTATGAACCTCAAGCTGTCTTCCTTATGGCTGCTTCCATTAGTCAGCAGGCCAAAAAACTTTATTAAGACAATTTCATTTGTTAAACTTACTCCTAAATATGCCAGCTATCATGTTTTACATACTGTAAATGTAATATGTATACAAAGCTAAAAAGTGCAATATTTAGTATGCTCTTTACAATACAGTATTTTTTCTATGTTCTGTAGTCTCAAAGACACTAGAAATACTTCTGTAGATTTCTTTTAACATGGGTAGCAGTCATACTTTCTGAGTATGGTCCTCAATAACACACAATTTTAAAGTTACAGTTTAGAGACCCATTAAGTAAGAGAATTAAATAAACACTCTTGGAGAAGTTAAAAGTCCATTAAAAATCCTAAGCTTTATAACTGGGAGCTCATCACACCTAAAATGAAGATTCACTTATCACTTCAGAGTACATTCATCTGTGTCTCTCGCTAGTGGATTAATCTTCTAATTTTATTTTTTCATTTTTATTTTCAGCTTTTTGCTTGGCAGGCTTCCTTTTCCAACAATTGAGCTTGTGGTAAATCTTTAAATAAATTTTCATACATTTCTTTCCTAAACATGTAACCCTAAGCCTGAGTCATATCTTCTGTTTAGGATCTATCAGATTTTATTTATCAAAGCTTTTCCTGGAAACAGTGTGCTGTTTCCAGTATTGAAACAGTATTGAAACATTCCATATGAAGTGAAGGAACTCCATCAAAGGAGACTAAGAGAAACCCATCACAGACCTATCACAGCCTGGTGGTTAGTCCATTCATAAATCAGCTCTAATATAGAATCATAGAATCAACTAGGTTTGAAAAAACTTTTAAGATCATCAAGTCCAATTATTATACCAGGACTACCACTTCCAAGAATTCCAAAGCTTCACTGGAAAGTATGTTCTAATATCTGGCTACTGTTCCTGGGAAGAATCTTTTCCTAATATAAAATCCAAACCTTCTCTAGTACAGTTTAAGGCCATTACCTCTTGTGTTACAGCTAATATATTCAGATTACATCAGATAAAACCCTTACAATTATTTTAATTACTATGAAAATACAATGAAATTGGGATAATGGTTTACCATCAGCTGCAGTGCTGAAACTATTTACTTACTAAGATGTCCCAACTATTTGTCATGGTAATGATGATAAGCAGTTTTCTTTTTTTTTGCCTCTAAATTGGAGAGACATAAATTTCATAGATGGACCACTTGGTGGATAAAGAACTGGCTGGATGGCCGCATGCAAAGAGCTGTGGTCAATGGCTCAGTGTCCAGCTGGAGACCAGTAATGAGTGGTGTCCCTCAGGGATGGGGGTTGGGACCGGTCTTGTTCAACATCTTTGTTGGTGACATGGACAGTGGGATTGAGTGTGTCCTCAGCAAGTTTGCCAATGACACCAAGCTGTGTGGTTCGGTTGATATGAAGTGAAGGGAAGCCATCCAGAGGGATCTTGACATGCTTGTGAGGTGGGCTGATGCCAAATTTACGAAGTTTAACCATGCCAAGTGCAAGGTCCTATGCATGGGTCGGAACAATGACAGGCACAGCTACAGGTTGGGCAGAGAAAAGATTCAGAGCAGCCCTGCAGAGAAGGACTTGGGGGTGTTGGTCAATAAGAAAATGAACATGGAATGGGTTGCCCAGGGAAGCTGTGAATGCTCCATCCCTGGTGGTGTTCAAGGCCAGGTTGAGCAGAGCCCTGGCTGACATGATCTAGGGTGAGGTGTCCCTGCCCATGGCAGGGGGGTTGGAAGTAGATGATCTTAAGGTCCTTTCCAACCCTAACTATTCTATGATTCTATGATTCTTGACTGAATAAAGAAAGTTTCAAAAATGGCAAAACTAGTGTCACTTCAGCTATAATAACAGCTGGAGTTTTGAGGATCTAAGCAGCTAATAGCGATATCTCTACACTATTTTTATAATTTTATCTTAATTTCTACCTCAAGACCAGAAATTCTGGTCCACTACCGTCAAGAAAGACCTGAGGGTCTTTCTGTATTTGAAACTTTTAATTTACCATAGATAAAATGTTTTGCATTATATAAGCTGGAGGTTCAGGAATGCAACTGTATGCTAAGCAGAATGACACAACTCTCAAAAAAATCTTACTTAATATATTTTTTAGGTCTAAAACACATTTCTTAGGACATTTATGGTGAATGAAATCTAAATACATTCAATGAGAAAAAGACTGCTTACATTTTTATTATTGCTTCTTACACCATCAATAACAAGAATTTTGTAGATATTGCAATAGCTCCATATAGCACAGCATACTTTAAGTGTTTTGCTGTGAACTGTCTTTGGGTTATAGCAGTTCTCCTCTTGATTTATTTATACTTCATTAAAAAAATGGTTATAGAATAAACTGAAAGTTTCATTAAAGACCAAATTAATTTCTGTCAAATCTGATTAAGTAACTATGAGAAGATGCACCTCTACTTTTGAATTATGTTTCTCATTCTTTGTATTGTCAATAACTTTATTCTACATGTTCTTGGACTTCTTTCACTTTGAAAAGTCATATTCTGTATTTAAATTATGGTATCATGAATCTGAGGTTGGTATTAAA
Organism: Pezoporus occidentalis; assembly: GCF_034315485.1. Lineage (NCBI taxonomy): Eukaryota > Metazoa > Chordata > Aves > Psittaciformes > Psittacidae > Pezoporus > Pezoporus occidentalis. The sequence continues at coordinate 16,019,420 of NW_026914940.1, read as the reverse complement.
TATTTTAACTTTCCTCATGAATATTTTTATTCTTCTTGCTGAATATTCAGCCTTTTAAAGGTGGACTTTTCAGTCTGAAGTATGCTGCAAGATCACATTTGTACTATTGTTTCCCTCCATTGCCTGTCTCTGGTAGCCAGGCAGCATTGTAGCCTTCTAGCATCTGTCAATACCTATGTATTTTCTTAGGATTCAGCAGCCTTTCTGGGTCTGTTTCTTCTCACCCCGTGATCAGCAATGTCATTCTCAATTTTTTACCACAAAGAACTGTGGTTACATAGAAGTTCTAGGCCTCTTTTTCCTCATTTCATATTCTACCTTAGACTAAATACAAAGGTAGTTCATCAAAAGAACTGAAGTTATAATCTCAATAATACATTTATATTTCACTGTCACGATGTTTCCAAGTGTATTCTTATTTTGAATGTATTAATTTCTTCCCCTGAGGAAAACCTGCAGTCTGTGTGATTTCTTATATAACTTGCATTATTTTTTCCCCATTTGCAACATAGAAGATAAGGAACCTTATTACTCTACTGTACTATAGTACTATGTAAAAGATTACTGTCTGCATAGGTCATTTTTCCTTAGTCTTCAACAACATATTCAACCATTTCTTTATGTTATTTGCTAAAAATTATTATTCATATGACATTTTTCTTGAATTTCTGATTAAAGTTTTTCTCTTGTTTGGTCAGTTGATTGGTTTTGTTTTCTTTTTTTTTTTTTTTTTTTTACTATGGTTTAACAGATAATCTGCAGGCTTAAAATCGAACATTTCATTAATTGGACTACAAAAAAAAATTATTTTCTTTTTTTGCCGAGAAAGTTAACTGTAATATCTGTTTATGTAGTTATTCCTGCTCTCTAATTTTAGAACAGCTGAAAAAGTCTGAGTATTGCATGCCTGACTTGTTCTATCGTGTATCCTCAGATTTATTCCACAGCATACACATTTCAAAGACTATATATCATATCAGCTTTATCATATAAGGCTGTATATCACTCTGGTTTGATACCCTAATGCTATCACTGATGATAGAACTTTTGACTCAAGTCCCTTTATCATGAATAGTATGTTAGTTATGTTGGTTTATGTTTCAATTGATATGCCTCAAACTTTTGGTTTGCTACTTTTGCATATTAAAATAACAATTTCAACAGCTAAGACTAGCTAAGTAGTGTATAGCAAAAACATAAGAAATTGAGGACTTTTCTAGTAAAAATAGTAACTTTTTTCACTTTATTTTTAGATGGAAGCTGGGCCCTCTTTAGTTTACCACTCTGTTACCAGGTAATTATGTCTGTGAGAAATATACCAAAATACGCAAAGACAAAGGACAGTTGAAAACATGAGAATCTTCAATAAAATTCAGACATTAAGAAAGCAGCCATGAGAAAATGGGATGGAGATGGACAGGATGTAGCCAGGACCTGCAAAAGATGAAGAATGGTGAAGTAAACTTTCTTTCTTCTCAAAACACTGTGGAAGGAAAGTAAAATACAGTAACCATGTCTGGGGACATCATGAGCTGAGTACCACCAAAAAGCCATTACTTTTTTCTCAATAAAAATTAAAATACAAAAGTATTGCGTAGATGAACATCAACATTACATATATTTCTGGAAAACGACTGTTTTATTGGTGGTTTTGGTTTTTATCTGATGATTACTTTATGTCTGATATGAGGCATTTATACTTGGTGAAAATTAGTTACTGCTTTTGACCACCATGTTAAAGGAATTACCACCTGGCATTTTCTTCTTCTGTTAATGAGAAAAAGGAATTATCACTTGGAATTTTCTTCTTTTGTCAATCAAAACACTAAAAGTACAGAGAGGAACTGAAATTTTACTTTGTGAAGAATTTTACTGTGTAAAAATTTTGCTATAAAATAAGTGTGCAAGAAACTTAATTCTAGAACATTAAAGGATTAAAAATAACTTCAAAACTACATGTATCTAACCAAGCAAAATGAAAGAGACATTTGTGTGACATTTCTTGGGTGATATTTCATTTTGGTCTTTGTTCTCATGCATCAGCTCACAAGAAAAACAAAATTACTGAATTAACAGAAACACTGTCATGGTTAGTAATGTTGAACAGTTTTTCAAGAGAAGGAGGAGTTTGGTCTTTAAGGTTAGCTTCTATTCTGTCATATGTCTCTGTCCTAGGCAAGAATAGAAAAAATGGTCACACACATTTTTTTTAATCTGTTAATATAATAATATATTTGATAGCACACAATGGTACAAGTGAACAATGAGAGAGAAAAAATAACAAAAAACAACTTGTCACAAATTTTGTAACTTTGGTGTTTGTATGCAATGTTTTCAGTGTTCAAGGCCAGGTTGGACAGAGCCTTGGGTAACATGGTCTAGGGTGAGGTATCCCTGCCAGTGGCAGTGGGGTTGGAACTAGATGATCTTAAAGTGCTTTCCAACCCTAACTATTCTATGGTTCTATAAGAAAAACAACAAAGTGAGCACATGCTTTCTAAGGGAATAATCTGAATGTCTATGCAGATATGTTCTAAAGATCACATGTAGATTTTGCACTCTTGATGTATATAATTTCAAAGAGTGCAAGTACACAACTTTTCTCTGTTGGTGCTGTATTCAATTTCTTGATTAGCAAAATAATTAACATTACGTATCATTAAGAAAAAAATATTTTATTATGAAGGCAATTTTTTTTTGTAACTTCAGTGTCATGGTTTAAGCTCAGCCGGTAATTCAGAACCACGCGGACAGCAAATTATGTGCACCACAGGAACTTTATCCCCTTCTACAGGATGTGAAAGATCTGACTGGGTTGGGCCAGCCCTGTTGGCAGATTCTTTGGTGTTGACCAACCAGGTGGCTCTTGGCAAATGTGTATCCCATGTTTGAATGTCCCACCACTCATTGCTCTCAGTGTAGTTTTTAAAGTCCATTGTACCATTCAACTTTCCCAGAGGCTGGTGCATGGTAGTGGATGTGATATACCCGCTCAATGCCATGCTCTTTGGCCCAAGTGTCTATAAGGTTGCTCCAGAAATGAGTCCCACTGTCTGACTCAGTTCTCTCTGGGGTGCCTTGTCACCACAAAATCTCTTTCTCAAGGCTCAGAACAGTGCTGCAGACAGTGGCTTGTGGCACAGTGTATGTTTCCAGCCATCTGGTGGTTGCTTCCACCATGGTAAGCACGTCATGCTTGCCTTGGCAGGTTGGTGGGAGTGTGGTATAATCAATCTGCCAGGCCTCCCCATATTTGTACTTCAACCGTCGTAATACATACCAAAGAGGCTTTAACCATTTAGCTTGCTTAATTGCAACACGTTTCACACTCATGAATAACCTGGGCTATAGTGTCCATTGTTAAATCCACCCCTTGATCCTAAGCCCACCTATATGTTGCATTTCTGCCCTGATGGTCTGAAGTGTCATGGGCCCACTGGGCTCAAAATAATTCACCGTTACGTTGCCAATCTAAGTCCATCTGAGCCACTTCAATCTTAGCAGCTTTATCCACCTGTTGGTTGTTCTCATAATCCTCAGTGCCCTGACTCTTGGGCGCATGAGCATGTACATGGTATACCTTCACCACCAAGTTCTGCACCTGGGCAGCAATGCCTTGTCACAGTGTAGGAGCCCAGACGAGTTTACCTCTGCACTGCCAGTTGCTCTGCTTCCATTGCTGCAACCACCCCCAGAGGGCATATGCCACCATTCATGAGTCAGTATAAAGTACTGGCCACTTTTCTTGTTCAGCAATGACGAAGGCCAGCTGGATGGCTTTCAACTCTGCAAACTGACTTGATTCACCCTCTCTTTCAGCAGTTTCTGTAACTTGTTGTCGGGGACTCCATACAAGTGCTTTCCATCTCTGATGCTTCCAAAGCACTGGAGGGGCCCAGTGGACTAGATACTTGCCCATACTGTCCCACACACCCTGCCACTCGTGACTGTCCAGCCTCGGGGAAAATCTCCTGGTCCTCCTATATAGTCGTCTGACTCTAGACAAGACCCAAACCCAACTCTGCTTAACTTTCAAGATCAGACAAAATGGTTGTGGATAAAACACATTCTGTACGTGTGCCAATGTGGTGATACCCATCACAATCAGCAGGCAGGTCTCAAGGGTACCCAAAGGCCATTCAAAACTTTCAGAACTCTCAAATGATGCTGTAAATAGTCGGGTGGGGGGGGGCTGGGAATGTAAGGGAATGTTTCCTTCATAGGTTGACCACCTGAGGCGGAAAAAAAGAGATGTGTAATTGCTAAAAAACTTCCATTATATACCTTCCAAAGTGTAGAGGCTATGGCCACACTGGGAATGCATACCAGACCAGCTTCATGATCAGTGAGTCTATTGCATTACAAGTCATTACCATAAAGTACAGTGAAACAAGAACCTTATCCCAACCCCCCCAAACAATAAACACTAAAACAGAAATACCGGCTATAAGTAAGGTACGACATGCTGAAACTCTGAGATCAAGAACAACAACTTTGAGAGCCAATAAATCAGCATTGTGATGAGTGACTATTAATCCAAAACAATAAAATGCTTATCACAAATAAGATTAGACACACTCTGGTCAGATCTGTCATTATCTCAACCCTTTGGGCCCACGCTGGATGCCACAAAGAACTGTTTGTTTTAAGCCCAGCTGGTAACTCAGAGTCATGCAGCTGCTCGCTCATTCCTCCCTCCTTTCTCCCCTCGCTCCCAGAGGGATGGGGAGGAGAATCAAAAGAATGTAGCTCCCATGGGTTGAGATAAGAACAGTCCAGTAACTAAGGTATAACACACACTGCTCCTACAACCAATAATAATTACGATAAGGGAAATAACAAGGGGGAGAGAATACAGCCAATCACCACCTGCCGACTGATACCCAGCAAAACCCAAGCAGCATTCTGGGCCTTCCTGGTAACTGCCCCCAATGTTCTACATAGTGGGCATGATGTGCTGTGGTATGGAATACCTCTTTGGATAGTTTGGGTCAGGTGTCCTGTCTCTGCTTCCTCCCAGCTTCCCCTCCTCCCTGGTAGAGCATGAGACTCAGAAAGTCCTTGGTCAGAGTAAATATTACTGAGCAACCACTGAAAACATCGGTGTTTTTCCCAGGTTGAAAGTCAAAACCACAGCACTGCACCAGCTACTAAGAAGGAGAAAAATGACTGCTGAACCCAGGACATTCAGGATCAGGGGAAAAATTAATCATACACAAATTGGCAATTCTCATGATTTATCATTATTTGCTATTTCAACATATTGGCCAGCCTAGAATCTTAGAGCTATAAAATCACAGAATAGACCTCTTTGTTCAAGGAGGGCCACTGAGAGCTGGTTGCCCAGGACCATGTACAGACGGCTTTTGAATATCTCCAAGGGGGGAGATTCCACCACCTGTAGGGGCAGCCTATTCAAGTGCTCATTAACCCCCTCAGACAGAACCTCTTGTTTCAGCTTTTGCCTATTTCCTCTGGTTCTGCCATTAAGCACCACTGAAAAGAGACTGGTTCTGTCTTCATTACACCCTCCCTTCAGGTAATTATACCCATTAGCACAATATCTCCTGAGTCTTCTCTAGTCCAGGCTGAACAGTGCCAGCTTTCTCAACCTTTCCTTCTACATAGAAATGCACTAGTCCCTTAATCATCAAGTGGCCATTTGCTGGACTCTCTCCAATACATATTATCTAGTATATCCAGTACTTCAGGTGTGGCCTCACCAGTGCTAGGGAAGGATCACCTCCCTCAGCCTGCTGGCAATAATCCTCCTTATGCAGCCCTGGATACCTTTAGCCTTATTTGCAGCAAAGGCACATTGCTGAACCAAGTTCAACTTGGTGTTCACTAAGAGCCCCACGGCTTTTCTGCCAAGCAGCTTGCTAGCCAGTTGACCCCCAGCATATTCTGGTGCATGGGATTGTTCCCCACCAGCTGTAGGACTTTGTACTTCTCCTTGCTGAACTTCCTGAAGTTGCTGTCAGCCCATTTCTCCAGACTCTTTAGGTCCCTCTGAATGGCAGCACAGGCCTCTGACACTCTTCCCAGCTTGGAGTCATCTACAAAGCTGCTGAGGCCACACTCTGCTCCATCATCCAGATCATTAATGAAGATGTTAAACAGGTCTGAATCAAATACTGACCCATGAAGTACACTGTGTACCTTGTGTCTCTAAGTAGTCTTTGTGGTACTTATCACCATCCTCTGGACCTGTCTGTTAAGCTAGTTTTCATTCAAATATATTTTGTATTTGAAGAGAATACCTTTTTAGCCTGTAGTTTGACCTGGAGCAGACAGAATTGCCAATTGGATCAATCGAATTTCCCAGTAATGTGTGATGTGAAGTAAGAAACCATAGGGTATACAATAAAGTGACCATAGTATCATGACTAGAGCTGTCAAGTGCATTAAACATATAAGGGATGGTAATGTAGGATAACAATCCAAGCGTTCAGAAACTAAAGAGATGCAATTTGTATTTTCAATCTGTATTTGCAGAGGAGAATATTAGGACAGATATTTAGCAACTATTAAACATTAGCTCCCAAGCCATATGAACATGAAAGTAATTAAAAAAATTCAGTATATTACGGTTATACACAGGTCAGATATTTTTCAGAATCCTTAAAGAGATTTCTTTTTCTTTCTGCATAGATTGTCTCAGAAGCATCCATTTTGCTTTGGTGCTCAATATGTTATTATGTTTTGCACCTGTGTAAGTTCGCTAAGTCTGTTGACAGCTTTAAGGATTTTAAAGAAGGTCTGCATTTGGATTTCATCCCAGAAACTGACAAGGTCTTTTAGAACTAGAGGGTGAGTTTATTATTCAGCAATTCTCATAAATAGATTAAAAAAAGTGTGAAGCGGCTCTAAGTGTAATATCTAAAATAATCCAAAAACAAGTGTAAATATGAACAATTAGTGCAGAATAACACAGTTCTGTGGAGAGCTGAAGACAGGGACATGCTTTTTGAAGGCAGAACTGAGTTTGATCAGATAAATGTGATTGCAAATATATACTGGAAAATCCTTTCAAATAGGAATTCACAATGGGATAAAGGGACCCACTGAAATTTTATCTAAGCTTTTAAAGCAGATAAAGACATAGACTGTTTGTAAATGAGAAATTTCACTTAGATTGCAAAATGGAAAAATGAATGAGCTTTGCAGTGTAAAAACACACTCCTGAATTCACACGTGCAAAGTGTTTGTCACTGTCCTTCATGACGTTCACATCTCTAAACTTCAGAGATATAAATCAGTTGGATGGACCACTTGGTGAATAAAGAACTGGCTGGGTGGCTGCATGCAGACAGTTGCAGTCAATGGCTCAATGTTGATGCTGGGACAATCTTGTTCAACATACTTATTGGCAACATGGGCAGTGGGATTGAGTGTGCCCTCAGCAAGTTTGCCAGCAGCACCACGCTGTGTGGTGCAGTTGATATGCTGGAGCAAAAGGATGCCATCTGGAGGGACCTTGACACACTTGAGACGTGGGCCAATGACAACCTCACAAAGTTCAACCAGACAAAGTGAAAGTTCCTACACCTGGGTTGGAGCAATCCCAGGCACAGCTACAGGCTGGGCAAAGAAGAGATTCAGAGCAGCCCTGAGGAGAAGGACTTGGCGGTGTTCGTCAATGAGAAACTTAACATGAGCCAGCAGTGTGCGCTCGCAGAACAGAAACCAGCCATATCCTGGGCTGCATCAAAAGGAGCGTGACCAGCAGGTCAATGGAGGTGATCTTGCCCTTCTATTCTGCTCTCGTGAGACTTCACTTGGAGTACTGTGTACAGTGCTGGTGTCCTCAACATAAGAAGAACACAGAGCTGTTGGAGCATGTCCAGAGGAGGGCCACGAGGACGATCAGGGGATTGGAGCACCTCCCGTATGAAGACAGGCTGAGAAAGTTGGGGCTGGAGAAAGTTCAGCCTGGAGAAGAGAAGGCTGTGTAAAGACCTCATAGCAGCTTTGCGGTGTCAGAAGGGAGACCATAAGGATGCTGGGAAGGGACTCTTCATTAGAGAGTGTTTTGACAGGACAAGGGGTAATAGGCTAAAACTTAAACAGGGGAAAGTTTAGATTGGATGTAAGATGGAAGTTCTTTACTGTGAGGGTGGTTAGGCACTGGAGAAGGTTTCCCAAAGAAGTGGTATATGCTCCACTGCTGGTAGTGTTCAAGGCCAGGTTGGACAGAACTTTGGGCAACAGTTTTGTACCTTTGGTGTTTGTATGTAATGTCTTCAGTGTTCAAGACAGGTTGGACAGAACTTTAGGCAACATGGTCTAGGGTGAGGCATCTCTGCCCATGGCAGGGGTTTAGGAACTTGATTGTCTTAGAGATCCTTTCCATCCTTAGCCATTCCATGATTCTAGGATTCTGTAGTTCTTTGAGAACCACTGTTGAGTGCGATAGGATCCCTGATGGTAAAAAATGAGAAAAAGATACTCTTAGAACAAAATGTCTTAGATGTTTGTTAGCGTTGTGGAATATAAAATTTGTAAACAACAAGAATTAAATTCCATGTGAAGAGTAGCACTATATTTCAATAATTAATGGAGTGTCTAATAGGGATATTTATAGTCTTTGATCTTGTCATTATAATCTCATTAGCTGGGCTATGATTATTCAGCAGAAAACTTTATTTAAAATTTCTAATTTCAGTATCTGTGGAAAAGGGCAGCATGATAAATACCAGAACATGATTCTTAAATGGTCTGCAGGCAGGGTAAGATATTGCTACCAAAACATCAAGTAATAATTCAGTTCACATGCTGATAAAGACAAGGGTGATCAATGCAAACTAAATTGTCAATATGATTAAAAACTCAATACTGAAGAGACAATATTAAAATCAGGAAGAAACTGATGTAAATTCATTAGTCCTTCAGTGGGTTTATACTGTTGTAAAAATCAAATTCAGTGTGCAACTTGAGAAAACATTGCCTTTAATTTTGCAGGTTAAAATATTTAAAAGTTGAAGGTTTTCTCACAAGAAAAACAGGACTCATAGAATCATAGAATAGTTAGGGTTGGAAAGGACCTTAAGATCATCTAGTTCCAACACCCCTGCCATGGGCAGGGACACCTCACACTAAACCATATCACCCAAGGCCTCGTCCAACCTGGTCTTGAACACTGCCAAGGATGGAGCATTCACAACCTCCCTGGCCAACCCATTCCAGTGCCTCACCACCCTAACAGGAAAGAATTTCCTCCTTATATCCAATCTAATCTTCCCCTGGTTGAGTTTTAACCCGTTACCCCTTGTCTTGTCACTACAGTCTCTAACGAAGAGTCCCTCTCCAGCATCCCTATAGGCTCCCTTCAGATACCGGAAGGCTGCTAGGAGGTCTCCACGCAGCCTTCTCTTCTCCAGGCTGAACAGTCCCAACTTCCTCCGCCTGTCTTCATACAGGAGGTGCTCCAGTCTCCTGATCATCCTTGTGGCCCTTCACTGGACTTGTTCCAACAGTTCCATGTCCTTTTGATGTTGAGGACACCAGAACTGCACACAATACTCCAGGTGAGGTCTCACAAGAACAGAGTAGAGGGGCAGGATCACCTTCTTCGACCTGCTGGTCATGCTCCTTTTGATGCAGCCCAGGATACGGTTGGCTTTCTGGGCTGCAAGCACACGCTGCCTGCTCATCTTCATTTTCTCATCAACCAATACCCCCAGATCTTTCTCCTCAGGGCTGCTCTGAATTTCTTCTTTGCCTAACCTGTAGCTGTGCCTGGGATTGCTTCCACCCAGGAGTAGGACCTTGCACTTGGCATGGTTAAACCTCATGAGGTTGGCATCAGCCCACCTCACAAGCATGTTGAGGTCCCTCTGGATGGCATTCCTTCCCTCCAGCGTATCAACCAAATCAGGACACTTTAAGTATGTGAGCATTCTAAAATACTGTTTAATTCATATAAACTATTTATTATTTTATAAAAATCCCAAATTTTCCTAAATAACAAATCATACATTGCTATGGTCATTAAAGCCTTTTCAGAAAGGCTTTATTCAGCTGCCATTCTTTACACTGCTTATAGAATGAGTAAAAATTTTGTTTAAAGATATCTTCATAAATTATGATGATTTGACTGTCACATTATATTTTATATAGCAGTTTTATATACCTACACATGATATTATTTCAGAAAATAAATAAGAAAAACAAAAAAATAATAATTTTCTATTTTGGAGTTCACCTTCTGAGGCACCATACAGTGCTCTGTCAGGTAAAAATTACCAGCTTTTACTATATCAGTCATTCTACAAGTGTTTTCTAAGATCCATGTCTTTAATTATATATGGTTATCTAAAAGATAAATAAAAAAATATAGGAGTGAAAATACAAGCTAGATCTTAAGATAGTTTCAGACAGTTCATCAGCATGACTATTATTCTGACTATCTGGTAACTTCAACTATTTGGATTCTTTCACCAGTAAGTTTTAGCTGACTCTGGAGCAGTCAGACTATTGCAAACACAGGATCACCTGACTGCACAGTGGTTCAATATAATCTGTCAAATATCATACTTCTCCTGCAAATTTTCACATGAATTCATAGAAAATTTTAATTCTTGGAGGAAAGTTAAAGGTTTACTATAGAAAAAGAATAACAAAAAAAAACAAACCCCAAAAAAAACAAAAATAAATGGACTAGACATTATTAGTCTTCCTGGGGAGTAAGGCACAGATAATTCTTAGACTAGCAGTTCCTTACATTTACATCCTAGAATTTTTTGTCAAGAATCTCAAATTTATTGTATTTTGTCACCTCCATTGTGGAAAACCTGCATTTTACATGTCCTGTAAATCTAAATCACAATTACTTTATACTTCACATTAACTTTTAAGTTACCTTAAATAGGTTAATCTTCAATTCTGAAAGCAAGACTGTCATCACAGTTATGTACTACATGAACTGTAGCTTCAGTCACTGAAATTGCTTTCCACTTTAAATTTCCATGTGCAACCTGAAAGCCTGAAGCCTCTTTGATTGGAATGACATATTATCCTGAGACTTTCAAAGCCAAAAAATTGAACATTTAATTTTTTATGTACATTTTTATTAACCCCTAATAAATCACCTTTGTATTCCTTATTTTCTTTCTAGATTAGCTTTGACTTTCAATGAAGAAGGATAAAGAAAAGTCTCTTTACGCACATGTCATGAATTTTAGGGTAGTACAGATGAGTATAGAAATTCTACAGTATTAAAGTATAAAGAGGAATGTAAACATAAAGAGTTCTGTTTATTTTTCATTCTAAACGCTTTCCCTTTCCTTTTTTCTCATTTATTTTCCAGACTAATGAGCCAAGGTATTCAAGTACCTCATAAATATATGATATCTTTTTTAAGAAAAAAGATGTTTTCACTCTAAAATATTATATGATTGTTTAATGTGTTATTTCTGTATTTTAACAGCTTAATAATTTTGTTTTGCTTTTTTAGTTTATTTTTTTCTTACACTCAAGTCAAAATACCCATAAGCTTGTCTTTTATAATTGAAGTCTAAAAACATATATACAAGAAAGTCATAGAAGTCCATTAACAGAATATTATGCTGAAAACATTGATTTGCTATTTAATATAACTTTCATGAAAACACACGATGTGGAGCAAATTGTATACTCTATCTGTAATACGTTGAAAATTCTCCTCGAGTATTTGCAGGAGCATAATACTTTGTTCTTTGGATGAAAGTAAGATGAGAATGCTGGTCTTTATTACACATAAGACTCCAAATGCATTAAAAGCAGTTAGACAGAACGAATAAATGATATACTAAAAGAAGAGCTGAGGAAAGACAATCATTTAGTTACAAAATTTTCTCTGAAGATCACTAATGTCACAAAAAAAGGGCTTCAGTGTTTTTTGCATTAGACTGTAAGTATCATCAAAGAAACTGCACTGTTTACAGTGGGGATACTTTTTACATGTGAGCAGGATGCAATAGCACATGTGGGTGTGTCCTGGGTTCAGCAGTAGCAGTCATTTTTCTCCTTCTTAGTAGCTGGTGCACTGCTGTGGTTTTGACTTTTGGCCTGGGAACAACACTGACAACACCGATGCTTTTAGTTGTTGCTCAGTAATGTTTATTCTGACCAAGGACTTTCTGAGTCTCATGCCCTGCCAGGGAGGAGGTGAAGACAGGAAGAAGCAGAGACAGGACACCTGACCCTAAGGTGGAGTTCCATACCACAGCATGTCATGCCCAGTGTATAAACTGGGGGGAGTTACCAGGAAGGCCCAGAATGCTGCTCTCGTCTGACTGGGTATCAGTCAGCGTGTGGTGAGCGGTTGCATTCTCTCCCCCTTTTATTTCCCCTTATCATTATTATTACTGGTGGTAGCAGTAGTGGTTTGTGTTATACCTTGGCTACTGGACTGTTCTTATCTCAACCATGGGAGTTACATTCTTTCAATTCTCCTCCCCATCCCTCCAGGAGCGGGGAAGTGAGGAGGGGGGAGTGAACTAGCGGATGCGTGATTCTGAGTTACCAGCTGGGCTTAAAGCGTGACAGGGTGTGAGAAGTGAACCATATTAAGGAGGATCACAGCGTTCTATAAATTCAATGGTTTTATTTCATAAGTCATTGTCTAGACACTGTTTTTTTTATACTGGCATTTTTTGGTTTTATTTTCAGTCAGCCAAGGAAATTTTAGTAATGCGTTTGTCACAGTCATAACTAAAGCAACAAAAACACAAACTGTGTGTTATGTAACTTCAACCTGTTATAAAGGGCTAAATCTTCTTCATTTTCTTCTGTTTCCTACTGCTATTCATAAGATATTCTTATATCATTAGCCAACTTATTTTTCAGAACAGACACTGTAACTATCCTCTGTATAATATATGCAACAAAGAATGCACGAACTAACAATATGACTTCTCCGGAAATCAGTAGGAGATTCATATGGTCATTAAGCCTTAGGAAAAAAGTCTTCTTTGGATAAAACAAGCTTTATCTAGTGATAAACCATAGATTTCAGACTTAAGAGGCATATGCTTCAGATTATACAATTCTGAGCGCAACAGGATTAGTTGCTATCAGATTTCAGAGAAAACTGAGAAAGCAACTTTGTGAGATCAGTATGTTTATTTAAGGAGCTTATTGCAGAGTACCTTCACATGTGCTGAAAAGGTTAGATATATTCTGGTTGTACTTTCATCTTTCTTTACATTTTATTTACATATATCACACACATAATCCAAAGGCTTTGAAATCCAGACACTGATCTGTGTTAATTTGACTTGGAGGCGTATTTCAAAAATTCCCTAACACAAGTGTACAGGTACCCAAAGTAGATTACTCCCACTGAAATGTGTTGCTTCTGACTTTTCTTAGACTACTGTGAAAAGGACAAAGCCTCACTTATTTCTGCCAAAATCAAAAAAAAAATAAAGAACAAGTTTTGTGGATGGTAGCATAAAAAAAAAAGAAGAAGAAAAAAGATGTATAGGATGATCCCGTGTAGTTGGTAGCTTGTATTCCATCTTTGTTGATATTCAATCCTTTTCTTAGTGTGAAATCAGATCTGAAATCTTTCACATACCTTTTGTCTTCAGAACTCTGATGAGATAAGCTTAATATGTAGGATTGTGTTGCTTTAAATGTTGCTCTTGCTTTTTTCTTCATTGGTTTTAAACAAAATCGTTACCAATCTATGTTTGCATTTAAAATGTTGCCAACAGAATAAAACAAAAGAGGTGGGAAAGGTGGATAAACAGAAAATACCATGACATACTTATTAAGGCGAAATAAGAAACACCATAATTTATTGAGTCAAGGACATATAATAACAGAAATTTTGAGACCCTGAATTCAATACAACTTAACAATACTTTCATGAAAACTCTAAGAATCTGTAAAGCACACACAAAAATCAAACAAGCAAAACCTAAACTTAGCAGAAGGAAGGCAGTCAGGCAAGCATGAGAAAAGAGGTTTTGTTTGGTTGGTTTTCTTTTTAACTTTTTGAGAGAGACTGTAGAAAAAAAGTTTACAAAAAGAAAAGAATCAAAATTATTTAATTTCTCCCTGTCTTGGCTGAGTCATATTCACCACACAACAAAGAAGCTTATGTATTCAGACAGTATGGGCAACTAAGATACCAGGGAATTTTAGTGGATGTATGCTAAAGAAGTGGGAGTGTGAGGTAACAAGAGGTTTCACCAGTCATTATATTCTGCTGAAGATTAGGGAATCATAGAACCGTTAGGATTGCTAAGACCTTAAGATCATCTAGATAACTCTCCAGTACCCTTGAAAGCCCCTTTCAGATACTGAAAGGCTACTATGAGACCTCCACGCAGCCTTCTCTTCTCCAGGCTGAACAGCCCAACTTTCTCAGCCTGTCTTCATACAGGAGGTGCTCCAATCCCCTGATCATCCTTGTGGTCCTCCTCTGGACATGCTCCAACAGCTCCGTGTTCTTCTTACGTTGAGGACACCAGCACTGTACACAGTACTCCAAGTGAAGTCTCATGAGAGCAGAATAGAGGGGCAAGATCCCCTCCGTTGACCTGCTGGTCACACTCCTTTTGATGCAGCCCAGGATATGGCTGGTTTCTGTTCTGCGAGCGCACACTGTTGGCTCATGTTAAGTTTCTCATTGATCAACACTGCCAAGTCCTTCTCCTCAGGGCTGCTCTGAATCTCTTCTTTGCCCAGCCTGTAGCTGTGCCTGGGATTGCTCTGACCCAGGTGAAGGACCTTACACTTGTCATGGATAAACTTCATGAGGTTGGCATCAGCCCACCTCACAGGTGTGTCAAGATCGCTCTGGATGGCATTCCTTCCCTCCAGCATATCAACTGAACCACACAGCTTGGTGTCATTGGCAGACTTGCTGAGGGCGCACTCAATCCCACTGTCCATCTTGCCAATACAGATGTTGAGCAGGATTGGTCCCAACACCAATGCCGGACATCACCCATTACCAGTTTCCAGCTGGACATTGAGCTGTTGACCACAACTCCCTGTGCCCGGCCATTCTGCCAATTCTTTATATAACCAGTGTCTGCACTTTAGAGACAAGGATGTCATGCAGGACAGCACTGAACACTGCACAAGTCCAGGTAAACAATGTCAACTGATTTGCCCCTATCCATCAGTTGCATAGCCCCATCACAGAATTCCATCAAATTGGTCAGGCGTGATTTGCCCTTAGTGAAGCCACGCTGGCTGTCACCAGCCACCTCATTGCTTTTCATGTGCCTCAGCATGGCTTCCAGAAGGATCTGTTCCATGATCATGCCAGGCACAGAGGTGAGACTGACTGGTCTGTAGTTCCCTGTTCCACTTTCCCTTTTAAAAATGGGGGTTATATTTCCCTTTGTCCTGTCCTGGGGAGCTTCACCTGACTGCCATGGTTTTTCTAATATGATCAACAGTGGCTTAGCAGCTTCATCGGACACTTTACTTTAGGACTCCACTGATGGATTTCACCAGGTCCCATGGACCTGTACATGTTCAGAGTCATTAGATGGTCTCGAACCAGATCCTCTCCTACAGCAAGCTGAAGGTCTTAATTCACAGTCTCTGCATCTGCCTTCCAATACTTGGGTGGTGTGGTCAGAGCATTTGCCAATGAAGACTGAGGCAAAGAAGTAATGAAGAACCTCAGCCTTCTCCAAATGCAGGGCAGACAGGTCTATCATTTCCTTTTGTAAATGGCCCACATTATCCCTAGTCCTTCTTTTGGTGGCAGCATACCTACAGATGCCCTTCCTGAAATAATTAAATTGGTTACATCAGGATTGCAATCCTGATTACAACTAGTAAATATTTTCAGAGATACATGAGTTCATCCATATTTTTCTCTCACTTGATAACTCAGTAATAATATTTGAAATATTTGAATATTTAATATTTGAATAATTAAATAATATTTGAAAATAATTATTTAAATTTGAATAATTTATTCAAATTATAATATGACATTTTATTTTGAAATTTATTATAAATAAATTATAATTTGACATTTATATTGAAATTAATTATTTGAAAATAATTAAATAATATTTGAAAAATTAAATTTAAGATTTTGGATCCTTAATTCAGAATTGTCAATTCCTTTTTTTACGCCATGGGGCTAGTCCATAACAGAAGACTTCCAGTGAGATCTTTGTTTAGAATATTTCCAACTGTCTGTCAAAGCTGGAAGTAAGTTGGAAAGCTGTAGTAAGATGGAAAAGAGAATCTTCTCCATTAGCACTGGGCACAGATGAAAAAACCCCAAAACTTCTAGACACTAAAAATGTGGAAAAAATCCGTAAGAACACTCTGACCACAGAAGTGTTGCTAGATTAATCACAACTTCTTTCACATGTATTAAATAAAACAATTTTTGTAAATTCTCATTTGGGTGAGATCTCAGATTTTGCACTGATGAACATGACAAAATACAATAAAGTTTCTGTGAAATATGACCCCCCTAAATCCAAAATGGTTAATACATATAGGTAGGTACAGTATTTCCTTGCTCAAAAAAAATGTTTTGATGGTCATCCCCAGTGGCAAGTACAATACACCTGCCAGGTGGCATACATCTTGATTTGAGCAAGTGAACTTGCACAACAGCCCCTCAGTGATTGAAAAGTCCCACTCTTGAGTCTGTATTGCAACATAACATTATTCATAACTTAAAATCTTTAAAGGGAATAATAAAACAGCTGCAGACAGTCAAAATCACATAAACAAACTGCTTTTCCTGTTCAGAAGTCTTCACCAAATACTCTCAGTTTCTAAGACCAGAGTTTGCTTTTCTCATTATTGGTCCATCTGTCATGCACAACAGCCATGGGCAGAGGGGAAAACACCTGTGCTTCAGTAGAAAAGCTGCCAGTTTACTCTTGCCTTTGGCAAATTGAATAAAAAAACCAGGTCTTACAGATAGGATTGTCTTGTGGCTGTCATCATCCACATGTTCATTGGGACTATTTTCAACTGCTGAAACTAACAACACTTAGCATTTAAATACTGTTAGAGGCTGACAGTCATTCTTATTAGACTTGGGTTATAAGTAAAGTTTCAAAATCTGAAACTAATAAGCAATGGATCTCCAGAATAAAGGAACTGATACAAAAAAAACTGTAATATATAAACGTGGTAGAATTCTGTAAATGTCAAATGCTGATTTAAGGTAGCTACAGCAACAGGCTGTAGATCTATGATGATTCAAATATGTTACTGTCAAATATTCCTAACTTTTGGCCAGACCCAGCCACAGTTTATTCGGGATCTCTCTCTCTTAGATATGAATAAACCCCTTATACTTTGAGCAATACATTATGATTTAGTATAGGCTGGTGACAATTTCAGGTGATGATTTGAAATAGCAAAACCAAGGGACCACAGAAATTAAATCAGTCTTCTCCCCTCTCTCCTCTCTAGCCAGTAGAACTTTATTTAAAATAATCAAGCAAGAAAAGCTCATGTAAAATGGTAATTACTCTGACCTGGCTTAGACCTTTTTATTGGTCTGACTTGACTTATGTTCCAAGATGTACCAGCTCTGGCTGGTATGAAATTCAGTAACTATCTCTGTTAGAAAGTCTCTATATAAAGATATTAAATTCTTCTCTGTGAAAGATCAGCATCTTGGAAGATAGATCACATTTCTAGGATTCAAATGCTTACATTAAAATAATTAATTATTTACAGAATTTATGCATAAAATACTCTCCTTTTTGCACCAGGACCTGCATATTTTTCTGTGGTTTGCTCACATCACATTCATGTACTGATTTAAATACTGACAGTAACAGCATTAATCTTGATGGCTTTTCCATGCATTTAGGAGTAGTTTCCTTATATTCAGAGCCCTCTAGACCTTATTTTCTACTATCCCACCCTCTCATGTCTCTTATGCAGCACTTAATATACTAGACACATTGCATATTCAAGTACACAGTGTTAAACAGTGTCCCATCTGGCTGATGCCTTTTTCAGGTCCTTGCTCATTCCTCAGTTACTCATTCACTCTGATACCAGAAAGGTGCCTACAGTGATGTTGGGGAGGGACTCTTCATCAGGGACTGTAGTGATAGTAATAGGTTTAAACATAAACAGGGGAGATTTTAAGTTAAGTATAAGGAAGAAATTCTTTACTGTCGGATTGGTGAAGCACAGGAAGAGGTTGCCCAAGGAAGTTGTGATCCCTGGCAGTCTTCAAGGCCAGGTTAGACAGGGGCCTTGAGTGACATGGTCTAGTGGAAGGTGTTTATGCCCGTGGTAGGGGCATTGATCCTAAGGTCCCTTCCAACCATAACCATTCTATTATTCTATGATACTATGATATTGATTTTTTCTCCTTTTCAGTTAGTTTGTGAATTCACTTACGTTTTTCTTCAGCTCTAAAGAAGGAGAAAATGTACAAAACCCCAGTGACTGTGATGTTTGTATGTTCTCTTTTAATTGATAGATAAAGATTGCAGGGATCCTCTACAGACTATAAAAGCAGACAAATGAGAAAACAAACGCCAGTATACAGTTTAGTGAATGGTTGCAGATTATAAAGATGCAGTACCAGTGTTTCATAATACAAGATTTTGTGGTTGTTCAATCACATTGGAAGGTCGGTAATTTGAAGCAGACAGAAAAATACTTGTTTTGTAAGCAACTTTTTTGAATCAACTCTTTCAGTCATCATTATCAGGCAGTAGTGTACCAATGGTTCAGCAAAATCAAACGCAAGCTTTTGGAAAAGAGTACAAGGTGTTATGCATCAGAGAATATACCAGCTCTCCAACACCAGTGTATTGAGAGGGAATCAGAAAATTATCTGATTGACAGAGAAGTTTTTCCTGACCAGCCTCAAAGAGATCCTTTTGTCTTCTTCTTTCCTTTACTTTTAGTGGTCCTTCTATTTCAGTGTTTTTGAAAACTACAAACTACTAATAAAACTAAATTAGGAGGACCACTTATTTGGAACAAGGGAAAAAGTCAACATTAGAAAAATGTCAAAGGCTGGTACTAGATTAAGTCAGAATTTTCTTTGGTAGTAATCCCTAATGTAACATAAAAGTATGCCCACAGGGTTTGTTTTCTTTTTTTTTGATTAGAATTGTCCCATTTTTTCTGTGTGTGTTTTAGATTTCTGTTCCATTGTTAAGGGTATGTTTTTGTGTTTATACACTAAAGAGAAATGTGTACAGTATTTTGCATTATAGAGCGGCAAACTACTTTTAGAAATTTTGTGGAAAGAAAACGTCTCAGTATAATGAAGTTGACGTTATAAAATTGTGGGGAGACAGGACGAAAAAAGGCAAAAGAACAGCAACATTCACAAGAAATATAGAAAAACTGAAGACTAGTCATCAGTTGGGACTGCTCCTTAGCATTAACTACAACATACTTTACTAAGCAAATGGATTAGTTCTATGACATATTTTAATACTTAATTTTCAGAACTTTAGGTTGTTGAGGTTTTTTTTTCATTTTTAGATTCTTTCTTACACTAGACTGACCTTCCTACTCATTCTTCTCTATCTTCTTTTTCATCTTCCAAAACCATATTTTCAGAAAAAAAGTGAAAAATTTTAATTAAGAACATTTTCAATGGATACAGTATGATTCTCCAGTGCATATGGTAGTGCCAATCTTATAAAAATGTGAGGCAGAATAAAAACATAGAAGTAAGATAAATTTTCTTTATTATGTAGTTATCAATATAGGTAACCTTCAGATATGTTTTATAAATTACAGTTCTGGAGACTGTGAAAACAACCATAATGTTTATTTCTCTATGCACCATTATAATACATACTAAATCAAAGTTTTCTCTCAAGACTTTGATGAGAATGGTGGAAATGTGCCTGCTGAAAGTGTTGACTTTAAATGGATGACAACTGCTTAAATGACTTTGCTATATATAGCAGCTCTTCAGGGAATATTTAATTAAGTCATAATTGCACAGAAATATCCTTGTCAGGCCCTACAGGGCCATAGGGAAACTGAAAGACACGTAGAGGAGAATCTCATTATTGGAGATCTGTTTTATACAAATTAAAATTTACTTATTCCAAATAGACTAGATAAAATGAAAAACCTGTGCCTTTGCAAATTAACATAGTTCAAGCTTACTATAAAATACAGAAGAAAGAAAATATTAAAATATAAAACATGTACTTGATTGGAATATAAGATTTGTGAGTAATGAGAACCCCAAAATTACCTCTAAAATTCACATTACAAGAAACCTCAACAATAATACAAATACTTCTCTTTTTTCTTCCTTTTTGTGATTCTGTATCTGCTCCTCAGTCCTGTAGGCTGTACGCAGCCTGTGTTAAGCAGCACACACAAAATTGAGCTATCTCATTACTCTTCACTCTCAAAATCAAAACTTGAGTAACTATAATAATAATATAACACGGCATTCTTATGACTTTCATTGCACAGGAACAGATCAATCAATTAAATCAATAAAGTCAGTACGTTCTACAAAATGAAATACTAATCTCTTTACTGAGTCATACGGACACAGGATTCTGATTTTGTGAATTAGATTGGAAAATACAGGTTGTTGGTTATTTGAAATGTTAATTTATGACTTTATAGGTGGATAAAGACATCAAAGACACAAGCTGTCCGTGGTTTACTTCAGGAATTTATGATGTCAGGATTAAAGAACAAAATGAAACATTCAAAAAGGAAAACTAATATTTAGGGCAGGTACAAAATAATACATTATAATGCAGTAAGAGTACTGCTTTCTTCTTAGGTTCTTTGTACGGGGTACAGTACTGTTGTTATCAATGTTATACCTGTTACCTAAAATATTATACTTGTAAACAGTCAGATGTTTTTAGAATTGTTTTTGTTTTTGTTTTTTTTACTTGAAGCTTAAAGACTTTCTATAAAAATCAGGTTGTTCCTTCATTGTTTCCCTGACTTCTCTGCTACATAGCTCTTAAAGTCTACAGGTCAGATACACAGATAGTATAAACTGATCTCTTCCTTGATGATACTTCTTTAGAAGATGTATTCTGAGAATATTGGCTTTTTACACAGTCTGATAGACTGTTTCACCACATCATTTTCAACAGCTTTTCTGGCACCATGAAATCTTACAAGGATTATTCTTCATGATCCATAGCTAATTATAAAAAATAAGAAGGAAAAAGAAAGCTGACGAGGTTGCAAAATGCCTTGATGAACATTAACGTGTTTCAGTCATGTTCCTCCTTCTGACTACCTGATTCTGCTGTGTTTTTTAGAGTAGAACAGAAAGCTGTGGCTTTTACGGTGTACATTGTTGGGCAGGCTTCTTACACAGTCCAAAAGAAAACACTGAGGCATTTATACTTCCTTCTGTACCACTGCCTCTATATTAAACTGAACACCCCTACATTAGCTCTTGTGGACTAACAGATTGGAAACTGACAGTCTTTCTGGAGTCTGCCCCATGTCTTTCCACAGATTAAAAAGGGAACATCTCTGAATGGATACTACAGAGCAAACAGAGAGATCACGGAATGGGTTGCCCAGGGAAGTTGTGAATGCTCCATCCCTGGCGGTGTTCAGGTCCAGGCTGGACAAGGCGTTGGGTGACATGGTTTAGTGTGAGGTGTCCCTGCCCATGGCAGGGGGGTTGGAACTAGATGATCTTAAGGTCCTTTCCAACACTAACTATTCTATGATTCTGTTCTATAATTCTAACAAAGTCTGAATGAACTAAAATAAGAATCAGAGCCTAGAGTGAGTCAGTTATCCAAAAGGCAGAGTTCATATCAGTTGCTGAAATACAAACATAAGTTCCCATTATAACAGCAGCAGAGTATTCAAGTCACCTGTATATATATGTCAAATGTGGTACAAGAAACTTACACACTAGGGAGACAACTAACATTGTGGACCTGCAGTTAAACGCCAAACAAGAACAGCTTGTGACAGTTTAAATAAAGGTACATGCCTGTGTTTGAAAAGCTGAACCATCCCATGCAAAGCAATTTAGTTCATTCTAAAATGCACATTACCTGCCTACCCATTTCAATTCATTAGCTGCACTGAGAAACAATGTATTTACCAATGGGATAAACCAGCTGAGGAAATATTTTCAGTCCCTTCATCAACTGGTTCTTTAAGGAGATGGACAAGACAACCTGTTTTAACAGTGCTGCTTTAGAGCATATTTTGAGTGACATCGAATCATAGAAACATAGAATCAGCTAAACTGGAAAAGACTTTTAAGGTCATCAAGTCCAACCAGGACTACCAAGGCCATCACTAAACCATGTCACTAAATCATCTATATGTTTTCTGAGCACTTCCAGGGAGAGTGATTCCACCACTTCCCTGTGAAGCCTGTTCACCTAAGGTGAGACTTTATTAATAGATGCAGAATTTGCCCAATTAGATCTTTGTCTAGTCAGATAAACTAAAGTGTGCTTAGATGAAATTTGATCAGCTCTCACAAGTTGCTGAGGGGGAGTCCGGGTTATCAAGCTGTCTTTCAGGCCATGCTGATGTTCTTTCGTTGTGTGGTATTCCTTGCAGAGGTTAGATTTGGATCTTCTTTTTCATTGTTTTTTTCTCTCCATGCTTCTATACAGTCATTCTTTATAAGCTCTTAGGTGTTATGCAGACCTATTTTTATCTCTCTGGTGAGGAGCTTTATCATACACACTAAATACTAGTGACCCTGCATTCTGTCCTACTTGCTGTGTTCTTCAAAATTGTTTTAATCTAATTTATGTTCTTCCCAAATTAGATTCTATGCAAGTAAAACATTCTTTATTACAAGGTCAGCTTTTTCTTGTTTTTTTTGTTAACTAGCATACTCACTCGACCAGGTGCATGGTGGGCACTACTATCTATCAAGTGTTATTGAATATATTGTGTTTAAGTTGTTTATATATATCAAAAGCTGTTTCATAATCACTTGAAAAATAGGAAGAGTATTCCGTGCTAAGGTATTCACTAACTCATATTTTATTTTCTGTTTTTCATGTTTCTGACTATTAAACACCACAGGAATTTTGCATGAGAATATAACCTCAATATTTAAAAATTCCTCTGCTCCCATTCGTAATCATTGCATCAAATACCAATCTGTTTGTGTCTTCATTGTTGGTCACAAGAGAAAATGACAGAAACTACATTTGAAAGTAGCCAATGTAGTTTTTAGAACATCCCAATGTGTCAGGCTCAGCAGAACATCCCAATGTGTCAGGCTCAGCAGATTTGGACTGCATAATTACAGTCCCAATGTCACATGGTGATATGACTTCTAATTTATAAGAGGGTGTAGGAAAGTAAATAATTCCTAAAGACCATTGAATAGTTACTTGAATATCTATGCTCACAAAAAACATGAAATAACATGGCAAATGGCAGAGGAAGTGTCCTAAATGTTTGTTAGAAATTATACCTGTGGTCTTCTCACTGTTAGAAAGTAAAGTTTTGTTAGAAAAGATTTTATGAAAAGTGCATGTGTTTCATAGAATCATAGAATCATAGAATCATAGAATAGTTAGGGTTGGAAAGGACCTTAAGATCATCTTGTTCCAACACAACTGCCATGGGCAGGGACACCTCACACTAAACCATCGCACCCAAGGCCTCGTCCAACCTGGTCTTGAACACCACCAGGGATGGAGCATTCACAAACTCCTGGGGCAACCTATTCCAGTGCCTCACCACCCTAACAGGACAGAATTTCCTCCTTACATGCAATCTAAACTTCCCTGTTTAAGTTTGAACCCATTACCTCTTGTCCTACCACTCCAGTCCCTAATGAAGGGTCCCTCCTCAGCATCCCTATAGCACCCCTTCAGATACCGGAAGGCTGCTAGGAGGTCTCCACGCAGCCTTCTCTTCTCCAGGCTGAGCAGCCCCAACTTTCTCAGCCTGTCTTCATACAGGAGGTGCTCCAGACCCCTGATCATCCCCATGGCCCTTCTCTGGATTTATTCCAACAGTTCCATGTCCTTTTTATGTTGAGGACACCAGAACTGCACACAATACTCCAAGTGAGCTCTCACAAGAGCAGAGTAAAGGCAGGATCATTTCCTTTGACCTGCCGGTCACGCTCCTTTTGCTGCAGCCCAGGATACGGTTGGCTTTCTGGGCTGCAAACGCATGCTGCCTGCTGATGTTCATTTTCTCATCAACCAACACCCCCAAGTCTTTCTCCGCAGAGCTGACAAAAGATAGGCATTTGTTGACAAAAGGTAGGCATCTATTTTCATTGGAAGTACCAGACTACAGCTGGCAGCCCTGAAGGGCACAGGTCTGCTGCAGATCCTGCACATACAATCACATATGATGATTAATTTTTTTACCTAGGCTACAGAACTGAATTTCTCATATCTCTAATAGACATTTAGGAGCCTAAATACGTCAAACTTGGATTGAATCCTATCCATTATGATGGATAATAAAGCTTTCTGTGCATTCCTGAAATGAGTGTTAGAACTTGGTATTCTTACCAACAACCATTACCTAGTATCTTAGTTTTATTTAAAAACCACAAACTTATTTAAAACTTCCAGTTGCTGCACTGAGTCCTGATTGAAATAATTAAATTCAGATGATAAATATAAATCAGGAAAGACTGCATTATAATTAAAGGTTTGTGAACTGAACTGAAGGAAATATTTGTGTTCTTTCTGAGTAGTCCTCTCTAGTTGTAAGTATGAAGAAAGAACGTTGAGCGAACTCTGCAATCTGACATTACCATTACAGCCTCCTGTTCAGCCATCACAATAGTTTCTTTTCTAATTCTGTTGATGACATGAACTTATTTTGTGTGCTGAAGTCCTCCGGTATGTAGTTCATAGGAAGATGAACCTCAGGTGAAGAATGTCAAAGCAAAAAATGCCTAAGTCATTTTCAAGTGAGTGATGAGAGGAATGTAGCTTTGAAGTGAGAAATAATAAAGGAAAACCTGTGTGGTTTAAAAAAATAATAAAAAAAACAAACAAACCAAACCACACCTTTCTTAACAGCCAGAAACTAAAAAATAATGATGGGAACAAGCTTTCACAGAGAAATTATATGCTGCTTCTGAGAACAATTAAGATTGATATCAAATAATTACAAATGCAAGGCTTGTCAAAAGACAATTTTCCACACAGTGTTCACTGTGTACTGCTGAATTCAGGGGTTAAGAAATCATTGTTTGTATTTTAATGCTCTGACATTTGCCCTGATCTACCATAACTTGAGTGACCCCAATTGAAGATTATCAGTCAAATAACTGTACTGTTCATCCCTTCTCTAGATTACCTCTATTTTAGCTTAAATAACAGCGATGGGAACAAGGAAAGCTCTGCAGCAGATCCAAGTCCCTGAAGTAGAGAGAAGCCTTCAGCAGATTTTGTTGCTGAACTTTGATCGTTGTCCTCCACCACTGAATTGGGTTAATGGGTCAAAGGGTTGGCAGTGGCAGGACTGCATGGGTACGCTATGTTAGTAGAGGCCAGGGGCTGTCCAGTAGGTCTGCTTTAGGATGCAGCTGAGCATATCAGCAATTCTTATGATGTTTCTGTGATAACATCTTTAAGAAAACAGTTGGAAGAGAGTGAGAAAAATGTGAAACAACCCTGTAAATACAAAGAAGAGAAGGGAAGGGGAGGGGAGGGGAGAAGGAGGTGCTTTTGGTGCCAGAGCAGAGATTCCCTTGCAGCCCATGGTGCAGCCCATGGTGTGTGCCCCTGCAGCCCATGGAGGTCCATAATGGAGCAGATATGCCCCTGCAGCCCAGGGAGGACAATACACCAGAGCATGCAGATGCCCAAAGGAGGCTGTGACCCCATGGGCAGCCTGCACTGGAGCAGGCTCCTGGCAGAGCATGTGTCCCTGTGGAGAGAGGAGCCAGCACTGGAGCAGGTGTGATGTCAGCAGCTGTGACCCTATGGGGGACCCATTTGGAGGCAGTTTGTTTCTGAAGGATTGCACCCCATGGAAGGGACCCTACACTGGGGCAGTGGAAGAGTGTGAGGAGTCCTCACTCCCTGAGGGGGAACTGTTATGGCATAGAATACATGTGCATGATCATAATAATGTGTTGTATTCATCTCACTGACATTCTTTTAACAAACACTTCCTCTTGTTTGTCACTATGTACTGGATAGGAGTATGTGTTTATATATAATAAAGCTTTACATATGAGAACATTATTTCTCAGTAAGTGTTTCTAAACTGTGTATTTCCACATTATTAGCAACTCTGCTGCAGCAGAATGTAAATAGTATATGTAATTTGATTGTTTTTTCTGTTGTTTTGTTTTTTTTTTAGAAAATTAGTTAACTTTCTTTACCTACTGGAGGGGAACTACTTATTTGTTTGTTTGCCTGTTTGTTCAATGTTTAATCCATAGAAATTGCTTCTCTAATCTTTATCTGATAGTTCAGATGTTCTCTTGAGCTTTCTCTCCATCTTACTGAAGTTATTTATCAGTACTGTCTTTTTATGATCTGATGACTGGGACAAGGTCACATTCTTTATGAATCAGTCTTCCGTGAAAAATTTCTAATCTGTTGTAGAAATTAATCCTGAAATATCACAGGCAGCTTGGACATTGCAAACTGATGGTTTCTTACATCCATGTTTAAGGCTATCCATAACCCAAACCTTATAGGTTCCTTAATCTGCTCAGAATTTATGACTGAGGATTTTTGTCCAACTACAATCGGCACGACATGAGTTTGAATGCATTTGAATAATTGTGTCCCAGGAATATTAAAGGGTGTATTTTGCTATCATCATTATTTCTTCTCTCCTTAGTATGTTTACAGTCACAGTTAAATCCTGCCTTTTATGAAATGTGCCAAGGTGTCCTGGTGAATGTTCTTCTAAAATTATTATTAATGACTCTTTGGATTATTGACTGTTCAGATTTTTTTTTGGTAGAATTTGTATCCTTCAGCATTCTGGGATTATTTACATGAAAACATATCTTCCCTTAAGGTATGCTAATATAAATATATTTTAGCCTGTAATTTCAAATGTATATAGAAGGCAGAGAAAGTAAAAATAAATTAGAAGTTGCCTTATGTACAATGTTATTTATTAGGAAGGAATTTATTAGAAGGAATGTTATCTGATGGATATATTGCTGGAGTCAGCAAAGCAAGCTTTCCACAGTTATATGATTATAGGTAAACCATTTCCTATCTTAGTCTCCCTTCTGTTGTCTGTGTTATCAGTGTAGGATCTAAACTTTTCAGGTAGTATGTTATATTTCATTTGTGTAGTTAAATTTTCATGTTGTTACATAACATTAAAGTTTCTGGACTTCTGCAAGAACAATGGAAAACGAAGTCCCTAACCTTCATTGGTATAAGCTGCATAGCACCACTGAAGTCAGTTGATTTGTATCCAGTGAAGATCAAATCATAGTCTGTGTGTGGGCTGCTTGAAACTACTCAGTTTGTTAATTCCATTACCTTGTCCTTTTTGCACAAAAAGGATGACGGTGCTGAATGCAGATTCAAAATCAAGTGTCAGCACTGAGACACAAACTACAGGAAATTTATAGACATATAGTATTTACAGCATCTGTTAGAATACATGTGATATATGTGATAAATAAAGTGAGATAAATAGAAGTCCATGGGGAACACCATTTTCTCTCTTGGAAGTTTTCATAATAACAGTTTTTCTCTCCCCAACAGATACTGAATGCTGAACAAAATTTAGAATAAACTGAATATTAGTGAAAGATGTGAAGTCAGAGACAAACTGATTTTAGCAAACTTGAAAACGGAGACAATTTCAAATGTATGAGGAAAATACCCAAAGCAAGCAAATATACAACATAAAAAGAGCTACAGTGTGTGCATTACCATTATATAACCTTACAACCTTGGATACAAGCGGCTAGATAAAACATGCAGGTTTTCAAATACCTATGCAATATTAAACAAAAACTGTTTCATTTGGATGAGTAGACAGAGTAAACCTGATACATATTTGTATTACCTCAGCCTGGTTCTGAAAAATGTCGTTGAAATAGCCATTTGATATTTCAAGAGAAATATAATGATTTATTAACTCATGCATAGCACAGTCATTATTACTAGCTTGTGTATGCTAAAATATTGATAGTTATTGGCTTGCCTGTAGTAAGCTTGTCTGTGATAATATAAGGGTAAGAAATCCATAAGAATCTACAGTTGCTTAGGCTTCTGAGAAGTTGGAATGAGGAGGTAACAGTGTAGTCATTCCCCTGCCTTTTAGGTTACTCAGGAAGAGGGTTGAGAATGTTGTAGAAATATATATATATATATATGTGTATATAATTCTGAGTATTAGCAGCAAAATAAAAGTAGTTAACATTTCATATACTAAGGCGTCTTCTGACTAGGCAAGCATGAGAGATGCAGAAAAAAATCCTTATGATTTAATTACATCTAGGTACCTATGTCTGTTATAGTCAAACACAAAATATAAGATTCCCATATTGAGAAACTGATATCCTTAGAATAAACCTAAGGACCTGAACCCAGGACAAAGTTTTGCAGGCATATGTATGTACACAAGCACAGGGGGAAAAAAGAAAAAATACGAGGAAAAAGAAATTGTTATCCATTTGTTTGCACTCATGTATGAGTTTCACCATTTTAGATATATTTGGTACCTATTGGTTCAAAATACTGAAACCAGAAAAACCTCTTATCCAAAATGTTGAACTGTCAACTAAGCCAAATTTTTGTAATTTATACTCTTTTTCTATTTAGATTTATTTGCAGTCTTCAAATATTATCATGGAGGACAGAGCGAATAAAGGACATGGTTTTCTACAAATGTAGGATGTAATCTATACCCCTGTGTTAAACACCTGTCTATACCATGCAGGGAGAGAGCTGAGGGCCACAGAATTAAGCCCGCGTCTGCCTGAAACTAAAATTGAGCTCCATACAGATCATCAGCAGGTACTAATCAGGATATTAGTGGTTTTGTTGCTAACAGTTTGAATGTTAGTATTCTCCTCAAATATATGAACCTCTATCAAATGAATGGAAGCAATCTTGAGCCTACTTCAAAATTTGATGCTGTTTGGTAAATATAATCTTCATTTTCTTGGTAGAATTGTTCTCCATTAACAAATACATTTTGCCTTTGCAGACTACTTAAATAGTTTCTCAGTATGAAAAAATATCCTTGTAGTGTGACTAATATCAATGTTTGGTAAACCTGTAATTTGCACATTTATATCTTATAGAGCTGCAACACACAGTGCCTGATTATTGTTTATACAGTGGCCATTCTATACGATGCTGAAACTAAAATATGAGTCTTCAAATGCAATTTACAATTCAGAGGTCTACATAAAGTAACTCAATATCAGAGTGCAAAAAATTCTTTGTAAATAAATATCAAATCCATGACATTTGCAAAAATTGAATGGTACTGGTGGTTGGCTTATTGTTGGTTTTGAGTCATCCTCTTGATTTTCAACTCCAGGAATAAACAACCTAGTTCAAACTGCTACTTCGTAGCTTAGTGTGAGTAAAACCTGCTGTAAAGATGAATTCTGTAATTTAGTAGCATACTAACAGGTATCTCATAATGTATTTCAGTAGTGAATTCACCAAATCTTGAAAAAACTATGTATTCTCACTATGTGGCTTTTCTATGGTTTTAAATTTTGAAGATATCGTAGAAGGAAAGTTTTTCTAAATCTATACAAAAATGGGTCACATTAAGTGCTGTGACAATTTCAGTAAGCACTGAACAAGCCCTGGTCCCTCAAAATGAAAGGTGGACAAATCCATCTTGTAGAGACATCATTTTCCTGTTTGCAGGTCAAACATGTAGCCACACTTTCCATAAGGTGAAACATTCCCTTATATTTTCCATTACTATTTTTTTTTTTTTTTCGGTTTAACTTTTAAGAGATGTTAATGGCTTTGACACAATTAGATTTTTTTTTGTTTTTTTTTGACAAGCCTCCTTAATACTTTCTAAGTCTGAACAAACCTGGGTCTGACCCATTTTTGGGGGTCATGGTGTGACCTAAAATTCTTTTCTCTTGAACACAAGGGAGAAACTTGATGTGTTCTTCTTGTTTTCACTTTGATCCTTACCCTTTTTTTAGCAACACTAATGGTACTGAACTATATTTATGATGTTGGTTATAACTGCCTTCTTTTATGATCCCAAAACTCTTTCCTGATTATATGTTCTCAGAAATACATTTAAGGAAGACTTCTAATGCGCATTTTATTTTAAGCAACATTTTATTGATTCTCTTCGGGTACAATGGTGCTGTGTCTGTACTTATTTCAAAACAAAAATAATGTCCAGAAATGGAGCTATGCATAGTAATGAAATTAATCAGTACTTACAGTCATGCTTACTGGCACAGAAGAATCTTACAGCTAATGCTTTGCAATATCACACTGAAACACTTTAAAGGAAAAAAAAAGGAAAATATAAACACATTCTTCTCATGGATAGAATAATTTCAAAAGGCACCGAATTTTGAATGGAATTAAATGAAACTTTAAAATGTTTATAAAATCTCTCCAAACTTACCTGAATTATGTATCTAGAAACAGATTTCTTGCAAAGATTCTGAGCCACTGGAATACTCCAGATACAGGCAGCAAGGGGGATGACTGTTTTGTGACACAGTAGAACTCCTATCTATGGAGGGGAAATGTAAAATAATTTTGACATTCATCAAGTAGTAAGTCTTGTTTGGATTCATTTTAAGTATGATGAAAATTGCTTCTCACTTCAAGCGAAGGGGTTGGTTGGTTGTGTTTTTTTTGTGGGTTGTTTGTTTGTTGTTGGTTTTGTTTTTTTTTTCTGTTGACATACTGAAGGTTTCATTTTTGTGATTTTCTTCATAAGGCTTACATTTCTATACCCATATATTGTCAGATGGACACATAACATTCCAGTGGCACAGCTTTCCACAGCCACTAATTTTAAGAATAGCAGTGGAGAAACTCTCTAACATACAAAACACCTCTGCTCATCAGAATGCCTTTGTTTCATTTGATTTGTAGTGTTTGAAACTACACATGCTGAAAATTGTAGAGAGGTGCCCCTGCTGCATTTAATCAGATATGGTCTTATTTGCCGCTGTTTAAAATGCTTGGATTGTTAGTTGCCCTTAGGTGTTTCTGAATTGTTAACACGTTTCCAACAGATTTATCACAAACCATATTTAGTGATTTTTGTCTGAGTAAAAATATTGTAAGAGATCCACAGAAATGTAAACTAATATCCAAATGAACAAAATATCCATATAAGCTACATTTAATAGTCCATGCAAACAATGTAGTTTTTTACAGAAGATAACTGTCATTCACTGATATCTACAGCTACATATTAATCATGCCAAAGTTCCAATCTTTAAAGAATTTCTCTACTTAGAAGTTCAAACATATTATTTTACAAATCTATCTCCCGTTGTGAATTCTATGTTTACATAGCTCCTGAAGATGGAAGAACTTCAAAGCTGAACTTAAAATTTAGAGTTGACATGTTTTATGATTGTTTAAATTTTTAATGCTAGAAGAATAAAAAGGACTATTTACCACTGATGAACTGATCAAGTGGCGAGTTCTCCAAACATCTTCCAGATTTGCTCCACACAGTGAACTGAAAATTCACATTTCAGGAGTAAAATGCATTATAGATTTTAACCTACTGGAATCTGAATTAATGGTAAGATTTCATTTAAAATATTTAAATTTTATTTAGAAATTATATAATCAATTAAGCCGTGTTCAAAGAACATTCAGATCAGTAGAATAGTTAGTCTTGTTTTCCATGGTTTTTTTTTGAGAAGTCTCACTTCCTTAGATCTGTAGGACATCCCACTGAATGATAGAACCAAACTGTAAGTAAATGCCATGTTTCTCAGTACTGTAGGAGAGCAGTATTAATTTATATTTATCATGTAAACACATACTATATGCTATGCAAATTAGATAATTTATATATAAAGAGTGAAAATAATTTTATTCTGATATTCTTCATACCTGGCTTTCTCGATGAAGTAGGTGCCAATGAAAAATAATTGTATCAGACTACCTTAACACTGTTAACTATGTCATCAGTCATTCTTTGTTAGACTCACAAAATCAGAATATAGAATAATTTATGTTCAAGTGGCCTCCTGGATACTGGCTGGTCTCCCCATTTTAGTGTCATTCATGAAGTTAATGAGACTGCATTCTGTGCAACCCTCCAGGATAATTTACAAAGTAGAATTGTGAGAGCCACAGTACTGAGATGTCTCTAGTAACTGGGTGGCAACTGAGCTTGTATCACAAATCTTAAAAGTTCTGACAGTTTTCTGCCTAATCTCTAGCCCCCTTAACAAAAGTTTCTCTCACCATTTTGACTGTAAGGAGAGATGAAAAATCTAAGTCTGTCTAAGCTTTATCAGAGCCAAGCCTTGTTTTGGCTTTCTTACTTCCAAGAGTGGATCTGATAAGTTTTTCTCAGGGTTCACTATTAGATTGAACTCTACATAGAATATAAACGCAGGAATGTGGCATGTCCTGTTTCTACCTGCCTGCATTCCTTCTTTAGTCCAACAGTTCAGTAGTTAGAAAGTATCTGGAGAAACAGATATTTTTCTGCCTAGAGAAATCCTCTTTTTACCAGCTGTATATTTCTACATTATAAACTAATATTCCAAAGCAGTGAGAGAGGGTGAAGAGTATTTATTTTTTTTCTTTGTGAAGAAAGGTGAATTTGATATTCATTTAACTAGCAAAAGAAATCACTGTAATAATAGTACTATAATTAGACAATTCACCCAGAAATAGGGACATGCGGGTTTCTCTCATTATTCCAGTACATATTCCCGTACTATATTCCAGTATTCCAGTACATCAGATGTTTAAATATTCATTTCAGAAAACAATGAAACATCAATATTCCCTTGCAAGTAAGTTTCTTAATATTGTATTAACAAAGTTATATGTTTCTTCATTCATCTTCTCACTGAGTATGCAATCAAAAGAGATGGAAGCTTAAAGGAATCACTCTACCCACAGTAAAGCCGAGAATTTGAATTTCTCCACTCTGAAGAGGAAGATTTCTTTTCTGAGGAGGTGTAGCCCTGGTCTAAGGTAGCAGAACAGTCCTAGACCTCCTTTTTCAGGAATAGCAATGGATTGGACAATGACAACTGCTACTTGGAAAGGTCATTCACAGAAGCTGTTGCACACAATATCACACCTCCCTTCACAGCAGAAACAGCTGATTTCAAAGCCACATAAAGACAAACAGTTAAACAAACATCATTTTGCTATATGCCATCTCGTACAATTACGAAAAAACGAAAACAACCCAACAAAACAAGCACAAAAAAAGTACAAATATACCTGAAGATATTCTTGGGTTATTTAAAGCATTTTCTATATTTAGGACATAGAAGATGAGATCATATCAGCTTAATCAAAATTCTCCACTACTCTGACTAAGTATAGTAACTACTCAAACTCTGGTTTAAAAATAAGGGTGGATCCTTTCACTGAGGACAACTGAACCCAGGACAACCAGAAAGAGAACTGAAAGTAGATATTGGTCCATTTTGGCAGAACCACTGTTTCTTCAACTATATGTGTCTACTAAGATAATATTTGTAATACCCTAAAGACAGTGAAATGTAGTTAAATGACTATACAGTTAAAACACAGGTTTCTCTGTCAATTACCAACATGGGTACTTGAAATTTAATTGCAAAGAATACCTCTATGCCTGCATAGGGGTTTCAAACATACCCTAGTCTTACTGTTATTTGATCTTTTGCAATATTTCAGGAAAAATTCTTAACTTCTTATGCCACTTAGATGTCTGTTTGATTTATTCTTTTGTTTTCTTTTAAATCTTGCTCCTCAATTATTCTTTTTTTACTATATTTCAAACAACTTTCCTTTTATTTTTAGTTGGAACTGTACTCAGCTATTAGTTAAGCATCAGCAGGTAGCACCAGTCATTGCTTTACTACAATAGCAGGCACAGAATAAACACTTACTATAATAGATGTGAATATAGAGTCAAATGTGATATCTGTAAATCTAGATTTTTATTATATAGTATTTATTTTGTAATGATGCCTCAAACTGGTCAAATTGAAATATTTTCTCGAAGAAATAAAAATGTCAAAACTTTTCAAAAACTTTTTAATTTTTACATAGCTGAAACCATCTTGCTGTATATATGTGGAATAGAAATGTATGGTATTAACCATTAGTAAGAAATCAAGACATTCCATTTAAATTATACTATCTCTTGATTCGAAACTAAATATTCCCATGTTTCAGATATGAAAGGAAAAAGCTTATTGGTTTTCCACAGTTGTGGTTTAAACCCAGCCAGACAGCTCGCTCACTCACACCCCCCCCTTCTTTCCCTCCCCCTACTCCCGGAGGGACGGAGAGGAGAATCGAAAAGAATGCAACTCCCACGGGTTGAGATAAGAGCAGTTTAGTAACAAGTATAACACAAATCACTCTGCTACCACCAACGACAACAATGATAAGAGAAAATAACAAGGGAAGAGACTATGATACCACCCGCTGAAAAAAGAGTCTGACCCAGAAGACCCCGTGTCCTTCCGGCTAACTCCCAGTTACCCCCCGGGCATGATGTGCTGTGGTATGGAATACCTCTTTGGTCAGTTTGGGTCAGGTGTCTTGTCTCTGCTTCCTCCTGGCTTCCCCTCCTCCCTGGCAGAGCATGAGGCTCACAAAGTCCTTGGCCAGACCAAAACACCAGTGTTATCAGCTCTGTTCCCAGGCTGGAAGTCAAAACACCGCACTGCACCAGCTACCAAGAAGGAGAAAAATTAGTGCTACTGCTGAACCCAGGACACCACTGTAAAAAGCCTCCACCCACTGTTATATAAGTCAAATAACAGACACTTATTTTCATACTTTTTTATAACACTTAAGTACAAGTTAGATTCATTATGCAGTAGTTTTAT
Source organism: Pezoporus occidentalis (assembly GCF_034315485.1). Taxonomy (NCBI): domain Eukaryota; kingdom Metazoa; phylum Chordata; class Aves; order Psittaciformes; family Psittacidae; genus Pezoporus; species Pezoporus occidentalis. The sequence continues at coordinate 15,984,499 of NW_026914940.1, read as the reverse complement.
GTAAATCTAAGCACCTAAGATCATGATTTTACTGGACCATCCACAGTGTGATGCTCAAAAGCTCATTTACTGTGGTGGTGGTAGAGTCCACACTGGAATTATATGGTTCATAACAACTGCAATATTCCAAACTCTTCTGTTAAATTTTGTAGGCCAGGTAATTTCCTGGAATAAAAGGAATGTAGAAGCATTTATTTTGCCTGCCCCTTTTAATACATCTACATATGTTTGTGACTCAGAATTTTCAGCTACGCCTTTCAGAAATATTTTCATTTCTTCCCAATATTCTTGCACTATTGTTGAAAACTGGATTCAAGTATTATACTAATCATTGTATAAAGGGTTATATAATATCTTTTGTTACTCATCTGCAGCTGAAGCTCAACTTTTCTAGAAAAAGACCTTTTGGGTCTTTGAAGTACCCTCTCTTGAGGTAGTCTATGCCGAGGACACATGGAGCCTCTGGACCAGTCACAATAGGGTGCTTTTGCCATTCCCTCCCAGTCAGGCTGATTTCAGCCTCCAGCACAGTCAACTCTTGGGATCCTCCTGTCACTCCAGAAATATAGATGGGTTCCCCACCTTGACAGCTTGATGGCATCAGGGTACACTGTGCACCGGTATCTACTAGAGCCTTATACTTCTGTGGGACTGATGTGCCAGGTCACCTGATCCACACAGTCCAGTAAATCCGATTGCCCCCTACCTCCACCTAGCTGGAGGTAGGGCCCCTCTAATGGTCATCACAGTGTTGGTCGTGGTAAAAGGGATTATTCTTCGTTATCACAGGAGCCGGAGTAAAATGAGCTCTTCCATTCCATCTGGGAAACTGCTCACCAGAGACTGAAGCCGTAGCTCTCATGGGACGACCAGTCTTGGCCCTTGCTCCCCTCTTCAGTTCAGTCACCCGTTCCTCCAAAGCTGAAGTAGGTTTTCCATCCCACTTTGTCATGTCTTCTCCGTGATCCAGCAGGTAAAACCATAGGGTACCCCATGGCATATACCTCCTATATCTCCTCTCTCGAACAACAGGACGCCTTTTGTTAATAGCTGAGACGTGTTGGTACACATGAGGAGCTGGATAAATCAGATAGATCGTCCCTCAGTTGTTCGAGGTCCTGGGACAGTTTTTCCCCAGCTGAGATGATGGAAGGGGTGAGATTGTCTTTGAACTCTCAGAGTTTATGAACCATTTCATCCACTGTTAGTGGTACTATGTCATTCCAGGTTACTGTTGCCAATGAATGGGCATATGATGACAGTGTAAGCATTCCGTGTAAGTTTTTGCCACATGGGTCGTGTACATTCAACTTCATCTGGATCTATGGGTGTATCCCCGTTATTCAGCTTGATGTGATAGATCATCTCTACGATGGCTGATTCCCTCAGAGACTGGATGTCTTTGTCTATAGTAGTCCACTTGGCCGAATGACTCATAACATCGTCCTCGTAGGGAAACCTTTCTTTCACAGCTGCCAAGAGCCGCCTCCAAAGACTGAGGAACTTTTTCTTTCTTGCAATCGTTTTGTCACTTCCCCCTTCTCTAGCAAGTGATCCCAGCTGCTTGGCTTCTGTACCTTCTAGTTCGTGACCATCGGCCCCATTGTCCCAGCATTAGAGTAACCAGGTGATGATGTGCTCCCCTGCTTGACGGGTAAAATCTTTTCGCATATTCCATAGCTCGGTTGAGGTCCGAGGTCGAGAAGTTACCTCTTCTTCTTCTTCTTCGTCATGTGATGATGACTCCTGATCAGATTCTAGACTGGGTGGTGAATTCATTGTTTCTTCATCTCGCTTCACCCTTTTTGCCTCCTTTTTGCTTGTTCTCTTGCATACAGGGGCAACCGATATTGCTACGAATTGGTCCTCTGGTTTGGCTTCAGTAATTATCACTGTGGTTTGAGCAGCAACTGTACTTGTTGCTGGTGGTGGTGCAGCTTCTGTGCTTGGAGCTGGGGTAACCTCGCTGTCTGTTGCAGTTGAAGTTTGAGCAGCTGCTGCACTTGCCGCTGGGGTAGCTGCGCTGTTCATTGCAGCCAAAGTTTGAGTTGCGACTGTACTTGCCGCTGGGGGTGGTGAAGCTGCTGTGCTTGGAGCTGGAGTAGCTGCGCTGTCTGTTGCTTTGCCCTCAGATCCACTGACATTCTTTTCCTTTTGAAGGTGCTGGATAGTGTTGAACAAGGCCCTGAAAGCATAGGCCAAGCCCCAGCACGTTGCCGTGATTTGTCCGTCTCTGGTATGGCCAGAATGACCACACACCTCATTTAAGTGTTTTACTAATTCTTCTGGATTTTGCAGTTGTTCGGTAGTGAAATTCCAAAGTACTGGAGGGGCCCACTGACCTAGATACTTGCCCATACTATCCCACACACCCTGCCACTCATGGCTGTCCAGCCTCAGGGAAAATCTCTTGGTCCTCCTACATCGTCGTTTGACCCCAGACAAGACCCAAACCTGACTCTGCTTAACTCTTGAAATCAGTCGTGGGCAAAACACACTCTGTATGCGTGCCAGCATGGTGATTCCCATCACCATCAGCAAACAAGTCTCAACAGCATTAAAAGGCCATTCAAAAACTTCAAATCTCTCAAATGTAAATGGTCTGGGTGGGAGGACTGGGAGGGTAAAAGAAAGTCTCCTTCACAGGTTGAGCACCTGAGAAGGAGAAAAAAGATGTGTAATTGCTAAGTAATTCTATTATATACCTCCCAAAGTATAAATGTGGTGACCACACTGGGAACATAAGCCAGATCAGTTTCATGATCAATGATTCTATTGTATTACAAGTCATTACCATAAAGTACAATGAGACAAAAAGCTTAGCCCAAGCCCACACTTGAAAAACACTAATACAGCAAATACCAGATGGAAGTACGATATGATATACTGAAACTGTGAGATCAAGAGGAACAACCTTGAGAGCCAATAAATCAGCATTGTGACAAGTGACTATTAATCCAGTCAGATCTGTCGTTATCTCAACCCCTCGTGCCCCACATTGGGCGCCAAAAAGAACTGTCGTGGTTTAAAACCTAGCCAGGCAGCTTGTTCACTCACTCCCAGTGAGTGGTGCTGGGCTTACAGCAATCGAGGACCTGCCCCCCCCCCCCCCCCCCCACCAGGGCTCTCCCCTTCCCCACTCCCGGAGGAACAGGGAGGAGGATCGAAAGGGTGCAACTCCTACGGGTTGAGACAAGAACAGTCCAGCAACCAATGTACAACACAAATCACCACCGCTACTACCAACGACAACAATGATAAGAGAAAATAACAAGGGAAGAGAATACGATACCACCGGCCAAGAAACGAGTCCCCCCCAGAAGCCCGTGTCCTTCTGGGTAACTCCCAGTTACCCCGCACCCTGGGCATGATGTGCTGTGGTATGGAATACCTCCTTCGCTAGCCTGGGTCAGGTGTCCCGTCTCTGCTTCCTCACAGCTTCCCCTCCTCCCTGGCAGAGCATGAGCCTCACAAAGTCCTCCAGGCTAAACATCACTTAGCAACAACTGAAAACATCCGTTTCACGAACACTGTTCCCAGGCTGGAAGTCAAAACACAGCACTGCACCAGCTACCACAAAGGAGAAACATGACTGCTACTGCTGAACCCAGGACATATAGGTACTGATGTACAATATCTTAGGGAATAAAAACTTATAAGGTGGTTCTGTTGCAATGCAAATGATAAATTAATAATTAGAATGTAAACGGTAAGTACTAGAGAAGGGGAAACGTCAACAACAGTCCGTCATTATTAATTCAAATCTCTCAATTTGAACACCTAATCTGATTTATAATACTGTTTTCAAAGGCATTGAGTACCATCAACTCCATTTAAATTGTAGCTTTTCAATAAAATGGAAGGTCAAATTGAGTTTGCTCGATACAGACAGATTTAAATATTTAATGATCTAAACACACAGCTTCTAAAACTGATCTAAACAGAATGTTTATGATTTTTTTTTTTATAAATGTTTGTTTTTAATAAAAAAATGATTAGAACAAGAGGAAAATAGAAGAAAAATTTGTGAGCACCTAGTATCTGCTTAGGCCATTTTTTGGACTGAATCCTCTTCAACTGTCCACGAGTTTCGACCATGCATTTCTGAATAAGCTGGGAATTTTTAAAAGAAGACTTGAAAATTTCAGGGGACTTTATAAAGACACAGAGTGTCTTAAATGCAGTGTTCCCAGGTAACCAAGAAGTCTAATGGCATCCTAGCCTGTATTAGAAATAGTATGGCCAGCAGGGCCAGAGAACTGATTATCCCTCTGTATTTGACACTCGTGAAGCTGCACTTCAAATATCCTATTCATTTCTGGACCCATCATTGCAAGAAGGTTATTGAGTTGCTGGAGTGGGTTCAGTGTAGGGCAACAAAGCTGGTGAAGATTCTGGCACAAGTCTTCTGAGGGAGGAAGATGAGGGAACTGGAGTTGTTAGTTTGGCGACGAGAAGGCTCAGGGGGAACTTACCCTTTTCTATAGCTACCTGAAGGGAGGATGGAGCCAAGAGGTGGCTGGTCTCTTCTCCTGAGTAGCAAGCGATAGAAGAAGAGGTAAGGGCCTCACAGTACACAAGGGGAGGATGAGACTGGATATCAGTAAGTATAAATATGTCAAATTGTCTAATTATTAAGCAGGTATGTAAAATTTGGTTGGAAATTAAAAATGCCAACGCCTAAGTACGTATTTTCCTAAAATCTTTTCTTTTCCAGGTAATTTAAAAAGATTCATTTTCAAATAACAGAAAGACTGGGGTTTGTGTGTAATAAAAAGGAACACAAAAATTAACCACCTGAAATCCAATAGACTTTTTAGCTCATTTTCATCCTACTGCTTATTCTAAGGCATTGCAGCACTGCACAATCAGTAAAGTCTTATATGAGCTTATTATGATTTTGGCATGACTCTTGCTGAGTTTTAATGAAAGGAGTTAGAAAAAGGGTGTTTGCTGATTGTTTTCTATTGCGATCATGCAATTTCACAGTTTACACAATCATGTCATTTTAGCAATTCATACATTTTTAAACAGTTTGTTATGCAAAAGAACCCCAGAACATTGATGACTTACATTCATATGCTTCATTTGGGCAAGTATTTTCCATATTTGAAAATGCTTTAAAGGCAGGAGTTGTGATGATGATCTTATATGAGCTCTTTTCCAATACAGTTAATGAGCTGCCAGAGCAACTATTATTTTTTTTATATCTAATGCAATTCTTTATAACAAATCTTCATTCTTGTTTTAAAATACCCAGTAACGTTTATGTTACTATTTTTTGTCAGGTTTTACAGTGAAGATCCTACTGTTAAAATATCCACCTCAATTCCAGACTGAACAGCTTTCTATACTGCTGGTATTTGTTGCATGCTGATGAATTAAAGAAATATCTAAACGCATTTCACTTCCCCATAAAAAGTGGTCATAAGCTATTATCAATCCACAACATGAATTCTTCTTTGCAATGTTGAGTAAATCAGTCATTTGGACTGTCTTACTATAAGCTTGCTTTCAAATGCTTCATTGTTTCTTCCTGCGCTCTAAACTGTTTCTATGTGTTGATCCACTCAAGGAAATTAATCTCAACAAAGCACATTACAATAGTTCTACAGGGCTTGCATCACAGCAATTTCCTAAGGATACATGAGCAGTCCTGCTTTCTTTTTGTCCTGAGTTTGGTATTGTCTGTGCTAAACTACTGTGCTTGTTCATGCTACTAAATAGTCTACAGCAAAATTTCAGCTACTTTTTGTGGTATGTAAACATTAACATCAACTGTTGCAAATTATTTCAGTAAACTAAAAGAGCTTTCGTGGAATTTCTATATGTACTTTAATAAAGCTGACAGAAGAAAAAATATTAAAAAAAAAGAAGGAAATTAGTTAAGACATGGCATGGGAAAGGCACAAATAAGGGAATAAATGAGAACAGTAGGTCATTCATAGACAACTGGTATCAAAATATATAGTACAACTGTGCAACATACTCCTGCTATAATAAGAATTTTTATTTGTTTTTAGAGCTGTGTTTCCTAGGTGCATGTTTCCCAGGTGCATGGGAACAAAAAAACATAAGCATGCTAACAAATGCTTGTTTCTTTCAATTTTTTTTTTCCCTCTTTCTACTTAGGAAAGCAGTTTAAGGAGTCAGATACCAAAGCTTCTGTGCAGTCTTGGTAATTTAATATGCTAACATTAGGTAAGGAGCTGTCCTATAAACACATAGATTCTGTTCCATACTAATACAGACTAAGGTCATAAAAATGGTGATTAAACTGTACTTTCTTTTCTTTTTTCCTCTCTCAGACAAACTGCCTGATCACTTAAGGGTTAAATTTACCATTTTATCCTGGGTAATGGTCTACCGTGCTTCTTTTTTTTTGATGGGACTAAACTGTCCATCAGTAATCACAGTGGCATACCTTTGTAATTGAACTTATTTTCAGAAGAGTTAATTTTTTTAAAAGTTGTTATATTTATTTTTTTTATCATAATATTAATTATTTCATTTGCTTTCTAATATAGATAGCCCTTTGTATAACATATGATGGTCATATATGATGAAAATCTGTAGGCTAACAGTTGCTATTTTGCATATACAAAGCAAAATCATAACTTGGATTAAAACTTAATCAAACAAATAAATTAGAACTTTGTAGTAACGTAGTTACTGGAAATCTGTGTCTAAATGAGACTGCAGCTGTCTTGAAACTAAATGGGTGGTGAATGATAGAAGATGGTAAAAGAGTAACAGGTTAGTGCCACATTATAGTGCCTGAGATGAACTCCAGCTTAATTTTCTCTTCCCTTTAAAATGGTTACTTAGCAAAGCAACCATACAGAGATAATGGGAGACAAGTAGATAATTTATCCTGCTTCTGAGAAATGGTATAAACACTAAGATCAGTTTGTAATATCATTAGGATTTTGTTGGTTAAACTAGTTTTGCTTCCATTTGTTTTCTAATGAATTATTTATCCACGTAAAGCAGGTGTTTTCTTAAATCAAAAGTCAAGTATTTCATAGAATCATAGAATAATAGAATCGTTAGGGTTGGAAAGGACCTTAAGATCATCTAGTTCCAACCCCCCTGCCATGGGCTGGGAAACCTCACACTAAATCATATCACCCAAGGCCTCGTCCAACCTGGTCTTGAACGCTGTTAAAAGCACAACATATGCTGAAAGGTTACCAGAACTGGATGATGTTTGTATAAAAAAAAAAAAAACTAGAGTAAGAACTCATGTTTTTACATACAAACTAAATAAAAACATATTCTGTAGTGTAATGTGTGGGGTTTGTTCATCAAGAAGTTTGGGGGGAGGGAGGCTCTCTGTGGCTGTCGTTATGTGAAACAATACTCAACTTTTGACTCTGTAACTGTTGTACTTTGTAAGTAATGGGGGGGAGGTCAGTTGTATTGTTTCACAGGATTGTGAGAGAGAAAAGGGGGCTGGGTGGCTCCAAGTGGTGTCTTGTTGCAACGCTTGAGGGGAGGGGGCTGCGACGGGGAGGAGGCTGGCAGTGGAGGCTTCTCGAAGCCTCTGGGAGCTTCTCGAAACTTCCCGAAACTTCTCGGTAATGAGACCCCTGCAACAAAGGGAACCAATGGGGAAGAGCCATGTCAACATCCGAGTGAGGAGGGGCGACAGGATTGGCTGGGACCTTGAACCGAAAAAGATAAAGGACCGCCTCCCAGGGGCCGCGTGTGAGCGTCTTGGGCGGAGCAGAGGACTCCCCGGCGCACCCAGCACTGTTTTATCTGCTATTGATTACTCACTTTAATAAAATTTATACTTTAAACCAAAATTGGCTACAATATTGATAACATGTAAGTGATCTAGTTTTAATTTACACAGCTTGACCAGAAGACAATTTTTTTCAGTGATTGCATGCAACTCTGCCCAGCCCTGTATTTCTTATTTTCTGAACAACGTCATCTTGAATTGCTGAGGTGAGTAGCTCGAGAGAGGACGCCTTCAACACCGGAGCAGGGGGGAGATCAACATCCAGGAGCCTCAACTCCGAGCGACAAGAGCCACCGAGGGAGCCTCAAGTCCTCGACAGGACCTGCCCAAGGAGCCGGCAGCTCAGCTGACGCCAGCAGCTGATTCATATGGGGCGGAGCCAGGAGCAGCGGCACCAGCCCTGACTGGGTAAAAACCTGCCCCAGGGACGGTAGCGAGGGACCAGGAGCGCGGGGAACAAAGTGGGCAGGCGAGCGGGATGGTGAGCGCCCGTCATATGATCAGGGCCCGGTCTGGGAGCTCTGCTCTGGCTGCCCCGGCGGTGGCAGTGTAGGCACCCAGAAAGAGCCGATGAGAGGGGAGGCTGCAGTGCAGAGCTCAGGCTGTAGAGAGTGCCTGCACTGGTCTGGTGAGGGGAGGGTGCACAATGGGCAGGGCTTGCACTCGGTGCTCCCTGGTGGAGGTCCTCCTGCAGCAGGGGCTGAGCTGCGGGATGCTGTTAATAGACTGCGAGATGTCAGGGAAGCTGAGAGGAAGCAGGAATGCTTGCTCCTGGCCCAAACTGTGCAGGGGCCTCGAGCTTCACCTCTACCTCATGAAGGAAAGAAGGAGGCCGTTAACCTGGGAAGCTGGGAATTAGTGACAAAAAAACAACAAAAAAGAAAGAAGGAAAAGGACAATTGAAAGCAAGGGGCTTCCCCCTAAATCCCTTGTCCCCACGCAGAACCGCTTTGCTGTCCGGCAGGGGGCTAATGAGGAAATGCACTCGAGCCAGAAACAGCCAGCTGATGCCTTGGTAAAGAAGATCTCTACTGGTGCTGCTAGGAAAAAGCAGCGGGTCGTAGTAGTAGGGGACTCTACACTGAAAGGGACAGAAGCACTTGTCTGCTGGCCAAACAGCATCTCAAGGGAGGTGTGTTGCCTACCAGGGGCATGGATCAGGGATGTGGCAGAGAGGCTGCCTGCTCTAGTAAGTCCCACGGACTATTACCCACTTCTGGTGATACATGTGGGTGCTAGGGGCATAGATAGTACTAGCCTGGGGAACATGAAGAAGGACTACAGAGCCCTGGGGGAGGTGGTTAAGGGCTCTGGAGCTCAGGTGGTCTTTTCATCAATTCTCCAGGATACAAGGGAGGACCTAAAAAAAGATAGGAGGATTAGCCAGGTTAATAAATGGTTAGAAGGATGGTGTCATAGTCAGGGGTTTGGGTGTCTTGAACACGGGACCCAAGCTTGTAGGCCAGGTCTAGTGGGGGCTGGTGGAGCTGATCTGATGATAAAGAAGGGAAAGAGCAGTTTTGGTAGGAGGCTTGCCAGACTGGTCAAGGAGGGTTTAAACTAGATGTGCTGGGGAGGGGGCATCATTCCATTCCAACACACCCAGTCAGTTGCCAGCACCTATAATAAATGTTTGGAGCAATGCAGAGATATCCCAGCCGCTCCAGCCAATGAGCCGGCTTCAGTTGGAGCTCAGCTCAGATGCCTCTATACAAACGCCCGTAGCATGGGGAGCAAACAAGAGGCATTAGAGATGTGTGCATGTCTACGGGGGTATGATATAATAGGCATAGAAGAAACATGGTGGGATGGCTCCTATGACTGGAGTGTTGGCTTTTTAGAAAAGACAGGCCTGGCAGCCGTGGAGGGGGTGTTGCCCTTTATGTTAGGGATAGGCTGGAGAGTATGGAAATCTGTCTGGGGACAGGTGAGCAGTCCACAGAGATTTTGTGGGGCAGGGTTAAAGGGAAAATAGCTATGGGAGACATTATTGTGGGGATCTGTTACAGACCGCCTGATCAAGGAGAACCTGCGGATGAAGCACTCTATAGACAGATAGGAAAAGCTTCACCCTCACAGGCCCTTGTTCTCATGGGTGACTTCAACCACCCAGACATCTGTTGGAAGGACAGTACGGCCTGGCACAAGCAATCCAGGAGGTTCCTCGACTGTGTAGAAGACAACTTCCTTCTGCAAGTAACAGAGGAGCCGACAAGGAGAGGTGCCGTGCTTGACCTCGTGCTCACCAACAGGGAAGGGCTCGTTGGAAATGTGACGTTCCAGGGCAGCCTTGGATGCAGCAATCATGAGATGCTCGAATTTGAGATTCTCAGGACAGTGAGAAGAGCATGCAGCAAGCTCACTACCCTGGACTTCAAAAGAGCAGACTTTGGCCTCTTCAGGAACCTGCTTAGTAAGGTTCCATGGGATATAGCCCTAGAGAGCAGGGGGGCCCAAGACTGTTGGTTGATATTCAAGGATCACCTGCTGCAAGCTAAGGAGTGTTGCATCCCAACTAGAAGGAAGTGCAGCAGGAGGGAGAGGAGAACTCCTTGGATGGATAAGGAGCTCCTGAGGAAAACTCAATTGAAAAAAGAGGCTTATAATAAGTGGAAACAAGGACAGGTGGCATGGGAAGAGTACAGAGATGTTGTCTGAGAAGCTAGGGACCAGGTTAAGAAAGCTAAGGCCCAGTTAGAAATAAACTTAGCTAGAGGTATTAAAGGTACAGGAAGGGATTCTACAGGTACATAGCAAATAAAATACAGACTAGGGAGAATGTAGGCCCCCTCAGGAAGCTCTTGGGAGAAGTGGCTACACAGGATTTGGAGAAGGCTGAGGTTCTGAATGACTTCTTTGCCTCGGTCGTCACTGGCAAAGGCTCTGACCAAACCACCCAAGTCTTGGAAGGCAGACAGAGGGACTGTGAGAATGAAGACCTTGGTCCTACTGTAGGAGAGGAACTGGTTCGAGACCATCTTAAAAATCTGAACGTGCCCAAGTCCATGGGACCTGATGAGATCCATCCGCGAGTCCTGAAGGAGCTGGCAAATGAAGATGCAAAGCCGCTGGCCATCATATTTGAGAAATCATGGCAGTCAGGTGAAGTTCCTGACGACTGGTAAAAGGGAAATATACCCCCCATTTTCAAGAAGGGGAAAATGGATGACCCAGGGAATTACAGACCAGTCAGTCTCACCTCTGTGCCTGGCAAAATCTTTGAGCAGACTCTCCTGGAAGGCATGCTAAGGCACATGAAAATCAACAAGGTGCTTGGTGACAGCCAGCATGACTTCACTAAGGGGCAATCCTGCCTGACCAATTTGGTGGCCTTCTAAGATGGGGCTACGGAATTGATGGACAGGGGTAGAACAATTGATGTCATCTACCTGGACTTGTGCAAAGCATTCGACACTGTCCCACACGACATCCTTGCCTCTAAATTGGAGTGACATCAATTTTATGGATGGACCACTCGGTGGATAAAGAACTGGCTGGATGGCCGCACACAAAGAGCTGTCATCAGTGGCTCAATGTCCTGCTGGAGACCAGTAACGAGTGGTGTCCCTCAGGGATTGGTGTTGGGACCGGTCCTGTTTAACATCTTCATCGCTGACATGGACAGTGGGATTGAGTGCGCCCTCAGCAAGTTTGCCCATGACACCAAGCTGTGTGGTTCGGTTGATACGCTGGAGGGAAGGAATGCCATCCAGAGGGACCTCGACTTGCTTGTGAGGTGGGCTGATGCCAACCTCATGAAGTTTAACCCTGCCAAGTGCAAGGTCCTACACCTGGGTGGAAGCAATCCCCGAAACAGCTACAGGTTCAGCAGAGAAAAGATTCAGAGCAGCCCTGCGGAGAAGGACTTGGGGGTGTTGGTTGATGAGAAAATGAACATGAGCCGGCAGCGTGTGCTTGCAGCCCAGAAAGCCAATGATATCCTGATCTGCATCAAAAGGAACGTGACCAGCAGGTCGAAGGAGGTGATCCTGCCCCTCTACTCTGCTCTTGTGAGACCTTACTTGGAGTATTGTGTGCAGTTCTGGTGTCCTCAACATCAAAAGGACATGGAACTGTTGGAACAAGTCCAGAGAAGGGCCACGAGGATGATCAGGGGACTGGAGCACCTCCCGTATGAAGACAGGCTGAGGAAGTTAGGGCTGTTCAGCCTGGAGAAGAGAAGGCTATGTGGAGACCTCCTAGCAGCCTTCCAGTATCTGAAGGGAGCCTATAGGGATGCTGGAGAGGGACTCTTCGTTAGAGACTGTAGTGACAAGACAAGGGGTAACGGGTTAAAACTTAAACAGGGGAAGTTTATGTTGGATATAAGAAGGAAATTCTTTCCTGTTAGGGTGGTGAAGCACTGGAATAGGCTGCCCAGGGAGGCTGTGAATGCTCCAATCCTGGCAGTGTTCAAGGCCAGGTTGGACGAGGACTTGGGTGATATGATTTAGCGTAAGGTGTCCCTGCCCAGGGCAGGGGGTTGGAACTAGATGACCTTAAGGTCCTTTCCAACCCTAACGATTCTATGACTCTATGATCTTAAGAGATATTAAAACTGTAATGATGCTAGAAAATATCAGTATTTTCATTGATATATTTGCTGGACTACCGGGTTTATTATGAGGTACAATATTAAGTGAAATATTAAAAAAGATTTGATAACTCATTATTCTTTTCTGAGTTTAAATAGGAATTGATTTGATAGAAAGAAACAGTATATTTTTATAAATTCTGAAAAATGCCAGGTATTTTAAACAGAAGCTGAAAGACTATTATTACTCTTTGATTAAAAAGTGAAAGTTATACAACCGAAAGCTAAAATCCTTTTTTCTTTGTCACATGCATTACTTTGCAAATCTGTCTGAATTGAGAAATTTGCAGACCCTTTGTCTAAATGACATGACGGTTGCTTCTTTGAAAGAACAACGAGGTTATGATAAAAAAGTAAAAGCTAGAAGGGCAAGAAAACAAAATTATTCTCTGGCCATAGTCTGCTCCTTTTTCATTTTGTCAAGAGCAAAACTGTGTGTATATGATCTCAAGGCAGAACTGTTTGCTTTCTTTGGACCTGCAGTACGCTGCATTGGTATGATAGTCTCTGGTGTTAGAAGTCAATCTTTGAAAATCCTGCCCTCACAGTATGCACTTTCCCACGCGGTTTTAATTTCCCAGTTAATTGATCTTCTTGAAACAATATAGCTATTAACACTTCTCCAAGGACTTGATGGGTATGATTTCCCACATGCTGAATTTGTTTGCCTGTGACACCTACACACTGTGTCTGCTGCATTGAAGTTCTTCCAGTTCTTGACTGTGGAAGTCAACAGATGAGGGAATTGCTAAGTAAACTCAACAGCTCACAACCTTTTGTTATTACCTCAAGTTCTAGGAATGCTTGGTTGTAGTTTAAAAAAGTACATTAGAAAAAAATGCTTGCATTTGCATTTGACTTTACTGCAGCTTCAACAATTGAACTCACTTTCTTATTTCTAACAATCACTACAAGTTTTTCATTTACTTTTTTTCCACTTTTTTTTTTCTTATAACAAAAGAGAGTCCTGGTGTTTTACATAAAATATCCTCTTTATTATAGTCATTTTTATCAGCTACATTGAAGGCATGACTGCCCACACGGCAATTTGTAGTTAAAAAAAAAAAATACCCTGTTTAGTTTGTTAAAGCCATTAATACATCAAGTCATTTGCTTAATTATATTTCTTTTGTTCTTCAAGGAAAATGAAATTATAAAGAACTGTTAGCTACTTCACACAAAAGTATTCCAGAACTTCAGTGATTAATTTTGTTTCATCTCTTTTACAGCAATACTAAGTTTCATCTTGCACAGAATCTAAGATGTTAGATATTTCATGGGTTAAAACATTAAACCAAGTGTGCTAATAAAAATGGAAAGACCAGCCATAATCTTATTTCTGAATGACAAGAAGCTCTGTATTTTGAAGGATGAACATCAATTGACTTGGTGAAATATAAGCTAACTTCTTGTTTGTAGAAAGCTAAAGCCATTATTTGTCCTGATAGATTAAATTAGTAAGAAGGAAAACCTTGTCTGATTAAAATGTCTATGCTATGGCCCATATGGCCATATATATCTGGACCCAGGAGAAACCTAACTAATTTCACTGGTGCTGATTTCATTGCAATTGGTTTGAAACTGTTTGCATTTTATTTGTGCTGCGCAAGAACAGACAAAGTGGATTTAAATGTAGGTCTATTTAAAGAGTGAAAGCAAGGCACAGGGACATTAATGTAAAATAGAAAGATACTTTGTCATATACATAGCTGCTACTGTAAAGAAGAGAGTAATCTGTTCCCCAGAGGGTTATGGCATGATGTGACATGATAGCTTATGGAGGCTCGTCTAGTTTTGTGGGTCTCATATTTAACAATATAGCAGAGTTTAGCTATGTTCATGGATCTGCAAGCCATTCTACAGGTGATACATTTACAAGATTCAGAAAACTGTTTAAAAATTAGATTAAAACACATTTGCCTGTAAGTTCTGTTGAGAGGATAGTAACATTAACGTATGTGAAAAGAGAACAGGTTCTGAATAAACAGTGTTAAATTTCACAAATTCACCCTTGTTTCTCTTTGGCTGCTAAAATTAACTCTCAGCTCTGCTATGAGATTAAAAAAAATGTTTCACAGCCTGTTCAAGTCAGGCAGTAATTTCTTGTTTTGACTTAAAACAACTATTTGTCAGAAAGTGTTAGTGGTAGTGCTTCATCAACTAACTGGCATACCAAAAATGAGGAATATTGTTCAAAAGTAATTTGCTGTTGACTGCAGGCAGCCCAAATGTTCTTCATCATGAGCTTTAAAATTAACCTTGAAGATGAACTTGCAATTCTTCACTCTGGCCTCATACAAACAGTAGCTACTTAAGCACTCCCCTTTCTGTTCATAAATGTTATACAAATAAATGCTCCCAAGGGCTTTAAGATCAACTTCAAGATGTTTTTGCAGAACTATGCCAACTAATTGCATTATCAGTACTAACATGACATACCTAAATAAGATGACTTTTATAAACTTTTTTTTTAACCTTTGTTGTTGTTTCTTTTTTTTTGGGGGGGGGGGGGCTGTTTTATTTCTATGGACGTTCACACTTTTTCATTAGTTTATTACAATCAGGATTTTAACTGTGTGATTTCAGTTCCTGGGAAGACAGAGCAAACAGTAAAATGCCATATAAGCAGATGAAACATCTTAACTGGATCATATTTATTTTATTGTTTTAATCTCTACTAATCTTAACATCTATATGTATTTTTGTTTTGTGGATTTTTTATTTTTGGTTTGGTTTCTTTTTGGAATTTGGGCTTCGTTTTTTTTTTTGGTTTGTTTTGTGGTGGTGTTTGTTGTTTGGTTCTGTTTGTTGGTTAGTTGTTTTTTTCTTTTTTTTTTTTTTTTTACTTTGTGTGTTTGATTCTACTGAGACTTACAGAAAAGTTGAGACAAATATTAGTATTCTGGAAAGGGATTTATGAGTTTCATAATTCCATGGCTAATCTGAAATCTCTGATAACATTTAGGTCATTTGTTGTGTATACAATTCTTCATAACTAACATGTTAAAACAGAAATATGCAAAACATTTCTGTTTATTTTTCCTCAAGATTATCCAATGCAATTTTTTTTCTATTGCATTTTGTTGTTTCCTGTAAATATATCTTACATTTTTGTAGCTTGGTGATATTTACAAAAGGCCTCAATTCAAGATTTTATTTTAACTTAGTTAATATTTAGTGTATTGGTCTTCATGTAATTAATGGAAATGTGAACATACCTAACACCTGTTACTGTAGTAAATTCAGGGAAAATCCATTCAAATAAATCCAATACTGATCTTATTTTTATTGCAAACACCTTAGAAAGATATGTCACAAGTACTTAAATCCTTTGGTAGTCTATCTTTCATGTAGCTGCTAGCTTTGTAACTGAAATTAAAATGCTCACCCCCTCACATCATGCCTTCTCTGGGCCACAGTGATTATGCTTCACAGTTTTTCTGTGGAGTTTTATGGCTTTTTTTTCATTCTCTGCAGAAGGTTATTTTTAAAGGAGGATTTTAATTTGAAAATGTCAAAGCTACTATTCATTTTTGCTAAAATATTAAATTATTTTGACTTTCCTTGCCAGATCAATAGGGCTTTTACAGAGGAACTCAGAAATAATTCTCAAACGTACCATACATGTATCTGTTACATTCATTTTCACTCAGGAGTATGACCACTCTGAGTGTTTTGGTACAGCTTATGAAAATATCCATACCCACTAACTTCACTAGGTTTAAAGACAGTGACAGCAGTACCTGCACAGGCTATGGAGGAAGAAGCAATGCTCAGAAAACAGACAAATAATTTTAGATTCTTCCAAATAACCAGAGAACTGGTGAGTGTGATGTCACTAGCTACCACTTTGTCTGGGTAAAATGTGGCAGAGTTAGCTGGGATGTCTGATGTGACTTTTTGGTAAAGCCTGCCTTTTTAAAATAATGGTTTCACTTGGTTACTGTCACATCTGATGTAAAAAGGCAGTCTTATGCCTGTGGCTCTTACCATACTGGTGACTAGGGGAACTAAAAGGGAAGGATCAACAGAGAACAGCAGATGACATGTTTTTTTTGGCTTGATTTTGTTTTCTGTATCTTCAGTCTTTCCTCAAAGAAGCAATCAGGAAAGATATGTCTGCAAATTGGCCTAGAATATCATTCTTTTACATCTTGTTAAATAGAACCGTCTGTTTCATGTATCTGTCACTAAGCTGCTTTTTGATAATCTATGTAGTGCTTCAATGTTTGTTGGTTTGGTTTTTTTTTTTCCTTCCATGTGAGAAATCGGTGTTGATTTACAAATGTAAGGATCAGTCACACAGCAAACACCCACACTGTAGTAAAACTAGGCTTTATTTCCTTGGCCTGTTACCTAATCGTTTTTAGAAAAAAAACTCAGTAACTCACTAAGAAAATGCAGAAGCAGCATCAGCTGATTCTGGTTACATTTCTTACAACCAGTTCAGAATTGACCAGTACATGAAGCCTATCTTGTTTTTGTAAGAAATAGCATATCCAGTTCCCTGTTTTCTCTTCTAAACAATTTATAAACTGTGCTAAGCTACCTCTGTCAAGACTGGGTAAAAGGACTGAAGTAAGGCAACAGTAGAATCCGATTATTTTGGTATAATAACTCTTCTTTCCCTTACCAGTCTCTCCCAGTCACTAGTGTCAGTCAGTGTTAGCAACAAGGGAGCCACATTTTCCGCATGGTATGCAGACCTCTTCAGCAGGCTTCTACAGCATATATCTGTGTTGCATGAGTTATTCTCCAAATCAGTAGCTAGAAGATATGAGAGCTTTAAATATTAAGGCAGTTATGTCAGTTCACTCCATCTCAGCAGGAAAGCTGAAAGACTGACAGGTTTGTCTCTCTGTGGTTTCCAGCCTCTTCCTCACATATCTGCAAATTTTGAAGGGGTTTCTGCATGTGTTGTTTTGTTTTGTTTTTTTTTTTCCAAACTTTCTTCCAGAACAGATTTCTTTCTTGCCTCTGTGTTTCCTATATGCTTCTTCCTGGTCTTTCTTACATTTAATGGTCCAGTATTTCTTCAGAAGTCTTCTGGCTTTGTCTGGGATAGAGTAAATTTTCTCCCTAGTAGCTAGTACAGTGCTGTGTTTTGGCTTCAGTCTGAGAACAATGCAAAGAAACCAACGTTTTTAGCTGTTGCTCAGTAGCGCTTACCCTGCTCAAGGACTGTTCAGTCTCTCATGTTCTGCCAGTAAGGAGGGGCACAAGAAGCCAGGAGGGAGCAGAGACAGGACTTACCCAAACTAGCCAAAGAGGTATTCCATACCACAGCGCCTCACGCCCAGTATATAAACTGGGGGGAGTTGGTGAGGGGCGAGTGTGTGTGTGGGGGGTGAGTGCCGCTTGGGTACTGGCTAGGTATTGGTCAGTTGGTGGTAAGCAACTGTATTATACACAATTTGACTTTCTTGGGTTTTATTTCACTCTCTTTTGTTGTTTTCCTTTTCCTTACAATTATATTATTATTAATAATAATATTTTCTATTATTAAACTGTTTTAAGTTCAACCCATGAATGTTACCTTTTTTGCCCTGATTTGAGTGAGCAGCTGTGTAGTACCTAAATGCTGGCTGGAGTTAAACCACAAGAAGAAGTTTCTATGACCAGATAATGAGAGAATTGGAAAAAAAACATAAAAGCTGCAGCCTAATATAGTTCATTTTGACCCTTTCTCACATTTTCTTTGGCCTTCCCAGGTGCAAAATAGTTGCTTTTAGGTATAAATTCTACAGGCTTCTCTATTTGAGGCTCTTTCTTTCCTTAAGTGTGTGAAATCTACCACTTTTTTTTTTTCGTCTTCTTCCTGTAGTTAATTTTTTGTATTAATGTTTTATTTTATGGATGAAATTTCAAAGAATTTTCAACCAGTTCTAATTTGTTTGGAGCTCAGTCATTTACTCTAAAACATGAATTGTTTTCAACTGGAATAAAATGGTTCCTTTAACACTCCTGGCTATTTCCACTCTTGCTTTAAAAGCAGCAGAAGACTGACTGCTCCAAAACACCTTCCTCATAGATACATAAGGGACTGATCGCTTAAAAACAATCAAAAATAGAAATGTATTTTCTTACTATCTCTCAATTTTTATTTTCACTGTATTTTTGAAAATTTCAGTGTTCTGACTTTAGATAAGTTTTGGACTTTTTTGTTTTGTTTGTTTGTTTGTTTGTTTTCTGCCACAAATGCTATTTTCTCTTATCTGTATGTAAATTCCACTTTTAAAATCTTTATTAAGATGAATAAACTTTTAAAAAATACCATTAAATAGCTAAAGATGACATCTTACAGTCTAATGAGCATCTAACACAGATCCTTCCTAAAGCCGTTAATAAATCACACTGTAATACATTTATGTATAGATTTCTAAATTTTATTTTTAAGAATGTGTAGGATCAAGTGCAGTTGCTTTGGAAAGAGAATACATTAGATATTCCTGTTAATCACAATTTTACATCAGATGGTTATAAACAACTATGTGGATTCCGATCCTCAGAGTTCCTATCTTTTACATGTATCTTTTTATGTGTACATATGTCTAGGACATTCTTTGCCCTGAGCAATACAAGGACTGTCTTGGTATGAAATAAAATATGGTTGCTTTGCCCTGTTAAGACACCCTGGCTATGATATGAAAGAATCAAGCATCATTCCTTGATAGAATTCACTGAAATCATACTTTCATATAAGGGACTAAGTGGACACCATGGATCTTCTGGCAGCTGTACTTCTGATGAGCTGACATGGAGTATTTTCACCACACTAGCTCCTTTTCCTTTGCAAGAAGGAAGAAAAATTGGACCAATTTAGTGCTATACCTATGCCTATTTGGCAATCTTTAAAGACTCCCATATATTGTCAGCTTAATGATTATCTAGCTGTTTTCTTAAAATGTCATTTTCAATGACTTCTGCAGGGTACTGACTCTCACAATTAACTGAGTGCAAAATATTAACTCTGACTTTCTAAATATTTGATGGTAAATCATAGAGATCCAGTTGCCTTTATGAAAGATGGATATATGTCCTTCAGACTGAATAAATCTAGAATTTAACTGGCATTAAATACTTTCCTAGTGAAGGTTTTGCATGCCATTTTAAATTCTTTTTCTGAAAGAAATGAATGCAAAGTTTTCTTTTAATTCTGATTTTAAAGTATGGAGAAATCATTTGTCCTGTGCAAATTTAACCATTTATCTCAACAACCAAAAAGAGACATCCTGAACTATCAAAGAACCCTTTTCATTGACAGTAACAGGATTCATATTTTTTGCTGGGCAGTCTGGCTTTAACATTTAATTAAATATTTTCCAGTAGATGTCAGCATTTTACAGTGATTGGAAATACTGAATTGTACTGGCAATGACTCCTGTAGCTGACAGGCTGTTACGCCTTTTCTCTACAAATGTTGGTTAAAAGGGATTTATGACTCTTGTTTCAAATTAAGAATGGCCAAAATTTGCTATTCATGCTCTCTTTTACTTTCCTGTATCTTAGGAAATGTCTATGTCTATGCATTAAAAAGACTAGTAGTAATACTTAAAACCAAGAACTACAAACGAAAATGAAAAATGCTCCAGTTGATTCACTTGATACTCTCTGAAGTCAAGGTGATTTGAAGTTTTAATGATATTCACCTGATGGGAGGACTGATATTGGAAAACTTCTGTGATATGGCTGAAAATAGGATTTCACAGTATTGGAGTTTAGATCCATATTTTATTTCAGTGTACACACACAAGAGGAAACATGCTGTCCTTCAGGCTTCCTTGAAATTTACAAACTTGCAATTACTGTAAATATTTAGTTTATTAGGATCTGAACCTTCCCCAACCTTACTGCAAATTCATTAGGTGTATTGGTTCACACATGTAGTATATTTGCTTACAATTAGTGTAATTCATTGCTTTGACAGTGACAGAGCACTGGAATAGGCTGCCCAGAGAAGTTGTGGAATCTCCTCTGCAGATACCCAAAACCCATTTGGTTGTAATCCTGTGTAATATGCTCTAGGTGAGCCTGCTTTGGGGGGTGCGGGTGGGGAGAGGGAAAGACTAGATGATCTCTAGAGGTGCCTTCAAACCCCAGATGTTCTGTAATTTTGTAATATTTTGCCCAGTGCTGGACTTCAGTACAAGAAAGAGTAAAAGTAAATTAAAAAGTTCTAGTAAAAGGCCAAGAAGATTATTAAAGGATTGGGGCACCTGCCATAAGAGGAAAGGATGAGAATGCTGGGGTTGCTCAAACTCAAGAGAAGGCTCACAAGTCTCTCAGCTGTGCATGTAGATACCGCAAAGGGAGGGTGTAAAGAAGACAGAGCTAGGCTCTTTACAGTGGTGCCCACTGATAAGAGAGGAGGCTATGGGAACAAACTAGAAAAACATGAAATTCCATCTGAATACAAGAAAGCAGTTTTTCACTGGAACAGGATGCCCAGAGAAGTTGTGGAGTCTCCATTTGTGGAGACTTCCAAAACATAGCTGGACATGATACTGGGAACTTGCAATAAATGACCCTGCTTGAGCTGCACGTATTGGACTAGGTGATTTCTAGAGCTCCCTTCCAACCTCAAAGATTCTGTTATTATATGGACTATATGTAGAAACTTCCAGACAATTTGAAAACTTGTTCACATTGAGCAAGTATTTCAGGTTTTGATTTCTGTGTTGCCTGTTCTGTTTTTTGGCCAGAGCAGTTAAGAAAATTGCACAGACCTACAAACATTTCATGCTGTTTAAGAGGTTATATTTCAAGTTGCAAGTAAATAGTTTTGAATGAATCCTGGTGAAAAATGATTGAAAAAACTTAATGCATCTTGTTCATAAATCTCCTGATTATTAAGTGGTGTCCTGGGTTCAGCAGTAGCAGTCGTGTTTCTCCTTCTTGGTAGATGGTGCAGTGCGGTATTTTGACTTCTGGCCTGGGAACAGAGCTGATAACACTGGTGTTTTGGTCTGGCCAAGGACTTTGTGAGCCTCATGCTCTGGCAGGGAGGAGGGGAAGCCAGGAGGAAGCAGAGACAGGACACCTGACCCAAACTGACCAAAGAGGTATTCCATACCACAGCACATCATGCCCAGGAGGTAACTGGGAGTTAGCCAGAAGGGCTAGAGGAGTGCGGGGTTGGAGGAGGTATCGGTCGGTGCTTGGTTGGACTGGGGGGGGTGAGTTATTTGTTGGCTGGTGATGAGTTGTTGTATTCTCTTCCCTTGTTATTTCCTTTATCATTGTTATTATTGGTAGTAGCAGTAGTGATTTGTGTTATACCTTAGTTACTAAACTGTTCTTATCTCAACCCGTGGGAGTTGCATTCTTTTTGATTCTCCTCTCCATCTCTCCAGGAGTAGGGGGAGGGAAAGAAGGGGGGGAGTGAGTGAACGAGTTGCCTGACTGGGTTTAAACCACAACATTACACAAACAAAAACTTATTAGAAGTTCCAAAGTGCTCAAAACACTTTACAACAATTGGTATTCAGTGCTTTTCTGCTGCACTTCCCTGTCTACCCATAGCGAAGTTAAAAAAAAATATTGCTTTATTACTCTCTAGAATTGAATAATGTATTCTAGAATACGAATTTTCCAAATCCTTTATTGGCTTAATTATAACCCATATTAAAAAACAATGCTGTGTTACACAGACATTGCATTTCCTGTCTAGCTATGTTGTGGCAAGCTTTTACATTTTCATTGATGAATTCGAGAATCTAACCCAGGAGCACTATGATGAGTTAAAATTGCTCAAAAGTGTGCAATCAAGGGTTTGACACATACCTTTATCATTGTAAAAATGTTATAATATGATTCTATGACATGGAGAACAGGAATGTACAATTTGAAACCAGATGAAGAAAACCAATTATTTCTGTTGGGGTTCATCCACAGAGTGATCCTCACTGCTCCATCGCAGCCTCAGTCACTTCTCTACTCTGTTTCCTGTAGAGTGGATCAGTATTCTGTCCTGCTCTTTCTTAAAACATGAACTCTAGTTGATTTTTACTTCATAGGAAACCAGAGAATGTGATGATTTGGTTCTGGGTTTTTTTTACCTGCAAGTGGCTTTTAATAAGATGGTGACTAGAAAGTCAAAGTTCCTGAATTCTGATATAAAAACCACAAAGAACAGGAAATAACATGAGAATATAAGAGGCATTTCATTGGCCTTGACATTTGAATACTTATTTGAAAGATTGGATGTTTTGCTTTGTTTCACCAAATAGTAAGCAAAAGAAACTATTAAAATAATTTAGAAGGAGGCACAATATATTTTTCTCAGTCCAAATTAATTAATTTTAATTCATATATACTGAAGGTGATATTCAACGTATGTAGTTATTAACCTTGCCCATAATTCAGGTTTTACAAAATACTAATATTGTTTTTAAGGAAATATACAGTAGGTGTTTACCAAGCTAAGGTATTAAGGAGCAAATGCTGATTAATATTTGTTTTTTAAATTCATTGAAAATAAAGTTGTTACATATACATATCTTGCAAAAGATTTTACCTTTATGTTTGTTTTTTAGGTGCAGTAAATTGATTGTATCCTATTAAATGCCATCATAAAACCATTCAGTCCTTATAATCTTAGATATTTATCTGAAATTATGAATTTACTCAGAAGTGGTTTGCACAGTAATTTAGATTCCTGTTTTATGCCTTTCTGAACAAAATACCCTCATTATATAAGTCATTGAAGCTCCATCACCTTCAGTGGTAGTGTCTGGTTTGAGGCTACCTAGGATGTCCAGCTCTCTATCATTAACATCTACTTTGCATCTCTGTTGACCCCAGGTATCAAACAAGATAAAAACTCGGAGCAAATGCAGTCTACTGAAAATGACCCATTTCTTTTATTATTGCCATGAGCATTTAATTAACTAACTTAAGCAGAATTTTTTTACTCATGCAGATCCTCAGGACAAAGACCCTGAGCATGAGTACGATTCATTTTTTTTTCATTTTATTGACAGGCAGCTATATTTTATTACCAGAGAACAGCTTCCTCTTGTTTTATCTCCCACATGTTTTATGTCCCACATGTTTTAAGGAAGACATGCATATTAAGTAAAATTCTCTGTGTTACTACTCAAAATAGTCTATATTTTTTTCTTTGTTTAGCTTCTTTCTCTTTGTAGAGCTTATTTTTACATTTGCCATTCTAGGGTGTTGGAATTTCTCAAGGTTTTTATTCTTGACTGACTGCTGGATTTTGAGAGAGGCAGAAGAACACTTGTAGAAACCTTACTTCTTATGAAAGTATTGGGGAGAAACATTTTAGCAGGGCCTGTTGTGATAGGATGAAGGGTGATGGTTTTAAGGTAAAAGAGGAAAGATTCAGGCTGAACATGAGGAAAAAAAAAATTCAATGAGGGTGATAAAACGCTGCAACAGGTTGCCTAGAGAGGTGGTAGATGCCTCATCCCTGGAACCATTCAAGTTTGGACAGGGCTCTGAGCAACCTTATCTAGTTGAAGAGGCCCCTGCTCATTGTAGGGGGGTTGGACTGGATGACCTTTGAAGGTTCCTTACAATCCAAACTATTCTATGATTCTACATTAAGTATTTTCTTACATCATATATAAATCTTCAGAGTCCAGTGATGTCTCCCACGATCTTCCCCAAACTTATAAAAGTAGCAATTTGTTCTTTGCAAAACTTAGAATGCATTTTGCATTTTTCTGATATCTGTACATATTTATTTCCTTCTTTACTGTATGGTTGTCTTTGACCACAGAATAGTCTTTCCTTTACAAATGATTTTCATATGTTAACAGTATAACAATTTTTTTTAATTATTATTGCTTACATAATCTCCTTAGGTTTCAAGTTCTTGAATAATATACTCTATGCAAATGTTCTTGACAGAAAAGCAATTATCTTTTAACACAGTCTAACCATAAACTGTAGATGTTAGTGATTTCTACTGAGTAAATCAGCTTTAATGTTGATCATCTGTCCTAATCTGGGAGAAATACCCTTACTTTTGTCCTTTCTGAGAGCTTCTGGATCAAACAGAGTTTGGCATTCCTACTATATAATACTCAGTGTTAAAGGGAAAAGATTGTTTGGCAGTAACAAAAAAGGTGTTGATGGACAGAAAATAGGCAGTAATGCAGGTTATAGTCTAGCAGCCTTGCAGAAACAGGGATTTCCCCCAGATCATTCCCTATATCATTCATCCTAATACTCTGGACTGTGCTCTTTGTCAACAAGTGTGATCTCAAACTGTTAACACAGTTATGTAACCGACAACTTCTTCAACACAACTAGGACCATCTTAATAAATTTAGCTATTGCAAACTCTATTTTTTTCCTTTTATTAAGAAAAAAGTTCCTTTTTATTTCATAAACTGAAACAAAAAAATCTCTTGCTATACTGACAGCAGACAGTGGTTTGGCATGTTAAGTAAGGTATGCATGTCCATTCTGAGGTTGTGCAGGCCTACTAGCTGTAGCGTTTCTTTGTTATCTCTTCAGTGTCACCATCCATTTACCAGTCTTTCTCTGTCTGTTCTTCTTGTCTTAAACCATAAATAATATGTTATGGAGTGCTTTTGTTCCAATAAGTAAAACATGCCAAACGCGATAATGCATCTGGATGTTGTTGCAGTAAAATAGATAAAAACATAATAATGGGTAGCTCTAGCCTTTATCACCTGGGAAGGCTCCACTGACTTCTTATGTAATGTAATTAAACATTAGTAAGATCACAAGGCCTCCAAGGAAAACTTGTGGTATTTGTATTTAAATTGCTATATTAGTTCGGAACTATATTTTTTAATCCCTCATTCCTTTGCACATCAAATATTAGAAAATAACGAAAATTAGTTGGGGTTGTGCATGGGGGCTGTTAGGTTTTTTTTTGGTTTTGGTTTTGATTTATTGCTATTGTGCTTGTGTTTTTTTCTGCAGTGTTGTTTGTTTTGTTTTGTTTTTTGCATGTTGTTGAGTCAGTTTTTTATTTGTGGCTTGTTTTTGTTTTTTTTTTTTTTGTTTGTGTATTTTTATCTTTTTCTCAATAGAATAATACAAAGAATGTTTAGGCAGACTCTAGTGAGCAAATAAGTACTTTCATTATAAGTATTGTCATCCTGATTGCTTAATGTAGCATGCAACCTTTTATTTGTCCTAAAATATATCTTCAGAGATGATCTTAGTGTTCAGTCTTGGAGTATAGATAATAACAGTGCAGTACTGCAAAGAAAATCTGGCTAATCACTTGTTGTGGTTTAAACCCAGTCAGGCAACTCGTTCACTCACTCCCCCCCTTCTTTCCCTCCCCCTACTCTGGGAGGGACAGAGAGGAGAATAGAAAAGAATGCAACTCCCACGGGTTGAGATAAAAACAGTTTAGTAACTAACACAAATCACTACTGCTACTACCAATAATTACAATGATAAAGGAAATAACAAGGGAAGAGAATACAACAACTCATCACCAGCCAACTGATAACTCGCCCCCCCCACCCGACCAAGCCCCGACCCATACCTCATCCAACCCTGCAGTCCTCTAGCCCTTCCGGCTAACTCCCAGTTACCTCCTGGGCATGATGTGCTGTGGTATGGAATACCTCTTTGGTCAGTTTGGGTCAGGTGTCCTGTCTCTGCTTCCTCCTGGCTTCCCCTCCTCCCTGGCAGAGCATGAGGCTCACAAAGTCCGTGGCCAAACCAAAACATCAGGCCGAAAGTCAAAACACCGCACTGCACCAGCTACCAAGGAGAAAAATGATGGCTACTGCTGAGCCCAGGACATCACTACACAAAGCATTTTCCTTCAAGATATGGAGAGTCCAGAACATTTCTGGCGGGGGAAGTAAAAAAAAAAGGAAAAAAAAAATAAATCACACTCTCCTTTATTCATGAATGTTTGAATGATGGCCTAGAAATAAATAGCCTGCCGGTCTGTTGTTTTGGTTGTTGGGGTTTTTCTGGTGGCTTTTGCTGGTTTTGTTGTTCTTGACAGCAGATGGACCCTTAAATTGGTAGAAATAGACCTAATGAGATTTTATAGTTTGATACCAAAACTGGACAAAAATGTATGTTTTTAACATGGAGGCAATAAATCATCGTATAACTAATCTAGCACTATGATGCATTCTCGTCAATTTCAGCCTTTTAAGTCAAGGTTAGGCATTGTTGCAAAGGGCATGCTATTGCAAAAACAAAAGTAATATTTCTTAGCTAAGGTTCTTTTATTTGAATAATGGAACATATTAAAATCAGTGTTCAGAATTTGTGTTCTCATGTTAAAAGATGTCTTTCCAAAAATATAGATGCCTGGATTAAATTCTAGGCTGCGTGTAGCTGCCAAAATCTGCATGTCATTCGAGCTACTCGCAGTACCTCTTCAGACCGTAGTCTGTGGTGCAGGCATAGCATGAGTTCCTTTCTCTTATCTAACAGCTCTAGAAGGATGGTTTAGCCACCATGAGGCAGCATAAATACAATTTGTTGTCACATATGTTTAAGTAACTGAAGTTGACTCTTCATCAGACTGAATCAGTATAGCAAGTTGCTCAAGTTTGTTTACAATTCTCATCCTATTTACTAAGGTAAGAAGGAACTTAGGTGAACCAAATTAAAAAGCTCCCTCTGTTTCTAAAGGTTTTCTTGGCTTTGATATGCTTTTTGAGGACAGGGGGAAGTTTCCTATAATTTTCTCATAATAGTTTTTATATATATGTAGTTTTACAAACTCTTGTAATGGCCGCAAACCTCATTCACATAATGATCTGAAAGCTGTTCTACATGCTGTTGAGATGAATTGACCATACTTCAAAGTGTCTCATACTGCATATATGCAGTAAGTATAGGTGAGATGTTGTTTGTGTGTCAGCTCAACACCAGAACAGAAACAGGAACCCTGCTAAAGGCAGTCCTTTAACTATACTACAACTCACTTATTCACCTTCTACCTTGATATCTCTCATTGCTTGCAACATAAGGACACAACTTTCCAAGTAGGATGCAGGTGCATTCCTTACTTTCCCCTGCAGAATTTCTCCCTCTATGATATTGAGGATATTTCTCCTGTGTAGATATGGATCCAAAACCATTAGGGGTAAGCAGGATTTGAGAACAAGTTTTCAGTGGTCAAAGGTGGACATTGTCACAGGCATACCCTGAAGCAAAGAGAAGAATGCCTTTGTGCGCATGCTTTCTGTGGACTCTAACTGTGGTATTAATAGAAAACTCCACTCACTGGAAAACAAAAAGAAATATTTTGATGGGTTTTTTGGGTTTTTATTTAAAAAAAAAAATGTGTGGAACAGAGACATATTGCAAGAAGATTTAATGAAAGAGAAAAATTTACAGGTAAACTGCAGCAACCACTATAATCAAGTTATTGCTGTATTTTACCAGCTCTTGGAATGCAGGAAATGTTGTATGAGTCTACTGCAGGCTCAGACTATATAATTTATATATAAAATCTACAGGGGAAATTGAACTGAAGGATGAGGTAAAGATTTCGACGCTTTTTAGTGGCAGGGAGATAAGCATTATTTATATCTGATGTATCTCATAAAGGTGATAGAAAGAAGAATAATAAAACTTTGAATAGAAAAAAATGTCTAAAGTGTATTGTAGGGAAAAGAAATAGAGAAACATATTCAAACAAAGGAATAATAAAAGTATTAGATGGAGGGGCAGATATGATGTTTAGAGACTTTTCCAGAGGGGAGGGCAGGCGGAATAGAGAAAGGTGGAAGAGAGAGAGAATTGTGTGTGTCTATAATGCCATAGCACTAGCTGTTTCTGAGCCAGGGCAAAGGGTATTAGGGCAGTAGAGTTAGTCACTAGTAGTAAGATGTCCCAAAGAAATATCTACATATTTCTTTTCAACAAATAGATAGCTTAAACTGAATATCAGTCTGAATTTGATGCTTACGTGTCAGTGTAAGCGTCTGTAAGCATCTATACACACCAAATGCACTGGACCTTCTGTGGAACAAAGCGAATTGTCTGCTCATTTATGAATAGCAAAGTAGCTTTAGGCACTGAGAGATCAGTCTGAGACTTAGGCTCTCCAGGGATCTAGCAGTTATGTACAGTAGGTGATCTGAATCATCATCTGAGCTTAGATACCCAAATTCTGCCCAACCTTAACTCCATCTGCCAGTGTAATTTGAATTGACTCCATGGTTTCCAAATAGCTTGTTAACTGCAAGAAATATACCTTCCAAGTAGCAAAACCAGGAACAATATTAATGAAGGATACAATGTTAGGCAGACAACATCCAGAAAAAACTATTTCCTTTCCCTGTAAAGCATCTATGAAATAAGTCAGATCAGACACAGAGTATACACAGTAGCGAGGAGATGATCTTGAGAGATTACACATATTATCCCCATTCCTTTCCTTTAGTGTCTTATTTAATCAGTCACAGTCAGTTGTACTGGGGAGCAGGAAAATGTATAGGAGAATACAGAAAATAAATATTATGACTATTAACAGAATCCATGTTGATACTGTTAAGTCACACATCAAAGAAATACTCTAAAGATTTTGTACTAAAGAGTTAAGCTTTATTTTTGCAGGTTCTGTTGCATTTAACACTGATTTTCACCAAAACATAATAAAGCATTTTCTTACTAAGAAGGTAAATACTAAGTTGTTGCAGATTGCTGAATTCCATGGGTGTCTAAGTGTCCTGGGTTCAGCAGTAGCACCCATTTTTCTCCTTCTTAGTAGCTGATGCAGTGCTGTGGTTTTGACTTTCAGCCTGGGAACAGCACTTAACAAACAAGTACAGCAGCATCATTTGAGAGTTCTGAAGGTTTTGAATGGCCTTTGGGTACCCTTGAGACCTGCCTGCTGATTGTGATGGGGATCAGCGTGTTGACATACATACAGAGTGTGCTTTATCCACATCCATTTTGTCTGATCTCAAAAGTTAAGTGGAGTCGTGTTTGGGTCTTGTCTAGGATTAGACGATATAGGAGGACCAAGAGATTTTCCCCAAGGCTGGACAGTCATGAGAGGCAGGGTGTGTAGGACAGTATGACCAAGTATCTAGTCCACTGGGCCCCTCCAGTACTTTGGAAGAGTTGGAGGTGGAAGGCAGCTATATGGAGTCCCCGACAACAACTTGCAGAAACTGCTGAAGGGGAGGGTGAATTATTTTGAGCCTGGTGAGCCCATGATCAAGGGGTGGACTTAGCAATAGACACTATTGCCCAGGTTATTCACAAGTGTGAACACTGAACACAGCCTTTCCTGCTCTGAAAGACTGTTACAAGAGATGGAGCCTAACATCATGGACTGGATGGACTCAGTAGCTTTATAGGGATTGGTACATGCACTCAGAAATGATCTCTCTTTCTCTGTGGTGGATGTATATATATGTGTATATATATATATATATAAGAGTGATGGTATATTCAAAATGTGGGAACTGAGCATGACGTGAATTTTATGGAATAAGGGGTGGATACTGTCCTGGGTTCAGCCGTAGCAGTCATTTTTCTCCTTCTTAGTAGCTGGTGCACTGCTGTGGTTTTGACTTTTGGCCTGGGAACAACGCTGATAACACCGATGCGTTTAGTTGTTGCTCAGTAATGTTTACTCTGACCAAGGACTTTCTGAGTCTCATGCCCTGCTAGGGAGGAGGTGAAGACAGGGAGAAGCAGAGACAGGACACCTGACCCAAACTAACCAAAGAGGTATTCCATGCCACAGCATGTCATGGCCAGAAATGTAAAACTGAGGGCAGTTACCCGGAAGGGCTAGAGTATCGGTTGGCAGGTAGTGAGTGGTTGTATTCTCTTCCCTTGTTATTTCCTTTATCATTAGTATTATTGGTGGTAGCAGTAGTGGTTTGTGTTATACCTTAGTTACTGGACTGTTCTTATCTCAACCCATGGGAGTTACATTCTTTTGATTCTCCTCCCCATCCCTCTTGGAGCAGGTGGGAGGAACGGGGGGAGTGAAATAGAGACTGCGTGACTTAAACCACGATGCTAAGATATAAAATCTGTAAAGTTAATGGTTTATTAACATTAATACAGTCTGTCATGCATCATATTGATAATCGATTTTGTTACTAAAAAGTGAATATTGCTGCATTCTATAATTTGGGTTACAAATATGAGTGATTAAAACTGGATCAGAATTAAGTAAATTAAAAAAAAAATAGTTCTTGCTAGAAATATGTCAAGGATAACACTCACTTTCCATTGCCTTGAGCACTGACATAGTTTGTGACTTCAGTTAATTTCTTTTTAAATAGATTTGGTCCGGTCTGTCCTGCTGAGGTTCAGTGCTCAGTTTTGGTTACCTAGGTGTGACAGTAGAAGCTACTAATGGAAACAAACAGGAGTCAGAGTCTAATATTACATAATCAAGCTCCTTTACTTAGGACACAAGTGGAGGACTTCGAGAAAGTAAACTTGGTATTAAACATAAAGTTAGCTGATGCAACTTTGATTTAAAAGAGTGACACAATAAACTTATATCACAGTGCAAGTACACATTACATTTAATGGACTGTAGGAACAGCAATATGCAGTGGACTCATAAAACAAATGCAAAACCCACTCTATGCTGTCTATAACATAATCACTGTCATGAGGTTGGGCAGCCTGGTTGTCAGGAAGGAATATGCGAGTTCAAACTAGCTCAAGCCCATTGCTCTCTTAGAAATTCTTTTTATTGGTTGTTCAATTTATATATACTGTGTTGGTTTGCACCAAATCTACAACCCCATGCTGGCTGACTCAGGAAGATACTTGTGCTTTTCTGATAAAATCAGTGACAAATAGTTACACAACAGGTTCACTCAGCTGATATAACTGCTTGATTTGTTCAACTAATGCAGCAACTTCACCTGACTGCCATGATTTCTCAAATATGATGGCTAGCGGCTTTGCAACTTCATTTGCCAGCTCCTTCAGGACTCGCGGATGGATATCATCAGGACCCATGGACTTGTGCATATTCAGATTTTTAAGATGGTCTCAAACCAGTTCCTCTCCTACAGTAGGACCAAGGTCTTCATTCTCACAGTCCCTCTGTCTGCCTTCCAAGACTTGGGTGATTTGGTCAGAGCCTTTGCCAGTGAAGACTGAGGCAAAGAAGTCATTAAGAACCTCAGCCTTCTCCAAATCCTGTGTAGCCACTTCTCCCAAGAGCTTCCTGAGGGGGCCTACATTCTCCCTAGTCTGTTTTCTATTTGCTATGTACCTTCAGAATCCCTTCCTGTTATCTTTAATACCTCTAGCTAAGTTTATTTCTAACTGGGCCTTAGCTTTCCTAACCTGGTCCGTAGCTTCCCGGACAACATCCCTGTACTCTTCCCATGCCACTTGTCCTTGCTTCTACTTATTATAAGCCTCTTTTTTCATTTGAATTTTCCTCAGGAGCTCCTTATCCATCCAAGGAGGTCTCCTGGCCCTCCTGCTGCACTTCCTTCTGGTTGGGATGCAACATGCCTGAGCTTGCAGCAGGTGATCCTTGAATATCAACCAACAGTCTTGGGCCCCCCTGCTCTCTAGGGCTATATCCCATGGAACCTTACTAAGCAGGTTCCTGAAGAGGCCAAAGTCTGCTCTTTTGAAGTCCAGGGCAGTGAGTGTGCTGCACTCTTCTCACTGTCCTGAGGATCTCAAATTCAACCATCTCGTGATCGCTGCATCCAAGGCTGCCCTGGGGTGTCACATTTCCAATGAGCCCTTCCCTGTTGGTGAGCACGAGGTCAAGCATGGCACCACTCCTTGTCACCTCCTCTACTACTCGCAGACGAAAGTTGTCTTCCACACAATCAAGGAACCTCCTGGATTGCTTGTGCCAGGCCGTACCGTCCTTCCAACGGTTGAAGTCACCCATGAGAACAAGGGCCGGTGAGGGTGAGGCTTTTCCTATCTGTCTATGGAGTGCTTCATCCGCAGGTTCTCCTTGATCAGGCGGTCTGTAACAGATCCCCACAATAATGTCTCCCATAGCTATTTTCCCTTTAACCCTGCCCCACAAAATCTCTGTGGACTGCTCACCTGTCCCCAGACAGATTTCCATACTCTCCAGCCTATCCCTAACATAAAGGGCAACTCCCCCTCCATGGCTGCCACGCCTGTCTTTTCTAAAGAGCCTGTAACCTTCCATTCCAACACTCCAGTCATAGGAGCCATCCCACCATGTTTCTGCGATGCCTATTATATCATACCCCCGTAGATGTGCACACATCTCTAATGCCTCTTGTTTGTTCCCCATGCTACAGGCGTTTTGTATAGAGGCATCTGAGCAGAGCTCCAAAAGAAGCCAGATCATTGGCTGGAGCGGCTGGAATATATCTACGTTGCTCCGAGCATTTATTATAGGTGCTGGCAACTGACTGGGTGTATTGGGATGGAATGATGCCCCCTCCCCCAGCACATCTAGTTTAAACCCTCCTTGACCAGTCTGGCAAGCCTCCTACCAAAACTGCTCTTTCCCTTCTTTATCATCAGATCAGCTCCACCAGCCCCCACTAGACCTGGCCTACAAGCTTGGGTCCCGTGTTCAAGACACCCAAACCCCTGAGTATGACACCACCCTTTTAACCAGTTATTAACCTGGCCAATCCTCCTAGCTTTTTTCGGTCCTCCCCTTTATCCTGGAGAATTGACCAAAAAACTATCTGAGCTCCAGAGCCCCTAACCACCTCCCATGTAGTCCTTCTTTATGTTCCCCAGGCTACTACTATCTATGCCCCTAGCACCCACATGTATCACCAGAAGTGGGTAATAGTCCGTGGGACTTACTAGAGCAGGCAGCCTCTCTGCAACATCCCTGATCCATATCTCTGGTAGGCAACACACCTCCCTTGAGATGGGGTCAGGCTGACAGACGAGTGCTTCTGTCTCTTTCAAAGTACTGTCCACTACTACTACAACCCACTGCTTTTTCCTGGCAGCACTAGTAGAGATCTTTACCAGTACATCAGCCAGCTGTTTCTGGCTCGCGTGTGCTTCCTCATTAGCCCCCTGCAGGACAGCAGAGCGGTTCTGCGTGGGGACAAGGGATTTAGGGGGAAGCCCCTTGCTTTCAGTTGCCCTTTTCCTTCTTTTTTTTTTTTTGTTTTTTTGTCACTAATTCCCAGCTTCCCAGGTTAACGGCCTCCTTCTTTCCTTCATTAGGTAGAGGTGAAGCTAGAGGCCCCTGCACAGTTTGGGCCAGGAGCAAGCATTCCTGCTTCCTCTCAGCTTCCCTGACATCTCACAGCCTATTAACAGCATCCCGCAGCTCAGCCCCTGCTGCAGGACCTCCACCAGGGAGCACCGAGTGCAGCCCTGCCCGTTGTGCACCTTTCCCTCACCAGACCAGTGCAGGCACTCTCTACACCACGAGCTCTGCACTGCAGCCTCCCCTCTCATTGGCTCTTTCTGTGTGCCTACGCTGGCCACCGCCGGGGCAGCCAGAGCAGAGCTCCCAGACCGGGCCCTGGTCATATGGCAAGTGCCCACCATCTCTCTCGCCTGCCCTTGTGAACTGCCACGTAAACTGCCTCTCCGTTCTTCCTGGGGCAGGCTTTTGCCCAGTCAGGGTTGCTGCCGCTGCTTCTGGCTCCACCCCGTGTGAGTCAGCTGCTCGTGTCAGCTGAGCTGCCGGCTCCTGGGCAGGTCCTGTCGAGGACTTGAGGCTCCCTCGGTGGCTCTTGGCGCTCGGAGTTGAGGCTCCTGGACGCTGAGCTCTCCTCCTCTCTGGTGTTGAAGGCGTCCTCTCTCGAGCTACTCACCTCAGCAACAGAACACATTTGGAAAATTGTTTGTTACTGTGCAGATTTCTGAAACTGTTCATAAAATGCTAAGAATTCCAGCTGGTTTATGGAAGAAATATATTACCTTAAATATAGGTTCCCCATGAGGTATTTTGTCTTTCATAGTTAATAGAGAAATGCAACATCACCTCACAGAGATACAGGAAAGATAGAGCATGTGAAAGAGCCAGTTAGAATAAAGGAAAGGTAACTTAATTTCAGTTTGATTTGTATTTTAGATGGTTATGTCTATAATAACATGTTTACTCAAGGCTTTATTTTGCACTGCAATCCACATAAGAATTTTCTGTTCTTTTCTGGTCAGAAGAATGTGTAGGGACTCAACCTTTTCTGGGATTGGAATCTTTGTTACTGTATTGAGCCAAGAGATAACTAACATTCATGTAGTTGTTACCTATGTATATATGTGTGTATAATCTAAAATATCAGAATTAGAAATAGAATCAACTGTGGTTTCAGAGTATGTGATTAAAATATAAATGTTGCATTAAAGATGTGTGACTAGTTTCTACAAACAGTGAGTGTTAAGAGCAGTCATGCTGAAAACATTGCAAGCAGGTGAACAAGACAGAATAAGAATTCTCTGGAAAGCCATGTGCTGTGAGAAATGAAGTAATGTTGTCTGTGGTCTTACTCCAATGTGCATCATTGTAAAATCAGAGAAACACTGAAGATGTCTGATGCAAGAAACAAAACATTACAGTTTAATTTTTTCTGCTCAAATTCTGGTAATGTATTGCTTTATTTTAGTAAAAAAAATGAGGAAATTTAAAAAAAATGAGGAAATTAAAACTATTGTCCAATTTAGAAAGTAAATAGCCTGGCTTTCAAATGTATTTGCTAAGTAACATCTAAAATAAGTAGTGTATTGTATAAGTAGAATTATATAAGCTAAGTAGTAAACATTTAGCTAAGCAGTGTGTTGGCTTAGTGGGGAAAAAATAATACAGACACAAAGAAATGAGTAGATAACATGTTAGTTGCTGGTACCCACTATAATGCATATGAAATTTTTAACAAATTCCACTTTGATCTAGGAGAAGGTTTATGACAAATGTTCTCTTAAAGACACCTTTTTTTTTATTTTTCTGCGTTGTATAGAATGGGTAGTTCTGCTGTAGCACATTCTGCTAAAGTATCTAGTAGGCCTAGCTAGTGTAATAATATTATATAGATCAAAAAAAAACCCAAATTGTTTGAGATACTGTTTGGTTTCTCCCAGGCCAAAATGTCAATAGCTTCCTCAGTCTTACTTGACTCTGTATAATAGTATCAATTTTCCCACCAATTTACTATTGTGATTCTTGGGCAACTTTTTGCCCCCACTAGTTTGTTTAAGGGAGACTAATGAAGAGATGATTTCCAGTCTTTGTTCTGCTACAGCCTACATATATTATCTAGAAAATCACCTTCTCCTTCCGCTCCTCTACCGCCCTGACCTCCTCCACCCTCAACCGCTTCCTCCCGGCCTCCGGCCCTACTCCTGCCACCACTTGGTCCCCGGGGCCTTTCTCCCTGGCACTTCAGCAGCCACCGGCTCCTGGGGCCACTCCCCCTCGGCTACCCGCAGCCTCACGAAGACGGAGGCGAGGATGAGGGCCAGGATGGTGAAGAGCAGCTGGACAGTCAGGTCCAAGTCCAGGGCCAAGTCCATCCCGCCCTGCTGCCAGAGCCTGCCCATATTACAAGTCATTGCCATAAATTACAGTGAGACAAGCGCCTTAGCCCAAGCCCCACACTTGATAAACACTAAAACAGCAAATACCAGCTCTAAGTAACGTACAACGTTCTGAAACTGTAAGATCAGAAGCAACAACTTTGAGAGCCAATAAATCAGCATTGTGACGAGTGACTATTAATCCAAAACCATGAATGCTTATCACAAATAAGATTAGACATACTACGGTCAAATCTGTTGTTATCTCAACCCTCTGAGCCCCACGTTGGGAACCAAAAAGAACTGTCATGGTTTAAACTCTGTCAGCCACGCAGTCTCTATCCCCTTCTTTCCCTCCCCCTACTCCCAGAAGGATGGAGAGAAGTATCAAAAAGAATGCAACTCCCACGGGTTGAGATAACTCAGTTAGTAACTAAGGTATAACACAAATCACTACTGCTACCACCAGTAATAATAATGATAAAGGAAATAACAACGGAAGAAAATACACCACCTCACCGCCAGCCAACTGATAACTCACCCCACCCAGCAGTGAACTAGCCCTTCCTGGTAACTCTCAGTTACATCCTGGGCATGACGTGCTGTGGTATGGAATACCTCTTTGGCTAGTTTGGATCAGGTGTCCTGTCTCTGCTTCTTCCCGGCTTGCCCTTCTCCCTGGCAGAGCATGAGAGTCAGAAACTCCTTGGTCAGACTAAACATTTGAGCAGTAACTAAAAACATTAGTGTTATCAGCGCTGTTCCTAGGCCGAAAGTCAAAAACACAGCTCTGCACCGGCTACTACAGAGAAAAAATGACTGCTACTGCTGAACCCAAGACAGAAGATTAACCAGAAATTTTTAAATATGTTTACTTCACTGTTGTATTTGCAAATCAGCCCACTTGTGTGGGAGCTTAATTATGTATATAGAGAAATACAGAACTATTAAGAATGCTTTAATGCTCTGAAAATGAAAGAAAAAGAAATGTTCTCATGCTTGTACTTTAATCTCAAACCCAAGAACAATATCATATATTCTGAAAAGGATAGATGCTTATAGTCATAATCTGAAATATAATCCTTGCAGGAAAAAAAATCGTCCTTACAATATATTTCTGAATTATACAGGTGTTTGTCAATTCAAAAACAATACCATGTTTAACATTCCTTCTCGTTTTGCCTACTGCCATCGACTTTGTTGGAACATTTCAAACTGAAAGGTTAAGGGATTCCAGGTCTGAAATTAAGGAGGACAAGAGAAGAAATTTTGTCCCTAAGTATTGATAAACAGCTGTGTTATGGCAGACCCTAGTCTCCTGGGTCTGATCATGAAATGATGTGACATGATTTTTTTAGAATTATATAATGTATTATTTAATTAGAGTAGTGAGGAATTTAACTTCTGAAAAAAAATCTAATTGTAAGTGGTACAACATAGGAAAACATACCCGACTCACAGAAAATAAATAGTAGTTGGTAAATTGCCAATTTGTTTTATTAGTAGTCCTACAGTAAATCTTTCAATATAGGATTTAGAAGCATTTTACATTGTTCCTGTTATATGCTATCTGAGGCTTTCATGACATGAAATGGTATAGTGAAACAGGGACTGGCTACACTAGAAAAATCTGAAGAACTCTTTATTCACCTAAGTGTCAAGATTTCAGGGGTTTATTCAAAACATTTGGGTTTGTGTGTAATATTGTCTGAGAAATACATCAACAAAAGTATAGTATTTCAGTACAATAGCAGATTAAATGTAAGTCACTGCAGGGTGACAGAAATCTACCTAAGTATGACACAAATTTGAGATTCTCCTGTGAAATAAATGATTACAAAGTGACATAGGAAGTATAAAGAAAATATCTGGTGTGCTGCAGCAGGTAAAGTATATCTGTCCTATGTAGCAGTTAATAGTGGAGGTAAAGTGAAGTGAGATAAAAGAATTCTACTTGTGTGCCTTGCATATAGATGCACATAAGGAGTATTATGAATGCAGACATCAGTGTTCTTAAAATTTATGGGCACACTGTATAAAGATCTTTTCATTATTATGACAGTTTTAATGCCATGACTGCTTGACCTGTAATACTGAAAATGTTGGCATTTATTGTTAAACCCTTCCCTTGTAGACCGATATAGTTTACTGACAAGAAATCCACAATTAACGTGCACATAATACCTAAGAGCTCTCTGTTAGCAGGAGCAGCTGCACGGATAGCTCCAAGAGTTGCCATTTGTGATGACATGTTTTACTCACTGTTTCTAGTGAGAGAAATGTCTATTTTATGAATCACTGTAACAATAAAATATTATTCGCAGCAAAACTGAATGTAAGCTGCACTTCTGTTGTCATATTAAAATTGTATTAGAGTGTTACACCTTTATCTGAGGTCAAATGTAATCTTACACAGTATATATCCCAAGTTTAAAAAAAAACAACACTCATACATTAAAGCCACTAATAAGTGTAGGAAAAGATACATTCCTTTCATTGCCAATGAAGGAATGTATTTTAAAAAATACTATTGATAAGGATTCATTAACAAAGGCTTGATGTTGCTAGGTGCTATGAGTCAAAACTGAATGCAAACAGGGAACTCATTTGTAAAACAATTACTAGTGTTGTATTCCTGATCTCAATTAACTGCCAGCTGAAGTCAGATTCTCTTAATGTGATTCCTTTTAACATAACAAGAGCAAATAGTTCTGCCATGCAGAACAATCTGATTATTTCAGACACAGTGGAGACTTTACTTAAAAATGTCAGCCAGATTATGAATTCATGCTAAATAAATTAATGAAAAGATTAATATCAGTGACAGTAGTGCTTCCAGATATAACTTCTCATTATGTCTAAAAAGGAAGCTCTTATCTTTTCCTTTTCTTCCCCCTCCCCAACCCCCATCCCCTCCACCCCCCAGCTAATAAACATTCTCTTTGTAAGGCATAATTTCCTGTACTGTTTGAAACTAATTGGTAAGTTCAGAGTTTTGTCTGTTTTCACCGAGATAAAAGAATGTATGTATTTTTCTATGGATTACTCTTGTCAGTGTTCAGTCTTTTGGTATAAGAGTCCATGCCAGTATGGAAGTGTTATTACAGTGTATAACTTGTACTGAAAATAACTTCAGACAACATTCTCAGGTAGGATTTATGTAACACTTAACCCTCGCCACTCCAATTCTTTGATCAAGCTAGCTTTCTTAAAAGAAGACATTAATACAGGCTCTCATTTTTTGACATATAAGTGATCCTACTGATTTCGAAGCATGCATTTTCTTCCTTGTTCTTCACCAACTTCTTTTGTTTTCCCTGTTCTTTGCTTTATCCTTTCTTTTTCCCCAGTTGTGTAGCTACATATTAGTCATCCTCCTTGCTCACATACACATTCTTGAGAGGCTATATGGTAAAATGACCTTGTATTAGAATACTGAAAAAAAAAAAAAAAGCTGTTACTGTGGTGTTTCAGCATAGGAGAAACTAGTAATCATCCACTTAGTGTTCTCCTTATCTATTTTCGTATAGGATACATCTTCAGAGCTTTCCTTTGAAAACATTCAAGGAACAATAAAATGCTAAGTAAACAGTCACTCTGAAAATTATCGACATAAGCATATGTTGTAGACAGTTGAGTTCCTTTAAATTGTCAGTCCCTAAGTTTGTAAGACTTAATCACCACAACTGCTAAAATTTTTTTTTTGCCAATCTTCACATTAAGTGGGTGAAACTAATTAGAAAAATACATGATGAAACAAATATTGTAGAAGGTGTTCATAGATCTGAAAAATTTGTTTTCCCTCATATTCAGTCAACGTGGTTACCCTGCAAATAATGGGAATGATAGTCTTAATTTTAGTAGTAAACTTTATATGTTCCTGTGCCTGGTGTGCATTTGTACACATGAATGTTAATGCGTATTTAATTTAATCACATTACTAAGCTTTCAAGAAACTTAGAAAACATTTTTCTGAATGTAGAATAAGTTTAAGCAGAAAAAATACAGAGACTGCAACATATTTATTGGTTGGAGAGCAGAAAAGCACAGAGTACTGCCAAGCTCTGTTATTTTTCCCCTAAGATATATATTTTTTCTGTGACTTAAATTAAGAATTTGTTGGAGAACTGCATATCAAGAAAGTATATTAGGTTAACATACTAAACCTTGCTCATCTCCTGGAAAATAATTTATAAATCGTGTTGCTGGAAAAGATACAGCTACATTCCTTTCTTCAACAAGCCTTGTAAATAACTGAAATTTATACAATGATTGTAAAACTGGGTAGCAATGGTCTTTCTTAAATACCTGCAAAATCTATTGATCAGTACATATACTAACAGAAAGAAGGATAGATGTGAACTTTGTAATTTTCAGTAGGCTCAGGTTCTCACCACTGTGTAAAGAAAAATTTGGAGGGTGGCATGAAACGCTGTTTGCATATAGTGGAAAAAAAGTTCACAAAACTGCAGTTATCTGTATTGGAAAGTTACTGTCATAGTCACATAGGAAGTGATATGCTACAGAAATGTTTAACAGTATAGTGTCATACACTCCCTGATCATGTATCATAGACTTTGTGAATCTCTTTGTTAGACATTGACAGTACTGAGATGTGTACTTCAGGACCTGAATTTCAGAGTAGCTGCTATATCAAACAGAAGGAAGTATGGACGAAGGTTGATGATCTTAAAGGTCTTTTCCAATTCAGTTGAATCTATGATTCTAAACCTCTTCCTTATTTTTTTCTTCATCATCTATTTAGAATTGTGGTGAGGTGTCTATTCTCTTCCCTTGTTATTTCCTTTATCATTATTATTACTGGTGGTAGCAGTAGTGATTTGTGTTATACCTTAGTTACTAAACTGTTCTTATCTCAGCCTGTGGGAGTTGCATTCTTTTGGATTCTCCTCTCTGTCCCTCCGGGAGTTGGGGGAAGAAAAGAAGGTGGGGGGAGGGAGTAAGCGAGTTGCCTGACTGGGTTTAAACCATGACATCTTCTCACTGTCAGTGTTTGTAGAGTGTATCTAAAACATTTTAAAGTTCTTACTGTATAGTCTCCAAAATATACCTATTTAATTCAAGAGGGCTATGTCAGGGCTTTTCTGTTTCTAAATAGTGTTAGTGATGATGAAATATGAAAATGTATTTAATGATGGAAAACCAGTCTCTTTCAAAAGAGTATATCCTCTACATCTCTAATCCAATGACTGTGACTGTACAGTTTAAGAGGAAGTAAGACACCGGCTTGGCTGTCATGCTCTCCCTGAAGAACATCTCCTACTGTCACTGTGCTAGACAGACCACTGATCTGAAGGAGCAAAGCATTTCTTAACTGTTTATTTCTTCTATTTTTAAGACCTCTTTAAGGAGTACAGTGACAGCATAGTTTGAGGTCATGAAGATCCACAGGAGACCCACCTGATTTGTCTCTGTTATCTCAGGTTTTCCACCACATCCCGGGTGCAGACATGAACCCCTATTTTTAACTAGCCTGAAAAGGAGAAAATAAAAAAAACATGAAATAAAAAGAATACAAATTCTGTGAGAATTTTATGTCAATTAACAAACATTTCAAGTATACAGCTTAAATGAAATTGCTATGACTTATTGAGAGGAGGGGAGCAGCTGTCAGAATATCTTTTTCTCAAAAAGTAAAAATTTTTGTCTATTGAAATATATTCTAGCTGTGAAATAAAGCCTGCTGAAGGAGTTTCAGCAATAACATCAGTGCCACTTTTTAAAACCTGATTTTGAACTGGTGACATAAGGTACCACTATATTTAGTAAATAAGCACTTTTTAAAGAATTCTTGGGGTTTTCTGTATCATGAGAAGACTAAGCAAAAGGTTACTAGTCCACAACACTTATGTCATGACATCACATTCAGTTCACTAGTCACCTCAGTCATAGTCCAGCAGTGACTGATCATAAGTAAGACAGAAAAACTAACAGACAGTGGTTACAGCATTACTAGTGTGAGGGAGTCTTTTGTTCCCATTTTCAATAGTTCATATTTCACATAGTCCCCTTCCAGACTCATGCCTGTGTCCACGTTATACAAAACTGAATTGTTTTATGTTTGCAATCATAGCTGGGGACATTTGAATATTCTCGCAGGCTCTAATGAATCATAGAATAGTTAGGGTTGGAAAGGACCTTAAGATCGTACAGTTCCATCACCCCCTGCCATGGGCAGGGTCACCTCACACTAAACCGTGTCGCCCAAGGCTCTGTCCAACCTGGCCTTGAAAACAGCCAGGGTTGGAGCATTCAAAACTTCCTGGGCAACCCATTCCAGTGCCTCACCACCTTCACAGTTGTCCTGGGTTCAGCAGTAGCAGTCATGTTTCTCCTTCGTGGTAGCTGGTGCAGTGCAGTGTTTTGACTTTCAGCCTGGGAACAGTGTTGGTGAAACCGACGTTTTTGGTTGTTGCTAAGTGATGTTTACCCTGACCAAGGACTTTGTGAGGCTCATGCTCTGCCAGGGAGGAGGGGAAGCCAGGAGGAAGCAGAGACGGGGCGCCTGACCCAGGCTAGCCAAGGAGGTATTCCACACCACATCACGTCATGCCTGGGGTGGGGGGTAACTGGGAGTTACCTGGAAGGCCACAGACTTCCGGGTGGGACTCGTTTCTTGGCCGGTGTATTGTATTCTCTCCCCTTGCTATTTTCTCTTATCATTGTTGTCGTTGGTGGTAGCGGTGGTGATTTGTGTTGTGCATTGGTTGCTGGACTGTTCTTGTCTCAACCCGTAGGAGTTGCACCCTTTCGATCCTCCCCCCCATTCCTCTGGGAGCAGGGAATGGGAGAGCCCCGGTGAGGGGGGGGTGGCCCTCGATTGCTGTAAGCCCGGCACCACTCACTGGGAGTGAGTGAACAAGTTGCCTGACTGGGTTTAAACCACGACAACAGTAAAGAACTTCTTCCTTATATCTAACCTAAACTTTGCCTGTTTAAGTTTAAACCCATTACCTCTTTTCCTATCACTACATTCCCTGATGAAGAGTCCCTCCCCAGCATCCTTATAGGCCCCCTTCAGATACTCGAAGGCTGCTAGGAGGTCTCCACACATCCTTCTCTTTTCCAGGCTGAACAGCCGAAACTTTCTCAGCCTATCTTCATACGGGAGGTGCTCCAGTCCCCTGATCATCCTCATGGCCCTGCTCTGGACTTGTTCCAACAGTTCCATGTCCTTTTTATGTTGAGGTCACCAGAACTGCACACAGTACTCCAAGTGAGGTCTCACAAGAGCAGAGTAGAGGGGCAGGATCACCTCCTTCAATCAAACCATATCACACCTTTATTCTTCATTTATTATTTGCTATTTCCAAGTAGCAAGATGCTCATGCTACAATATTGTTTCTTTTTTTTGTAACATGATATGAAAGTTAATAAAGTAATTAAATCACTCATCATATTAGCAAAAGTAGTAATTTTGTCCTATATTATGATTCCAATTGTATTAAGAGCTGGTTTATATTCAGAGATCATCTCCTCCATCTGAGAAGTGATGCATTCCAAGAGAGATAAGTTGTGCAAGTACACCAGGAGGCCTGTGTGGATGAACAAGGAGTTCTTGACAAACACCAGCATAAAAAGATGCCTACAGAAGGGCAAAGCAAGGATAGGTGGCCTGGGAAAAATATAGAGAAATAGTCAGAGCAGCCAGGGATCAGGTTGGGAAAGTTAGTGCCCTGACAGAACTCAATCTAGCCAAAAAAATTAAGAGTAACAAGAAAAACACACTGGAGGGAAGGGATGCCATCCAGAGGAACCTCATCAGGCTTGAGAGGTGGGCCAGCACAAACCTCCTGAAGTTTAACAATGCCAAGTGCAAGGTCCTGAATATGGCTGAGGGCAATCCCAAGCACAAATACAGGCTGGTATGATGATACAAAGAGATCAGAGTGCTGGAATACCTCTCCTATGATGACAGGTCTGGAGTTATACTTGTTCAGCCTGAAGAGGTCTCCAGGGAGATCTTAAAGCAGACTTCCAATACCTAAAGGGGGCCTACAAGAAATCTAAAGAGTGACTTTTTACATTAATGTGTTGTGACTGGATAAGGGGAAATTGCTTTAAACTGAAAGAGGGTAGATTTAGACTAGATAGTGGGAGAAAATTCTTCACCATGAGTGTGGTGAGGCATTGGCACAGGTTGCCCAGAAAAGTTGTGGCTGCCCTAGGCAATGTTCAAAGCCAGGTTGGACCAGGATTTGAGGAACCTGATCTAGTGGAAGGTGTCGCTGCCATAGCAAGTGGTTGGAACCAGATGATCTTTAATTTTCCTTCCAGCCCAAACC
The DNA here is from genome assembly GCF_034315485.1 of Pezoporus occidentalis. Taxonomy (NCBI): domain Eukaryota; kingdom Metazoa; phylum Chordata; class Aves; order Psittaciformes; family Psittacidae; genus Pezoporus; species Pezoporus occidentalis. The sequence continues at coordinate 15,940,428 of NW_026914940.1, read as the reverse complement.
AGTCTGTGATTCTGTGAAGAGTTCTGATACAACAAAAAATATTTAATGAAATGTGAATTAATTTTGCTCTCCTTTACATTTTACCTTTTTTCTTTTCCACAAGCTTAAAGCTTCAAAACAGACTTTATCTCCAAATCTGTGGCATTTTTCCTGTGAGTATTCATGTAACTGTTCTGATGAACATATATATACATATATATATATGAAATAGGCATTTCTCCCTTCTTTCTGAAAAGCATGATCATTCCACTTATTCTTGTTTTATAAAGAATATAGGGGTACACAGACACTTAGAGCTATTCCCCTTTACTCAAGAGTTTAATAAGTGAAGATTTCTGTACACCATAAAAATATTTTCCTGTAATTTATTTAAGCTTTTTTCCATGATATATTATATATTTTCAACAACAAGATATGTTTGATTAATGGGATTTGACATGACATGTGTCACATAAAAATTGCAGAAAAGAATGCTGCTCAATATTTGTCTATCAGAAATGACACATGTTCCCATGTGACTACCTTTCCAGACAAGGCTCAGGCATAGCCTCATTTCCTTGGGCATAAAAACACTGACACTCAGGAAAAAAGGATGATGTCTGTCATGTCCTCCTTTTCTCCATAGAAACTCTTCCAAAAAAACTTTTAGGGCTTTACTCTTATCTTACAAGAGACTACAAAAGGTTTGTTTGTTCAGCGCTTTGCTGTGAGATACCTAACTTTAGCTGAACTGAGAGCACCCTTTAAAAATTTATTTCATATTGCTAACAGGAATTTTTGGTGAGAGATTCATACAAAGCTGAAGAGGTAATTAAAGATATATGTTTGTACATGTAAACAAACGTGCATACACATTTGTTTAATTTATATATGCTTTTTTAGAAGTATTTTGTGAAAAAGCTGATTTACACATCGTTCTCTATACCAAATTCACCCTTAATTGTTACAAATAATTTATTTTATGATGTTTTTGATGAGTACTATGAGAGTGAACAATAACTGTAGAAGACAGAGGAAAATCTTTGAATTTCAATGTTTTCCACTGTAATCTAAGAAAATTAGAGGTAATTATTATGTGTAATATAGTATTTAGATATTTGTGTATATGTGTGCAAAAATTTGAAATCTGTGTAAATGTGCTTATAAACCTATATGATATATACCCAGGCACATGTTTTAATGTAATTACTTCTGTGGAGAACAAAAAGGAAGGAAAAATTTTAAGACCATAGCTGTCTTTAGGCTATATAAGCAGTTTTTGAAATTATTACTTTTAACCACTCATATGTTCAGACAGAAAAAAGCACAAAGGATGCCTGCAAGTGCCTTCTAAGACTGTATCTGTCATTGAGTAGAACAGCTGTACTTTTTTGTGTGCTTTTTTTTTTTTACAGGAAAACATCTGAGAGATTTTAAGAAAGAATATCTATAAATTATTTTTTACTCTTATTTCTGAAACAATATTAGGCAATGACAGTAACTTTCATACTATTACATATGGTGAATCTCTTGTTGTAGGGGCAATATGACTTAAAATGCTTCTTACCTCGACAATAGGTGCTCTACTTTGTGGTGTAGTACACAATGACAACAGGACTCAGAGTTGGGAAAAAGGTCAACTCTTAAGACAGTGATACCTCAGGGAAACCGGAAAGTGTTCCCACTTCTCAGCCTATGTAGCCACTGGCTTTCCAAATAGTCACAAAGCACTTCACTGCCTTAGGCTATTTCAAAGTCAGAGCTGCTTCATTCTAATTAAAATATATGTACACCGTTTAATAAAAAAATAGCCTTTTAAAAAAAGTCCATTATTGTGTATAAGAAATCCCAGTAGTTCCTCTGAAAGCTACTTACATACAGCACAATTTACTAAAACAGTTTTCTAAGGAAATTCAAAATACTAAAATTGGAAGCAAATGTGATGAGATGGATAATGAATTCATTTTAGCTGTTCTCACAAAGGGAAGAATATAGAGGCTGCTATAGTCCTTAAAATTCTAAAGACAAGTATCACTTCCCAGACTTGACCAGTAAGTTATTCTAATTTGTCTCTGAATATTGGAACCCAAATATATATTCGTACATATATATAGATTAATATATGTATATATAATATAGTTCATACATATATATGTATAATATATGATTTATATATAATATTGATTATACATATATATACACACATATATATAGATTAAGGAGAGATATATACATATCTCTCCTTAATCTACCCCGCTCTTAGTTTATCCAAGTTTCAGGATAAGACCAAGGATTTTGGAATTGAAACTGAAGAGATAAATTTGAGAGGAGCAAAAGCAAAAAGCACTAAACAAAGACAAACAATACTTTGCTTTCAGCCTTCTCTATCCTTCCTGTTTTCTGTGTGAAAACAAAGGAAAATAATGGACCTCCATTAACAAATATTTAGCTAATTTATATTATTGACCACCTCTCTGTGGTTCTTTAACCATGTTTTTAGAAAACACAGTTATTTTTTCTTAAAGAAGGCAAATAATAAATGCTGGCAGTATTTTCTAATAGTAAATACTGGAGAAAGAATACTTTTCAAGGCCAAATTTGTCTCTTTCATCAGAGTCTAATCCTAAAAACATGTGTAAAAGTATTGAATTGTCCTATAGGTTAGAACTCTAAGTTATTCTGAATGCATGATGTCACCTGATGTCATCACAGTCATCTGATAATAATTAAGTAAGTTCCTGGGAAAGAGGAGATGAAGTCTTGTTGTGCAGTAAACCAGTAATCTAAGAAAATGTGTTAAAGATAAAAAGGAAATCAGTTAAAATTACAGGAAGAAAAGTCACCAGACAGCAAGAAAAGTTGCTTTAAAATAAAGATTCATAAAAATACTATCAGACAATCTATAGGTTTTTTTCCGTAAGTAGCCCACAAAATAAAATCAACAGTGCTGTCCTTTAATACTGATGAACACTCCTGTCAGCTGAAGAACATAAGCAAACAAAAACCAAGGTTATGAGGCTACACATGCTGACCCATCCTTCATTAAGTTCTGCTTATCTGGGTCAGAGAGATAGGGCTTGCCATGTGGGATAACCAAATCTGCAATTGAAAAAGGACAGTAAAGCTTTTCTTGATATTGAAGAGTTGAAGCAGATTGAGGCACGTCGTGGTTTCAGACAGCAGAGTTCTACAGGATGTGCCTGTTTAAGTAATTCTTGTTGAATTTAGACAGTTTTAGACAGTAATTCTGTCTAAAAAAGTAGACTAACAATTAGAAGATTAAGGTTGAAGAAAAAATAAAAACTTCTAAGAAATTTCAACTTAATGTAACAAAGTAAATTTGTATAAGCTGAGGTGATTTAAAGAGCCAAACCTTTCTAAATGTAATAAATTCACCTGATGAATTCTAAGGTTTCTGTCGTGTGAACTTCCAGCTAACAAACTTATTTCCTCCATATTTTTCATAGATCTACTTAGAAGTTAGAACTTGAATCTTGAAGTTGCCTAAATACAGATATTATGCATTCTTTAAATATTATATAATTTTATAGTAAGTATTGTACAACCTTTATACTATTTCATTGAGAGTTTTTTTTTGTAAAGAGGAATACACATAAGATAGAAGAAGAAATAATCTTTAACTTTTGTACAAAGCTCTTGCTGCAGTTTTTCTTATTCATCACAATATAATCTTAGACCTGGACCTGGGTGTAAGCGGCGAGGAGAAGCAGACAGGCCAACCCAATATGGGTGATAAGCAACTTCTAGTTTATTTGTGACGCAGTTCACACATATATAGGAGTGGTATTCAGCCACTCCTTCTTGGCATAACAGTATTGGTTAGCCCCCACAGCTTCCTCCACATTCTCCTCCCAGGTCCGGTCTCCGGCCACCTGTGGGGGCCACCCCCTGCCTTGCTTGCACAGTCCTCCAGAACTCTATGGTCCTGCTCTTAAGAGTCATTCTGCAACAATTCCCCCCTTTTTCTTTGTGCAAGCAAGGCATTATGGGTTATTCTGTTCACCTGTTTTATCACACAACTATAAACAAGTCTAATAGCTACAATGATTAACCTAATCAATGATACATAAGTGCAATACTTTTAAACAGTGTTTGACTCAACCTGTAATGCCCCGTGAAGACAACCATCTAGTTATTCTTAGGATATTGCTCATTTACTATTGCTGGGTAAGCTGAGCCAGGGTTCTCAGCTGTGTGTACATCGAATTAGCATAATCAGAGAGACTCATACAACACATTCCATCAAACTCTTCACATCCATGTCCCTGTTCCAACAACAAAAGGTTCTGCAGTGTTGCATGTCTTACAGAGTCAACATTAAAACAAATCAGGAATTGCCTTCGATGTAGAATTGTCTGCTTAGTAACTCAGCAACCCAGTCTGCTTAGTTGAGCCAAGGCCCCGGCTGAAGCACTTACAGTGATTTGGCATATTATGATTGGATACATGTTTTGAAGACCCTTAGTGACTAACATATAATTGGTTAAACACAGGTGTGAGAACTCAACCTTGAAAGCTTGCCAACAGTCCACAGTTCTCATTAACTTGGTGAATTCCAGCCTCTTATCTTGCTTGCTTAAGCTTCTTCAGGCCTCTCATGGCCTTGCTGTATCTTTCAGGACTATTCAAAGTTTATGTACCAATTATGCATTCTCCTGTGAGAACACTGTCTCCACATCTTCCCCCTTTTGTTTTATCCAGTAACAAGTCGCTACTACAGCAAGGCACACACACATTTACATTAGCAGAGTAACTATTACAGGGTGCAGCAGCATGTTGAAGATGCTGATGGCAGTGAAGGACTAGCCAAAGAAATTTCTTACCAGTGGAATTCTCCCCCCCTCTTAATTTGTTCCATCACCTGCTTTTTAACACTACCATTGTATTAAAATTTTTCAAGCTTTTGCCTTAGCATTTTCTAGCAGCTACTGCAAATTTCCATACTCTAACATCTCTTTTACAAGTGACAACTCTATACAATACAAGGTGCAGTTTCTTATTAGCAACTAGCTAGTAAATACAGGTGGTTTTATACACAAAATCACAACCTCTAATAATGGCTATTTTACAAGCACACATATTCAGGATGTTACTTTTCAGTTGCCCCCAAGTGATGTTTTGCAGTTATTTGCTCTTTCTCTTCCTCCATCTCATTCTGCTTGGGGCAATCACGGTCAGCTCCTGTAGCTGAGGCATCAGGTTTATCCATTCGTCTGTCCAGCTCATGGGAAGGCTTGACAAACTTTGCAGGCAGTCGCCATGGACCTGTAGGCAGGAGGGCACAAATATACCCCCTCCCCCAGGTTATCAGTTCTTGAGAAGTAGACAGGTTAAAGTTAAATGTAACATCATTACTCTCTCTCTCCCCCCTCCTTTTTTTTTTTTTTTTTTTTTTTCTTGAGTCCCTGCAAACGCCATCATTACTCCCACTACAGTCCCACGTACAGAATGTGGCACAAGGACCCTGTGGAGACTAACAGCAAACCAGCTCCGAGAAGCATCATTGCAGTGCGAGGTGGCAGGCTCAACCTTAGCGGGCGTCCCCGCAGAGGCTCTGCCTCCCCCACATTGTATGAGGCTTGAGCTTTTATACTGACCAAAATGCACACTCATTCCGACACAGGTGGCCAGCCTGTGCTGGAAGAAGTGGCCAGCAGTATCTACAGAGGTCTCCAAGGGTTGACAGAAACCTGGACATACTTATATTTACCAACTTCTAGTACATGAGTATCACAGAGAGACTGTATGGGCTCTCCCTGTCAATTGCAAGAAAAAATCATAACGTATACAGCTTGAGTGCAAGAGAATTTTAACACATACGTGGTCACTGTTTGCCAGGCCTCCTTAACTATTTTGAGATCAAGAGCTTCCCACTCTTTAGCCCCCTGCTGTGTAGTAAACACAGGATATGCAGAAATGCCCACTGCAGAAAATTCCCCAGTAATGATCACATCTTTGGTTACCCATTGTTACAACTGAGCGTCTCCAGGGCCAGCAAGTCTGAGCAGACCGACCCGGGAGACAAAGAGTCAGGGTCTGGAAGCAGAGGATATAAATCTGGCTCGGATTCAGGGGACTCGGGGGCTGATCCTGCGCCGAACTCGGGGTCTCCGTTGCTCGCAGCTGTGTCTTTCTTATCAGATGTCTCTCGTTCGGTATGTAGCCATCTGCAGACCTGGCTCCTCCGTGACTGAGTTAAAAATTTTTTCACTCTAGGGCGTAGTGGGTTGGAGAGGCTCGCGGTTCCTTTAAATCTCCCGCTCGCGCATGATCCCTATTTTTTACTGCGTGCTTCACAGTGGCGCCGCAATCGATCCGGCGCCGAGGCACCGCCCTCTTTCTTTCGGATTTCTCGACATTTATCATGCGTATACCTTCTAATATACTTTCTCTGTCCTTTTCATAGTCCCTACTTTCGGAACTGGGGTGGTGGGGGAGCAGGGGGTTACACCTCCTCCGCGGCATCTTCTGATGATGGAGGGGGAGAAAAGGAAGGGGGGGTGCGGGGTGGGGGGGGTGCGGGGTGGGAAACCCTGTGCTCCCGCGAGTTGGGGGGGGGGGGGGGGGGACGAGTTGTAATCTTCCCCCGGTTTCAACCGACCGGGGACATCGGTTCCTAGTTTCTCCGTTGCTACCGCGGCAGTTTTCTCTTCTGCCTTGTATCTTTTTATACAGTTCATTACTTCCCTCCGTGGCTTACTGAGTTTGCCTTTTTATAATCATTAAGCACAGAGTCAAATAGTTCATCACCAAACTTTTGCCACTCACTCTTCTCAAATATTGTATTAGGATCTGCAAAAAACATCTCTTAGCCTTCCCTACAGCCACTAGACCTGCTAGCTGCTTTAGAGTCTCAGGCACAATTCCCCGCTTTTATAAAAAGCACTGTAAAAAGTTCAGGGCTCAGTTCCCCGCTTTTATAAAAAGCACTGTAAAAGTTCAAGACTCAGTTCCCCGCTTTTATAAAAAGCACTGTAATAAGTCCAGGGCTACCTCTCGGTCCATTTTCATGGCCAGCCTTTTCCGGATCGTCTTCTTCTGGGTCGTCCTGTAATCTCGGTCTCCGGATCGGCCTCCCGACGCAGCAGTGTCTGGTTCACCCCAGCGGCGGACTTTTTCGGCTAGTCGCAGCACCCGGGTCCGTCACGCCACCGCAGCAGCATTGCCCGCGCTGCCCGGCTGCTGCCGCCGGCGCTGCTCTCTCGCCGTTCCGGGTCCCCGTCGACCGGGGCCCTGTATCCCGGGTCCCTGCTAGTCGGGGCCCTGTATCCCGGGTCCCCGTCGACCGGGGCCCTGTATCCGGGTCCCCGTTAAACCGGGGCCCTGTATCCCGGGTCCCCGTTAAACCGGGTCCCTGTGTCCCGGGTCCCCGTCGGCCGGGGCCCTTTATCCGGGTCCCCGTCGACCGGGGCCCTGTATCCCGGGTCCCCGCTAGTCGGGGCCCTATATCCTGGGTCCCCGCTAGTCGGAGCCCTATAATCCGGGTCCCCAGCGACCAGGGCCCTGTAATCCGCGTCCCTGTTCGGGCGCCATTTGTAAGCGGCGAGGAGAAGCAGACAGGCCAACCCAATATGGGTGATAAGCAACTTCTAGTTTATTTGTGACGAGTTCACACATACATAGGAGTGGTATTCAGCCACTCCTTCTTGGCATAACAGTATTGGTTAGCCCCCACAGCTTCCTCCACATTCTCCTCCCAGGTCCGGTCTCTGGCCACCTGTTGGGGGCCACCCCCTGCCTTGCTTGCACAGTCCTCCAGAACTCTATGGTTCTGCTCTTAGAGTCATTCTGCAACACCTGGGCATAGTAATTGTAATTTACAGTACTGCATTTCTTTTATTTTCTTTTTGTTTCAGTTGATTTGGTCCTGAATGTAATTCCCAATGTTTTAATTAGAGCTTAAACAAACTCAGCCTTTTCCTAGAGTGTTCCGTCAATTTTTTTTTGTGCAAGCTCATTGACTTTCTGTAGCCAAACTTTGATTTCATAATAGGGTACCAGACTGATCTTTTTAATAATAAATATCTAAAACATTTTTTAAGACTGATGACACTAATTATTCTACATTTTCCCAGACATTCTAAATTTTGCAAAGACTTTTCTTAGAAAAAGGAAATTAAATTTGGGTGGATTTCACTCAAACAATTATTCTTGTAAAACTGCCTATTAAATCACATGAATTTTGTTTCTACATTTTGTAGGAAGCATTGTATTTTACTGAAGTCCCTTGCAACTTAAAGGCTGTTTTAACAATGGTTTTGGTTGTTAGATACAAACAAACATTTTCATTAACCAGAATTAATGTTTAGTAAATAGCTGTCATTTCAACTGGCTAGGGTTCCTTGAAGTTAGTAAACAGAATCAATCCCCTATTCTCTGACTTTTTATAGAGTAATATCCTTTATAAATAATTCATCCTAATTGTTCTGAATTTCAGACGAAGCCTTAGTCTCACTAAAGAATGGGAATTGTGCAATTGACTTTAAAGAGGCCTTTGAGTGGTTCTCCATATAATATTTGCGTCTGCAAAAATAAAGTCATTAGAAACAAAGATTTTCACACATTAAAGCTGAAGTGGGAGCTATGTATGAATTTTCTTTTTATTTTCCTGATGAATTTTCTTTTTATTTTCCTGAGTGTGTATGTGCTATCCTGATGATAGCATATGCATACATACCAGTATGCCATGTGTTACCATTGTGGGGAATGCTGACATAATGCTTGTTGCCTGATAGGGCAAGTCTTCAGGATCCTGTAGAACCTGCTCAGACTTCTTGATCCTTCCTGCATGTTGTTCAGAAACTGCAGAAAAATGTAAGCAAATTTCTGTCCTCATTATTGTAGGACATATGGTTTTGGTTCTTTGGTATAAAGATGCATGCTTGAATATGGAGGAGACAGATGTTTTCATAGTATCAGCCAATGTTTTGCCTAGAAGAGCAGTAAATGCCCCTTTCACATCTCCAGCCAATCCTTCTTTCTTTGTGAGTACAAGGTCCAGCAACACACCTCTCCTCATTCGCTTCTTCAACACCTGTGTCAAAAAGTTATCAATGATCTGCAGGGACCTCCTGCTGGACTGTGTGTGCCTAGCTGTATTGCCTTTTCAGTAGCAGATATCAGGTGGTTGAAGTCCCCCATGAGAACCAGGGCCTGTGACTATGAGGCTACTTCCAGCTGTCTGTAGAAGTCTCATGGACTTCCTGATCAGGTGGCCTGACTAAACACCTACAACAGTGTCACTCCTGTTAGCTCTTGACTCTCTTCATCCACCTCTAGGCAGAGCTTAATACATTCCAGTTGCTCTCCCACATAAAGAGCAAGACAAGCGCCTCGCATTGGTAGCCTGTCTTTCCTAGAATGACAGCATTCCAGTCATGCAAGCTATCCCACTATACCCCATGTTTCTGTAATCACAATGACATCATAGCCCAGCAGCAACACATACATCTCTAATTCTTACTCATGCTGCATGCTTTGGTGTACTGGCATTTCAGAGAGGTAATTGAGTGTTCTGGTTTCCCAGGAGGGGTACAAAACGATCCACTGTAGCCATACACACCTTTGAGAGTTGGCCTTCTGGTTTTCATCTTGGGAAGCAGCTAAGAAACATTTATCATTGCTCTGGTTGGCCTGGCTTATTCCCCAGTTGGATATGATGGCATGAGCATTGCCATTTTGGACCCCACATCCCATGTCCTTCAGTGTAAAGCCTACCTCAACATGTTGGCCAGTCTGCTGCCAAGGATCCCCTTGCCTTTTCTAAACAGGTGGATCTCATCCCTCCCTAACAGGTGTTACAGCTGTCAAAGAATGCCCCATTGTCATAAAAGCCCAAACCATCACGGCAGTACCAGTGACAAAGACAGAAGTTGAATTGCATTATAGTCCTGTTTCTGGCTGCACCCTTTCCTTTAACTGGTAGAATGGAAGAAAAGATAACTTGGGCATGAAAATTTTTCACTTACACTCCCAGGGAAAAAAATATAGGATTCTCTTCCTATTTTTCCAGATTTTCCAGAATTAAATGCTTATTTCATGGGTTTCACTTTCTGCAGTTCAGATTTATAGCTCACTTTACATTATGGCCAAGTATACTTATATAATGAATTCAGACTGTACCTAATAGCAGAACACCTGCCTGACTAGAAAAAATCTGGTTTAGCTTATATTTTCAATGGGAACTTCACTCTATTGACTATAAATGTCTAAAAATAGTCCCCAAAACAAATAGAAAACAACAAAGAAAAAAACTACAAACCAAATATGTTACTAATGACACAAATATATTTGGAAGATAATTATGGAAGTTTTAAGACTACTTTTCTCAATAGACTCTCTAATTTAATCTTTTTCTTCTCAGTTTGCCACAATAGTTAATTTATGATTGTAGAAGAGTTTGTGTTGGAAGGGATCTTTAAATATCATCCAGTCCACTTCTTTTGATGCAGTCCAGGATATGATTAACTTTCTGGGTTGCAAGTGCACGTTTCTGGCTCATATCCAGTTTCATGTCCAATGTCCATTCTTCAATGATGAAAGATGTTGATAGCATAGTGCTTGTGCTAGTGTCTGTCATAAATATATGACAAAAACAAACAAACTTTATCTCTTATATTTTGCAGTTGGCAGTTTTCTGATGTACTGTGGTAATATATCGTCAATTCACTGGTCCACCAGTAATGTATGAAAGTTAATGTGTAATCAACACGCCATGATTTTGTTGATAACTTGCTGTAATGAATTACCAGGGTAATGCCAGCAGGTGCATACTAATAAATGATCATATCACCAGAGGATGAATTTCTTCGCTGTTTTTACAAGCAAGGAACTTGCTGAGGATGATGTGTTTACTTCTGGTAGAAGGGAAAATCCTGAGAGGTAGACATGGAATTCTAAAACCCTACTGTTACTGCACTTGTACTTTCAAAATATTCTTGCTGACATAAAAAGGCACAAGCAATTCCACCTTAGAGTTTTAGAAAAATCATGTGCAGCAGAAAAGACAAATTCTTCTTTTGTGCTTACCCATTCAATTGTTATGTCTATATCACATATCACATTTGCAGTCATGAAGTGATAGAATTTTCAATCTTTGGAAAAGTCAGGAAGAAGGTCAGCAAAACCGCCTGCATGATGTCCATGTCTCTAAACTAGTGAGGCATGGACGTGATGGATGGACCACTTGGTGTATATGGTATTGATTGGCAGGTTGGTCACTCAAAGAGTTGTGGTCAACTTCAAAATGTCCAAGAGGAGATCAGTGATGAGTGGTGTTTCTTGGGGCTTGGTACTGGGACCAGCACTGTTTATCATCATCGACAGCATCATAGACAGTGGAATTTGCACCCTCAGCAAGTCTGCTGACAGCACCAAACTGTGTGGTGCAGTTGGCAAACTGAAGGGAAGGGATGCCATTCAGAGGGATCTTGATACGCTTGAGAAGCGGGCCCATGTGAGTCTCCTGAAGTTCAATAAGGCCAAGTGCAGGGTCCTGAGTCTGGCTAAGGGCAATCCCAAGCACACCTACAGGCTAGGCAGAGAATGGATTTTGTGCAGCCCTGAGGAGAAAGATTTAAATACCTGCATTGCTTTAGAGGAGACAAGAAGTACAGTGCAATTTCAGCCATTACTATTTGCATTCTGTGGAATTCATCCAGTTGCTTGCATTTGTAGAACATCATAATTTTACTTGTTGTTTTTACACAATTTTACTATTTTCTTACTATTAAATGGAACTATAATTCATTGACAAGGGGACTGTAAGTGGTAAACAGATTTATAGTGTGGGAACTGTAGTTGGCCACAGTTACTTTCAGGTATAATATTAGCAGACATTGAAAGTTGAATTTCTAATTAGCTTTTCAGTTATATGGATTATGCATTGGAGAGATTTACTAAAGTGGAAACTTTCAGATGCTGCCAAGAAAGAACTAATCTACTTGAGGGGTCTTTTCAAAGTTTTCCAGTCCTGTTACTGTTTATGAATTTATTTTTTCCACTGCAGAAAACTCAGATCCTACTCATTCAACAGGGCCTTTTTTTGTTCTTTTTTTTCCTTCTGGACTGCATACCTTTCATGGATAACCACTAGAAATACAATCTTCCAAACATTCCAGAATTAAATTCTGAACCCACCAGCTTTGTTGTGAATTCTAACATAGTTTTTAATGAAGGCAGTTTCACAACAGAGGAGAGAATTCAAGAAAAAAAAAAGAAAAGGCAGTAACACTGAAAAGACTAATTTAAAAAGACTAATTTTTGTTTTGTTTTTTATTTTCCATTACTGCTTATTCATGAAGGTTCAAAAGTATTTGTAATATTTACAAACATATATTAATATTAAATGAAGTATAAACAGCTTTTATTGCTGATCAGATGTCATATGGTATGTGATATCCCTTTAGTCAGTTCAGGTCAGCTGTCCTGGCTGTATACCCTCCCAAGATCTTACCCACCCCCAGCCTACTGGCTTTTGCGGGTGATGGGAAGGGAATGTTGGAAAGACAGCCTTGCTGCTGTGAGAGCACTGCTCAACAGTAGCAGAAATACTGGTGTGTTATCAATGCTTTTCTAGCTGTCAGTACAAAGCGCAGCACTATAAGGACTACTATGGGCAAAATTAACTTACCATCAGTGACGTCATTCTCAGTTAAATACAGCTATACCAACACAGAAAAACAAAGATGCCATGTTTGTCTGTTTAGGCTGCTTATTTCTACATAAAACTTAAATTCAGTTACAGAAAGGCTCCATATTTTGGGTATAAATTTGTAGCTATGAGAAGCTAACTCACTGGATAGAAAAATTTGGTACAGACAGAAACAGATTTCATTTGTTTATGATCAAAGAGAAAGGAGTTTATTAGCTTAGGCATAAATCTACATTTACTTTCTGATCAGAATTGGTTCTCACCCAGTTTACACAGTCTGGGAGAAAAAAAAAAAAAAGGAGCTTTACTTACTTTACTTTTTATTTGGCTTTTCATATTCTCTGTCATAGATAAGTCATGATTTTGAATGCCATGATTTCAGGTGCCAGAATATTTCTACTCTCAGCAGAGGAAATACTGTAAAATAATAGGATTCTGGATTGCGCAGTTCAAGTCACTCCCAGTTCCACTCTGGAACTGGCCTGTTGAACAATGCCCTCTCTCCACCCCAACAACCTCTTGTGACTTTATTTTATCAGTCCTCTAACTGGCAAATATTAATGGAAACTGAACTAATTTAGCATGGGATAAATTATGTCCCAGCGTTTAATTTGAAGACAAAGAAATAGCTTCTTCAGCTACATCACTGAACATCAGAATGGCTGTTAATCATTTATTTTGCATGAAAATTTTACCCTGTATTTTTCCCACATTTTCTCTTCTTAAAATTAAGACCTCACTCCCATCTCAGAATCTCACTCTTATTTTATTCCAAATTTCGCACCTACACTAAAGAAAAGCAGGATCTTTGATACAGTGCTGTTCCAAGATTTTTCTTTTCTACTGTACCTGCAAGTAGTAATTAAGGATAGCAGGTCATATAAGGAAAGCAGGTGTATAAGACAAACAAATATGGCATCTGAAGAAGCATTCATTAGGGACAAGTACTCCCTCTTCAGATATTCTGCCTCATTAAGGGATAATCAGGAATGCATCAATAAGGTGACATAAATGATTACTTGTGCATCTGTCTCAGTAATTTTTATGCTGCTAAGGTCTGCCAGCAGCAGCAAATGGGAAGAAATTGCCACTGCATTATGATGTTAGACTGATATTAGCAGAGCTACAATTGAGGTTTTCATGTTGATTTAAATGGTAAGATATAAAGTTACCTTATGCAGATGCAGTTGAACTTGGTGCACAGATGATTGCTGCTGACACAAAAATGTCTATAAAGGTCATTAACAGCCTAAAATCTGAATTCTATTGAAGAACATAATTATAATTTGCATGATTAATACTTAAGGATGGCTGTTGTATAAGCAGAAGTTTCTAAACCCAGCATCTGCTAAGCGTTGCTTAGCAATATATATCTATATTTAGATGCAAGGATATATGATGGGACAAATTATAGGTTATAAGACTTAAAAAACAAAAGTGAAAATCAGAATTGTTAACTTTAATTTTGAAGTACATAGAAAATATGTAATATATGAAAAAAAAAGCTTGAGGCTTTTGTTAGTGAGACAAGTGTTCTGACCACACCACCCAAATCCTGGAAGGCAGACACAGGGACTGTGAGAAGGAAGACCTTGGGCCCACTGTAGGAGAGGATCTGGTTAGAGACCATCTTAAGAACCTGAACGTATGCAGGTCCATGGGACCTGATGAAATCCATCTGTGGGTCCTGAAGGAGCTGGCGAATGAAGTTGCAAAGCCGCTAGCCATCATATTTGAGAAATCATGGCAGTCAGGTGAAGTTCCCAACGACTGGAAAAAGGGAAATATAACCCCCATTTTCAAGAAGGGGAAAATGGATGACCCAGGGAATTACAGACCAGTCAGTCTTACCTCTGTGCCTGGCAAAATCTTGGAGCAGATTCTCCTGGAAGGCATGCTAAGGCACATGAAAATCAACAAGGTGCTTGGTGACAGCCAGCATGGCTTCACTAAGGGGAAATCCTGCCTGACCAATTTGGTGGCCTTCTATGATGGGGCTACGGAACTGATGGACAGGGGTAGAGCAGTTGATGTCATCTACCTGGACTTGTGCAAAGCATTCGACCCTGTCCCACACGACATCCTTGTCTCTAAATTGGAGAGACATTAATTTGATAGGTGGACCCCTCGGTGGATAAAGAACTGGCTGGATGGCTGCACGCAAAGATTTGTGGTCAATAGCTCAATGTCCAGCTGGAGACCAGTAACAAGTGGTGTCCCTCAGGGATCGGTGTTGGGACCAGTCTTGCTCAACATCTTTTTCGGTGACATGGACTGTGGGTTTGAGTGTGCCCTCAGCAAGTTTGCTGACGACACCGTGTGGTTTGGTTGATACACTGGAGGGAAGGGATGCCAGCTACAGGTTGGGCAGAGAAGAGATTCAGAGCAGCCCTGTGGAGAAGGACTTGGGGGTGTTCGTCGATGAGAAAAAAGAGCATGAGGTGGCAGTGTGCACTCACAGCCCAGAAAGCCAACCATATCCTGGGCTGCATCAAAAGGAGCATGACCAGCAGGTCGAAGGAGGTGATCCTGCTCCTCTACTCTGCTCTTGTGAGGCCCCACTTGGAGTATTGTGTGCAGTTCTGGCGTCCTCAACATAAAAAGGACATGGAACTGTTGGAACAAGTCCAGAGAAGGGCCACGAGAATGATCAGGGGACTGGAGCCCTCCCGTATGAAGACAGGCTGAGAAAATTGGGGCTGTTCAGCCAGGAGAAGAGAAAGCTGCATGGAGACCTCATAGCAGCCTTCCAGTATCTGAAGGGGCCTATAGGGGTTCTGGGGATGGACTCTTCATTAGGGACTGTAGTGACAGGACAAGGGGTAATGGGTTAAAACTTAAACAGGGGAAGTTTAGATTGGTTATAAGGAAGAAATTCTTTACTGTGAGGGTGGTGAGGCACTGGAATAGGTTGCCCTGGGAGTTTGTGAGTGCTTCATCCCTGGCTGGGTTCAGTGCCAGGATGGACAGAGCCTTGACTGATATGGTTTAGTGTGAGGTGTCCCTGCCTATGGCAGGGGTGTTGGAACTAGATGATCTTAAGGTCCTTTCCAACCCTAACTATTCTATGATTTTATGATTCTAAGTTCCATGTAAGTGAATGGGAAGGGAAGAAAAAGCAGCAAGATTCTAATTTCTTCAAGTTATATATGACTGGAATGAATAACAGTAACAAATGCCTTAAGAAAAGGAAAAATAAATCAGTTTTGTTTTTTCCTTCAGTAGATCTAAGAAAGAAAAAAGGCGATCTAAAGCCTCTTAGGCATCCATAAGTCACTAGAATTTTGCATGAACTAAACTTCCTTTTAGTGTCACAAGATGATCAGAATCCAGTCTCACTTCACAGACATTCTAAGATTCTGTGGATGCCTTGTCCAGTTACACTTTTGTGTTCCATCATAGAGATCTTGGTCCAGTTTCACCAGCGTATATATAGTGCCTTGGCATGTAGATACAGAAATCCACAGTCTTGCTTCAATTTTTTCCTCAGCTTTTATTTCAGAATTATCAAAAGATGTTAACTCCCTGTAGTTAGTTTTGGTTTTTGGTTTTTTTTTCTTTTTCTGCTTTTGATTCAACACTAGAGTGAACTACAAAAATTCTGTGACTGCTACCAATTGCTGCTATAGACTTCCTTTGGGCAGAACAGATAGACTCAAAAGCTCAAAGAGAAGTAGGCATTTAAATCCAACTGACTTTAAAGCTTAGAAAAGGTGTTATTTATTGAAAAAATAAAAGTTTGTGAATTGCAAAAAGTTGCAATTCACAACACTGTGTTCACAATTCTGTGTTTTAGCCAGACAAAAATAACATGTGAAGAGAACAGATACAGTGCTGAGTTATTTGGTGTTCACATTCTGACTTATTAAATATTTTTTTATTATTATTAATATTATTAATAACAATAAGTTTGAAAATAAGTAGAGGGTCCTGTATGACTTTGAAGTGGGGCTTTTAAGGAAGCCCATCACATTTCACTTTATCGTAGTACTTATAGAATTAACAGTCCTTACAGCAGGAGAACAGACATCTGTGTAATAATCTTGGACTGATGAGCCAGATTTGCTGGTTTCGAGGTGCAGTCATTGCAATCATCAATGTTGTCACATGACAGTCATTTAATATTCAAAATAACTATTAAAATGCATCCTGTAATTAAAAAGAAAACCAAACACACAGACAGTGGTGAACATTGCTAGGACACTGTTTTCTGGAAGTTGGAAAAATAATTAGAAAAAGAAAATAAAATTGAAAACCTGATCGAGTCCTGAAGTTATACTGTAAAAGGATCTGAATTCTCTGATTTTTCCTGAACTCTTGTCTAATATAAATTCTTCATTCACAAGATTCAACCTAGATTATTCTAAATGTTAAGAAAATTTATGTTTTTTCTTGAAATGAAGCATCCTTCATAATTGTCACATTCTTTCATTGTATTATTTAACTACCTATCAAATTATTTGATTATATTCAAGATTCTTTCTTTTTAAAAGACTTAAAACTCTCCTCAGATTTGCCATGTCATACAGATGTGTATGACATAAGCATACATAAGCAAGTGAAAGGAGTTAAGGGGTTATTACACAACACATTTCCGTTAGCAGATGTCTCAGTGAAGGAGTGGGAAACGTTCAGCTGCTAATGGGTTTTAAGTTACATACCCTTATGCTGCATGCTTTCTAATATTAGGAGAATTGGTACTCTCCTCTTTATAAGCAGGTAAAAAGAACTCATTTAATCTCACATTGCACATTTTAGTTGTTCAGCACATAATCAAGAATACTTTTTCTTAATTAAAAAAATAAATTACAAAAAAAAGGGTTTAATTTTGTAGTACAACAGAAGCAGAAAATCCAGATATAGATTAATTAGACAATAATGGCAAACATATTTCTGCCAAAATAAACTGGTTTCCTTCAGTGGCATAAGTCTCGTTGGATTCCCCTGTTAAGCGTCCAAACAGAGTGTTGCCTCAGATCCTGTTTCCAGAAGTACCCACAGTCTGTAACATAATATTTTTCCATGGATCTCTCCACCATAGTATTCTGTCTGCCTGTTTCCTTTCCACATTTCTATATTACTAATATGGAGCTTCATATTACTAAGTTCTCCAAGACTCCATATTATGTCTTCCTTTATACCTAAAAAGAAATGTGGAAAGTCTAAGAGTAAGAAGGCAAGTGCAGCCAACATCTTTCACATGGAAGTTGAGTAACAGGAGAAGCAGGAGTGGTCTCATCCACACATGTCAGGGTCTGACTGGAGAAAACCCCAGTCCCAGAGCCTGTTCCGTACCTGATACCAAGAGTGACATTAGGATGCAAATGAGGTCAAGTACCATAATCAATCATTTGGTTTATTAAAAGAAGACAATTATTATAAAAAAGGAAAGTTATATAAATAAAAAAGGGATAGTGATAGGACAGATTTGAAAAAAAAGGCAGAAAATGAAGCAAGAAACTGGGGTACAGAGAGCTACATGGATCCAGTGGTGTACTGGGGATCCATCATCAGAGGTGGTGGAAGTTCTTCAGGGTTCATAGTCGGTATGGAGCAGTGTCCCCCAAGAGTCCATAGTAGTCATCGGAGGTGGGTGCCCTCGTGGAGATGTCCTTCTGGAGTTTGTCCCCTTGAAGGTACCCTGTGGAGTGTGTCTCCTGAAATTGCTCTCATGGAGATATCTCGTGAAGTGTGTCCCTCGGGGTCTGTAGTAGTCATTGGTGGAGTGTCTTCATGAAGGTGTCCTTCTGGAGTATCCTCATGTCAATGGCTCCTTTGGCAATGTCTCTCTTGGCGATTACCTTTTCCCCTTTTTATAAGGAGTTGGGGGGAGTACCTCTGTTATTCATGTCATGTATTACACACTCCTGGTGGACCAGTCTCCTTGGTCTTGCAGCCAGCTCTTCAACTGCAGGTCTGCAGCAATCCTTGAGACAGTGGGCAATTCTTCACAACAATCTTGGAGGTCTTAGCTCTTTCCCACTCATCCCTCAGGTAACGGACAGTGGAAGAATCTTATCGCACCTCCTCCACCCATCTCTGAGACAAAAGATAGGTGGAATCCCATCTCAGCTTCTCTTACCAATCTTTGGGGCAATGAACAGTGGAGTCTGATTTCAAATCAATCTCTCACAACATGGAGGTGAGTTGTTTGGGCATGCACCTGACCTGACGTGTTGAAGGTACAACACATTCACTGGTGCTGCAGGGTAAACATATACCTAATTAATTACAGAGATACCTTTGGAATGAATTAGAATGAAGAGGGAAACATGATGCTTTCACATGAAAAATGAAAGTAAGTAAAAGAAAAATTTGCAAGAATTAGGTGAAATAATGAGGAAAAAGAATAGGGATGAGGGTGTTAAAGAAGTTTCTCCACCCTAGGTTACCCTAGCTGAATTTCAGTGTTTAAGTCTGATAAAGTAATTTATTTAATAACTAATATCCTTTATTTCTTTGTAGTGAGATTGCAGTAAACAGGAAGATTGGAAGGTGATCAGAGACCTACTTGCGTTAGACTGTTAAATATAGCCACCCAGAAGAGATATTGGACTGCTGCTATCTCTCACACAGTCCTCAAATCACACAGTGATGTCTACACTTACTGACATTATATGCTAGATGCTGAAAATAGAAGAATATGGAATTGTACTTGAACCAAGATTGAAGACAGATACAAGAAGATGGGTGTGTGTGTCTGTGTGTGAACAGTTTACGGCTTCAACTGGTTTTCTTCCTTTGCATTTTTAACTGTCTATGAATATTGTTTAGTTATTGCCACATGAATTACTGAATGGCATTTTACATACTAATAATATTTTGATATGTTATCTACTGATAAGCAGGTGAAAATTACGTATCAAATACAGACGTGACTTTAAAATTATAAGCATTCTTATCAATATTTCTGATAGGTCAATTAGTGAGTAAATAAATTGAGGTTACACAAAAATAATTAAAGGTTTGGAAAATATGAAGTGAGAAGTTAAAGAAATTCAACCTATTTATCTTAGTTAATCTAAGAGAAGGTTAAGGTGTGATGTCATGATATCAAACTTTAAAAGCCTACAGGAATAATTAAAATTTGATAGTAGAAAGTTCTTCATTCTAAGTCACAAGTGTATAACACGATCTGATCACTTCAAATAAAGCTAGAGAAATTCAGACTAGGCACATAATTTTAATTGTGTTTTCTGAGCCATTGCAATAACATCTCAAGATTTCAATTAATACTTGGGCAGGTTTTGGTTTTTTACTAGACGTAATACACTTAAATTATAGAGATATAACAGAAAATAAATTTAAATTTAAAATTTAAAAATTTTAAAATGTATATAAAGCATCAGGTTTGTGATGAATGAGCTAATGCTGCATTCACATCTGCAGAAATAAGATATTGTTAACACTTGTGTTGGAATTTAGGAGCTAAAGCTCCACTGTAATGTAAAGGTCATAGTGTGAACAATCCCTGAAAATTCTTTCTTGCTCTGTTTTTTCTTATGGTTTTTGTCTTTTGATATTAACAAGGATTGGAACTTGTGATATAGTCAACCACTGTATATAAAGATTAAGGTAAAATTAGTGTTCCATGTTAAAATTCCATCATAGAATTCTCTATTGACTCTTCCACTGCTGTCTAGACAAACCATAGCAATTACAAATTAAAAAAGGAGAGAACAGTTATTTAACACAAACTGGAAAAACAGCAAGGTGTTTTATTAACTGAATTGATGAAAGAGGAAACTACTTGTCAATTGAAATGCTTTGCAACCATGACAATAAATCATTAAGAAGAAATGGTAAGTGAGCTAAGTCATTTACAAATGGCAGTAATGAGGTGGAAAATTGTACTGTGGAGAAGAATGCTCACTAGCACTATATTAAATCATTTACTGAATACTATCACAGTTTAAACTTTAATTTATAATTAAGTTTAAAGGAACTTTGAGCATATTGTTTTCAAAGAGAAACTTGCTTGATAGAACTCCTAGTAAATGTTATCCCACTGCCTGTTAGCTTAAAAGTAAATACTTAAGATCTCATTTATAAGGGTCCCTTAGAGCAGTCTTCAAGTGTTGTTTTCAGAATTCTGCTTCTGTTTCTAAGACTGAGAAGAGTTCAGCTATGACCTTTGTTACAGAAATGAGTAATTCTGAGAATTCTTTTCTTCAAGATTCTCAAATGAATGAAAGTTTAGATAGAAATACATACAAATTAAACGTAGGTTGAAATATCATTTGAAACATTATAGCATTGGTCAACTCCAGTGTGTTATTCACAGTACATAACCAATGCAATAAAGAGAGCAAAATTGTGTTCTGTAACAAAAGGAGAATCAGATGACATAACTGACTCACTTGACCTTCAGCCAGTAATTATGATTCCAGAGAGAGTAAGACAAAAAAGAAAAATTGTAGTGCCAGCAATGAATAATAAGCATTTTCTGGAATAAAATTTGGAAATTATTTTATGCATATTTGTAATTTTGTACAGTGTCTTTGACAAAAGTAACATTGTTAAGAGGCTTTAAGGACTTTCCAACTGTGATAAAATCAAAACAGGTATAATAAATTAGTGTTTTCACTAGCATGAATTTGAAGATGTGAATAAGAAAGTTTCCAAACAGCGTGCCTAAGGAGCTCCTGGGTAAACAGAATAACTATCAGTGTAATTCTTCATATAATCACAAAGATATTTCATAGTTTAAATGCATGTTAATGTGGAGCTATGATTTTCAGTGACATGTTTTCCCAGTGACATTTTGTTAAAACGCATCATAATAATTATCTAATAGAAATTAACCTTTATTTCTCTTAACATTGTAACAGTTATAGTCAGTACAAGTATACAATGGATAAATACACTCATCTAGAATGTAGAAAAAAAAAAGCTGTATTTCAAGAACAAACACTACATTTTTGCTTACTTATAAAGAGAAAAGATACTGAAAAACAGCAAGTAGATTTTTTCATTACAGCTTATTTTTCTTGAAAAGTAGGCAATTCCTAAACACATATCTTGAAGTATTTTTATATTAGACCTCGTATTTTATTCCAGTGCACGTTCACGTTATGAAACTGAGGATTATGTCAGAATGAAACAGACTATATTCTTTTTAGGTTTATTTTACTAATTAGAATAACTTTTGGGGGATATTTTGATGTTATGTTTGATGTTAGCATGTTTGGAAATTTAGACGTTCATAGCTTTAGCATGTATGACAAATTAGAATTTTGTAGACAACCTTTTTTCATTAGATAAAAAACCCCAAACAAACATAAATAAACATCAAAATATTATTATTTTTTTCTCTAGGTCTGTTTTTCTTTTTTTTTAAACTAAAGCATTGTATGCATTAATTATTTTGATATGCATTCTATCAAGAAAGATGGCAAAGCTATTTTAAATAACTGGCATCTAATCACTTCGTAATTAAACTTTTTGAACTGTACTTGCTGAAGATTAAAATTCCAAGGAAAAAATAGTAAAATAGAATCATAGAATCACAGAATGTTTTGCACTGAGAGGGACCTTAAAGATTATCTAGTTCCATGGGCAAATACACCTTTCACTAGACCAAGTTACTCAAAGCCCCATCCAGTCTGGCCTTGAACACTTCCAGGGATGGGGCAGCCACAACTCCTCTGGACATCTGTGCCAGTGTCTCATCACACTCACAGTAAAGAATTTTTTCCCACTATTTAATCTATATCTATGCAGCTACTCCAGGCTGAACAAGCCCAGTTCTCTCAGCCTGTCTTTGTGAGAGAAATGCTCGAGACCTCTGATCATCTTTGTGACCATTCTCTGGACTTGCTCAAGCAGGTCCACATCCTTTTTACATTGGGGGTTCCAAAACTGAATACTGTACTCACTGCAGGTGAGGTCTCACAAGAACGGAGTTGAAGGGAATAATTAACTCCCTCTGTCTGTTGGACTCACTTCTTTTGATGCAGCCCAGGAAAGCTGCCTGATGCAAAAGTACCTGGGAGTATTGGTCAGTGGCTGCCTGAATATGATCTGGCAGGATGCTCAGTTGGCCAAGAAAGCCAATAGCATCCTGGCTTGTATCAGAAATAGTGTGGCCAGAAGGAGGGAAGTTATTGTGCCCCTGTACTCAACACTGGTGAGACTGCACCTTGAATACTGTGTTCAATTTTGGGCCTCTCAAAAGAGGAAAGATGTTGAGCTGCTGGAGTGCTTTCAAAGAAGAGCAATGAAGCTGATGAAAAGACTGGAGCGCATGCCTTATAAGGAGTAGCTGAGGAAACTGGGCTTGCTTAGTCTGGAGAAAAGGAGGCTTCAGGGAGATGTTATTGTTGTTGACAACTGTCTGAAAGGAGGTTGTAGCAAGGAAGTTGTTGGTCTCTTCTCTCAAGTAACAAGGAATAGGACAAAAGGAAATGGCCTCAAGTTGCACCAGGGGAAGCTTAAATTGGATATTAGGAAAAAATTATTCACCAAAAAGTTACCAAGCTTTGGAACAGGAAGCACAGGGAAGTAGTTGACTCACTGTCCTTGTAGATATATAAAACGTGTGTAGTTGTGACACTTAGGGCTATGGTTTAATGGTCGACTTGGCAGTGCTAGCTTAACTCATTGACCTTAATGGTCTTCTACAACCTGTCTGATGCTATGATTCTATGATAATTGCAATTAATAAATTTCTGCCTATTTAATAAAAACAATATTTCAGTGTCTGTAAGTTGCTGAAGTCTGTAACTGTAATTTTTAGGCCATTACACTATTTTAAATCATTATCTGTTCACTGAGTAAGAATGTAGATTACTCTGTTATGATGGCTTCTTTTGAAGCTCAAGGGAAGTCAGGAATGTATGAAAAATGAAAAGACAGGATTGCTTGCTTCTTCTTCCACAGAAGCTCAGTGTGAGCCACCTACAGTCTAAAAGTCACAGAGAATTTTTGAAATGTATCTTCTGGAATATCCCACTCCTAATACTAAGGAAGTTATGCAGATACTGTTTTGTAGCTGGCTGGACAGGCTGAGGACCCACCTCTTTGCTTTCACACCCTGCAAGGAAAGAGCCAGTCTGTTCTGTGTTTTCTTTTTATTATTTTCAAAGGTCTTCTGAATCTAAGATCTTTAATTTGACATAAAACAGTTTATGTCTGATATTCTAATTCTTATGTAGTAGCATTTTATTTGATAGAGTTAACATTATTGCTCATAACAATAACATAAAATTAAAGTCTGAGGAAATATAATAGGAATATAATAGGAATATAATCAGGCTAACAAACGGCTTTTCAAGGAAGGATTACAGGTATTGTGCATTAAGTAATTATTAATAATTCAAATACTAACTCTTTTCTTCATATACGTCACTCCAGTCTTCAAAAAGGGCAAGAAGGAGGACCCGGATAACTATAGACCGGTCAACCTCACCTCCTTCCCTGGGAGAGTGATGGAACACCTTATCCTTGGTGCCATCTTAAGGCATATCAAGGATAAGAGGGTTATGAGGGGCAGTCAACATGGCTTCACCAGGGGGAAATCATGTTTGACCAATCTCTTAGCCTTTTATGAGGAAATAACGCGGTGGATGGATGATGGCAGAGCGGTGGATGTGGTCTACCTTGACTTCAGCAAAGCATTTGACACAGTCTCCCACAGCATCCTCACAGCTAAATTGAGGAAGTGTGGACTGGATGATCAGGTAGTGAGGTGGACTGCGAACTGGCTGAAGGAGAGAAGCCAGAGAATTGTAGTCTATGGGGATGAGTCTAGTTGGAGGCCTGTAACTAGTGGAGTGCCTCAAGGGTCAGTACTGGGACCAGTATTATTTAATATATTCATCAATGATTTAGATGAGGGAATTGAGTGTACTATCAGCAAGTTTGCTGATGACACTAAGCTGGGAGGAGTGGCTGACACGCCAGAAGGCTGTGCTGCCATCCAGCGAGACCTGGACAGGCTGGAGAGTTGGGCAGGGAATAACTTGATGAAATATAACAAGGGAAAGTGTAGAGTCCTGCATCTGGGCAGGATCAACCCCAGGTTCCAGTACAGGTTGGGGAACGACCTGTTAGAGAGCAGTGTAGGGGAGAGGGACCTGGGGGTCCTAGTGGACGACAGGATGACCATGAGCCAAAACTGTGCCCTTGTGGCCAAGAAGGCCAATGGCATCCTGGGGTGTATTAGAAGGGGGGTGATTAGTAGATCGAGAGAGGTCCTCCTTCCCCTCTACTCTGCCCTGGTGAGACCCCATCTGGAATATTGTGTCCAGTTCTGGGCCCCTTAGTTCAAGAAGGATAGGGACCTGCTGGAGAGAGTCCAGCGCAGGACAACTCAGATGATTAAGGGAGTGGAGCATCTCCCTTATGAGGAAAGACTGAGGGAGCTGGGTCTCTATAGTTTAGAGAAGAGGAGACTGAGGGGTGACCTTATTAGTGTATATAAATATATAAAGGGGGAGTGTCACGAGGATGGAGCCAGGCTCTACTCAGTGGCAAACAATGATAGGACAAGGGGTAATGGGTACAAACTGGAACACAAGAGGTTCCACTTAAACTTGAGAAGAAACTTCTTCTCAGTGAGGGAGACGGAACGCTGGAACAGGCTGCCCAGGGAGGTTGTGGAGTCTCCTTCCCTGGAGACATTCAAAACCCGCCTGGACACATTCCTGTGTAACATTATCTAGGTTTTTCTGCTCCAGCAGGGGGATTGGACTAGATGATCTTTTGAGGTCCCTACCAATCTCTAGCATACCGTGATACTGTGATAAGTTGCATTTCTTCTCTTTCGCTGCCTGCTTTTGTACAGCCATTTTGCTGATACAAACTTAAGCATTGATTTTTATTTCATATCACACTGAAACATAGTAATTTCACAAATACCTTTTGCAGAAACAATCATTTTAACAAATAAACTCAATACTCTCTATGACAGCATTGTTGTTAGCTAGCAGCCGCATATACTATAGATAAATTGATTCATAATGAAGGGTTATAATGGGAGGACAGACCTGAAAGCCAAGGGACTAAATTCTTTTACTTAAGAGCTAGGAAGTTAAACTGAAATACTGAGAATGAAAATGGAATAAGTACTGTAATTATAATATAGAAGACTATAGATAGACAATACCATAAGTGATTTAAGTGATTTAACAGACAATTCTGTGTACACTTTTCTTCTTATTCTTAAGTGAAAGAATCCTCTGAGTTTGAATAGTTCAGTGTCTTTCTCCAAGTAGCTACTAAAAATGCCCAGGGTCGGAGATTGAAGTGTTTAACTGAAGGACATATATTACAGTTTTGTGTCATGAGAATGTGACCAAATGTTCATTAAAGCGTCTAACCCAATATTCCCTAAGGTGTCTAAAAGAAAAGTGAAACAAAACAAAAAAAACCCATAGTTTCATACCAAAATGTTCAGCCTGGAGAAGAGAAGGCTGCGTGGAGACCTCATAGCAGCCTTCCAGTATCTGAAGGGGGGCAATAGGGATGCTGGGGAGGGACTCTTCATTACGGCCTGCAGTGACAGGACAAGGGGTAATGGGTTAAAACTTAAACAGGGGAAGTTTAGGTTGGCTATAAGGAGGAAGTTCTTTACTGTGAGGGTGGTGTGGCACTGGAATGGGTTCCCCAAGGAAGTTGTGAATGCTCCATCCCTGGTGGTGCTCAAGACCAGGTTGGACAGAGCCTTGGGTGGCATGGTTTAGGGTGAGGTGTCACTGCCCATGGCAGGGGGGTTGGAATTAGATGATCTTAATGTCCTTTCCAACACTAACTATTCTATGATTCTATGATTTAACTGTTCATAGGTGGTTGATAACTGTGAATCATGTTTACAATATGTTAGTGTAGTACTACTACAGTATGTACTTTGGATGTGTCCTGGGTTCAGCAGTAGCAGTCATTTTTTTCTCCTTCTTAGTAGCTGGTGCAGTGTTGTGTTTTTTTACTTTCTCCCTGGGAAGAGTGCTGATAACACCGATGTTTTTAGTTACTGCTCAAATGTTTAGTCTGACCAAGCACTTTGTGAGTCCCATGCTCTGCCAGGGAGGAGGGGAAGCCAGAAGGAAGCAGAGACAGGACACCTGACCTAAATTAGCCAAAGAGGTATTCCATACCACAGCATGTCGTGCCCAGGATGTAACTGGGAGTTACCCTGAAGGGCTGGCTCACTGCTCAATTGGGCTACGTGTCGATGGGTGGTATTGTATTCTCTTCCCTTGCTATTTCCCTTATCATTATTATTATTGGTGGTAGCAGCAGTGGTTTGTGTTATACCTTGGTTACTGGGCTGGTCTTATCTCAACCTGTGGGAGTTACATTCTTTTGATTCTCCCCACCGGGAGCCGGGGGGGGCGGGAAGAAGGGGGAGAGTGAGCGAAAGGGCTGCATGGTGCTGATTTACAGCCTGGGCTTAAACCACTACAGGATGAAGGAAAGCTGCAGCTACAATAAGAAATTAGATTTAAAGAGAGATGTAATAAATAAAAACTTCATAATATCTGTTGTCTACGTATAACCAAAATACATCTTTTACTACATTTATTTTCAAAATTCAAGTTGAAAGATTTTCCACAAGTGTTTCAGAAAGAAAAAGTAGAATTGTTTTGACTTATTGATTTCAATAGTACTGATGTGTTTAATTCTAAAGGTATAAACATCAGTTTAGCATTTCAATTTTCATACATTTATAACTGATTAAATCCTGGTTTTCAGGCCATGCAATATGTTGAATTAATACTATGATCTAATTTTAGTATTTAATATCATGTTTTGACATAAACCACATTATGGTGCAGTAAGGAACCTGTGAAGAGCATGATCAACTTCTCTGTCTTCCAGAATTCAAGTAGTTGAAGTGGGAACCAAAGTAAACAACTCCCATCCTTGTTAGGAAAGGTAGGAGGGAGGATCAGAAAATATGAAGAGATTATTTACAGGTAATTGCATGTGCGTTTTTTTTATTTGGGCCAGAGAAGATAAACACAAGTTACCAGTATCTTGGAGACATACTAACAGTTACCAGTGTTTAAGGTATCATGAAAGAAACCATAATGTATGTGCCAGATCCTTAGCTATTATAAACTAAAGACTTCAACTGAGTAAATGAGCTTTATTTAAGCTCTTTTCCCCTCAGAGTTGTAAAGGATAAAGTGCCAGCAGCATGGTTATTATCTTTCCAAATTTATTCTCATTCTGGAATGCATAGTCTAGTAAAATGTTCTGCCACTCTGTATCTATGTTTGGATCACAAGGCTCTATATGAGGAAATGTGATTATTTTCCTAGATGATGTCTAGAACAACATATTTCATTAAGTCTTTGGTATAAATGGAGTACAAACAGAACCAAAATTGTACCCTTCACTGAAGAAATTAATTTCAGTATCTGAAGATTTCACTTGTTTGAATCTTTCTTAAAGACCTTTGCAAATTTTGTATTTATTGCATCAACAAAATTTCTGAAAGAAAAGCAACAGGCAGTAAGAAAATGGAATGAAGTTGAGGTTGCTCAGTACTGTTTGTTGAGAAATTAAATTGTATTTAAATAATCTTCAAATAAAATAGAAGGAAATCTAGAAATATCCCTTAATATTACCTTGTTTCTCACACTTTTTTTTGGATCTTAGCTTTTCCACACAGACTTTTAAAGACTAAATAAGGTTGTCCTTGAACACGCAAAAACATTTCATCTGATCATTCTTTTTAAATGTACTCAGAAACTTTAATTTTTTATTTGGTTTTTTTTTCGTACATATGTATGGTTCTTCTACATTTGTTTCTTAGTCTTATGGAATTTATGAGATCATCCCATTTTTGTACCCATTTTAATTGTACATGTTTTGCTTTTGTGGTCTCCCATTTTAGAAGGTACTGTGTAAAAAATCATTTTAAACCTAGAGTTCCTTAATTCAACATACGTAATATCCTCATTTAGAAAAGGGAAAAATACATAACTCACAAGCACTTGAATAACATACATTGGAACTCGATTTTGCATTGTAAATGTAAGCATTTTTATTAGTTTCTGCTTCCTAATATCTAATAATAAACAAGTCTACATTAAATAATTTCAGAAATTGCTTTATTTTGAACTCAGAAACATAACAGTAACCATTGTAAATGTTAGTTTTCCTTTTATATTGTCACAGTGGTACATAAAACAACACCATAAGCTTTCTATTCTGGGATCCCATGCATGCTTCCAGCATTTTTATGTATCGCAGTATCAGATTCCTGAACTTCTATTAATCTTCAGTCCTTTACTGAAACACATTTTTCTTCTTTTTGCTTAAATTTTGCTCAGTACAGCCTGCCTGAAGAAAATACTGGAGGTTCTCACGTTTTCTTTTCCTATTGACCTGTTAGACAATTCTTAAGTCATCACTGCAATTTTGAACAATACTCTCTATTCATGTAAGAGAAGCATATACCATAACCAGAATCTGCATAATCCATTAAAAAGAAATACATACAAAAGTGCAGTAAGTAAAAAAGATCACATTAGTACAGAGTGCTGCTGTTTGCTTTCTTCCTCCTAATTTTGAATATTCAAACTCAAAAGAACATTTCAATGAAGTTTCAACCTGGTATCTCCAGATGGATGTAGAAGCCTGGATGTTCTTATTCAGGGTAAATAATGTACCTGATTTTACTTCAGTGTGACAGCTATGCGGAGCAAAATCTGCTATTATTGTTTTACCTTTAAATTAACTTTAAATTATTAAAAATAAAACAAACCCAAACAAAAAATCAAGATACTATTTTTTTCCTTCCCCTCACCCCAAAATATATAATCACAGAATCAAAAATTAGATGCGTCTGGAAAGCAGGTCCATAAGTCATCTAGACAAATCCTTACAGCTAAGCTCAGAGTCAGCTAATGCAGGTTGCTCAGTTGCGTTAGCTGATTCTGAGTTGTCATGCATGTGCAGTTGAGCTTTAAATATCCCCCATGGATATTTAAAGTGGAGTGTCCATTTAAAATGGAGTGTCCACAGCTCCAGTTCTTAGCCACCCCTGCAGCAGTTTTTTTTCTGCATGTTTAAGCAGCATTATCTGTATTTGAATTTTGGACCATTGTCCCTTGTCCTGTCACTGGGCATAACTGAAAAAATCCTGGCTCCATCTTCTTTACCTCCACTCCTTATCCCACATGGATAAGACCCCCCTGAGCCTTCTGTTCTCTAGGCTAAGTATTCCCACCTCTCTTAGCTTCTTGTATGAAAGATGCTTCAATCCGTTCACCATCTTTGTAGCATTTTGTATACTTGATGTAGTGTGGTCATGTCTCTCCGGCACTGGGGAGCCCAGAACTGGACACAATACCCAGAGATGTCTCACCAGTGCTGAAGGAAGAATCACCTCACTCAGTCTGCTGTCAGCACTCTGCCCAGTTCAGCTCCAGAAGCCATTTGCCTTCTTTGCCACAAAAAAAGCTCATGTTCAAATTACTGCTCACCAGGACTCCCAGGGCCTGTTCTGCAAATCTGTTTCCCATGTGGCTGGCCCCACACTAAACTGCTGAAGAAAATTATTCACCTCCAGCTATAGGACTTTAGAGTAGTCACTGCTGAACTTTATGGGGTTCCACTGTGTCCATTGTTCGAGACTGTCAAGGTTCCTCTGAATGGCAGCAATACCACTGCTGAATCACTCTACGCAGATCATTGCAGCCTTTATGAGAGTTAATTCTGTCCCATCTCACCATGCTACATGACTGGTGTGCATCAGTTTCTTAGCTCGGTGGATAAATCTTGATATTGTTCATAACAAAATGCATTGCTGACAATGTGTTCTCTCTCGACACATCAGTAGGAAACAAACTTGGAAAAAAAAAGGGGTAATCTGTCACATGCCTACGTGGTCTTGACAAGACAGTTATTTTGACAACTAAATGCATCTTATGAAGGAAATAATAATTTCTAAAGATATTAGCTTTCCTAGAGGGAAAATAAAGCTGTCCACCTTATGTCTTTTAATCAGTTGTTACTTAATGAACTTTGCTAAGCAAGATTCTCAGAGTCTGACATTCTCTTTCTCATTAAAAATGGTATCCCCCTGAGTTCAATGGAAGCCTTGTTAAGATTAAATTTTCAGTGGTTGTCTATTTCTGTTGCCTGACTGTGTTTTAGAGACTGTCAGACTGCTTACCATCCTGGAGCAGCTGCATATAGACAGATTTACAGGGAACAGCTGTAGGTAACAGTCAATCATATTTGGTTCAGTGACAGAATTTAATTAGCTGACAACAAAGGGAATTACTCCATAAAATAAATTAATTGTTATTTGTGTACAAATACATTTCTTTTTCAGGTCTTTATTTAACTTGGAAGAGATAAATAAAAGATCAGTATATAACAATGGTCCATGCCTGACCAAAAGTATAACAGAGGTAAAAGTATCACCCCTTCCCTCTGCCCATTTTCAGGATGCTTGCCTTGTAAGTAGCAATATTTGGCTTCTTTCACCACCGACACTATTTTTGTTACTTTCTGCTCAGTGCTTTGTCTGACATACCTGTTTTTTTTCTTGATTATTAATCAATAAAATGTAGAGAGAATCAGGAGGCAATAAGCAGTAAGATGGCTCAGCTTCTTACAGATATATTAATTCTAGAAAAATGCATTACTCGTCTCTACTTGAGTGAAGAGGTTTTTAATTACTCTTCATAAAGTTAATATACTCTGTAGAACAAAAAAATAATTAAATGTTACAGAAGGTATCATATGATTCAGCAAACAAGCATTCAGACTTTCTGGCCCAATGAACCATTATACTGTGACTTCCACCAAAGGCTGAAATGTGCAAGAAAACCTGAAGTGTTTCAACGATATCACAGCTTTGGTAGGATTTTTATTTTTTGTTAACTCACTGACTAGAGGTAGCATATTTCTGGCTAGAATTCACTCTATACACTCTACCGTTCTTCCCATGTGTACAAACTCATTTCTGAGATGCATTAGCCTTCCTTTCTCACTTCCTTTAATACAGTAAAATGCACAGTAGCTCTGATCATGTAGAGAAGGTCTAGACACACCCAAAGTGTGCATGCTTTAGGGACAGCCATGTTTCCCAGATGTATGAAAGATCAATCGAAGGTCCAACATGGAACTTAGAAAATAGACAAAGTTTCACCAGGTTGATAGGTACACATACATTTTTTTATAGAAAGATAAGATGTGTGGGGAGATTTGGATGCATGCACACAAAATTAAAACTGTACTGGGTATTCACAGACTCATAGAATAGTTAGGGTTGGAAAGGACCTAAAGATCATCTAGTTCCAACACCCCTGCCATGGGCAGGGACACCTCACACTAAACCATATCACCCAAGGCCTCATCCAACCTGGTCTTGAACACACCCCCTTGTCCCTGGGCAACCCATTCCTGTTCCTCACCACCCTAACAGGAAAGAATTTCCTCCTTATATCCAATCTAAACTTCCCCTGTTTAAGTTTTAACCCATCACCCCTTGTCCTATCACTACAGTCCCTAATGAAGAGTCCCTCCCCAGCATCTCTATAAGCCCCCTTCAGATACCGAAAGGCTGCTACGAGGTCTCCACGCAACCTTCTCTTCTCCAGGCTGAACAGCCCCAACTTTCTCAGCCTATCTTCATACAGGAGGTGCTATCATGCTATCTTCATACGGGAGGTGCTTACCTTCAAAATATGTATGCTTAACTGCCCCAAATTTAAGATTTTTCATTTAATGTAGTAGCATAGAGATGGCACATATTTATCTAATGATGTTCCTGAAGAATGTTTATGCTCTTTATTATCCTCACTGGATAGCCTTAGAAGGAAGAGCCCTTAGGTTGTTTAAAGACAGCAGAGAAGTGACCTGTTCAGCGGAGAAGGCAATGCAAAGGTGAGCTGAAATTCAAATTTTCACATTCTTTCTTACTGGCTTCCATCAATCTGACCACTAGCACACACTATACAAAGAGCACAGCATCTATAGAAAATGTGCCTTTGCAGAGAAGCACCATCAGACTACAGTTACTCTTCCATAATAAAAATATCTACCCAAGATATTTTTCTTTTTCTACTGAAATACTTATCACTTTGAGACATTTCAGACAAAATCTTTTAAAACTCTTCTCCTACTATTTCTGTCGGTTCTACTCTTCTGTAACTCATTATTAAAGAGAGCAAATGTAATTTTGTGTGAACTGCATCACGAAAGCTATGAGAGTGAGGAATGATGATGTTTCTCTATCACTGAAAAAATAAAGAAAATCTTAGCTATTGATAATATACCGAAAGTAAAGCGCTTGCACTTTTTAAAAAAATAATCAATGCTGGAATCAATAAGAACAGTTTGAAGGTTTATAACACATTTAAAACTTCCACTACTCTGAAGTAATAGCTGAAGAAGAAAATATAAATGTGCTACCTTTTTGTAGTATTTTTCCACTGTAAAATGTAGCAGAAAAGGTTGAAAGAGTGGCTATGCCAATTATTTTTCAGGTAAAGCAGTTTGGCCAAAAGTAAATCCTTGATTTTACTGGTGTTCTTCTATTGACCTTAGAGTAACCCGGATTTCACTCTTTTATCTGTGGATCTGAATGACAAAAATTTTAGTTTATCCTTGCAAGACTCCCTAGGAAATGCAGCTCAGTTATTTTATGTTTTTCCAGCTTGCTAATTGAGAAAAGGGGCAGATTTCTTCCAATATCAAAAGATCATTGAGAATTAACTGGATTTTATAGACCTATATTTTATATATATTAACCATGCAGTTACATACCTACTCCATAAAATCAGTTACCCTGATTTCATATGCTGGTGGGGGAACCATAAACTTAAGTCTCTATTTATATGCAAGAGCAGCTTAACCAATACATGGATAGAATCATAGAATAGTTAGGGTTACAAAGGGCCTTAAGATCATCTAGTTCTAACACCCCTGCCATGGGCAGGGGCACATCCCACTAAACCAAGTCACCCAATGCTCTGTCCAACCTGGTCCTGAACACCGCCAGGGATGGAGCATTCAAACTTCCCTGGGCAACCCATTCCAGTACCTCACCACCCTCACAGTGAAGAACTTCTTCTTTATATCCAATCTAAACTTCCCCTGGTTAAGTTTTAACCCATTACACCTTGTTCTGTCACTACAGTCCCTAATGAAGAGTCCCCCCCCAGCATCCCTATAGGCCCCCTTCAGATACTGGAAGGCTGCTATGAGGTGTCCACGCAGCCTTCCCTTCTCCAGGCTCAACAGCCCCAACTTTCTCAGCCTATCTTCATACAGGAGGTGCTCCAGTCCCCTGATCATCGTGGTGGCCCTTCTCTGGACTTGTTCCAATAGTCCCATGATCTTCTTATGTTGAGGACACCAGAACTGTACATAGCAGTCCAAGTGAGGTCTCACGAGAGCAGAGTAGAGGGGCAGGATCATCTCCTTTGACCTGCTGGTCATGCTGCTTTTGATGCAGCCCAGGATACAGTTGGCTTCCTGGGCTGCGAGTGCACACTGCCTGCTGATGTTCATTTTCTCATCAACCAACACCCCCAAGTCCTTCTCTGCAGGGCTGCTCTGAATCTTCTCTGCCCAACCTGTAGCTGTGCCTGGGATTCGTCCTACCCAGGTGTAGATAATTGCAGGTAAAGCATATGTAAATGGCATTTATAGCTGTGCCTGTGAAAAGCACCTGTGTTTGTGAACTTACTCTGTTTAAACGTAAAAGTAAGGATTTGGGCCAAAAACATTCCGTCTTGACATGTTCTTTATCCTGAATTTCTTTTCAATTGTGGGATTATGCAACTAGACAAAATTATCCAAAATGTAAAATACCACGGAACTTCACTTATGTTAAAAATTAATAATATTGAAAACAGGTAAAAGTACTAAGGTTAGTCAGAATAAGCTGTAGCAATAATTTTATGAAGATTGTTTGGAAATAAGCATTGCTAAGATTTCTTAACCATATGACCATGTGACTGCACACTTAAAACCACAAAGAGATGGATGTGGGACATACTGCCCTCGTTAATCGTGCAAAAATAAGAACAGAAAGATTAATATATTTTTAAAAATCATAAATTTAAGAACATCTTTCACCTGTCATTGTAACGTGTATTTATGTGTGTTAAGAATGTACTGTTGCTTAAAATTTTTCATTAGCTACAGTAAGTTTGTCTATTTCTGGGTTTAAATGTTCTTTGAAGGAGGTATGGACATCAAGCTTTTCATACAAATTTGAAGTAAGTGGCAGATAAGGAAAAAGTAAATTAGTATACTGAAAAGGGATTACAGCCTTCAGATGAAGTACAATCTCTTGTACAAAAAAATTGTGAATTGATATTTTCCTCTTGGGGAGGATTGCCTAGCTATTGCACATGGAAATGTTATCAGGCTAACTGTAAATCAATGTGAAGGAAACCTAAATAGAGTATATCATAACTACATAATTTATCAGGGATTTTTTTATTATAGAGATGAAAAATATTTCAGAAAGCAAAAAATAATTCCAACAAATGTATTACCTCAGAGATGGACCAAAATCTCTCTTGGAAACATAGAATCACTAAATCTGGAAGAAACTGAAAACAATGTATTTGTTTCCTTCTGGTAGGAAAATACCTTAGAGCCACAGGATTTGTTGGAAATGTCCTTCCCCCTAACTGTACGCAGGAATGAGTAAAGTGTTTTCTTTAACATTATCAATCTAATCAGACAGGCTTTTTTATATGTTTATTCCTTTTTAATAATGTGTCTTTCTTAGGTTTAGTTAGTATATGTACAGTATATTTCCTTTCTATTATTGGGATTAAATGTAGTGTTCAAACTTTACCATTCAGGGAGAAAAGTACCTACCTCCCTTCTTAATCAACAAGGACATTATCTTTCTCTTCAGCAGCAGTTGGGTCAAGTTCATGGACAAGTCTTTCTGTACACACTTTTTATTAAAGATTCTTGATGCTACAGCCCTTGAAAATTAAGTCGTTTCATATAACTGAACAGTGTTGGAGTTGCTGGGTAGGAGTGACCAAGGACCAAGAGACCTGGTTGCCACTGGAGGAGTCAGCAAGGAGCAGAGGCAAAGGATTTTAACTACCCTGCTTGGCGGATGCTGTCTAGTGCAGGCAGGACTGGTGGGGTCTGACAAACGCAAAACCTAAACTTTTAAAAAGTTTTCAGGCGGAACAAATCCTTCCAAACACACAAACTTAGAAATATGTACTCACATCTGTTTACATTTAAACAAAAAAGTCCTTTGATGCCAGAGATTGCATGATTTTTATAAGCTGTCGTTATATATATTTATTCACAAAACGTATTCCTCTGCAATCTTATCTATATCCATGGCAAAATGATGCTTTTACATCAAAAGTAAACTCACTGTAAGTTCTTTCTGTAATATTTAGAGGTAATACTAGGTACAGCTGGTAAATTTAGACTTTATAGGAATATGCT
Organism: Pezoporus occidentalis; assembly: GCF_034315485.1. Classification (NCBI taxonomy): domain Eukaryota; kingdom Metazoa; phylum Chordata; class Aves; order Psittaciformes; family Psittacidae; genus Pezoporus; species Pezoporus occidentalis. The sequence continues at coordinate 15,904,370 of NW_026914940.1, read as the reverse complement.
TGCTATTTATCATCTTGTATCTCTGTGACTGGACAATGGCCAGTGTAAATATCACTTAGAGAGGCTTATAAAAGGCGGAAGCAAGGACAGGAGGCCTGGGAAGAGTACAGCGATGTCCAGGAAGCCGGGGACCAGGTTAGGAAAACTAAGGCCCAGTTAGAATTCAATTTAGCTAAGGATGTGAAAGATAACAGGAAGGGATTCTATAGGTACATAACGAATAAAAGAAAGATTAGGGACAACGCAGGCCCCCTCCGGAAGTTATCTGGAGAATTGGCTACTCTGGATTTGGAGAAGGCTGAGGTTCTTCATGAATTCTTTGCCTCAGTCTTCACTGGCAAATGCTCTGACCACACCACCCAAGTCCTGGAAGGCAGACGAAGGGACTATAAGAACTTGGGCCTACTGTAGGAGAGGATCTGGTTCAAGAACATCTTAGGAACCTGAATGCACACAAGTCCATGAGACCTGATGAAATCCATCTGTGGGTCCTGAAGGAGCTGACGAATGAAGTTGCAAAGCCGCTAGCCATCATATTTGAGAAATCATGGCAGTCAGGTGAAGTTCCCGACGACTGGAAAAAGGGAAATATAACCCCCATTTTCAAGAAGGGGAAAATGGATGACCCAGGGAATTACAGACCAGTCAGTCTCACCTCTGTGCCTGGCAAAATCTTGGAGCAGATTCTCCTGGAAGGCATGCTAAGGCATATGAAAATCAACAAGGTGCTTGGTGACATCCATCACCGCTTCACTAAGGGGAAATCCTGCCTGACGCATTTGGTGGCCATCTATGATGGGCTACAGAACTGATGGACAGGGGTAGAGCAGTTGATGTCATCTACCTGGACTTGTGCAAGGCGTTCGACACTATCCCACACGACATCCTTGTCTCTAAATTGGAGAGACATCAAGTTGATGGATGGACCACTCAGTGGATAAAGAACTGGCTGGATGGCTGCACACAAAGAGCTGTGGTCAATGGCTCAATGTCCAGCTGGAGACCAGTAACAAGTGGTGTCCCTCAGGGATCGGTGTTGGGACCAGTCTTGTTCAACATCTTTGTTTCTGACATAGACAATGGGATTGAGTGTGCCCTCAGCAAGTTTGCTGATGACACCAAGCTGTGTGGTTCGGTTGATACGCTGGAGGGAAGGAATGCCATCCAGAGGGACCTTGACACGCTTGTGAGGTGGGCTGATGCCAACCTCATGAAGTTTAACCATGCCAAGTGCAAGGTCCTGCACCTGGGTCTGAGCAATCCCAGGCACAGCTACAGGTTGGGGAGAGAAGAGATTCAGGAGGCGGACTTGAGGGTGCTGGTCGATGAGAAAATGAACATGAGTCGGCAGTGTGCGCTTGCAGGCCAGAAAGCCAACTGTATCCTGGGCTGCATCAAAAGGAGCATGGTTGAAGGAGGTGATCCTGCCCCTCTACTATGCTCTTGTGAGACCTCATTTGGAGTGCTTTGTACAGTTCTGGTGTCCTCAATATAGAAAGGACATGGAACTGTTGGAACAAGTCCACAGGAGCACCACGAGAATGATCATGGGTCTGAAGCACTTCCTGTGTAAAGACAGGGTGAGAAAGTTGCAGCTGTTGTAAGGATGCTGTGGAGGGACTCTTCTTTAGGGACTGTAGTGATAGGACAAGGGTAACAGGTTAAAATTTAAACAGGGGAAGTTTAGATTGGATAGAAGGACTAAGTTCTTTACTGTGAGGGTGATGAGTTACTGGAATGGGTGGCTCAGGGAATTTGTGAGTGCTCTATCCCTGTCAATGTTCAAGGCCGGGTTGGACAGATCCTTGGGTGACACAGTTTAGTGTTAGGTGTCCCTACCCATGTCAGGGGGTTGGAATTTTATGATCTTAAGATCCTTTCAACCCCTCACTATTCTATGATTCTATGAAATTCACTTTTTCAAATTTTTCTGATATTAGTTCAACTTGTATTCACCTCAGAAAGATATTAAAGAGAAAAGGGGTATAACATCAAAAAAAAAAAAAAAAAAAAAAAAAAAAAAAAAAAAACAAAAATGATGATCAAGATCAAACAGATCCAGACAGTTTACCAAAACTGTTTCTGTTCACCTCATTTAAAGTATAAACTACAGTACAAATAGGATTCTGCAGTCTGTAATAAGATAGATCAGAAGCAGCAGTTATGGTGAATCAGTATTTTAAGTGACAGTTTGTAGGATGCAGCTGTTATGGATTAGGCATTACATTCTTTGCCATTGTAGGGATAAAGAGGGCTGAAATGCAATGTTTGTTCTGCATATAAAATCATTTGGAAGCTGCTAATGTGATATGAAGCAGGAATGACTTTTGTCCCAGGCTGCATGAGAATGGCAAGATACAAGACTGGAGTACAGAGAAAATTAAAATAAGTTCTACCCATTAATAGCAGTCAAATATTCAGAGTCATGAGGGAAAAAAAAAAAAAAGGCGGAATTGAGGATTTTTTTGACATTTCAGCAGGGTAGAAGATGACCTATATGGTTGGAACAGACTGCTGAAACAGTCTGTGTCATCTCTATCCTTGGAGATATTCAGAAAACATCTGGACACCACCCTGTTTAACCTGCTTTAGATGACCCTGCTCAATTAGGGGGCTGGACCAGATGACCTCCAGTGGTCCCTTACAAACTCAACCATTTTGTGATTCTGAGAATCTCTGAGCAAAAAGTTACAAAGAGCCAGGGACAGCAAATACAGGATTTTTGTTCACTATTGGTATGTTGGAGATAGAGGTTTGTGCACCTTTTGGGTGAATGTTCTCCATATATAGCTATATTTATTTAATCACATACAGCTTCAGTTATTAATTTTTTTTTCTTTAGTATAAGATATAGTTCCACTTCTTGATGTACTGTTTTTTTGCATATTGGGTTCACTAATCACATCTAATCTGTGTACCTTGGCTTATAGCATTTGCTCGCTCTTCTTGGTTTTTCCTAACCAATAGACCAAATCAACTCTGCTGTATGAACGAATAGATATCCTCTATCAACTTCTAATCTATATGCATGCAGCTGTGTATAATAGTTTTGGGCAGGCATGTTTGCTGACTGATTTTAAAATCTAAGCAAGCTATGCCTTTCCTTCACCCAAAAGATCAGAAACAAAAGCAGAGTAAACTCTACTTTGAAAAATATCTAAGTCCATTTGATTCCCTGTTCCTTTCTGTTATTGCAACATATTTGGTTTCAAGTCACTGAGCAATGGCAGAATTTCTGAGTATCAGAGCAACTAAAATATTAAAAATGCTTTTTGGCGCTATTATGTGTTGTTTTGTCTGTATCTCTCTTCTGCCTTTCTAATAAGCCCTAGAGCAATATCACATCTGTCTCCTGCTCATTGTCTATCTCTACAAATAACTTGGCAGCTTGTGGTCACCTAACTGTGAAGTGATATTGCACCAATGTAGGCCTTTGTCAGATACATGTTCAACATATTCTTCTCAACTGGAAAAGCTTTAGGCGATCAGTATGTGATAGTATATCATGGGTTAGAACATTTCCATTTAATATCACAACCAGCTACTGCTTCAGCTGTTGTTTTAGGTTATTCTTGTGGTGTTTTCCCACAAGTTTCTTATTGCAATTATTCTGCCATGCTTCTTATGGTAGCCTAACACAGCATATATCTTTAAGCATACTAAATATGTTGGCTAGAGTTGCTTGAAACATCTGAAAAGTCCTCTTAATTTATTTTCTTAAATGTGTGACATGAAAAATAAAAAATCTTGAAATAATTCTGGTGGTAAGCAGTTCATTCTGTAAGCTGTTAGCTATGTGATGGCTAATTGAAAAAGGATTAATTTTAAACACCTGGCAATAAGAAGACATTATTTTCTGTGTTAATATTTAGAGTGAATATTTTATTATCAGAAAAAAAAAGGAACACAAAATCAAAAAGATCTTTCAGACAAAATTGGGCAGTCTGCTATTTTTTCATGCAGAATTCATTTTTATATTGTTTACTTCTTTTTAAAGGTATTTCTCCTGTTTCCAAGTTAAACACCCCATGCTTGACTTTTCTTCACTGAAATTTTGAATTATTTGCTTAAAATTAATCCAGTTCACTGTACACAAGAAAGCAAGTATATACAGTTTATTATTTACACATTTATTCTTTCTTTAGTTAATTGTCTGAATTTCAGCTTTGAATTTTGATAGAGATTAAAGGTTTTATGTTCAGCTGAGACAGAGAGCTTCATGCGACTGCTTTCTTATTTAAATAATATCTTCAAAAGATTGTTTGTGGCAGCACTAAACCCAAAATAAGTTATAGACAAAGCTAATTAGCTAAAATAGTCTAATTATCTATAACATCAGGTCTTGTCTTGGTTATGTTGCCAAAAGAAAGATTTGCCAAAAGAGAGATTATAACATATACCCTACTGAGCATCATTGGATCCAGCAGAGATTTTATTCCAAGTTAATTGCAGGTTTTAAAGTTGGAATGTGTTATAATGAGTTTCTGAGAAAACAGTACAACCTTTTTTAAACATTTAATACATTTCCTTATAATTATGTATAGAATTTTGAAACCTGCTATATTAAAGTTGCTGTGGCGGAGTTCTTCCCATGACCCACCCTTAAAACAGCCATTATCAAAAAATTACTATAAACAAGCTGTGCAATTTGAACTGTGTTGATTTATGAATCTTCATAATTAAATCACCTTTGAACTGCATTATCATAAGACTGTTCAAAGCCATACACTTTCAAACTTGCGTTACTGAATATACATATTTTGCATTCTTGTGTGCCCCCTTTCCTTTACCTCATATGCTAATGTTTAGATTGATGAATGAAAGATATTCTTGGAATTTGAAAGAAAGATATGTACTTATCACCAGGTTGGCTGGAGCTTCAACAGAGATATTTTCACTTCTGTGAACATCTTCATTAGTAGGTTTTACAGAAAGAGGTCTGTGTTTCCTAATTAATATTGTGTGTCTGTTATAAGCATTTGTGGTTTCAACTCCTGTAGATTTTGATTCAGAGTACACAGAAGCATTCTGTAAATGCTAAGATGATCAATGTCTCTCAAAGAGTCTAATCAGACTCTTTGTGCTGCAGAACCTGCTTATTTTCAAGTCAGAGCTACATCTGTTTGTACTATTAAATGGATTCAATAAATCTATTTTTACTAACTGTAAATATTATTTTGCAAGGTAACATTTTATGCAACAGCTGTCTTGATGCACATTTTTATATTGCTGTAGCCCGTCAGCACCTCATATTACTATGTTACTATTTTTTTTCTGTAATAATTCAAAATGACATAATGGAAAAGGTAATTAAAAGCATGAGAGCTACTTTATGCTACTTCTTCTAGTACAGACACCTTCCCCTGTGTGCACAACTTTAGTAATTACTAGGTTTGTTTTCTTTTTCATCTGGGAGTTAGCAAGAATTTGGCCATAACTAATAAGTGCATGATTAGTTTAGAACCTTTTAATCCATACACTTCTTTCTATTGACATCCTTAATAATATTTCTAGAGACTCCACTGGGATTCTGTGTGGTGTAATTGTGTTAGTACAATCACAGATTACATTTTTAGTAATCCTGCATTGATTAAACAGGATTCCCATTTGAAGACAAATGTAACTAGTCTTATACTTCACAGATTTAAAGAAAAAATGTTACTTGTTAGCATTTTCATACAAACATAAAATTTATTTAATGCAGCTGACATAGAATAGTTAGGGTTGGAAAGGACCTTAAGATAATCAAGTTCCAACCCCCCTGCCATGGGCAGGGACACCTCCCACTAAACCATGCCACCCAACGCTCTGTCCAACCTGACCTTGAACACTGCCAGGGATGGAGCATTCACAGCTTCCCTGGGCAACCCATTCCAGTGCCTCACCACCCTAACAGTAAAGAACTTCTTCCTTATAGCCATTCTAAACTTCCCCCGTTTAATTTTTAACTCATTACCCCTTGTCCTGTCACTGCACTCCCTAATGAAGAGTCCATCCCCAGCACCCCTATAGGCCCCCTTCAGATACTGCTAGGAGGTCTCCACACATCCTTCTCTTTTCCGGGCTGAACAGCCCCACCTTTCTCATCCTGTCTTCATATGAGAGGTGCTCCAGTCCCCTGATCATCGTGGTGGCCCTCCTCTGGACTTGTTCCAACAGTTCCATGTCCTTTTGATGTTGAGGACACCAGAACTGCACACAATACTCCAGGTGAGGTCTCACAAGAGCAGAGTAGAGGGGCAGGATCACCTCCTTTGACCTGCTGGTCACGCTCCTTTTGATGCAGCCCAAGATACGGTTAGCTTTCTGGGCTGTGAGTGCACACTGCCAGCTCATGTTCATTTTCTCATCAACCAGCACCCCCAAGTCCTTCTCCGCAGGGCTGCTCTGAATCTCTTCTCTGCCCAACCTGTAGGTGTGCCTGGGCTAAATTCAGATGTACACACTGAATTGAAATGTAATTTCAGTCCCCATGATTATACATATAATAACACTGGTAATAATTTGATGATTTGGTGGGATAATTAATTAAAGGTCTGATTTGATGAGTTCATTGTCAGATCTGTTTGCAGTCAGAATGGAAGGTTTCGGGTATCATTGCTGTCATATGGCAGCATTCAGAATACATACCTAAACCCAGGAATGCAATGAAAGAATGCCCTGCTTGGCAAACCTGATGTCTTTCTGTGACAAGGTGACCCACTTAGTAGATGAGGGAAAAGCTGCGGATGTTGTCTGTCTAGACAGTAGTAAAGCCTTTGACACAATTTCTCACAGCATTCTCCTGGAGAAAATACCTGCTTGTGGCTTATGTGGGAGTACTCTTTGCTGGATAAAAAGATGGCCAGATGGCTGACACCAAAGAACTGGGGGGAACGGAACTAAATCCAGTTGGCAGCGACTCACAAGGGGTGTTCCTTAGGGCTCAGTACTGAGGACTGTTCTGTTTATTCCTTATCAACAATCTGGATAAGGTGATTGACTGTATTCTTGGTAAGTTTGCAGACAACAAGTTGGGCAGGAGTGTTGATCTGCCTGAGGGTAGAAAAGCTCCATAGATTCTGAAAAGGTTATCAGATTACAGGTTACAGGTTGGTGTCAAGCATTGGAACAGGCTGCCCTGGCAAGTAGTTGAGCCACCAGCTGTGGAGGTGTTTGAAAGAGATGTAAATGTGGCACTTAGGGACATAGTTTAACGGTGAACCTGGCAGTGTTAGGTTTAGGGTTGGATTCAATGATCTTAAAGGTCTTTTCCACCCTAAAAGACAATTATTCTAAATGAAATAAGGAAAATGCAATGAGGAGTTGTCCAAACAAAAAGCTGAATGACTTGTGAAAGCATTGAAGATTTTACAGAACATATTTTTAGTCTAAATGAAGAAATATATTGAAATTATTTGAATTAAACATGCAAAGTAAAACTGTATTCTATTTGTACAACTGTGGTGCATTACCGTTGCTCCGTACCATACACTTAATGAGCTACTTGATCACCCTTATTGAAGACACTAATCTCATCATAATTTGGATTTAATGTTACTATGACTTTTTCAACACATGATCTAAGAAAGCTTGACTTCAGTTCTGGAATATATTGCTTCATATTCTAGGAAACCTTTCAACTTTTTACTCAATTTTTTTTTTCCCTTCACCCCTGTGGAAGAGCAAATAATCAAGAATATGACAGTCAGGGAAGTCATGTTCAATGAGGTAGGCTGACTTGGCAGCTAGTGAAAAAAATGTAGTCAAAGGGAACGATTTCCTCCAGAGTTCAAGCAGAGCCAAGACATTCCTAAGTCCTGTCCTGGCAGATACTTTTACCTTGTGACAGCACTGTACCTCTAGATAACAGGGAACTGGTGAATGATTCTGACGGAAGTGAAATTACTTTTTCCTTCTCTTTCCTTATAATTGATCCAATTACTGGATTTAGAGTGTTGAAATGAACTCTGAATATTTAAGGCTGACATAGACTAATTCTTAGGAAAATGTGCTTATCTGGAAAGAATTTGTATTGCTTCATCAGTTCAGGATGTTGGTATCAGCTCTTCAGCTATTTTGCCACAAAGGGAAAGAAAATAATATAATTATCCGTCCTTAAGCAAAATTTGAAGGAGTACTGAAATTCATCACCTTATCTTCTCTGACAATAAAGGCATACTGACATGAGGGATATGACAGGATAGTCTAGGCCAGTGTCAGAAAACAGTGAACTACTTGTACCAGCAATATTTTTTATTTTTTTTTTTTTTTTAGTTTTATTAAATCACTGCAAGAGATTTTAAGTTCTGCTCGTGATCGAACTGTACAAATATTAATATAAGAATTCCCCTAATCATAGCAGAGGAAGAACATGCCAGAAGAACAGGAAGGGAAGCCATGCTAAATGCACAGAACAATTAACAGGTACATACATTTCTTGCCTCCATTCCCAGTCACGTTTCTTTATACACAAAGTATTCCTGCTGCTTAAAATTAGAAAAAAAGTCTTCCTCAGTCTTATGACTCTGGTCACAAAGAGACATGAGCTTGATGTTAAGCAGTTATCTGGTGAGATTTCCCTGTTAGTTATTTGTCAGCTACTTATGAAATTACTGTTTACATGAGAGAGTATACTGTACTATTCCAGCAGTGGGCTCTGCTTAACTCATAAAATTAAGTCACATTTATCCATTTAGACTACGATTTAGCTTTAGGCTTCACCACTTCTCTGAAAGTGAATTTTTATTCATCTGTTAAAAGACTTGCAGTTTAGCTGCAGGTCTGGTTTCCATTCTTCACTGATATTTCCAGATTTCACAGATCTGTTTGATACACATAAACTGTGAGATTTTACTAAATCATCTGCAAAGCTGTTTCATATTTATTTCTTTCAGAATATCTCATAAACAGGTGTGTATTAAATTGCTCAGTATTAATAGTCTCTGTCTCTTACACATAAAGAACTCAGGAAATTAGAAACAAAATGCAGATGGATAAAATTAATGTTTTTGAAATTCTGTTTCTGAAGAGACACTAGATTATTTTCCAGAGAAACTCTTGAACAGCATTGTTTGTTTTAAGTATTCATAGTAATGTTGCTGCAAAACATCAGTTATAAATATTCTTTTGTTATCATTTACCCAGAAGGCATTTCTACTCCACTTCTTATTTTCAGTCTTCAGTGATGCTTTTAGAATTACAGAGGGTTAGGTACTATACTACCCACTCTGCACCTGCAATTGAAAATAGAATTGCTATCATTAATTTGCTAAAAAATCAGAAATTTGTGAAAGGAGAAAATATTGATAGAACTGATCTTTTTTTCATGCAATATAGTTTATTCTAAAATACTGAAAACGTGAGGTACTGAGCAACTAATTCCTCTGTTCACTACTGTGAACTCATTTCAGAATATCTAACCTCTAATGTCTGTTCAGAAACTTTTGTCATGTTTCCTCCTTGCCTGGTTCTTTTTCCTCATACTCTCACAAACTGCTAGAAAATAATGGGCAAATGGGCAGCAAAGCCATTTATACATGTGTTTCTTTTGAACGTAGACTAATGGCTGCTTTTAGAGGGAAGGCCATTCTTGTCTACTTCCCTGCATTAAAATTTTCAGCTGTTCCTTGAAAATGAAAATGGGAAAACTCCATTCTCAGAATCTGATAAACACCTCAAACCTTGCCCATAAACAAAGAACAAAAAAATCTACCCAAAAAAGTCTTTCAGTAACATTTTTTTTTAGCTGAAATCAGAAATAAAAGCTACACTGGAGTGCTATTTGCACCTTTACATCAGTCCATTAGGTACAAGAGAATGGTGCAATGAAAATCTGCTTCTGAACATCTGATTCTGAAATAGACATTTTTCTGATAATAAAATAATTTGTTTCATGTCCACTAACTTCATTTGCTCATTTTCCCTCAATGAATGTCAGTTTTATTAGTCGAGAGGTATAGACAACAACTACAAACCATGCATGTTCTACATTGCTGTAGCAACTAGTGAGCTTTCTGATCTGTCTTTATACAGGACTGTATTAAAGAAACAGGAAAAAAAACAAACAAACCAACAAATTAAAATCCTAAACACTAAAATCACGGAATAGTTTGGGTTGGAAGGGATCTTCAAAGGTCATCTAGTCCAACCCCCTGCAACAAGCAGGGACTTCTTCAACTAGATCAGGTTGCTCAGAACCACACCCAGCTTGGCCTTGAATGTCTTCGGGGATGGTTCATCCACCACCTCTCTGGGCAATCTGTTTCAATATTTTACCACCTTCATTGTAAAAAATTTCCCCTTCGCATCTAGGCTGAGTTTCCCCTCTTCATTTAAAACCATTATTCCTTGTCTTATTGCAAAAGGCTCTGTTAAGATGTCTCTCCAGATATTTCTTGTAAGCCTCTTTTAAGTACTAAGGCCACAATAAAGTCTCCTCCCCGAAGTCTTCTCTTCTTCAGGCTGGACAACCCCAACTCTCTCAGCCTTTCTTTCCTCATAGGAGAGGTATTCCAGCCCTCTGATCATTTTTTTGGCCTTCCTCTGAACCCTTTTCAACAGGTCCATGTCTTTCCTGTACTGAGGATTCCAGAGCTGAACGCAGTACTGCATGTGGGTTTTACCAGAGCAGAATCACCTCCCTTGACCTGCTGGCCACACTTTTTTGAATGCATCCCAAGATACAATTGGCCTTCTCAGCTGCAAGCACACATTGCTGGATCATGTCCAATCTTTCATTCACCAGTACCTCTAAGTCCTTCTCCTCAGGGCAACTCTCAATCCCTTCATTACCCAGCCTGTCTTGATACTGACCCAGGTGCAAGACCCTGCACTTGACCACACAGTTTCATGTCATCTGAAAAATTGCTGATGGCACACTTAATCCCACTGTCTGTGTTGTTGATAAAGATACTAAGCAGCACTGGTCCCAGAATGGAACCCTCAGGGATGCCACTTGTCACTGGTGTCCATCCAGACATTGAACCATTGATCACTATCCTCTGGATGAGACTATCCAGCCAATTCCTTATTCACTGAACAGTCCACCTCTCAAATCTGTATCTCACCAATTTAAAGAGAAGAACATTGTGGGGGGCTGTGTCAAAGGCTTTTCAGAATTCCAGATAGACAACAAAATGCTAGGGTTTTTATTTCTCTCACAGTGGATTATTTCTGGTGTGTATGCATAACTTTTAATTTCTGATGTTTTCAAAGTATATTATGAAGAACTTATTTCTCAAGTGGTTCAAGAGGCAGGCAGAATGCACAAAGCTACCCTCCCTGTAGTTGCCAGTTAGCTTAAGCATGATTTCCTTTGTTTACCATTTTGCATGCTATGTTTTGCTAATGAATGATGGCACCAGGAAAAACAGCAAAGTGAGTTCAGCATTTTGACAATGTATTTCAAAGATGATCTGTAAAAATCTCTACCCTGTATTTTAAATATGGGACTCTTTGGGGCAAACTGCATATTTTGATAGATGATGCAGTATGTTTACAGCACTGACATACTGGTATCTGTTCTTAGAAGCTGAGACAATGCTGTGCACTAGACTGAGGTAAAAAAAAAACGCATTTCACATATCTTATCTGAGCAGTGTTTAAGTCTGCATGACTTAATAGAGTGTCCTGGGTTCAGCAGTAGCAGTCATTTTTCCCCTTCTTGGTAGCTGGTGCAGTGCAATGTTTTGACTTTCAGCTCGGGAACAGAGCTGATAACAAGCGATGTTTTGGTTTGGCCAAGGACTTTGTGAGCCTCATGCTCTGCCAGGGAGGAAGGGAAGCCAGGAGGAAGCAGAGACAGGACACCTGACCCAAACTGACCAAAGAGGTATTCCATACCACAGCACGTCATGCCCAGGATGTAACTGGGAGTGAGCCGGAAGGGCTGGGAGACTGCAGGGTTGGAGGAGGTATCGGTCAGAGCTTGGTCGGGCTGGGGGGGCGAGTTATTGGTCGGCTGGTGGTGAGATGATGTATTCTCTTCCCTTGTTATTTCCTTCATCATTATTATCATTGGTGGTAGCAGTAGTGATTTGTGTTATACCTTAGTTACTAAACTGTTCTTATCTCAACCTGTGGGAGTTGCATTCTTTTCGATTCTCCTCTCCGTCCCTCCGAGAGCAGGGGGAGGGCAAGAAAAGGGGGGGAAGTGAGAGAACGAATTACCTGACTGGGTTTAAACCACGACAGTCCTTTTTGGCGCCCAACGTGGGGCACGAAGGGTTGAGATAACGACAGATCTGACCGGATTAATAGTCACTCGTCACAATGCTGATTTATTGGGTCTCAGAGTTGTTTTGCTTGATCTCACAGCTTCAGAATGTTGTAACTTACGTAGAGCCGGTATTTGCTGTGATAGTGTTTATCAAGTATGGGGCTTGGGCTAAGGTTCTTGTCTCACTGTGCTTTATGGCAATGGCTTGTAATACGGACGGGCTCCAGCAGCAGGGCGGGACGGACGTGGCCGTGGACTTGTACCTGGCCGTCCGGCTGCTCTTCACCGTCCTGGCCCTCACCCTACTCTCCATCTTCGTGAGGCTGCGGGGAGCCGAGGGGGAGCGGCCCCGGGAGCCGGCGGCTGCTGAAGCGGCCCGGGAGAGCGGCCCCGGGGACCAAGCGGCGGCGGGAGCGGGGCCGGAGGCCGCGAGGGGACGGCTGCCGGTGGAGGAGGTCGGGGCGGTCGAGGAGAGGAAGGAAGCGGCTACCGAGCAGCGGGAGAAGGCGGCGGAGGAGCCCAGCCCCGCGGAGCAGCCGAGCCCAGCCCCGCGACGGCCGAGAGAGTTTCCCGGAAGCCGCCCGCCGAGCCCCAGGAGGATGCAGGAGACCACGCAGCATTTCGCAGCAAGGCAGAGGAGGAAGAGCTGGACTCAGGAAAAGAGAAGCTGGCGGTGGGAGAGCCGGCAAGCACAGCAGCTGCACCAGCCCCAGTGACAAGTACAGCAGCATCGTTTGAGAGTTCTGAAGGTTTTGAATGGCCTTTGGGTACCCTTGGGACCTGCCTGCTGATTGTGATGGGGATCAGCATGTTGGCACACAGACAGACTGTGTTCTACCCACAACCATTTTGTCTGATCTCAAAAGTTAAGCAGAGTCAGGTTTGGGTCTTGTCTGGGGTTAGACGAGGATATGGGGGGACCAAGAGGTTTTCCCCAAGGCTGGACAGCCAGGAGTGGCAGGGTGTGTGGGACAGTATGGGCAAGTATCTAGTCCACTGGGCCCCTCCAGTGCTTTGGAAGCATTGGAGATGGAAGGCAGCTGTATGGAGTCCCCAGCAACAAGCTGCAGAAACTGCTGAAGGGGACAGTTAATTATTTTAAGCCTGGTGGGCCCATGGCACTTCAGGCCATCAGTGCAAAGATGCAACATAGAGATGGACTCATGATCGAGGGGTGGACTTAGCAATGGACACTATTGCCCAGGTTATTCACGAGTGTGAACACTGCACACAGTCTCTCCTGCTCTGGAAGACTGTTACAAGAGATGGAGCCTGACATCATGGACCAGATGGACTCAGCAGCTTTATAGGGACTGGTCCATGCACTAAGATAAGAGTGCACTGAGATAAGAGTGATGGTATATTGAAAATGTGGGATCTGAGCATGACGTGAATGGTATGGAATAAGGGGTGGATAATGTCCTGGGTTCAGCAGTAGCAGTCATTTTTCCCCTTCTTGGTAGCTGGTGCAGTGCAATGTTTTGACTTTCAGCTCGGGAACAGAGCTGATAACAAGCAATGTTTTGGTTTGGCCAAGGACTTTGTGAGCCTCATGCTCTGCCAGGGAGGAAGGGAAGCCAGGAGGAAGCAGAGACAGGACACCTGACCCAAACTGACCAAAGAGGTATTCCATACCACAGCACGTCATGCCCAGGATGTAACTGGGAGTGAGCCGGAAGGGCTGGGAGACTGCAGGGTTGGAGGAGGTATCGGTCAGAGCTTGGTCGGGCTGGGGGGGCGAGTTATTGGTCGGCTGGTGGTGAGATGATGTATTCTCTTCCCTTGTTATTTCCTTCATCATTATTATCATTGGTGGTAGCAGTAGTGATTTGTGTTATACCTTAGTTACTAAACTGTTCTTATCTCAACCTGTGGGAGTTGCATTCTTTTCGATTCTCCTCTCCGTCCCTCCGAGAGCAGGGGGAGGGCAAGAAAAGGGGGGGAAGTGAGCGAACGAATTACCTGACTGGGTTTAAACCACGACATAGAGCCACCACTAAATCCTGTATCATAAAGGTTTCATTTTTTTTTTAGAAATTTAGACAGTTTTTATAGAAGAAAATAATTAAGTCTTCAGATTTGGCACTTTATTTAAAAAGAAAATATGCAAAAACACACTTCAATATTTCTTTCAGTCCAATTAAAACTGATGAAAAATAAATGCATATCTAAACTCTCTGTGATGTTGCCTTTGTTGGGAGATGCCAAGGCATATATAAAAAATACAATTAAAAAAACAGTGCTAACTGAAAACATACAAACATTGAAATACAAATGTGCTTTTCTTTTCTTTTTTTTTTTTTTTTCCTTCCCCCTTCTCCATCCCTCCCTGGCAGATAATCATAATCTTAAAATGCCACTCTTGTCCTGGGTAGTTGGACACATCACATTTTGCAAATTTTAAGTAGAACGCTGACAAGCTCATAAATGTGTTGAAAAAGCCATACCATTCACAATCTTAAAAACTGAGATTTATTTAAATCCTTCCAAGAGTTCAGCGTGTTATTAAACTAAGTAAGCAAAATTGTGGAAGGCTGGATTCCACTGATGATGAGATAAAACAAGAAGAATAACTATAAAATCAAATTCCTGTAATACTGTATGAATCATAAAAATCTGTCATGATGTAGCAAATATAAACTGATTCTCTCTTATGGCAATGAAGGTATACTGACCAAATCATCTCCATTCATTATTAATGGCAAATTTAGCATGTGATACTGTACTAATTGATGACATTACTTGGACACAAGTACAAACACAAAGACACATTGCACCGTCTTTAATTAAATTGAAACCTTAGAATTAGTTCTTCAAGAATCTGATGTGGAAGTCTGATGTGAAAAGGTTTCACAAATGCCAGCCTTGGTTCACTTCAGAAAATAAATTCTGACAATTAATTGCTATGGCAACCACTTTCACTAGTATAAGTTTCTGTGATGAGAAACACAAATTCTTGACGAATAATGTATGAAATGCACCTTATAGACTGGCCTGAACCCCAAACAAATGGAAGAAGTTACAACCCTTAAAACTTAGTGATATATGTCAGAGGAGGGGACTTCTCATCATTGACTGAAGAAATGATAGGGAATTCACTTAAACAAAATGTGTTAGCTGCTTATGTGAACATTCCTAACATTTAAGAAGGCAGAAAAGGATTTGTATAACGTTTGGACTTCTTTGTGCTTGTGTTCTGTTTGCAGCAAAATAACGCTGAATGGATGTCACCGCATAAACTCTATTTATCTGCATGCTTGTTTATATCATGTTCCTATTGTCTTTTACTCCATTCTTTACAACTAGAAGAGTAAACCAAGATTAGCTTCTAAAGACTTTGGTTTCTTCATTCATAGACAGCTGGCCTAAGTTTTGCCTGCGGTTTTCCACAAGGTAGAACTTCTGTCTTCTACTAACTGCTATGTTCTTTTGAAAATGAAGAGGACAATGTCAATATCTCCAAACTTTTCTTAAATTTAATTTTTTTAGAATATTTTTTTGTAGAAAATGGTTTCATTTTCTGTAGAAACCTATTCACGAGTTACATTTGTTCTTGTCTCTGAGAAACAGATTCAAAACAGTAGCTTTTCTTATCTGGATATTTACAGTATAGGCATCTCACTGAAATAAGAGCAACAACTGAAAATTTGGATTTTTAGCAACTGTTAGGAAAATACATGTGATAAGGATAATTTTTTTTAAACATCCACTGTCTTCTAATAATAGTGTAAGTTACATAATAAACCAAAGAAAAATATGCTTCTATCTGGTTTAAGTGCATGCTTTCTCCTTCATGCTTTTATCCAGAAAAAAAACAACAAAAGCAAATGTTACGATAGTACTGTGAATAACTGAATTGAAACTAAGTTGTGTACCTATTTAAACTATTCCCCTTTCTCAAAATCTTCATTAACTTTTATATTTATACATGTGTATCTTTACTGTGGATGGCATTTGTAAACAATTTCTTCCCATTTCCAAATTATTTTACTTCTGTGTACTTGCTAGTCAACCCCTCCGATATATTGCTTTTGCTAGTTCCACATCTTTTTGAAACACAATGTGTCCTCACCGATTAAGAATTTTGTTGGAAGATATCAATATTTTTCTCCCAAGTCTTCTAACCAAGGGTTGCTGGGAAGTGACACTGTACTTTTCCTGATAAAATTCTCATTGGTAAGTTTGTCCCTAGGTCCAGTTGAACACAGATAGCTGCCTAGAGAGCAAAATAAAACTAAATGAAAAACTTAGCTCCAGCTCTTTCAATTATAATGTTTTTATATGTCTCTCAATGGCCTATTTTTCTCATTCTCACTTCAGTCTTTGCCCTTTTAACTGATACCACTATGCTGCTTTTAGATTGCTAAAATCTACTATAAAGTGCACATAGTAGGTAAGGAAACATGTTCTCTATATGTTGCAGACCCTTTTCTTCAGCTACTTGGAGAAGCTGAAAATAGGGTAGGGGGAAAGACAAAGGGGGTGGGAATCTTTCTAATGTTCCAACCATTAGAAGATTAGATATTAAAGTTTTCTAGTTCCAGCTACAGTAACAAATAAAATCCATATAAGGCTCCGGTTTTGATTCTTGATATCCTGTTTTTTGCTGGGATACAATTAATTTTCTTCTTAATAGCTGGTGCAGTGCTGTGTTTTGGATTTAGTCTGAGAATAATGCTGGTAACACACAAATGTTTTAGTTGCTGCTAAGTAGCACTTATCCTGATCAAGGACTTCTCAGTTTTTCATGCTCTGCCAGTGAGAGGGGCACAAAAAGCCAGGAGGGAGCAGAGACAGGACACCAGACCCAAACTAGGCAAAGGGATATTCCGTACCACAGCACATCATGTTCGGCATATGAACTGGACGAAGTTACCCGGAATGGATGAATCACTGCTTAGGCCAGGCTGGGTGTCGGTCAGCATGTGGTGAGCATCACTTGTGGCTTTTGTTTGTTTTTTTTTCTCTTCCTTTTCCCTTTTCAGTTTTATATTCTCTCCCCTTGTTATTTCCCTTATTATTAGTAATATTAGTAGTATATTGTACATTAATTATTAAATTGTTCTTATCTCAACCTGCAGGTATTACATCCTTTTGATTCTCCTCCTCATTCCACCTGGAGAGGAGCAAAGTGACAATGAGCACGGTACTTAGTTGCTGGCTGGGTTTAAACTACAACACTTGACTACCTAGTATGCTGATAGAAAATTTTCTAGATATTCCTGAGACACATTCTCTTCTTTAAGAAATCCTTTGCATGACAGAGCCAGCAGAATGTATTCTGAAAAACCTGTGTGTTTTAAAGTAATCTATTTTTTTTTGAGATCCTTGGCTTTTTGAAAATCTTTTCACATCTGTAGCAGTATATATAATCACGCACATTGACTTCACTCAAGACAGTGAGATTAGAGAAATATTTTTGCCAGTAAAGAGTTAGGATTTGCAAAAGGGTGGTGCTTGGGCTGTGCTTCCAGACATGTAGTATATTTAGGTGAACTTATGGCATGTAAACCTCCTGCCTTTGGTTTCCTATTCCTATTGGTTGTCTGGCTCAGCATGAAGAACATGAAGACACAGTTTCTCATTTTAGTATCAAAACCTGATAACACTTTGTGCTAACTTAGGTAAAAAATTTCTTTGCAGAGGTTGGTTGTTTTGCAGAGACAAATTTGATTTGGCTCATTCCTAGCAGCCAAAAGAAGGTTGTATGCTGGCTTGGTCAACAGAAACCTTCACAATTCCAGATATAGTCCCAAGGATTGTGCATAAGAGCATTCACAGATGATGAGAATGCCTTTCTATAAGTAACTGAAACACTGTCAGGATGCTTCTTCCAGTGTGTCTGAAGTAAGAACACTTGCTGGTATGGTGGTATAGCAACATTTCGCTTTCATGCTTTTAAAAAAACGATAAATAGAAAATCCAAGTTAGTTCCAGCCAGCATGAATACACAAAAATATGCTAATAGAAGTTCTGTTACTAATTCAATGAAGCAAAATTGTTCCAGGAGCTGTACAATGCAGCTTTTATAAGACAGGCTAAGTTAGAGTAAGCATTTCTAATTTCTTTTAAAACTCTGAAAAGTCACGGTCTTAATAACTTCTTCTAATGGTTCATGCCATAACCTGCAGTCTGTATACAATATACAATGAACATAGCTACAGTCCACCTTAGATTCACCTGATAGTCAGTAGAGGATAATAACATTTTCTTTTTTAATATTTTCCTGTATCTGATACCTAAACCTGCTGAGAGCCCTGTCCAGTCTGATTTTGAATACTTCCAGCTATGGGGCATCCACAGCTTCTCTGGGCAACCTAGTGCACTGTCTCAACACCTCCACTGTAGAAAAAATGTCTTTCTTTTGTCCAAACTAAACCTACCCCTTTCAGTTTAAAACCATTTTCCCTCATCCTGTCATTACAGGACATCATAAAAAGCCTCTCTCCATCTTGGTTGCAAGTGCCTTTATATATGCAAAGACTGCTCTAAGGTCTCCCCTGAACCTTTTCCTCCAGGCTGAACAACCCTAACTCTCACGCTTTCTTCATAGGAAAGATGTTCCAGATCTCTGATAATTTTTGTGATCCTACTCTAGACCTGCTTTAACAGGTCCATGTTTTTCTTGTTCTTGGGGCCCCAGAGGTGGAGGCAGTACTTCAGGTGTAGTCTCATGACAGCACTGTAGAGGGAGGGAATCACCTCCCTCAACCTACTGCCGCACTTCATTTTATGCAGCTCAGCATAGGATTGGTTTTCTGGGCTACTGCAGGACATTGGTGGCTCATGTCAGTATCCTGACTCTACACTTCACCCGTCCAATATTTCTACAGGTTATGAATTCCAGTAGGACTTAATCACCGCACTCCAGGGTGCCACGGATCTTGTCGTCCAGTCATGTGATTCATCCCACCGTGTTTCAGCAACAGTGATTATATCACAGCTTTCTAGCTGAACAATAGCTTTCAACTTCTGCTTGTTATCCATGCTGTGTGCCTTGTGATGAGGGCACTTCAGATGGGCTATTGACTATGTCAAACTTTTAAAGGTGCACACCTTAATTCCTTCGAGGTATGTCAGGGTCTGATTGGACAAAACCCTAATGCCAGGCCCTGTTTCAGTTTGTGATCCCAAGGATGAAATTAAGACACAAATGAGGTCAAGTATGATAATCAATCAGTAGGTTTATTAGGAAAGGACAATTATTGTAAAAAAAGGAGAAGACAAAAACTTGAGTACGGCAGCAGTCATGCAGCCAGGCATTCAGCCATTCAATTCATCTCCTTCTTCCTAAACTAATTCCTCTGACTGAGAGGATAGGGGAGAACATCAACAACGCTCCAGATCCAAAGTGCTCCAATAGATGTGTCGCTTTTGATGGTTCTAAGTTGCCTCATCATTGGAGCCCATATAGAATAGTAGAAGAGAATGATAATCTGTAGGGTTCACTAGGCTCAGCAACCTCTCAGTGGCATCAAGAATGCGATCTCCTAGCAAAATTCTCTAGTGAAATTGTCTGGATGGAAAATGGGTGCTTCAGTGCCTTTCAATAAGGAAACTCTAGTTACTAATACTTCATGTGTTTTTCTGATGACAGTGGTTCTAACACAGGTTGGCGGATAGATGAGCTTTGTCTGGTTGGCTTCTCTTGGATCCTGTCTGTTACTAATGTGCTTAACTATCAGCATTCGATTTCAGTGACTTTTTTCACTATTGCATTGTGAGTTTTTTCTGGAAGTTCTTACAGACAGCTTTAGATATGAAAATTTTCATATCAATAACCTGCAGAATTTATCTCCTTAATATGGCTGATTCTTTTAAATAAAATGGACAACACAGACACTGACTCAGACCCCTGGCAGATGCCAAAATTATTTCCCCTTTGTTGTAAAAATTAACCATTTATATCTGTCATTGGTTTCAATCATTCACTATTAATCCACAAGAGAACATTTGTAATTTGACTATTACATCTTGATATTTTTAAGAGTTTTTCACATCTGATCTTGCTAAAATATTTTGAAAATACAGAATTACAATGTAATGTCCCAATTTAAACTTACTGCCTGCTTCAAATACTTGTTCCATGGGGCACAACTGCTCCCTGCAAAAGTCACATTGACTCTCCCACAAAAATGTTTACTCATGTCTGCTAATACCATTCCTTCTTCTAAGACTATGAGCTAGTTTCAGATGGAAATTTTTCATCTATATTTCTTGAGAAAACATATGGGAATCTTTATAAACCCTCATGTTATTTGCCACATTCTATGCTTCTCATTAAGCTAACTTAAAAGGTATTTTGTGCATAAGAGTGTGTAGTTCAGAGAATTCATGTTCCTCTAGCTTTTCTTCTTTGAATGTAGTAAAGTGGTGGCAAATTAATGTTATTTGAATTAGTTGTTCTGAATCCTTTCTATTGACACTTTTGTCTGAGTCAGTTCCTTAGATTTCTTCTCTTTTCTCGCTACCGAAATTTCTTCAATTTTCCTGCAGTAAACACTGAAATTCTTTTCCTTGAGTATGCTTTTTTTTGTATGTATGCTACTTTTTTTATCTTAATTATACCCTAATTATACTGGCTCAGTGCTGGCCTGTAGAAGGCTGTTTACTTATAATAATTTGAAACATTTTGTTATTAGTTTTAATTCCTTGAGCAATTTGATTCTTAAAATTCTCTAAAAGGTTCTTTTCTATTCTACTCATTTTGGTATGGCTTCTACTTTTTAAGGGTATATTTTATCCACTAATGGCCTCTTCCAGGCTGCTGTTTAATCATGCTGAAGATTTATTTCCTTCTTTATGTGGTCTTTTCAAGTCCATTTTGTATGGCAATCTACATTTACCCTAAGCTTCCTTCTGCAAGCACGCAACAAATAAGTATTTTATTCTTTCAGGTGAGCAGTTTAATTTTATTCCAATGCACCTCTACATCTTCGAAGCTCAAATGTAGAAGTTTTTTTGCTTTCCCAGCTGTGAGAAAGCTGTTTCTTTGTATATTTGTTTCCCAATGTGAACTGGCTTTTATATGCTAACGTCTTGAACTAGGGGTTGGCACTTTTCAAGATTAAATCATATTTTTTTTTATGTGAGTTTTCCAAGTAATTATTCCAAGAAACAATTATTGATAGCTTTTAAACACTTAGCCTGCATAATGTCCTGATGCATAATTTATCTGACCTGTATACTTTCTACTCTACAGTTTTTACTTTGTTTTCCATGATGGCAAATTGTCTGATCTCCTGTAGTCATCCTAAATATTTGTCCATGCCAGGGAAGCCATGCCAGGTCCATCCATACACTGGAATCACATCAAGCATATACAAAGTGGAACAGTGGATTCACTGGTCTCTTCCAAACTGCTGTATTTAGATGTCAAGCTGCTTGGTATTTCTGATACTGCTAAGTGGGTATCAGCATACACCATTCCTGGCCTGAGCAACAATACTCTCTGAGCAGCTGCAGCATCCCCTCCAAGAGTCTGTGAGTTTTAGTCCTTTTCCATGTAACTCCTCTTGTACACTCATGAGATGCAGATATCCTTCAAAGAGCTGTCTGTAACTTTTGTCAATTTTTCTCAGTTATCTGTTTCATCCAGTGGTTTTCTTATGTTATGTATAGTATTTTCCCATGTCCAGTTCAATTAGCTTAACCTCAGTGCAGAGCCAAATAAGCACCTGAGATATCTGTCTGTTACCTTAGCACTTCAGTAAAACTCAGATATTAATGCTCCCCAAAGCTTAAAGGAGAGGCTTGAACTGCTCTGGCAGAAGTGTCAGATCTCTCAGTACCTTGTATTTGGGTCTTATTAGTTACAACATTTTTGGGATTGCTTATTTATATTTCTAATCCCATTTTTTCCTCTGAAAGACTACAGAAAATACAAACAGCCACAACAAGTTGAATGTCCTGACACTGTATGATTTTACAGCTCATATCTAGGAGCACTCACAGAAAGAAAAATAACAGAGAATGAAATGAGGGACTCCTTAGCTGACACAATAGAAACATTAATAAACCAAACTGTCTGAAACTGAAGAAGAAGCCAAAAAAAAAACTGTCTGCAAATAAGAAAAGCTCAGTTCTCCTTATACATATATTTAGAAAATCATTGGAAATTGGGAAAAGTCTAAAACACTGGATACAGGGCATTAAAGGGTAGATCAGATGAATCATGGGAATGACTATGGGAAATCGTTAAAGACTGAGCTAGAAGCAGAGTCAATCAGATGTAAAGAAAATGTAAGAACTCTCCTAGTCAAGGGCATTAATGAAGAGATAAAATGGACAAAATAACTGGAATTAATTTGATGTGGTGTTCTCCATTTCAGAGAAACAAAAATACTGAGTATTAATGCTTCACTGATGTGTGCTACAACATTGCAAGGCTATGCCATGTCAGTATAGATTTGATTTCAGTGAATTTCTAGTAAATAAAAGTATTTATGCCCTCCTATAGCACAAAATGGAGAAGTACTACTGGAAGCCTGTTGTAGAAAGTAAAACCACACATGCAAGAGCCACATGTTTCCCATGGTCTTAGAATTAACTTCTGAAACTGATCAAGTAGACACTGAAAGTTTGGCAGGGTGAATGCAAAAGGCACTTTATGAAGGAAACCTCAAACACAAGTGTCATCAGACATTTCTGGTAGGTTTTATTTGCAGTATTCTGTCTCTAGGACTAATGAGGTATTTTCCTTATTACTTTTACTCCTTCCAGTTTTCTAACCCAGCTAATCCCACATTGTCACCGATACAGCGCCTTTTAAAGAATGTTTTAAAAAAAGGTAAACTTAACTTCTAGGACATATTCTGCTATTTGGGTTCTTTATTTTCTTGTATTCCCTTTGCTGTTTAGACACTTGTAAGTGAAGTCAAGAATTATTAGTGTAATCAAAATGCAACAATTATTGCTATTATCCCAGTTACAATGATGTTAATGCTCATTATCTAAATAATTAATTCTAAAGAAATCTAATAGTGCAGTTGAAAGTTCTTGCACAAAAACCCTCTAATATCTTCTTTTTTTTTTTTTTTTTCTGGTATTGTGTTCTGATCTTTCAACTATTCCTGTGGGTCCTAATATCAATAATATCTGTCTGCAGAACAGCAAAAAGATGCCAGCATCCCTAGTAAGGAGTTTCATTCCTTTTTGGTAGGAGGAGCAAGGTGCTGATATTAGTGTTTTTTTCCTTCCTCACCTTAGGATTTGCTTATGATTATTTCTATTTGTTTGATTTGTGTATTTCACACCTTCTTTCTTAGAATCATAGAATAGCTTGGGTTGGAAGGGACCTTTAAAGGTCATCTAGTACAACCACCCTGAAACATGCAGATACATCTGCAACTAGATTTGGTTGCCCAAAGTCCTGTCCAACCTGCCTTTGAAGGTTTCCAGGGATGAGACATTTACCACCACCCTGGGTAACCTGTTCCAGTGTTTCACCAACTTCATAATAAAAAATTCTTCCTTATATCTACTCTGAATTTACCTTCTTGGTACCTTCTGGGTGCTGATTGGTGGTTTGATGAACATGAGCCAGCAGTGTGCCCAGGCAGCCAAGAAGGCTAACAGCATCCTGGCTTGTACCAGAAATGTGGCCAGCAGGGCCAGGGATGTGATCATCCCCCTGTAACCATCACTGGTGAGGCTGTACCTTGAGTATCGTATTCAGTTCTGGGACCCTCACTACAAGAGAGATACTGAGATGCTGGAGTGAGTCAAGAGGAGGGCAACAGAGCTGGTGAAGGATCTGGAGAATAATTTTTATAAGGAACAGCTGAGGGAATGGGGGTTGTTTAGTCTGGAGAAGAGAAGGCTCATAGGGGACCTTATTGCTCTCTCCAGCTGCCTGAAAGGAGGATGGAACGAGGAGGTAGCTGGTCTCTTGTCCCAAGTAACAAGTGATAAGAGAAGACGTAATGGCTTCATGGTGCATCAGGGGAGGTTTAGGCTGGATATTAGGGAAAAATTCTTCACCAACACGGTGATCAGGCATTGCAACAGGCTACCAAGGGAATTGGTGGAATCACTGTCCATGGAAGTGTTCAAAAAATGTGTAGATGAGGCTCTCAGTGACATGGTTTATTTGTGGACTTGGCAGTCCCGGGGTAATGGTTGGACTTATCTTTTCCAGCCTAGCTGAGTCTATTGTTCTATGATTCTTTTAATTTGAAATCATTACCTCTTGTCCTATCACTACATATCCTGCAAAAAAGTTTATTCCCATCTTTCTTATAAGTCCTTTTCAAGTATTGAAAGGCCACAAAAAGGTCTCACTGGAGGCTTCTCCAGGCTGAGCAGACTAAACTGTCTCAGCCTTTCTGTAAAGGAGTTGTCTTTCATCCCTCCAATCATTCTTGTTATCACCTTCATTGAACCACCATGTTATATCTCACTTTTCTACATTTGACGTGTTTTGCACGTTAGGTATATGTTCCTTTTCATTTTTACTACACCTCAAACTAATTTTCTCCAGCTGCTATATTTTCATTACTATCAATATATGCCTACTAGTGATTTGTTGATAGATTTGTGGTCTCCAGTGTCACCTGTGTGCACACTTTTAGCTGTCACTGTATGCCTGGCTTCCTTTAGCTGCATCTTTGTCCTAAGGTCACTTTGCAGCACACAGCATAACCACTTGTCTACATAAAATTTTAACAGAACTTGTTAAACAACACAAATACCCATACATTTTGTGTATGCTAACAAAGATAACACAAATTCTAAGCTATGTGGTTATTAAGCAAATGTTGTTACAGATAAATAGGCTAAAATGAAGCTATAAGACAAAGTAAGTTTAGAGAAAATAAGTATGATCGGCCCATCCTGACGGGTGATGTTGGCTTAACACAAAGGCTGTCTCGTTATTGTGAATACCAGTACTTTATTTAATGACTACAGAGCTAAAAGGTCTTTGACAGATGTGAGCCCTTCTGTCTTTTAAATATTTCTATTAGAACTGAGTTTTGTTCTTGCCTGAACTCCAGTGCTACCATATAAAGAAAATTGGAGAAAATCAGATTCTTGGTACCAGAAGAAGCCACACTCTGCAATGGATGTCTTTTTGGAATACTGTCATGAAGCAGATATGGAGAAGTCCAGGGAAGAATTGACTATAGACAAAAATTAACTAAAAGATATCCAGAGTAAATCTGCTGACTTACCCTACTGTATTACATACAGTAATATGCTAGCAAGCATAATAATGAATTAGGACACATTAGCTAAGAACTCAAGTGGAAGTCTAAATATAGCAAAAAGTAAACAAATAAACAAAAAATCTCAAGGAAATAGGATGTTATGAAGATAGAAAGATCTTAGTGACACACAATCAATCTGTTAATCAACTACCTTTGAGCAGAATGAGCAGGGGATTTCTGAGATGGGGCTGTTACATTTCACATATTGCTTCTTAGACTATCAGATGGTTCTTACTGCTCCTAAAAATAGAGTATTAAAAACACAAATCTCAGAAAACCTCATATAAAGCAATAAATACTTTCATTTATCTACTAGAATTTATTTCAAGTTTAAATTCGCCCTCTTTGTGACTGCATGTTATTGATTTATGGTCATATTCTGATCAATTAACATGTTAGCATATTTCTCCTCCTTATTATATTTTAGAATTTAATATTTCAATTTATCTGAGAAAGTCTTACTAGTCTGTAAAAGCGAGAGACCTTCAATTAATATATTTATTTTATTTCCTTTGTCTTTTTTAGATTCATTCAGCCATATTAAATGAAATATTAAACTAAATCAGTCCCCCCAAAATTCTTGAGGAATACCATTTTCATCTTTATTTCAGATTTCCAGGTTTTGTTATTAGAGAGCGAGAGAGTCATATAATATATACTTGTCAGTAGGTTATGCCGCTGTTTCTTTGATTTTCCTTTGGCAGGCCACATATCTTTAACAGCATTTTAACTTCCTTTCTATTAATACAGATTGTTTTTCTTTTCAGTGAAGTACTGCATGTCATTGGTTTATATTATTTCAGAAATGTTGGGTAACTGAACTTTCAGTTGCTAGGGTAGTTCTGCATCACAGGCTATAACCAAGGAACACAGTCTTTCATTTCTAATTTCCTGTAATGTCAAGAAAAGCTAAAAAACATATGAGCATCATGCGGTTTGTAAATCTGTCTTCAAGCACGTCGTTCCATAAAACAAGTTCCTGATACGCAAACATACTCAGCAAATAAACATCTGTCAAGCTTACTGTCTGTGCTAAACGCATCAATACCACTCTAAGAAAACAAAATCATCTCCTCTCCAAAGCAATTATACCACAGGAGAATGTTCTTTTCCTGAAATATTTATGTGCAAAGAAACAGACAATACTTCTATTGAGTATTTTGTTTGTTTTGCTGGGAGTTTTGTGGGGCTGTCAGGGTTTGTGTTTTTTTTCATTGTGTTTTTTTTTTTTCTAAAAATTGAATCATGCCTTCAGCTCATGAAGCAGAATGTCGGTGAGAAAACAACGTTTCTTTACTGTGTGACTTAGTCTCATCAAGCCTGTCATTTACTTTGTTAAATTCTACGCATCAAAGGATAATGTTTGCAGAGTTGTGGTATATAGAATGAGTTTCTTTTCTGTCACCAGAATGCTGCCCAACAATTTCCCTTGTGCTTTTTAATATTGTACTAGTTACTTGGTCTAGCAAGCACACTGAGGAGAAAAAGGACATAACAGTGAATAAATAGTTGACAGACTGAACTCATAGTAATGAAAAAATTGCAGGGATTTAGAAAAGGAAAGCCATGCCTCTAATGATCTAATGAACATCCACTGTATGAGAGAAGAAGCCATTTTGCATGGTAACAAGCCAGTTAGTACGTAATGGAGAAGAGAGAACTCCTGACAAAAATGGAGGAAAAGTATCTAGACTATATCAGGTAATAAATGGACCAGGAACAGAGAAGTCTACCAGTGGAGTGCACAAAATGGCCCCTATAAAAAAATAGACTGTGAAATAACTTTGAAATGTTTTCTAGCTTTTTTTAAATCAAAACATTGGAAAATCTGTGGCTATAAACTGCTACTTATTTATAAAACAATCTTCTGGCTTTTGTAAGAGAGAGTTGCCTACAAAATAAATAATATTTATCCAACAAAATTAATTTCTCTGAAGTAAATTTTGGTTTTTATTCCTTAAGGGTTTTTTTTTTTTTTGGTTGGGTAGAGGTTTTTTTTTTCTTTTGTTTGTTTTTTCTTTTCTTTTGGGGTTGGAGCCAGAGAAAGAGTGGACATAATGGTGCTTGGAAAGCCTTCCAAACAAAATAGAACCCTCCTTTGATATAAAAGCCATCAGTTCCTTAGTTACAGGTCTCCACAAAATTCCAGCTACTACTTCAGCAAAAGAGCTATCCTTGTAGATGGGCCTATCCATGAGCTTTCTTGAGAAAGGCCGTTCAATTATCTGCACATATAGATAAATTGTACTACCACAGCTCTTTGAAAACTGATCCATTAATCAATCTCATCCATGATCATTCTTCTCTTTACTTGCTTCTCAACCTTATTTCTCCATTTTTAACACTTTGAGAAGACAGGACACTGAAAAGCTGAGCAAGTTGCTATGTAAGTAGGAAAGAGAGAAAAAGTAAGAACTTCCAGAGTAGTGCAATCATTACATTCAAATTAGAACCAAATGTCAAGGATGCCAGATCAAAAACACCCTGTTACTTGCATGGGATAAAGAAATATACCTTGCCTGTCACTCTAGAAATTTTCTGATAATTTCATTAGATTCCTAATAGTCTATTCAAAATGTATTGCTGTTCAAGTTACAAAAAATGCTATTATTTATAATCTGAAATTCCTAACAGTGTTACAGTTTAATCCAATATACAGTCTTTCTTGAATTTACTCTTGACATTAAGCTTACCCTTCCTATACCTTCTGTGTCCTAAATTCATTGGCCTCTTTCAATAAAGAAAGCAGGAGAAAGGTTTAACAGTAAATTATATGCATAGTAATCTGCTTTCCAGAAAGACTGTAACATTGGTGGTGGTAAGCACTTTTTTTCCCTCACTCTAGAGTCTGCTTGGGGTTATGTTTATGCATTTTTCTAATATGCTTTACACCTTGGTCACTGGTCAGCAACACCACATCATATCAGAATTCACTTATTGGTACCTTTTATACATGCTGAATACTGGTTCTGTGTTCCCTTGGTTCTCAGTATTATCCAGGTCCCAAGGCTTCCTTCCTTTAATGACCAGTAACTAATCACTTTGTTTCTTGCATGGAGCTTCTAGTTTCATACTGTGCTCATATTTTCAAGATTTCTTCCGTCATCCTATGCTCGTACTCCTCAGTATGAACACACATAATAAACCCCCAGATATTAGTTCCTATTACTTAGAAATCTATCAAGATTACAATAACAGTAGGTGCTACAATGCACAATTACTGAAAAATAACCAAAACTGTAACAGGTAATATTTACCTGGTCATTACAAAAAAATAGCAATCATGTATTTGCTATTGGAACTTATTACAAGAGGATGTAGCTGCTATAGAGCAATTATGTTATACTGAGGTTTGAAAGGCAATAAAAACAGTATCACTGAATGAAGTATTATAGGAATAAGCAGAGCTTCTTAGGTATACAAAGAAGTTATGATGACAGCTAGAGTTGCACAGTATTCTCAGCTTATAGTATGTGTTGCACAGTATTCTCAGCTTACAGTATGTGTTGTCTTAATACTTCATCCAGAAAATACCAGGTTGGTCTTGAATCTTGCAGTGTTATCATATGGTAGAGCTGTGTCAGAACTCCAGCTCTCTGTCCAGTTTACTATTTCACCATCTGTTTAAACATGGAATTTGCTTTTGAACTTCATACTAGCCATCAAAAGTAGAAACACTTGTTAGACTGAACACTGATCTGTATAGTTTTGTTCATCAAGCCTAACCACAGCTGCCAGTATCATGCCAGATTGGAGCCTTATCCCGATTTAAAGTTCAAATTCCTCTCCATATTTTTATGACAGAGCTTCAAATGGGATTTTTTCCTATTCCTAATGGAGAAGAAGAAATCAAAAAATCATTGTTTTAGGGTTTTGTAGATCTTCAGAGGCATTATCAGAAAGAAAGCCTAAAGCAAAATGGCTGTTAAAAGTTGACCATAATTAGTCCTATTCATACAATATTACCACATATTTATCTTGAGCAATATTCTCTTTGAGCAGGGTCTAGGCAAGTGAACACACTTAAATTGGGGATCTCTTCCAGCTGCACAAAAATCAAGACATCAGAGTCAAAAAAAAAGAGTGAACAGTGGGGTTTATAACTCAATATTCATGTATTCAATTGGCAATATTTTCAAGGGCTGATTTTTCAGGAAGTGTATAAGGAAGCTCTCTAAAAAGTAGACTACTTACAGAAGTCACAAACTGCTGAGGGTAATCACTTCTATAAGACTGAAATGCTTTTTAATTGAGAGTTAAGATGCTTGCATTCACTAAACAAACCCCCATTTCCCCAGGCCCTTCATTCTTTTTGGGAACTTTTGTTTTGATTTGTTTTTTGGTTTCTCCTCTTGACTTTACATTCTGACCAAGGGCAGAAAGTTCTCTTTGGTCCTTCAGAAATTATATTAAAAAAAATCTGTATGTATCTAAGCCTCTTTAAAAGCATAGGACATAATACCCTACATTTAAACTTTCAGTGTTTACAGACATTTGTCTGGTACTTTACATCTTGAGGCAAGTGCACAGCTTGTTTTATGGCCTCTGTCAACTCCAGTTTATTTCATAGCACTTTTCCACAGATTGCTTGCAAACAGACTGCCTTAGGAATGTATACTCATGTCACATATATTTCAATATCTTAAGTGGTCTTCCTTTTATAATAAAGTTTGCTGAGGGAAAATCATGACTAACAAATTTATCTGTTTTCTTTGTTCACTGTCAGATATCCTTTGTCTGTCAATAAGGAGTCTAAAATGTCTGCTTGCTACTTATCTTAACGAAATAAGTTACTATACACTGTGGTAGAAACCTGACATGCCTAT
The DNA here is from genome assembly GCF_034315485.1 of Pezoporus occidentalis. Classification (NCBI taxonomy): domain Eukaryota; kingdom Metazoa; phylum Chordata; class Aves; order Psittaciformes; family Psittacidae; genus Pezoporus; species Pezoporus occidentalis. The sequence continues at coordinate 15,874,137 of NW_026914940.1, read as the reverse complement.
AGTATTTACCTGACACATATATCACTAAGTATTTTTAGAACCATTACAAGGTTTCTTTGGGACTTTGTCATATGAAGACCAAGTTTGTCAAGGCTGCCTATTTCTTATATATTCCTTACACTCATCACAAGTCTCTTTCATATTTTATAATAGTTGTTCTAAGAATAAAACTAGTGCTCAGCGGTAAGCTTGTGATACTATACTTAAAATCTTCTGCAAAATTTAGCACATTTGAAACAATATCTACTAGTCATAGTAGCATAGAACTCAGGCAGCCTTCAACACAGGAGCTACTCAGTAGGGTTAGGGATTTTTGTAGTTAATATTGTTTGCAACATTCTGTTAATTGCCATAGCCTGTATATTTTAATGGTACAATTTCAAATCAATATGACTGAAATAAAGTGGTAAATTATTTTGTTTTTGACATCTCTCTTTAGAGTATTTGCCTTATGCGACTCTTGCAATTACTGGTTTTAGTTTGATTTTGGTATTGATTTAGGGTTTGTTTTTTTTGTTTTGTTTTTCTTTTGTTTGTTTGTTTGCTTGTTTAAATGAAATTGAGTCCTTGTTATTTTCCTAGTCCTATTGCCTACAGTTTGTGTCTTTCAATTTACAGCATTTTATTTTTAGATGAGTTTAATGAGATTTTTAAAGCACATTTGATAGGTGCCAATAAGCAGAATAATAGTGGCAGGAAGAAGCGTTCTGTCAAGAGAATAAAAACTATAGCTTGTTATTTGATTAAGAAATTTATTTTACATGGATCCCAGAAATAAACGTTTTCTCACTTCTCTGAAATTGTAGACTCTGATAGGGCTCTGTGTCTTAGAAGATGTGTCACCTGTGAAATATTGCAAACATCCAGAAATTACAAGGAATTAATATAATTTGAGAACTATGTTAATAAATATTTTCACAGTTTGAACTGCTTTTGATTCAGTCATGTACCTTTTTATTTTCTCTACCACAGAAGTTTGTCAGCAATTTTTGTTTGCTCAGATCTTTGCGAGAATGTTCTTCCTTCCTTTGCTCCTATTTATTCTTTATTTGTGGATACTGTTGAAAAAGTAATGCGTGATTTTCTTACTTCTGTTAAAGCCAGTCTCAGAAAAGTTATCAGTGGGAATACCGTCAGGAAACTATTAATGAGAGGTGTAGCTGGAGAAACCAAAATGAATGAAGCTTGACTGAAGTATCGAGTTCTAAAAGGTTAATTCTCATCCTTCAGAGTTTCAGAACAATCAACCTGGACATCAGCCTCATCCTTGACTAGTGATGGAATTCCCTTAAGGGAACACAGCTCTTGTATGCTGCATCTATAATGGAAAGAGAAACATTGCTCCAGGTTTATAGACTTTGTAGACATTGTACAAAGTATTTAAAATCAATTTTAATTCTGAAATAGATTGTATGGCTCTTTCCACATTGCTAAATGTTTCTGCTACAAGGAATAAGCCCCAGCCTGCGACCAAGCCTGTAAAAGAACTGTGGTTCAAGAACCACTTCCAATTGAGCCTTACACGGTGTCTAGAGGTTCTCAGACATAACTATAATTTTGCGTGGCATTTCTGAGTTAAAATGAAGGACAAAACATGTTCTAGGGTGTACTTATATACTAACGTAACTGAGGTGTGACAGGATGTCAGGGAGCCAGGAGACCAGCATGGTTAAACAAGGAACTGCTGGGCAAACTCATGTGGAGAAAGAGAATCTATGGATTATGGAAGGAGGGGCTGGCCACTTGGGAGGAATATAGGACAGTTGTTAGAGGATGTAGGGAGCCAATTAGGACAACTAAGGCCTCCTTGGAACTTAATCTTGCAAGTTGGGTCAAGGACAATAGAAAGGGCTTCTTCAAATACATAGCGGATAAAACTAACACAAGAAGCAGTATAGGCCCACTGCTGAATGAGGTGGGTGCCCTGGAGACAGAGGATATAAAGAAGGCAGAGGTGTTGAATGCCTTCTTTGCCTCTGTCTTTACTACTGCAGACTCTCCCCAGGGGACCCAGATTCCTATAGCCCCGGAAGGAGTCAGGATAAAGGAGGAGTTTGCTTTGGTACAGGAGGATTGGGTTAGGGATCAGTTAAGCAATCTGGACGTCTATAAATCAATGGGTCCGGATGGAATACACCCGCAGGTGCTGAGGGAGCTGGCGGAGGTCATTGCTGGGCCACTCTCCATCATCTTTGGTAAGTCGTGGGAAACAGGAGAGGTGCCTGAGGACTGGAGGATGGCAAATGTCACGCCAGTCTATAAGAAAGGCAAGAAGGAGGACCTGGGTAATTATAGACCGGTCAGCCTTACCTCCATCCCTGGAAAGGTGATGGAACAACTTATTCTTGACACCATCTCTAGACATATCAAGGATGAGGGAGTCATTAAGAGCAGCCAACATGGCTTTACCAAGGGGAAGTCATGTTTGACCAACCTTATAGCCTTCTGTGAGCAAGTAACTAGGTAGATGGATGATGGTAGAGTGGTAGATGTGTTTTTTCTTGATTTCAGTAAGGCATTTGATACTGTCTCCCACAGCATCCTCATAGATAAGCTAAGGAAGTGTGGGCTTGATGATCAGGTAGTGAGGTGGGTCAAGAACTGGTTGAAAGGAAGAAGACAGAGAGTTGTGGTTAATGGGGCAGAATCTAGCTGGAGGTCTGTGACTAGTGGAGTCCCTCAGGGGTCAGCGCTGGGACCGGTGCTGTTTAATATTTTCATCAACGACCTGGATGAGGGAACTGAATGTACCCTCAGCAAGTCTGCTGATGATACTAAACTGGGAGGAGTGGCTGACACACCAGAGGGCTGTGTTGCCATTCAGCGAGACCTGGACAGGCTGGAGAGTTGGGCCGAGAGGAACTTGATGAAATTCAACAAGGGCAAGTGTAGAGTCTTGCATCTGGGGAAGAACAACCCCATGTACCAGTACAGGTTGGGGGCTGACCTGCTGGACAGTAGTGAAGGGGAAAGGGACCTGGGGGTCCTGTTAGATAGGAGGGTGACCATGAGCCAGCAATGTGCCCTTATGGCCAAGAAGGCCAATGGCATCCTAGGGTGCGTTCGAAAGGGTGTGGTTAGTAGGTCAAGAGAGGTTCTCCTCCCCCTCTACTCTGCCTTGGTGAGGCCGCATCTGGATTATTGTGTCCAGTTCTGGGCCCCACAGTTCAAGAAGGACAGGGAATTGCTTGAAAGAGTCCAGCGCAGAGCCACAAAGGTGATTAAGGGAGTGGAACATCTGCCTTATGAGGAGAGGCTGAGGGAGCTGGGTCTCTTTAGCTTGGAGAAGAGGAGACTGAGTAGTGACCTCATCAATGTTTACAAATATGTAAAGGGTGAGTGTCAGGATGATGGTAGTACATTCTCACCTGTAAATATTACTGAAAGGGCACGTGGACTGATCTATTCTCGGAATGAAGCAATTGTATTTTGTTTTGGATAAGATTGTTTTTCTTCCCAGAAAGAGAAGCTACAATGGTATGCAGTGTGCACAAACAGGAGACTGATCCCTGGGAGTGAGCTGAAAAAGATAAACTATTTCACAGTGCAGGTGTTTTGTCAATTTGGTAGGGAGCGCAGCAAAGCAAATGGCAAAATGAAATGATCTGCTTCTAGGATATTATCACTATTAACAATAAATTACCACATGCTGCACAACAGCAGGGTAGGAAAGAATCTTCACCATGAGAGTGGTAAGGCACTGGCACCGGTTGCCCAGAGAAGCTGTGGCTCCCCATTCCTTGAAGTGTTCAAGGTCAGGTTGGATGGAACATTGAACAACCTGGTCTAGTGGAAGATGTCCCTGCCCATGGCAGCATGGCTGGAACTTGGTGATCTTTAAGGTCGCTTCCAACCCATACCATTCTATGACTCTATGACAATAATTTCCTCAGTTTAACAAGCTCTATTACTATACCCAGTAAGGTAGAGATGTGTAGTACAATTGTATTGTTGCACATGCAAAGGGCCTGTCTGCACCCAATAATGCCTAATGTCCAATAGGGAATCCTGGAAAACTGAAATGCTTGAATGCCTTGAAGAAAATTATTTATTTGGGAGCACTTAGATTATTGTATTAAAAGAGTAAAGCCTGGAAGAATTATCAATGTATTCACAAGTAAAATCAATTACCTTCTTCCAAAGAAGGAAAAAAAACCCAACCCACATGTATTTGTTAGATTTGACATTGTCACAAATATAGCTGTATGAAGCACATCCAGAATTCTATGGAATCTGGTGTGCAGCAGACTTTTCTTGTCACTAAAACATTATTAAAACTGAAAGAAAAGTCCCATAATTTTCTATGCTTACTTGGTCATCATGTGTTTGACTTTTCCTGGAATTAGAAATTTATGTAGTGTGTACTTTGCGCATTGTAACTATAGAAGATGAGCTGTTTAATCCCATCTGTACATCATCTGCATAGAGATGTGAATAAATTGGATTACACTCAGCAGTAATGATTATTTGTACATCTGCAATAAGTTGCACTTCAGCACCTTGATGTGTGTAATTATTAAGGCAGTCACACAGCATCATTCCCATTCTAAGTTCTGTTATTCTCCACATTACAAATACGTTAGTATGTCTTAGAAAAATTCTATTTGTAGTTCATCATAAAATCAGCTAATGCTGAGCATGTTACAGTAAATATGCTCAGAGAAAATGATTAAGTTATTTAATGTAGCAGTTTTGGGGGGGGTGTTAAGATTGCTTATAACACTCCACTGATGTCTGTCTTCATGATTCATACAGCGTTGGCTACATACAGCTGGCAATGGCTGATGTTCTAAGAACAAGACTATTGAAGAAATAAAATTTTAATTTCTCCATCAATCTCTAGTATTTTCAGTACTAAGTATATATGAAGAAGAAATATAATCCATTTAGGCAAACACAGCAGGAATAAAACAAAGGCAGATGAGGTAATGAGGTCTTAATGTTTATCACATCTTTTATAACCTGATGGGAAAAACAAAGGAACCTCGGAGTACCCTGAAATACAAAAGTATGTGACCTTTCCATCTCTCATCCCATGTCCTGCCTGAAGCCCACATGCACAAGAGAGATAAAAAGAGATGTATACAGAAGTCATGAACTATCTTTTAACTTATGGTAAATGGAGATTTTTAGTGTCAGCTACCAGAAAATAAAACCTTTATAAATGTAAACCCTGTTATGCTTACATACTTTCTCCAATATATTCCTCAAGACAAAATACATGACAAATAAAATAAAAATCAAAACATTGTGAAATTGAAGTTTCTTCAGTTTCATGGGGGATTCAAAAATATGCTAGAAAGATGTTTTATCATCTAAAATAGAGTATAAGTAAAGGTTAACCAAACTTATAGAGCACTATTGCACATATACCTTTTTAAAATTGAGTAATCATAATTTTTTAGTGAAGATTGCCATGACAAACTCATCATTGCCTGGCACTGGTGCTGTCAGATGGAGGTATGTTAGAGTTCTCAGAGGGAACCTCCTCAGTTTCAGTTTGTACACATCTCATCTGTCCCAGTGACTAGCTACAACTGAAAGGAGTCTGGCTCTATCCTCTTTACGCTTTCCCCTCAAGTATTTATACATAAGAATAGAATCCCCCTGAGCCTTCTCTTCTTTAGAATGAGAAATCCCAGATGTTTACTCCAGTGATGATATTCTTTTATCAGCAGATATTGGCCTGCCAATAAGGATCTAAACAGTCTCTTTACATTCAAGCTTTTTATTTTTATTTTTAAGAAAAGATAAATTATTTCAAAAATTTATTTCATGGCTTGACCGCTCTGAATTGCCACGTTTCCAACAGATTTAGAAGGAAAGCGAGTTCTATGTGAAGAGCTATGTTCAGTAACATTTTAAATGTAAGCTGTTAAAATTCATTGAGTGAATACCACACAGAAAAAAAAAAAAGAATAGCAATATGTGGATAGGAGAATCAAACTATTCCTCTTCTTTTTTTTGCATTGCTCTCTTGGAACATGTGTTTTTTTTCTTAAAATATTTGACTTTATGACAAGAACGACAAATAAATGTCAGAAAGCCTAGCCTGAGAAATTTACTGTGTAATGCACATCAGCAAGTAGAAAGCAAAATCCACTGACACGGTGCTGCACATGGAATGGTCCATTGGAAAAAAGCCATTATGTAGTTCACTTGAGTTTATGTGTCATATCTGTGATATTCATCAATACTCCAGAAATAAGTGTCTTAATCTTCCTTCTCATAAACTAATTTAAAAAAAAAAGGATTAGATTTAGCAAATACATTTAGGTAACTTGATTGTCAGCTCTGCAGTGCCAAGAAGTTAGCTGACATAAGATCTTGTGTGAAAACAACAGCAAAGAAAAAGATGGTTTGATTGTGATTTCAGCATGTTAGCTGCTAAAAAGCATTTAAGAAACAACAGGGGAAGGGCTTTCTCTCTTTTGCAATGTCCCTCTCTGAAAATGTGGCTGAATCTCAAACGCTGTTATTGATTTAGACACATTGTTTGTTAATTTAATTTAATAATTAATTTTAATAATAATTATGGTTTGCATAATGGCCTAAGTGGATTGTTATTGCTGTTTGTCACGCCTCTGGCACTTTGCTGCTTTATGCAACTGACTACCATATGTATTCTTTGAAGCTGACCTCATAATCAGACTGAATAGTATTTTAAATCTTTCCCACTGATGCAGGATCATTACAAAACGAGGTTGCAAATTTCATGGAGACCAAATGTGAGCAGAAAATAGTACTACTTACCAAGGCAGAAGGATTTGAATATTGTTTGTTTTATGTAAAACATATGAGGAACATGTTACACACTGAAAATTTTGGCTGAATACAAGGAAAAATAAATCACAGAGACAGCACTGCAACAGGATGGCCAGAGTATACGGAAACTCTACTCTTGTAGATAAAACCTTGTAGATGTAGCCTGGTATAAAATTCATCTAGAGATGACCCTGAGCAACCTTACCTAAGTTCAAAGCCAACCATAGTCTGAAAAAGTGGTTGAACTAAATGATTTCCAACTGTATCTTTCACCCTACATTATTCTGTGAGTCTAAGTAGTCTTTCCAAAGAGATGTTTTTAAACTCTGAAATACCTGTTTCTTTTTTTGTCATTTAGGTAGCAATTACATGTATGCTCAGCAGTAGCAAATGAAGCTTTAGACCCAGATATTTAGACAAGGCTTTTCTAACCTGTTCTCTTGAACTGAAGAAGTTACACTATTACTAAATTGCAGCCTGCATAGTCTGAAGGTCCTTTTAAACTGCTTGTTGTATTGTTTCTTTAGGTCTCTAAACACTAAAAAAAGAAAAAAAAGGTGAAAGAAAAGGTTCATTGGATAATTTTAGTGATGTTTGCAGTAGCCACACAACTGTATAGGAATTTACCCAAGCTAACCGATCAGAAACAAAGAAGAAAAGAAATATGTACATTCTTCTTCCTCAGATTATACACCTGATTCCGGGTTGTGAAGGATAGCTATTTCATCTGTTTTTTCTCACATAAAAGTAATCTTAGAAGTCTTAAAAAACACAAAGTCTTAAAAACGTTCCTAAAACGCAGCAAAGGAAGACACAGTAGAATCATTGCTAGGGTGTGAGAGATTTGCAATTAAGGTTCTCTATACTTGGAGGATTAAAATAAGGACTTTTTTTCTGAGACTATTTCTCTCACCATTTAGAAGTAAATTTATAATTCATCATGCTAGAGAGAAAGGAAATATAACTGTGTAGCCTTATGGATACTCTGATTATGTATGCTATGCTTGTCATTCCCCATATGTGGTAGACATGTGACCTGAGAGATCCTCTAATATTAGTCATTTTGAGGATATACAAACATAAAGGAAGGTTATTGTGAAAAAGTATACTGTATTGCAGCATTTTACTTACTCAACATCATTGTTAGAAATAAACATTTTGAAATCAGCAAATTTCAGACTGGATGTCTTGAATCGATGTGTTCTGACAGAAATATATTAGGAGATGTCACACATCTTAATGTGGATCTACACATAGCAACCCCCCCACACCCCCCCCTCCCCAAAGCAAAAAAGATATCATTTTTAGGGTGTTTTTCTATATCATCTAGCAGATTTTCAAGTATGTCCAGGAACTATAGGTCACATCCCAAGCTCATTGATTTTTACTGTGAGTTTTTTCCATCAGATTCAATGTTTTCTGTATCACATTGCAGTTACACAAGAGGCTACTAATGGCATCTGATGGATTAAAAATCCAACAGCTGTTTATAAATTTATGTCTGTCAAATCCATTTTCTAATCTGATTGATATAAAGTACATACCAAAATACAGAGGGAACCCACTGGCTAAGATCTGTTTCTCCTCCTTTCTGATAATAGAACTCATGCTACTTTAACTCTGAAAGAAGTCACAGCTTATTTTAAAAGGTCAGTCTTTGGAAGTTAACTTTCATTTTAACTAACATCAGTTAAAACTTTTCAGATTTTTCAAATCATCTATTACCTGCAAAAGTCAGTAAAACCACTATTAAATGTTATGACAAGAATCAGTCTTTAGACAAACATGCTAGTTTTAGGCTTCCATCTAGCTGTCTACAGTTAGTGTTTCCAACAATGGTCAGTAGTATATTTCCCCACCTAGGTTCATTACCTTGAAAGGAGAACCTTACAAATTTGAAAAATCTAGACTAACTGACCTAAACAATGTATACTATATTAACAAATGTATCTGAACAATGGACACTAAATACACGTTCCCCAAATCCCAAGGCACTACAGGATTTAGATATGCTACTTCTACAGGTTGGTCATGTCTCTAAGCTACACAACGTTAGTTTGCCATATTCTCTATCAGACCAGTCAGGACAAAGAGCATGTGAGATGCTTATGTCTTAAAAAGCAATTTCTTGGGTAAATGCATAAATGACAGGAAATGCACTGCCTATGTCTCCAGCCCTCTTTTTGCCTACATAGTTTTCATGCAGGAGACATAGAGACTTAGAATCAGGTAGGTAGCAAGAGGTGTGTGTCTACATGTCATTCTCAATAAACTCTTGCTGAACGTAATAGCATTTCATCTTGGGAACAGAGGGATGAGAATTCTGTGTAGTGGCACCTCTGACTATAATTCACTATCCTTTCTTTTGTAAGATATGAATGTCAAATAAAAAAAAAGATTATTTTTAATTATTCTTTTATCATTATTATTACCTACCTTTAGCTGAATGTGTTGTCTCCTTGACATCTTGCAAATATCAGTTTGCAGCATCAGTGCTAGATACTTTAAGATTATTTTGTACAAGATTATGAACTAAGGAAAAAGCCAATATCTTAAATTAATTTACTTAGTACAAAATACAACAGATTTAGAATTGTCATCTTGTTTATTAACACAGGGAAAAGCTCATTTAGCTATGCCTGATGAAGGACTTATTGCAAATAAGATCCCCTGATGATTCGATTGCAAACATAATGTACTATCCTGTGTCGAGTTAATACATATTCACAGCAAAACATACAGCCATTTTTTAACGGTTGCCCAAATAGTTTAGCGTTATGGGCACCTTTTCCACAGACACGTTTAACAGTACCAGTTTAAAATTTAAATAGTTCTTTACTTATCTCAGTTTTATTCTCGAAAATCAAGCAGGCTATGCTTCCTCATACTATATTACCATTTACATATATATTTTGTGCTGCTGATTTAGAAATTAGTAGTATGTAGTAATTATCTTTAAATTGAAACTATGAAATTATAATGTGCAAGATAAAATACATACAAAGTGAATTAATTTTCCTTGTTAGAAAACTGTAACTCTGTTGTAACATTTCAATTTCTAACAAATTAGTTTTAATGATTTTCCATTTCATTGGAATGGAAAGTCTCTGCTTATTGCTTCCAGTGGTTTGCACCCTAACTCAACACTTTCTTAATTCTTTACCAGACATACAAACATGTTATATCTATTCATTCCATAAAAGCATTTCACTGCAACAACTTTTGAAACTTTGGCCCCATTTGTGTCTGTTCCTATCAAACTCAAGATTATTGCACCTATAAATGTTGGAGCTGGATTAAATTACCCCTTTTAAATACATTTTTCATTAACTTCTCCAACAGCAGTGGAAATTATTATTAATGGGAAAGAGGATGTGATTGAAGGGAGTAGGGGACTGCTGCATTATTTCCAGCTGCATCCCTTGTGTGCTAGTTTTACGTGTTCTCTCCTAAAGGAGAACACATTCTACCTCAGGCTGAAACATTACAAGAAGAAAGCAGTAAGAGCAGGGCAGGCATTCAGACAAGCACAGAGTCCTGGCAAGTTGTATGACAACCACAATGAGGGAACTTCTTTCTTTACCTCTGCAGACAGTCCCTGGACTCAGTGAATGTGGTTTTCATAAATTTAAACTTACCTTTGGAATAATCACAGACATTTCAAAATGAAAGGTACTTCTGGGCAGCATAGATAGTATCCTAATGATTAAAACAGTCATTAGAAAAAAGGAAGACTCATCTTCCAGACTGTTGCTAAAGACAAGCAGAGAAGTATTTAAACTTGTTTGCCTTTATCTGCTTTAAACCCCTTTGTATGAATTAGGTGGTTTGTTTATTTTTAAAAATCTGTAAGCTCAATCTAAAAGCACTAGAACATACCAGTATGAGCTTAAGAGAAGGCAGCTCAAGACTGGTCCCAAATGATAGTTTCCTAACAGTATGTGAACATCCTCCATTACAGAACTGTCAATATCCCTCAGTGATAAACTATTTCATGGTTATTTTAATTCTCATTTCCAGCTACTGCTTTTTCTTACTATTGCTGCTATTTTTTTCTTGTTATTGAATTACTCAGCCTACACTAAACTACTATTATTTTTTGCTGCCAAATAATTTACCTGATACCATATTTAAAATTGTTGCACAAGAAGGTGCTTGGAAAAAAAGATAGACAGATGTGCATCACTATGTATAAGGATCATTAATTTTAACGTCATGATGTTTTAACTCTATATCAGTTCTATTACTCTCATAGCTTTATATCACTTATATTATCCTTGACTCTCAGAAGACCAGATGATCATGGGAATTTAGGCTTAGAAATCCATACAGATCACAAAGCGGGACTATTCTTCACTGTACCTACAGACACTTGTGGAGCAACTGCAGCCAGTACTCTCAAAATAAAATGTGTGTTGTTTTTTTCCTTTCTCTAAATTGACTTCAAACAAGAGTGTTTTATTTTTTTTATGAAAAAGTGTTCTAATTTACATTTATGTAACTGTTTCTTGTTCTTAATTGTTTACATTTCAATAACTATGGGCTTTAAAATATATTACAATGTAAAACTAAATGCTGATAAATAGCTGTATAGAATATGCTGTTAAGATCATGGTGTTTTGAGAGACAGTATTAGTGTCACGTTATTTGCAAAAGTTGCTACCAATGTAGTAAAATAGGCCCACGAAAGAATTACATTTTTTTCCACATCATCTTTATATTTTAAAGACTGAACATTTTAAACTCTATGAAAGAGGAACACACCTAGCACTATGATATCTGGCTAAACTAAACTATAGTTCCCTTTTAATATCCTCAACATTAGCATGCAATTTTACAGCTACACAAATGGCATGATGTTACAGTCAATGGATGTAGTGACTTTTGGTCAGGAGGATCTCTGCAGCAACAAAACCTGCCTACCAGATAAACTCTAGACATATCAAATGACTACAACCTGTTGAACAGCACACTGAATGATACATGCTGGACAATAAATAGGACATAAACACTCAATTTAATGCTATGGTCCTGGATGATTCATATCATGGATAAAATAATACAAGAATAGTGAGCAGGTTGGTAAAATGTGAAGAGCAATTTTAAGTTGTTTAAGTTTTAAAATATCCAGCAAAAACACTGAAGAATTGAGGACAGTATGTAAAAGTGATGACATAATGGTTCAATAACTAGAAAAATGCTCTTATGATAAGTTTACTATATTTAGTTTATTAAAGTGATTATGTGTCACTATAAACCTCCCTATGACAAAGTGAATCCTTGGTGCAAAATGTATCTTCAAAGCAGCAAAGAATGGTGCAATAAGAACTCAAAGCTGAGAGCGGTAGCCAATCATTTTAGAAATGTGTCCCTGTTCTTCAAAGTGACAGTGGTTTAATTTGAAAGCAGTAATGAATTACAGAAAAAAATGCCATTGGAGGTGGTACACTGAGTTTGCCATTTCTTAATAATGTCACACTAAGATGAAATATTTTCTGAAACTTTATCTTTACTCTAACACGGTTCTTTGCGTTACCTGCAAATGTAATCCACAATGAACTGATACTCACTTCAAGAGCATTCAGGAAAATGGTAATAGTGTTGTTTTTATTGTCAGCAATACAAGATTGATAAAGTAAAATACTGAAAATCCATAAAGTCAAAATGGACTATATATATAATGTCTTTATACTGTTGAAACCAAGGAATGAATAAACTTATGTGAATTTCATCTGAATATGTGGTTTGTATTATATATCTCCTGAAATTGTGCTTCACAGTAGCACTGTCTTTTAATTTCATCTTCTTATTGGAAAGCGCTTGAAGAATTTCCTGTTCTGATTAGAAATCTTTCATCTTATATTTGAAAATACTATTTTCATATTTTCAGAAGGAACATAACATTTAGGCACAACATACATTTATATAGAAAGTAAGTTCCTTTTATTTACTAGGTATCCTAAGTTGATGCACAGAGTAAAGGGTGAGCAGATGAAGCTAAGTCTGTTTATCTTATATTCTGTGTACCTTCTTTCCTTATATTTTGGTCAATACTATGTGTATGGAAGCCAGGATCATATATTTGCGTAAAGCTATACTCAGGAAGAAATCTCAAATATTTTCAAGGTACCAAAACAGAGATATTTCAGCATTTCTGGTAGCTGTTGATTACAAAAGGTAAACAGCTTTCTTAAAATCAAAACAAACAAACAAACAAAAACCACACACACACACAAACAAAAAACCAACAAAAGAAACCCAAAAAAACAACTTTGGATTTCATATTCATTTGAATTTTCAGTTGTTAATTCACAGATACTATTTTTTTCTCATGGCTTTTTGTGTTGCTTTCTACAGAAGTCTGTCTTAATCCTAACAAGATTTTTTTTTTCTGATTGTTTCTTAGAATCTTTTCTGTGTCCTTTAAAAATGTGCCCACTAAGTTCATTAATATCACAGTAGATACAAAATATCCATCTTACTTTTATTTACTACTGTTCTTTTTATTCCTCAAAAAAAAATAGAGCACTTTTTTGCAGTGTAGCACAGAATATTGCATTACCCCTAGAGCTTCATATAGTCACTGTTTTCCATGGTAGTTTCCTAGCCTGTAGTTGTAACTTTCATACCTTATTCTCACAAGATTTTTTTTATTATTATTTTTTTATTATTTTTTTTTTATTCTTTAAATGAGACCAGTTGATGTCTCAATACATACCTTCTGGTATGACTACTCTCTCCTTATCATTAATTATTCTGTCAATCTTTGTGTCATTTGCAAATGTAAGCAACAGTGAACTGATACTCACTTCAAGAGCATTCATGAAAATGTTAGTAGCGTCGGTTTTAACATCAATCATTCCCCATAGGAAAAGTGTTGTTCAAACACAATTCCCACAGACAACTATATTTTGAAATATGTCAGGCCAGTAATATTTATTCCCTGTAATATGTCCTTGATTTCATAGAATCACAGAATGGATTATATTTGGAGGCACCTCTGGAGATTGTGTAGTCCAAACCCTTCTGCTTAAAGCAAGGGGAGCACATAGAGTCGGTTACTCAGGGTTGTGTACAGTTAGGTTTTGGACATCATCAAGCTGGCAGAAAAGTCCACAACACAGATAACCTCTTAGCAACCTTTTCCAAGGTTTGATTCACATAGCCTCTCCCCATATGCTGCAAAGCCATAATCATCTTCACAACCCTAATTTTCTTAGAACACACTACATTTTAAAAGTCAAAATGTTACAATTGTGACACTGAGTTGTGACCTTACCAATGGTTCAGTCATTTGTGGCTTTGTCAGTCCCTTCAAAAAACAAGCCAGGTTTTAAGGAGTACCATTATCTAGAAAGCCATTCTGATTATTATGAATCTTCTTCCTTTACCTCAATACCTTATTTAATGATATATCAGGATTTCTCTTTAAAAACCTGAAGTATTAAGTTAATTAGTTCTAGAATTACTCAAATTATTTTATCTAGCATCATTTTAGTTCCTTCTTAATCTTTCATAATTTTCCATGCAGCCCTACGTTTCTTAACCTTGCATCCATCCTCTGTGTGTCTCCTTTTTGCATTTTAGTTCAGCTAGGAGCTCCTTGTCCAGCCATTAGGAGTGGCATTTTAAATTGATTTCTTGCTTGTTGGAATGGTCAGCTCTTGAACTTGGAGCTGGCGATGCTTGAATATCAACCAGCTTTCTTAGGCCTTTCCACCCTCCAGGCTCTATCACATACATTTCTGCCAACTAGATTCTTGAAGAGGCCAAAGTTTATTCTCACAAAGACCAGTACTGTGATCTTACTTTTTGTCCTACTCTCAGGATCTTGAATTTCAAGATCTCATGGTCATGGCAGCTAAGTCTGTCTTTGACCTTCTCATCCCAAATATACCTCTCCTTGTTTCTGAGCATGAGGTCTAGCATATTACCTCTCATTGTTTGGCTCCTTTATCACTGGAGTCAAGAAGTTATCATCGATGCTTTTCAGGAGCATCCTGGATTGCTTATGCCCTTCTGTGTTTCCCCTGTAGCAGATACCAAGGTGGCTAAAGTCCTCCATCAGGACTAGAGCCTGTAAATATTAGGCTAATTCCAGCTTTCTGTAGAGGGCATGATCCACTTGTTCTTCCTGGTTAGGTGACCTATAGCAGATACCCATCACAATGTCACCCACACCAGTCTTCTCTTTATTTTCACCCGTAACACAGGGAAACAGGGCAGAGTTGTGAAGATACTTTTACAGTCTGGATTGAGAAATTGATGCATGCTTCATTAAAATCAAACAAAAAAAAAAAGAAGAACAATTAGAGCTCTGTGATGAAAAGAGGTTTTATATGATTTCAGAAGAAAACAGCTACTTTCTTTAAAAAAAAAATAAAATAATGATTTGGAAAATGCTAATTCTGTCCAAATGAGCAAATTGTTGATACTAGTCTTAAGAAGTAGCCATTCCATATGCTGTTTTAGTAAAAAAATCAAAGGTGTGAATTTGTGTGAGTGAACATAAGACATTTCTAATTAGCTACATTAAGAAATCACTTTAACACTGTTAATAATTTTCCTAATTAGCATATAGAGTAATTATTGTTGAGGTCGAACAGAAAACATAATTAGAGATAATTTTTTTTCATTGTCTACTTTTTCTACAAAGGCAGTTCATTATGCAACTGTGTAGAAAATGGCATAGATATACCTGAGCTGACAGGTTGCCGCAAATTTTATGACTAATTGGTATCCAAATGCTATGTACAAGTATTATGTAAAGGTAATAGAGGTTACAAACAGACATTAAAATATTTTACATATAAATGATCTTTTAAGTAATGCTAAATGCAAAATATCATCTAATTTGGTTTAACAGATTTTAGTACTTGAAATAAAATTATGGAAGAGGATAGAACAACTAACAGCAAAATAAGGTGTGTGATAGTTTTAACTGTGTGTTTTAAATATAAAATTGCACTTTTTTTTGTTATTGTTTTATGCTTACTATCATATATTAAGCTTACTTGATAATTAAGATTCTCCAAATAAGTTGTATAGTTATATACATATACAGTTGTACATATAGTCACAATATAGTACATATTGACACACTTAACTAACTTCAGTGGAAATTTTACTTATTTAAAAGATTTTTGCCTTTAATTATTTTACATAAACCCCACAATACCAATCTCTGAGAAAGCAGGATTTCATTGTGCATTTACCAAAAATAATGTAAAGAAGACAGTCTTTTGCCCTAACATCCTGGGCTGTATAGAACATGGTGAAACTATAGTGACAAAGAAAGACCAGAAGCTCATTTTGGAAGCCATTTAATTGAACTGTCAAGGTAATTCTAGCTGTCTGAATCTAGTGTAACATTAGTACTTCACACGCCTAAGCCATTCTGGGTTATGACTATTAAAAATAAAATCAACACAAAATGCTGGAGGGAGTCCAAAGTTCAAAATAGCTAAAGTAAATTTACATAACAAAAGTTTAACCAGAAAGAGGTCTAAAATAGAACCAATTAAATAAATACATACATGCGTGTATATATATAAAAAAATATACTCTCTGTGCTGTTATATAATGAAAGAAAATGCATATTCTTTCCTGGAGATATTGATTCAAACTGGTATACAAAGATAAAATCTTAATTTCTAATCCTAATCCAGTGAACCAGATGTAAAAAAAAAATTGTAATGACTTTATAAGCTATTCCCACCAAAAGAGTCCTTTGGAAATGCAGGCTGCAGTTTTTTAACCGATCATTTTATTGGTCTCCTCTGGAAAACCTTACAAGCATAGAGAATAGCATTAGAATAAATAAAATATGAGGAAAAGATGAGAAGAGTATTTACCCTGGGTTCTTTTGCACTAAAATCAGATTATAAAATATATCAGAACTCTTCAAATACCACAGTTTGTCAGTCATTGAACCTGCAAGCACAAGCTGAATAGCTACATATATGGAGAAAGTTCTTTACTGTGAGGGTGGTGAGGCACTGGAACAGGATGCCCAGAGAAGTGGTGAATGCTCCATTCCCAGCAATATTCAAGGCCAGGGACTTGAGCGACATGTTCTAGTGTGACGCACCCCTGCCTGTGGCATGGGAATTGGAACTGTATGTAGTTATATGCTATTATCAGCAGTTCAGCTATGATTTTATGTTTTACCACAAATCTGATCTACGTATCTTACGATATAAAAAGTTTTATCTAACCCACTACTGCATAAGAGCTGTTGAAGGTAACATACATGTGTCTTATCTAGTCCTGATGGATTTAGGTTTACATCAGTCCAGAGAAATGTTTCTGGTATGACCATATTGCCCAAATGTATTTAAATATGATGGCCATGATAATCACCATAGTGCATCATGAAACCTCATCTTTGCTACAATAATCTTCCTGAACATTCTTGATAACAAACTTTCCCTTTTTGCCATAAAGTCCATCAGTTTTGGTGCATTCAAAGAAAAATACCTTTTATGCACACTTGCCCTTCCCTTCCCTTCCCTTCCCTTCCCTTCCCTTCCCTTCCCTTCCCTTCCCTTCCCTTCCCTTCCCTTCCCTTCCCTTCCCTTCCCTTCCCTTCCACTAATGCAACACATACATGTAAAAACCATAGAAAACAAAATATTTATGTACTTCTTGAAAAGCTATCTCAATATTCAAAGTTATTATAGGTAAAGCAGATGAAAAACTTGACAGAAATAATGTCTCAGTTCAAAATGCCTAAGGCATCTGCTAACTTAACTGTAAAATTTCATCACATAAACCAAAAGAGCTGTACCTTGCTATGATTCATTTTAAGTGTTCATTTATTGTTTTTTTTTTATTTATGTCCCAGGATAATGATTTTTCAGTTATGGAGAATGCTTCTGTGTAAATACCCTCTTCCTTCAGGAAAATAAGAAATGTCTAATGAGCAAGCTTGGCATTTCCAAAGGCAATTAGTACAGTTTGAAATTAGATATGCAAATTAGCAATGCTCCAATAAATTGGTGGTCGGTGCACAGATTTTTGTCTTTAGAAATTGAAAAAACACAAACTAAATCACAAAAGGAATGAATTTATACTTTGTTTTACTTTGAACTGGTCTAGAAGGTTTAGCATTCTATTCATAGCAAGTGGCAGAGTTGGCGATTATAATTTGAGGGTAGTTTTTTTTTACACATCAAGAACTATACTCTAGAACAACAAATATTGAGGACAGAAGTGTTTATTAGTCTATATACAACTTTTATTGAACCAAATACTACTCTAAAACTACTTTCACACATAATGTTGGTAAATAAATACATGATTGTTGCTATCACTGTTGTGGCTGCTATTATCATTGCTGTTATTATTATTATTAGTATTGTCATTAACATATCGAGCAGTTATAATTTTTTAGACATGTTAATAATTAAGAATAATGACATCTCTGAATAGGAGGAAAAACTGAGGGACTCTTGATGTTACATTCTACTAGAAAAGAGCTGGGCTGATCAGGCCTAATGCCTGATTCAGTATTTCTTAGATAGTCAATTTACTGGGGAAATATGACCCACGTTATTGTAGTATAAAATTGACACATATTTTGCAATATCTGGTTCATTTTAGTATGGAACTATTGAAGATTGTCAGATATCATGAAACTTCAAAGGGGAAAGAATTTATCAGGAATAACTGGAAAGATCTGGTAGAAAAAAGGGACAGCTCTTGCACTGGGCCACTGAGAGGGACAAATAACTTCATGGCAAACTTGTTTACAACAGCTGGATAATTTAAGTAACTGCAGATAAACACTGTTATATATTTCCAAGACTTCAGCCACGATACTTCAATGTTTTCTGCATAAAAAGAAGTGCAGTCGTCAGGTCAAGGAAGTGATTCTCCTCCTTTGCTCTTGTGAGACCCTACCTGGGGTACTGAATCCAGTTCTGGGGACTCCAGCATAAGAAAGACATAGACCTGTTACAGCTGGTCCAGAATGTGACCAAAAATGGTCACAGGGCTGAACAGTAATGACTTCTGCTACTTACAAATTATTTATATGTGCTAAACAGAGAAACAAGTTATACGCCCAGCTCTACGATCTACTATGTAGCCACTGCAGCTGATTCCATGCAGAATTGGCAATAAAGCAGAGTACCAATATTTAAGTGATATGAGTCAATTCAGAAACATGTAAAACAGATCCTTGCCATATTTCTTTCAGTAAGGTTTTGCCCAGCATATATTTGAGTGCTTTGTTTTCAGATTCTAGTCTTATATACTTTGATTGAACGGATTTCCTGCTTCTCTTAGTACATTTCTTTAGACATAGTTCTTCCTAGATAGAATTTTCTTATTGCTGGTGGTGACTAAGGACCTCCTATTGACTATGGAGAGAAAACAATAATTTATGCTCAAATTACCACAGAGTAATCCAGCTCTGTTGTTAGAAACTTGTAAGTATAAATTAATATCCTTTATGTGTCTTAGAAAGAGAGGGAAGGAGCACTGAACGAGTTTCTTTCCTTGTGAAAGAATCTGGTGAGGATTACTGTAGCATGGGGCAGATTGACAGAGGTTTTGTAAATGGTCTGTAACAGATTACTAGAATATCAAAACTTCAAGATTAAAAGACAGCTCAAAAGAACTTCATCAGCTTCCACCATGACAATATTAAAATACTGACACTTGAAGGGCTAGATTCTCCTCATTACTGCAGTACACACTACACATTTCAGAATTTGCTCTGCTGCCCTGATGTGCTTTAAATTAGTTCTTCAATTCTTTATTATACTCTTTTAAATAAAAAAGCTATTCCTGCGTAAACTCTAATGAAAGATCAAGTCCTTGCAGAAGTGACTGCAAAAGGACACTAGCATTGAGGCAAATTAAGAGTGCAAAGTGTTTATACAGTCGTGAACTTGTAAAGTTATCAAGTGTTTTGTTGTTTGGTTTTTATTTGGTTTTGGTTTGTTTTTGTTTTTTTTTTTAAAGGGGTGCATATTGATGTATTATGGTGTTTGTTTTTCATTTGCAGGTCTGAAGTAGACATAGTAAGTTAGCTAAAAATTATATGTTTTGAGACATATAATATGACATCTATTTGCTTCTTCTCAGGATCAGTTCCTTAAGTGTTTGTGGTTTAGCTTTTTTCTGTAGGCGTTTATGGCTGGATTTCTGTCTAGGTGAAAATGAATAACACATTATCTCATTAACTGCCTACTAGTCCAGGCAAAAGAAACATTCCCCTATCCATAATATGATTTCCTATGTTATCTTCATTATATCTTTTGATCATAGCAATAATTTGAGGTTTTTTTGTCAAAATGGGCTGTTTTCTTTTGTCCTGTTTGGAGGTTTTAGTTGAATTTATTTTGCTTAATAGCTTGGAGGGAAGACTTATTATAGCACTAACTAAATTAAAGCTTGTCTGGTCTAGTGTGAGGTGTCCCTGCCCACGGCAGCAGGGGTTAGAACTAGATGATCTTAAGGTTCTTTCCAACCATAAACATTCTATGATTGCATGCATCTTTTGAGAAAGCAGTCAGATTTATTGTAACAACATGGGAGCTGAAACGAATATAAGAATAAATTGCTTTAAGTTACTTAGTCTGAATAAATATTTAGGGTTGCAATACTTTAAAACAAACTGCCTGACAACTAACTAAAAAGCCATCATAACAATGATCCACAACTGGAAGTATCTCCCTTAGTGTGAGCCCTCCCACCTTTGTTTCAGAGCTCTTGTCAATTAATGTTGCTTTATTTACCTTGCTCTAGTAGAAGCTACATGACTTGAAGTCATTGACCAAGGATCCTTTCTGCAGCGTATGGTACACTGATAAAAAGAATAAAGACTTGTGCAAGGAGAAAGCAGTATGAGCAAATCCAGTATTAATGCAACCAGGAAAACACCCACACCATTGAGATAGAATATAACCCATTGTCTTCTGAAAATATAGAGGTGTCTTAGTCTTTGCAAATAAGAGACCTTTAACTTTGTAGGTTATATTATTCTGTGTGGAATGTACATTCTTTTATCACTGCAAACTCTGAGTAGCACTGATGCTAAAAGAACTTTCATTATCAACAATTCAGAATGTTTAAAAAATAGCATAATCTAATCCTACAAGACTGTGAGCTCAGAACTGCAATAAATGTGATCATACATTTATTTTGAATGTAAACATTTCATAGTAAATCTCATGTTGCCTCTATGTCTTCTTGAAGAAAATAACATTGTGCAAGTTATACAACTAAATACATTGGTATATTAAGATACAGCAATGTTTTTCAAGATATGACTATATCAAATATAGTATTGCAGACATAAAATTCAACACATTAAGATTACATAATATCCTACTTAGGTGTGTTGAATTTTATTTTTTTTTAATAAGGGCCATATTGACATACACAGACACAAACTATTGTTATGCAGTTAATTGCTCTCACTAGAATCAGGGGAAATAAACTCTAGTAAACCATCCTACTTGTAGACAAGAGATAATATTGAAAGCTTTTGAAAACTGCAACTTTTTCAGTCATGGCTTCATATTTTCTAGTAATGTTATTACTGAGTCTCCCTGTCTCTCATTAAGACCCTATTTGGTAACTGAAGTTTGCTCTCCACCCATCACAGAAACTTGTATATAATTTTAAGCTTAATCCATTTTATTTCATCTTTTTCCTTCTTGCATTTTTACTCTTTGTTTTTGTCTTCCCGATTCTTCTACCTTTATTTCAAGCTGTGGTTCTCCTGTACGTACAAACTTTGAAAATTTCAAGTAAACGCTCAGTAACAAATCTGTAGAATAAAAAAGGACTTTGTTTTGCTTTCTTCTCCAGAAACTCTTTGTTGCTATTCTTACAGTATTCTTTTCTGTGTAAAGTCCATTTTTAGTAGACATCATTCAGCACCTTAGAGAGTGCTATCATGTTCTAACCATAGGGAACCTTCAAACAGTGTTATGTCTCATAAAACCTCAGAGTACACTTCTCAGTTAATGTTTCTCTCCCATGTTTATTCACCCGTATTTGTCACTTATATAGATTGTTCAGTTACAAAAGAGATAGTCTGTGCTTTAACCATAAGTAAATAAATTTAAACACTATCAATAGACAAGCCCATTGAAGCCGGAGTTGAGTAAATTATTTGCCATCAAACTGTTTTATTAGTCATTTTACAGAGCAAATTGATATGCCCTTATTCAATCCCCCATTTATCAGCTACTTCATTGGGAAGTAAGATTTCTGTAAACCTACACACACTAATAACTTCAAATGGGATTGTCACTGCCATCAGCAGTGCAAAGTATTTATATCAACTGCCAAGATTAGGTAAATAAATGGCATTATAGAGAAAAAAAGAAAAACAGGCAAGCAAAATCATCACTGTTATCACCACATTCTATGAGAGTCCTACATAGCACTGCTCTCTAAAATCAGCCCGAAATTGATTTCACTATGATGAATACTTACAAGCTAAAATATTTATCCACCTATATATTTGGAACAGTATGGTTTATAAGAATACCTTGTTGACAGCTATTCATAATAAAGACTAAACCAAGAAATAAGGACAATAATAAACTAAAGACCCAGATACACAAACCATAATGAAGAGTGGATTTCTGAGAAAATAAGAATGACCAGAGCTCTTAGGTCACTGATAATTGGGCCTTCGAAGAAAGCAGTAGAGCACAGACTTGAAGAGATTCAACCAACTCTCTTTTGTGTGTGTATGTCTTCATATGTGTATGCATTTGTGTTTGTAGTTCACTACTTAGCCTCAAGATGAACAGCCAGCAAGTTAGAGACCAGTCTGGAAAAAGCCAGGCTCAGGATTGCAGGCTGGACTGACAGAGCCCAGGGCATGGGCAAGGACCCTGTACAGGTGTGACTGGGACAGACTGATCAGTGTTTGAGGGGCCTGCAGACATGCATGTGTTGATGGATCAAGAGATTGTTAGGGATTGGGGGGTGGGGGAAGTGTGATAATGGGAAATCCTGCCCTGATAAACTGGAGAAAAGGAACATGATTTGGCTGTGTTGTTCATGTCTTTGTAAGTGCTGCTGTGGTTTATGTGGGTGCCAGCAAGAGGACTGCTCTCTGACTATGTGTTGAGGATTAAACCCAGACAATAACTCAGCAGTACACAGCTGCTCACTCACCCTTCTCCTTCCCCCTCAAGGCGGGATGAGGAGGAGAATCTAAAGGATGTAAACCTCTCAGGCTGAGATAAGAACAATTTAAAAACTAAAGTATGGCATAATAATACTACTATCAATACTAATAATGATAAGGGAAATAACAAGGGGAGAGAATGTTAAACTAAGGGAAGATTAAGAAACAATAAACACAAGTGATGCTCACCACATGCCAACTGACACCCAGCCCAACCTGAGCAGTGGTCCATCCCTTCCAAGTAACTTCCCCCAGTAACTTCTCCCAGCTCATATGCTGAGCATGATGTGCAGTGGTATGGAATATCTTTTGGGCTAGTTTGGGTCAGGTGTCCTGCTTTTGCTCCCTTCTGGTTTCATGTGCCCCTCATTGCTGGCACAGCATGAGACTGAAAAGTGCTTAATCAGGGTACGTGGTGCTCAGCAACGATTAAAACATCAGTGTTATCAGCATTATTCTCAGACTAAATCCAAAACACAGCACTGTACCAGCTACTAGGAAGGAAAAAAAAAAACCAAACAACAAAGCTATTAGAGGTGAAACCAAGACACTGTGTCAATCTGTACATCTGACCTATGCATTGCGTGCATATGTACTTATATTTTTGGAGTACATGCTCAAACTCCCTGCTACCTGGGCGCCTGAAGGGGAACAGAACCAAGCAGACTGGGGACAAGAACTCTCCTGAGTCCCAGATTTGGTCTCATTTTAACAATATTAATAAATACTGATAAATTACACATTAACAAAAAAAAGAACAAAACAAACCACACACACAAAAAAAAAAGAAAGAAAGAAAAAAATAAGCCTAGTTCTTTAATTTAAATGAAAACTACAATCTAAGAATGGGCAAAAAATACATAAAATATTTGTAGAGTTAGACTGTCAATTCCTTTGAACATAAATTTTAAATCTGCTGTTTGAAGTTAGTGAAAATTTTGACTGAGTGCTATACTACTAAGTAGATAGTAACTTCTAGTGAAAAAAAAAAAACTTGTAACAACTGACTGCCTTGGTTTGGATTGTGATATTCCTAACACTGCATACCTTTAGAAAAGATTTATTTTATCCCATGCCTTTAAAAGAAAGGACAATGAAACTTTACACCTTGAAATGTAGAGAATTTGCATTTGAATAATATTGATGTGTTGATGCAGATAGAGGAAGTGTAGAGCTTTTAGTGAAGTTAAGGTTGTTTTTTTTCCTGACCATCAATTGCAGCACATTATAAATACTATCCCTAGGGTTGAATTTAAACAATTTTACCTTTTTTTTCTTTTCAAAGGAAGATTGAAAGAGGGCTTAAGAGACAAAGAAAATATCTAGATACAGTATATTTTAGCAACATTTTTATTGTATATGATGCGTTAAACCAGATATGTGGAACAGAAAAAAAGAATAATACAGAAGAGCTAAGATATTATCACAGGCAGATGATGTTTGAAACCATTCCCAAAAGTTACTAATAATTTTTTTTAAGTCATAACATTTATTACTACTTTACTAACTTAATGTCTATTTATATACAGAATATGTTTTGTGCTTTCTTAGCTTTCTTTATTTTTTTTTTTGCTAGTGTCCTTTAATAAGACAGCTTTTCTATTTTCCTAGTCATCCTGCTGGTCTTCCTCTCCACTTGTTCCAGTTCAGTTCATCTTCATGACCACAGGGAACCATAGCTGTATACAGAATTTCAAATGAGTTCTCAGAGATCGTGTTTATAAAAAAGTAATGCTTTACAATTCCTAATGTAAGTATCTGTCTTGGAGAATTCTGCCTATATTCTTTCATCAAAAAATAAACCCACATTCTTTTCTTTCTCAATTTTCTTCCAATTAATGAGCACAACAGCTTACAGCTTTTTTAATAGGCCCTAAGATTGAAAATTTCAATTTCTTCTATTTAATTTTTGTCCTCTGTTTTTCCAGAGTTCGTCTTCTGTGATATCTTATTTCTCCACAACTTTATGTCAACAGCAGATTTCATCATTAACCTACTAATTTTTGTGCCGTGGAAACTAACTGAAGTATTAACACAAAACTAGATGGATCTGTGTAGATATTTTCCGTATTTTCATTCCAGGCTAATACTTTACCTTCTAATGCTATTTATTCAGTCATCTCCTCATATTTCAACTCTGGATTTTGGCCTTGCTTAGTTTTATTAAGAATTTTGCACACATTTTAATGGTAAATGATTTCACTGACATTCAGACAGGTAAGTCCCCAGATATTTTTAAATATCTAAAAAACACCACCTTTTTTTTTTTGATCCTGTGTGTCCCAAACTAATTTTCTTTTAAAATCCACCTTTAAGGTTCACATATAACTACATTAAATTTATAATTTGACATGATTAAAATATTACATTACCTGACTTTTGAAATATATTTAATGGTCTATATTTCTCGGCCATTAAACAGACATGATAAATCTGTAAACAGATTACTCAGTTATTTTTTCCTCTTTCTTTGGAATACAGATAACAGACAACTGCTTTGACTAGATGAAGTTTTAGGCCTCTTCATTTTTAAGTACCCCAGATGATGATGATGATGGTGGTTGTTATTATTAATAACAAGATTACTATTATCATTAAATTAGTATTACAATTAATGTTATAATTAATAATAATAAATAATATTTTAAATGGAAGCTAGAGTGATAGGTTCAAGTTATTTTATTATTCGAAGCAAAGATTCTGTGATCATAAAAATATGGCTCAAAAAATAAGCAGAGAGGGAAGTAACACAGGCAAAACACTTTTGATTAGGCTTTACCACTGCTGACCACAGATAAACCCAGAGGAAAAAATCAGGAAGAAAAGAAGAAATTCTGGAGGTGGTACAAGCTTTGGTTTTTGTCAGTGCTGTAAATGATATCTGGCTTATGCACACCTTCCGGTAATATACAGTGATAAAACATATTTAAACTGATTTTTTCTTTCTTTTTTTCTTTTTTTTTTTTGCATTTTTTATAGTGCCTTTACAGCCTATGAAAATTTTAGGTCACATTTGGTAATTTCTGCTGAAGAAAGATAAAAAACACAAACACCCCACTCTTTCAATCTGAAGGAAGAAATTTGGAAGACTGGTTTTCTTAACCTTACACTACTTTTCAGTGTCACTGTCTGTTAATTGTCTTACCAGCTAAGCACAAAATGTATGCATGAACTGTCCAATCCATGTTTGAAAGAGAAGGGCAATATTTAAGTAACAGAGAAAACTGCCTATCATGTAGTGAATTTGAATATGAAGTACTTTTTGTGGCCAAGTTTCTAATACTAGTGCATCATACATATGCTCGGCTTATTTAAATGCCCAAATCTCTTATTCTTTCCCAAAGAAGAATCAAAACACCATTTGAAAATACAAACGCGTATTGCATATCCAAACATTATTTATGTTACAGTACTATATTTTTCTGAATATAATTATATTTTATCTATAGATATAGATATACCCCACCAAATTATATTATATATATACCCCACTAAAGGGAAATGAGTGAGCAGCTGTGTGGTGCTCGTTGACAGCTGGGGTTAAACCATGATGCTTCCCTCCAGCGGTGGTATATAATTAAAGTTGTTATACTAAATGTTTATCAGTAACAAACTCATCATTAACTTTATTTAGAAGTTTTATGATGCATTACTTTGTGCTGCTTCAGCTAAAAGATAACAGCAATAAATACAATTCTTTTTCAAAGAATTAGTTATTGGAGTCTTTTCTAAATTATTATTTGCAGCTCACTGGGGATTAACATGTGATGATGTTCTCCTGTTTCTACTAGCTAAGTAAAACTAGGAAAAGATAAGGACGTTAAAGATTTCCAGATATTATGCTGTCTTATAAACAATTGAGTCAGTATTGAGAAAGGAGGAAGAGGATGATTGTGGGTCAAAAGATAATCTATTAAAATACAATCACAGCTATGAAATTGAAGATAGCAATGTTTGAATTATAGTCTCCTAATTAGAATGTCAGCAATCAATCAAGTTCTATATTGCTGTTGTATTCAAAACTTGAAACCAAATTAAGGTTTTTCAGATATTTGCCAATTGAGTGGAAATTGTGGGGAGACTACAACCTCTGAACATTGTTTTTTTGACAAATCTATCTCAGATTTCACATTTTCTGCAAATTTCACATTTCAATAGCCTAAAAATATATAATTTAAGGGTTTTTTTATCTGTTTTCCATAATTATCAGTCCAGCCTTACTTGTTTTGGAACAATTGATATTATTTTGAGACTAATACTAATTTTTTAAACAATTAATTTTATGCATTAGAACAAATTAGAATAAATTATAATAATTTATTCTGGCTATTGACTCCAGGCAACCAGAAATGAATGTGTATAATGTGATAGTGAGTATGAAACAAGTATGAACTCTTACAGCTGTTAAGAAATCACCTGTAGGACAGGTGGCAGTGTTTAGCAGATGTATACAAATATGACACAAGCATGGGAAGCTGTTAACTATTAATTGCTCAATTTACTTTTGGTGAGCAAAGAAATGCTGAAGTCTTTAAGACAATCTAATAACAAACAAAATCCAAGAGTTATCTACATAAACCAAGACAGGACAAAAGGTAGGCAAGGGGAATCCAGAGGCCAAGGTCCTTGTAAGTAACAATACAAAATTACAAGTAAATAAATTAATTTAGAAGCTGCAAAGGAAACAGTTCTTATTAACAAGGTATTCACCAAGACCAAAGTTAGTCCAAAGCTACACCACATGAGGAAGAATGAACCACTGTTAACTGGGAATTCTTAAGGGCACTCTATAGGCAAATGTTTTGTCTGTCAAGATATTTATGATCATTATGATATTTATGGTCTAAATTTCAGAATATGATTACAGGACACAGACATAGTTATTTTAAAAGATACAAATGTTCCATGCTAGATGATTAGTAGGCAGTGAGTGTTGGCTTATGTTTATACTTTCCATCTTCTGCAATAAAGGAATAGGGTCTGAAAGAATAACAGAACCACTAAAATTGCTGTTAGGAAAAAGAACAATTAAGTAGTGATTTTTCAGGGAGCATGAGGTTTTGACTTCTAATATGGATACAGAAAAAAAGAGCAACAAATAACTCCAGAGACCAACTAGCATCCACATATTCATCTCTTAAAAGAGCTCTTGGGTCAAGCAATCTAGAAGCTGTCTCTTCAATTACTTTAAAAGGCTAAAAGAACGATGATCTTTTTCTAAGGCCTTGCTACACTGGATAATCCCTGCAGGTGCAAGAAGATAATCAGACTGACAAAATTCAGTGAATGGACAGTTAGTGCTCTGTACTGCACAAGCCAACAGCCTGGAGACAAAGGAGGAATGTCGAGTCCTACTTTATTATTGCTTCACTGGGCTTGTTAACTGTTACTTTTTCCAGTTGCATAACATTGATGATATTTTGGATGTCACTTGAATCTATTCCAGCATGCTCATCTCCTTTTAAATGTTTGCTTTAAGCATCGGAGGAAACTGTAATCTGTTACCACAGTGTAAATCACAAGTAACTCCAGTGCCGGCACAGGAGTGACATGGTATAAGGCTAAACTTAGTTCAGAAAGAAAATCACTGAATATATGCTGTGAATTTGTTTAATAGTCTTTTCTGGCTATGCAACATCCGTACAGCTTGCGTGTTGATTCTTCCTCCTGTAATCAGCAAAGCTACTCTTTCCTGTGTTCATGGCTCCTTCAATCACTGTCCTACTCCCTGGTTTTCTGCTAGACTTGTGTGTCTTGCATGGAACAGAGACGCTGAAGAAGGTTTCTAAAAATATGCTGAGAATTTTAATGCCAGAATGAGAAAAGCATATGGATATGTTTTCCAGAGGTTGTTATATCAAAAATCTTGTTTAAGAGCAAAGTGAAAGAACACTATATATATATATAAAGCAAAGATTTTATTATTAGTATAATTGATACCTAATAATTGTTAGCCAGTTAATTATTACAGGAAACAAAAAAAAAAAAGCTAAAGTGCACTTAAAATTGTTAAATACACAATTCTCAGCTTGTACTCCTCCTGGTGCAATGCTCAGCCTCCCCCTGTTCCTGTATCCTGATTTTTTTCTAGTGTTTCTGTGTGTGGTGTAATGTTACTGGGAATTGTTGGCATCTGGAGTCTTTGCCAAGACAGACAGGTATGACGTTCATGTTGATAGTTTCTTTCTCCTCTCTCTGTGGTTCACTTGGAACCATTTTCATATGTTTGGCAGCATGCTTTTTCTTCAGTGGTCTG
This sequence comes from Pezoporus occidentalis, assembly GCF_034315485.1. Classification (NCBI taxonomy): domain Eukaryota; kingdom Metazoa; phylum Chordata; class Aves; order Psittaciformes; family Psittacidae; genus Pezoporus; species Pezoporus occidentalis. The sequence continues at coordinate 15,844,951 of NW_026914940.1, read as the reverse complement.
CAGCTCCAAGCTGCATCCAAATTGGCTATATATGGCACTTATTATATATGTCAGGTACACATTCTTTGTTATCTTTGTTACCCCAAGAATCTTTTTTTCTTTATCAACTCCAGGTCATAATTTCTTTAACTGATCACAAGTAAGTTGTTTATACTAGGGGCATCTGTGAAAAGCCCATGTCTATGCTGTATCCTGTTTCCATACTTTTTAAGGACTCTGCTGTCGTATCAGGCCTGTACTCACCCTATAACACCTCTACAATGGAATGAACTGGTGGGTAAAGGAAGAGCAACTGATGTAATCTATCTTGATTTCTGTAAGACTTTTGATAATGATCATCCACAACATTCTTACCTCTACACTGGAGAGATATAGGCTTGAAGGATGGACTATTTGATGGAGAAGAAATTGGCTGGATAGTTATGGTCAATGGCTCAACATCCAAATGGAAACCATTGAGTGGTGTCCCTCAAGAGTCCATACTGGGACAAATACTATTTAATATCATCATTAATGACATAGATGGAGAGACACTAGAACAGGGTGCCTAGAGATGTTGTGGATGAACTATCCATGGAAGTGTTCCAGGCCAGTTAGGATGGCACCTTGAACAACCTGGTCTAGAGGAAGGAGTCCCTGCCCATGGCAAGAGTGTTGGAACTATATGATCTTTAAGGTCCTTTCCAACCCAAGCCATTCTATGATCCTGTGACTATGTGCACTCTCAGCAAGTTAGTGAATTACACCAAGCGGAATCAATAAGCTTGAGGGAAGGGATGCCACCCATGAGGACATTGACAATCTTGAGCAGTGGGCCAATGTGAACCTCATAAAGTTCAACAAAGCCAAGTGCAAGGTCCTGCACCTAGATCAGGGCAGTCCCCCAGCATCAACACAGGCTCGGGGACGAAGGGCTTGAGAGCAGCCCTGCTGGGGAAGAGTTGTGGTATTGGTGGATTCAGATAGAGCAAGCTGCACAAATCCCTATCCTGAACCTTGCAATCTCAGTATTAACTTCATAGACTGCTACTAGCAATGACAATACTATATGCCCAAGCTATAGAATAACAGATACAGATTGCACTTCCTGCTCCAGAATATACTTTGTGGATTTTTAGAAGGATGTCAGTAGCTGATATTTGATATAACTGGATGTGTCTGTATCCCCTAAGAAAATAAGCTACTAAACATTTTTTGCTTTTGATTGTTTACTTTTTTTCTACTGGCTAGGGTTCATGTAGTCTCACTGCTTCTCAAATAGACAGAGAAATATAGAATCCATACGTCAATGTCTACATCTGTTCTCCTGTAAATACCACAAAAAAAAAAAAAAAAAAAAAATTAGAGAGAAATGTAAGATTATTGGCCTGAGCCCAAAGCAAGTGAGAAGAGCTACAACATACTGGAAGAAGCAGAATGTCAGCTTCTAAAATGTCTGCAGCCACTGCAAATTTTTTATGAGAGCCTGTCATAACATCTGTTTTCCTGTGGAGCTCTGTTCTTGTAATTGATGCTATTCCCCCTCCTCTGCTCTTTGCTGTCTGCCTGCTACATTATGAGGAAATATTAGCTGAGATAAAGCAAGTTAAAAAAAAAATGTTGAAAATAGCTAATTGGCCATAGTATAAATTGCAGGGATAATAACAAAGCTTCACTTTTTTGGTCATGAAAAAAAATCTGCACAAAGTCATGGTGTTACATGTTAGTATTCAGAAAAATTATCAGCATTATTAACATCCTTGAGCATATCATTACATATTTGTGCTGGTTAATTAAGCAACTTTGCAAGTATGTTATCATATAATTGCAACTAAAACTTTCTGCCTCATAGGGAAAGAAATGAATTATTAACTTGGTATTTTCAACAGTTTTTTACTGACTAGGTTCCAACGGATCTCTTAGATGTGTTATAGAGAAACACAACAATGCATTCATAGTGATTTGCCATTTTCCCCAATATTTTCTATAAACAACAACTTAGGAAGATTGCTTTAAAATGTAAAAGAAAAAAACAGTGAAATTATAAGAAAATTATTTTTCTAGCTGCCAAACCCCTTAGTGGACTTTCAGACCAGGAATTAGGTACCTAAACAATGTGGAGAAAAAAGTTAAATACATCAGACTCCTAGCTATACACCTCCATATTAATATTTTAGTACCTTCTGATTGCATACACTTACACAAAATTTTGAAATAATTAAACAGCTCTCTTTTTCTTCGAGGTACTGCTAGATGAGGCTCATAGAAAAGTCAGATCCTGAATAAGCATAAAAAGCAGTTCCATTTCCATGCCATAATTAAAGACACAGAGAGAAATAGGCAGAGTATATCTAGTATTCCATCAGGCTTTTCAGAGTCACTTGGGAATAGGAGGCATAGATTCCATCTTGCTACAGGTATGTTTTATAGTCTTGCATTGTTTTATAATGACTCTGTAGTGTTGAAATATAGAACTTGCCTTTCATGCAAGGTAACAGTTTAAACAAGAGAAAGGACCTCTGATCTGCTTCAGGCAGTCCTAAGGAGGATGGGATTTTGCTTTACTAGATTTAAGAGATGCAGTTGCAACCACAAGTACATTGCAAAGGCGCATAGCAGCCACAGTCACATTTTCTGCAGCGTCCAGTATCGTAAGAATTCTCTGGTGGGGTGGGCAGAGACTGAACAATGTCTTGAGTCTAATACATCCTAATTAATATAAAAGCATCCTATTGCTTTAAACTGACAATAAATGGGGGTTTATGTTATAAGTTAATTTAAATAAATACAATTTTAGACTACATCACATTCTATGTGTTTCTTTGGTTTATATCATAGTTATGAACCTTACTTAAAGGTTCATATACAGGCAAGTAAACTGGACGAATTTTATGTGCCTGGGTTCTTGGTTCTCAGACATAACATAGTAGCTAACTTGATTAGAAAATATACTATCTACTGGCTTCTGTATATGGAATTAAATTAAGAAAATATACTCAAACTTGATGTGCAGATCTCCAATATATGTATGAAAGCTGTAAATACAGAAATTAATAAGCATTAAAAAAAGAGTAAAAGTATTTATGATTGCACACTAAATCCAATGATATCAATGAAAATATGGTTGTTGTCTTTTAAAGTCTTTGAATCAGGATCTCTGATGACTTAAGCTATTGTTATTAACATACATCAAATATTCTCAGCTTTTTTGTTTTTCTCCATACCTTAGTATCAAAATTTTGTCTTGAAAGAACTGCAGAAAATTCAATGTAACCAGTCAAATGCATTTACATTGCTTGTGCCTGTGTTCATTTCTATCTTGTTCAAATTTAACTGACCGCTGTTTGCAATGAAGCAGATTACAAAATAGAATTTTTAAAATTAATTTTTCAGAGTAAAATGAGTTCTTTCTAAGCTTTCATGCTGAAAAAAACCTGAGAAGGTGAAACTTATGGGTGTTTATATTTAATTATATATATATACACACATGTATTCTATATTTATACACATATTTAAAAATAAAAGTTGTTAATAAAAATTTATTTAAGACTTTTTTCACATAGGTAGTGTCATAGAAGCATCTGAATATTTTAACTTAATTTATTCTTCCCTCTCCTAGTTCTTTACCCTACTTTAAATTATGTCTTTTCCTTTATAGAGAAATAGAGGAGTTTAAGCTATGGATTCTGTTTGAAAAAGGATGCACCTGGACATGTCTGTACACTGTTCAGAGACTTTTCCCAGTACACCAGTTGGAAATAGTCCTCTTATTTTGGAAGAAAAAGAGTCAGAACAGGAAGTAGTTGAACATTTAAAGCCAGTCTATCATTTTGCTGTAAGGTGGAAATGTCAGCAAACAACTTATAATTCCCTAAACATTAATTAATTAACAGTGAATCAAAAAATTATAAATATATATATATTAAACCATGACACCATTATGTTTATTCATGTATGTTTTTATTATGAGAAATAGTTGTGATAACTAGACATTCAATCATTTCTAATATTCTCCCAGTCAAGTACAATACCAGCAGCAGAGGACCCCTAGAATGACTGCTAGCATCTAAAATCTGAGTGAAGAAACAGAAAGGGTTAAAATTCTAATATTCTAATAATATTCTAAAATTCTAATATTCCTTCACATTTGGACCAAGTTTTAAAAGCTCTGTTGAACTTTTAAAAGCTCTGTTGCTAGATTTAAACGGAAAATTAAAAATAAGGCCTTAGAAGTATGCGTTCCGCAGGTTTAGCAGAAATAAATGATAATAGATGTATCTAATAGTGAATTGATAATGATAATAGAATTGAATTGTTGCAGAATGGCTCCAAGAGCAAGGCCATGGATCCTTAGAGGCCTTGCACGAGCAAAGCAAGGTGTAGGCCTCACAGGTAGCCAGAAACCGGATGTGGGAGGAGAATGTGAAGGAAGCTGTGCAGAACTAACCAAGACTGTTCTGACTAGTAGGCATGGCTAAACACCACGCGGATATAAGCAAAGTGCGCCACAAATAAAGTTGAATCTTGCTTATCACCCATATTGGGTTGGCATGTCTTGCTTCTCCTTGCCGCTAACAAATGGCACCCGAACAGGGACCATGACTACAGGGCCGCGGTCACCGGGGACCCGGAATACAGGGCCCCAGCCGACGGGGACCCAGAATACAGGGCCCTGAGTATCAGGGACCCGGAAGGGCGAGTGAGCGGCGCCGGCGGTAGCGGTCGGGGAGCGCGGGCAATGCTACTGCGGTGGCGTGATGGTCCCGGGTACTTGGACTGACCAAAAGGAGTCCGCTGCTGGGGCAAACCAGACACTGCTGCGTCGGGAGGCCAATCCGGAGACCGAGGTTACAGGACGATCCAGAAGAGGACGATCCGGAAAAGGCCGGCCACGAAAATGGACCGAGAGGTAGCCTCTGATTTATTACAGTTTTTTATAAAAGTGGGGAATTGAGCCTGAGACTCCAAAGCAGCTAGCAGGTCTAGTGGCTCTAGGGAAGGCTAAGGGATTTTTTGTAGATCCTAATACAGTTTTTGAGGAGAGTGAGTGGCAAAAGTTTGGTGATGAACTATTTGACTCAATGCTTAATGATGATAAAACGGCAAAGAAACTTGGTAAACCACGGAGAGAAGTAATAAACTACAAAAAGATACAAGGCAGAAAAGAAAACTGCCGCTGTAGCAACGGAGAAGCTAGGAACAGATGTCCCTGGTCGGTTGAAGCCGGGGGAAGACTACAACTCGCTTCCCCCAACTCGCGGGGCTCTCCCTGTGCTTGGAGCACAGGGTTTTCCCCTCCCCCTTCCTTTTCTCCCCCTCCTTCATCAGAAGGTGCAGCGGAGGAGGTGTAACCCCCTGCTCCCCCACCACCCCAGTTCCGAAAGTAGGGACTTTGAAAAGGACAGAGAAAGTATATTAGAAGGGATACGCATGATGAATGTCGAGGAAGCTGAAAGGAAGAGGGTAGTGCCTCGGCGCCAGATTGATTAGGGAGCCATTTTGAAGCACGCAGTAGAAAATAGAGATTATGTGCTAGCGGGAGATTTAAAGGAACTGCAAGCCTTTCCAACCCATTATGCCCTAGAGTGGAAATTTTTAACTGAGTTACAGAGGAGCCAGGTCTGCAGATGGCCACATACCGAACGAGATACATCTGACAAGAAAGACACAGCTGCGAGCAACGGAGACCCTGAGTTTGGCCCAGGATCAGACCCCAAATCCCCTGAATCCGAGCCAGATTTATATCCTCTGCTTTCAGACTCTGACTCTTTGTCTCCCGGGTTGGTCTGCTCAGACTCACTGGCCCTGGAGACGCTCAGCTGCAACAATGGTTAATCAAAGATGCGATCATTACTGGGGAATTTTCTGCAGTGGGCATCTCTGCATATCCTGTGTTTACTACACAGCAGGGGGCTAAAGAGTGGGAAGCTCTTGATCACAAAATAGTTAAGGAGGACTGACAAGCAGTGACCACGTATGGGTTAAAATCCTCTTATACTCAAGCTGTATATGTTATGATTTTTTCTTGCAATTGACAGGGGGAGCCCATACAGTCTCTCTGTGATACTCATGTACTAGAAGTTGGTAAAAATAAGTATGTCCAGGTTCCTATCAACCTTTGGAGACCTCTGTAGATACTGCTGGCCACTTCTTCCAGCACAGGCTGGCCACCTGTGTCGGAATGAGTGTGCATTTTGGTCAGTATAAAAGCCCAAGCCTCATATGATGTGGGGGAGGCAGAGCCTCTGCGGGGATGCCCGCTAAGGTTGAGCTTGCCACCTCGCACTGCAATGATGCTTCTCGGAGCTGGTTTGCTATTAGTCTCCACAGGGTCCTTGTGCCACGTTCTGTACGTGGAACTGTAGTGGGAGTAATGATTGTCTGGATTTTGTGCTTCAAATATTGTAGTTCTGTGGCGTGTGCTTGTGGGATCCCATACGCGCGTGTGTGTGCTGAGGGCAGACAGTGTTCTGTGTATTTTTTTTGTTGTTGGGTTCATGTAAAAGCTTTTAACAGGTAGCTGTTTAACATTTCGGGCATGAAAGGGTTAACGTAAAAGTGCGGCTGCTGGCAGGTGTTTATGGTTGCTGCTGAAGCAGGCAGGCGGCTGTAGCTGCTGCCGAGCAGGCCGGCTTTTGCAGGGATTAAAAAAAAAAAAAAAAAGGAAGGGGGGGAGAGAGAGGAGAGAGAGTAATGATGCTGCAAATATGCAGTTTAACCTGTCTACTTCTCAAGAACTGATAACCTGGGGGAGGGGGTATATTTGTGTCCTCCTGCCTACAGGTCCATGGCGACTGCCTGCAAAGTTTGTCAAGCCTTGCCATGAGCTGGACAGACGAATGGAAAAACCTGATGCCTCAGCTACAGGAGCTGACCGTGAATACCTCAAGCAGAATGAGATAGAGGAAGAGAAAGAGCAAATAACTGCAAAACATCACCTGGGGACAACTGAAAAGTAACATCCTGAATATGTGTGCTTGTAAAATAGCTATTATTAGAGGTTGTGATTTTGTGTATAAAACCACCTGTATTTACTAGCTAGTTGCTAATAAGAAACTGCACCTTGTATTGTATAGATTTGTCACTTGTAAAAGAGATGTTAGAGTATGGAAATTTGCAGTTGCTGCTAGAAAATGCTAAGGCAAAAGCTTGAAAGATTTTAATACAATGGTAGTGTTATAAAGCAGGTGATGGAACAAATTAAGAGGGGGGGAGAATTCCACTGGTAAGAAATTTCTTTGGCTAGTCCTTCACTGCCATCAGCATCTTCAACATGCTGCTGCACCCTGTAATAGTTACTCTGCTAATGTAAATGTGTGTGTGCCTTGCTGTGGTGGCGACTTGTTACTGGATAAAACAAGGGGGGAGATGTGGAGACAGTGTTCTCACGGGAGAATGCATAATTGGTACATAAACTTTGAATAGTCCTGAAAGATACAGCAAGGCCATGAAAGGCCCAAAGAAGCTTAAGCAAGCAAGATAAGAGGTTGGAATTCACCAAGTTAATAGGAACTGTGGACTGTTGGCAAGCTTTCAAGGTTGAGTTCTCACACCTGTGTTTAACCAATTATATGTTAGTCACTAAGGGTCTTCAAGGCATGTATCAAATTATAATATGCCAAATCACTATAAGTGCTTCAGCTGGGGCCTTGGCTCAGTTAAACAAGCTAGGCTGCTGGCTTGCTAAGCAGACTAATGCTACATCGAAGGCAATTCCTGATTTGTTGTTTGATGTTGACTCTGTAAGACATGCAACACTGCAGAACCTTTTGTTTTTGGAACAGGGACATGGATGTGAAGAGTTTGATGGAATGTGTTGTATGAATCTTTCTGGTCATTCTAATTCGATACATGCATAGCTGAAAACCCTGGCTCAGTTTACCCAGCAATTGCAAGTGAGCAATGACCTAGGGATAACTAAATGGTTGTCCTCATGGGGCATTACAGGTTGGCTTAAAACACTGCTATTTGAAGAACTGCTCTTATGTATCATTGTTATTTTAATCATTGTAGTTGTTCGACTTGCTTATAGTTGCGTGATGAAACAAGTGAACAGAACGACCCGCAATGTTTTGCTTGCACAAAAGAAAAAGGGGGGAATTGTTGCAGAATGGCTCCAAGAGCAAGGCCATGGATCCTTAGAGGCCTTGTATGAGCAAAGCAAGGTGTAGGCCTCACAGGTAACCGGAAACCAGATGTGGGAGGAGAATGTGAAGGAAGCTGTGCAGAACTAACCAAGACTGTTCTGACTAGTAGGCGTGGCTAAACACCACGCGGATATAAGCGAAGTGCGGCGCAGATAAATTTGAAGCTTGCTTATCAGCCATATTGGGTTGGCGTGTCTTGCTTCTCCTCGCCGCTAACATTGAATAGATATTGAATAGAATTGAAATGATAATAGATGTATCTAATAGTGAATTTTCCACACTTTTCTGGGTCTGTTAAATTCAAGTTTAATGCATTGTAAATCTCAGTTCAACCAACCTGACTAATTTTGCTTTGTTTTAATTTATTGACAGAATAAAAATTGTATGAAAAATGCTTTTTTGAAAGCTATTTGTCAGCTTATTCACCCAACAAAAAAAAAAAAAAAGGAAGTGACTTCTAATTTCAAATAGAACTAAAGAAAAACCAGATAAAAGGACTATGGTTTGTATTGCAATTTATAGTATCATAGTAACATAGAATAGTTAAGGTTGGAAAGGACCTTAACATCATTTAGTTCCATCTCTCTTGTCATGGGCAGGGACACCTCACACTAGATCATGCTATTGAAGAATTTAAGCAAATTTGGTCCTAAGATATTATTTAAAAAAAAGAAAAAAGGCAAAAAAAAAAAGTTTCTAAACTTTACAAGGTTTTCTCCAGCTGAAACTTGGCTATATTCAGCAAGAGTCTAAAACATTGCATTTATAGCAAATGTATCTGATAAAACCACATGTCCAGCTGTGGAATCTTGTTAATATATCGTTCTAGGACTTTGGCCTCAGTTCCTAGCTGTTCCAGGCTCTAGTGGCCTGTGCAGCCTTTGCCTATCTCTACAAGCCCTAAGAAAGAATTTAGAATACTATCACTTGACCTTTCAAGGGTTAGTTTCTGTACATTTGAATTTGCGTGCACGTGAGGTAATCCACTATAGCAATGAAGAGCACAGATCTATATAAAGCTGACCTTCCTGAGGCCTTTGGAGTGACTATAAGATTTGTGACATAAAAAATAAAAATATGAAGGTTCAGGTTTGACGTAGTTGTTACACTAAGATACTCCAGAAAGCATATGTAGAATTTATAGAATCTTTACTGTGATCTATAATAATGTTCTGAATTGTATAAACAATGTGAAAGTCTTCATTAGCATTTAATGACACATAAATTTGATGATTATGCAGCAAAAATGGACACATTCCAGAAATTAGCCTCTGTCTGGAGTAAATTAGCTAACATGTTGGGTAAACAGGTGGCAATTTGAAGCCACAAGGTGATAATTTGAAAGTTAAGACAATCGAATTAAAGTGGAAGTGTTAATGAGTGTTATCAAAAATCTGTTCATTATTTCAAAGTTCCTGTAACTACTCTGATTTGCATAACATTTACTGTCTTTTATGTAATATACAACCTTTGGCTATAAATTCTCTTCCTTTACTCAATGTCTAACACTTGAGTGCAGTGCATTACATTTTCAGATATACCTAATTTGGTCTGAGTGCATGCAGCTCATCAAAGATATGTGTCATGAGGAGTGGCGATCACAGGAGGCAAGAGCATTTTTATATCTTTATTTGGGAAACACGTTGCCTCTTCAATGAAGATGTGAGATTGGATTAAGTGAAAACAATTACAGGTCAGTCTATAGTTTATGCTTTCCCTTAATAAGCCCAAACCTCAACTATACTGATAATTTCTCAGAACACCTCCTTCTAATTACTTTCAGGAAAAAAAAATTACAGGCTACTTACATGTTACATTCCCAACTTCAGCTGTAATGTAGACATAACTTAAGATAACTTTCATATTTATATTAATGAATGTATGAAATCTATAAAGAAAGAATTTACAGTCATTCACGCAATTCAGAATCATAGAATAGTTAGGGTTGGAAAGGACCTTAAGATCATCTAGTTCCAACACCCCTGCCATGGGCAGGGACAACTCACACTAAACCATGCCACCCAAGGCACTGTCCAACCTGGCCTTGAACACCACCAGGGATGGAGCATTTACAGCTTCCCTGGGCAACCTATTCCAGTGCCTCATCACCCTCGCAGTAAAGAACTTCCTCCTTATATCTAATCTAAACTTCCCCTCTTTAAGTTTTAACCCATTGCCGCTTGTCCTATCTACAGTCCCTAATGAAGAGTCCATCTCCAGGATCACTATAGCTCCCCTTCAGATACTGGAAGGCCGCTATGAGGTCTCCACACAGCCTTCTCTTCTCCAGGCTGAACAGCCCAACTTTCTCAGCCTGTCTTCATACAGGAGGTGCTCCAGTGCCCTGATCATCCTTGTGGCCCTCCTCTGGACTTGTCCAACAGTTCCATGTCCTTTTTATGTTGAGGACACCAGAACTGCACACAATACTCCAGGTGAGGTCTCACAAGAGCAGAGTAGAGGGGCAGGATCACCTCCTTCGACTTGCTGGTTAAGTTCCTTTTGATGCAGTCCAGGATACGGTTGGCTTTCCGGGCTATAAGTGCACACTGCCAGCTCATGTTAAGTTTCCCATCAACCAACACTCACAAGTCCTTCTCCACAGCTACAGATTTCTCAGAGATAATATTCATAGCAGGCTTAGTTTTTCATTCTGAAGCAAATGTTTGCTCCTTCTTAAGACACTATTTAAAAGTAGGGTTTTAACTTTGAAAAAAAAACAAAACTTTATTATAGTATAAATATATTTTGCTAAATCTCTTTTTTTTCATTCTGTCTATTTTTATTAATCTCCTTTTTTATTTTAAGATATAATTTGGAAAAATACAGGTGAAATTTCAATTTCATTTTAACGGGCAAGTCTAACATGTTTCTGGAAATCTGAATTTTGCAAGAAGAAAAAGCTGAAGATAAATATAGATGTCTAATACATCCCAACTTCTTTGGGAATGTAAAAGAATTTAACACAATTCTTCATCAAAATTGTGGCTGTACAACAACAGCAGTAAATAGATTTGAAACAGACAGCATTAGATGCTGAATCTATTTCATAGAAAATAGTAGGTGGGTTAGAAAGCCAGCAGACTGTAAGATGGAGAAACATAACGCAGACAACAGAAAAAGATCTTATGCTATCCAGGACAAAGTAAAGCAATTAATACCCAATCCAGATCAAGAAATAAATGTTCTGTGATCATAAGCATTAATTTGCTTTTAGGGACAAAAATGTCTGTCTTTCAGCTTGAAGATTTCTTTGGATAACTTCTTAAATAAAAAGAAATGGTAAATGTAGGGGGCTTACATGCTGGATCTACATCACACCTTGGACTATTCTCTGGCTCTAAGAGTATTCATTGGCCAAACTACTTCATCTTATTTCTCTGAATAACATTTAATCACATCTAAACTGCCTGTTGGAAATTATCTCTACCTGATTTTAACCTCTTAGACTTGCTTGGAATTTGTCCAAGGAAGGTTTTGTGAATTCAAATCAAAACTAAAGTCTAAGTCTGTAAGCTTACTGGGAATATTCTCTCAATGTAGAGACATTATAGTTCCAGTGTCTGGAAATACTCCCCGACTTTATTTAGCATACTATTAGAAATGTAGGCTCTTCTTCAGACAGTTCAAATTCACTTCAGAGGAAGCTGTGAATATAGTATTTCAACAAATACCTTGGCTGTGTTTTCTTTAATAGATTTTCAAGATATTATTAATGAAGTTCCAAACACAAATGTCAAGTTTGTTGCAACTGCTTTGTCCAACATTCTGTGCAAAATGTGCATCAAATACAAGCCTAATATACAGTTCCAATGGTAATATTTGACTAACTATAAAAGATCATTTACAGTGCTATAATATCCTGGATCTTACCACTTAAGATTCAATAACAACGGGACACTTTCTTAGTTCAGATAATAGATATTCTATACGATCAAGATTCACAATTCTATTTGATACAGAACAATTCTATTTACGCGAAGAAAAAAAGCAGGTAGCTTTTAGAAAATGTTAACTTTTATGGTTTCATAAAGACAGTATTGCAAAGGATAGATGTAAACAAATTAAAGAATAAAAGAATACATAGGTGAAGTGAAAGCTATACTGAAAGGGTCAGATTGGAGAAATAACCCAGTGCCAGACCCTGTTTTAGTTCGTGATCCCAATAGTGAGATTAAGACACAAACGAGGTCAAGTACTGTAATTGGACAGTTAGTTTATTGCAAATTATGAAAAGACAGTTATAAAAAAAGGGAAATTATTGTATTAAAGGGGATAGCAATAGGACAGATTAGAAAAAAGGTAGAAAATCAAGCAAGAATTTGGAATGCAGAGAGCGAGAGATAGTCATCACCATGTATTCAGTGGTGTCCCGAGGATCCACTGTCGTCGTCATTGGTGGTGGGAGCTCTTCAGGATTTGTAGTTGGTACTGGAGCACAGTATCCCCCAAGAGTCTGTTGGAGGTGGGTGTCTTTGTGGAAGCATCCTTCTGAAGTCCCCTTGAAGGTACCCGTTGGAGTGTGTCTCATAGAGTTGCCCTCATGACGATGTCTCTTGAAGGGTGTCCCTCAGGGTCTGTAGTAGTCATCAGTGGAGAGTGTCCTCACAGAGGTGTCCTCCTGGAGTCATACTCATGACAATGGCTCCCTGGTCATGTGCCTTGGTGATTATCTTTTCCCACTTTTTAATGAGTTGGGGGAGCACCTGTGTTCCTCATGTCACGTATTACATGTTCCTGGTGGATCAGTTTGCCTGGTCTTCCAGCCAGTTCTTCAATTGCACATGTGTGTCTGCAGCAATTCTTGGCATAATGGGTAGCAATTCCTCAAACCAACCCTCAAGGTAATGGACAGTGGGTTCCCAGTTCAGCTCCTCACTCCCTTCTCCCAGGCAATGGATGGAAGAGTCTTATTTCAACTCCTCCCACTCATCTTTGAGACAATGGTCAGTGGAGACCCATTTCAATACCTCAGAGCAACCTTTGAGAGAATGGGTAGTGGAGTCTTGATTTCAGATCAGTCTCTCACATATACACACGACTGATTTCTCATTATCTAACTTTGAGTGCTTTATTTTTAAAGTTAAGCACCTGAATAGAATTTCAGGGTTTAATGTTATCACAGGTGTATATGCATGTACAAATACATACTTGTAGACATACTGGCTGACGTCACAGTTTCAGATTAAAGTCTACTAGATTTTGATCAAGGGAAATTTGTGTATACTAAGATGAGCAATTGACTCACATTTTCAAATCCAAATACGTACAAATTCTAGTTTAATATATTACTTTCTGCTGTATATAAAATTCTCGACATTAATTGTCAGGAACTAACAAATGAGGTTAGAAAATTTTAATTGAGCCAGTTAATGTACAGTGACAAATGGGGAAAATTGAAGACGTTCATGCTATGTGGATGAAATTGTTACTTGTTGTAAAGCTGCTAAAAGAGCCATTTGCAGAACATGCTAGTATGAAGCTTTTATCATTTGCCTCATATAAATTCTGAATCCACTACATGATAGTAGCTGGCATGGTTTTTACGTTCTGTTTAATATTCCCTCTATTTATAGAAGTTTGTTAAGCTACCTGTGATGTTTGTTAAACTACCCGTGACGAGGGATTAGGACACAGACTTTATCGACATAATACATTAATTCTTTAGGAAAAGGACAGTTATATAAACCCATTAACTGGGAAAAAAAAAAAAAATATGGTTGCTCTAAAAACTGAGGAAGTTCATGTTTTCAGAAAACTGCCATTCCATATTGATGTTAGTTTAAAAAAGATCATTTTAATTAGTACTTGCAAATGAGAGCACTTCATTTTGTTTTCTTTTATGACTAATTTTTGAGAATGTATTCAAAATGTCTAATTTTAGATTATATAGTAAGATCTTCAGAGGATACCTTGATAAGCTTTTGTCAAAAGCTCCTTGGGGGCAGAGCATTAAGTTAGGAATCATGTTTTAAAATAGCTTTAAGAGCTTCAGTTGTAACTTCAAAATTGAAAGAATTATACTTAAGGCAGGAAAAGTTTTCATACATCTTTGATTACTTTTCCATTTAAAATAACATATCTAATAACTTCTGGAAAAATTACATACATAAATGTCATCAGTGGAATCATACCAAACAATTTTGAATTTTACCATGAGTTGGAGCATTACTTCAGGATGTAGGTTTACTTCTGAATTATTGTGCTTTAGTTGCCAGAAATCAAGCTATGTTTTACTTCAAAGGTACATGAAAAAATTTAATTCATAAACTAGCTCTTCGCATTCAGAGTACTTAACACCAAACAGACTTATGAAAAAAGTAATCTAAATCTTTAATTCATTCGTACTATTTTCAGTGTCTAAACTCCCCCCTCCCTCCCCCCTCCCAAAAAAAAAGAGGCATAGAATGCCGTGTTCATGATATCCAAACTTTAAGATGTGAAAGAATGAATGAGCATGACGTGAATTTTAAAAATACAGGGAAAAATGGTGAAAAAAGTAAAGGTAAGGCAAAAAGCATGCACACATATAAAATAGTATATATTGTTATATATAATATGCAATATTATGTAATACTTTATAATTCATATATTTATAAATATATGTGAAACATAATGTAACAGATGTAGACAGATACCAAAACATTCAGACAATAGATTTTTATGCATTTCACCTCTATGGAATCTAAGCAAGCCAGAAGAAAGCTGTCATTGTGAAAGTGAGAGGAAAGGGAGTCTTGAATGAGGAAGTACAATACAGTGATAACAACTTATTTACGAGTCTCAAACACGAAAGAGAAGCATAGAAAAAATGAAGCCTAGTACAAGGTACTAAGCATAAACTGATATCAGCAAAATCAAAAAGCCAGTACACAAATGAAAGGTATTAAGGAAAGAAGATACACGAGCAACTTGCCTGTATGTTAATAGCAAGATGAAGACTGAAATTTGGAGTAGTGAGAATAAAGATGAAGTAAATCATATCATACTAAACTGATGAACACAGACCAGGTGGTACTTATGATGAGAAAGATAAAAACTTAGGAACAAACAAGAAACAACTTTAAAAGTCCTCAGGTAGATTGTAAATTTTCATTTGATATATTACTTTCATATGAAGATACTTAGACCTTGGCTAATGAATCATAGAATCATAGATGGAACTAGGTTGGAAAAGACCTTTAAGATCATAAAATATGACCATTACCCCAAGAATGCCAAGTCCACCACTAAACTGTGTCACTGAGGGCCTTTGTCTACACATTTTCTGAACATTTCCAGGAGCAGTGATTCAAGAACTTCCCTGGGCAGCCTGTCCAATGCCTGACCAACCTCTCTGTGAAGAAATTTTTCCTTATATCCAGTCTAAACCTTCCCTGGCACAGCTTGAGTCTGTTACTTCTTGTCCAGTAGTAGTTAATAGGGAAAAGATACCAGCCACCTCCTCAGTCCATTTTCCTTTCAGGTAGCTGTAGAAAGTGATAAGGTCCCCCTGAGCTTTCTCTTATCCAGAGTAAACAGCCCGAGTTCCCTCAGCTGTTCCTGAAAAACTTCTGATCTAGATACTTCACCAGCTTTGTGACCCTCCTGTAGACCCACTCCAGCATCTCAATATCTCCCTTGAAGTGAAGAGCCCAGAACTGACCACAGTATTCGAGGTGCAGTCTGTCCTGGGTTCAGCAGTAGCAGTCATTTTTCTCCTTCTTAGTAGCTGGTGCAGTGCTGTGTTTTTGACTTTCAGCCTGGGAACAGTGCTGATAACACCAGTTTTTAGTTGTTGCTAAGTAATGTTCACTCCCATCAAGGGCTTTTAGTCTCATGCTCTGTCAGTGAGGAGAAGCACGGGAAGCCAGGAGGAAGCAGAGACAGGACACCTGACCCAAACTAACCAAAGAGGTATTCCATACCACAGCATGTCATGCCAACTATATAAAGTGGGGGCAGTTACCCAGAAGGGCTAGACCACTGCTCTGGTCAGGCTGGGTATTGGTTGGAGGGTTGTGAGCGGTTGTATTCTCTTCCCTTGTTATTTCCCTTATCATTATTATTATTGGTGGTAGCAGTAGTGGTTTGTGTTATACCTTAGCTACTGCACTGTTCTTATCTCAACCCGTGGGAGTCACATTCTTTCGATTCGCCTCCCCATCCCTTCGGGAGCAGGGGAAGGAATAAGGGGCCAGGGGTGTGAGCGAGTGGCTGCATGGTTTTGAGTTACAGGCTGGGCTTAAACCATGACACAGCCTCACCAGTGCTGGGTACAGGGGGATGATCACTGCCCTGGCCCTGCAGGCTACGCTATTTCTGATACAGGCCAGGATGCCGTTGGCATTCTTGTTCACCTGGGCACAAGCTTGTAGAGAGCCTGACAGCAGAATGGCTGCAGGACAAAGGCCACGAAACTGTGCAACTAGTAAAGATCTAGGCCGAAGAACACAGCAGCAACTGTGTGGTCAATGGTTGCTCAAGGACAGAATGTATGCTTGCTGAGATAGCGCAGCGGTAACGCTTGAGCAAGAGTGAAACATATTGAAACAAGAAGCGGTCGCGATTGTTTTAGAAACCCCTGTGTTAGCACAAACTAACCAATGATTTTATTGTACCCTAGCAGAAATTGTATCTAACACTGAGACTATAAAAATGGCTGTATTTTGCTAAATAAACGAGACTTGCTGACCATGATAGCATGAGGCTTGTCTCCCGCGACTCCGACATTTGGCGCCCGAACAGGGACCAAGGAAGGGACCGTCCCTTTCAAGAGTTGCGGAGGGTGCAGGTCTCGACATAAAGACGGCTTCTGCAGGACAGCAGTGGCACATCGGTGGACTGCGTGATCTCTGCTTTGGCCCGGAGTGCAGCATCGGCTGGCTCTGCTGCTACGCGCTGCCGACGCCTGGAGGGTGCAACGGATCCGGTAAATATGCACAGGCAAGCGGCGTATGATCTTTTTACTGCCTTCCTCCGTCGTCGGGGGCTAAAAGGCTTAGACTTTGATAAGGACCTCCCTACCCTTCTTTCTCATGCCCAGTCTCTCGGTATTTTTAGTGACCCCCACTCTGTTCACCAGTTATCGGAATGGCGTCGCCACGGCGATAAATTATGGGATCTTACATTAGATGATGATAAAATTGCTAAAAAGTTATCCAAATTGTGGCGTTTGATACATAACGAACTCCTGATGGTACAGGCAGAGAAACGTGCGGCTGAAAGTGCCCGTTTGGCACAAGATCAGAATCGTAACTATGATCCTTCTGCCCCTAACCCGCCCGCGCGTATCGATCTGCGGGAAGATATCTGCCGGCGGGCTGCAACAGCAAACGAGCCAGGCAAAGATAACCCTTTTGATCCCGGAATAATCGACCCTGACAGAGAACCCCACCTCTACCCCCCTGACCCGCATGATATGTGGAAAAACATTAAAAAACAAGCGGAAAATCAAGGTGCTGTGAGCCTGCCCCACAACCTGAATGCTCCACATCCCGTCCGTCACGAGGCGAACCAGGGGCTGGACGGCGGGGAGGAAAACGGCGCTCCCGCGGGAACCGAACGGAGGCTGCGGCGGGGGCTCCCCGCCGACCGAGGGGCTGCACCCGGTAGCAGCGGTGGGATAAGGAGCTGCGGAGCACGGGCGCGCCGCCTCCACCTCCCTGATGCCGCGACCTCACTCACTCGCCCGGCGGCGGCAGCAGCAGGCTCCGGCGGGCTCCCCCCATTGCCTGCCCGCGGGCAGAGGGCTCTGATACTCGCCCGCCCCTCGCCTTTCTGTGCTCCGGCAGGCGCGGGGTGCGCGGCGGTGCGGGGTCCACTCCTCCCGGTGAGAGGCGGTAAGAAACCCAGCCTCTGCCCCGGAGGTCTTTCACCCACAGCAATGGTCTCTTAACAGAGCACGATTCAGTCAAACACGCTACCCTTCAAAACAGAGCTGCCATAGATTTTTTGCAATTATCTCAAGGACATGGATGTAAAGACTTTGATAGAATGTGTTACGTGAATCTATCTGATCATTCTGAGTCTGTCCATGATGCAATTCAAAACCTAAAGGACGGAGTTAAGAAGTTGCGAGTGGAGAGTAGCTGGAATTGGCTAGAAAGTTTGCTGTCAGAATAGGGCGTCAGTGCATGCTTGAAAAATATTATTAAAATCGCATTAACCTATGTAAAAATCTCTATGTATTTTAATCAAACTTCCTTGTTTAATTGCTTGTGTAAATCGTTTGTTTGCTAAGTCTATTAACAATGTTTCATTAGTTTATAAAGAAGGGAGAGATGAGGGGAATGCTGCACAAGAAGCTGCACCAGTAGACCTGGATGAGAGCCCAGGCATCTGGACTCTTATCAGCCACAAACCTTGGGAGAAGTGAACGGGACAAGTTAGAAAGAAGTGGAGAAAGAACACCGGGTGGAACCGAAGAAAGAGCATCAAGATAATTTCTGAGGACTGTACATTTGGAAACAGGAGGATGCTTAAGACAGGATAAAGAATGTGTAGTCAAGGGGAAGTGGAAGTGAGATTGTAATGAGTAGTGATAGCAGAGAACTATGTTTAGAAATAATTATTCAAAGAAAGGTGTGTGGACAGTAATGTGATTAGCTGAAAGAGTGTGCGATTAATAAAATTGTTTTGTGATGGAAAAGTACCAAAAGAACTAACCGCTACTAACTGCTAAGCAGAATACTATAAAAACCTGTAAGCTCACTCAATAAGGGATTTCATTTGTAGCCAGAAACAGAGTCCATGCCTCAGTTGCCACAAGATCGGGCCTGGAAAAGGGTGCTATCCCATATAAAGGATGGCCCGTGTGCAGTAGGGACCTTAGGCATGTTTATCCCTAATAACACTATGATAATAAATAAACGAGGATTGTGTTCTCGAAGGTCAACGCACGCTTTTCAACCGAGCTGCGATGACAAAGTAAATTTTTGGAACCAGGTGAAAAAATAGCTGCTTCATTTTTAGCTCCCGGAGTAGCTAGCGCTCAAGCTTTGGCAACATTGAATAAGTTAGGATGTTGGCTTGCTAAAAAAACTAATGCTACAGCATCCGCTCTCTCTGCGCTGCTCACTGATGTTGACTCTATAAGACATGCAACTTTGCAAAACAGAGCAGCAATCAATTTTCTCCTCTTAGCACAAGGTCATGGGTGTGATGAATTTGAAGGTATGTGCTGCATGAATCTTTCAGACCACTCTAACTCCATTCACAAACAATTAGCACACTTAAAAGACAATATGCGAAAATTACAGGAAACAAGTGATCCTTTCACAAACTGGTTAGCGTCCTTTGGATTATCTCCTTGGTTAATCACTTTGATAGAAAAACTTGCTTTGGTGCTGGCTATAATTTTGCTCGCAATTTTGCTTTTACCGTGTATCATGCAGTGTTTGCAAAAAATGATATCGAATGCTTTTAATCATAAAATGGCTATGCTTGCTACTAAAGAAAACGGGGGAAGTGTAGAGAGCCTGACAGCAGAATGGCTGCAGGACAAAGGCCACGAAACTGTGCAACTAGTAAAGATCTAGGCCGAAGAACACAGCAGCAACTGTGTGGTCAATGGTTGCTCAAGGACAGAATGTATGCTTGCTGAGATAGCGCAGCGGTAACGCTTGAGCAAGAGTGAAACATATTGAAACAAGAAGCGGTCGCGATTGTTTTAGAAACCCCTGTGTTAGCACAAACTAACCAATGATTTTATTGTACCCTAGCAGAAATTGTATCTAACACTGAGACTATAAAAATGGCTGTATTTTGCTAAATAAACGAGACTTGCTGACCATGATAGCATGAGGCTTGTCTCCCGCGACTCCGACACAAGCTGGCTCATGTTCAGTGATCGTCAATCAGCACAATCAGGTCCTTTTCTGCCAGGCAGTTTTCCAGCCACTCTTCCCCAGGCCTGTAGCGTTGCATGGGGTTGCTGTGATGCAAGTGCAGGACCCAGCACTTCGCCTTTTTGAACCATGTTTTGCTACAGCCCATGTATCCAACCTGTCTAAAGACCTTTATCTTTTGTGAACTTAGGGAAAACATGGTGATATTTTGAAAGACTGGGAAAAGCTCTATGGTCCTTATTTTTGTAAAATCTGAAAGGAGGAATCAGTACATATAGATATACCTCACAGGATCACAGAATCACAAAATTGTTAGTGTTGGAAGGGACCTCTTGAGATCATGTAGTCCAACCTCCCTGCCACCTAAAGTAGATTACACAGGAACATGTCCAAGTGGGTTTTGAACGTCTCTAGAGAGGGATACTCCTGAACCTCCCATGGCAGCCAGTGCTCTGCTAGTTCCAGTGCTCTGCCACCCTCAGCATAACGAAGTTCTTGCTCATGTTGAGTTGAAACTTGTATTTTAGTTTGGCCATTTCTCCTTATCACTGGACACTACTGAAAACAGTCTGGCACCATTCTCCTTGCACCCCCGCATTGAGATACTCATACATTAACGAGTTTCCCTCTCAGTCTTCTCTTCTCTAGACTAAACAGGCCCAGTTCCCACAATCTCTCCTCATAAGAGAGATAGATGCTCCAGATCCCTGATCATCCTTGTGGCCCTTCACTGGACCCTCTCCAGTATCTCCTTGTTTTTCTTCTACTGCGGACCCCAGAACTGCACACAGTACTCCAGATGTGGCCTCACTAGGGTTGAGTAGAGGGGGATAATTATCTCCCTTGACCTGCTGGCCACACTCCTCCTGATGTTACTTTGGCCCTACTGGCTGCAAGGGCACACTGCCAGCTCATAACCAATTTATCATGCACCAGTCCTCCTAGGTCCTTCTCAGGTGAACTGCTCCTTAGTAGGTCAGCCCCCAACCTGTACTGGTACTTTGGGTTCTTCTTCCCCAGGTGCAGTACCCTACACGTGCCCTTATTAAACCTGGTTAATACCAGTTAATAAATGGCTATTATCAGTGCCTGAAAAAATACTGGAACAAGTAATCAAGCCAACTAGGTTTTCCAGTTTTTCTGTTTTCCATGTATACATGTGTAGCACAAATAACTGTAGCAAAGCAATTGAAAAGATGAGACATCTGGTGTTAAGGATAAAACAGTACTGCACTAGATTGTAAAGGTTATGAAGTCTCCACCACCACTGTTAAAACAGAGTAGAAAGAACATCTGCCAAAAATTAGTTAAAGCTATTTAAGCAGGGAGTGAATTAGATACCTTCATGAGCTCCCTTCCAATCCAATAATTCTGTGAATTGTGTAAGAAAATTAGACAAAAAAAGTGTTCTGGTACTACTAAAGAAACACTCAGAATCAACTTGCTATATAATTATAGTAGTGCCTCCTGAGCATTTTTTGTAGTATTTTAAACTACTTATATTGCTATAAAACTTAACGTTGCATGACTTTCTATAAATATCCTAATTCTAACATTATGGTTTATATTAGCAGCCACATCATTTCATTTCTAAATGCTTGAAATTCTTTTTATCTTGATTACTTGGTTTCAAAATCCATTACCTCTTTCACATATTTTCAAATATGATTTATCATTTTACAAAAATATGTATAGATCGCACTTCAATCCCACAAACTTTTATTTCTTTTTTACAAGTTGAGAAAACAACTTTATATTAATGGTGCTAAAATAACATTAGTAACTATTTAGTTTTAAAACAGAATTTTCACTCCATTTATGCCTTTTCCATTGTTCAGTAATTCATTCATATTATTTAAGCAGAAAGGAGAAATAGTTGAGTAAAAAAATCACAGATTAATTGAATACAATGTCAGAAGGAATCATTAAGCTGTGATGCCTGAACTACTTTTTTTCTCCCCTAGTTAATCTGTATGAAGCCAAATTACTTGCAGATTCTTGTGTGTTTGGTGTTTTTTTTTTCTTCCCCCATGAGAAATCATAAACAGAAAGTTCAAGATACTAACTTTATCTGATGAAGGTTAGTCTCCTAATCTCTGTATTGTGAATAGAAGGAAATCAAACTCTCAAAAGATGCTCTAAGGGAATGCAGAGACACTAGATTACTGCATTAAAGATGGCGTTTGCCAATACAATGAACAGCTTTCATTGCTGTACAATGAAGAAAAAGAAAGTTGTCCTTGCTGGTTTCTTTCCTCAGAGATAAACACATATGTATAAAACTTATAGTGTGAGCATGGGTATGAACTATCTCTCTGAAACTTGCAAAATGGTGGAAATATAATGCAGTGGTAGGAAGCCATTTATATTCTTGATCTCTAAAATAAGTCATAGCAAATGAAAACTACCCAGAAATTACTGGAAAACAATGTAAAACTGTTATTGATGTACAGAACATGGTAGGGATAGTTCAAGGAGACCTTTTTATATTTTGGTTTTTTTTTGGCAAGTAAATAAAACTGGGAAGTAATTTAGAAAAAATGTCTCCTTGGCTGCAGGGAAATAACCTAAGGAAGTTTCTACTTTTCTTGGGTATGTGGTACAAAGGAACAATATAAAAGGGAAGATATTGACGTGGAATAAACCAAGCACTCAGGCAACATAAAGGCCATAGGTGTCTTATAAAGAAACAGTATTTTAAATTGACTTAGTTTTGAAATGTCTTGGTCACTTAAGAAGCTGATGATATTGCTTATCTAAAGATCTATATCTCTTAGTGACTGCTTGCTTTCTCTATCCTCCATAATTTCATGTTTGATATTTTTCACTTTTTATCTTATTGTGCTGCTTTTTAATACTCTTTTTTGTATTTTATCTACTCTGTGTCACACTGCATTAGAGATCAAAAGATATATTCTGCTTCATGTAATTTTATGTTTGGTATCTATTCATTTCTATATGATCAGGATCTTCCAAATTTTACTTGATTATGCAATCTATAATTGATTTTTTTATTCATATTATTACATGCATTTCTTAAAATATTGTGTCATACAGATTTTTTAAAGTGTGGATCAATACAAGGATTTTTTCTTCTTCGTATAGTACCTGGAACAACTGGCTCCTGAATCATGACATAATAAATATTATTCAAATTACTAATAATATATTAACAGTAAACAATATATTGACATTCTAATGAACCTACAATCATATCATTAATGATAGATTATTAATAAAATGCCTATGTATGAAAAAATGCCTGGATACATTGAAAGAATCAGCTCATTTTTAATTAGTCATTTTTCAGCTAACAGAAGAGAAGATTAAAAAGGGCCTTTGAATATCAGAGAATCATAGAATCAACTAGGTTGGAAAAGACCTTTGAGGTCATAAAGTCCAACCATTATGCCAGGACTGCAGATTCCACCACTAAACCATGTCAAATATGCTTTTTTCTTTCTACCACAAGAAACTTACAAGAAACAAATTGTACAATCTATAATTTACACCTTTGCAACAAAACTGAGCAGGTCTCATTAATAAAAATAAATTGCAGTATTTATAGTATTAGTGCATTACCCAAGAAATATAATGATAATGAAGCTATTTCCAGTTCCACCAGTCTATTTACTAACTGTAAAATCATACGAACAGGAAGTCTCATAGATCAGGTTTTATTTGGAATTTTTCCTACATTAATATTGACAAGGATCCCCTTTCCTGATTTTTTTTTTCTTCACTTTTTTTAAGAAACTTTATGCCACATCCCACAACTAATAATACTTCATAAATCTCTGCTCATTTTGTGACACAAATTGTTAAACTGGGCTTATCTGTCCGGTGCTGAAAGAAGCACACACACACACACACACACACACACACACAGAGTCTATGCTGAAGATCTTTAAGAAGTGGAGAAGCTCTCTGTCTGATTATACTACTGGGAATTTTTGTCACTTCCTGTTGCACTTGGGGAGATAACTAGCTTCCATAAAGAAATGAACGCTTCCCTGCTCCTCACATTTGACATCCTGAAACAGATCTGTGTGAAGTAAAGTCTACTTGGAGAAATTAAGACATAATTTACTTTTGCCTTGGACTTTTAACAAATTGATGAGAGAGAAAATTATTTGGAATCACATATGTAACATACGCATATAAACATATATGCATGTAAGTCTTCATGTAAAGTATACCTAGTATGTATTAGGTGTGTGTATGTTCATACATATATAAATTACAATAACTCGGTCTTAAAATTCACAAATCACGTGTTCACTGTGACTTTCTATATAGGTTATTACAAGTTCTGCCATACTGAAGCCTAAGGAGAAGGTTCATCTATATTTTCCCCTTTGTCAGTTTTTAATAGACCTAATTGCCTAATTATCTGCTTCAGCGCAATGGTGGAGTGTTGTAACATTTCTCCTCTCCCCCAGGGAATGTGCACATTCTCTGGGAAGCTGCCATCTGCTTCCATTTAGAATACTGGTGAAACATGCATTTAAGCACTGAGGGTTGCCAACTTCATCTGTCACTAAGCTTCACTCAGCAAGCATTGACCATTTTATTAATATGATTCCTATTACACGTTATTAAAGAACATCCTGGTAGGAGGACCAGTTTATCATCAACAATGAAAAGATGTATTTGTTACTGAAAATTACCACAATACAACCTCACAGAAGGTAGAATGCAGCTAAAGTCAGACGTTTCAAAATTATTATTTATTTTCACTTTGCTGGTCCTGATTTATCCTTTTATGAAATGTATGTTCTGAAATGTATCAGCGGTCATACACAGCATGATTTGATAAAGTCAGACCAAGCCACCACCCCCTGGAAAGTAAGCATTTCTGGTCCACATACAAAGTGCAGTTCAACTCCATTCAGTAGTCCACCTTAATTACTGCTTGTAAAATGCAAAGGAACTTGAGAACTCTAACAGCCCATGTAATTTGATGTTTATTACATGGTACAACTGAAAACAGTCCTAGGGTAACCTGCTTGTATTTCTCCCAAGACATTTAACTTCCATTGTCTTGGTCTGGGTAACTTGCAGGCATAGAACTGTGGTACACATAATATATTTTCTAAAAGATTAACAATAGAAATAATGATAAATATTTTTCCATGAGGTCAGTTAATCTTAGTAAGGTTTTGGTGGAAATTTTTCCAGTGTTCTCCACAGTAGGGTTAGAGATTTGTCAAATATCAGGCCCTATATCATATAGCATTCTTGTAACAAAGAGACATAAAAGTGAGGAACATTTAGAGAAAAATTAAGTAATCTTTGAATGAGTAGGTAGTTCGAGTAAATAAAAGCTTCTCTGAATTAACGTAAAATTTATAAGCTAGAGACCAGTAAAGTCAGTCTCTGATGTTTTAGTCATGGTTTTAGGCCATGTAAACAGTTTCCCAACAAAAATTTTACCAGCTTCCCCTCTCATATTTAATTTGTTGAAGCAGTTATAATCCTGACATTTGCAGCTCACAGGAATGCTTTAGAATTATAGAATCATAGAATAGTTAGGGTTGGAAAGGACCTTAAGATCATCTAGTTCCAACCCCCCTGCCATGGGCAGGGACACCTCACACCAAACCATGCCACCCAAGGCTCTCTCCAACCTGGCCTTGAACACCACCAGGGATGGAGCATTCACAACCTCCCTGGGCAACCCATTCCACTGCCAACCACCTTCACAGTAAAGAATTTCTTCCTTGTATCCAATCTAAAATTACCCTGTTTAAGTTTTAACCCATTACCCCTTGTCCTGTCACTACACTCTCTAATGAAGAGTCCATGCCCAGCACCCCTATAGCCCCCCTTCAGATACTTGTAAGGTTGCTAGGAAGTCTCCACACAGCCTTCTCTTCTCCAGGCTGAACAGCCCCAATTTTCTCAGCCTATCTTCATACGGGAGGTGCTCCAGTGCCCTGACCATCCTTGTGGCCCTCCTCTGGACTTGTTCCAACAGTTCCACATCCTTTTGATGTTGAAGGACACCAGAACTGTACACAATGCACCACATGAGGTCTCACGAGAGCTGAGTAGAGGGGCAGGATCATCTCCTTCAACCTGCTGGTCGCACTCCTTTTGATGCAGCCCAGGATACGGCTGGCTTTCTGGGCTGCGAGTGCACACTGAAGCCAGCTCATGTTCATTTTCTCATCAACCAACACCCCTAAGTCCTTCTCCACAGTGCTGCTGCAACCGAACCACGCAGCTTGGTGTCATCAGCAAACTTGCTAAGGGTGAACTCATTCCCACTGTCCATGTCACCGACAAAGATGCTGAACAAGAACAGTCCCAACACCCATCCCTGAGGGACACTACTCATTACTGGTTTCCAGCTGGACATTGAGCCATTGACCACAACTCTTTGTGTGCAGCCATCCAGCCAGTTCTTTATCCACCGAGTGGTCCATCCATCAAATTGATGTCTCTCCAATTTAGAGACAAGGATGTCGTGTGGGACAGTGTTGAACGCTTTGCACAACTCCAGGTAGATGATATCAACTGCTCTATCCCTGTCCATCAGTTCCGTAGCCCCATCATAGAAGGCCACCAAATTGATAGGCAGGATTTCCCCTTAGTGAAGCCGTGCTGGATGTCACCAAGCACCTTGTTGTTTTTCATGTGCCTTAGCATGCCTTCCAGGAGAATCTGCGCCAAGATTTTGCCAGGCACAGAGGTGAGACTGACTGGTCTGTAATTTCCCAGGTCATCCATTTCCCCCTTCTTGAAAATGGGGGTTATATTTCCCTTTTTCCAGTTGTTGGGAACGTCACTTGACTGCCATGATTTTTCAAATATGATGGCCAGTGGCTTAGCAACTTCATTTGCCAGCTCCTTCAGGACCCACAGATGGATTTCATCAGGTCCCATGGACTTGTGCATATGCAGGTTTTTAAGATGGTCTCTAACCAGATCCTCTCCTACAGTGGGCCCAAGGTCTTCATTCTCACAGTCCATTCCTCTGCCTTCCAAGACTTGGGTGGTGTGGTCTGAGCCTTTGTCAGTGAAGACTGAGGCAAAGAAGTCATTAAGAACCTCAGACTTCTCCAAACCCAGGGTAGCCAGTTCTCCTGATAGCTTCCAGAGGCGGGTCACGTTGTCCCAAGTCTTTCTTTTATTTGTAGTGTAACTATATAATCCCTTCCTGTTGTCTTTCACATCTTGTCATGGTTTAAACCCAGTCAGGCAACTTGTTCACTCACTTCCCCCCCCTTCTTGCTCTCCCCCTACTCCCAGAGGAACGGAGAGGAGAATCAAAAAGAATGCAACTCCCATGGGTTGAGATAAGAACAGTCCAGTAATTAAGGTATAACACAAATCACTACTGCTACCACCAATAATAATAATGATAAAGGAAATAACAAGGGAAGAGAATACAACACCTCAGCACCAGCTGACCAAAAACTCACCCCCCCAGCCCAACCAAGAACTGACCCATACCTCCTCCAACCCTGCAGACTCCCAGCCCTTCTGGGTAACACCCAGTTACATCCTGGGCATGACTTGCTGTGGTATGGAATACCTCTTTGGCTACCTTGTGTCAGGTGTCCTTTCTCTGCTTCCTCCCGGCTTCCCCCCCTCACTGGCAGAGCGTGAGGCTCACAAAGTCCTTGGCCAAACCAAAACATCATTGCTATCAGCTCTGTTCCTGAGCTGAAAGTCAAAACACTGCACTGCACCAGCTACCAAGGAGAAAAATGACTGCTACTGCTGAACCCAGGACACATCTCTAACCAAGTTGAATTCTAACTGTGCCTTGGCTTTCCTAACCTGGTCCCTAGCTTCCTGAATAACATCCCTGTATTCTTCCCAGGCCGCCTGTCCTTGCTTCCACCTTTTACAAGCCTCTTTTGTCCTCCGAATTTTCTCAGCTGATGCTTATCCATCCAAGGAGGTCTCCTGTCCCTGCTGCTGTACTTCCTTCTAGTTGGGATGCAACACTCCTCAGCTTGTAGTAGGTGAGCCTTGAATATCCACCAACAGTCTTGGGCCTCACTGCCCTCTAGTGCTATATCCTATGTAACCTTACTAAGCAGGTTAACTTCCTCATCCAATGTTAAGATAGAACCTCAAACTTTGTCTTTTTCAAGACATGACTTGTGTGGGACATTTTCTACATGGATGAAACACCCACCCATAGCCTCTACAGAACAGCAGAAGTAAATTTGAGAAGTGCCATGCTACTGTGTTTAGCTAATGATATGTTTAATAAGTAAGCTGGAAAATGTAGTGGGAAACATTTTCTCAGTTTTATGTATGTTTAGATAACAAGGTAGTGGGCATAATAGACCTTAAATTTACAAAAAGTTGATCATCCTGCTATAATATGTGTTCTTTCACACAGCTTCCCTATAAGTGAAAATAAAAATTGTTACAAGAAAGCAAATTCATTGGCTAGAGGGTATGATTTTATACTACCTTACAGTATGAATTCCATGCCAGTAGATTAGTTTTATTTTAGTTTTTTTCCAAAACTTATGTGGAAGTGATTAGTTGTTCAATCATGTTACTGCAGCATCAGACTCCTCTAATAGGAGGTAATTTTAGGCTGTTATTTCTTTTCTGCAGAAGACATATTAATGTCATTGTTGAAGCCATAGAGTCTGTATCTTTACTACACCACAGTGTGTCTCTCTTTACTAAGATTACAAAACCCTGTAAAATAATTGCTAATTGTAATGACTTTGAAACTGGTGTACTACTGCTGTTATGTGGTATTCACATAATGGAATTCAACTAGTGATTATAACAAATCTGTTTTTGAACTTACATTCTGATTCAGAGAAAACTCCAGAACAAACTTGTCAACAAAGTTTTCAAGCTGACAAGCAGGTATTCTTTATTGCAGCACCGGGAGACACAGGGGATATCTCCTCCTAACGTGTGTCCCCCAGTTGCCACACAAACCATCCTTTTATAGTCCCAGGGCATGCATGCATATTCATGAGGCTATGTATGGATTACATAATTTTCCAGAAAGTTCTCCTCATGCTTACAATTGTGGTGGTGGTCTCTGAGGGTCATTTA
Organism: Pezoporus occidentalis; assembly: GCF_034315485.1. Lineage (NCBI taxonomy): Eukaryota > Metazoa > Chordata > Aves > Psittaciformes > Psittacidae > Pezoporus > Pezoporus occidentalis. The sequence goes on along the minus strand of NW_026914940.1, from coordinate 15,815,949 downwards.
CTTCTTCCAACAATCTTCATCACTTCTGGCAGTCTTTGAAGCATGTGCAGTAGATGCTCATACCATTTTAATTGGTTCATTAGCACCAGAGACATAATCCTCCTATCCTACTACTTATCAGTTAGTTTAACTGTAGCCCATCCTGGACACCTGTGGTTCCCAGACACTCCTTATCCCTGTGTCCTGTTCTTCTAGAGTGTTTTTCTTAAAACTATGTCAACTATAACGATTTATCTTGTGAGAATTCTCAGTACGTTCTCTAGCTGTACTCTGTTTTTTTTTTTTTTCTCTATGTATCATGCACCTCAGTAATTTTCCATTGCTACTTTTACAAAGCCATCAAACTTAACATTACTTAAAAATAATTCTAAAGGTTTCTATGTTCCATTTTGTGATTTTGTGCCCCTTTGACTCAATTCAGAGACAGTAAAAAAACCTCAACAAAAGAGAAATCATCATGAAGCAGGAGCTGACATGATTTCATCAGGACTGTCATGTTGTCTTCTTGCAAATCATGATCAAAACTTTTTGCATAATTAAAGACCATTAGGATAGAAAGATGGGGAAGGTATGGAAAAAAAACAAACAAGCAACCCACAGTAAATTAAAGTAAGTTACAAATTAAAAGAAACCTCATCCAAATTCTCTGAAACCAAACTGCATTGTTAACAATTACATCCTCTTTTCATCCTTTACTCCCAAAGCAGCTGAACTAAAATGATCAACATATAAAACAAGTTTAATTTAATTTTTCTTTTAAACCAATATTTATACAGTTTTCTAGGCTGAAGTTTTGTTTTTTGTTTTCTTTTTTTTTTAAAAAAGTTTGTATTTCATGGCTGCAAATCAACATACTCAAAGAAGGAAGAGTATAAGCTTTTGTCCTACCCTGAAATGAAACTGATATTACGCTCAGACAAATCTGTAGACATTCCCATCCATGGCTTCTTTCTCACATCCTGATTTCCATGTAGATCCCAGTTCCCCCCAGTCTGATCATTTCCTGTTTGCACATATCCTAACAATTACTTATAGTGTTCACTTTCTGGTCTCACTTCTGTCTTCCAGTTTACAGGCATGGGTTTACAACAACAGCAAGAGGGCTGTGCAGCTCCCTCCATCACAGCCGCATCTACTTCAGAGCTATACAGATTAGCATACTTTATAAGATTAACTGTAATAATTCAAACTTTTCAATTTTTACAAGATCATGCCTAATTTATTTACCATCAAAATATTGTTCAGTTGATGTTTCATTGTAGCAGATTTTTCTTTGAAACTTAGAAAATGTTCAGAAACTGCATATTTGATTTTACTCTCAGAGTATTTTGATGGGGAAAATAAATATTTTGGTAATTTTTCATTATTGATACTTTCTGTTGCACTCATTCTCTTTACATTGTGTACTTTTCATTGAAGAACCATGGTTTCAAAAGCTGTATTAGTACATTAATAAAGTATTCTTGCTATCACTACCAAAACCAAAAGCATTGTTGTCACCTAACCTTAACATTCAAAAGACACCTTCCAGCTTGACTTACAAATCCTCAACATTTGTACCTCTATAGTGTCAACTATTTCCCCAGTCTTGCAGTGATTTACTAATCAACTTCCATCAAATCTAGTTAGGCTCCAGAAGCTTAAAACAGCAGCAATCAAGAACCTTCAGGACCCTGGTTCAAAAGCCTCTCATGAAATTATGAACCATATCTAGAAAGGATCAGATCAGATCCCCAAGTCCTTCTCTGCAGGGCTGCTCTGAGTTTCTTCTTTGCCCAACCTGTAGCTGTGCCTGGGATTGCTCCGACCCAGGTAGAGGACCTAGCACTTGGCATGATTAAACTTCATAGGGTTGGCATCAGCCCACCTCACAAGCTTGTCACAGTCCCTCTGGAAAATGTTTAGGTTTAGCTAATGTTTAAATGTTTAGCTATGTTTAGGATTGCCCCGACACAGAGGCAGGATCTTGTACTTAGCCCACCAGACAGGCCCACCACTCAAGCCTGTCAAGGTCTGTCTGTATGGTATCCCTTCCCTCTAGAGTGTCAAGCACACCAGTCATCTTGGTGTTATGTGCAAATTTGCTGAGGGTGCACTCAATCCCAGTGTTCATGTTGCTGACAAAGATGTTAAACAGCACTGGTCCCAATACAGGCCTCTGAAGGACATCACTTTTCACCCATGTCCACCCAGACACTGAGCCATTGACCACAACTCTCTGAGTTGACCACCCAGCTGATTCCTTATCTCCTGAGTGGTCCATCTGTCAAATCCATGCCTCTTCAGTTTAGAGACAAGGATGTTGTGCAGGACAGTGTCAAATGCTTTGGACAAATCCAAGCCGCTCTTCCCTTATCGACCAGTGTTGTGGCCTGATCATAGAAGGCCACCAAATTTCTCAAAGCAAAATTTGCCCTTAGTGAAGCCATACTGGCTGTCACCAATTGCCTCTCTGTTTTCCATGTGCTTTAACACAGTTTCCAGGAGGATCTGCTTCATGATTTTATTGGGCTCACAGTAAATAAATTCTAATAGCTAATCTAAATCTATCATCTTTCATTTCGATACTGTTATCCCTCATCCTTAAACTTCACACCCTGATCAAGAGTACCTCCTCTACTTTCAGCCTCCCCATCTCTCACCAAGGTGAGATTGATTGGCCTGTAGTTCCTGATGTCTTCCTTTTGTCCCATTTAAAAATGAAGGCTATGTTTCCCCCTTTTCCAGTCAGAGGGAACTTCACCAGACTGCCACAATTTCTCAAATAACGGTGCATAGTATCCTAGCCACTTCATCCACCATTTTCCTCAGGACACACAGATGCATCTCACCAGGTCCCATGGACTTGTACACCTTCAGGTTCCTTAGATGGTCTTAAATCTGGTCTTCTCCTGCAGCGGGTTTAAGTCCCTCATTCTTCTAGTTCCTGCCTTTTGATTCTCTGAATTGGGCAGCATGGCTAATACACTTGCCAGTGAAAACCAAGAAAAAAAATGGTTGACTATCTCAGCCTTCTCTGTGTTGGCTGTAGCCAAGTGTCCTGTTTTGCTTATGAGGAAAAGTACAATTTCTTTTTTCTTCCTTTATTGTCCTATGTACCTGAAGAAACTCTTGTCATTTTTCACATTTCTAGCCAAGTTCAGCTCTAGCTGTTCCTTGGCTTTCCTAACACTCTTCCTGTACTCTTGAGCTATATCCCTGCAATTATCCCTGAATGCATATCCCTGCCTCCATGGCTTGCACATTCATTTTTTCTTGGTGTATTTTAGTTCGGCTAAGATGTCTTGAGTTAGCCAAGATAGTCCCCATTTTCCCTGTCCCACTTCTTGCACATTGGGATTAAGAGCTCTTGCCCCCTAAGAAAAATGTCTTTAAATATCTCCCACCTCTCATTCACTCCTTTTCCTCTGAGGGCAGTTTCCCAATGGATCCCGCACATTGACACCCTAAATAGTCAAAAGTTTGCCTTTCTGAGGTTTTGGGTCCTGACTTTTCTTTTTATCCATCCAAGCAGATTTCCACCAGGGCATGATCACTGCAGCCCAGCCTACCTTCACTCTTGTCCTCTCTGTTAAGAAGTTCTGTTTTTGTGAGCAACAGGTCCAGCAGTGCCTCTCCTCTGGTCAAGCTCACTATCATGTATTACTCCAGTAGTTTCCTGGAGTCCCTGGAGTGTTCAAACAGTGATTGAAATAACCATTCATATTCTTTAGGTTTAAATTTCAGTACCTATCATAGAATCATACAATGGTTAGGGTTAGAAAGGACCTTATGAAAAGCCTAGGGAAGGGGGGAGAGGAAGCAGTGTGTGACAAAACCAGGTTACAAGCTGAAAAGTGTTATTTAGGCTAAATCACCCAATAATGCTAATAGACTTACAGAATTTTTTTTTAGGAAACATGAAGGTATTTATTATGCCTTGAAAAAGCATGCCTATTTTAAAAGACAGAAATATGGTGGTTTATGTAGCTGAAGTGAGAGCAAAAGAGACAACAACCTTTATATGGGAAATATAACTACAAGTTGAGATAATTTTGGAATTTTGTTTTGATTGGACCAGAAATTGTGTAAATTGACATTAGCACTCTCTCCTGCTGAAGAGGCAGAAACAAGACATTCTAAATTCCTATTTAAATGAAAGGCAATGGATAAAAAAAACCACAAACAACAAACAAACCAAACATGATTGCATTATAAATGTACCTCTTACCTCAAATGACAGACAAATCTCTTATGTTCTGGGTCAGCCCAACGTGGTGGGTCAAAGAGTAGCTGCTGAAGCATGATTTATATCTTAAGTTCAATATGAAAAGGTTCAACATTCTCAGCCTAAAATCCAAGTCTAAATTATCATCAGATTCCTGTCTCCTTGTACCAACCAAAGGACTATATCAAATATAACTGAAAAAAAAAGTATAATTAAATATTATAATTAATAATCATGTTACTTACCTTTGTTGAAGATAATTTGAAATTGCTGAAGATTATTTGAATTGTTGAAGATTATTTTAAATTGTTGAGATGAGTAGCTCAAGAGAGGATGCCTTCAACACCTGAGCAGGGGGAAGCTCAACGTCCAGCAGAATCAACTCAGAGCGGCGAGAGCCACTGAGGGAGCCTCAAGTCCTCGACAGGACCTGCCCAGGAGCCGGGGGCTCAGCTGACGCGAGCAGGGACTCACAGTGGGTGAAGCCAAGGGGAGCAGCTCTAGCCCTGACTGGGTAAAAACCTGCCTCAGGGAGCGCGAGCCACCAGTAGAGCAGCAAACAGGGAGGGCAAACATGGTGGGTCGAGGCAGTTTGCACAGTAGTTCGTGCGGGCAGGCGAGCAGGATGGTGAGCACTCATCATATGACCAGGGCCCAGTCTGGGAGCTCTGCTCTGGCTGCCCAGGCGGTGGCCAGCATAAGCACCGAGAGAGAGAGTTTGAGAGGGGAGGTTGCAGTGCAGAGCTCAGAGTGTAGTGAGTGCCTGCACTGGTCTTGTGAGGAGAGGGTGCACAATGGGCAGGGCTGCACTCGGTGCTGCCTGGTGGAGGTCCTCCTGCAGCAGGTGGCTGAGCTGCGGGATGCTGTTACGAGGCTGAAAGATGTCAGGGAAGCTGAGAGGAAGCAGGAATGCTTGCTCCCGGCCCAAACTGTGCAGGGGCCTCAAGCGTCCCCTGTAGAACATGGAGGAAAGAAGGAGGCCGTAAACCCAGGAAGCTGGGAAACAGCAACACACAAACAAACAAACAAAAAAAACAAACAGAAAAAGGAGGAAGAGGACAATTAAAAGCTTGGGGCTTCCTCCTATATTTGTTGTCCCCACCCAGAACCACTTTGATGTCCTGCAGGGGGTTGATGAGGAAACATACTCACACCATGAGCAACCAGCTGATGCACTGCTAAATAAGATCTCTACTGGTGCTGCCAGGAAAAAGCAGCGGGTCATAGAAGTAGGGGACTCTGCTTTGAAAGGGACAGAAGCACTCGTCTGTTGGCCTGACCCAGTCTCAAGGGAGGTGAGTTGCTGCCCTGGGTTCAGCAGTAGCAGTCATGTTTTTCCTTTGTGGTAGCTGGTGCAGTGCTGTGTTTTGACTTCCAGCCTGGGAACAGTGTTGGTGAAACCGATGTTTTTGGTTGTTGCTAAGTGATGTTTACCCTGACCAAGGACTTTGTGAGGCTCATGCTCTGCCAGGGAGGAGGGGAAGCCAGGAGGAAGCAGAGATGGGGCGCCTGACCCGGGCTAGACAAAGAGGTATTCCATACCACAGCACGTCATGCCCAGGGTGGGGGGGTAACTGGGAGTTACCCGGAAGGACACGGGCTTCCGGGTTGGACTCGTTTCTTGGCCGGTGGTATCGTATTCTCTCCCCTTGTTATTTTCCCTTATCATTGTTGTAGTTGGTGGTAGCGGTGGTGATTTGTGTTGTACATTGGTTGCTGGACTGTTCTTGTCTCAACCTGTAGGAGTTGCACCCTTTCAATCCTCCTCCCCGTTCCTCTGGGAGCGGGGAAGGGGAGAGCCCCAGTGGGGGGGGGGCGGGGGGCCTCGATTGTTGTCAGCCCAGCACCAACCACTCACTGGGAGTGAGTGAACGAGCTGTCTGGGTAGGTTTAAACCACGACAGTTCCTTTTGGCGCCCAACGTGGGGCTTGAGGGTTGAGATAATGACAGATCTGACTGGATTAATAGTCACTCGTCACAATACTGATTTATTGGCTCTCAAGGTTATTCCTCTTGATCTCATAGTTTCAGTATATCATATCTTACTTCCATCCAGTATTTGCTGTACTAGTGTTTTTCAAGTGTGGGGCTTGGGCTAAGGTTTTTATCCCATTGTACTTTAGGGTAATGACTTGTAATACAATAGAATCATTGATCATGAAACTGATCTGGCTTATGTTCCCAGTGTGGTCACCACATTTATACTTTGGGAGGTATATGATGGAGATGCTTAGCAATTACACATCTTTTTTCTCCTTCTCAGGTGCTCAACCTGTGAAGGAGACATCCTTTTACCCTCCCAGTCGTTCCCCCAGACCATTTACATTTGAGAGTTTTGAATTTTTTGAATGGCCTTTTAATGCTGTTGAGACTTGTTTGCTGATCGTGATGGGAATCACCATGCTGGCACGCATACAGAGTGTGTTTTGCCCACGACTGATTTCAAGAGTTAAGCAGAGTCAGGTTTGGGTCTTGTCTGGGGTCAAACGACGATGTAGGAGGACCAAGAGATTTTCCCTGAGGCTGGACAGCCATGAGTGGCAGGGTGTGTGGGATAGTATGGGCAAGTATCTAGGTCAGTGGGCCCCTCCAGTACTTTGGAATTTCACTACCGAACAACTGCAAAATCCAGAAGAATTAGTAAAACACTTAAATGAGGAGTGTGGTCATTCTGGCCATACCAGAGATGGACAAATCAGGGCAACGTGCTGGGGCTTGGCCTATGCTTTCAGGGCCTTGTTCAACACTATCCAGCACCTTCAAAAGGAAAAGAATGTCGGCGGATCTGAGGGCAAAGCAACAGTCGCTACTCAAACTTTGGCTGCAATGAACAGCACAGCTACCCCAGCGGCAAGTACAGCAGCTGCTCAAACTTCAACTGCAACAGACAGCGCGGTTACCCCAGCTCCCAGCACAGCAGCTACACCACCCCCAGCAACAAGTACAGTCGCTACTCAAACTACAGTGATAATCACTGCAGCCAAACCAGAGGACCAATTCGTACCAATATCGGTTGCCCCTGTACGCAAGAGAACAAGCAAAAAGGAAGCAAGAAGGGTGAAGCTAGATGAAGAAACAATGAATTCACCACCCAGTCCAGAATCTGATCAGGAGTCATCATCACATGACGAAGAAGAAGAAGAGGTAACTTCTCGACCTCAGACCTCAGCCGAGCTATGGAATATGTGAAAAGATTTTACCTGTCAAGCAGGGGAGCACATCATCACCTGGTTACTCTGATGCTGGGACAATGGGGCTGATGGTCACGAACTAGAAGGTACAGAAGCCAAGCAGCTGGGATCACTTGCTAGAGAAGGGGGAATTGACAAAGCAATTGCAAGAGAGAAAAAGTCCCTCAGCCTTTGGAGGCGGCTCTTGGCAGCTGTGAAAGAAAGGTTTCCATACAAGGATGATGTTACGAGTCGTTTGGGCAAGGGGACTACTATAGACAAAGGCATCCAGTATTTCAGCCATTGTAGAGATGATCTATCACATCAAGCTGAATAACGGGGATACACCCATAGATCCAGATGAAGTTGAATGTACACGACCCATGTGGCAAAAACTTACGTGGAATGCTTACACTGTCATCGTATGCCCATTCACTGGCGACAGTAACCTGGAATGATATAGTGCCACTAACGGTGGATGAAATGGTTCATAAACTCTGAGAGTTCAAAGACAACCTCACCCCTTCCATCATCTCGGCTGTGGAAAAACTGTCCCAGGACCTCGAACAATTGAGGGACGATCTATCTGATCTATCCAGCTCCTCACGTGTACCAACACGTCTCAGCTATTAACAAAAGGCGTCCTATTGTTCGAGAGAGGAGATACAGGAGGTATACACCACGGGGTACCCTATGGTTTTACCTGCTGGATCATGGAGAAGACATGACAAAGTGGGATGGAAAACCTACTTCAGCTTTGGAGGAACAGGTGACTGAACTGAAGAGGGGAGCAAGGGCCAAGACTGATCATCCCATGAGAGCTACGGCTTCAGTCTCTGGTGAGCAGTTTCCCAGATGGAATGGAAGAGCTGGTTTTACTCCAGCTCCTGTGATAACGAAGAATAATCCCTTTCACCACGACTTAAGTGTCCAATGCTGTGACGACCATTAGAGGGGCCCTGCCTCCAGCCAGGTGGAGGTAGGGGACAATCGGATTTACTGGACTGTGTGGATCAGATGGCCTGGCACATCAGTCCCACAGAAGTAAAAGGCTCTAGTAGATACCGGTGCACAGTGTACCCTGATGCCATCAAGCTGTCAAGGGGTGGAACCCATCTGTATTTCTGGAGTAACAGGAGGATCCCAAGAGTTGACTGTGCTGGAGGCTGAAATCAGCCTGACTGGGAGGGAATGGCAAAAGCACCCTATTGTGACTGGTCCAGAGGCTCCATGCATCCTCGGCATAGACTACCTCAAGAGAGGGTACTTGAAAGACCCAAAAGGGTACCGGTGGGCTTTTGGTATTGCTGCTTTGGAGACTGAGGAAATTGAGCAGCTGTCCACCTCGCCTGGTCTCTCAGAAGATCCCTCTGCTGTGGGGTTGCTGAAAGTTGAAGAACAACAAGTGCCAATTGCGACCACAACAGTGCACCAGTGGCAATATCGCACCAACCGAGACTCCCTGATTCCCATCCATCAGCTGATCCGTAGACTGGAGAGTCAGGGGGTGATCAGCAGGACCCGCTCGCCCATTAAGAGCCCCATATGGCCAGTGCGAAAGTCTAATGGAGAATGGAGACTAACAGTAGACTATCGTGGCCTGAATGAAGTCACACCACCATTGAGTGCTGCCGTACCGGACATGCTAGAGCTTCAGTATGAACTAGAGTGAAAGGCAGCCAAGTGGTATGCCACGATTGATATTGCCAATGCATTTTTCTCAATTCCTTTGGCAGCAGAGTGCAGGCCACAGTTTGCTTTTACTTGGAGGGGTGTCCAGTTCACTTGGAACCGACTGCCCCAGGGGTGCAAACACAGCCCTACCATTTGCCACGGACTGATCCAGACTGCACTGGAACAGGGGCAAGCTCCAGAACACCTGCAATACATTGATGACATTATTGTGTGGGGTGATACAGCGGAAGAAGTCTTTGAGAAAGGGAGGAAAATAATCCAAATCCTGCTGAAAGCCGGTTTTGCCATAAAACGGAGTAAGGTCAAGGGACCTGCACAGGAGATTCAATTTTTGGGAATAAAATGGCAAGATGGACGTAGACAGATCCCCACAGATGTGATCAACAAGATAACAGCAATGCCTCCACCAACTAATAAGAAAGAAACGCAAGCTTTCTTGGGTTCTGGAGAATGCACATCCCAAATTACAGTTCGATTGTAAGCCCTCTCTATCATGTGACCCGGAAGAAGAATGATTTTAAATGGGGCCCGGAGCAGCAAAAAGCCTTTGAGCAAATTAAACGTGAGATGGTTCATGCAGACATGCACTTGGACCAGTCCGGACCGGGCCAGATGTAAAAAATGTACTGTATACTGCAGCTGGGGAGAACGGTCCTACCTGGAGCCTCTGAGTGCTCCAGGGGGGCTAACCAATACTGTTGTGCCAAGAAGGAGTGGCTGAATACCACTCCTATATATGCGTGAACTGCGTCACAAATAAACTAGAAGTTTCTTATCACCCATATTGGGTTGGTCTGTCTGCTTCTCCTTGCCGCTTACACAGCCCAGTCAGAACTTTTACATACTGTAGAGGGGGACAAAGTTCCCGTGGTGCATATGAAGAATTTGCTGGGGAAGACAGTCTGGGTTATTCCTGCTTCAGGTAAAGGCAAACCCACTCGTGGGATTGCTTTTGCTCAGGGACCTGGATATACTTGGTGGGTAATGCAGGAAGATGGGGAAGTCCGATGTATACCTCAAGGGGATTTGTTTTTAGGGGAAAACAGGCAGTGAACTCAATTGTATGCTGTTGCCTGCTGTGTAATACTTTTATAGCCCATCAACTAGATGTCTCTAGCTCACCAGCGACTGTCCCTGACTTCCCTCCAGCCATCATCCCAGCAGAGAATGAACTTTGAACATCATGGACCAAATGGACTCGGCAGCATTATAGGGATTGGTCCATGAACTAAGAAAATTATCTTTTCCTCTTGGTCTGTATGTATATGGATGTATATATGTGGGAGTGCGATGGTGTATTGAAAATGTGGGATCTGACCGTGACGTGAATGGTATGGAATAAGGGGTGGATAATGTCCTTGGTTCAGCAGTAGCAGTCATGTTTTTCCTTTGTGGTAGCTGGTGCAGTGCTGTGTTTTGACTTCCAGCCTGGGAACAGTGTTGGTGAAGCCGATGTTTTCGGTTGTTGCTAAGTAATGTTTACCCTGACCAAGAACTTTGTGAGGCTCATGCTCTGCCAGGGAGGAAGGGAAGCCAGGAGGAAGCAGAGACAGGGCGCCTGACCCGGGCTTCCAGGGGGGACTCGTTTCTTGGCCAGTGGTATCGTATTCTCTTCCCTTGTTATTTTCTCTTATCATTGTTGTCGTTGGCAGTAGCGGTGGTAATTTGTGTTGTACATTGGTTGCTGGACTGTTCTTGTCTCAACCCGTAGGAGTTGCACCCTTTCGATCCTCCTCCCCGTTCCTCCGGGAGCGGGGAAGGGGAGAGCCCCGGTTGGGGGGGGGGCCTCGATTGTTTCAGCCTGGCACCACTCACTGGGAGTGAGTGAACAAGTTGTCTGACTGGGTTTAAACCACGACAGTTGTCTATCAGGGGCACAGATCAGGGATGTTGCAGAGAGGCTGCCTGCTCTAGTAAGTCCCACAGACTATTACCCACTTCTAGTGATCCATGTGGGTGCTAGTGATATAGATAGCAGTAGCCTGAAGAACATGAAGGACTACAGAGCCCTGGGAGAGGTGGTTAGGAGCTCTGGAGCTCAGGCTATCTTTTCATCAATTCTCCAGGATAAAGGGGAGGATCTTAAAAAAACTAGGAGGATTGGCCATGTAAATAAATGGTTAGAAGGGTGGTGCCATAATCAGGGGTTTGGGTGTCTTGAACATGGGATCCAAGTTTGTAGGCCAGGTTTACTGGGGGCTCGTGGAGCTGGTCTGATAAAGAAGGGGAAGAGAAGTTATGGGAGGAAGCTTGCGGGCTGGTCAAGGATGCTTTAAGTAGGTGTGTTGGGGGAGGGGGGGCATCATTCCATCCCAACACACCCAGGCAGTTGCCAACACCTATAAATGCTTGGAGCAATGCAGAGATATTCCAGCTGCTCCAAAAAATGAGCTGGCTTCATTTGGAGGTCAGCTCAGACCCTTCTATACAAACACCCATAGCATGGGGAAAAAACAAGATGAATTAGAGATGTGTGTACCTCCTTGTGACGCATAAGGAGCTGCCCAGGAAAATTTGAAGGAAAAAAGAGTCTTATAAAAGGTGGAAGCAAGGACAAGGGGCCTGGGAAGAATACAGGGAAGTTGTCTGGGAAGCTAGGGACCAGGTTGCGAAAGCTAAGGCCCAGTTAGAATTAAATTTGGCTTCCCCTCTGGAAGCTATCAGGAGAATTGGCTACCCTGGGTTTGGAGAAGTCTGAGGTTCTTAATGACTTCTTTGCCTCAGTCTTCACTGACAAAGGCTCGGACCACACCACCCAAGTCTTGGAAGGCAGAGGAATGGACTGTGAGAATGAAGACCTTGGGCCCACTGTAGGAGAGGATCTGGTTAGAGACCATCTTAAAAACCTGCATATGCACAAGTCCATGGGACCTGATGAAATCCATCTGTGGGTCCTGAAGGAGCTGGCAAATGAAGTTGCTAAGCCACTGGCCATCATATTTGAAAAATCATGGCAGTCAAGTGACGTTCCCAACAACTGGAAAAAGGGAAATATAACCCCCATTTTCAAGAAGGGGGAAATGGATGACCTGGGAAATTACAGACCAGTCAGTCTCACCACTGCGCCTGGCAAAATCTTGGCGCAGATTCTCCTGGAAGGCATGCTAAGGCACATGAAAAACAACAAGGTGCTTGGTGACATCCAGCACGGCTTCACTAAGGGGAAATCCTGCCTATCAATTTGGTGGCCTTCTATGATGGGGCTACGGAACTGATGGACAGTGGTAGAGCAGTTGATATCATCTACCTGGAGTTGTGCAAAGCGTTCAACACTGTCCCACACGACATCCTTGTCTCTAAATTGGAGAGACATCAATTTGATGGATGGACCACTCGGTGGATAAAGAACTGGCTGGATGGCTGCACACAAAGAGTTGTGGTCAATGGCTCAATGTCCAGCTGGAAACCAGTAATGAGTAGTGTCCCTCAGGGATGGGTGTTGGGACTGTTCTTGTTCAGCATCTTTGTCGGTGACATGGACAGTGGGAATGAGTTCACCCTTACAAGTTTGCTGATGACACCAAGCTGCGTGGTTCGGTTGCAGCAGCACTGTGGAGAAGGACTTAGAGGTGTTGGTTGATGAGAAAATGAACATGAGCTGGCTTCAGTGTGCACTCACAGCCCAGAAAGCCAGCCGTATCCTGGGCTGCATCAAAAGGAGTGCGACCAGCAGGTTGAAGGAGGTGATCCTGCCCCTCTACTCAGCTCTCGTGAGACCTCATGTGGTGCATTGTGTACAGTTCTGGTGTCCTTCAACATCAAAAGGATGTGGAACTGTTGGAACAAGTCCAGAGGAGGGCCACAAGGATGGTCAGGGCACTGGAGCACCTCCCGTATGAAGATAGGCTGAGAAAGGTGGGCTCTTCAGTCTGGAGAAGAGAAGGCTGGGGATGATGGGGATGGACTATTTATTAGAGAGTGTAGTGACAGGACAAGGGGTAACAGGTTAAAACTTAAACAGAGGAAGTTTGGACTGGATATAAGGAAGAAATTCTTTACTGTAAGGTTGGTGAGGCACTGGAATGGGTTGCCCAGGGAGTTTGTGAATGCTCCATCCCTGGCAGTGTTCAGGGCCAGGGTGGACAGAGCCTTGGGTGGCACGGTTTAATGGGAGGTTTCCCTGTCCATGGCAGTGTTGTTGGAACTAGATGATCTTAAGGTCCTTTCCAACCCTAACTATTCTATGATTCTATAAGAACATATTATTGTAAAAATTAGTATAACAAAGCCTAAAGGATTATTTCCTTGAAAGATTTCTTAGATTAAGGATAAGCATTATTCAAGCTGTTCTGCTTGTGAAGTCTACAGAGATCTTAACATTTTATTTTAGTGAAAGTACAAGCTAATTACTACCAACATGCTGCTGCAGTTTTCTGTGATATTTAATACAAATCTCTTACTTGAACTTTTCTAATTAATTTAATTAACTTTGCCTTTTGTCTGACAGTGTGGAGGATGTTAAAAACACCCTGACATCTGTACTTTACATTATGAATACAAATCACAGTGAAAATGCTGTATTATTATTATTACTCTTAGTAGCTTAGTTCTGTGACTGAACATAAAAGGTAGATGAAGAACTGCAGACCTACAGAAAAGTTTTCATTGAAATTATGGATTTGTGCTGGATAAAAGTAAGAGCAAACAGTGGAATGAAAGATACAAGTTTTCCAAAATGCCAGACATAATTTAGAAAGGTAAAATCAGCCCTCATACTATTCCACCAAATCATAGCCATTAAAGTAACGGACCTGTGAGCTAGTATCTCAAACAGCAGAAACATGCCAGAAAGCAGTCAACAAAAGCAGTAGGTGAAATAAATGTTCTGTGAAAAGGAAGGTGGAAATGCAATGAAAACCAATTGTCTATGACAAAAAATAGAAGTATAAAACCAAGTATTCTTATGAGACTTCTGTTTGCACAGAGGCTGAAACATTCTAGTTAGGATAATTAACTGAGACTATAAGAAGCTAAAAGCATCAGGTTCAAACTGCCCGAGACTATATGAAGCTAACAGCCTCAGGTTCAAACTGCCCTTTCTGTAGGGCAAGGAATTTCTGTAGTACTTGAATAGTCTCTGCAGACTCCAGAGATTGTCCCCAAAACAAGCACATCTTTTGACAAAAAACATGAAGACTGGCATAAGCAGAACTATCAAAGCATAGTAGAAAAAACAACCAACCAACCATACAAAAAAAACACACACACACAAAAAAAAAAAACACACAAAAAAACCAAACATTAAAACACAGTGTAAGAGAAAGAAAACACTTTTTTTTTTTTTTCCCATTTCTTTTCAGGTGATGCACACTTTCAGAGTTGGAGATTTCTGTATACATACATAAGAGCTCATTCTGTAAACATACTATAAACAGCCTCATACATTCTGAATGCTGCCTTCAGAAAATAGAGGTCCTGGTTCAGAGAGCAGTAAGAATAAGCAACCTGATCTAGTTGAAGATGTGAACATCACCCCGTCTATTACGGAGGGCAACAAATAAATAGAGACAAAAGGTTATGGCAACCCTCGCATCATTTTAAATGGCTATTCTCTGTACTCCAGACTTGAACATTAGTACACTCGGCCCTTCCCTGGTGCTATTTGTTTTACTGTAGCTCATGCATTTTTGCTCCTGTAAAATTTTCCACAGATTAAAGAAATCTACACAGCATAAAAATGACAAAAAACAGAAGGGAGGGAATCCCATGTCACCTATTGGTACTTCATGTAAATGTTGAAACAAATTTAGGTACATGGAAATGGCAAATGGGATTTGAAATATTAAGCTAATATTAAGATACAAAGTTTATTTTTGAGAATATATTTTCAAGAAAATTAGTAAAAAAGACCTTAAGAAAAAAACTCAATAACAGACACATGTATATTTACAAAAGAATGTAACACTAAACAAACAGTCTAAATCCTTGACGTGTGTCATATTTTTTCTTAAAAATCGCTTCCACACACAGCAAGACTGCCCTTCTTTATAATGAGAAGCATCAGTTTTGAGAATGGCTACTCTGTATCTCTAATAACTTATACTGGCTAATCCAGTTCTAAGCAACAGAGCATTTCTAAGATGGGACTTTAACCTGATTCTTTCTAAACTGATAAATATTATACCAAGTATATCTTTATGTCAAACTGCTGACTGTTCTTGTTATGTCTGAATAAAGGTCTATTCAGTATTGATCTTTAGGAGTCTTATGAGGCTCATGTGAACTAACGTTCTAAACAAATTACAATCTACAATATCTTTGTCTGAAAAAGCAAAGTCCTGCTCAACCAGGGTCATGTGTTTCATTCATCATTTGAATATCTTACTCTCATCCCAGCGGCTGCAGCTATTCAAAGTTCAGTTTGGCTTTGCACAGTAAGAATTCTCTACACTAGTGACAAATGACTGGAACAGACTGTTCTCTGAGGTGCATTTTTACAAAGCTGATATCCCTAATTAAAATATACATATAAATGTATGTAAGTTGCTGTGTTCTTATTTAGGGAACCAAAAGAGTCAAGTTAACAACAAACTTGGGAAAAAAAAAAAGGGGGGGAAAAGATAGAAAATAAAGATAAATCAAATATGGTTTTTGCTACCTCAGTAACATGAGTGATAGATTGAGAACAGCCACAAACTAAAAGGCTTTGTTTGACAAATATTTCAGAGCATTACATGTCCTGCTGGGAAATTCTGGTCTGTCATTTATGTTTTTTTCCCCATTTAATGAATGGAGTCAGAGGTCTATGAAACTTGGCAGGACCTTTTTAATAAAAAAAGCTGACAAGATACATATAGCTGTAAGTAGGTCAGGAGGTAAGGAGGTCCTTTTCAACTTTTACATATCTTCCAGGATATACATTAACTTTGATCTTGCTATCTAATCTTCACAGAAAGACACATGCAGTTTCATGCAACTGAAAGGAATTGAGCTGATTTAATTGCAGGATTGGTGTTTAAATGAGGTCACGTTAAGGACACATGATTAGGCCACAGTAAACAGACAAGTTTCTACCATCAGTTCAGTAGCTCAGAAGTACCAATGATGTTTCCCTAATGATTTATTTAAATATAATCTTGTCTTATTATTCACATGCAAAATTATTCTTACTAAGCAATAGGAATGCTTAATTTATGTCTAGTTTAGCAAGGTATTTCTTTGCTATAGTTGCTAAAGAAGAGTTACTGCACTCTAAATTCATACCTCTATTTTTATTTGTATTAAATTTTAGGACAGGACAAGCTCTGCCATTTTCATTGTGTTACTTTGAAAGATATGTTCTATTTTACTTTATATCAACAATGTCCATTCCCTGAGAATCTTAATTAAGAAAATAAACAAGTTTTTCATATGCTGAGATGAAAATTAACATTTATTGCCCCAGGAGGCAAACGTTATTCAAGATTTACCTCTTAGTGAACAGGTTTTTTAGGGATGTGTTTCTTCAGACTTGATACGAATAGCTTGTTTGTGTGCATTTCTACATGCCTATAGGTGTTAAATCACCTTTGGCTTTGCTATTTCAAAAAGTGCAAATGAAAATTTGATACTTTTTAAAGAAAAAAACTTTTTTTTTATTCTATTTACTTTCAACAGTCTTCATTAATCTTGACTTTTTTTCACCTTTTGAAACTCGCTAATATTTTACAATGTTAAGAAATACTTAAATTTTATTTCTATTATTGCATTTGGCTGAACAAAACAAGCACAATAATCATAGAATCATAGAATAGTTTGAGTTGGAAGGAACCTTAAAGATCATCTAGTTCCAACTGCTCCTCCCATGGGCAGGGACATATCCCAGTACACCATGTTTCTCAAAGCCGTATCCAACCTGTTCTTGAACACTTCCAGGGATGGAGCATCCCCAGCTGCTCTAGCAAGCTTCAACAAAATAAGAAACATAACATAACTAAAGTAATAAAGCTCCTTCTTCACAGATATTCTGGATCCACTTTATGCCCCAGAGGTTTTTGGAGGCAGAGCAGAATCTCAAGCAGGGTGGACCTTGAGTTACCACTCTTCCAACCTTAATCTATTTCTAGCAGCTAAAAAGATGGAACCTCTGATAAAATGAATAAGACTATGCAGCTAAAAACTGTTTCTTTTTATATTTAATAATTTGGGGGTTGGTTGTTCTATATACCTTGCCTGATAATTTTAAGTGTCTTGACACTGACACAGCTGCAGGCAGCCCAGCTGATACAGTGCGCAGTTTCAAGTTTCCAGTGCAATGTGTGTCAACAGGTTATCTTAGGTATGTACATCTCATTGCAAAAGGGCTTAGATAACTTGACTAACTGAACTTTGATCTCCTCTAAGGCTGGTTAGTCAGGCTAATCAAAGCTCATCACACTTAAGAAAAGCCTAGGAAAATGCTCAAGCCCCACACTTCCCTGCTAAGCATTCAACCATGAAAGGAAATTAGCTCTGATACAAACTAAAGGGAAAGGACAGTAAGTTACAAAGTCTTCCTTCATTCCTCCTATCAATACCCATATCACTTTCCTGACAATATTCACCCCAAGTCCACTTTTTTCAGTCATGACTTATTTTAGCTACCAAAGACCTTTAAAAACATGCTAAGGAATGCTGTGCTGGATCTGCCCCCATTTATATCCCAGAAGGCTTTTTTTTTTAATAGTAAATGAAAAGCCTTTTTCTTTTTTTTTTCTGTTTCTGACGCTTAGTTCTATGCTAATGTCATGCATATTAGATACACTGTGACAGAAAGGACAGTAAAAGCCTTCTGAGAAACTAAGGATTGTAGAAGTTTGAGCTTAGGTGTTTCAGGATCCAAGCCAAGTGCCAGAGTCTGAGGTGCTGGAGACTTGAGGATAAGCAGACAGGTAGAGAAAAATACACAGTTCTGACAGAAAACAGCATGAAATTAAAGTATAGCATGTTAGCAAAAAAATTCTTTGGTGTTAGCAAATCAGAACATTATAATGAAGGTAATACAAGAAAATACTGGACAGCCATACATAGGACTGCACATTTTCTACCTAAGCCCAAGGAATTTTTATCCATCCCTCTCTCCTTCCCCATTCTGTTATTCAAAGCTGATTTGAAGGTCCATAATAAATCAAAACTTATTTCAGCTTCTAAAACTAGAAGTTCACTTAGGAGACAATACTTTCAAAGGTAATAGATACGCAAATATGCAACGCTGCATCTAATTAATAAATTTCATAGCAATATTTTGCAACATCATTCCTGAGCAAAAGAACCATGGTGATGAATGCAATCTCTTCCTAACAGCAAGCAAATAACTATCTCAATCCTGATATTCTTCATGAACATCTGAATTATTTTTGCTAAAGGGGAGATTAAAGATAAGAAGCAAAAGCAAAAGCTAAAGCAGTTTTCTGATAAAAATATGGATAATGAAGTCCTAATAACCAAGGAAAAAAAAAAAAAGGCTATGACAATGAGTTTTGAATTGCTGAGGTGAGTAGCTTGAGAGAGGATGCCTTCAACACCTGAGCAGGGGGAAGCTCAACGTCCAGCAGAATCAACTCAGAGCAGTGAGAGCCACTGAGGAAGCAAGCCTCAAGTCCTCGACAGGACCTGCCCAGGAGCCGGGGGCTCAGCTGACGCGAGCAGGGACGCACAGTGGGTGAAGCCAAGGGGAGCAGCTCTAGCCCTGACTGGGTAAAAACCTGCCCCAGGGGGCTCAAGCCACTAGGAGTGCAGCGAGGCAGTTTATGCGGGAGGTGTGCAGGATGGCGAGCACTCGCCTTATGACCAGACCCCGATCTGGGAGCTCTGCTCTGGCTGCCCAGGCGGCAGCCAGTGTAGGCACCCAGAGAGAGAGGTTGAGAGCGGAGGCTGCAGTGCAGAGCTCGGGGTGCAGAGAGTGCCTGCACCGGTCTCCTGAGGGGAGGCTGCACAATGGGCAGGGCTGCACTCGGTGCTGCCTGGTGGAGTTCCTCCTGAAGCAGGGGCTGAGCTGCGGGATGCTGTTAATAGGCTGAAAGATGTCAGGGAAGCTGAGAGGAAGCAGGACAAGGGGTAATAAGTTCAAACTCAAACAGGGGAAGTTTAGATTGGATATAAGGAAGAAATTCTTTACTGTTAGGGTGGTGAGGCACTGGAATGGGTTACCCATGGAAGCTGTGAATGCTCCATCCGTGGTGGTGTTCAGGGCCAGGTTGGACAGAGCCTTGGGTGGCATGGTTTATTGTGAGATGTCCCTGCCCATAGCAGGGGGGCTTGGAACTAGATGATCTTAAGGTCCTTTCCAACCCTAACTAGTCTATGATTCTATGATTCTAATTCAATAAAGGGAGGTCTTTGAGTGGAGAAGACTCTTGGTTCCTTTGTACCTAGAGCAAAACAAAATGCTAATGTCTCTTAGCATCAAAGTAAAATAAACTGTGGCTATGAACACATGCTTTCTCCCATGATGTCTTTCACTTCAGCATGTTTGTTGTCTGGAACATTTTTTTTAGCAAAAGCGGATTGCAAATTACTAGACTCACAAGCTGCATAAATTAAACATGCCTGGATCACCCTCTAGCATTGAAACGGATGGCACATAATTGCCCATATTCATACTGTTTAACTCTTTTACCCTCCAACACACTGGACATACTCAAAAGTCCTACTGGGAATTCTTTCGTTTTTACTGTAATTCTCAAATATTAGCATGGTTGAAAACTGTGCCATGGACTGGTCTGATCAATATAACTATTTTAACAATATAGATGACTGAATTCCTTAAAGAACTCAGAGCTGCTAATTAAATTGGAATATGCAGATATTTTGATACTTGCTATACACTTTTGACATTGTGCTCTAAAACCAGATACTTTAGACGGCAGACTTTTTGTTAAGCAGCATATTAAGGGAAAGTCAAACAGTGTTGGGTTTTTTTAATACTGAGTTTATACAATGGTGTCTGAACATGGACTCTAAAAAAATCAAGTACACATTATATACATTATACATTATATACATTCACTAGGGTAAATTATGAATTGGTGTAGTTATGAAACATAATAAATTCATTTACTGAGGAATAAAGCTGTTCAAAAGACTACAAAGCCAGAGAGGAAATTATTGTCCTACTCTAAGGCTCTGTGCTTTCTACCTCCAAGCTACCAAGGGTATTGGTTCTCACTCCTTTGATCCACATGAATAGATTAAGCTGAAACAGACTTCAAACTAGATATAGAGAACCTTCTTCACCGTGAAGACATCAAGCTTTGGAACAGGCTGCTAAGAGATACTGTGCAGTTTCCATCCTTGGAGGTGATTAAGAGTTGAATGGCCAGCTTTGGGAACCTGGTCTGTCCTTAAGTCTGACTCTCTCTTGAGGAGGAGGGTTACCTAGAAATGTCTTGAGCTCCCTTACAACCTGAATCATCAGATGAGCCTTTGATTTTAACAGTGGATAAGACTGTTTAAGTTTTAGAAAATAACACTGAAGCATTATAGGGTTTATTTATTTGTTTTATTTCACTTGTTGACACTCTCATTCTTGCATACTCATAAGCACCAAGAAGCATATTCCTAAGCAGTTTCTTCAGTATTCAGACTCTAAGGTACATATAGTCAAGTGATCTTTCTGACCTTCAGGCACTGTGATATATGCATTCTAGTGATCTGCAGAGATATCCTTGCAGTGAAATGAAGGACAGGTGATGGCATCTATCAAGATCTCGCAACTTCTCCTTGGTTCTTATTAAATTTATAATAATATGCTGGTTTTAGATTTTTTTTTTTGTAGTCTTCAGTACATGGCAATGTTTAATCTTTCCATCCTGTCTCTCCTGTCTCAGTAACTTCAGTCTTTTTCCCAGCTTATGTGTCCTGAGAAGCTGCAGATAAATTTGATGTCATCTCACTGACCTGTTAGTCTACTTGGCATTGGTATATGCCATTATTATAAACTTCTGTCAATCCTTCTGATAATCCTCCATACAGATATTCACATACATTCGCAATTTATTATCAATTCCTAGAATTTTAAAGGTCTGTTACAATTATCCACAAAGTAATAAAAGATAATATTACACACCTGGGTCAGAGCAATCCCAGGCCCAGCTACAGGTTAGGCAGAGAAGAGATTCAGAGCAGCCCTGCAGAGAAGGACTTGGGGGTGTTGGTTGATGGGAAAATGAACATCAGCAAGCAGTGTGCGCTTGCAGTCCAGAAAGCCAACCGTATCCTGGGTTGCATCAAAAGGAACATGACCAGCAGGTCGAAGGAGGTGATCCTGCCCCTCTACTCTGCTCTCGTGAGACCTCACCTGGAGTATTGTGTGCCGTTCTGGTGTCCTCAACATAAAAAGGACATGGAACTGTTGGAACAAGTCCAGAGGAGGGCCATGAGGATGATCAGGGGACTGGAGCACCTCCTGTATGAAGACAGGATGAGAAAGTTGGGGCTGTTCAGCCTGGAGAAGAGAAGACTGTGTGGAGACCTCATAGCAACCTTCCAGTATCTGAAGGGGGCCTATAAGGATGCTGGAGAGGGATTCTTCATTAGGGACTCTAGTGATAGGACAAGGGGTAATGGGTTAAAACTTAAACAGGGGAAGTTTAGATTGAATATAAGAAGGAAATTCTTTCCTGTGATGGTGGTGGGGCACTGGAATAGGTTGCCCAGGGAGGTTGTGAATGCTCCATCCCTGGCAGTGTTCAAGACCAGGTTGGACGAGGCCTTGGGTGATATGATTTAGCGTAAGGTGTCCCTGCCCACGGCAGAGGGGTTGGAACTAGATGATCTTAAGGTCCTTTTCAACCCTAATTATTGTATGATTCTATGATTGTATAAACAGTGTTTCTTACTTTTGAGATTCATCAGGTATATTACTGTTTGACTAGATCTAGCAATAAGAATTGACAAACTGTAAAGGAGTGGAAGGATAGATCAAGATCAGTTTGTAATTAAAAGTAATAGAGTATTCAGAAAAGAAAGAGTAGCAGAAGTCGGAAAATGAAAATGAATTTGAAAGGACCAGATGGAAGAATGTTACTTCCATAACCCAAGCCATTTTCACAGCAATGTAAATTCACTTAATCATATTATAACAAAATACATTAGAATGATGGATAGAGATGGGAATATTGCTAATTTAAAACTAGAATTTGAAGAAAAAACAAATGTTTTTTTCTGTATTCTTTTCAAAGAATTCTAGAATGATTTTTTTTGAAAGGGACTTTAACGATCACCTAGTTCCAACCCCCATGCCCTTCCTCTGGGCCATGTTGCCCAAAGTCCCATGCAGCCTGCCCTTGAACACTTTTAAAGGTGCTCAAGGTACTTGAAGGTTGCTGTAAGTGTTCCTAGAGCCTTCTTTCCTGGAGGCTGAACAAGCCCAACTCTCAGCCTGTCTTCACAGGAGAGGTGCTCCAGTCCCCTCATCATCTTTATGGACATCTTCTGGACTCACAAAGCAGGTCCACGTCCCTCCTGTATTGGGAAGCCCAGAGCTGGATACAGTGCTCTAGGTGGTGTCTCATGAGAGCGGAGTAGTGGGGGAGAATCACCTCTCTCAACCTACTGGTTGTGCTCCTTTTGATGTAGCCCAGAATAATGTTGGCTTTCTGCACTGCGAGCACACACTGAAGCCAGCTCATGTTGAACTTCTCATCAACCAACACCCCCTAGTCCATCTCCTCAGGACTGCTCTCAGTTCAGTCTCCACCCAGTCTGAGGAGATGGCTCTGTAATAGGTACCAGCCTAGTCCTAACAGGGCTAGAAGGAAATATGAACTAACATCTGCAGCAGGATTCACAGCCATGTCCTTCATCCAGAATGATTTTCCTGTGTTGGAAAATAGCCACAGGCATCCAATCATGTAGTTATGCTTAGGATCTTCCTAACAAAAACTTTAGGAACTGTCCCGTCCTTCAAAACAAGAGATACGACTCTATTGTTTCCAAAAACTAAGAAAGAAAAGGGGCCTTTCTTAAACATTTTTACCTAGTTTCAAAGGACTTTGCATTAAATTTTCTCTTCTGCCTGAGGAGATTCTAATGAGCCTCTGCCACTTTCCAGGAGAGTACCCTACCAGGCGATATATATATTTTAGTCTAGGTGATGTCATCCTTTACTGCCCCTGTTGACTCTAGGATGAAGTCCAGGCAAGAGCACCTATTCTGAAAAATACTAATGTATGTCATTATGATATACATTTTAAAACAGAAAGTGGTCATAGCACTTCACATTTGAATTTTTATCAAAATCAGTGCAATGCATATATAGTTAAAACTTCGAGACAACAATCTTTTTTGTTTATTCATTTTGAAATTTGATTCTAACTGTTCATTTTCCCTGCCAAAGATTTCCAAGGAAATTAACTGGAGAATTCTAGCAGTAAGCAGAGCAGTGCCTTTAAAAAATATTAACATTTTTAATAGTGTAACATTTTTTTTTTTCTGTAGAAGAGATGTAAGCACAATGTGGATATGAGGGGGGAAAATTGGAAAAATATTTGCTAAATTGTGATATCATTTTTTCACAAGCCTTATTGTCACATGAGGCAGAAAAGCAAGGCTGTGTTTCCCAAGCCTCCTAGTAACTCCATGGCTTAAAAAGATAGCAGTGAAAACTCCTGACAGGTTGATTTTCTGTTTTTCTTTTTCAGTAGAGATGCTGCAGCAAGCTCTTCTGTATCACTTCTACAATATGACTGCTCTTTAAACATATCAGCAGAGGATTAAGGTTGTTCTGAGATGGGGGTGTAAAGGATCATTCATGTACAAAGGTTAAGCTACTCATTCTGTCACTGATAACTGCTGCAGTTACAAATTTTCATGCCTAGTCAGAAGATGAACATCAGAGCAAGGTTATAATTGGATACAGTCTTTCCAAAAGACAAACATATACAAGCAGAACTGTAAGCACTGCATTTTATATCAGCTCTTTCGTACTGAACAAACATGTTTAAAAAGCACCTGCAGGCTCACTGCTGGTTTTTCTTTGTGTGACAATACACAACACAATAGACTCTAATTTAGATAGGACTCTTGAGTCATTGTATACCTAGCACAAACTCTATTTAATTCCATAATACCCAGTAATAAAACAGATAATTCATGTACAAAGACTTCCTCAACTGTATTAGCTCATTCAGCAACTACTTTTAAATTTCTATGTTTCTCCATAGTGTCTTAAAACCTACCACTGCAGGATTTTCATGGTTCTGATTCTGTGAAGGGACCTATTTTAACCACCTGAAGGAAGTGTGACTAACCTAATAAGAGCAGTTTTCTTCCAAGCCAGAAAAATCTCATTAAAAAAAAAACCTCTCAAATTCAAACTTAATAAATAAACAAACAAACAAATAAAATTTGACTGTTCCAGATAAACGAAATGTTGTCCAGGAGTAATAAAGTCCAAAGCACACTTGCAGCTTGCATGCTTATATCAACTGATGCTTAACAATATCTAACAATTTTAACAAATATGAAGTCAGGCAAAAATATCAGGCAGCCTGTGAAGGACAACACAAACTCCTCAGCAAACTCAAACAGCAAAAGGAAGCATACAGAAATAGGAAGCAAGCAGGTAGTGTTAACCTGGGAGAAGCACAGAAACATTGTCTGGGCATGAAGGGATGAAGTTAAGAAAGCTAAAGCCAAAATGGATCAGGGATGTCATCAGGCAGAGAACACTTAAGCAAAACATATGCATAAATCCATGGGCCCTGATGGGATACACACGAGTGTTGAGGGATCATCATCACTGTGAAATTAAACTGTCTCCTGTTTGTCGTT
The DNA here is from genome assembly GCF_034315485.1 of Pezoporus occidentalis. NCBI lineage: Eukaryota > Metazoa > Chordata > Aves > Psittaciformes > Psittacidae > Pezoporus > Pezoporus occidentalis. The sequence continues at coordinate 15,791,144 of NW_026914940.1, read as the reverse complement.
ATGAAAAATAGGATTGAAGCTTTGGCAGCCAGAATGGGTCTTTCTGATTGCAGATTCCATGTAAACAGTCTTTCTTACAGTTTCTTACAGGGAAACAAGTGATTTCAGTCAAAACTTTTTCATGAGAATTTTCTATTTGCTAAGTGTCAGCACCTGAATATTCAACATAATGCCTTTTTTGGGTCTTATTACAAGATTCTTATTTCTTGTCACACACCAAAAGTTAAAATGGGGTGTTTCATTTTGGGCTTCAAAAGTCTGTCACCAAGGGCAAATCACTGCAGCATCTGAATGAACAGTAAGAGAAATGCAGCAACTGCTTGGATAGGAATAAATATCCCTAATAACTAAAATGCTAAAAACATCCAGAATGACCTTGGGATCAAAATCCTTTCTCTGTTGGGCATCATGGCAGATGTAAAATATTGTGTTGGTTTGGATCAGATGTTCCAGAAGAATTGGGACTGTGATGAGTGCTTGAACTTCATGTGAAAGGGATAGATCTGACAATAAGGCAGACTTGTTTGAGGATGGAAGAGAAAAGTAGAACACTGAAGCTGCAAATGACTTGCTAGACAAAAGAATGGATGGCTTTGTGATACAAGGGTGGGAAAAGGTTACCTGAGTCAAGAATTTTTACTTTCGCTGTCAAAAAATGCTTGCAACTGTCTTTAACAGTGACCTCAACATTTTTTTTCGTTGGTGATGGTGACTTTATTAGCCCATGTCTGATTTTCTCCTTTCTTATTATTATGCCTTCAAATGCTGGTCCTTAAATGACACCTGATCTTGAGTAGCATAAAAATTGGTGCTTTTTTTGTTTGTTTAATTTTATTTTCAATCTTCTCCATTACCTTTGTGGCCAATTAACTTTATTTTATCACAGCTCTGCTTCATACTTCCCCAGGATTTGTTTATCCACAGCAGTAGGTAACATTGTATTTCCCTCCCTGGACTCTTGGTTTTCTTTTGACAATCCATTTTGGTGCAAGTCCAGCACTAAAATGTTAAAGATAAAAAGTTAAAGAAGTTCTGCTGTTATTTATAACTTTTGTCTTCAATAAAGACATAAGGTTGTTTGGGTTGTTTTCTTTTTTTTTATTTATTATTTTGAGTTTTTTGGTTTTGTTTTAGGGTTCAGTTGGTTGTTGGCTTTTCTGTCAGAACACAGGTCTGATTTTAAAGAGAATAAACACAAAGCGCAACTTATTTTACAAGCATATTTTTTTCCATACCTCTTAACAATTTAAATTGTTTTCTTATTGCTATTTCATTAACAACAACAACTGTTCTCTTGCAGGCAACTGTAGTCTAATAGCCCTCAACTGCCAGGTGTATTTCTTACTCTTGTGAATCTTCCCTGCTGGCATGTCTTTTACATTTCCTGCATCTTCTCTTTGTTTCGCTTGTGACTGTTCTTCACTTGTCAGGTCTTTCCTGTTGCATGAGGTAAGATTCACCTTTTTTTTTTTTTATTATGAAGTCTAGTTGCAGCTTATTACTTATTACTGTATTGTCCTGATAGATTTGTTTATTTAATTTAAGCCTTATCTTCTAACACATTCTCCATAATTTTTTATTTTCTTCACCATTCTTTGGACATTTGATCTCAAATCAGCCTGGCATTATTAATGTTGCATATCTATTGCTTTTCAAAATTTTTTAAATGTTGTTGGTTTTGACTCATTTATTCAGCATAACTGCAGTTTGGTTTTCTATTTTCCTATGCAGTTCACAAATTGATTACTTTCATGACAGAAGTGTAATTGAACTTAGACTTCCAAATCCATTTAAAAACATAACAAAACAAAATAAATAAGGAAACATATTAAATATGAAGAAAGCAACAAATATTATGGTATTTGATTTGCAAAAATAAAATGGCACTAACCTTTGCAGATACAAACTTTTTGTTTAATTTATCAATAAACACTGCTAATATAAAATGATCTGTATTTTTACTAGGAACCCTATATCTATATATTTGCAATTGAAACATTACACCTTTAAAAGAAATATTTTAAATTTTCTAAACGTTTTATTTAAAAACTTTTATAAGAAAAGAACATATTCTCTCTGTAGAATTGTCTTAAATCTTAGAATGCCATTCACTGGAAACACTCATTCTACAGAATGTGATTGGGAGTTCATTATTCCAAGTGAAAGTGTTCTTATTTTGTGAGTTGTCCAACATTCTGAAAGCCTTTGGGTCTTCTGATATTAATTATCTAAGTTTTGCCTAATTCCATTATTTGCATAGTTTGATGAATATTGAAACTTTTCTAAGACTAACAAGGAAAATATCTTCCTCCTCTCATATGTGGCTCAGTAAATATTCAGTAGTCAAGTTTATTCTATTTTTCTCACATTCTTATAATGTTTCTTAAGATTTTCACTTTCAAATATATTGGGGGGGGGAGGAGGGAGGAAATCACTCTTTTGTCATGAAAAATCAATAAAGACTATAATGGAAATGTATTTACTTTCACAACTACCTCTTTGCAAGTTTCATTATACAGCAACAGACAGCTATAATACACATATTTACCTTACGATACAATTTCCTCCAGTCAGAATTTCAATAAGTACCATCAGATAAATCATTATTTATCAGTTTCTCACACCTTTATAAGCTTTTATTGCAGCTGAATCCAACTTATATGAGTGGATCATGCACACATGCAACTGTAATCAGTATAGCTATAATCACATCTAAAAAGTAATATCTAAGGTATTTCTGGTACCTAGGCTCCCTAACAGCTAGGAGAGATTGCTTGAAAAATTATTTTGTCACTCATTTATTCATAAATAATAAACTTATTTATTATTTATTTATTCCTTATTGTTGTACGTACGTGATACCCTGGCATTGAAGCTACAACGTTAAAAAAGTAAGCAATATGACTTTCAGTGTATGACTATGCATTGCTTGCATTGGAAAAGTAGCAATTTAATATGTACCATTGCACTAAAGACAGTTGATATTGACTCCAGACAAAAAAAAGAAAGGAAACTACTTGTCATAGGCTGGATCTACACATATTAATACCATCTAGTGAATGAACACAGGACTATCTTTTATAAGTAAAAAAATCCTAATACCTGATAGAATTTTCCCACATTTCAACTTATGCCTGTTATCTCTGCCCTGTTGTGGTGCACCTCCAAAAAACATGGCTCATATTTCCTTTACTCTTTCATCAGGACAGTGATACTGTCTGTTCTTAGCCTTCTCTTTTCCAGGTTGAACAAGTCTACTGCTTTCAATGTGTTCCAGCCCCTGGCCATCTTTCCAGCCTTCACTAGGCTATCTCCAGTGCATCCCTGACTCTCTTTTAACAGCACTGGACATAGCACCCAGGTATGTCTCACCAGGGTTAAGGGAAAAGATCATACCCTTTGACTTGATGGCAATGCTCTGCTTAATGCAGCCCAGGGGACTGTTGGATGTCATTGCTGCAAGAACATACTGATGGCTCATGGTCAACTTGTTCACTAGCCAATGTCACAGGTCGTTTTCTGTAAAGCTGCTTTTTCAACAGTTCAGACCCCAGCCTATAGCAGTGTCCTGTGTACTGATGGCTACACCTAATCTTGTGTCCTCCACAGAGTTGCTGAAAATACACTCCACCCTGTCACCCGGCTTTATAAATATTAGACACTAGACTTTATTAATCCCAGTCCTAATCTCTGAAGGATGCCCCAAGTTGTGAGCTACAGTCTAGCCTTTGTATTTCCTTGTTCACTTTATTCAGTAAACCACGTCTTTGTAAGAGGCTTTACAGCCTAACTTTAAAAGTCAACCACAAATTTTATACCTGTGTGAGCAAAACCTAATGTTGAGTCAGTAGAATGTTCCTATTATTACTTTAATTAAGTTTTTAAATCATAAAAGCTACTTTAGAAGAACTATACAGACTCTAAGAAATATGCTTAAACATCAAAAAATGTTTCTTCAGGGTTTGATGATCTAAAAAGGACTATACTAGTCTTTATAACAGAAAGTTTTATATGTTGTTATCTTGAAGTATGCCAGACAGAATTTACTTATAATGCCCTTTTAAAACAGCTCTGTTGAAAATTGCCCTTTTTAAAGCAATTTTGTTGTAAAATGCTTTTTGTTGTAAAATGCTTTTTATTTTAAAATACTTTCAAGTGCTTTTTTAGTTGTCTAGTTACATGCTGCTTCTACGACCTTTGTTTTTGACTTTTCCTTCTGTCATAACTGAAAAGGGAGGCAGCCTTGTGGAAAACCTGATTTTGAGCTGGAGTGGAGCGCATGCTTCACATGGGACCTGCTAGGACACTGGGAATTGAACTGCTAGCAGTATCTTGGGAGTTTCAGTCAGAAAGAACTAAGTAGAATAAAAACTTATGTTAAACCCATCTTCTAGTTGGCTCCTAGTTTGCAATGATATTGATGCTGAGATACATTAAAATTTTATTTATCTGCTCTAGGGAGTGAAATTCCACAAGAGTCTAAGATTTGTGCTGAATGAGTTGGCTTCATTCCAGATCAGAGTCTGGAATACTGCAATTTAGAAATGGAAGATTTTCTGTCTAAATTGACCCCCATGTGAGATACTGATGTCAGTGAGAAAATGCTTACACGTTGGTTTCCCTAATGAAAAGCTGTAGGTCTTATATTGCTATATTAAATTTTCTTTGCAATTCAATTCTGTGAAAATGAAAGGCTTGTTTTATACATTTCTCCAAGTTAATTTTTCATATAAATGTACACATCCATGTGATTAAATGGATACAAAATATGTAAGTACCCTCTAAGTTAAGAAGTATAGTAGACAAAGAAGGGTAAAAGATAACTTCACCTTCATGCATACTCAGACTACCATGACCACAGCTTTCCTTCAACATGAAGATGAAGCAAATTTTCTATAAAAGAAAGTGTCTGTAACTGTTGCCTACTGCCTGAGTAAAAAAAAAAATAATCCCTGAAACAATATTTTTTAATTATACTTTTATTAGTACGGAAAAGAAATTGTGCAATGCCCCAGTAACTGACTACATTTGTTTTGTATTTACTATTTTAGTGTGGGTTTTTTTAATAAATACTTTTAACATTTGAGGGTTTTTTAAGCAAAGTGTTATTTATTTTGGTATGTTAGGTATGTTATAGCCACTTCAGACATTTACATGACTCCTCTGGAGTAATACACATGTTCGTGATCATTTCCTGTAATGGAAAGAGTCAGTGCAGACCTTTTTGAATCGGTAGAGTGCAAGTAATCAAGACTATTAACCTGCCAGACTGCAAAAGGTCATGAAAGTAGCAAAACCTATTTGACAGTAAGAGATTAAAGTGAGCTTCAGCACCTCCTGCACGTTGCTGTTAATGACAATGAGGTCTGGTCTGTAAGATGAATTTATGCATAGCTTCATCTCCTAATGTGTTTCTCTTTTTCTCAAGAAATATCACAGGATAGTATATTACTTTAAAAGAAAATTACATTAATTTTGCTGACAACAGCATTTAGAAACTTAACAGGAATAAAAAAGCACATATTAGAAAGAGAAATATAAAACATTAGCATGTTTTTCTTGAATATGTGGGACAGCAGAATCTCTGCTTTTCTCAGTTGTTTTTTTTTTTTTTCTGGTTTTTCTTTTTTGGAGTATCTCAAGATGGCAGTGTTTCAGAACACTTCTAATTTGTCTGTTCTACGTATTCTTATGCTACCCACCACAAAACTTAAGGATCCATGTAATTCTCCTCACTTTACCCACATGAGAAAGTGAAGCTGTCTCTCTCACTCTCTCTCACACACTCTCCTTCCTTTTTCCTAATGCTTTCAGAGACTTCTACTTTTAGTTAGTTGTCCTTGCTGTAAATTTAAGTTGTAATTAGATAATCTTCCAGATTCTGGCAGACCCCTTTATCAGTAATTCTGGGGGCATTATAGCCCCTATTTGATGAAATTCAGACTTGCTAAATTTACAAACTTGCTAAATTTACAAAGCACTAATAAAACATATGTTTATTTGTTCTCAGTTGAAACCATATTTTACCTGAAAGTATTTCTAAGGAACCCTGTAACAAAATATATATGACTGTACATCCATTTTCCTGAATTTATGTTCTGTCAAACAAGATCCTGAACTTCGCTTATAAATATGTTCCTGTGTATGTTTTATTGAGATTGGAACTTTGCTTGCATATTTGTTACCCTTAACCTTTTGAACTAATTTCACCAAATCAGTTTCATTTTTGTACTCTCTTTGAGTATAAATGAGGCTCTTATATGCCAAAGCCCAACACCTAACAAATTAATGCCTCCTTTGTTTCCCAAAGTTTTACAAGGAGAAGTAATTAGTTCATTCAACAAAGCTGGGATGAGGAAGTGCTTTCACTTTAAGACAAAGCATGAGAGTGAAAAACATGATCTAGTTAACAGGCTAAGGGAACAAGTCATATACACATGAAGCCAGGAATTATTGTTAGAGTAATTAAAATCTTAACAGTTGAATCCAAACACAGGAAACAGCTTTTCATAGTCTAGTTAAAGTAATGCTAACACTCACAGTTCAAATTAATACAAAAGGACTCAACCTCGAAACTGTTGTAAAAAAAAACTTTTTTCCTCATACCTACCCTTTTTTCTGTAGTATTTATGCTCATCTTTCCAATATTTTTTTGGATTTTATGGTCAATGGCAATAGTATGTCCCAAGTAGAGAGGGTGTCAGAAGGAATCTTTGAGTGTCTTGAGTTCTTCACTTGGTAGAAGTGATTCTCATTATGGGAGGACCCTTGTCCTCAGCCTCAGAATCTGCTTGGAGCTCTTCTTATGCTTAGAAGAAAGCTTAGGTTTTCTTATCACAGCCTGCTTTCTTTTCATTTATCCCCAGCTACAGTTTCACTGTATAACGGTTGTTGCACAAATGCCTCCATCAACTCCAATTAGCATAATAGCCTATTACTCATTATGAAGTGGCTACCTGGGTTTGTCAGAACTTTCCCATATTTGATAGTCAGAGAGAGTCACCTCAGACAAACTAATCAAGAGTCACTTGGCCGTTCGTTAGGTAGCTTTTGAAAGAAGGATAAAACAGCTCTGGACAAGGTATGCCCAGACAAATCCTAAGTCCCTGAACAGAGGAGACAATGAAATAGTTGTGGTTTAATACTAGAAATGGCAAAATCATATTTAGTGAGCTACACCAACAGCTCTAACTTTTAGATTTTGTCTGCTTATCACAAAGGCCATCCTGAAAGTCCAGAGTCCGTTGCTTATCTCTGCAGAACTTATTCTGCTCAATCAGACATGCTTACTGAACAAACAAAAGGTATAATGTGCATTTATGGTGTAAACAGAAAAACACAGGATCCAGTGTAAAAACAGATGACCCTGTGTGTGATTATGGAGGTGATTTTAGATTTGGGGTAAAGATGTGGTAAGCCAATGGTTAATGAGTGCTTACTATATAGTGGGTCATCATCTTTACCTGAGGGCAGAATTTAAACTCACACTTTCACAGTTGCTGTCAGAAAAAATGTGCTAGTTGCTGATATCTCCATTTTTGAAAAGCAAGCCATTAAGCTAGTTTCCAAACTTTGCACTTAGGAACTTTACACCCCTTGGATTAAAGGTTCAGAGATCTTTTGCCTTGTTAGCCAGTGTCGTTATCTCCTACCTTTGCTCTTGATTTTATATTGTAAAATGCAAGATTAGAATATGTTCTTTGACACTGACAGACTTCTAAACAAATGTATTACCCATAGAACAGCTGAAAACATTAAATAATAAAGAAAATTAATAGACTAATTTCATTAAAAGTTCCAGGGATAACCATTTAAGTACTTGAATAGTTTAAGAAGAGATAGAAGTTTCTTTGCAACTCAGCCTGATGCAAAGTTGACTGCTACCTCAAGCTTTGTTTATTATATCTACAGAAAAGAGTGAGGCTGACATATTAAAACTGTTTTAGGTCATTTTTTTTAAAAGCTTGCTGTTCCTTTCGACTACAACTAAAATAATTTAGAAATAACTGGACAAACATATAGAAAATAGTGAAGCAATTACACTGTGGGTTGTTTGGGGTTTTTACTGTTTTCATTTTTTTGTTATTTAACAAGGCCAGACAAAATTGATCAATCAGAGTTAAAATTTGAAAAGATGCTCAAGTCTGCACTTTTTAATGAATGGCATGTTTTTTAAAGATTTCTGTAACTGTAGTTTATGTAGAATTAACTATGATCCTAGAATAATAGAATCATAGAATCATTTAGGGTGGAAAAGACTTTTAAGATCAATCAACCTAGCATTGCCAAGTTCACCACTAAACCATCCTTTAGTGACACATCTACACGTCTTTTGAATACCTCCAGGAATGGTGACTACACCACATACCTGGGCAATCTATTCCAATGTTTTATAGTCATTTAATTAAAGAAACATCTCCTAATATCAAATCTATACTTCCCCTGATGCAACTTGAGGCCATTCACTCTTCTATCACTTGTTACTTGGGAAAAGACTAACACCCACATCACTACATCTCCTTTCAGGTATAAGGTCTCACTTTAGCCACCTTTTCTCCAAGCTAAACAAACCCAGTTCCCTCATCTGGTCCTGATAAGACTTCTTCTCTAAGCCCTTCACCAGCTTCATTGCTCTTGTTTGCACATGCTCCAGTATCTCAATGTCTTCCCTGTAGTGAGGGGCACAAAACTGAACACAGTATTTGAGATGTGGCTTCAGTAACTTCCCAGTCCTGCTGGCCACACTATTTCAGATATGAGCCAAGATGCTCTTGCTCTTCTTGGCCACCTGGGCACAAGCTGGCTTATGTTCAGCAGCTATTAATCAGCATCCCCAGGTCCTTTTCTGATGAGCAGCTTTCCAACTGCTCTTCTCCAAGCCTGTTGTGGTGCATGGGGCTGTTGTGACTCAAGTGCAGGGCCCAGCATCTTGTCTTGTTGAACCTCATGCAGTTGGCCTCAGCCCATAGATATAACCTGTCCAGATGCCCCTGCAGAGCCTTCCTACCCTCCAGCAGATCAAAACTCCCACCCAACATTGTATCATCTGCAAACTGACTGAGGGTGCACTTGAACTCCAGATCACTGACAAAGATATTAAACAGGACTGGCCCCAGTACTGCACCCTGGGGAACACCCCTTGTGGCCAGGCAGCAACTCTATTCACCAACAATACTTTGGGCCCAGTTATTCCGCCATTTTTTTACTGAAGAACAGTACCTGTTCAAGCCCCAAGCAGCCCATGGGAAACAGTATCAAAACCTTTACTAAAGCCCCGGTAACCGGCAGCTGCAGCTGTTCCAGCATCCACTCATGATGCATGAGAAGGAATACAAGACTGCAGTGACAGCAGAGACCTTGGAGATACGGGTCAGATAGTACCAGAGATGAAAACAGACTACAGAATTATCAATGGCTCATGCATGGTAAGTTTCTGATAACAATGGAAACTCAGGAGGTGGGAAAAACTGATTTTAGGAGCAACAAAAATGTTAAGTATCTAACACATACTAAAAAGCAATTAGTATAGTAAAGTTGAAAATAACAGCTACAGACTACTGGAGAAAGAGCAACATGTGCAAAAAGTGGTTAACAATATGCTTAAGTGTGCACCATGGCAAGGAAGAAGAAATAATTACCATTGATATTATGGTCCTCAGACAAAGAGAAAGAAGAAATGCTCCCCATGACAATGATTGCCTTCCTGGAAAAGACATCAGGAGGCTCACAAATTGTCATAACCATGCTTTCCAAAATTTTGAAATACACAGGAACAGTGGAAGGATGAATGTAACACAGATAAAAAGTAAGAGATACTAGGAGAGACAACTTTTAATTGCAATAATGTTTAGGAGATATGCTTTGTAATAAGAAATACTTTAGTCTCTGAGTGTTATCATCATAACTGGTTAAGCAGTTTTGGTTAAACTATTGAAACATTAAGCAGATTAAAAATAAATAGGAACAATGTATTCAGTAACAATAGGTTGTATTTTAAGAAAGCAAAATGGCTTGTTTCTGATCTCAGTATCCATTTTCTTGTTGGTCATCTGATGCTTTTGCAATTAGTACCACTTAACACTGAAAAAAAAATTACACTAAGGATCTGATGAATTATAGCATGTTTCAAATATAAGCAATAGAAAGTGATGAAACAAATGGTTTAATTTTTCAAAGAATAATTTTTTAAACCAACGACTTTGGAATTTGAATTTACAGATAATTATTGTCAGGAAAAATGGCAGTATAATTCAGAAGATAATCAGTAGTTGTTCTTGTGAACATGAAAGGATTTAACATGAATTATCCTTTAAAAATAGCTCCGATGTTTTAGAGACATTACAGTTCATACCTTAAATGTTTAACAGGCTAGACTATTGGCTTATATAAATTACTGCAGAATCACTAGAAGTAAGGACATGGTCAATATTCTTTCCATTTACAGGCAATATGAAAAAAGGTAAACACTCTTTTAAAAAGAACAAGAAATTATTCACTAGAGGAAACATTGCTCTATTTCTGAGCACTTGAATATCTACAGGAATCCTCTGGCTTTTAACACAGTGGAAGCCATAGAAAATGATGGTATAAGTACTGGTAAAATTTAACCATTCTACACCTGCAAATTTTTTCATCACCCACAATACTGGTGGTTATGTTAATATCTAAGCACTAAAAACTTATAATGATGAAAGTATATTTAAAATAGTTAACTCATACCTTTTTCAGTTAAAGAACGTCAAATCTAATAGACCATATTAAATGACATTAATGTTAGAATAAATTCAAATTTTCTATTAAATCCAGTCTTCTTCTAAATCCAATACTTAAGATACAGTCTACTGTCAATCTTTAAAACCAGACATAAGGGCCTCTGTGTTGATACAGAAAAAGGTTGACAAGGCTTAACAGAAAATGTAGGAAAAATATGAGACAGTGACAGTTTTGTTTTTACTGTCTAAGCTTAGTAGAAGAGATTTCTTTTTAAAACCAAATTCCCAACACACTAACAAATAAATAAATTGAACTGTTCCAACTATTCATAATTCATTTAGAATTCAACAACTTTGTGTTTAGGCAACTGCATTAGTTAATAATTTGACAGAAACATCTGATTTTAAAATAGTCTGCCTACTTGGTTTGTGGCCTGAAGAAAGTGTCGTGTGCCCTTGGTGTTGATAGCTATATTAAGCACATTAGCTATATTAAGCTATATTAACCTGTCGTGGTTTAAACCCAGTCAGGTAACTCGTTCACTCACACCCCCCCCTTCTTTCCCACCCCCTACTTCCGGAGGGACGGAGAGGAGAATCGAAAAGAATGCAACTCCCACGGGTTGAGATAAGAACAGTTTAGTAACTAAGGTATAACACAGATCACTACTGCTACCACCAGTAATAACAATGATAAAGGAAATAACAAGGGAAGAGAATACAACACCTCACCACCAGCTGACCGGTAACTTGCCCCCCCCAGCCCCGACCAAACACCGACCGATACCTCCTCCAACCCTGCCGTCTCCCAGCCCTTCCGGCTAACTCCCAGTTACATCCTGGGCATGACATGCTGTGGTATGGAATACCTCTTTGGTCAGTTTGGGTCAGGTGTCCTGTCTCTGCTTCCTCCTGGATTCCCCTCCTCCCTGGCAGAGCATGAGGCTCACAAAGTCCTTGGCCAAACCAAAACATTGCTATCAGCTCTGTTCCCAGGCCGAAAGTCAAAACACAGCACTACACCAGCTACCAAGAAGGAGAAAAATGACTGCTACTGCTGAACCCAGGACATTATCCACCCCTTATTCCATACCATTCACGTCACGCTCAGATCCCACATTTTCAATATACTCTTATCTCAGTGCATGGACCAGTAGCTATAAAGCTGCTGAGTCCATCTGGTCCATGATGGCAGGCTCCATCTCTTGTAACAGTCTTTCAGAGCAGGAGAGACTGTGTGCAGTGTTCACACTCGTGAATAACCTGGGCAATAGTGTCCATTGCTAAGTCCACCCCTCGATCATGAGTCCATCTCTATGTTGCATCTCTGCCCTGATGGCCTGAAGTGCCATGGGCCCACCAGGCTCAAAATAATTCACTGTCCTCTTAGGCAGTTTCTGCAGCATGTTGCTGGGGACTCCATACAGCTGCCTTCCATCTCCGACGCTTCCAAAGCACTGGAGGGGCCCAGTGGACTAGATACTTGCCCATACTGTCACACACACCCTGCCACTCATGACTGTCCAGCTTTGGGGAAAATTTCTTGGTCCCCCTGCATTGTCGTCTAACCCCAGACAAGACCCAAACCTGACTCTGCGTAACTTTTGAGATCACACAAAATGGTGGTGGGTAAAACACACTCTGTGTGTGTGTCAACATGCTGATCCCCATCACAATCAGCAGGCAGGTCCCAAGGATACCCAAAGGCCATTCAGAACCTTCAGAACTCTCAGTTGATGCTGCTGTACTTGTCACTGGGGCTGGTGTAGCTGCTCTGCTTGCCGGCTCTCCCACCGCCAGCTTCTCTTTTCCTGAGTCCAGCTCCTCCTCCTCTGCCTTGCCGGGAAATGCTGCGTGGTCTCCTGCATCCTCCTGGGGCTCGGCGGGCGGCTTCCGGGGAGTGGTCTCGGCCGTCGCGGGGCTCGGCTCGGCCGCGGGGCTGGGCCCCTCCGCCGCCTTCTCCCGCTGCTCGGCAGCCGCCTCCTTCCTCTCCTCGACCGCCCCGACCTCCTCCACCGGCAGCCGTCCCCTCGCGGCCTCCGGCCCCGCTCCCGCCGCCGCTCGGTCCCCGGGGCCGCTCTCCCGGGCCGGTTCGGCTGCCGCCGGCTCCTGGGGCCGCTCCCCCTCGGCTCCCCGCAGCCTCACGAAGATGGAGAGTAGGCCGAGGGCCAGGACGGTGAAGAGCAGCCGGACGGCCAGGTACAAGTGCACGGCCACCTCCGTCCCGCCCTGCTGCTGGAGCCCGCCCGTATTACAAGTCATTGCCATAAAGCACAGTGAGACAAGAACCTTAGCCCAAGCCCCACGCTTGATAAACACTAACACAGCGAATACCGGCTCTAAGTAAGTTACAACGGTCTGAAGCTGTGAGATCAACAAGAACAATTCTGAGAGCCAATAAATCGGCATTGTGACGAATGACTATTAATCCGGTCAGATCTGTTGTTATCTCAACCCTTCGGGCCCCACGTTGGGCGCCAAAAAGAACTGTCGTGGTTTAAACCCAGTCAGGTAACTCGTTCACTCACACCCCCCCCTTCTTTCCCTCCCCCTACTCCCAGAGGGACGGAGAGGAGAATCGAAAAGAATGCAACGCCCACAGGTTGAGATAAGAGCAGTTTAGTAACTAAGGTATAACACAAATCACTACTGCTACCACCAATGCTAATAATGATAAAGGAAATAACAAGGGAAAAGAATACAACACCTCACTACAGGCTGACCGATAACTTGCCCCCCCCAGCCCCGACCAAGCACCGACTGATACCTCCTCCAACCCTGCCATCTCCCAGCCCTTCTGGCTAACTCCCAGTTACATCCTGGGCATGATGTGCTGTGGTATGGAATACCTCTTTGGTCAGTTTGGGTCAGGGTCTTCCTGTCTCTGCTTCCTCCTGGATTCCCCTCCTCCCTGGCAGAGCATGAGGCTCACAAAGTCCTTGGCCAAACCAAAACATTGCTATCAGCTCTGTTCCCAGGCCGAAAGTCAAAACACAGCACTGCACCAGCTACCAAGAAGGAGAAAAATGACTGCTACTGCTGAACCCAGGACAATAGTGTACATCAAATATTTACTCCTGTTCTAATAAACAACTTAAGAATAGCTCCAGCTTAGCCCTAGAAATATGCATCACAAGAAATACAGGGAAAAGAGAAAAGCAATCCTTTCTCTGCTTTGAGCAGATGTTCCTTTTTAAATTATCAGTTTACTTGTCTCATTTAATTATAATAAATTTTTGTCATGTTATTGGATCTAGTGTCACCAGTTTGTGCTTTAAACATTGATTGACTTTTACTACACCCATAGGGCAGTAAGAGATCTTGCTCTTATTTCACAGTGCTTTTATAAGGACAAGAATAGCAACAACGGTAATAATGATCACAGAGCCACAAAATGAATGAGGTACCTGTGGATAAATCTAGTTAACTACAGCAGGGTGCTTGGTGGCACCAGTAAGATTTTCAGTATGTCCGAGGCTGAGTACTCCACACTCCGGGCAACCTGTTCCAAGATTTAACCACCCACACAATAGAAACAAACAAGCAACAAAACAACAAAAAAAACTTTCTTATGATTAACTGCAATTTCCTTTATTTCCATTTGAGCCCATTGCCTGGATGCCACTGATGAATGCCTGGCACCACTTCTTTACTACCCTCCACAAGATTTACTACCCACACAAGATTTCCCTGATTCTTCTCCAGACTGAAGAGTTCCAGCCCTCTCAGTCATCTTGAGTAACATTATTGACCAACCTCCTGTAGAACATCCTGCTGCTTACTGATCATGATGTCTTGAGCCTGGCAATTGAGACAGTTTTCAGTTGACTTCACTGTCCCCTTGTCTATGAGAATATTATGGGAAACAAAGTTGAAAAGCTTGATAACTACATCCTATCACTAATGTTTTCCTCTCATCATCAAGCCAGTCACCTCATCACAGAAGTCTACCAGGTTGGCAAGATTTCCCCTATGTAAATTCGGTCCATATACTCTCAGTAACCTTCTTGTCCTTAATATCTTTGGAAATGGTATCAAGGGGGATTTGATCCATCACCTTTGCAAGTGTCATAGTTTAAAACCTATCCAGACAGCTTGTTCACTCACTCCCACTGAGTAGTGCCGGGCTGAGAGCAATCGAGGCCCCCCCCGCAGGGGCTCTCCCCTTCCCCGCTCCTGGAAGGATGGGGAGGAGAATCAAAAGCGTGCAACTCCTACTGGCTGAGACAAGAACGGTCCAGCAACCAATATGCAACACAAATCACCACTGCTACCACCAATGACAACAACGATAAGAGAAAATAACAAAGAGCATACAATACCACCCGCCAAGAAACGAGTCCCACCCAGAAGACACCATGTCCTCCCGGGTAACTCCCAGTTACCCCCCCTGGGCATGATGTGCTGTGGTATGGAATACCTCTTTGGCTAGCTTGGGTCAGGTGTCCTGTCTCTGCTTCCTCCCGGCTTCCACTCCTCCCTGGCAGAGCATGAGGCTGACAAAGTCCTTGGCCAGAC
The DNA here is from genome assembly GCF_034315485.1 of Pezoporus occidentalis. Lineage (NCBI taxonomy): Eukaryota > Metazoa > Chordata > Aves > Psittaciformes > Psittacidae > Pezoporus > Pezoporus occidentalis. Next base: position 15,775,914 of record NW_026914940.1, on the reverse strand, counting down.
CAAAACATCAGGCCAAAAGTCAAAACACAGCACTGCACCAGCTACCAAGAAGGAGAAAAATGACTGCTACTGTGAACCCAGGACAGCAAGGACTGAGATAAGGTTTACTAGTAGTTCCTTGCTCTTTTTTTAGATAGGAGCGATGTTTCCTTTCTTCTGGTATGAGTTGTCACCTCCCTCCTACATTGTTCCTAGTGTAAAGGGGATTTTTTTCACTTATCAACAGGGTCACCCCGGTGGAAACCACCTGGGTAGCTATGCTTATTGCTCTCACCTCCAGAAACATGTAGTCAAGCTTGATGCTCTCCAGTTTTCCCATGGCTGTATCAGGACCCATATGGAAGGCGAGCAGTAGCTAATAGTCTGAGGGCTGGATAAGAGTCAGCAGTCTAGATCACCTTCAGTTTGACCCTTGGCAAGCAGTAGGCCTCACTAGACAACATGTCAGGTCAGCCAGTGGGGGGGCACTCTTCTGCGGGGAGGAATCTCCCACAGCTTTCACTTACTGAATACACATTAAATTCTGTGTAAACAAAAATCAGACTTACCATGTTCAATGTGGTATATGTACTTACAACAGACCCAAATATGTTTTTTTTATATTCAGGCCTTCTTTTTTTTATTTTTTTATTATTATTATTTTTATTTTTTTCTAAATAAATTCTATTTTTTTAGTAAAACAGAGATTCCAGTAGTCAAATTCCTTGCTCCTCAGGTCAAAGGGATTTTTATGGACACGTAGCTTCTTAATTACAGGTTAAGAACCATGGCAGCATTGTGAAATACACAAAACAGACTGTGCTTTTGCTCCCACTGTTAGAAAGATTGAGTTGGTGTAGATCAGTAGCAATGCTGGTATGTCTAGAAAGTTGAGCCTGTACTTCACATTTTCATAATCTGGCCAAATTTTGTAGAACTGAGATTTTACTGAGCATACATGGAACCACATTTTAATACTTTAAATTACTGTGTTTGGAGTGTTATGAAATAGCAAATGATCAACTGCATGAAAAAAAAGACAATGTTAATGACATGAGGACAATGTGCTGAAATACCAGACAAGAATTGTGGGAGAAATACCATCAAGAATTTGTGATGAACAGCCACAAGAAATAGGTAAGATACTTCTGTCATTTATAAGAACAAATTAATATCTTCTTAAGACTTATCTGTTTTATTGCTGCCATTTTTCATAAATAACCATTGCAAAAGTATCCTTCCTGAACCATTGTAACTAATTTTCTGAAGTAGTTTAATCTCAATACATAGCAAATATATTGAGATATATTTCACTCATTTCATAAATTCAATTATTTGTTGTTTTATGTCTCCTGATATTTCAGCAGTTCTATTCCTTATGGTGCCATTTGAAGAGGAGTATTGGTATTTTTGAGAAAGAATGCTTAAACAGATCTCAATATGTATCTATAGCCTGAAGTAAAATTAACACTGCAGAAGTATATGAGCCTTTTTAACCTTTTCAGTATGTTACACAATAAGATGTGATGCTCCTGAGGCAATCTTGGGTAGATTTGTGCCTGGTTTATGTTTCATTTTTCTCCTCTTAACTTTCTGCTGTTTTTTTACAACACTTACAAATTTTGAGAACTTAAGTCATTACTTGTAATCTCTTTTGGAGGCTGATTTGATTTCTCCAGGTGATTTCTTTACTCACTGTTTCTATCTCCAGGGACATTTGTTTGCCTGTCTATCTGTTAATTTATTTATTTATTTATCTGATGCATAAAATGTTTGAATGTTAGAAATGTTGGAAAGATGACACTGAAGTCTGTGGACTATATTAACTGTTCCCCAAAAAGCCTTGTTTAATTATTTCTTTAGTTAGGGCTGCTTCAGGAGTCTTGCAGGCTCACTGCAGAAACTGTTTGTCTAGTGGTCTCCACTGTGAACATCAGATGGGTGTAAGGCAGAAGAAACCACCCTTATTTTCCATACCTCCTAGCCAGGTCTTCAGGAATCACAGTAAAGTATATAGTGCTTCATGAAATATAGCAAATTGTCTATATTCCACTGAGTGTATTCACCTCATGACCTAGTGAAGGTCATTGTTAATTTCATGGTAGTTTGGGGATTTGTTTAAATTTTTTTTTTAAAGAAGATACAGTATCACCTAGTCTAGTCCCCTGACTCCTCATCAGTGACTGGAATTACATTTTCCTGTCTCTTTCTTTTACGTTTTCACATTGCTTTTCATGTTTTCTTTGTTCTGTCTCACACATTCAAAACACCTCTGCATAGGCAGCATCTACCTGCTAAACTTCAGATAGAGTACCAGAAATGCAGATCTCAACATTAGTTATGACTACTGAAAAACTGGAAGAAATTAAATACATGTTATTTATGCCAGAACAATAAAAAAAAATAGACAGGATATTAATAAAAGTGTAAAGAGTCAGAACACCTATTTCTTTTTCAGTCTCCACTGAAGGTCTTCTTTTCTTCTAGTAGCTGTAATTCCCAGAATGGTATCCAGAAATGGAAATTTTATATCATGATTGAATAAAACAGAATTAAATAAATAAATAAAAAACCTCAATAGCTTCTTTATATAGCTCCACTTAAAGAGGAATACCTGATGTCATTTACTCCTTTAAACCAAGTGGCAGGTATTTGGTGTACTGAAAAGTTTCAAAAATTTCAAAATTTCTCCTGAGAAACTCATCGAGACATTAATATAATATAACCAATAGGATTTTCTGCCTTTCAGAGTGGCTCAAAAACCTGTCAGATGTAACTCAGTGTCATTTGCTAGTATAAGGCCGCAGATTTTGTATTGACCTAAGATTGTTGTGGCCTGAGATGTTCTGGACTTGTTTTAGCTGTGATAGAAATAGCGTGGCATTCAGGAAGCCTCTGTCTTGTTTTCATTTTGGTTAGTTTATAGGAAAAATAATTATTCACCTTGGAATGAACTATCTGTGACATTAAAACAAAAATGTGGCATGGATGAGCATAGAAATCAGGTGATATCACAGGCCTTAGATGTTCCCACATATCACTGTGATCAACTTCTGGTCACTGCAAAAGTGCAATTTTGTGAATTAGGTAAAAACAGTTTTATTGATAATAAACAGAAAAGAAACAAAACAACCAAACCTTAGTATTTGGGAAGAAAAGAAAGGCAACATAAACACTGCACTAAGCAAGCATAAAAATAGATCCAAGTGACCCAAGCTTGGTAAGGAAGAAAGCCCCAGAATGAACATCATACTCCTTGTGACTCAGGACTCATGACTTTCATGACTGAACATATCACAGCTGTATATTGAAAACTTGTTTGTAGGAATTGACATTGTTTGCTTGTACTGAAATATGTAGCAAAGTAGGAAAGAAAGAATTACAAGCAAAAAACCCAAAACAATAGTCCCATGGTTGAGCCAGTTAAAGGGGATGACAAAGCTGAAGTCTTTATGTAAGCAGTTCTATCATCTCCTGAAACATGAAAACTGCTTAAAAAGGCTTCAGTAGACAGCCAAGGTTCAGGTTCTGTGTTTTTGTGATTACCTTCCTAAAGAGCTGAAAGAAATGAATAAAATGCCTTCCTTGAAACTCCTAGCTGAATGCTGCATAAGACTCTTAAACTGACATTTCAAAATGATACTAGAGTAAAACATAAAAAAAAAAAACAAACCCCACACATGTGTACGTAAGAAAGCACTTACACATCAATCATTTGAGAGGGTTTTGGAATATAGCAGCTAGACTGCAAAGCAGCATTGCTGGAAAATTAGAAATATAGATATTTAAGAAATTTTGCTAAGATGGACTGAAAACTTAAAAAGCCCTATTATGCTGCCGAGTCCATTCAGTTCATGATGTCAGGTTCCATCTCTTGTAACAATCTTTCAGGGCAGGAAAGGCTGTGTGCAGTATTGGATCGTTGCCTGCTGATGCTGGTTGTTCCTTTACTGCGGAACTCATCCAGTTCTATCAAAGTTCATTCTCTGTTGGGATGATGGTTGGAGGGAAGTCAGGGACAGTCGCTGGTGACCTGGAGACATCTAGTTGATGAGCTATAAAAGTATTACACAGCAGGCAACAGCATACAATTGAGTTCACTGGCTGTTTTCCCCTAAAATCAAATCTCCTTGAGGTATACATCGGACTTCCCCATCTTCCCGCATTACCCACCAAGTATATCCAGGTCCCTGAGCAAAAGCAATCCCACGAGTGGGTTTGCCTTTACCTGAAGCAGGAATAACCCAGACTGTCTTCCCCAGCAAATTCTTCATATGCACCACGGGAACTTTGTCCCCCTCTACAGTATGTAAAAGTTCTGACTGGGCTGGGCCAGCCCTGTTGGCAGATCCTCTGGTGTTGACCAACCAGGTGGCCTTTGGTAAGTGTGTATCCCAATGCTTGAAAGTTCCCCCACCCATTGCTCTCAGTGTAGTTTTTAACAGCCCATTGTACCGTTCGATTTTCCCAGAGGCTGGTGCATGGTAGGGGATGTGATATACCCACTCAATGCCATGCTCTTTGGCCCAAATATCTATAAGGTTATTCTGGAAATGAGTCCCATTGTCTGACTCAATTACTCTGGGGTGCCGTGTCGCCACAAAATCTGTTTCTCAAGGCTCAGGATAGTGTTCCGCGCAGTGGCATGGGGCACAGCGTATGTTTCCAGCCACCCGGTGGTTGCTTCCACCATGGTAAGCACATGGCGCTTGCCTTGGTGGGATGTCAGCAGTGTGATATAGTCAATCTGCCAGGCCTCCCCATATTTATACTTCAACCATCGTCCTCCGTACCAAAGAGGCTTTAAGCGCTTGGCTTGTTTAATTGCAGCACGTTTCACACTCATGAATAACCTGGGCAATAGTGTCCATTGTTAAGTCCACCCCTCGATCACAGGCCCATCTATATGCTGCATCTCTGCCCTGATGGCCTGAAGTGTCATGGGCCCACCGGGCCAAAAATAATTCACCTTTATGTTGCCAATCTAAGTCCATCTGAGCCACTGCAATTTTAGCCGCTTTATCCACTTGTTGGTTGTTCTGGTGTTCCTCAGTGGCCCGACTCTTGGGTACATGGGCATCTACATGACGTACATGCACCACCAGGTTCTGCACCCGGGCGCCAATATCTTTCCACAGTGCAGCAGCCCAGATGGGTTTACCTCTGCGTTGCCAGTTGCTCTGCTTCCATTGCTGTAACCACCCCCACAGGGCATTTGCCACCATCCATGATTCAGTATAGAGGTAAAGTACTGGCCACTTTTCTCATTCAGCAATGTCCAGGGCCAGCTGGATGGCTTTCACCTCGGCAAACTGACTCAATTCACCCTCTCCTTCAGTTTCTGCAACTTGTTGTCCAGGACTCCATACAGCTGCCTTCCATCTCCAACGCTTTACCACAATATGGCAAGAGCCATCAGTAAACAAGGCATACTGCTTTTCACTTTCTGACAGTTTATTATATGGTGGGGCCTCTTCAGCACTCACCACCTCCCCTCTGGTGACATTCCGAAATCTTTGCCCTCTGGCCAGTCCATGATGACTTCTAGAATGCCTGGATGACTGAGATTTCCTATTCGAGTTTGTGACCTTCAGCCCCATTGTCCCAGCATCGGAGTAACCAGGTGATGATGTGCTCCCCTGGTTGACGGGTAAAATCTTTTCGCATATTCCGTAGCTCGGTTGAGGTCCGAGGTCAAGAAGTTACCTCTTCTTCTTCTTCTTTTGAAGGTACTGGATAGTGTTGAACAAGGCTCTGTAAGCATAGGCCAAGCCCCAGCATGTTGCCCTGATTTGTCCATCTCTGGTATGGCCAGAATGACCACACTTCTCATTTAAGTGTTTTACTAATTCTTCTGGATTTTGCAGTTGTTCGGTAGTGAAATTCCAAAGTACTGGAGGGGCCCACTGACCTAGATACTTGCCCATACTATCCCACACACCCTGCCACTCATGGCTGTCCAGCCTCAGGGAAAATCTCTTGGTCCTCCTACATCGTCGTTTGACCCCAGACAAGACCCAAACCTGACTCTGCTTAACTCTTGAAATCAGTCGTGGGCAAAACACACTCTGTATGCGTGCCAGCATGGTGATTCCCATCACCATCAGCAAACAAGTCTCAACAGCATTAAAAGGCCATTCAAAAACTTCAAAACTCTCAAATGTAAATGGTCTTGGGGGGAGGACTGAAAGGGTAAAAGGATGTTTCCTTCACAGGTTGAGCACCTGAGAAGGAGAAAAAAGATGTGTAATTGCTAAGCACGTCTATTATATACCTCCCAAAGTATAAAGGTGGTGACCACACTGGGAACATAAGCCAGATCAGTTTCATGATCAATGATTCTATTGTAAGTCATTACCCTAAAGTACAATGAGACAAAAACATTAGCCCAAGCCCACACTTGAAAAACACTAATACAGCAAATACCGGATGGAAGTACGATATGATATACTGAAACTGTGAGATCAAGAGGAACAACCTTGAGAGCCAATAAATCAGCATTGTGATGAGTGACTATTAATCCCGTCAGATCTGTTGTTATCTCAACCCCTTGTGCCCCACATTGGGCGCCAAAAAGAACTGTTGTGGTTTAAAACCTCGCCAGGCAGCTTGTTCACTCACTCCCAGTGAGTGGTGCTGGGCTGAGAGCAATCAAGGACCCCCCCCCCGCCACTGGGGCTCTCCCCTTCCCCGCTCCCAGAGGAACCTGGAGGAGGATCGAAAGGGTGCAACTCCTACGGGTTGAGACAAGAACAGTCCAGCAACCAATGTACAACACAAATCACCACCGCTACTACCAATGACAACAATGATAAGAGAAAATAACAAGGGAAGAGAATACGATACCACCGGCCAAGAAACGAGTCCCCCCCGGAAGCCCGTGTCCTTCCGGGTAACTCCCAGTTACCCTGCACCCCGGCCATGATGCGCTGTGGTATGGAATACCTCTTTGTCTAGCCTGGGTCAGGTGTCCTGTCTCTGCTTCCTCCTGGCTTCCCCTCCTCCCTGGCAGAGCATGAGCCTCACAAAGTTCTTGGTCAGGGTAAACATCACTTAGCAACAACCGAAAATATCGGTTTCACCAACACTGTTCCCAGGCTGGAAGTCAAAACACAGCGCTGCACCAGCTACCACGAAGGAGAAACATGACTGCTACTGCTGAACCCAGGACAGACTGTCATGTTTTTTTTTAAATGTTCAAGGTTTTCCAATATAATCTATGAGACATTAAACAAAATTAAATGAATAGATCTGGGTGTTCTCTTTTACCTGAAGAGCCTAATATTGGTCAATCATCTGTATTTGTTTAACCCGCAGGAAGGGACTTCTTTAATTTCAAGTTGAAATCACACACTTGAAGTATGGGGAGTTGCTGTTTGTTTTCATAGCTTGCTATTTACCAAAATTTTAGGCAAGGTCAGTATACCAGTGACATGGCATAATTCAGAAATCCTTATACTTCTCTGCACTGTGTTAAAAATCAAATGAACAACAGCTTTTTGTCAAAGCAAAAAAAATACCAGCATGTATAATATTAAGATATTCTGATACATCTTATGCCACTGCTGGTAGAATCATGCTGCCGGCATATTTAAAATGAGCCATCAGTCCCACAGAGAGACAATAACAAGCACTTTGCTGTCAATTTTCTGACCCAGATAACCTTAAAATGAAAAATTAGGATACAGAGTGAAAAAAAAAATCATGATCCAATGATTTTATGTATTACCATGATACCTAATATATTGGCTAATGTGCAATACTAACGTATGTATGAATACATTTTTTTTTTTAATGAAATAACACAATGATTTGGGTTGAAAAGAACCTTAAAGATCATCTAATTCCAGCCCCTCTGCCATGGTCACAGACACCTTCTACTATATCAGGTAGCTCAAAGCCCCATCCAGCTTCGCCTTGAACACTGCCAGGAATGGGGCAACCACAACTTCTCTGGGCAACCTGTGCTAGCTTCTCACCACCCTCACAGTGAGGAATTTCTTCCTATTGTCTAATATATTTCCCCTCTTTCAATTTAAAGCCATTCCCCCTTGTCCTGTCACTACATACCCTTGTAAAAAGTCACTCTCCAGTTTTCTTACACGCCCTCTTTAGGTATTGGAAGACTGCTATAAGGTCTTCCCTGAGCTTTTAAGTCTTCCCTGATCCTTTTCTTCTTCAGGCTGAACAAGCCCAGCTCTCTCAGCCTGTCTTCATAGAACTGCTCCAGCCCTCTGATCATCTTCATGGACCTCCTCTGGACTCACAAAACAGGTCTAGATCCCTCTTGTGTTGGGGGCTCCAGAGCTGGACTCAGTACTCCAGGTGGTGTCTCACAAGAGTGGAGTAGAGGGGGTGAATCACCTCTCTCAACCTGCTGCCCATGTTCCTTTCAATGCAGCTCAGTGTCCTGGGTTCAGCAGTAGCAGTCATTTTTTCTCCTTCTTGGTAGCTGGTGCAGTGCTGTGTTTTTGACTTTCGCCCTGGGAACGGTGCTGATAGCACCTGTGTTTTTAGTTATTGCTCAAATATTTGGTCTGGCCAAGGACTTTCTGAGTCTCATGCTCTGCCAGCGAGGAGGGGAAGCCGGGAGGAAGCAGAGACAGGACACCTGACCCAAACAGACCAAAGAGGTATTCCATACCACAGCACATCATGCCCAGGATGTAACTGAGAGTTACCTGGAAGGGGAGAGGTCTGCGGGGTTGGAGAAGGTATCAGTTGGTGCTTGGTCGGGCTGGAGGGGCGAGTTATTGGTTGGCGGGTGGTAAGGTGTTGTATTCTCTTCCCTTGTAATTTCCTTTATCATTATGATTATTGGTGGTAGCAGTAGTGATTTGTGTTATACCTTAGTTACTAAACTGTTCTTATCTCAACCCATGGGAGTTGCACTCTTTTGATTCTCCTTCCCATCCCTCCGGGAGCAGGGGGAGGGCAAAAAGGGGGGGAGTGAGAGGACCACTGCATGATTTATGGCTGACTTTGTTTAAACCACGACACTCGGAATAAAGATGGTTTTCTGGACTGCAAGCGCACAGTTCTGGCTCATGTTGAGCCAAAACCTCCAAGTCCTTTTCCTCAGGGCTGCTTTCAATCCGCTCTCCATCCAGCCTGCAGGTGTGCTTGGAGTTGCCCTGACCCAGGTGCAGGACTTGGTACTTGGCCTTTTTGAACTACATGAGGTTCACATGGGCTCACCTCTCAAGCCTATCAAGGTCCATCTGGATGGCATCCCTACCCTCCAGTATGTAAACTGCATCACACAGCTTGGTGTCATCAGCAAACTTGCTGCTGTTGTACTCAATCCCACTGTCTGTGTTGCCAGCAAAGATGTTAAACAGCACCAGTCCCAGTACCAACCCATGAGGAACACCACTTGTCACTGGCCTCCGCTTGGAGATTGAGCTGTTCATCACCGCTCTCTGAGTGTGACCATCCAGCCGATTCCTTATCTACCAAGTGGTCCATCTGTCAAATCCATTGATTTAGGTATGATATTATAACACTGGACAATTAACAAAGTGGTGAACTAAAGAATCTGTCTAAGGATGGATCAATTTTTAATATTAAAATTTTTGTTAGCTTTTTTAATGCAAGAAGTATGATAACGTACAGAATTTCTAACATGAAACTAAAGGGCATGAGCAAGACATGAGATAATTAGAATACTATTCATGAAGAGACAGTTCATCTTTACAGATGGCAGAGGAAGAATGAAATTCACTGGAACAATGCCTAGTCATTTACTTGATGCCAATAAGAAACTGAAGACAGAAGCAGAAGAGATATAAGGCCAGGATATATTAACTGTTAATAAGGTGGTTGTAAGCTACCAACCTGATGAAGATATGAAAATAAACAAATATAATGTCAGGATATAGCAAACACAATATAGAGCTAAGGTAATATTACAGTCTGCCCCCAGTTTATATACTGGGCATGATGTGCTGTGGTCTGGAATACCTCTTTGGTTAGTTTGGGTCAGGTGTCCTGTCTCTGCTTCCTTCTGGCTTCCCCTCCTCCCTGACAGAGCATGAGACTCACAAAGTCCTTGGTCAGACTAAATGTTACTGAGCAGCAGCTAAAAACATTGGTGTTATCAGCGCTGTTCCCAGGCTGAAAGTCAAAAACACAGCACTGCACCAGCTACTAAGAAGGAGAAAAATGACTGCTACTGCTGAACCTAGGACACATAGAAATATCAAATGCTGGTGTAATGTGTCTGGAGGTATTTTAAAATTTTCTAAATAATTATTATTGAAAAGATTTGATAACATGAATAACCCTGAAATTTGTGCCTTGGCTGAAATTAGTCAGCAGGATTCAGAATAAGGTACTCATTCTTCTGTTCATTTTTAATATCCTATATAACAAAGGAAGTTAGCTATTCTTGCAAGATGTGATACCATAATTAATCAAATGGACAGAGCTTATAGATAAAAAAACATATTGTGTTTCATATTTCCTTGCAATTTTTGCAGGAAAAACAAGGCATGAAGAACTTCTCATTAAAAATTTTCAGACCACTAAACTTACAGTTATAGCATACTGCTCATGCTCCCCAGTTACCTAAGAATTTGTTGTACCATCTCTTTTTCATCTGCCACTATCATCAATCACACATGAAAAATCCAATGAGATGTGCAAACATAAATGCAGCATTTATTAATCTATTTTTTCCTGTTACAGTTTTTTGGCATTGGTGTTATTAAAGTCTATCCCCAGATTCAGCTTCCCATTTGGGAGGGGGAGTGGGAGAAACCTCATTAAAATAACAGGTACTTTTGAGGTTGTAGAAGCTTTACTTTCAATCATAAATGCCAATGAAAAGTAACAGAAGTATTTTTGTTTCCACTAATTATTTACTGGAACCTGTGACAAGAGAAACAAAGCTAGACCTTTCTTCCTTCAAACTGAATTTCCATATATGAAGCATATCCTCATTTCATATTTAAGAACAGTAGAAGAGGCTTGCACCATTCTGCTTAAACATCAGTGAAAAAGAGTAGTAGTGTTAAAACGTAAAAGAGGAGGGGGTATTGCCTTCTACATCAGTGAGCAGCTGGAGTGCATAGAGCTCTGCCTGGGTATGGATGAGGAGCCAAATGAGAGCTTATGGGTCAGGACTAAAGAGAGGGCAGGGACAAGGGACATTACAGTGGCGGTCTGCCACAGGCCACCTGACCAAGAAGAACAAGAGAATGAGACGCTCTATAGACAGGTGCATTCTCACCTTCACAAGGCCAGGTTCTCCTGGAGGACTTCAACCAACCCAGTATCTGTTGCACAGATAACACAACAGGGAACAAGCCATCCAGGAGGGTCCTGGCATGCGTTGATGATAACTTCCTTAACCAAGTGATAGAGGAACCAACAAGGAGGGGGGGTTATGCTGGACATTGTCCTCATCAACAGGGAGGGGCTTATGGGGAATGTGAAATTGGAGGTCAGCCTTGGCTGCAGTGACCACAAAATGATGGAGTTAGAGATCCTTAGGGTGGTAAGGAGGGTGTGCAGCAAGCTTGCTACTCTGGACTTCAGCCTCTTGAGGGATCTGCTTGGTGGAGTGTTATGGGATAAAGCCCTGGAGGGAAGAGAAGCCCAAGAAAGCTGGATAATAATCAAGGATAACCTCCTCCAAGTTCAGGAATGATGCATCCCAAAAAGGAGGAAGTCAGGCAGGAGCACCAGGAGGCCTGCGTGCATGAACAAGGAGGTTCAGGGGGACAGGGGGACAAACTCCTACATAAAAAGGATGCCTACATAGGGTGAAAGCAAGGACATATAGCCTTGGAAGAATATGGGGAACAGCCAGGCAACAGGTTAGGAAAGCTAAAGCGTTGAAGAACTCAACCTGGCTAAGGACATTGAGGATCAACAAGAAAAACTTCTATAGGTATATTTGTGATAAAAGGAAGATGAAAGAAAATGTGGGCCCCCTCCAGAAGGAAATAGGAGACGTAGTCATGCAGTACATGGAAAAGGCCAAGGTGATTATGGAAATCATTCAGTACATTAGGTACTTACACTGTAAAATCAAATTTCTAAAGAAAGAAAAAGTGGATAGCAAGCTTATTTTCTTCGCAAAAGGTTCAAGATACAATTCTGCATTCAAAACCTAATGGTTAATTTTGTTTAGTCAGAGAAGAATTACAGTAACACCTTCTCCCCTCTTTGATCAAATTTTCTCCAAATACAGTCTCTGAAGAGATGGTACTAACCAGGAGTGACATTAAGGAACATGAAAAGGACCCAACATAAAATTTGTATTTGATATTGTGGTTGGATAACCAGAAAAATATTCATGAAGAGCTGTTGAACAGGCACATGAACATGCATAAAGTCTAACTTATTTACTAACCTTGGTTGTTTGGTTTTTTTTGGTTTTGGGGCTGTTCTTTGGTTTTGTTTTTTTTTGGGGGGGGTTATATGTGTATATAAAAATCTACTGGAGTCATCTTAATCATAAAAGGGAGGGTTGGAGGACACAATTATACAATAATTGTCATTACTGACATCACAAACAGAATGAGCATTCATCCTGAGCTCTCACATGCCCACCTTTGTTACTCTGGGTATAGCCATGGAAATCTCCACTGAGAGATTTTCACTGTACTTCTTGTTCCTGTGTACTGTGTTGTTAGGTGTCTTGCTAACATGTTATCTTCATACTTTATATAAAAGGAAACTAAAACTCAGAAGATTTTACCTAGTGTCATAAAGTTCTGTTGGGGATGGATCTCACCATTCACAGAGGTAAATCTAACTAAAGATATTGGAATGGTTAAAAAATATTAGGCTTCTGACTCCAATAGAGTCAGAAGTTTAGAACATTATGAACTAAATGCTCAAATTTTCTGTTCAGCCAGTGAAAGATCTAAAAAATACATGAAAACTTCTGTCTTGGGTTTAGCAGTAGCCATACATGAGTAGAGCTAGTAAGCACTAACCAAGAGCTGTACACAAGAAGAGCAAGTGCAACCCCCACCACTCTGTACAGTTAAGACTCTAGATTCCAGACTTAGTGTACAGTGCTGTCCCACTGACTCCTTACACATCTTCTGCAAATAGATACTATACAAGTAGGATGCATGCCACTGAAGGAGAAAGTGGAAGTCGGTGATCATGGGCTGTAGGGTCATTTCAACATCCTTATTAGATAATAATTGCATAAAATAAATATTTTGAGACAAAATGAAAGAAGCCTAACTCCTTTCAGGTGTGCTTTAAAAATCTTAAGGGGATTAGACACATCTTAGAAATATGAAAAGAAAAAGAGTAGACATATCTAAAACTTAGTTCAGGTCATAATTGATTCGGAGAAACCTCCAGGAACAAACTCACCAACAGAGTTTCAAGTTGACAGGCAGGTATTCTTTATTGCAGCGCTGGGAGACACAGGGGATAGCTTCACCTAGCGTGTGTCCCCATATTGCTACACAAGCCGTCCTTAAAAAGTCTGGGCAGACATGCATATTCATGAGGCTACGTATGAATTACATCATTTTCCAGAAAGTTTGTATACAAAAATGTGGTGGTGGTCTCTGAGGGTCGTTTACTTCTTCCAACAATCTTCATCACTTCTGGCAGCCTTTGAAGCAGGCTACACCAGCTTAATTGGTTTGTTAACACTACAAACAGCAATCATCCCCTCCTTCTACTTATCAGTTAGTTTAGCTGCAGCCCATCCTGGACATCTGCTAGTCCCAGATACTCCCCATCCCCACATCCTGTTTTTCTACCCTGTTTTTCTTACACTTTTTTTGTACTAAGGTCATAAAGACCTTAGGTCAACTACAAGGGTTTATCTTATACAAGAATTCTCGGTATGTTCTCTAGCTCCACTCCACTTTTTTTTTTTTTTTCTGTGAATCGTGCACCTCAGTTATTTTCCATTGCTAGTATTACAAAGCCATCAAACTTAACATTACTTAAAACTGATTCTACTTATTTGCAATTTTTGTCTTTCATTGTGTGTCTCCTCGTCTCATAATGAAGTGTATAAAAAATATATCTGTATTTTTAGGTATTTCTGCAGACACACTTACTTTCAGGTGCTTGGAAACTCACAGGTTAAATATAAAAGCCATCAATGGGTATTTTGCTTCTGGAGTAAGGAAAATTTCACTTTCTATTTTTTCTGGTTAAGCTTCTTAGAGAACACGTTAGATCTATGCGTCAGACATTTGGATGAAAAAGTTCAACATATCTGCTTTACCATCAAGAATTTTAGCAACTTTGAATCTTTAGCCAAGGAAGTCAGAATGTTCTTATATACAGTAATATGCCCTGTTATCTTGTCAAGTCTACAAAGGCCTACAAAGACTATCCTCCTCTGTCTCTTACTTGTCCCAATACATACATTTTGGGGATTTTTCAGAATTTAAAATGTGTGAAAAACATTTTTAAACCTGGACTATTTCTAAACATGGAGATCCTAGTATCTGTAACATAAGCTGTTTACATTGATGTTTGGCTCTGAGAATTCATGTTTTATTTGGAGTTTGGCTCATCTCTTAAATCCCTGAGGAAAACCCATCTCAAGCTATCACTGCCAAAATTACTAAGCTTCTCATTGCAGATCAAACTCTGTGACTTCCTTTAAATGAACAGAATCAGCCTTAGATGTGTGGACCTGCTGTAAAGCTAAATGAAACAATCTTCCAGTAATGGTTTTAGCAGTAACAACATTGACAAGGTCAATTTTACTAAGCAGCTTCAGGGAAGTTTCTTATTCACAGAATTGTTTTTAAATGAATTTGATCTAATTTTGATCCAAGGCATATTGTGAAAAATGAATTTTTCCATACATTTAATACCTTGCTATATGTCTCTCTACCATGCTAAATACTGAAGCCCTTGTGACATGATCTTTCCATATCCCTCTTCACATGGAAATTTCCCCATCTCCCATCCCTTACATACTACACACAAACACACATGTACACATACACAGTTAATGCAAATAAACTTAAAAAAATGTTTCCAGTGATCTGTTTAGCACCATGTTCAATATAATGCTAAAATAATAAAATGGAGCACAGCAGCTCATGAAACAGAGAGCTGCACACACTGAAACAGATGGGTGAGGTTAATTTAATACAACCATTTTGTTTCTTAGTCAAAGAGATGCCTTTTCCTTCACTCTATCAGCTTTCAATGTCTTTTTTAAATCACATGCAAATCCCAGGGAAACTCTTCTGTTCTTCCAAACCTAGGCTGTAGGCAGGCTGTTTACCACATGATCTTCCACTCCTCATTTTATGTTGTTTTTTCAAACTATTTAGCTCTCGCAACTATGGTTAAAAAATAAGCTGGTTTAGGACAAGCATTGTCATTAGCTGACTTTTGTAATTCACCTAGTGTTTAAGTCCTCAATGCAAATAACGCAATCACAGATATTAAACATTTCTCAACATTTATAATCTTCACTGTAATATATCTGAGGAGTAGTTACTCCTCAGTGAGCTCCATGGTTTTGTACTGTCTGGCATGGAGATATCAGCTTAGCATGGTCTTCTTTCCCAGATGAGTCCTGCTTCTTTTTTTCAGAAATCGTACATTTATAGAAATATCAGCTATTTGAGAAAACGCTGTGAATAAATTATTTTTTTTAAGTGGTATAAATGAGGAATAGTACTGTTGCAATGTTGTTACTTGAACAGGAAATTGTCAGGAGTTTGTGTTCCTTTTACAGTTAGCAGAGGGAGGCAAGCTTTAGAGGCACCTAAGCTAGATTCCTGTTCTGAATTACCCTTTGGCTAAACCTTTTCATTGACTATATATATGGAGACAGCCTATACTAACTTAATCTAAACTAAATACCCACAGAACATGGCTTGACTGAATGCTACAGCCCTTTCCAAGGACTTGATAAAGCCCACTGCTTGCAAAGCTTTCCCATCAACTTTGTCAATAGAGAGTGTTTGTCAGAAAGATAATCAGAATGAGGTAAGGCTACTGAAAGACTACTTGAGCCATGAGGCCTAACTAATATCTATTAAATGACAGCTTTACACTACAGCATACAACCATGACTCAGAAATAAACAAGTCTTGACAGAGTCAGAAATACTCTTTGTAACACTCATGACAATTTTTTATTTGGAGGCAAACAAAACTAATGCATTCATGAACTTGATTAGAGACAGCATATTGTCCTTCATGAAGGCAATATCCTCAGGGTGAGGGTATTCTCCTACTTTTAGTAAAGCAATAACGCACTCATAGTCCATCTTTTGTCTGTCGATCATCTACTGTTCTGTCCATCTTTCTAGTGGTGTTGTGCCTGTATCAGATTTTTTTTTTTTTATTTCAGTGCAACATATCGGCCAAGACAATGTGCATTTAGATGGTTAGTGTGCAGATTAGTTCAAAACATCCCCCTCATTCGCAGAAGCTCCCTCTGATGAGACTTCATTGCTTTCAAGTGCTTTTGCTCTGGACAATACTTGGTTTTCACAAGCAAAAAAAGGAAATTACCTGAATAGAACAGAGGCAAAAAGATGGATTTTACGCATACATGTGGGTGCCAGTAAGGCAGAAATATTCCCACTGGGCACATGGAAAACCCATTAAGAACAATTGTCATGTCAAAATACATGCAGCTCAAGACTGCAGTCAGACATTTCATCTTAGGTTTGCAACTGAAAACAGCGACATCAATGAAGTTGCCATATCAACAACCAGAGCACACATGCACATACGCATTAACTTAACACATATGAGTTTAAACACATAAAAATACATTAGTCTCAAAAAATATCTATTAGTTTTTATGAAAGATGTAGATATACAGGCTCCAGAAGATAATTTACATGAGGGTTTGGGGTAGGAATGTATAGTTGGCAACTCCTGAATACAATTGTGTAAAAGGGTCAACTGAATCCTTGATCCAGCCTAGTTATATTTAAATTATATTTCAATTTTAACTGCATTGTGAAACAGATACAGATAATCCACATCTCCACCCACCGACTATTACACTTCCCTGATCCTTCTTTGAACCTCTCCTGAAATGTCTTTTTCATTACTTCATTGGATTAGGGTAAGATTAGACTCCTCAGATCTTCCCCAGCATAGCCAGCTGTATGTGATTTTGGTCCCACCCCTAAGAAAAAAAAGAAAACAGCCAGTGTACTGACCTACCTGTACCAGGTTGCATGATCTCTGGATTTGTCTTGCCCTTAGCTATTTTAACCCACTTTTAACCCCTTATCTTTCTGCTTAAGTATACTGTTGACATCAGGACTCAGAAAGACAATGGATAAGTGAAAGCAACATCAGAATAAAAGGGATTGACCTAACAAACTTTTTTGGTTGGTTGGTTGGTCGGGGGAGGAAGAGTGTGTTCAATATTTTTTACAGTTTTATCAACGTTATTGAAGAGGTTTTCCGGAATTAATTTGAACTAAGAATCATAGAATAGTTAGGGTTGGACAGGACCTTAAGATCATCTAGTTCCAACCCCCCTGCCGTTGTAGCTATAAATAATCTGCATGTTTAGTATTGTTAACCTTTTTATTTTGATTAAGTAGACGAATATTTTATTATTATCTCCACATATAATCTGTGCCCCCTCTTGTCCAGAGCAAGTTTGACACTTAAGTTATGCCTTACCATAGTCTCGTCAAATCATGTACAGAAAGTTTACCACCTTTTGTTATGGACAATAAATAAACATAATAACCTGGGCTTTCATAGTAGAAGAATTATGCATCCCCATAAATAAGTTGTTTGCAGGAAAATACTCCAAAATGTTTAGTTAGGAATAGACCCAATAGCATGTTGAAAAGCTTAGTATAACAGCAAGGCAAAATACTGAAGTAGCTGATTCTAATTATAGATTCCTTCTACCTTCTAGAAACTGACCCAATTGCCATAACTCATAGAGGCCAAACACAGCTGATAGTTGCTGTGTTTGGTTTCTTGCACAAAGTCCTCCCCAGACTGAGAAAATTGGTTTCTTAGTTCCAGTTTAGCAAATGGAATCGTTCATACACACTTATCGTCCAAGCATACATTCATTTTAAGTTGGGCTGATATGATGCTTCATGCTAAAGCATTATTGTTATTATACTTTGGTCAATTTTCTGTCTCTGGAAACTGTAGAGTCAATTAGATCAATGCAGACTGATTTTCAGATCCCATTTTGGTAATTCAACATTACTGTGTATTGATTACATACTATTCTAAGCACATTTTCTTTTACTGTTTATATAACTGCTATGTAACTCTGCCTGTTTATCCATAACAGATTAACCACAGGCATCATTAGATCATCTATTAATTTAATTTTCAACTGCATATGACCTGCAGGTATATTCAAAATGGATTCAAGCCTAGATCAGATTCAAATAATAACTCCATAAGAAACCAAGCTGATATACTCAGAATCATGTGTCTAATTGTAAAGGTATATTTTTCTGATAAAAGAAGCCTCTCCTCCATTAGTTGCTGAACTGGTTGGTCAGATCAGTTAAGTGCTAACTTGAGTATCTAAAGATGAAGAGGAAGAGTGAGGTTTCCATTCTATTATGCAAGTAGAAATTTCCAACCATTACTATTTAAAGTGAAGAGTTGCAAGGTGGGAAGATTTTTCTGAGTTACATTTCATCTTCAGTTGAAAATTGCATAGTCTGCATAATCAAAATCACAGAACTCACTTTTTGCTGATTTCATGCTCTTTTTTTTAGTAGACTCAGAGCTTAGGTTTCCCTGATTCCTAGGGAATTCTACCTATTTAAATGTGGAGGTGAAAAACCAAGAATTTATGCACATCTACATTGTCTTAAAATATAATTAGCAGAAAAAAGAATATGTTGGGTTTGTTTAATATGAAAAATTGTATAACCAGAAAATCCATTTTCAAGTGGCAGGGCCATAAGGAGTTTATAATTCATTCCTAGAAGGTTAAAAGCTAGTTACTGTATGTTGACCCAGTCAACTTTCCAGAATTTAAAAGATCATCTTTCCCTGTCATGGATACACATTTCTCATATAATTATGAATCTAGTTTTGAAGACAAATTTAGCTGGTTGCTAATACACTACACATGCAAATCTTATTATTTCTCCTAGTATTTCCAGTGCAGTCTCACAAAAAGAAGTAAAACAGAAACTTGACTCAAGGTGATTTACAGCCTATGTGATAGAAGATGACCCTTTGGTTTAATAACATGAATAAGCAAAGCAAAAATAATGTCAAAATTATATCATCGGTGGTTTAGAAGAACATTGCTGCTCTGATTTTGTTATAATGAATATTATTCATTTATTTATTTATTTATTTATTGTGTTTAATATTATTACATTTTTTATTTACAACTGGACTCTTCTATTAAAAACTAGCAGTAAATCATATGAAGTGAAAAATGCTGCCACAAGATAAAGGTATGAAGGCAACTAACCTTAAAAAGTGTTTTGGATATTTGAATTTCAGAAAGTGAGGACTCTAAATCAAAGTGAGAGCTATGACTGAAGTCATAGCTAACATGTCATCTTCCATTAAAAAAAACAAAGAACTTCATGCAAAATTTCCAAGGAGAACCTCCATTCGCTACTGGATAGTAGTGGAAACCTAGTGACAGAGGATGAGGAAAAGGTTAAGTTACTTAATGGTCCTTAATAGTCACACCAGCCGTCCTCAGGGTACTCAGTTTCCTGAGCTGGATGGCAGACTGGGAGATGATTAAAGTCCCCATAATTCAGGAAGAAATGGCTAGAAACCTCCTGCTCCTCTTAGATGTATACAAGTCTATAGAGCCAGATGGGTTACATCTCAGAGTGCTGACTGAGCTTGCTAAACCACTCTCTATCATCTATCAGCAGTCCTGGTCTAGTGGGCAAGTCCCAGAGGATTGGAGGTTGGCCAATGTGATGCCTCTCTATAAAAAGGGCAGGAAGAAAAAGCCTGGAAACTACAGGCTGTCAACCTGAGCTCAATGCCAGGGAAGGTCATGGAGCAGATGGCCCTCAGTGAGATAACAAAGCACGTGCAGGAAAATAGAGAGATCAGGCCCAGTCAACATGTGTTCATGAAGGGCAGGTCCTGCATGACCAACCTGATCTCATTCTATAATAAGGTGAACCCACCTGGCTAATGAGGGAAAGGCTGTGGGCATTTTCTATTTGGACTTTAGTAAAGCATTTGACACTGTCTCCCACAATATTCTCTTGGAGAACTTGGCTGTTCATGCCCTGGACAGGAGGGTTCTTCACTGCTTTGGAGATTGGCTGGATGGTCAAGCCCAAAGACTGGTGGTAAATGGTGCCACATTCAGCTGGTGGCCAATCTTTAGTGATGCCCTCAGGACTCGGTTTTGGGGCCAGTGTTGTTTAATATCTTCACTGATGATCTGGATGAGGGGATTGAGTGCACCCTCAGTAAATTTGTGGATGACATGGGATTGTTGATCTGCTGGGGTGTGGGAAAGCTCTGCAGAGGGATCTGGACAGGCTAGATCAATGGGCTGCAGCCAGTGGTATGAGCTTCAACAAGGCAAAGTGCCAGGTCCTGCATTTGGGCCACAGTAACCCCATGAAACTCTACCGGAAGTGTGGCTGGAAAGCTGTTCATGGGAAAATGACCTGGGAGTGCTGATTGACTGCTACTGAACATGAGCCAGCTTGTGGCCAGGTGGCCAAAAAGGCCAAAAGCATCCTGGCCTGTATCAGAAACAGCATAGCCAGCAGGGCCAGGAAGTGATCATCCCCCTGTACTTGGCACTGGTGAGGCTGCACCTTGAAAACTGTGTTCAGTTCTGGGCCCCTCACTACAAGAAAGACATTGAGGAGCTGGATCCTGGAGAGCAAGTCTTATGAGGAGCCGCTGAGGGAACTGGGCTTGTTTAGTTTGGAGAGAAGATGGCTCAGGGTGGGCCTTTCCACTCTCTACAGCGACCTGAAAGGAGGTTGCAGTGAGGTGGGACTTGGTCTCTTCTCCCAGGTTACAAGCAATAAAACAAGTGGTAACCACCTCAAGCTGCTCCAGGGGAGGTTTAGATTGGATATTTTGAAAAATTTCTTCACTGAGAGGGTGGTGGGGTATTGGAAGAAGCCGCCCAGGGAAGTGGTGCAATCACTGTTCCTGGAAGTGTTCAAAAACAGTGCACTTGGGACCCTTGGTGACATGGTTTAGTGGTGGTCTTGGCAGGCCTGGAGTAATGGTTGGACTTGACAATTTATTCCAACCTAATTGCTTCTATGATTCTATGAGTCTATGATTATCTCTACTCATATACTGAGATATATTTACTCTTGTTGTTGCTGTTGCTATTATTAACTCAAAAAATGTAGTGCCAATGTATTTATGTTCGCACAATACCTTTATTACAAAACATTTGGAGGCTTATAGATTTTTCTGTTTAACTAAAGAAACTGTCATGAAAAATCCACTTCGTCTAGCATCAAAAATTTATTTCTTATGTTTCGAAATTAAATGATCACTTATGGCATCCTCCTAGTCTGGAGAACATAATTTTTCAAGTTAGCATTATAGAGTTTTTTTGTTTTTTTTTTTTCCTCTTCTACATTAACTGTGCTCATATCTTCAAAATATTTGGCTTCTTACCCTCTAGCCTTCTATTTTTATTTCTAAAACTATGTGATATTAACTTTATTACATACAGTCTCTAATAACTGAACTTCTACGGATGGTTTCATTAGCAACTGAGAGCAGTCAATTATTGATAAGAAGGCTGGAATTCCGACAGTAATGCTTTACAGAGTGGTCTTGCATGAGCTATGAAGAGAAGTCAGTTGCTATGAAGTTATTTTTTTAACATCCGAATATGAAAGCAACATTTCTGGGAGGAGAAATAATAAATTCAGAAATCAGCCCTAGAGAAAACAATAATAAATTAACAAAAGAAAAAACAACACCAAAAAAACACCGCAACATAAAAAACAAATTTTATATATTTTCAGATATAAACCTTATATTGCAATCCTACATTACGATATACATCAGAAGAAGGCTGGGTAGTGTATAACAGGTATGCTAGCAGATTTACTACCAAATACTTTTTATTTTGAAAGTTATCCACATTATTCTGTATAATACAAATAATCTTAAAAATACTAATAATATTTCCTATGTAGGTTGTTTTTGTTCTTGACTAGGAAATTATAATTTGAAAGGCAGCAGGGAACTACTGTTACATGCTTATAATTGCCCTGAGGTTTGATTCCTTTTTAATACATTCTGAAAAGTCAGAATGCTGATCTATGCTTCAGTAAACTGATTCTATCCAAGGATATGTTTTGTCAAGGGAAGAGAGCAGCTTCCTTTGCTGTATTCAGTCTTCAGACCACCACAGGCTGCAAACTTTAAGTTCTTAATTCACAAAGGCTGACTGCACAGAAACCTAAAGCGGAGTAATACCTATTTGAAAAGTGTCATAAATAATATTTCATAGAATGACTAAAATAATGACACTGAGGCATGCAATTTCTCTCACCAGCTTAAATACACAAAAAGGATTTCTTGTCAACAAAACTCCAGACATTTCTGTATACTGAGAAACTAGAGTCATAACAGATCTTTTTTACCAATGTTGATATTAACTGCTTATTATAATCACATGCTGGTGCCATATTACCCAATAGAGTGTTCTTACAGAGGAAGGGCTTTTCACCATTCATGTTAATGGTTGAAGGTACCTGGGTACTCCTGGAATGTGCTGAGGAGCGCTAAGCAGAAATGTTTTGCAAGTGAATAGCAAATGGCAAATGCAGTCATTCAAAGGATTTATGTAGTATCACCTCATGCTGTTATAGCTAACTTGGTAAGATGATAATTATGTGTTCTGATTTTGACTTCTGCTTTCCTCAGCTTTTTCTATTAGGCCACTCTAGCCCAGGTCACAGCATGAGCAGGTGTGGGCCATGTCTAAAAGAAACAGTACTTTGTTTAGCAACATTTAGTGCTTTGTTTAGCAAAGCCTTGTGAAAATGGAGTTTGCAGTAGGTGGAAGACATTGCCTTCCACAATATATATCCTGTCAGGGTCCTGGGCATGGCACCTCTGCGTGGGACTTTGGCTGTTGGACTCAGGGCAAAGCATTTGGCTGCTGTAAAGAAAGAGCCAGAAGAGGCGTCAGTGAGGGCATGTTTCTCCTTCCCAAGGAGGTGCTTTTAAGGTGAGGTTCTACCACTGGTTCCCCCCAGGCTGCAGCTCCTGTCACTTTGCAGTCCAGCCCTGATGAGCCATGAGGCCATCTGATCCTGATCCTCACCCACATGCCAACATCCACATGTTTTTCTGTCTCCAAGTTTATTCTAATGACTAATAGCTGCTTGTATTGAAAATGCATTTTTTATTTCTCACTTAAATATGACTGGTTTAGTTTAGCTCTCTAGTCTTTTACCTTCTCAAACAAACATTGATGGGTGCATAGCTATGGTGTTTGACATCCATCTGACCTCTCTCATGGCCAGTGACTGGGCACCATTTAACTAAAGCAAACTTGCATGTAGCAACAGTGTTTCTCACATGAAAAAAAAACAAAGCATTTTACTACTTCACGTTAACAAAGAACAAACATTTTTTGTTACAAGTTAGTTTATGTATTGAGAACCATAATCTACAGATCATGGACAGAATGAAGTCTGGTAATCAGAAAAACAAAAGCTGTGTATCCTCAGTTCTTTTTAAAAAGTGCACTTCTGTCATGCTATGAACTTTTCTGTCCAAATTAGAGCTGCTTACAACATGTTAATTTATGTATCTGTTGTACCAGAAATGAAGAACTTGTCTCTCAAAATAAGGATGCAGAACCTCTCCTGATATACTTTTGAAAATCTAGTTTATTATAATGTGTGAAGTTTTTGTGCGAATAAATATGTATTAAGGATTACATAAACATATAATACCAGAAAATTCCAGAAAAAAATCTTCCTGAATATTCTAGTTTTGTTACTTATACCTAATAAGTATATTATTAGGTATAATAATATATATGAATATACAGTATTATGTAATCTATATTATCATATACCTAAAAATAAAATAAAAATTTAGTCTTTAATATTTTCTTTATTTTTCAGGACAGCCAAGACACAAAGTATCATGCTGTTTAAAAATATACACTTACAGCTAAACAGGATTATAGAAATAGAAAAAGCATTTGCTAATGACTAGCAAGACTCTCTGTGAGCACCAGGCTAACAGGTGCTAGGTTACAACTGCTGAGTGAGAAGTCAGTTTTCAGAAAGCAGTGATTCTACAGTGGTTTTCTTTCCGTGTTTTTTTGCTTTTGGTGGTGTTTTTTTTTTTTTTTAATGTTCTGCAAACTTATAAAAATAGAACAGCCTGGAGGCATATGTTTTACAACTATAATGATCTCTTAGTAAAAGTTTGGGTTGTTTTTTTTCGGGATTTTTTCCTTTAATATCTATTGTATAAGCCATTCTGATACATAGGTAATTTTGAATTAAGAAAGCAAGAATAGTGTTTTCCATAATGCAGTGAGAAACATGGATCTGAAATATGTCCCAGCCTGCGTACCCCTTGTGCCCAGAGACAGCATCATGTTACAGCTGTGTGTTATATCTGATTCTTTGTTAGGAGTATAATATAACAAACAAACCACCACATGATATAATGCTGAGGCATAGGACATACAGAAATGCATATAAATGCAGAAGTATCATACACAAGAAGTTATTTTATATAATTATTTATTTTATAGAAATTATTTATTTAAGGGGTTGTGTGGGCTTCAATCTCCTCAAAAATAATCACTGTTAATTTTTGGACTCTTTAACATATGTAATCAGGAAAACTTCCTGCCCACAAAAAAATGTATCCAAAAAGGCCCACCAAAGAAAACAAAAAAAACCAAACCAACCAAACAAAACAAACATACAAAAACCCGACATAAAACCCATAAAAACCCAAGCTCCACAAACAAGCAAAACCACACCAAACAGAATATGTAAACTTTTAAACAGTGCAATGTGACAATGATATTACACAGCTAAGGCCTATGAATCATCTGGGTGCATCTGAGCACGTCCTGGGTGATAATGTGTCTTTGATCACCTTATAATTTAAATCACGTGACAAATTTACATTTTTCCAAACGTGCCTGTTTACTCATTTCCCATTGAAGCATTGAAGAAAACACGTATTTTTGGAGCTGCCTTACAGGGCTGATTATTTACTCTGTAGGAACAAATAAAGAGCTCTTTTGGATATGTTTTTATGCCCTGTTTAATTCTGTGCTATATCTGTGTAGTTAGGTGATTCCTGTCTTATTCACAGTGAAATTACTGCACCGGACAATGGTAGAGAAAAGGCTTCTACTTTGTCCATTACAGTGCAGAAGCATGAGCTGTAATTTTTGAGCCCCTGACCAACCCTTTTGTTCCGGAAACCAAAGACAAATTATGTTCTACCTTATTGTTTGAAGTCTGTTAGACTTCTTTGGAAAGCAGCAAATAAACAGTGTTTGACATAAGTCAGGCAAAGTGACACTTGAGAAAATAAGTTAAATTAATAATATTTAAATAAGAATGCTAAGAATATGCAGGATTCTTAGGTTAAACGTAACATATACAAGAGATTAACAGGATATAGACTACATTAATAGTGAAAAAGAATGGCAAATGACCATTGTCTACTAGCAGGAGCTCTTTTGATTTGAAAATGTAACCCAGAGAGTACCGAAAATAATTATAAGCAATGATCAGGGGAAATGTTGCTTGCACCATGGCAGCGAATAACTGTTAGTCTACATAAAATATGAAAAATGAAAATTCTTCAGGAAAAAAACTATCAAGTAACATAATCAATAAATCACTTTGTAATATTTAAGGTAGAGCAAAAAACATTACTTACACATAATTGAAAAGCAGTATTGTTTGTAATGTTTACCTTGTCAAAGTCGCAACTTCATTAAAGCTTCTTTATCGAGCTTTTTGAAGACCCAGGAACCAGTATATACTCAACCCTTTTCTGCCTCTTTATATTTCAGTTGTGCCAGCTGATTATGATTATGATTAAATAGTCTGATGCTGAGTATTGATTATGACATAAAGGATATTCACAAACTGGGACTCAGTTTATTGAGTTATAAGGTTGTTAATGGTGATGCTGACTATCGATGATGTTACACTTTTTAAATGCAGAAGCACAGTTCCTGTACTGAATTTGTGTTAATATGTCCATGAGATTATGGTTTTCATTCAATAATTCAATGCAGTATGCTCTTGAACTATAGTTTCACTATAGGTTTTGAATTTTTTAACCTCCTTTGAATCCTACAGCTTCATTTTCACTGTTCAGTTATTGGGCATATATTTACCAAAAACTGGAATTTCCTTGGAAGCTTCACAGATCACATGTGATCTTTTAATAACTCAGCATTTTTCAGGACCTTTCACGGCCTAACACTGCTTTTGTTTGAGATCTCATGACCTTTTCAAAGATTTTTCTTTTTCTTTGTCTGCCTTTCTATTCTTTGGTGTGAAGCAAATAGAAGCAAATATTTGAAACTAGCTCCAGGCTGTGGTTCAACAGCTGGATGAAAATTTGTATACATGAGACTTCCTTTCAGAGGAGTGCCTAGACTTTTTAAAGCAATAGGGATGTATTTAAAGAAATATAATTTTTTTCAAGCACAAAAACTCCTACAGGCCAAGTGAAGGAGACATACAACAGTTACTTTTTCTTTCTGTGCTGCTGCTTTTCTCTACAAGTCACACTGAAGTGACTGGATTTTAGCCTTTACTCTTTCAAAATGTTTTTAGTTTTGTCAGCTGTTTTTTTTTTTTTTTTGTAGAAGCAAGAAATATTTCTTCTTGGTTGGAAGGAAGATACACAAACATTTGATTTGTGGAGTTCATTCATAATGTCAACGTAGGGTTTTTGGTTTGATTTCATTTTTTTCATACAGAACGGAACAAGGTCTTATGTTTCTTTTCCTGTCTTGGTTTCTCTTCACTTCATACATACCTCATGCATACCCAAAACACATTAAAAAATGCATTGCTAATTTTCACAGTTCTGTTTAATGGCTGTTTTTCTATTTGCTCACTAAATTTGACTGTCTTCCAAAGGCTGCTGTGAGAACCGTAGGATAGCTATTCTAGAAATGTAGAAAAATCCTCAGAGAAATGAGTGGAAAATGAATTTTAACATTGAAATTTTGGCATATGCGAGTATAAACTCAGATTACTTTCTAGATTAAATTATAGATTAATCTGTACTCCATAGAAACTGATCAAAGCTGAAAGGTTATTTACCTAAAATAATTAGACTTTATCCAGTGGTAAAGAAATCTTTCAGAAAAAAAATTAATCTGCATTTTTTTTCCTTAAAGTTTAAGTTCTAAATACCTTGGGAAATACTTTTAGGTGAACTTTAAGACCTTGTCTTCATTTTATGCTTACTGAAGTTATAATAGTAGTAAAACTAATGTGCTGACTCCTGAGATATCACATCATAAGATTTTAATGGCAGCTTGACATACAAATCCTACTGCCAAACATAATAAATCATTGTTATATCCTAATCAGCCATGGTGAAGGACAGTTCTTGTCCATGATTAATTCAAATTTCTTCTTCCAATATTTTCAAACTGAGACTCATAGTGTTACAATTGAGTGTTATGCTTATACTGTTTTAGGGGAAAACACATCAGCAAATTATCTTAATTAACCAATGAGCTTTATCAATGAGAAACAAAACAAAAGGAAATGGAAAGGAAAGCAAGCAGCATATGCCATGGAAGATGTTGTGTGACAGCTTTTCACTGTGTCAGAGAAAGGGAAGTGCTCAGGGAAACAGCTTTTTCCACATAATAATGAGGAAAAGCCTGTTCTTGGTGACGTAGAGCATTTGTCATATCATTTTTACAGAGAGTGAAAGTATGTGGCACTGAAAGAAAGAAAAACTGTTAAAGTAATCTTACATTTTCTGTCTTATCCCATTGGTCAATACAGTACTTTTAAATGAGCTTCAGAATAGTATTTTTGTTAGTGCTCCAAAACTGCTTGGACCTGCTTTATCCAAACACCATTTAGCAAAGTTCTGTTTAATTTGATATTGCCAGTTCTCAGAGTGATGATTATTTTGATTATTTTTATCTCTTGTTATTATACTTACCCAAGACCAAGAATCAAAATGTACACTGTGATCTGATTTCAAAGGAATTTACGAGACATGAAACATATCCTCTGTGTGTACAAATTATGGATCCCTCCATAGTATTCTCTATGGTACTTTATTTCTTTCTTTCCTTTAGGTCTGGAAGTTCTGGCAATACCTTCCTTTTCCTGAGAGACTGTAGTTCATTAGAGAAGCTAACGATGAAATGGAATATTTCATTCCATTAGGGAGGTAGGGAAAGAAGTGAGCCAGTCAGGAAGTCTAAAGTAAATAGAACTTACATTTTCTAGGATAATTTGTTCCATCTGAGCAGAGACTGGAATTTCAATAGTCCATTTTTTTCTTCCAACGGAAAATCAAAACCAGTGAAATTCTGAAACTGGTTGAATCTTATTTTCTTAATTCTTCCATGATTTTATGAATCCAATTCAATTTCTGACTACTCAGTGTCACTGAATATCAAAGCTTACTGTTTCCAAGGTGAAAAAATATTTTGGTTGGGATTTTTTTATTTTTTTTTTGTTTGAGGAGCAGGTCGATTTTTGTTTTGTTTCATTGGTTTTGGGTTTGTTTTTTTTTTAGTCCCTGTACACCCCTACATGCACCCCTAAAAGGGCATATTACTTTTTTTTATATCCCAATTTTTAATCTTGACGATGCTCTCTCTGTTGGCTCTTTGTGAGATATCTCTTCTGTGAGATAATCAGAGGTTTTCAATAACAGTCTGTTTAGTCCCTCCTTCCAGGTCATTCTTTTGTAAAGTACAACAATGGCTGTTATTGACCATAAAATTCTTGTTTGTTATTTCTTTTCCATCCCTTAGGGTGTATTACCACACTAAATGATTATATTTGTAATCAGTGTTCAGAGGTTTGTTTTTTTTTTTCAAAAAACTTAATGTTGTCCCAAATATTATTAAAAATATTATTAAAAAATTAACATGTTGCTTGTGTTCTATCTCTTATGTTGCTTTTTTTTAAAAAAAGTAGAAAAAAGAGTTGGATTTTTTATTATTATTATTTTCTCTAAATTTATGCTGCATGCTCCTGATGTCCTTAACATTCAAACATTCTGCCCCCTCTTTTTATAGTTTTACTATAGCTAAAAGGTACACAATACTGTGCAGAAAACTGAACCTTTCTTGATTTCTTGACACCTCACCTTTGGTTTCTTATTACACTGAGAGAGAATTAGCATATTTGCTTCTCTCATGCCAAGAGTTTTTTGAAGATTTCCAGTGTTTTCTTATGAATGTGGTTTGTTGCTTTGCTATTTCTGGATACGCATGTTATCTGTGTAAACTGAATTCTCACAACTTTCATTCCAGTGTTCTTTATAGTAAAATAGTCATTCTTATTTCTGTTTCTTTTTTATTTCCAATGCTATTAAGAGATATTAAAAATAGCATTTTAGAAAAATCAGTATAATTATATAGAAAAATCATGGAATCATAGGGCATCTCAAGCTGGAAGGGACACATAAGTGTCATTGAGGTCAACTCCCTGTTCCTAGCAGGATAATAATCATAATTTCAAAATAAATTATTATACATCTTTTCCCCACCTTTGATAGTAAGTATCCCCCTGTATTTCCCGTGGACCATTTTAATTGGTACTGTTTGCTATTTTCTTTTTGTCTTTTCCTTCTTCTCTGCGTATGACTTCAACAACCAATGTGCAGCAAACTTGATATTCTGCATAATATCTTCATAAATATTTGTGTCCCTTGTAAACTCACTACAATTTCTTATTTTCCTTTGTGTTTTCCTTTTTATGTTCCCTTTCTAATGTTAGTCTTCTTCTACTATATTCTTTGTGACTTTGACCCTTTAATTTAATGCGTCTTTTCACCTGTCACCTCCTATTGATGAATGTTAACACTTTCTTCTATCATATATTCTTTATTAGGTCCCTGTGGCTGCTACTCAGGCAGAATTCAAAGTTAAAGATAGTGTCATGATTCTCATCTTGGATTCAGATCTTCCTGAAATCACTTATTTGCTTGCAGAGTTATGACAGGAACTAAATCCCTTTGTCATTGAGTCATAAAGCAAGTCTAAGGGGTGACCTCATTTCAGTCTACAACTTCCTCAAGGGAGGCCAGTGAAGCAGTAGGTGTTGATCTCCTCTCTTTAATGACCAGTGATAGGACACGAGGAAATTGGATGAAGCTGCATCAGGGAAAGTTCAGATTGGACATTAGGAAAAAGTTCCTGATTGAGAGGGTGTTCAGTCACTGGAACGGACTCCCCAGAGAAGTGGTCATGGCACAGGCCTGTCAGAGTTCAAGAAGTGTCTGGATGATGCTTTTAATCATATGATTCAGTTTTAGGTAGCCCTGCAAGGAGAAGGGATTTGAACTTGACGATCCTTACGGGTCTTTCCCAACTTGAGATTTCCATGATTTCATGATTCTAACATTAGTGCAAGCATTTGAAGGATGCTTTCTTAGTTTTAGGTAACTCTGTGAGAAACAGGGAGTTGGACTCAATTATCTTTAAGGGCCTCTTCCCACTTGAGATGATAGTCTATGATTCTGTGATAACAGTCTCAAATCCTCCCTATATCAGATGAAGGACTAAAGATACAAACACACACAAAACTGTGATCTAATTTTGGCTATGTAATGACTTAAAATTCAAATCCTGGATGTGTTATTTCCTTAAATTTAATATCGACTAATAAGTAAACAAGAAATATGTTTTGGAAAAAACAAGGGTACCTCTTTAAGTCTTTTTTATTTTTTTCTTCCCCCTCCCCCCTCTCACTCCCCCCCATCCTTGCTTAAAATTTAAATGTATTGGGATTTCAGAATTTAACAATAACTGTGATGGCTGTGTCACCACTGTGTAATTCTAGTTTTATGCCAACATAACTCTACTGTTATACACTGATATGGTACTAGAATTAAGCTGTAGTAGTCTGGCTAGCCAGAAATGTGAATGCCGTGAAGGTGATCTGGGTGTAGAAGTTAATTGTTAACACCCAAAAAAGATCAGAAGTATCTGGTTTTTAAAAAGCCATTGTGGTACACTTGACCTTGGCTAGATGCTGGGTGCCCAGGAAGCTGCTCTGTCACTCCTCATCTGTATGCAGGAGAAAAAATAAGATAAAAGGCTGATGGGTTAAGATAAGGGCAGGGAGAGATCACTCAGCAATTCCTGACAAAAACAGACTTAACATGGGGATTTTAGTTTAATCAAATCAGAGTAGGGTAATTAGGAATAAAACCAAAAAATCTTAAAAATTAACACCTTCGCCCGACCCCTCCCTTCCTCCCACTCAACTTCCTGGACAGTTTTCTCTACCTCCTCCCCTCCCAGCAGCACAAGGAGGCAGTAAATGGGGGTTGCAGACAGTTCTTCACAGGTTATCTCTACTGCTCCTTCCTCCTCAGGGGAGGACTCCTTGATCTCTGCTCCAATGTGGGGCCCTTCCCACAGGAGAAAGTCCTCCATTAAGCCCTCCAATATGAATTCTTCCCACAAGCTGAAATTCTTCACAAACTGCTCCAGTGTGGATTCCTTCCATGGGGTGCATCTTTCAGGAGTAGATTGCTCCAGCATGGGTCCCCCATGGTGTCACAGCTCGCACCACAAACCTGCTCCAGTGCAGGCTACTCTCCCACGGGACCACAGATCCTGCCAGGAGCCTGCTCCAGAGCGGGTGCCCCCAGGGTCACAGCCTTCTTTGGGTACACCTCTGCTCTTGCATGGGGTCCTCCATGGGCTGCAGGTAGATATCTGCTCCACCATGGACCTCCTTGGGCAGCAGGGGGATATCCTGCCTCACCATGGGCTGCATCATGGATCATGGGCTACACACCTCCTTCATCACTGACCTTGGTGTCTGCAGAGTTGTTTCTCTCACATACTCTCACTACACGTTCTGGCTGCCGTTGCTAAACCACAGGCTTTTTTTGTCCTTAAATGTTGTCACGGAGGCGCTACCACTGTCACTGCATGTAATAATTCAGATGACCATATAAACAAATGAATCCTAGGTTTCATGTAATAACATTTTCTGGATGAGAAAGCTGTTAATAAAAAAAAAAAATCAGAATTTTAAAAAAGTGCATTATAGTGTGTTTCATTGCCAAAATATGATTTAATTTCTCACATTCAATGAAAGTCAAACATATAAAAGTTACAAGGCATAATCAAATCCATTCTATATTTTAAAGAAAGACAAACTGTTCAACTTGAAGTCCATATATGACCACTCTATTTCTTTATTTTAAGGAAGATTGTATTTTTTTTCTTCTTCTGAGGTTCAAAGGAGATAAATACATCAAATAAATACAGAGTAGGGTAAAATATACCAGACTGCACTACATCTGAGGGATATTTGGATAATGACATGAGGAAAACCAAAGTTGGCTAGCTGGGCTAGTCCAGCAAGGAAAGAAGAGAGTTTAGAGAATCTGAGAAGGGAGTATAAAATATTCTTCTAGCTTTTTCCTGCCCAAGAATATTGCCAGATTAAAGTTTGTTTGGAAGACATTAAAGCCTTCAGAAGGGCTTATTTCTATCGTAATGGCACTACGATATTTTTATTTTCTTTATGGAAATCCTTTTAATTCAGTCTCCCCTTTGAATCTCAGTGAGTAAAGTCTTGTTCCTATTTCTCTGTTAATTGTCCAAAACACATGAGAATAGTGCTTAGAAGGAAATTACAGAGAATCAGAAATCAAAGGATACTTTCCAAAATCCTTTGTTCTCATTTCTGCTGGCCATCCAGCTACCATCCTTCACATAAGTAGGAAAGAAGTGATAAGTTGCCATACTATTACAGCAACAATTATAGTCTGAACTTTTTTTGTGGGTAAGGGAATCATCCTGCACTTGGCTCTAGAATTACATCTTTATATATGAAAGTAAGTAATTTCTTTTTTTTTAAAAAAAGGGTAAAAAGTGGGAAAATATTAACAGATGAGAAAAGGTAATGTCACCTCCCTACATGGCACTGACAAGAGCAATATTTGGAAGGTGGATCTATGATTCTATAAAGCTAGACGTTCAAAAAATGTAACAGACTACCAAGGTCACTGACTCCAGAATTTTGCAATTCAGAACCCTGTGTAACTGAAATTTAGTAGTGAAGAGGGAATATCAGAGTTTACATACAAACACACAGTATAAAATATAAAAAACTCCTCCGCTGTCTATCAGAATATTAAAAGCTTTTCTGCTTGAGACACAAACACTGTAAAACACTAAAAGAAGAAGGAGAAATCAAAGGAAACATCACAAAAGGGATTACAAAAGAAAACCTTTAAAAAAATACCAGAAAACATTTTCTAGAGCACTTATTTTTGCAGCCCGGAAAGCCAACTGTATCATGGAGTGTGTTCAAAGGAGTGTGACCAGCAGGTCGAAAGGTGTGATCCTGCCCCTCTGCTCTGCTCTCTTGATACCCCACTTGGACTATTGCATACAGTTCTGGTGTCCTGAACATAAAAAGGACATGGAGCTGTTGGAGCAAATCCAGAGGAGGGCCATGAGGATGATCAGGGGACTGGAGCACCTATCGTATGAAGACAGGCTGAGGAAGTTGGGGCTGCTCAGCCTGAAGAATAGAAGGCTGCATGATAGATATAAGGAAGAAATTCTTTACTGTGAAGGTGTTGAACCACTGGATCAAATTGCCCAAGAAAGTGGTAAATGCTCCATCCCTGGCAGTGTTCAAGGTCAGATTGGACAGAGCATTAGGTGACATGGTCTAGGGTGAGGTGTCCCTGCCCATGGCAGGGGGGTTGGAACTAGATGATCTTAAGGTCCTTTCTAACCCTAACCATTCTATGATTCTATGATTCTTTGATTCTATGACTTGTGGTCTGATTAATACACTTCCTAGTAAGAAATATGAGAAGATCACTATGTAGTTTGTTGCAAATATGATTAAGAAGCAACTTGCTCACAATCTCATAAGATCTTATTCTATAATTGATGTCTTTAAGTTAGCAAATGAAAGCATAACAAGATCCAGTTACTAGGAATTAGAAAATTCTCACTCAAAATAAGCTTCAGATTTTTAATATTGTGTTAATCATTAATAGATAAAACCAAAAGTCTCAAAAAAAAAAAAAAAAACAACCAAACAACCCAGAACCTTAGTATAATCCACACTTTGATTCGTGGTTGAGTTTACAAACAAAGATATTCAGCAGAATTAACAGCTAAATAGGAAGACCAGTATAAATCTTCTGACCTTAGAATGCCCAAGTGATATTATGGCTGTGTACAGTGCATAATTACCTAATCACTAATAGCTAATCAGTTGTCTCCAAATTTACCACTGTCACTACTAGAACTCCGACTCATTTCATATGCTGATTTGAAAGTCTAATTCAATCTGAAATTGTAATTTTAACAGGTCTGCCAGGTGT
This sequence comes from Pezoporus occidentalis, assembly GCF_034315485.1. NCBI lineage: Eukaryota > Metazoa > Chordata > Aves > Psittaciformes > Psittacidae > Pezoporus > Pezoporus occidentalis. The sequence goes on along the minus strand of NW_026914940.1, from coordinate 15,741,436 downwards.
TGGGTTAATTCAAAAGATTAAGTTACATAGCTAAGGACCTTCATGAGTCTAGCATCAAGAAATAAAAAGATCAACATCTTGATAAGAAGTTCAGCAAATTGATCTTTATCCAGCAGTTCCAATAACACTGAATCCTTTTCCTGGGTATGTATATAAGCAACACTTTTTCACCAAAAATAGGCGATGAAATAAAAATAACTTTAAAGAGCAGAGGACATTCACATCTATGTAAGTGTTCAAAAACCATGTGTGTGAGACCCTTAGTGACATGGTTTCGTGCTGGACTTCACAGTCTTAGGGTAAAGGTTGGACTTGATGATCTTAAAGATCTTTTCCAACCTAGCTGTCTCTAAGGAAAGTGCAGCACACATTACTCAAGTTCTTTTCATATCAGCACAAAGAATATTTGGTGTGGTATCTCAGGATGATTCTAGGATAGAAACATACATATAGTATTGTCTGCCAGATTCCCAAACATAGTGAGATTTATTAACTTTCTAAATTACTGTATACAAAGGTAGCTATTTTAGCATATTTTAACATCTTAACAGTAACAATTAAGATAAAATGTAAGATAAAAACGTACAACTAACTAGCCCACGAACTGCCTGGCTGATAAGGCTGATTCATCTAAAGCACTCACAGGCATAGCTACTAGGTCATGCACCTCACCTGAGCTCAGCCTGATTGAGATCTTAAGTTGCCAAAATATGAACTAGCCCTGATCCAAATGCCATATAGTCTTACCAGTATGACATTTGTCTAGGTTAACATTCCATTTTCAGAACCTCATTCTATGTGCCCATAAACTATGATGAAAATAACTGACCCAACAACTGAACAACTGTTTAAACATTATCCAGAGCCTATTCAAAATATGCCAGACATTTGAGTGATGTTTTTAAAATGAAAAATAGAACTTAACCCATGTAACTCAGTTCAGCCTTTATGAAGATATACACAATGTCTTACAAAACTGTTGTCCTGATGACTGTTTTTAAATGAGAAAAACTTCTAAGGATTGAAAAAATTCACAGGAAGTGAAAAAAAAACAAAACCAAACAAACCACGACACAAAACCATAAACAAAAGCAAAGACCTGTTGGAAGATGCATGTGGTTTTAATATGGGCAGATTTCCATGATGTGCTATAAATATGTTTGGCTGTGCACTTCAATGGCAGACTAACAATGATCATGCTGTAATCCCAGCTCACTACTGGACAAGAAGTGGAACTTTTATTCATGCCAAATCAAAGGGAAATGAGCTGTGAACATGACAGCTCAGCAGAGCAGCTCAAGATAAAAGTAGGGATGACAAGGATAACAGAGGAATAAAATGAAATAATTTGGAGTAGAGGAATAAAGCAGTATAGCAATTTAAAAAAAGAATGGAGACACACTGTGTCTTTGTTGTGAATAGTGAAGGAGGAGAGTGATTACCAGAGGGCGGAACAGAAAGTATGGGGTGGCAAAATATCTTTTATATTTTGAACAGAGCTGTTGGCAAGGTGGAAGAACAACAATGAATTCCCACTGAGCGTGGATGAAATTATCTGATAGCCCAGATGATATGTGGATAATGAACAGTAGGAATGGGGATAGCCATCAACCCCTCAAAAATAATATTCAATAGAAAATTACCTTAAGTTTCAACCAGTAGAAAGCTGTGTAAAACTTCAAAAGTTAATATCTTGAAGGAAGTTAAAACAAGGGACCTTGACATGATTGTAAGGTGGGCTGATGTCAACCTTATGAAGTTAAACCATGACAAGTGCAAGGTCCTACACCTGGGTTGGAGCAATCCCAGGCACAGCTACAGGTTGGGCAGAGAAGAGATTCAGAGCAGCCCTGCAGAGAAAGACCTGGGGGTGTTGGTCAATGAGAAAATGAACATGAGCCGGCAGTGTGCACTTGCAGCCCAGAAAGCCAACCGTATCCTGGGCTGCATCAAAAGGAGCATGACCAACAGGTCGAAGGAGGTGATCCTGTCCCTCTACTCTGCTCTTGTGAGACCTCACTTGGAGTATTGTGTGCAGTTCTGGTGTCCTCAACATCAAAAGGACATGGAACTGTTGGACAAGTCCAGAGGAGGGCCACAAGGATGGTCAGGGCACTGGAGCACCTCCCATATGAAGATAGGCTGAGAAAGTTGGGCTGTTCAGTCTGGAGAAGAGAAGGCTGGGGATGCTGGGGATGGACTATTTATTAGAGACTCTTCATTAGGGACTATAGTGTTCGGACAAGGGGTAATGGGCTCAAATTTAAACAGGGGAAGTTTAGACTGGATATAAGGAAGAAGTTCTTTACTGTAAGGTTGGTGAGGCACTGGAATGGGTTGCCCAGGGAAGTTGTGAATGCTCCATCCTTGGAGGCGTTCAAGGCAGGGTTGAACAGACCATTGGGTGACGTGGTTTAGTGTGAGGTGTTCCTGCCCATGGCAGCGGGTTGGAACTAGATGATCTTAAGGTCCTTTCCAACCCTAACTATTCTATGATTCTATATTTTTTTCTTTCTTTTCTCTTTCTTTTCATTTGCCCTTTACCTCACAAAAGCTGGCATTGAATTGAACAAATTAATATTCCAGTTAGGAGATTCTTATAAAGGAAAAATATTTTAAATGAGGTTTGAATTGATTTTGTGTCATGTTACTAATGTGCAATGCTCATCTCTGTTTTCATTGTCCCTCTTTTACATGACATGTAAATGAAGAATAAAAGCTAATTTTAGCCATATATTTCTGTAGCTAAAAAAAAATAGTTAATTAGATGGCATTTCCTGTTTCCAGTCACCCTACAAGTGTTTATAAATGGCCCTTACAGAAATAACTAATTTGTTACTATTTAAATATTCATAGGTTCTCATTATGCAATGTCAGGGTACTCTGTGTTGGTCTGTTTGTACTGATGAAGTAAAGAGGTGAATGACGTAATAAATAGGACATGGAGAAAAAAACAAATATTCCTCTTTATGTGACAACTCAGAACACTTCATAATATGCTTAACATTAAGCATGTATTCCATTTTCATCAAAGTCAATTGGACATGCATATGTTACAATTAGATGAATAAATATGGATCTATAGAGTGATTCAGAACATTTGAGTTCAAGTATTATCATTTTAGGTGACACTAAACAGATGCATCATATTAATGACATCCTGAAAAAAAAAAAATTGCCCATTTAGTGAAAGTGTTACATATTTTGTTCCAGAAAAACAAACAATAATATATTTATTTGGGAGGTAAAATAAAGGAAAACAATAGCCTAGCTAGTTAGTGTAGCTGATATCTAAACCTGATTTTCATAGAAGAATAGTTCTAAAGTGAACTACTTCTTTACTATATTAATGCATTTTTTTTATAAAGAACTATTTTTTTTATAAAGAACTATTTTTTTATAAAGAACTTTTTTTTTCTCATTTGTATTTTCTTGAATTCTGTCTCTCCAACAAATAACCTGTTTACATTTTTTCTCTTTCAACATACATTAGAAATATTTTTAAAAATATTTGCTAAATTCATTAGGTCTGCCTTTTTTTTTCCAGTTTTGAAAATATAACCTATTTTTACCCTGACAGGTTAGAAACCAACAGGTAAAACAAACCAGCAAACAACAAACCCCTCCCATGTTTTAAAAATAATTAAAAGCTATTTTATGTCCAGTTATGTTCAAATCTCAAGATTTTGATCAGCAGGGTTGATTAAGTCATCAGTTTTAGCCCCTCAGAATGCTTTGCTTTTTAAAAACTTACTGTTATTACTATAAAATTACTGTAAGATTACTGTTTAATACATTAATTTAGTACAGAAGATTTAGAATTTTTTTTTCTATGATTGAGGGGAAAATTAACACTAAATGCAGCTGAAAATTGCACATTTATAAAGCATGAGTTCTGTATTTTAATGGCAAAATTTCATAATTTAGCAATTAAATCTACCTTTCAGATTATATCAGTAAATAAGTGATGCTATTAAAAAAAAAAAATGAGTTGCGGAAATAGGATTAGAAATTAATTCTATCGTTTGCTGTTTCAGCATCTTGCAGATCCATAGGACCATAAGGCTTTCCTTAAGGCCAAATATCTATACTGTTTCTGTTGTAATCTGTTCAATCACTCTTGAGTGATTCTGGAGGCACCAGAAGGGGAGTTTGTCTCTAAGGTTTTAATAAGTTTCAAATTCACTTTAGGTCAAAGAACTTATGCCTTACAGCCATTTAATAAAAAACCAATAAACACCTAAATCTGGAGTACTGGTATGCACACTATGTTATGTCAGGGTACACAGTGGTGGTCTGTTTGTACTGCTGAAATACTCATTTTAATAGAAGGTCTTTCTTGGCGCTGTGTTATTTTGTCAGTCAGAATGGAGATTAGCACCAGATGGTGTTTTGCTACTCCTATCAAGCTGAGGAAAGAAAAAAAGAAAACACACACAAAAAAAACCCAAGACCAAAACAAAAAACCCCAAACCACTGTGTATTTGTGAGAAGGTGTGAATGTATGTGTGCTTTCCCATTTGAAAGTTAGAGCAGACAATGGTACTGACATTACATGTCAATGACATGACAAAAGAAATAATAGTATATGAAGATTGTGAGACACACTTGAAACTTCCGGGTGTCGAAGGAAATGGGCTGTAGCTTCACTCATGCACTGATATGACCTCCTCTTCCAAATAATTCACTTACACATTAAACTCTTCTCATCAGGTTGAGTCTGAAGATGACAAATCCTCAAGGATCCTTAAATGTAGAGCTTCACTTTTTAAACTTTGTTATATTTAAAAAACTGCAGTCATTAATATATTATGTATACACAAAGGTAGATAATAAGTTCAATAGAATTAAAATAAATGGAAACCAATATTGCTGTGAAAGTTTTCTGAAGTAGCTATGATAAACAGTGCCAACAGTAAAGTACAAAATTCCATAATACAGTATGTCCAACATTTTGAGTAAGTGAAATCAGCCTATGGAGCTAACAGGAACACTTTGATATGATTTGTTTAAAAGATTATTACATATTTTATTACTTTATTTTGCCTACAGGTAGATTCTGTATAGTTTAGTAAGGCTAGAACATCATATTATTTCATTTCTTGTAGGAAAAAAAAAATATGTCTTTTACATTTGTCTAAATTATCTCTGGTTTATTTCATAGAATTGTGTCATAATTCATACGTAAATCATATCAGCATAATTATTATTTTTGAAAATTGGCATTTTAAAGGCGTATTTCCAAAGCTTTCGCAGTTCAGTGGGAGCCATTAACTAGCTTTAGAAATTGTGCATAATTCACGTCATTGTTCTCCAGGACTCTCTCCATAAAGAAGAAAAAAAAATAAAAAATAAAAGCCCTTTGAAGAGGTGAATAGAGAGATGCTTGAAGACAAAAAGCTGAACTTAAGCTATCGCAGTATGTGAAGACTAAATAGAAGTAGAAGAAATTTGGATTTACCCAAAGTGGCTTTATCCACACTATTTTTCAAAACTGTTGCATTTTACCCTTCAAATGACATGAAATAAGAGATGCTGAGTTTCATATCAAAAAAGAGCAGTCTAGGCCCTTTCTCCTGCAGTCTGTGTAATGACTCTGTTTTCATCCTCTATCTTCATTTACCTCACAAATGCACTCTGTCTGAACAGATATTCACTAAGACTAGGTACAGTTGCATGTCAAGTGCACAGTAAAATCTTTGTCAGAGTAACTCTTTGGAAAATCCAGGCCTAGTTAATCAACCTACTAAGGCTATTTCTATACTATTAAATCAAATAGTGCCAGAACACACCCTATGGAACTATTTAATTTACAGATCTAATCTTATCCTAAATTTTACCCCAGGCATCAGAGTGCTTTGCTCAACTAAAGCATTCTGCTTTTGAGACAAAACTTACATTCTTAAAAGCTTGTGAGTCCCATTAGATAATGGCAGATTTTCAGGAGGACCTCAAAAGGCATATTTCAGATTAAGGATTTCTAAATTTCTATCCCATCTATATATGCTGCAGCTATTCAAACAAAAAAGGGAAAAGTTTTCTAAAACTACTAAAATTATCTCTTTTCCTCAGAAAAAGCAGCAAATTAATTACTTAACCTGAAAGTTTAATCAATTTTCAGGCATAGATCCAGAATCAAAAATGTTAGTTTGAATGTTTAGACACAGAGAATAAAATTGTTAAAACAAAAAGTCAGTGGTACAAAAAATACATCCAATTATTAAAACCAGAGGAAAAATATTTTAGTAGAAGATAATTTCAAATTACAAGACTATTTCTAATGCATCTAAAATATGTTAATTCGCAACGCAATCAGAAGCAGCGAGTTTGTGCTTCTCTCTGAAGACAAAAATTACCATGTAAAACATGTATAGCAAAGCCAATTATAAAATTTGCTTTTTCATTTCAAGTGTAATGTAAAATGTAATCCATCCTCCTAACTCACTATAAAGACACAACTATTTTTAATATATGTCTAGAAGCACTTGAATTATCTTATGTAGTTCAGGCTGTCTATATTTAATGGGTAAGACTGATGTTTATAAAAGCTTCAAGGGGAGATTCAACTTCCCTAACTTAACTCTCTCCAGTGTCTATATAAGGAATACAGAAATTAAGTTTAACTAACTAGTTCACTATTTTTTTGCAAAATTGAATCAGAAGTTTAGTAGAAAACCACCTTACTTAATTAAAAAAAATCCACACATATTTCTCAAAAAAATGACTGAATCCATCTCCAATTCAGGATTGCAGAATACCTCAAATGGCTAGCACATTCATTCCTTCATGCACCTCAGAAAACAGACATTATTTAACATTGTATGATTAACATTAAAAAGGTCATATTGCATTTTGAAGCATTAAGGCAATTAAAAATCCTGATCATTTCTGAAAATGTTCTGATCTTTCCTGTTTTTTAAAATCTGTTTGCATACAGTACACTTTTATTTTGCAATATATGGATTATGTCATCATTCTTGATGTGAATTCTCATTTTAATTCACTCGCCATTTTCATAGGGGATTATGACATCATTTTTTTATTTTTAATTGTGTTAAAAATCTGGAACAAGTATTTATACTGAGGTTGTCTGAACCTCAGTTTATTAAAACAAGGTATCCAAGACAATAAAGGAATGTTTCCCATAAAGTTGTACTACATTTTTAAATTATGTTTGTTTACCAAATTACTGATTTGTTTGCATTTCGGATTAGTGGACATACTAAAGCTAGTTATTCAGCTGGCAGATTAGGAAATGAAAATCTACTTTGGGTATGAATAAATGTAATTACCAATTTTTATCCAAATCTAAATTTATTATATAAATTTTAGCCATCTTTTATTTATATGTATTTTTTAAATTTCTGATATCATTATCATTTCATTTCTCTTCCTGCCTATATAGAAATATTCTACAGTCATTTTAAGAGTTGGAAATAACATATCTTTTAGAGTGACAATACATGACCACATTACTATAGTTCCACAAAGTAAAGAGTGTGTGTAATCAGTTTGAGATATAAGGTTAATTTAGATATGACTATCTCTGGCATATTCAACATATTCAAGAGCTCACAGCAGACAGAATGTAATTAAACAAAATCTTGAGATTCTTTTCTTGTGAATGAGATACAGTCAGATGTCTTCTGCTTTCAGGACTTCATACTGTTCAATTGATCCAATATGCCCATGATGTACCTTGGTTAGCCTTTGAGAAGACCAGACAAGTTTAGTGATAACTGTAAGCCACTTAGTGCTTAAAGCATTTTTACTTTGTCCTTATATTTTCTTAGTCCTTGGTCAAGAAAAACTTGGTTGCACTGGTGAAGATGACCAATTACTTGTGTGATCAAAATGTTATCATTTCTAATAAAACATGTACATATTTAAGTTCTAGTATTTTTTTAGTTCAAGATGTTAATGAAATGCCTTCCAGGAAAGAATTATCTCTTCTGGGTTTTGTGGGTTTTGCTTCATTTTGTTTATAAAATATAAATCTTCCACGACATTGCTGAAAACCAAGGAAGGAGTAGCATATCTACTTTCAGTTGATTCCAAGACCCTAAATAACACGACAAGTGATAAATGGGAAAATATGCATTTATTGTGGGCATCAGGCTGACATGCAGAATGGATTATTATACCTTTTAGAGATGGTTTCTGTGTGCTAACAATATTTCAGTTTCTTTGATGCAAGATACGCTCTCCTTAAGTTGCATTCCAGACCCTGTATGTCTCTTGAGACCCATTTTACATTTCAAAATTTGCCATAGATATGTGAAAAATGAGGAAAAGATTCCAGCTTGGTACATTATTTTTGGATTGTCCTGCTCTGGAGCTATTCTTGATACAAATATGCATGCGTATTTTCCAAAAATATTTAGTGTTCATTGCTTTTGGAGACCTCAGATTTCTACTTGGAGTTATGGCATAATCACATATTTTCTACCACACAGACATAAGGTGATTTTGTTATCCTAAATACCAATTTTACCACTAAAGTATTCTTAGGAAAGGAACAGACAAGACCAATTGTTTTCAATTGATTGCTATGCGTAGAAAATTGCTATGCAAAAAAATTATATTAATTCTGGTTCTACCCAGCTAGAGTCCTACCCTAGTTACTGATTCCTAAAAGTCCCATACTGTGTATACTACAGGTGCAGAAGCTGCTCACAGTTACCAGGGACTTATTTCCCTATTTTCAGCTCTTTCATATTAATTTTAATATCATTGCCTTCAAGATGCTTTAGTATCTTGGTAGTAGCAACATATGGAACTGGGACAACATAGATATGGAAGAGTTGGACTTGCTCTTCCCACTGCCGCTATAGGATAGGCAGAGGGAGAAACATGATTAAAGTCACCTTTCCATGACATCAGTGACATCAGCATGATGGGGAATTTTTATTTTACCCCTTGAGGTAAATTAAACATATGTTTGTGCTTATATAGGGAGCTTTCTATATATTAAAAACATCAATGCATTGGACAGACTCCTACTGCCATAAGCAGTTTTAGAAAGAATCTGTAAAGGTGCATCATGAGCTGATTCTTTATATACACTTGCATCAGCACCAATGCTGTGAACATTGACATGGAGCACCTCAGCCCAGCTTGAGTCCAAACCTCAGCCCATCTCTGCTGCCCAAATATGACCATGAGTGCTCACATTCCAGGGTGGCTGCAAGACAGGTTAATGCTGTGCTGGCTGTTTCTTGTCTTACCACCAAAGGAAACTTGACATTTTTCTTTGAAGGAAGTCCCTGTGTCTCTGGCATTCTTGCTTCCAACCAGTTTAACCCCTTCTCAATGTGGGTCTTGCCCTCCATGACAAATCATTCCAAATCATGCCAATCTTCATGGTTTAGAAATTTCATAAATCAGCAGATTTGTTGTCATAGGGTATCCTATTGCTGATTTAGTCTCTACCTAGAGACAAAATTGTCAGCCAGACAAAGAAAAACTTTACCAGATTTAAAACCTTCAGCTGCTGTTTCTGACATCTTAATTCGAAAAAGCTCGCTCTGTTAGGCCACCTCTTTCAGGCTCAGATGATGACAGGAGGTCAGAAAATTAACAACACACAATGCATATGCCACATCTGAGGAAATGTAGAGGGTTAAGTGATTTCCTGATTCCAGAATTCAGGCATGGAACAGAAAGGGAGAAATAATAAACTGCCTTACAGCAGGGGCACCACTGAGCAAGAAGAAAAGACAGAAATATGCATCCTGAGGTTCCTGGAACTACAGCTCTGAAGCAGTTTTTGTGTTGTTCTGATCCTTGTGAGACAAATTTTAAGTCCAGATCTCACTGCCACTGCCATTTAGGAACTTATGATGAAAACAAAACAAATAAAATATAGGAACTATGTGAGCAAAATATTTTTTCTCAGAAAACTGAAAGAGGCAGTGCAAGCTCCTGCCCTGAGGTTTAGCCCTGACAAAAAAGATACCTTTAGTCTTGACCTTGATTTTTTATTCCTTCAGCTTGTTATATTTGTTGCTTGTTCTTTCTGGTTGTTCTTCATTCAGGCTGAGGCACACTATGACATTCCTAACTGGTACACTCATTTCTGAGGTCATTGAAATCTGTAATATTATTCCTGCCCTCTAGCCTTATGTCCCATTCCCTGGCAACTCACCCAAATTGTAGGTCATCAAAATTAAAAGTGATTTATGGTGAAAATAGCAAAGAAACTGTCACATTAAGCACCACATCGTCATGTCACTGTCAGTACATAATAATGCAACTTATAAATGGTATGCATATAAAATCTTAGTAATATTTTAATATTCATTTCTGGTAAAAGAAGGCTATTTATTTACACTGAAAATTAATAATTTATCTTTGTGACATTGACAAGTATATTTTCTGAATTTTAAGGAGCTTGTTCCATTCCTCTGGCAACAAGTTCCTAAATTCCACATTGTAATTTTTTGTTCAGTTTCCCATCATACTTATCACTACATGATGGAGTTTCTTCTAAAGTTTAATGCAAACAAAAATATTACACTACAGGAACTTTTGTCAGATTATTTTAGTGAATTGAATCCAAAGAGTAAATATAAAATATATATGAAATTTCAGGCTCTACGTTTTCCTTCTTCTGCTAGCTAGGCATGTCTGAGTTTCACAACTGTCTGTCAAAAATGCTAAATATGTTAAAGATTACATCTTAAAGATGCTGAATTCACCAGAAACATTTTGGAAAATTATGTAAAACAGTCAATGAAAAATATATATAAATCTGGTGAATGTGAAAAGACTGTATGAAGTTAGGATTCCAGTCCAGATCCCAGGGAACTTTAAATTTTTTCATAGTTAATTGCTATATATATATCACACAGAACTTACTGCCAAAAGAAACCAGCTGTTGTATGCTGTGGGGGAAATAAAAACCAGAACAGTTTTTTTCTGGTGAAGATTTACTGAATCATAATTTAATGGTATCAAATAAAGGCCTAACTGACATTTTGTATTTCTCCAAATGTCTGGAGCATCAGACATGCTGTATAAGTTTATCAGTATTTACAGATCAGAAAATCCAAAATGTAATAGCACCATTCAGTAAACTCAGCTCATCCATGTTTAAAGTACCACAGAAGCATATGTATAAAAATGTTAGCTCTTTCTCATGTAAGGAGGAACTGATCCTAGAAGGCTCTGCTGTGTGGCATGTCAAAGGATTATACAATGTATGTGTAAAAAAAATCCATAATTATACTTGTATGTAAATGTCAGCACATTTCTACATAGAATCATAGAACGGTTTGGGTTGGAAAGGACTTTAAGATCATGAAGTTCCAACCCTCCTGCCATGGGCAGGGACGCCTCACCTTAGACCATGTCACCCAAGGCTCTGTCCAGTCTGGCCTTGAACACTGCCAGGGATGGAGCATTTACCAGTTCTTTGGGCAACCTGTTCCAATGCCTCTCCACTCTCACACTAAAGAATTTTCTCCTTACAAGTAGCTATTCAAATTGTACTTGCAGGCTCAGTGACTAACAAATTGTGGTGTTTGAAGAGTTCTGATATATTTTATAATCTGATTTTAGAGAAAAGAATCCAGAGTAATTACACTTCTCATCTTTTCTTCATATTTTATTCTACTAACTGGAAATATTGCTGGTGACAGAAGGTAGACTTGCAAAGTGTTTGAAGTTAAATTACATTCCTAGCTGTCTTCTTTTGCTTTAAACTTCCAATATAACTGGACTTGAATAATTTTTCTTTTGATATTGATCTATTGTGGGTCTTGTTCTATGTGTTTTAACTCATCATTCCTCCATGCTTCAGTATTATTTCCAAATACGAATGCAGTTAAAGCTATATTAGTATTCATGTCTATAACATATTTCAGAAGAACTTGATCTTTATATTGTTAAATGATATTTGAAATCCACTACCAAGAGCAAAAAGTCTACAGGATCCTGAAAGACTGCATCCTAAACATACACTAATGTGCTAAATTCAGTTGTGATAATCATCCTTTTCATAAGGCTAAATTTTCTATGATGTCATTTGTGTAGCAAATACAAAGGCAGAAGAAAGAAGCATGCACATAGTTCTGTTCTCCTTTGGAAGATTTTTAAGAAGCATCAAACATCTTTCCCTGAATTCTAGAAAGTACAAAGGACAGTTCTTGCTTACTTTCTCTGTCTTTAGTGAGGGAAATTCAATCTAGTCAGCCATCTAGGAAGATGCACACAAGGGCATCATAAGGGCATATCTCTCATTTGAAGGAAGATAGTGTCTGATCACACAATTCTTATAGAAAGACACTCTGGAGCCAACACAGCACCACAAAGTGTGCATGCCAGGTAATAACAGAGCCTGTCAGAAAGCAAAATTCCATGAATAAATATAATCTCAGCAGTAGCACAGTACTTCTAGCATATGATCACACACTCCAGTTACTGAAGCAGAATTAAAAAAAAAATGCAAATGCAGGCATCACCAAGGCACAGGAAATGGGAACTGAAGACTGATCAAGTTCATAAAGCACTACAATCTAAAGCGAACCAGAAATCAAACTAAAGCTTAATATTGTTTCCTGAGGAACTTTTGACAATTATTTTAGCTTTCCTTAAGCTTAAAATTGCACACTCAATGCACCAAAATGCATGTAATGTATTATTTACTGTGTTACCATACTCATATCTCTTCACACAGAGAGTAATTTAGATATTGTAAATGTTTTATTTCAAGGTTATGCTAACCAATAATAAGTCAAATGTAGTCTAAAACGATGCACACATGTAATGAGACTCTAAAATATAAATGGCTTTTCCAGGAATGTGGAAACATGAAAAAACAAGCAAACAATCAATCAAACAAACAAACAAAACCCTCATGGAAAGTCTGAGAACATAATGCAGCTCACTGTGAGCTTGGTAACTGTATCTGCCATTACTGCGGCTGGTGTTTTTGCCTTGCATTGTGTAATACCTCTCTGCCTTTCGTTCTGTTTAGTTTTTGGATTGAGTTCATCATGATGGTATGTGTCACATCATTTCCACAGTGTGTGACCTGCAAGTATTGTGGAAGCCTATAGCCAGACTAGTGAGAGAAAGACAATAAATTATGATTTTCCTTGCAGCTTCTGTCTGTCAGGCTTTGCCTCCACATTACTCCAACTCTGACTGTGCAACTATAGCAGAATACAACCAGCTTCCACCAAGGCAAATTATTGAAACAAAGTCTGGGATATCAGAAACTTCCATCCCAAGCTTTTAAGGAAGCTAACTGTTATGTTTAACCCCAGGCCATAAGTCAGCCATGCTCTCTCTCGCTCCCACTCTTCCTCTCCACAGCGCATTCCCTCCCCCCCCCCCCCAGCTCCTGGAGGGATGCGGAGGAGAACAGAAAGAATGTAACTCCCATGGGATGAGATAAGAACAGCCCAGTAACTAAGGTATAACACAAATCACTGCTACTGCTACCACCAATAATAATAATGATAAGGAAAATAACAAGGGAAGAGAATAGGATACCACCTGTTGATACCCAGCCCGACTGAGCAGTGAACCAGCCCTTCCGCGTAACTCTGTTACATCCTGGGCATGACATGCTGTGGTATGAAATACCTCTTTGGCTAGTTTGGGTCAGGTGTCCTGTCTCTGCTTCCTCCCGACTTCCCCTCCGCCCTGGAGAGCATGAGACTCAGAAAGTCCTTGGTCAGACTAAACATTTGAGCAGTAACTAAAAACATCGGTGTTATCAGCGCTGTTCCCAGCCCGAAAGTCAAAACCACAGCGCTGCACCAGCGAAGGCAAAAAAATGACTGCTACTGCTGAACACAGGACACTAACAAACAGGAAGGTCACATAGGCATTGTTCTTAAAAGCATCACTGAAGTAATGAAAGAAATACCTGAGCCCATCTGGAGGACTGCATCCATTTTGGAGTCCCAGAAAAAGAAAGACATGGACCTGTTAAAGTGTGTCCAGAAGATGGTCACAAAGTGGTCCTAGAGCTGAAATAGCTCCCTTATGAAGAAAGTCTGAGGGAGTTGAGGTTTCTCAGCCTGAAGGCTCCCGTGGGAACTTATTTCAGCTTTTCAACATATAAAGAGAGCTTATAAGGCAAATGGAGAGAGATTTTTTTAACAAGGCCTGTAGTGATAGGACAAAGGGCAATGGTTTTAAATTGAAAGAGGGTAGGATTAGTTTGGACACAAGAAAGAAATTTTTTTACAATGAGGGTAGTGAGACACTGGAACGTGTTTCCCAGGGAAGTTGTGGGTATCCCATCCCTGGAAGTTTTCAAAAACAGGCTGTGTGGGTCTTAGAGAAACTTGATTACTAAATATGCCCCCTGCCAATGGCAGAGGGGTTGGACCAGGTGATCTTTACAGACCTCTTCCAACCCAAACACTTTGATGATTATATAATATACATACAGATTATTTGGATGCAAATCGGGGCTGCAGACCACAGAATGTTTAAAAGTAAGGTGTAAAAACATGCTAGCAAACATAAAAATTACCTCAAGGGGATCCTAGGATGAAGAAGAGGAAATCATCAGCATCATATTGCTCCTGGAAGGATTCATGATACTGATGATTCAGCATAATACCACCAGTACTAGCTTGAACCTTAGGACCCAGAGAAGCCATGAAAGTGTGGCTATAAGGAACAGAAAAATTGAAGTGTATGCATATCATTTTTACCTGCATCATTGTTATTATTGAGACATTATATATATATATCTCACTATTCATCTTTTTTCTTTCCTTTTATTTTTCTTTTTTTTTTTTTAAATTTAGACCTGGACTAATACTGATTCTCATATTCAGCTAATAAGATTTTAATTACAGTAACAACGAATTCCTGGATTTATGTATAAGGTGTTTGCCTTTTTTTTTTTTTTTTTTTCCATAGCAAGATTTTGACTGTAACAAAACTGCTTTTTGATAGTGGATAGAGGACAAACAATGCCTGGGAAATTGCTGCTGACAAAGCTAAGGATGACAATTGTCCTCTCCTTAAATGCTGTCATTACAGTTTTTGGATTCCTATCTGTCCTGTCATTACACAGTTTTTGGATTCCTATCTGTCATATCTTTGAATGAACAGAACCAAAACTATACTCACTGTCTTAAGATAGCATCCTTCCAAAGGGATATGAAAGACCAAGATTTAAAACTGTTTTGTAACAAATATGAACAATTTCTTTCATCTCTAAATTCCCTTGGTCCTTTGATTATAGAGCAGAACATGTCTGCAAGAGGCATATACTGAGCTATCTCAAAAGAGACAGATGACTGATAGTCACCCTGGACATCTGTGTTCAGCTTCAGCTTGCTCAGACTTGCATATTTTTAGTTATTTCCTCAAACAGCCGAAGCATGCACTAGATAACTGCGGATGAAAGGGTCTCTGCTGAGTCTAGAACCTGAGGAATCACTTATCTTGAGATTTTTTTCCTCCAGAGAGGTCTCAGGTGAAATTTCTATCATCTTGTTACCTTAAGGAGCTTAGCTCACATGCAATAAACAGGCAGGTACCTACTGATTTAGTGATAACTAACATATATTTTAAAAGATGTCGCAGGTGGCAAACTAGTGGATTTAGGCACCTAATGAAGCAGAAAGACTAATTATCTTGCATGATCTGGGATGAAAGGACAAGGTTAATGCTGTCTGTTTTAAATATCAGCCAGCTGAATACAGTACAGCATTTAATAACACAAATCACTTAGCACTAAATCACTTTCTTTACATTTGCAAGCCTGGGGTGACAGGATTAAGTAAATTCAATATATTTTCTAGGACATCTTTTCTCATATAAATGATTACATTATTGTAATGTTTATTCACTCTCTGGGGCTATTCTGCTTGCTTGCCAGGGCTACAAACATCTCCCTTGCTCTTTTTTTTTTTCTTTCCTTGTTTTTTTTGGTGGTTTGTTTTGTTTTCTTTTTCCTATGGGGTGGCAAACACCCCCAGCTTAGACAGCCACTTAATCAGACTGCATGGAATCTGTTGGGTCACTATTGATCATAATTAAATGTTTTGTCCCCACAAAGAAAATGTTGTTGAAGTAATTTTCCATAACTTTGCAAGTGGCAGACACCCTGAATTAGGAATCAAACAATAAAATAACATCACAATTTTGTAGTAAATTCAATTTATATCTGAATGATGTGGCTCATTATCTCTGCTTTGAAAATCTGTAAAGCTTAAGACAATAAAATTCATTAATATACCTGAGTTTAATAAATATTAGCTTGGAATAAAAAGGCTTTCTGGTTGCACTTTTATCCTTCCAATTTACTCCTGCATCCCACCATGGGGAGTGAATCAGTGGCTCCATGGTTCTTAGTTGCCTATTTGGGTTAAATCAGTAGATTAGTTTTGGTTTTTAACATTTCTATAGGTCTTATAAGTCTAAGATTTCACTGGTTTATATATCACAATGAACTACTTTTCAGAATAATCGTTATTTACTAGTAAATGCTTTAAAAAAAGAGATTAATGGTTTTAATTCTTTTGTTTCCTTTGCAGATAATCAGCTAAGTTTTACTTAGAGTTACAGACACCTGAACAGTGGCTTTAAAACCATATAAATTAGTCATGGACAATGGCCTGACACACCTGTTTGTTACAAAATATTATACTGAATGTATTATCACAGCTGATTTTGCTCTGCAAGCGTCTAGTCCTGTAGGTGTTTGTTTCCAGTGGCTGAGTCTGAAAATATATCTGAATTTTTGCATGGTAGATAATGAAAGAATCAAAGGCCAAAAAGTTCCTGAAAACAGACTCTCAAGCTATCTTTTCTGCTCTCCATCCGATCAACACAGTAGTTGAAAATGTGCTTTGAGCTTTCTCATTTAATAGGGAGCATGACAAAGTACAGCTGGGGAGGTAGAAAAATCACAAGTAGCTAATAACACAAAACAAAAAATGACAATTCTTACAGTGACTCTAGTCACTGGCCTGATAAAGAATTTCCTTTTCTGTTGCATCACATTCTTGGCCAGAGAGAGCAGTCAGCAGTCCAGCTTCTACTTGTTATTGCCTGCCACAGCATTTCCCCTTGCTCGTAAGACAGAAAGGTGGCCACAAGCCTCCATCCATTGCTTTGTTCAGACTTTATTTGTTTGTACAGTGAAGTTCTATTCTCACTGGCATCTATATCACACCCTAATAAATAAATAAATAAACGTCATATTCTTACCAATGTATTTATCTGCCTCAAGTACTATGAACAAATGAATATAATTTCAGGATTATATGTATTGCTTGCATGATGGCAGCATCAAGGAGCATCCCTCATGCAGCACAAGGTGATGAGTGCTCTGCAAATAACATGCAATGATGGAACTGAGAAAATTTTTTGAGGAATCAGAATAAGTGGAAGAATGACACATTGAGGTTGTACACTGGAAAAAAAAATTGGGTTTGGTGACAAATATGTCTTCTTAGCTATAGCAGCCATTGCTAGAACGCATGTTTGTGGGAATTTTAAGCTCTTGTATTTTCAGAAAGCAGATTTGGAGTGATATATTTTGATTATGTTAATCAGATTTCCCGCTGAGTTCATTAGTTGCAAAGTTACCTTGTCAGAGAACAGAAAAAAATACATAGAAACACACACAGCATGCATTTCTGAGCTAGGCCACTCTCCATCATCTTTCGTAAGTCATGGGAAACAGGAGAGGTGCCTGAGGATTGGAGGATGGTAAATGTCACGCCGGTCTATAAGAAGGGAAAGAAGGAGGACCCGGGTAATTATAGACCAGTCAGCCTCACCTAAAACCCCGGCAAGGTGATGGAACAACTTATTCTTTACACCATCTCTAGACATATCAAGGATGAGGAGGTCATTAAGAGCAGCCAACATGGCTTTACCAAGGGGAAGTCATGTTTGACCAACCTTATAGCCTTCTGTGAGCAAGTAACTAGGTGGATGGATGATGGTAGAGTGGTAGATGTGTTTTTTCTTGATTTCAGTAAGGCATTTGATACTGTCTCCCACAGCATCCTCATAGATAAGCTAAGGAAGTGTGGGCTTGATGATCAGGTAGTGAGGTGGATCAAGACCTCGTTGGAAGGAAGAAGGCAGAGAGTTGTGGTTAATGGGGCAGAATCTAGCTGGAGGTCTGTGACTAGTGGAGTCCCTCAGGGGGTCGGTGCTGGGACCAGTGCTGTTTAATATTTTCATCAACGACCTGGATGAGGGAACTGAATGCACCCTCAGCAAGTTTGCTGATGATACTAAACTGGGAGGAGTGTCTGACACACCAGAGGGCTGTGTTGCCATTCAGTGAGACCTGGACACGCTGGAGAGTTGGGCCGAGAGGAACTTGATGAAATTCAACAAGGTCAAGTGTAGAGTCTTGCATCTGGGGAAGAACAACCCCATGTACCAGTACAGGTTGGGGGCTGACCTGCTGGACAGTAGTGAAGGGGAAAGGGACCTGAGGGTCCTGGTGGATAGGAGGATGACCATGAGCCAACAATGTGCCCTTGTGGCCAAGAAGGCCAATGGCATCCTAGGGTGAGTTCGAAAGGGTGTGGTTAGTAGGTCAAGAGAGGTTCTCCTCCCCCTCTACTCTGCCTTGGTGAGGCCGCATCTGGAATATTGTGTCCAGTTCTGGGCCCCACAGTTCAAGAAGGACAGGGAATTGCTTGAAAGAGTCCAGCGCAGAGCCACAAAGATGATTAAGGGAGTGGAACATCTCCCTTATGAGGAGAGGCTGAGGGAGCTGGGTCTCTCTAGCTTGGAGAAGAGGAGACTGAGGAGTGACCTCATCAATGTTTACAAATATGTAAAGGGTGAGTGTCAGGACGATGGAGCTAGGTTTTTTTCAGTGATGTCCAGTGACAGGACAAGGGGCAATGGGTGTAAACTGTAGCATAGGAGGTTCCATGTGAACATGAGGAAAAATTTCTTTACTGTGAGAGTGACAGAGCCCTGGAATGGGTACACAGTATCACAGTATGCTAGAGATTGGAAGGGACCTCGAAAGATCATCTAGTCCAATCCCCCTGCCGGAGCAGGAACACCTAGATAATGCTACACAGGAATGTTTCCAGGTGGGTTTTGAATGTCTCCAGGGAAGGAGACTCCACAACCTCCCTGGGCAGCCTGTTCTAGTGTTCCGTCACCCTCACTGAGAAGAAGTTTCTTCTCAAGTTTAAGTGGAACCTCTTGTGTTCCAGTTTGTACCCATTACCCCTTGTCCTATCATTGTTTGCCACTGAGTAGAGCCTGGCTCCATCCTCGTGACACTCCCCCTTTATATATTTATAGACACTTATAAGGTCACCCCTCAGTCTCCTCTTCTCTAAACTATAGAGACCCAGCTCCCTCAGTCTTTCCTCATAAGGGAGATGATCCACTCCCTTAATCATCTTTGTTGCCCTTCGCTGAACTCTCTCCAGCAGCTCCCTGTCCTTCTTGAACTGAGGGGCCCAGAACTGGACACAATATTCCAGATGGGGTCTCACCAGGGCAGAGTAGAGGGGAAGGAGGACCTCTCTCGACCTACTAACCACCCCCCTTCTAATACACCCCAGGATGCCATTGGCCTTCTTAGCCACAAGGGTACAGTGTTGGCTCATGGTCATCCTGTCGTTCACTAGGACCCCCAGGTCCCTCTCCCCTACACTGCTCTCTAACAGGTCGTTTCCCAACCTATACTGGAACCTGGGGTTGTTCCTGCCCAGATGCAGGACTCTACACTTTCCCTTGTTATATTTCATCAAGTTATTCCCTGCCCAACTCTCCAGCCTGTCCAGGTCTCGCTGGATGGCAGCACAGCCTTCTGGCGTGTCAGCCACTCCTCCCAGCTTAGTGTCACCAGCAAACTTGCTGATAGTACACTCAATTCCCTCATCTAAATCGTTGATGAATATATTAAATAATACTGGTCCCAGTACTGACCCTTGAGGCACTCCACTAGTTACAGGCCTCCAACTAGACTCAGCCCCATAGACTACAACTCTCTGGCTTCTCTCCTTCAGCCAGTTAAGTTCAGCCAATCTTCAGGTTGCCCAGGGGGGTTGTGGAGTCTCCTACATTTAAGGCCCACCTGGACTAGTTCCTGTGTGATGTACTCTTGGTTGCCCTGCCCTTGCAGGGGGGTTGGACTAGATGATCTTTTGAGGTCCCTTCCAAACCTTGGGATTCTGTGATTCTGTGAATAACAATAACTTTTATGTGACATAATCATGTATGGTAAGTATTACAGAAATAAGCCCCCCAGTTTCTGAAAATTTTACCATCACCTATTAAACAAAACATGGTTACATCTGATAAACAGTTTTCTTATTTTCTTTTATTTTCTCAAGCATTTAATAAATAAAGTTGAAAAGGTAAACCTAAATTTAAATCTGCCCTATTAAAAACTCTGTGGGGTTCATTTGCAGATTTGATTTTCCCTTAAAAAAAACAACATGTCAGTATATTACTTAGTTTAACTTTTCAGTTATTCTCTGTGGAACTGAGAGGGGCAGTTGTGCCTATTGCAGAACAGCCTCCATACAAATTGATAATGTACTATTCTTTCAACCATCTATTTACTTGCATCTGTTTGGCATCCCCACCATCTTCCAATTTTGTGAACTAATTAATTTTCTCTGATTATACATTTCCATTTCATGCAAACAAGGACATTTACCAATATCACATTTAATGAATATGATTTTTATTTCAATTAGAAATTGTAAACATTAATCTGATTTTTGTTGTTGTTGTTATTGTTTCTAAGGAGAATTTTTAAATCAGATTTTAGAAGAAAGTCAGTGGGTTATTGATAGAAACTAGTAGGAAGACAGTGAATTATATTTCTGGAAATACTCCATGATCAACTGGTTATTATTCTTAAATTATTTGCTTGTTAAATTGTTTTTGGCCTCCCATTATGTGTTTTTTGCTAACACAGTAGAGCAGTAGAATGTTTGAATGGGACTGACCCACACACAGATGTGGACCTTTTTATTTTTTTTAGTGTAAAATCCTTGTCAGTTAGGAAGTTCTCAGTGAACCCATGCTTTATCAGGAAGCGTATATTGCTGATAAATTCATTTCCAAGTAACTATATTCAAAAACCAGTCATCTAAAGTGTAACACTGCTTTCATCACATGGGAAAAACACAAGTTCCATAAAATTAGTTTAGTTTTATTAAATTATGGCAGATGGATAAAATGAGATTAGCCTGTTTTATTTTTGAAATTTCCTAGTACCTGTGGTAAGATTTATGCTATGTAGCGTATAAAGCAAATAGCCATTTATTTTATTGGAAAATGTCACAATCCAGGCATTGCCAATATTTGTGATTTTTGAAAAATGCAATTTATTGTTTTCATACTACAATATAGGTGTATTGATTTCCAAAATGCAGGCAAACAGAATTCTTGCTTATGAAAATCTGATGTTTTGCAAGAATGATGACATAGAGTAGAACACTGAAATAACTTACTTTTTCATTTAGAAATTAAGATAATGGGTGGAATGGATAGCCCCTAAAATGTTTTATCCCTGGTGACTTTAAAGAGCAGATCTAGCCTCAGATGTAACTATCAGATGGAGATCGGACTGGGTATATAGGTTAATAGGGCTACTAACAATCTTTTGTAGAATGGTGCATTTCCAATTACTTCAATGGATTTGGGTTAATCTGCTATATCTGGTCCTCATTTGGAGAAGACAAGAGCAATGACTGCAAGTTGCATTGGGAGAAGTTTCATGTTAATAAAAGAAAGAATTTTTTTAGGCTGAGAATAATCAATCACTGGAAACAACATTCCCAGGGATGTGGAGTACCCACCATAGGAGTTTTTCAAGATGTTACCAGACAGGGTGCTAGATAATCTCATGTAGGCTCTCTTTCCTGTGAAAGGTTGGACTAGATGATCTTTCAAGAGCTGTTCTATGAATCTATGATTCTGTGATCTAGTACCAGGGTAATTACACTTTGAACCTGCTATATATTGCTCTGGAAGGTAGAATTTTTATTACACCTAGTATTAGGCATACAATTTATGAATCCATGTAAAACATAGATCTGATTTGCTGAATCTCTTGAATAATAAAGTTGTTTTCCAAATGGAAAGAAAATATTCTGTGAATTTAGAATTTTGCTTTTTATGCTGTGGATTTGCTTTTCTGCTGCAGTCATTGTTCAAGTGAAGAAAATCCCTAAATTCACTGGAAGATTGTTTATATAATGGGTGGTCTCATTGCAGCTGATATTGCCATGTCCTGGCTGTCAGGGTGTCTCCTGCAGTCTTCCCTATTTCTATATGTAACATAATTGGGCTGGCTGAGAGAAGCACCATTAAGCCAAGATATTTGCAATGCACATTGTTTAAATTGCTTGTTTCAATTCCAGACTGTCTGTTGTTAAACAGAGTGCTCTAGCTTTGCTAGTACTCCACAGAAAATCAGTACTGGGGAAATGTAAAATATCACTCACTCTAAAACATTCAAACATAGACACACATGGGTGATATTCCCTAAATAAGGACACGAGGCATTCTTTCAAACAAACAAAACCCAGAAGAAACCTATGGTCAATTCCGTGCTATGCATTTCTTAAAATTTCTTGGCTGTTCTTGTAAGAACAGTGGCCTTTTTTTCTTTCTTTTTTTTTTTTAAAAAAAAATTGGTTGTATACTGTGCATTCATGTGTCACACTTAATCCAGCAGGAAAACCATCTATTTCACACTGTTGCCTTTTTCACTTGTAGTTTACCACTGGATCTCTTTACAATGAAACAACACAGTATGTCAAATTTATCTGTACCAAGATTAAAAAAGAAATTATTCTCATAGTATTTTGATATATCATTAAGCCAGATTTTTGGCTTTTTAAAATTCTTGATCTCTTGTCCATGAAGATTTTGTTGAAGTCTGAAGAATTCCAGTCCTGTCATATTATCAGAAGTGGAGCACCACCTGGATCATTGGGAAATCAATTTTCTGAGGGTCTTTTAGGGGGAGAAAAGATGGTCTGATTCTTTCATGCATATTGTAAGAAGAGTCTTAGGATGTTTTGCCTGTATTGATAGATATATATGGTCTATCTATCTATCTAATCTACCTACCTACCTATCTATCTATAAAAAAAAACCCTGTGAAGTATCCTTTTAGAATTTTCAACTAGAAAAAAAATCTGAATCTCAGTGTCATTGATGACAGTTTAACTTCATCTTTGTTCAGTCTCCAGGTGGAAAATATTAATTATTATTCCCATAAAGTCTGAAAAAGCATGTATTGAATCACACAGTTCTTTCAGTGGAAAAAAAAAAGAAAACATTTTCTATCTGTGTCACCATTTATCTATCAGAAGATCTTATACTTTTCTCCTGATTACTTAGATGAGGTACTTCTGTCAAAAGTGAAATATGAAAAGTGAAATTCACATAAAGAATAGATTTCCACAGACAATAAAGATGACTGTACAGTGATGGAATAGTGCTATTTACCCCACCACATCATAATCATATATCATTTTTTCTTTCAGACAACAAACACTGCCCAGGTGCCAGCTGAGAAAGATTTTTTTTTCCCTACAGCAGCATCTGGTTCATTGGCAGATTCTTCGGGCATTTGCAATGACATCTACACTCACTGTCTGTAGGTCTCTCCTATCATTATGTTGACCATTCGTCTGGGCTAGTGTGCCCTTCTGTTAAAACATTCTTTTTGTCTGTTCTAAACAATTTGTTCAGTATATTAATTTATTAATTGGCTAATTGTTGTACACAAGATACCATGTTTGGAATCACTCACAGTAAAAATTAGTCAGTACACATTTCTGCAGGCTTTCCAGTTTGCTTCTTGTGTGAATCAGCACTAGCTTTTCTGTTGTGTATTAAAAAAAAATAAAATAAATAAACTAAAACCTGCAACCCCAAATCTGATCATTAATACAAGTTCATTACTATTATACACCAATGCTTTTTCAAGTTAAAAAATTAATTAAAATATAACTGAATGTCATGGAAAAGCTATCTCCTTAAACATTACACTTTAAGGAAAACATTACACAGAAAATATTAGACCAAAACCATAATGATCACCAAGGATAATTGTGATTAAAGCACTGAAGTAATGTATTACTGCTAGTAACCAGGAAGTGAAAATAAATAAAAGCAAAACCGAGTGGTGTGAAGCAGAAATAAGTAAGAATATCAGAACAACCTTAGAGTTATATCAAATATCCACCCAGTCTTGTGCTCTGTCTGATGCCAGGTGGTCACATAGCTGCTCTATCAGTCTACTCCTCAGCAGAATAGGGCAGGAGAAAATAGGATTGGAAAAACCCCTCATGGGTAAAGAGAAAAGCAGTTTAATAAAGCAAAAGCAAAGGTTGAGGGCTTCAGTATGCATAGCAGTTGCTCTGGAGGACAAACATATTAAATAACAAATGCCCTCCCTTTCCTCCTCCTTTCTGTTAGCTTTTATTGCTTAGTAGATATTATATGGCATGAAATATCACTTTGGTCACCTTGTGTCAGCTGACCTGGCTACGTACCCTTCTAAGATGTTGCCTACCCCAAGCCTATTGGTGAGGGGAAAATGTTGGAAAGACAGCCTTAGTGTTGTGTGACCACTGCTCAGCTGTAGCCAAAACACTGGTGTATTGTCAACACCTTTTTAGCAACCAATACAAAACACAGCGCTGTGAGGGCGGCTATGGGGAAAATTAACTCCATCTCAGACACACCCAATGTATGCATCATCTGTAAATTCCCTAGAAGTGCTTTCTGTCCCATCATCTAGATGTTCATAACGATGTTAGAACTGTTTCCAATATAAACCTCTTAAAAATACCACTCAGAACCACTAACCAGTTCCAGTTGCACCAATACCCTGTTACCCAACAGTTCAATTAGATTTTCGCTTTCCATGTAGTACACCTACCTACTCCCTATCCCTCTAACTTGACCACCAGGATTGTGTAAGAGACTGTTTTCCAGTTTTATTAAGTGGTGAGCCCACAATAGTCTAGAGAAAATTATTTTTGTAATTTAATCTAGATACAGTAAGTCCATAAATTTCTTCCTGAAGATATTCAGAATCTGAAGCAACATCATCAGTCCATGCATACCCTGTCTATATGGATTGAATATAACATTGCATGTATATTTGGTTTCTTTTTCTAACAATGCCCCTATAATTGTGGGGAAATAGCTTAATTTATTGGTAATGAAATCTAGTGAGAAAAAATACAGATATTTTGTACATGGGTTCTACATTTATTGAGGTGTTAGTAACCAATGGTGGTGGGAGAAATACAGTAAAATTTATTTTCAAGGATTTATTTATTTCTTTTTTTTAGTTTGCCAAACTAATTATATGTATAAATGCCATATGTCGTTTGTCTTTTAGTATTTTTATAAAATCTGTGTCACTGCAGTTACCCATTTGTTTCTTCCTGCTATGCACCTGTGTATTTGGAGATATTTGTAAGAATGTGTACAAAAGGATCTAAATAGTGAGCTGCAAAGCCACAGGACATTCAGGAACAAAATCCATAACAGGCGGCCAAAGAAACAGTTGGTCCTTTTCTGTTTGACCACACTGTCTGGTGTGGATAGGCAACAAATGGAAAGTGAACATCTTTGTTCCATAACATTGTGTGCATTGTGGTCTTGACTGTATAAGAAGGCAAAATTATCTGCCCATCTGTCCATATTAATGTTATCTAATAAATTCGCAGTGCAGAAACCTTCGAAACTACAGATGGCATCTTTCATCCACTCCTATTTGATAAAGAATAAAACAAAGCACATAAATACTAGAGGCTGTCATATGAAGCTATATGAGTTGATTAATTTCCTGCAACACTTATCTGGAAATGAAACTTTATAATGGGTTTCTCCTGAATTTAGAAAGTGTAACTGTCAGAAGGAAAAAAAAAAAGGGGTGGATGGGGGGGGAAGAGAATATAAAAAAAAAAGAAGAAAAAAATCTAAGTGAGAAAACAAGCAAATATCGAATATGCTATTCAGTTATATTTGTTCTCTTCCATGTCATTTTGACTTTTCCATAAAATATTCACTACAGAGAAATCCTTAATTTTGAACAAATTTGAGCAAGGAGAGTTAGCAATTTCTATCTAGTCTATTGCCTTTTACTTAGTAAAACACGATGACGGAATGTGTTGGACAGTATGTCCAACTAATAACAGAAAGTCTTGACATAGCTTCAGAAGTTTGAGACCTGTTGTCTAGAGGAAAGTTATTTCAGTAGTTTCTGATAGCCAGAATTAAGTAACAAAACTTGGATGTTTACTGGAATAGTCTGGCATATGCTTGAAGCTCAGCTGGAGAATATCCACTCTTCATAACTATTTTTATGAAAGCACATGGAGCAAAAACAAAGAACATAAAATCTCAATTATCTGGGCATTTGTGAAGTTAGAGATGTAGTGAAACTAACTTGCAATATAACTGTAGTAATCCATTGATACAACTATACAACTACAAAGATCATCATCATTTAAGATCAAAAAACATCATCTTACACTTAGTTTAATACTTGCATTTTATTCCTATCTCAAGAAAAAGAATTCAAAGTTGTATACAATCATAATTTGGAAGACATGATCAATGCAAATATTTAGCTTTAAGAAATAATAAAAAGATATCTAAACTAGGACCTATCTATCTTTATTTTTTTTGTCAAAAAACTTAGTGTGATTGATGAAACAGTCATATAATTATCTCTTGAAAAGAAACAGTCTCCTTTTAGCTTTTTTTAAAATTAAATAATAATAATAAACACATTTTAAAGTACTTTTGCTTATTATTTTGTCCATGGTCTATATATGTAATGCTAAATAAATCATTTTGCTTTGGGAGCAACCTCTCTTTTGCTTGTGAACTTCATATATTTTGAGGTCAGACATCAAGGGTTTATGACTTGATGTTGTGTAATATGTAGTATTATAGAACACAATGTATTAAATTCATTTTCCACAGTTGAAATTGCTGCATATGTGCAAAAAGAAACAGCTCATTAAACTTATTTCAGCTTATGCTGATTATAATACTGTGAATCAAACTAATTCAACCAACTAGAGAAGTGAATTTAGCAAAGGTTGTTCCCAGAAAAATCATAGCAATTTCTCTTGTTCTCTCTCATTATTTGTTGCTGTCCAATTGGTTCTTTCTTCACAAACTTCCCTTAATCCCCAACCTAACAGCTGCTTCTTTGTCAGTCCTCCCATCTTTCTCATATCTTTAATTTCTATTGTTTCTTTATAAACTGTTCCAAACCAGACTAAAACTGATCTTGTATATAATTTAAGCTGTAATTTCCTACTTCTGCATGTTGTAAACTATAATTTACTAATAATATTCTAAAATCTGTTTTTTCTACTATTTCTAAATATATTCTTCTTGGGTTTAATAAATTTAGAAAGCAGCACATTAACTTGTGCTAAGGATGGATTCTCATAAAACATGATAGGTTTTATGAACAACTAAAATTTTCAAGGCTGCACCCACAATGTATATGAGCACCGTTCACTGTAACATATTAGCACTTTTCCTCATTATTTTCATTGGTACTGGTATTGATTCCCTATTAGAGATAATACATCAGACTCTTCCTTTATTTGCACTCTGTTCAATGCCCTGTGGTTAAGATGGAGAATATCACAGAGACTGATGTCTGGATTCTAGTAGCACTAACTTATTGCTGAATTGGTGTGTTTTAGAGGCAATTACAGGAGCATTAGAAATAGCCACTTTTTCAGAAAATGGTACAGCAGACACACATATAGTCTGTGACTGAATTTTAGGAAGAACATTGCTCTCAGTTTTTAAATTGAGACTAATATTTCCTAATGATAAAAGAGAATAAATTGGAAGATTTCTATTTAAAGGTAATTTTTTGTTTGTTTGTTTTAACAGAACTTGTTCTATGCTATTTATTCACTTGTTTGTGTTGCTTCCTTCTGGAGTGCTTTTTACCAAATGTAAAATTCTCCACTTATTTGAACTACATTCTTTATTCCACTAATATTACTACTATATATCTACTGCATTCTTCATTCCACTACTACTACTATTATCTACTTATTCCTTTTTCTGAGTACATATCAGCTAATTTTTTCTCAAAGAGTCCTTTAAACTGCTGTTAACTTTCTACTGGTTGTTCATGCATCTCTTTTCTAACTCTCTTTGCCAAACAGTTGTTCAAAGATATTCTAACAGAACAAAATCTGGAATCAAATTAACTGTGAGGTTTAGGTGCACTCTTACATCTAGTGTTCTTTCAGATAACAGGGGAAGAAGAAGACCTTTCATAACCTATTTACTGTGAACCTTGTCTTACAAAGTGATACTCGGTCTTCTGTTTCTGCTAATGTTATAGAAGGACAATAGAATTTAAGCTGTCCTCACTAGCAATTGCAGGAAGGGCTTCTTAATTCAGAAATGACACATCACATTGATTAAGGAAACACATGATGGGGAAGGATATTGAAAGGATGACATAAAATTACCAGCATGTTTTACTTGTTTTGTTTTATTTTGATTTTTTCAAGTGTTTTAAGTATAGTGTGCAGCAGCAAGCTACATTTTTTTTTACTATAATTGTGTGGTGAGGTGTTGATAATGGAGTAAATAAACAGTTTAATACAGTAGGCTGTATTTATCATTGTAGAATGATAAATGGTATACAAGTGAAAAGAAATAAGGGATGACATTTGCATTTATTAGCTTAATCTGTCTTCACTGTGGTTTTTCATGCTCAACAAAATAATAGCAAAAGTGAAGGAGAAAAAAAAAGTAATTTTATTATTATATTCCAATATCCATGATGTTAAATAAATTTGAAATTCTTTTAAACCTGTGAAGCATGGACCAGAGGTTGTCCTTGTGTGCAGTGAAAAGAAAAACCATCAATGAAATTCAGCTTCAGAGCTGTGGTGAAATGTTTCATTCTTTTAACCAGTGATATTACTACCCAGAAGGGTCTCAAACAGGAATACACTCCAATTCTTAATAAATATGTGTCCCGCTGCCGAGCCCAGCCCTGAGACAACCGAGAGCATCCCCCGGAAGCCGCCCGCCGAGCCCCAGGAGGATGCAGGAGACCACGCAGCATTTCCCAGCAAGGCAGAGGAGGAAGAGCTGGACTCAGGAAAAGAGAAGCTGGTGGTGGGAGAGCCGGCAAGCAGAGCAGCTACACCAGCCCCAGTGACAAGTACAGCAGCATCAACTGAGAGTTCTGAAGGTTCTGAATGGCCTTTGGGTATCCTTGGGACCTGCCTGCTGATTGTGATGGGGAGCAGCATGTTGGCACACATACAGAGTGTGTTTTACCCACGACCATTTTGTCTGATCTCAAAAGTTAAGCAAAGTCAGGTTTGGGTCTTGTCTGGGGTTAGACGACAATGCAGGGGGACCAAGAGATTTTCCCCAAAGCTGGATAGTCATGAGTGGCAGGGTGTGTGTGACAGTATGGGCAAGTATCTAGTCCACTGGGCCCTTCCAGTGCTTTGGAAGCGTCGGAGATGGAAGGCAGCTGTATGGAGTCCCCAGCAACAAGCTGAAGAAACTGCCTAAGGGGACAGTGAATTATTTTGAGCCTGGTGGGCCCATGGCACTTCAGGCCATCAGGGCAGAGATGCAACATAGAGATGGACTCATGATCGAGGGGTGGACTTAGCAATGGACACTATTGCCCAGGTTATTCACAAGTGTGAACACTGCACACAGTCTCTCCTGCTCTGAGAGACTGTTACAAGAGATGGAGCCTGGCATCATGGACCAGATGGACACAGCAGCTTTATAGCTACTGGTCCATGCACTTAGATAAGAGTGATGTTATATTGAAAATGTGGGATCTGAGCGTGACGTGAATGGTATGGAATAAGGGGTGGATAATGTCCTGGGTTCAGCAGTAGCAGTCATTTTTCTCCTTGGTAGCTGGTGCAATGCAGTGTTTTGACTTTCGGCCTGGGAACAGAGCTGATAACAATGATGTTTTGGTTTGGTCAAGGACTTTGTGATCCTCATGCTCTGCCAGGGAGGAGGGGAAGCCGGGAGGAAGCAGAGACAGGACACCTGACCCAAACTGACCAAAGAGGTATTCCATACCACAGCACGTCATGCCCAGGATGTAACTGGGAGTGAGCCGGAAGGGCCGGGAGACTGCAGGGCTGGAGGAGGTATCAGTCGGAGCTTGGTCGGGCTGGGGGGGGGGGGGGGCAAGTTTTCGGTTGGCTGGTGGTGAGGTGTTGCATTCTCTTCCCTTGTTATTTCCTTTATCA
Organism: Pezoporus occidentalis; assembly: GCF_034315485.1. NCBI lineage: Eukaryota > Metazoa > Chordata > Aves > Psittaciformes > Psittacidae > Pezoporus > Pezoporus occidentalis. The sequence goes on along the minus strand of NW_026914940.1, from coordinate 15,711,182 downwards.
TTATTATCATTGGTGGTAGCAGCAGTGATTTGTGTTATACCTTAGTTACTAAACTGTTCTTAACCCATGGGACTTGCATTCTTTTTGATTCTCCTCTCCGTCCCTCCGGGAGTAGGGGGGACGGAAAGAAGGGGGGGAGTGAGTGAATGAGTTACCTGACTGGGTTTAAACCACGACAATATGTAAGGACTGTTGTGGGCCATTTTGGAAGCAGAGTAGAGACGACTGACTAGAGAGCGGCATTTTTCTGAAAAATTCATATAAAGTCACTCTGGACTGTTAGATGAGCCTGAAAAAGATAGTTATTATCTATTAATGACACATTGTTAGTAGAAGGAAATTTAAAAGCTATATAGAACATATTTCACAAGTGTATTGTGCATTTAAAAATAATCCTTTAAAATTATTGGTCTTTTAGTTCTCATTTGAGAATAAAGGTTGCCATATGTAATGTTTGTGATGTACAGAATGGTGACTTCTACCTGACAAAAGCTAAACAAATTTCCAACTGTTCTTAAAGCCAGCAAGACATTCTTTTTTATCTGTCTTTGTAATCTTTCTGCCTGGGAAAGACTGACATCCAATTCAAGGATGGGCAACATATACCCTCCTTGACCACAAGGATGATTTCAGCATAGTCAACAGGTAATGTTATAATAATCTTATTCACATTGTATCTGTTTCCAAGTTAGAATCACAGATGTTTTCCTTTAGAAATCAGTGATTATTTTTCCCAACTGCTACAACTCAGGAAAGTATTTTTTTTCCCTTTCTTTTTTTTTACTTTGCAAACATTTTTTCTTTAAATACAGGTCACATAGTCCCTTAAAGAAGAAGAGCTGATCCTGGCCCTTAAGTTACTTGCATTGATTTTTAGGTTGCTTATATGTTTGCCTAAAAAATTTAAAGTTTTAAAGTTGTATGAAAGAAAAAAACAAATTTTAATTATTTAATTATTACAAATAATTTCCAAATTTCCAAACTCCTCCTATTTCCTGTACTGTACCCTATGTGACTAACTAGGCAAAGCGTGAGAATAAACTACACAGCAGAGATAGAAGAAACATTCTTGTTTAACATATTTTAATGACAACCTCCTTCTACTTGAAGCTTAAAGTGCATGGAAGTGCATGGAAGTTTAAAGGATATTTTAAGAGAAATTACTTTATGTAGATTAAGTTTCTGTTCTTGTCTTCTGGCAGAACTGGAAATTGTGAAATTTCTAGTACATAGTATTAACCAACCAGTTAAAATGTGGGGATAAAATACAATCATTTTATCAGATAATTATCTTAAAAGATGACACAGAAGAAAAAATATTGAGTGTTTTATACATCAGTTTGTTTCATATATATTTGAAGAGATATACTGAATTGAGTTACACAGTGAAAAGGACGGAGAATGTAAAAGTAACCTAAATAAGTTAGTTTACAGTTAACTTGCCTGAAAAATCCTGTCTTTCAGTGTTTTACTACTGCGTTAAATATTTTTCCAACTTGGCCATATTGGGACTGATTAAGGAAACGTTCATCCTACAAAAAAAAAATGGATTCTTACAACTTTTGTAAATCATAATCTTTATTTCTTAAAGACTTAAACTTATTGACTTGTGTTACTCTTACACAAAATTGATTTTTTTTTTCCCTAACTCTTAGAATCAACCTCAAAGACCTTTGTTCTCTTTTATAGATTACAAATCTTTGTTGAAGATCTAGGCATCAGAACTGCATGCACTATTCCAGCAGTAGTCAGACTAATTATGTAGAAAATACCTACTGTTTCTGCTTTACAGTAATCTGCTAAAAATCTATGCATTATGTTACTTCATAGAGCTACAATAGAAAGAACCTCATGCTCCTTTGGTTTTAAACAGCAAGACCTGAAGTTATTCTAAGAACTACAATATGTAGCTTCCCATCACTGCAGAATATTTACTCTAAAATAGACAATATATTTGGCAATATAAAAATAAATGTAATACAAATAATTCCAGGTTATTATCAATGTCTTCTAGAGTATTTGCCATTTCTCTAATATATATGTATATGTATTGGCTAGATTATACTAGCACTGAGTCTACATTTTTTCTGAATAATTGGTAAGATTTATTGAACATCATTGGCTAGCAAGAGATCAGTACTGGATCACATTAAAAATTTCTTGTATTGTCTGCCAGAAGCCTCATAGAATAGCTCTAGATGTGAAGCTAAGAATTAATAATTTTTAATCCACCTGGTAAAAGTGACATTGGTTCTGTGTCATAGCTTTTTTGGGGAGAAAATTATATTCCTATTCTTGTTCTTCATCTTAGTCTTATCACCATCGTCACTGTTGTTGTTGTTGTTAGTGTTGTTATTATGCAACTTTCTCACTTGTTAACCTATGTTCTGTAATGGCTTACTCATCACACAGTTACCAGTTCATTCCTTCTACTCCTTTTGAATATCATCTCCTTCGTTTTTTAGTCTCTGGTACTTTCACTGAATTCTAAAATTTCTTAAAAAATCAAATTACTAAAAAATATTTCCAGAAAGTTCATAGAATCCTGCATACAACTTTTCCAACTCTTCAGTTTTCTTCTGTATTCATGAAGCATATACTTTGCTCACTGAAACAAGAAAAGTCTCTCTGAGCCACATAAACATTTTCCTGCTTAGCTCTGAATGTAGGAGTGAAATAATTAATGAGTATTTCTGTCTTTCAGCAATATATCTGAGCAATATTTTCACACTTGGCTAGAATCAACCACTCTGGAAGTTGGTAGCTTGTTCATAACCTCATCTTTTTCCATCATGATAATCTTACATAGTACTGTGAAATGGCCACAATTATAAATTATCCTTAAATAAATTATCCCTCAGCACTGACACAGCTTAAAATTTCCTCTAAAGACAGACATTTTCAAATGACAGCTTCCATCAGGAAGCCCAGGAAGGGCTTACTGAAGTCACATAAACCAGCAATTGTTTGTGAAGATGAAAGTTAGGCAGGTCTCTCCTATGGAAAAGCTGACACTTCCACTGAGCAATAATCGTGAAAAGGAAAAAAAAAAGGGGGGTTGTGGTGGAGGAAGGGATTTACCAGTGGGTTATTTGAAAACAAATAATACATAGCTGCAATTCTACTTTGGAAAATGAGAAAAAATAATTCCAGCTACAATATCAGGGTCAAATTCTAAGACATACACCACATAACAAGTGACAGTGATAGTATTGATGGTAAATATTGCTCTCAGAATTCTTAGAGCTTTAATGTTGAATGTCAGAGAGGGGAGAAAATTAATTCTTTAGTTCCTAAATGCAATTGTATATTTACATTAACCACTATTAATACTTTGCACTTGATCAAAAGTTTTTAATGATCACATCATCAAGTGATGGCTAATATAAAAAGATCTAACTATATTTCCAGATAAAACTTTTCTTTTGTAGAGCTACAGTAAATTTGAACTTTTTCATACACCATCCACCTTGTTCTTCAAAAAACCCCAAGAAATAAAATTCAACATTGAATCTGTGTACTTTATTAAAAGATTTATTTATTAATGTAAAATCCATCTTAGTTTTGAACAGATTCCCCCACCCAGATTCCCAGTCTTTGGAAATGTTTCCATTAACATCATAAGGAGATGAATGTTGTCCCAGAAATGTAAAGGTAATTACTTTAAAAAGCCTTTGACCCCAGGACTTCAGTCATGAGCAAGTAGTTTGCATTTCCTCTTCTTTCCTCATTCCACACATTTTCTCTACAGAGAGCAGGCTATTTACATAGAAATTGCAAAAATAACCTCTTACGAATGTAGCACTTACTGTGTGTTTTATTTGTACCATTCTCCCTCTCAGGTCTTGTGAAGGATGAACATTACAATAATGCATACATATTCATAAAGCAATATTGTACTCTAATTCTCACAAGGCTGTTATTATTCTAAATGAAGTATTAATAGCCACTCACATCTCCAAATATCATCATATAGTAGGCTTTGTTGGTCAAATTAAGTCATTTAACTGCAGTACAATGACTAAAGAATATGAACAATTTAATATCAAGTGTACTTTCTTTTAACATAGGATTGAAAAAAGGATAATAACATTAGCCAAAATACATACTTGATGTAGAACCATCTAAAAATATCTTATGAGTTAACTTTTGTCCATAAACATGACTCTTACTACCACATTACCATAGATATATATATTGCTGCAGAGCAGTCAAGGATTAAGCCGAACAGATCCAGATATGAGGCTTAAAACTCATATAATGCATCACTGTTAGTGCTCATTAAGACCTCAGTAAAAAGATATTTGGAGTCTGTATCTATTTTAACAACATTTGTTGGAGTAAACTATAAAGAAAAGGCTATAGATAATAATAGAATCATAGAATCATAGAATCATAGAATCATAGAATGGTTTGGATTGAAAGGGACCTTCAAGATCATGTAGTTCCAAAACTTTCTACATTCACTTTCACTAGGCTAGATTTCTTAAAGCCCCTACTAATCTGGCCTTGAACACTTTCAGGGGTGGGGCAGCCAGAATTTCCCTGGGCAACCTATGCCAGTGCCTCACCACCTTCACAGTAAATATTTTCTTCCAAATATCTAATCTAAATCTACCCCCTTTCAGTTTAAGACCATTCCCCCTTGTGCAATCACTACAAGGCCTTCTAAAAAGTCCTCCTCCAGCATCCTTGTACATCCCCTTTATGTACTGGAAGGTTGCTTTATGATCTGTCCAAGAGCCTTTTCTTCTCCAGGCTGAAAAAGCCCAACTCACTCAGCCTGCCTTCATATGAGAGATACTCCAGCCCTATGATCATCCCTGTGGCCCTCATCTGGACTCATTCCAATTGGTCCATGTCCTTCTTTTGCTGGGGGCCCCAGAGTTGAGCACAGTACTCCAGGTAGGTTCTCACGACAGTGGAGCAGAGAGGACAAATCACCTCCCTCAAACAGCTGACCATGTTCCTTTTTATGCAGCCCATCATACACCTGGTTTTCTGGGCTGCAAGTGCATTTTCCTAGGTCATGCTGAGCTTCTTGTCAACCAACACCCCGAGGTCCTTCTCTTCAGGGCTGCTCTGAATCCCTTCATCCTGGTATTTGTGCATGGGATTGCCCCAGATCAGATGCAGGAATTTTCATGTGGCCTGTTCAACTTCATAAGGCTTATGCTGTCCCACCTCTCAAGCCTGACAAGATCCCTCTGGATGACATCCCTTCCCTCCAGCATGTTGACCACACCACACAGCTTGGTGTCACTGGCAAACTTGCTGACAGTGCACTCAATCCCACTGTTCATGTTGCTCACAAAAGATGTTAAACAATACGAACGTTTTCTATTTGCCTTAGTACAGTTTCTAGGAAGATCTGATCCCTGATCTTTCCAGGCACTGAGATGAGACTGACCTTCCTGGGTCTTCCTTTTTTTTAAAAAATGGGGGCTATATTTCCCTTTTCAAGTCAGCAGGAGCTTCACCAGACTGCCACGACTTCTCAAATATAGTGGAAAATGGCTTGGCAGCTACACCTCCCAGTTCCCTCAGGACCCACAGATACATTTTATCAGGTCCCACATACTTGTGCACCTTTAGGTTCCTTAGGTGGTTTCATACCTGATCTTCTCCTGCAGTGGGTAGGTTTTCATTGTCCCATTCCCTTCCTCTGCCTTCTGCGACTTGGATGGTGTGGCTGGAGCACTTCGTGGTGAAGACTGAAGCAAAAACATCACTGAGTATCTCAGCCTTCTCCATGTTGCAGGTAATCAGTGATAACCAGAATCTTACACGTCTTCAGTGCTAGGAATCCTGAGATGTGCCACACTGAATAGACCTTCAGCCATTTCATGATGTGTTGTTGACCGTGGAAAGGTTCACAGTCATTATAGTCTTAAGTACTCTTACAGGATTCTCCTAGATATAAACAATTCTATTCATCATTTTTATTGTCAGGCAAAAGGATTTGCATAAGATTGCGTTTCAATTGTTAATAGGGAAAAGGTCTCATCAATGAAGCAGTCACTGGTGCCAAGGGGGCGTTGTCTATGTACTGCACCATTGCAGTTAGCCAGACATGTTTATTATGTGGCCAAGATAGGAACACTACAGTTGTTAACCTGGAGTTCCTTAGAGCATAGAAGAGAGATTTTTTTGAGAGTGATTAATTTTTATTATGAAGTAGAAGTCTAAAATAATTAATTTCTCCTTATTAATTACAGAGGAAGCCTGGAAGAAAAAAATCAGTGTAGATATTTACACTCTAAAGCTCTTAAGCTGCTGAGGTATTTAAAAAAACTAGTAGTTTGTGTACTCATTACACATTACTAGAGATGAGCTTTTATAGCATATCTCATTGTTTTAATTTCCTTCATTTCAAAATCTGAGCAGATTTGGTGATTTTTTTAGAATCTATTCAGCTTCCATTTCTTATTTAAAAAATAGTTTCTAGAGCTCATGATTAAATAATTGGAAGTAAAAGCAAAACATGAACAAACAAATGAAAATAATCTAGTTATTATATGCATTATAATTTTTAATAGGTGGGATTAAGTTCCTTTTTAAGGCTACACCTGTAAGAGGTACCTATATGACCTACACTTGAGTTAAATTCTTGCAACATAAAACAAGGCAATCTTTTCCATAATATATTTTGGGGATTTCTGACCAGTTTGTCCTCTAAACAAGTCCTGGAATTTAAGAGTGCTAGCTGACCTGAGACGAAACTGAACCAACGAGAGATCAATCAAATAAGGAGTAAGCCTGATGGCACATTTGCTTCTTGATTCCATTAAACTTTAGAATTTAGACATAGCCTTAAATCCTCGTCATTACTGCTGTGTCAGTGGGAGAAGGGTACATGTGCTAAAAAAGGGAATATTGACTTAATTATTTTAAAGTATGATAAATTAATTCTAACCAGTATTTTTAAGCATGGTTGTTTACATGTTATTGATTTTATTTATGAGAATTTCAGTAAGATATGCTCTCTGGAAGCTCATAAGTAAAACAGCACATCTGTGTTCCTGGTGGAAGCTTTTCTAGTGAATGAAACATATAATTATAGCCTACATGTTTTCTATCATTTAAGAATTAAAAATGCACTACCAACACAGAGCTAAAATTGCCTAAAAATAGTGCAGAATTCCACTTCCCTAACTCATTTGTACATAAAGTACATATATTTATGATTGGTTTCTTGAATTCACGGTCAAATCTTTATCAGTACTATTAATTGCCCTAGAAAACTTTAAGCAGTATGTAATGGAACAAGCTGGAGTTTTAGTAGACTCTCAAGAGAGCCAGAAGCAAATTGTAAGATTTCCACTCTGTATGTGTTCTTCCCATGGTTTAAATAGAGTCAAACAAAAGGCTTCTCAGATGATGAAGGGGCTGGAGTATCTTTCATACAGTGAAAGGCTGAGAGAGCTGGATAGAACTATTTAGCCTGGAGAAGAGAAGGCTGCATAGAGACCTCATATCTGAAGGGTGCCTACATAGACACTGGAGAGGAACTCTTCATCAGGGACTGTAGCGATAGGACAAGAGGTGATGGGTTTAAACTTAAACAGGGGTTAGGGTTAGATATAAGGAAGAAGTTCTTTCCTGTGAGAGTGGTGAGGCATTGAAACAGGTTGCCTAAAGAAGTGGTAAATGGGTTGGAACTAGATGATCTTAAGATCCTTTCTGACCCGAATCATTCTATGATTCTATGATCTATCTTTGGGCAAATATTAGCATCAAAGAATGGGTAATATCTCTGAAGTAATGAGAGACTGTGGGTAGGGAACAGGAAGGCAGACAAAGGACAGGTGAAAACCCCCTGTATTCTCAAAGAAAAGATCTAGTGTTATTGTCATGTTGAAATACATTCCAACTTTACTGAATGATAAAAATCCTAAAGGAGAAAATGGAGAGTGGAAATTAGAAAAGAAATTTTGAAATTTGAAGCACAAATATGCTAACAGAAGAAATGCATCATGGGACACTCAATTCAAGAATTAGGATAATTTACAGAATCACAGAATCCTAAGGGTTGGAAGGGACCTCAAAAGATCATCTAGTCCAACCCTCCTGCAAGAGCAGGGTAACCTAGAGTACATCACACAGGAACTTGTCCAGGCAGGCCTTGAATATCACTAACGTAGAAGACTCCACAACCCCCCTCAGCAACCCGTTCCAGGGCTCTGTCACTCTCACAGTAAAGAAATTTTTCCTCATGTTCACATGGAACCTCCTATGCTACAGTTTACACCCATTGCCCCTTGTCCTGTCACTGGACATCACTGAAAAAAACCTAGCTCCATCGTCCTGACACTCACCCTTTACATATTTGTAAACATTGATGAGGTCACTCCTCAGTCTCCTCTTCTCCAAGCTAGAGAGACCCAGCTCCCTCAGCCTCTCCTCATAAGGGAGATGTTCCACTCCCTTAATCATCTTTGTGGCTCTGCGCTGGACTCTTTCAAGCAATTCCCTGTCCTTCTTGAACTGTGGGGCCCAGAACTGGACACAATATTCCAGATGCGGCCTCACCAAGGCAGAGTAGAGGGGGAGGAGAACCTCTCTTGACCTACTAACCACACCCTTTCGAACGCACCCTAGGATGCCATTGGCCTTCTTGGCCACAAGGGCACATTGTTGGCTCATGGTCATCCTCCTATCCACCAGGACCCCCAGGTCCCTTTCCCCTTCACTACTGTCCAGCAGGTCAGCCCCCAACCTGTACTGGTACATGGGGTTGTTCTTCCCCAGATGCAAGACTCTACACTTGACCTTGTTGAATTTCATCAAGTTCCTCTCGGCCCAACTCTCCAGCGTGTCCAGGTCTCGCTGAATGGCAACACAGCCCTCTGGTGTGTCAGCCACTCCTCCCAGTTTAGTATCATCAGCAGACTTGCTGAGGGTACATTCAGTTCCCTCATCCAAGTCGTTGATGAAAATATTAAACAGCACTGGTCCCAGCACCGACACCTGAAGGACTCCACTAGTCACAGACCTCCAGCTAGATTCTGCCCCATTAACCACAACTCTCTGCCTTCTTCCATCCAACAAGGTCTTGATCCACCTCACTACCTGATCATCAAGCCCACACTTCCTTAGCTTATCTATGAGGATGCTGTGGGAGACAGTATCAAATGCCTTACTGAAATCAAGAAAAAACACATCTACCACTCTACCATCATCCATCCACCTAGTTACTTGCTCACAGAAGGCTATAAGGTTGGTCAAACATGACTTCCCCTTGGTAAAGCCATGTTGGCTGCTCTTAATGACCTCCTCATCCTTGATATGTCTAGAGATGGTGTAAAGAATAAGTTGTTCCATCACCTTGCCGGGGTTTTAGGTGAGGCTGACTGGTCTATAATTACCCGGGTCCTCCTTCTTTCCCTTCTTATAGACCGGCGTGACATTTGCCATCCTCCAATCCTCAGGCACCTCTCCTGTTTCCCACGACTTACCAAAGATGATGGAGAGTGGCTCAGTAATGACCTCCGCCAGCTCCCTCAGCACCCACAGGTGTATTCCATCTGGACCCATCGATTTATAGATGTCCAGATTGCTTAACGTATCCCTAACCCAATCCTCCTGTACCAAAGCAAACTCCTCCTTTATCCTGACTCCTTCCGGGGCTATAGGAATCTGGGTCCCCCGGGGAGAGTCTGCAGGAGTAAAGACAGAGGCAGAGAAGGCGTTCAACACCTCTGCCTTCTTTATAGCCTCTGTCTCCAGGGCACCCACCTCATTCAGCAGTGGGCCTATACTGCTTCTTGTGTTGGTTTTATTCGCTATGTATTTGAAGAAGCCCTTTCTATTGTCCTTGACCCGACTTGCCAGATTAAGTTCCAAGCTGTCCTAATTGCTTCCCTACATGCTCTAACAACTGTCCTATATTCCCCTCAGGTGGCCAGCCCCTCCTTCCATAATCCATAGATTCTCTTTTTCCGTACAAGTTTGCCCAGCAGTTCCTTGTTTAACCATGCTGGTCTACTGGCTCCCGTTCTTGACTTCCTACCCATTGGGACACTCTGATACTAAGCTTTGAAGAAGTGGTTCTTGAACGCTGACCAACTATCTCGAGCCCCTTTACCACCTAGTACCCTTTGCCATGATACTTCCCTTAGCAATTGATTGAAGAGGCCAAAGTTGGCCCTTCGGAAATCCAGAAATGTGGCCTTGCTAGGTATTCTATTCCTCCCACACAAGATCCTAAACTCCACCATCTCATGGTCACTGCAGCCCAGGCTGCCATTGACTGTCACTACATCAAGCATACCCTCCTTGTTGGTGAGTACCAGATCCAGCAGCGCTCCTCATCCACCATTTGCATTAAGAAGTTATCATCAATGCACTGGAGGAACCTCCTAGACTGTGAATGATTGGCTGTGTAAGTCTTCCAGCAAATATCAGGGTAGTTAAAATCCCCCATAAGGACCAAGGCATGTAGTCGTGAGGCTGCTTTCAATTGCCTGTAGAAAGCCTCATCAACTCCTTCGTCCTGATCAGGAGGTCTATAATAGACCCCCACAACTGTGCCACCCATACCAGCCTGTCCCTTAGTTCGCACCCACAGACTTTTCACTTGCTCCTCATCTGCCCCTGGACAGAACTCAATACATTCTAGTAGCTCTTTCACATAAAGAGCAACTCTACCACCTCACTTTGCTGATCTATCTTTCCTAAAAACGACATAGCCATCCATAACCACATTCCAGTCATGTGAGCTGCACCACCATGTCTCTGTAATTGCCACCAGGTCATAACCTTTAGACCGCACACAGACTTCTAACTCCTCCTGTTTATTCCCATGCTGCGTGCATTGGTGTACAGGCATTTCAGGGAGCGAGCTGAGCACGCTAGTGGCACCCTTGGAAGGCGGGAGGCCTTCTGGTCTTCATTCATACTAGAACATTGCCCCACTAGGTCAAACCCAGCTACAACCCCCTCTCACTTTGAATCTAACCTAGAGCTCTGTGAGTGAGCTCTACTAACTCTTGCCCAGGTACCCTTTTTCCCCTGCAGGACAGGGTCTAAACAACTACACTTTCCCTCAAATGAAACAATAGATTGAGAGTTCTCCCTAGTCTGCCATTCTTCAAGCCCTAGCATGTTTCTCTTGGGCTTGTCCTCAACAGGCCCAGTTATCTCCCCTTCCCCCTTCCTACCTAATTTAAAGCCCTGTCAATGAGACCTGCCAACTCCTGCCCCAGAAACCTTCTCCCCCTCTGGGACTGATGTATCCCACCTGCCACCAGCAAAACAGGTGTCTCATATAGCAGCCTATGATTGAAAAACCCAAACCCCTGCCTTTGGCACCAGTCCCATAGCCATACATTGATCTGCAGTCTCTTCCTATTTATCTCTTCACCTTTGCTTGTAACAGGTATGGAGGCAAACACCACTTGTGCTCCAGACCCTCTAACCAGCTGTCCCAGGGCCCTGAAGTCTCTCTTCATTGCCCTTGCCCTGCTTGTAATAATTTCATCACTGCCAACCTGAAAAAACAGCAGCAGATAGTAGTCAGAGGGCTGCACCAGATCAGAGTTTCCTTTTAACATCTCCAATCCGAGCCCCAGGTAGGCAGCAGACTTCCCTGTGGGATGGATCAGGTCGACAAATGGGTCCTTCTGTTCCCCTCAGAAGGTAGTCACCCACCACAATTACTCTTCTTTTCTTCTTGGTTGAGGAAGTTCTAAGGCATGGGGGTGAGTGACAAGCTCTAGGTGACTCACTAGATGGATCTACCCCTCCATGTCCATTTACCTGGCCCTGTAGTTCCAAGACCTCATACCTGTTACTCAAGGGCAACTGGGAGGAAGGAAGGGATTGTGAGGGTTTTCGCTTACCTCTCCGAGGAGGGACCTCCCTCCATACTTCCTTGTCCCTTAAGTTTACTCCTTCTGTCTGATGATAGGAGGGAAGGGGAATCTATCACTTGTTCAACCACTTCCCTGTGCCCTTGCTTTAGGCTGTGGCTCCACCAATCAATTTCACTTTCACACTCTCTGATAGCTCTCAACCTTTCTACCTCCTCCCTCAGTTCAACCACCTGCTTTAGCAGGTCATCTACTTGCTGACACCTCACACAAGCGGTGTCACTGGCTCTCTCCGATACAAGCGCCAGGCTCAAGCATTCACTGCAGTCAGAGACCTGCACGGCCGCATGTCTGCAGGAAGGCTCAGTCTGGGTACCCACGTTATTCCTAACTACAGGTTTTGATCGAGTGGTGACCATGATCTATCTGGTCCATCGGTCCATCTACGTCTCTTTGCACAAGCAAGCAGTCCTTCCTCCTCCTGCGCTCCAGTCGAGCCCTCTTGATCAGGCGGTCACCCCATCGCCTGCCTGCGCAAACTGCCTCGGCCTGCTCTGTTCGCCACGCTCCTGGTCGCTCGCGCTCCCTGGGCGGTTTTTAACCACTCCCAGCTGTCGCCGAGCCCCCTGCTGGCTCTGCCCCCAGTGAGTCAGCTGCTCACGAGAGTTGAGCTGCCGGCTCCTGGGCGAGTCCTGTTGAGGACTTGAGGCTCCGTCCTCAATGGCTTTTGTCGCTCTGAGTTGAGGCTCCTGGACGCTGATCTCTCCCCTCTCCACTCCAGTGTTGCAGGCGTCCTCTCTCAATCTACTCACCTCAGCAATTGACGAAGTAAATTTGGTGAAGTTTGTTTATCCCTGTGAATCAATGCAATGAAATGCATTCCTGACCAACACTCCCTGAGAATAGCCATATACGGATAAGTTATAACACTGATTAAGAATAATTTTGAGAAAAAGCTATACAAGGGCACAATCTATCTTTTTAAGGGATTATGAACAACTGAAGCATAAAAAGAAAAGGAAGAGGCTGAAATCCTCTTCCTTTAATAAAGAGTAATCTATGAAAATTAAATGCATCAAAAGAAATCATACAAGCATAAGGGCTGGACATATGAGATTGCTAAAACAGTACCCATAGACTCTCATGAAAATATTTTTATTGTAAAGAACAGGAAAGGTACAGTCTTTGATTGGAACTATATAAGAGGAGGAAGACGAAAGTGATTTTAACTGCACCTGTGCAATATATTTATAATCATAGTTCCTAAGTCGAATTGATGATAGAAATATTTATCACCAATTTGCATGTGAAAATGTTTAGTAAAATCTGAGAAGATAATGAAGAACTTTTTGTGGAATTTGATAAACTTTCTGACACGGTGAGTACAATGGTACATAAAGTTGCATGTTGAAAATTGCAAGGCCATTCATAAACTGTGCTAGAACAAAACTCTGTGAAAAAAACAAAGCAGTGTCTGAGCAAAATCTGCTTTCTACATTCTAATAATTAGCTGATGGGGATTTTTTTGTTTGTTTGCCTGCTCCTTTTTTGTTTGCTTTGTGGGGGTTTTTTATTTGGCTTTTTTTTTCACTTGGGGAGGGGAGCTTGTTGGTGTTTTATTTGTTTTGTTTTGGTTTCTTTTTTTTGGTTTGTTGGTTGGTTGTTTTTCTGTGTTTTTTTTTTCTTGTTTTTTTTTTTTTTAATGAAGGTATTACTGAGCAATTATTCCAGGGAAAAAAAAATCCATTGCCTAGAAATACATTGGAGATTAAAAAAGGCCATGTTGAGTTAGTGGGAATGTCAATGACATGTTGTTTTTATTTCTACCCTATTCTGAAAATATATGGTGCTGGATGCTGTTAAGTAAAGGAGGCCTAACCAGACAAACCATTGGTCTGACTCACAGGGAGTATCCATTGTCTTTTCCATACCTTGCCACAATGCTCTGCCTCCCTAATTATTCTTCATTATCTCCTGTTCATTTCTTCATTGTCAGATTATTAATTTGTGAAAGGGACTATAATCAATAAATACACTTAAAAATATGATTACATAACTCACCTTTTTATTAGTGCTCTTGACCTTCCTAATTATTGCAGCTGATATATTAATTCACGGAATAAACCAAAACCAAATACAAGCACTTCCTTCTACCAGTTTTACAGGATAGTTGCAGTATGCATCTGTGAGTCCATATGGATTTTCTTTTTTTCATTAGTTATATGCTATGAATTCAAAAACCTGTAAATGTGTCTGAAAAATGTTTATATAATATACACAGATAAATCAGTGGGTTTCATCCAAGACATAGCTAATCACTGCAAAGCTACACAATATGTGAAAATGGCACTCACTACAGGTAGATGACTTACGCTGAAAACAAAACTGAAATACTACAGTGAAAAGTAAAGGAAAATATTTTACTAATTTAAGCTCACTTAACAGGTCAGGTTGCTTCCTAGGCAGAAACAGATTGCAGTAATGCAGTGAACAAAAGTACTGTTGATAACCTTGTCACAGACATTTATCATTTTCAACCATCTGCAAACCATTTAGCCATCTGCCTCTTCAGGTTCATGGATTTAAAAAATGGAAACATAGTAATATAAATATTTAATGAAGCTAAATATCTTGAGGAAAAAGATGCATTACATGTACGATGTCATTGGGTTTAGTTTGTTTTTTGTTTGGGTTTTTTTAAGAGATTTTCCAGCAGACATATGGTACAACTCTTGGAAAATTTATGTTAGATCTAACCCTGCTACAACAGAAGCAGTGCTTCAGGCTTAGCCTAAACTTAGGCTTAGGGTTTAGAATGAGAGGAAAACAGAGCTGCATGAGCTGTAGAGCTGGAAAGGTACCATGAAAGGGAACAACAGGATGCAAAGAGCCCTGAGCTGTGTGAGGTTCTTCCCTGGGACCATGACTGAGAAGCTTTCTGTGGGCTTTTTTCTGAATAGAAGGTAGAAAATGCTATTGTGAAATATAAAATCACGAGCCTGTGTCCAAGAGATGCATGCATGCATACACATGCACAGAGGACAGTAACAGCCTGCCACAGAAAAGATAGATGGTCTTGAACACAATCTCCTACTGTGCGCAGGTCTTCATTCTGCCAGTCCCTACCCTTTCCCTTTGATGCTGGCTCATTGGCTGGAGTGGCTGGAAGTCCTTTTTGCTGCTCTTCAGGTGCTCTCTTGCTGTGATCCCCCACTAGGTTCTGGGCATCTCCTAATGGCAGCATTATCATACTGGTAGGAGTGAGATGGATTGAGGTTCCTCTCCCCCAGAAATTTAAGTTTAAAGTCATCTTGATGAGCTTGGAAAGCCTGTGACTGAAGACATTTGCCCCTTTCTTTGAGAGGTGGACCTCATCAGCCCCCAGAAGGCCAGGTTTCTCAAAGTGAGTCCCATGCTCCATGTAGTTGAACCCCTGCCTGTGACACCAGTCCTAGAATCATTTGTTGATTCATCAGATTTGACTGGTCCTTTTACGCCCTTTGCCTTTGACCAGGAGGACTGAGGAGAAAACTACCTGCTCTCCAGAGTCCTTGACTTTCAGTCCCAGGGCTCTGTAATCCTTCTTGATAGTCTGTGCAAACTATTAATATCTCAGCCACACAACAGGAAGTCTGTATTAAAATATCCTCTTATAATTTTTTTTTCATGTTGACAGAAATACAGGGTATACTGATTTGCAATACTCATGACAAGTTCTGTTTTCTCGTTTCTTTTTCTTTTGTAAGATTGAAATGATACTGTACTTACTTTCTTAAAGACCTTCATAGATACTAACATAATATGTTTGTGGAATTTTCCAGTGGTATATTCTCATTACAAAAATATTTTATTGCATTTATGTTCAGACTTTTGAGTACTGTCTGCATCTTAGACAATATTGTCTTAGTGTGAGGATCTGAAGGCTTTTATTGCTTATCCTCATGGACACTGTTTTAGCTTTTCCTTCTGTAATTAGAAACTTACAGGAGTTCTCTAAAATGAAACAAAGCAGTAAATCAAAGACCATTATAATTTTTTTAATGGAAACTTTTAACATTCTGCGTGTATCAGCGACTCAGTATATCTTATTACTTTTAGGGGCAAGGTCACCTCTTCCTCACAGCAGTATAGATTCCCACTGAAATAACTGAAGTCAAGACAATTGCACCTATTTTAATCAAGAGGTATTTATAATCAGAATTAGGTTCTCCTGCATATAAAATGAAGATTAAATAATGGAAAGAAATTTTGGCATCATGTAGAAAAAGAGTGACACCCTAAGAAATTTTTCAAAAAGTTAGAAATTTATCAGGACCTTTGGATGTTTGAATGACAAAATCTAGTACAGAGTGAAAAATCTTGCTTCTACAAATATGGCAAGGAAAATTTCATCAAAGCATAATCTGGCTTATACAGATATATGAATAAATGAAAAGAATTTTCAGATGTTTTTGAATGCAAGGTTTGAACTCAGCTGCATTACAATTCTTGTAGTTGCTATAATTGAATATAATCTATACAGTCTTTTAATTCCCCATTAACTGTTTCCAAAAGTGAATGAGAATCTTGTGCTTAATAAAGCTCTATTTCATTTTACCTGTGTAACAGTGTAAGTATGTTCCTATTTCTTAGAAAAACAAGTGGGCATTTAGCTTTAATTGTAGTAATTGGATACAATTTACCTAAATGGGTTTTGAGGTTGACATCCGAGTTTGTTTTTTTTTTATTGTTGCCTTTCCTCATTTCACTTATTTAGATCATCATTTTATAATTAGCTATTTCATTAAATGGTAAATTCTTTTAGAAGCTGTTTGCATTATTTTGTTGCTAATGTAATGTTTGGTTTACAAATGTGTCTTCAAGTTAAGTCTTTAGTAAGTAATAGAGCTATTATTAGATTATTCATTTATTATATGTAAGTAGGGATTAGTAAGTTTCTAAAACCATTGCACATCAGTATGCAAAGTGTGACAAGGATAATTACTGGCCTTTTTGCTGAGAGTTAAATTATTTCCTTTTAGTTTATTTTTTAAAACACTAAAGGTGTGTTTTCTAATAAAATATGCACTAATTAATATACCTAAAAGAAGCATATTAATGCTTTCAAAAAAAGGCAGAATCATAGAATCATAAGATTATAGAATGGTTTGGGATCTTAAATATTGTCTAGTTCCTAGCATCCAACCTGGCCTTGAACGCTTCCAGGGATGGGGCAGCTACACCTTCTGTGGGCAGCCTGTTCCAGTGCCTCTCCACCCTCACAGTTAAGAATTTCTTCCTTATACCTAAGTCTACTCTCTTTCAGTTTAAAGCCATACCCCCATTCCCCCTTGTCCTGTCACCACACGCCCTTGTAAAAAGTCCCTTGTTTAGCAATGTGACACTTCTTTGAAAAACTTTTCTGATGTACAGTTTTGATGCCTTTAGTCATACAGATCAATTCATTCACTGAAGAGCTCATATTGAAAGTATTTATAGAGAGCAATACTATCTAAAAGAGTGTATGCCTTTGTCATATATTGAAGGTTTTGTGAGCTTTACGGCTTTTGCACTCATTAAGTATTTTCTTTAAACAAGACAGTACCTTTGAGGACATCACAAAATAATTTTTTCTTTTCAGTCTTAAGTCACCAGGAAAATGCACGCTACTGCGTACTGTTTCCTATGAAGATTCCAACTCACCACTCTGCATAATGACTTAACTCTCTAAAGAAGATCTAAGGGGTTTTCTATACAAGCCAGTTTATCTCAGACTATTTAAAAACTCACTTTGTTCTATTGGCAGATTTGTAATAAGATTCCTATCACTGTATTAGCAACCTATCCACAATATTTAGTACCAAACCAATCTGTGTGACATCTGCCACCTTTACTGGCTATTTAGTATATTTTTTAATTAACAAATTATAGAATCATAGAATAATTAGCATTGGAAAGGACCTTAAGATCATCTAGTTCCAACCCCCCTGCCGTAGGCAGGGACACCTCACACTAAACCATGCCACCCAAGGCTCTGTCCAACCTGGCCTTGAACACCACCAGGGATGGAGCATTCACAACTTCCCTAGCCAACCCATTCCAGTACCTCACCACCCTTACAGTGAAGAACTTCTTCTTTATATCCAATCTAAACTTTCCCTGTTTAAGTTTTAACCCATTACTCTTTGTCATACCACTACAGTCCCTAATGAAGAGTCCCTCCCCATCATCCTTATAGGCCCCCTTCAGATACTAATGTTCCTTCAGATACTAACTGGTCCTTAATTTTCTACTTTCCCAGATTATTTCATTAAAAGGCAGAATCCTGTGTATAAATCCTAAAAATGGCAGAGAGATCATTAATTCTCCCTAATATTAAGAGATTTCTTCTGTACGAAGAAAGATGAGTGAATTGACATCAAATTTTTATTTACATTACATAACATAAAATTGTTACTTCACATTATTAACAGCTGGGGTCCCTCTTCTTCCAAGTTCACTAGTAAAGAGTAGAGCTAACAGAAATTATCTCAAAGAACCATGTATTTTAGACTGACAATTGATTTTATAGATTGCTTAAGTAAGGCCAAGAAAAAAAGAGAAATTATGATAAAAAGAGGTAACTATAAAAATTATAATACAAAAAAGCAAAAGCTAATCTTTCAAAAATATTTTTTCTTGACATCTAAGTAATATCTGTATATACAGTAGATACCGTTGTATTGCCATGATACATTTCTTTTTAACAGTCATAGTAAGAAAAGATTTTTCTGATGTTTTAAATTTTAACATTGTTTAGATAACTCTCTGCAGAGTGGTCAGACCATTTGATTGGCAAAACCTCCAGCTGCTTGTGAGTAAGTATTTTTTCCGTGATACATCTCCAGAACAATGTGGAACTGTCTGCTTTAAATATATATATTTGTTGAAATTAAAGCTATTGATATTTTTGAGTACAAATAAATGCTCTACATGCTATTCATTATTTTGTAAAGCAAGTATTTTGATAGGAGGACATGAATTAACTACAGAAATTCCATGTTGCAGGGATAGAAAAAAGTTATATGTGTTATGTATGTAGCCTTGCCAGGGCAGGTCTTGCTCTTATGGTAGTTTTCAGTATAATTGTTTTGAAAAGTTGAAAAGAATAATGTTTCCCCAGCATTAAATGAATTTCACTCTTGAACAGAATTTAGTGGGTGTACAATTTGCACCAATTTGAAATCTTATAACTTAGAGATATAACATTTTCATCACACTAATTATTCCTCTATTTTAAACTGGAAACACTTGCGACAACTATACCTTTGTAACCCCTTAACCTCTTATTTTTCTACCTTAAGTACCTTCCCTCTCCACTTCATTGTTTCTTTGCTTTTCCTTGTCTTTTCCATCTTGCTGGTGTTTCAGGTGCAAGCCAGAAATGAATGCTGAGTGTGCCAAATCAACATGAGCAATTAGAGTTCTGTTAACCAGGGTTGGATATTTGTTCATGCAAGCAGAATTTTTTTCTTCATGATTTTCTGCTACAGAAATTTAATTGTTTGGTTTATCATCTTTATTTGTACAGCCAAAAAAATGCATCTGTCTGTGCTCTCCAAAATTTATAGGTTTTGTTCTGAACTTGTAAAATACTGTGTGAACACCATTCTTCAGTTCCCATTAAGAAAGAAGCCAACAGGAGCTGAAACACTGTAATGGAAGTTCAGAGCCTGGAGGGTCACACCTACTTGAAGCAAAACAAAAGATCTCTCTTCCCAGAAAAGGCTACTTTATTTGGGAAGGTTGAAACTACAAAAAAACCAAGCCCCAAAAAAGCACAAACCCTCCATAGCCAAACTTCCTCTGTCATGTTTTTGTGGACTTCTGACTCAGAAGCAAAAGCTATGACAATGTTTTGCCATGGATCTTTTAATCTTTCCTATGCAAAAGCAGTTCAAACTGTCATTGTTTTTTTCTTTTCTGAAAGCAAAGTTTGTTGGTTTCAAAATGTTGCAGTTCTCCCTGTGTTAAATGAAAAATTTAAGATAGAACACTAGACAAAAGACCAGGTATTCTTTGACGGTAGTTTGTATAATCATTTCACTACTTAGAGATCACATGCAAAAGCAATGCAGAATGCACGCTTCCAGAATTCTGCATATCAGATCAGCCTTTGCTGCACATATACAGGGCCTTTCCAAGAAAACCTTTGTCACCATGCCATCTGCACAATGGGCCATGGAATTTGACTGCAAGGACTGACAGATGTGTTCCATCCACACTGCAAGTAAGGTATGTGTGGGCTTTTCCTACTGAGGGATATCAGGGACTCAGGATTTTCACCTGCTGACTCTTCAGCTGTTCTTCAGTGGTGAGATCTGCCAAAAGGTACATTTAGCATGGAGTAAAATGAGCACTCAAAAAGCCATCTAAACCCAGTTTGTATGTTTCCTATAGGCTGCTAGTCAAAGAGAAATTGGTGAAATTAGTCAGCTTTTGATCAGGAACACAAGTAACTGAACTGCAAGATAATCCACACAGCTAACAGGAAAAAGCAACATCTCTAGGCAATAATATGTGCTCTTTCACTCTTGTAGACCTGTAAATGAATACCTTGTGAGACAACTACATATACTTTATTTCTAATATTATTTGGTGTAATTACTTCTGGTAAAATTCATACAGTTTATAAATATTTCCCCAACACTCTTTCCTAATTTATGTACTCAAATATATGGTAAACTAAAAACTTAGAAAAAAAAAATCCCCAAAACCTAACAACTTTTATTAAACTCTTTAATATAAAAGTTGCTTTATTACTCTTGTGACGGGATTGTGTTCCTGATGACAACAGCAAGTAAATCTGCGTTGAACCTTCACTGGCATAAAAGATGGACAGTGCTGTGTTGCCCTACATATAATGAGTGCCAAAGTAAAATCAGAAAAGAACATCTTTAACTATTTGATTTTCCTATATCAGATTAGCCCTAATGCTTCCTATCTTAGAGAACTTGGAAGTTTTTATGAACTGCTCACAATGACTCACATTACTGAGATTTAAAACCTCCTTCACCTAGACATTATAGCGGGCACAGAATGAATAATGTTATGTAAACAGAAAATTAATCCAATTCTCATTGCTTTTGGAGGCAAACCCTCCTTTTTAAGGATTTCAGGTTCATCCAACAAAATTAACATATTTTTATGTCTGTTGACACTAGAAAAAGAATAACAACTTAAAAGCTTAAAGAATCAGGAAAAAAAATCTCTTCACCCATCTCTTCACCACAATCCCTGCACAAGACTCACTAGAGGTGGGTTTTTTCCTGCCTTTTTACTGTAAAGCAGAATTTATTCATATATTGGTCTAACACATTACAAATTAGTGATAGAAATGCATTATCTTACCTGAATTTTGGACATTTGAGGAAGAACTTCAAAAAAAGTGCTAGAAGCTCTTGCTAGTGAATTTGGATCCCTACTTTGCCATATTTGTTTAATAACTTTTTTGCTTCTCTAACAATTTGTTTAATGAACTCTGAGGATTTTTTTTTCCTAAAAGCAAATGCACTTAATTATTTCTTAAAACATTCCATATATACTGCATGGAAACCTCTCTCTCTAGGACTTTGTCTAATTCATGTTCTTGTTTTCATGTAATATTGTAAAGCTTTCACATTCTACCAATTCAAAAGTAGGATAAAAATGTGGGTGATGGAAGTAAACACAGTTACACTATAGTCACAACTGTAAAATGGTAGGGAAAAAAAATGCCAGTAAACCATGGTTTGTGTGGGGGTGTTTTGTTGTTTTGATTTTCTTTTTTACCTGTACTGTTTCTGTAGTGTTTGTCTCTTGCCTACTTCTGTATAGATTCTTCTAAAGCTTAAATGTTCCATGCCTTAAACAAACAGACAAGTATGCTGCCTAGATGACATAAGACCGAAGGTTATTATTTTACCAGGCTGAAAAAATTGCTCACATTGGTTTTTATTTCCAAATATATTTACTTGTGACAGCTTGGGATAACAAGGTGGGAAAGTGAGAGGAAGGAAGTGCCACTGAAGCTCAGACGTAAGAGTCTGAGGAAGAGGAGAGCAGGAGGATGGCCAAAGGAGGCTGTGACTCTATGGGAAGCCTCTGCTGGAGCAGGCTCCTGGCAGGACCTGTGGCCCTGTTGCCCCATGGCCCCTTGGAGAGAGGAGCCCTGCTGGACCAGGTTTGTGGCAGAAGCTGTGACCCCATGGGGCACTCACACTGGAGCAGCCTGTTCCTGAAGGGCTGCACCCATGGAAGGGACCCACGCTGGAGCAGTTTATGATGAACTGCAGCCCATGGGAAGGACTCCATGCTAGAGCAGAGAATTGTCTTTTATAACAAAATATACTATATTTGTAGATGAAGGGACAGCAGTAATATCATTTGACTAAACTTCAAGTCTTTGACAGTCTCCCAAAATATTCCCATGTCTAAGTTAGGACATTGTGCTTTCAATGGGTGGATAAAAAATTGTTTGGGATATCAGGATCAAAGGGTAGGCTTACCCTAACCAAGAGGCTGGTGGTGGTTCTCAGGGGCCCATTCAGGAAAGCATCCTGTTTAATATCCATATCAATGATTTAGAGGAGATGACAGTCAGAAAATATGCAAATGAGAAAGTGTGAGTGAGGGAATGGCCAATACTGGTGAGGGCACCACTGCCATCCAAAATGATCCATACAGGATTAAAGGAACATTATGAAGTCCATCATGAAGAAACAGGAGATCTTGCACTTGACGAAGGCATTCTACTGACTGCAATTTTATTGAGGCACCTGGGTTTATTTAACCTGGAGAAAAGATGACTTTGCTTTGAGTACTTAATGCAATTCTCATATCTGTGAGGATGGTCTCAAAAAGACAAAGCCAAAATCTCTGCAGTAATACATGACAGGAAGACAAGAAACAACACATAAAATTCATAAGGGGGGGCTCCAACTTAACATGGAGAGAAACATTTTCCCCAGGATGACAGTCAGACAGTGAAAAAGATTACCAAGGAAGGTTGTGCAGTTTCCATTCCTGGAGGTTTTTAAGACCCAATTGGATAAAGCCCTAAGCAACCTGGCTGACCTCACAGTTGACCCTGCTTTGAGCAAGAGGCTGGAATAGAGAGCTCCTGTCCAGTCTGAATTACTCTATGATCATATAATCCTATAATCCTGTGAGAACAAGCTCTGCTTGAAACTTTTTCCTACCCTGATGCCATATTCCTGGCTATCATAACTGTAGTTTTCTGTTATTGCAGATCAGTCCACAAGAATCTGAGCCTGAAGTTGAAAAACGGACTAGAAAGAAATACTGAGAGTTTTACATGTATATATATAAAGATACATATTCTACTTCTGAGAATTTGTAATTTTGTTTCTATGTCTGAGTTATATAGCCTTATCTCCTCGAGAATATTTTCACAAACCCCACAGAATTTGTTGCTCTATCAAAACAGAAATATTTCATAAACACAGCTTAAATGTCAGCACAATACTGCCAGAAACGTTTAGCTGCATATAGTACTTAGTCTCAGCTAACAGAGTCAAGAAGTCAAGAGCTGGAGGTATCTGTGGACTGCAAGTGTTTTCAGAAGAGTACCGTGCAGAATGTGATTCTGGGTGGACACATCTTTCCTTGTAAACAGTAAACAAGAAACTGAACTTTCAAAACCCTCCACAGAATAGAATTAAGTAACTGTTTTCTTAGTGATTTTCATAGACTTTTCTATGACTAAGAATCATAACTGACAATCTGTTCTCCTGTGAGACCTATATTATTGTGATATTACATATCACTTACAAATGCTATATGGACTTCCGAGGTTCTTGCATCTTTTCATATTACACAACAACATAGAATTATAGAATCATTTAGGTTGGAAAAGATCCTTAAGATTATCAACAGTAGATATTTTTTTATTCTTTAAATATCTCAGGGAAGAATGTGTTTGATGTTAATATGTTTTTATCATTTTTCTTTCAGGGTTTGTTTTTTGCTTGTTTGTGTTTTTTTTTTTGTTGTTGTTGTTGTTTTTTGTTGTTTTTTTTTTTCTAAAAAAGCAGAAGTTAAAAGCAATGTAAAGAGGCTTTGTCATTTGTCCTAGGTTCAGCAGTAGCAGTCATTTTTCTCAGTCTTAGTAGCTGGTGCAGTGCTGTGGTTTTGACTTTCGGCCTGGGAACGACACTGATAACACTGATGTTTTTAGTTGTTGCTAAGTAATGTTTACTCTGACCAAGGACTTTCTGAGTCTCATGCTCTGCCAGGGAGGAGGAGAAGCCGGAAGGAGGCAGAGATAGGACACCTGACCCAGACTAGCCAAAGAGGTATTCCATACCACAGCATGTCATGCCCAGTATACAGACTGGCGGGGTTACCCAGAAGGGCTAGACCGCTGCTCAAGTCAGGCTGGGTATTGGTCAGCAGGTGGTGAGAGGTTGTATTCTCTTCCCTTGTTATTTTCCTTATCATTATTATTATTGGTGGTAGCAGTAGTGATTTGTGTTATACCTTAGTTACTGGACTGTTCTTATCTCAACTCGTGGGAGCTACATTATTTCGATTCTCCTCCCCATCCCTCTGGGAGATGGGGGGAGGAAGAGGTGGGGAGGGAGTGAGCAAGCGGCTGCGTGGTTCTGAGTTACTGCCTGGGCTTAAACCACAACATCATTAAGCACTGTATTCTACCAGTTTTCCACGTTTTCTGATAACCTAGTCCTGGAATGTTGAAGGATGGAAAAGAACAGATAAAAGAAGATCAATTTTAAGAAGACATTTTAAGTTATGAGACTAATAATGCCTAAGTTCACTGTAGGTGTCTATGAAGGTTATTACAGCATTTGACAATGTACCTTTTTCTATCGTTCATATGGTATTTGTGAAATTTCACATGAAAAACATTGCCTGAAATCATAGTTTTAGTTTTCAGTCTCTAACATTGATGAACTGCACCTCAAAAAGCTTCAGGTGTTACTTAACTTGTATTGATCCATAGTTCTGCAACTTAATTGAGCAGTTACCACTCTATTTTTTAATTCTGCTTAAAAAAAAATCTTGCTGTATTTTCATGAAGACATTTATAATACAGCTAAGTTAAAGGTCCTACATGCGGGTTGGGGCAATCCCAGCACAGCAGCAGCTTGGGTGGAAAAGAGATTCAGAGCAGCCCTGCAGAGAAGAACTTGGGGGTGTTTGTCAATGAGAAAATAAACGTGAGGCAGCAGTGTGTGCTTGCAGCCCAGAAAGCCAACCGTGTCCTGGGCTGCATCAAAAGGAGCGTGACCAGCAGGTCAAAGGATGTGATCCTGCCCCTCTGCTCTCCTGAGACCTCACTTGGAGTATTGTGTACAGTTCTGGTGTCCTCAACATAAAAAGGACATGGAAATGTTGGAACAAGTCCAGAGGAGGCCACAAGGATGATCAGGTGACTGGAGCACCTCCTGTATGAAGACAGGCTGAGAAAGTTGGGGCTGTTCAGCCTGGAGAAGAGAACGCTGTGTGGAGACCTCATAGCAGCCTTCCAATACCTCAAGGGATACAAGCATGCTAGGGAGGGACTCTTCATTAGGGACTGTAGTGATAGGACAAGGGGTAATGGGTTTAAACTTAAACAGGGGAACTTCAGGTTAGAGGTAAGGAAGAAGTTTACTGTTGAGACAAAGGGGGGGCACAAAATCACAAAATAGAATATAGAAATCTTTAGAACTGGTTTTAAGTAATGTTAAGTTTGATGGCTTTGCAACAGTAGCAATGGAAAATTACTGAGGTGCATGATACATAGAGAAAAAAAATAGAGTACAGCTAGAGAACATACTGAGAATTCTCGCAAGATAAATCTTCATTGTTGTGACATAGTTTAAGAAAAACAGTCTAGAAGAACAGGACACAGGGATAAGGAGTATCTGGGAACCGCAGGTGTCCAGGATGGGCTACAGTTAAACTAACTGATAAGTAGGAGGATAGGAGGATTATTATGTCTCTGGTGCTAATGAACCAATCAAACTGCTATGAGCATCTACTGCGCATGCTTCAAAGGCTGCCAGAAGTGATGAAGATTGTTGGAAGAAGTAAACGACCCTCAGAGACCACCACCACAATTCTGTACGCATGCGGGGAACTTTCTGGAAAATTATGTAATCCATACGTAGCCTCATGAATATGTATGTATGCCCAGTGGCTATAAAAGGATGGCTTGCGTGGCAATGGGGAGACACATGTTAGGAGGAGATATCCCCTGTGTCTCCCGGTGCTGCAATAAAGAATACCTGCTTGTCAGCTTGAAAACTTTGTTGGCAAGTTTGTTCCTGGAGTTTTCGCCGTATCACTGTGAGGATGGTGAGGCACTGAACAGGTTGCCCAAAGAAGTGGTAAATGCTCCATCCCTGGCAATGTTAAAAGCCAGGTAAGATGGAGTCTTGGGTGACATGGTTTAGTGTGAGGTGTCCCTGCCCATGGCAGGGTGTTTAGAACTAGATGCTCTTAGGGTCCTTTCCAACCTTAATCATTCCTTAATCCTGTGATTCTGTAATTTCTGTATTTCTACATCACTGTAATAAAATTAACCTTCAGACAACTACACCTCATCTTCCATGAACATAAAGGCATTTACAGATTGTAATTCACACCTGTAATCTTTTAACAGTAAATATAGCATTTTACTAAAGATATTACATACCTTATTACCATAAGCATTTACATTTTGCAATGATCTATAGACAAGATCTTTCTGCAGATATGGCTAAGTATATGGTAAGTATATTGCAATTTGAAGCAATAAATATTTTATGAGAATTCATTACTTGTAAAATGAACATTAATATATCAGTATATATATTTATTAGAATATATAAAGTATAATACACTAAATATTACATACATACACTATGTTATATATAGTATATGTACATAATATAGAGTATATATTTCATACATTTTGATTTTCTTTAAAAGAAAATAGGGAAAACTTCATCACCACTGGTTTTATTTTACATTATATGTTTGCATGGATATATATATATATAAAATTGTGTTTTATATAGTGTATATATATGCCATATATATGTGTATAAATATATGTATATATAGTACATATATAGTCCTCACTATTTTCTGGACATGCTTAGGAACGATATAGACATCTGCCTTAACAGGTTCCTTAGCTATTAGCCCCTTAGCTTTCTTAATTGCTTTTGTCACTTTACATAAATCTCTGGAGTCCATGGCTGTGGTGAGGACAGTTGCCTGTTCTCCTGAATTTTTCTTGTGCTATATAATCTCTTTCTCAAAATTGACAATTGACAGTTCATCTAAGCTCATTAACATGTGCTAAGTATTAATTTCTTCACTTACAGGAAAGCTCTTTACTCCAGGCCAAACATTATTTTTGCTTTTCACTAATGACAAAGTCCATCATCATCATATTTTAGAATCACAGGCACCAATTTGGTGCACTTAGCCTTTTTTTAGATTTGGTTAGAGATAATCTGTATCACGTTGACATAGTTTCAGCATCTGGAGAAGGTAATAAAAGGGGGAAAGAACAGTTACTTTATTGGAAATACATTTTAATTAATCAGTCTTACATCTAATATATGTCCTTTGTCTTTAGTAATCTTAGGCACTCTTATAGGCAACATAAAAAAAGCCATAAGTGCAGTGAGAGCTTTTCATTAATTTTCTCATTGTCCGTAACTTTAGAAATACGTATTTTATTCTACATAACACTGACAGTGCCAGAGTCTCATGACTATGTATGTAATTTAAAAGTACATTTACAAATAACATAAGTATAAATTTACAAGTCTCAAAATATTTTTACAATTCGCTGTTGGTTGAAGAGGTAGAATATATTAATTATACTTTAATAAAAAATAAAACCCCAAATGCCATCAAAAAGCATGTAAATCATAGTTTTTATCAGATCACTAAAATAAGATGTACCCTGTTAGAATCACAGAATAGTTAGGGTTGGAAAGGGCCTTAAGATCATCTATTTCCACTCCCCCTGCCATGGGCAGGGACACCGCGCACTAAATGATGTCACCCAAGGCTCTGTCCAACCTGGCTTTGAACACTTCCAAGAATGGAGCATTCACAACTTCTTTGGGCAACCCAGTGCCTCACCACCCTCACAGTAAAGAAAGACTTTCTAATTTCTTGTCCCCCTGAAAAATTTTTTTTGGATCAAACAACTTTTCAAACAGGTAAGAAATAATTCACTAGATATGAGGTAGAGGAACAAAAACTGTTGTCAAGATATAAGTGGAATCAACAGGTTAAGCTGCTCTGAGGGCGTGGATGATAAAGTCACATCAGCTTCTTGTTTCTCATCTGGTTTCAGAATCACTGATCAAATATAACAACATTTAGCATTCTAACACAGAACATTAATCTGTTTATTCCTTTACGCTTTCCCAGACTTGTGTGTTGGGTTTCTTTTTGTTTGATCTTTAGGGTCTTCTGACCACTTCTCTAGCATCAATCTATTTCCGAATGCATGAGTGAAAATAAAAGAAATAATCTTAGGGACTCATTACTCAACTTATGCTACTGGTCATTCTCTTGGTGGGCTAACGATAAATGTGATGATTTCCCATGCATTCTCAAATACTTCTATTGACATATGGGAGCAGAATCCTTCTGTATTCTGCTTGTCTTATAGAAGAATCTATTCACAATTTGAAGAGGCCGGGTATATTTTTTTAATTTCCAAATTCTGATTATAGCACTTAACTGGCAAAACTCTGATCATTGCAGAATATGATAAAGCACCAAGCAGAATGTCTCACAAGAATCACCGCAGGATACTTAGAGTGTTCAGATATAATCTCCTGTCATTCAAGTATTGGAAAAGAGGATAAATATATAAATATTTTTTCCATACACAGCCTATTTTATTTTAGGAATATAAATAATTTTATCAGTACTACGTAATTCAAACCAAAGTTCCCTCTGATAAACATTATATATGTTCTTAGAAATGTGGACATTCAGCTAGAGCATAAAATTCTGAACACTAATTCATGTTGGTTTGAGATTAAAATTTACCTTCTCTTGAGTCTGTTTGGGATCTAAGGCACTTTCTAAAAGTGTGTTCTCAGTATACTTCAGACAAAAAAGTATTTTCATAGAATCATAGAATCATAGAATTGTTAGGGTTGGAAAGGACCTTAAGATCATCTAGTTCCAACCCCCTGCCGTGGGCAGGGACACCCTACGCTAAATCATATCACCCAAGGCCTCGTCCAACCTGACCTTGAACACTGCCAGGGATGGAGCATTCACAACCTCCCTGGGCAACCTATTCCAGTGCCTCACCACCCTAACAGGAAAGAATTTCCTTCTTATATCCAACCTAAACTTCCCCTGTTTGAGTTTTAACCCGTTACCCCTTGTCCTGTCACTACAGTCCCTAATGAAGAGTCCGTCCCCAGCATCCCTATAGGCCCCCTTCAGATACTGGAAGGCTGCTATGAGGTCTCCATGCAGCCTTCTCTTCTCCAGGCTGAACAGCTCCAACTTCCTCAGCCTGTCTTCATACGGGAGGTGCTCCAGTCCACTGGTCATCCTCGTGGCCCTTCTCTGGACTTGTTCCAACAGTTCCATGTCCTTTTTATGTTGAGGACACCAGGACTGCACACAATACTCCAGGTGAGGTCTCACAAGAGCAGAGTAGAGGGGCAGGATCACCTTTGACCTGCTGGTCACGCTCCTTTTAATGCAGCCCAGGATACGGTTGGCTTTCTGGGCTGCAAGCGCACACTGCCTGCTCATGTTCATTTTCTCATCGACCAGCACTCCCAAATCCTTCTCCGCAGGGCTGCTCTGAATCTCTTCTCTGCCCAACCTGCAGCTGTGCCTGGGATTGCTCCCACCCAGGTGTAGGACCTTGCACTTGGCATGGTTAAACCTCATGAGGTTGGCATCAGCCCACCTCACAAGCGTGTCAAGGTCCCTCTGGATGGCATTCCTTCCCTCCAGGGTATCAACCGAACCACACAGCTCGGTGTCATTGGCAAACTTCTGAGGGCACACTCAATTCCACTGTCCATGTCAGCAACGAAGATGTTAAACAAGAGCGGTCCCAACACTGATCCCTGAGGGACACCACTCGTTACTGGTCTCCAGCGGGACATTGAGCCATTGACCACAACTCTTTGCGTGCAGCCATCCGGCCAGTTCTTTATCCACTGAGTGGTCCATCCATCAAATTGATGTCACTCCAGTTTAGAGACAAGGATGTCATGTGGGACAGTGTCGAATGCTTTGCACAAGTCCAGGTAGATGACATCAACTGCTCTACCCCTGTCCATCAGTTCCATAGCCCCATCATAAAAGGCCACCAAATTGGTCAGGCAGGATTTCCCCTTAGTGAAGCCATGCTGGCTGTCACCAAGTACCTTGTTGATTTTCATGTGCCTTAGCATGCCATCCAGGAGATTTTGCTAGGCACAGAGGTGAGACTGACTGGTCTGTAATTCCCCGGGTGATCCATTTTCCCCTTCTTGAAAATGGGGGTTATATTTCCCTTTTTCCAGTCATTGGGAACTTCCCCTGAATGCCATGATTTCTCAAATATGATGGCCAGCGGCTTCGCAACTTCATTTGCCAGCTCCTTCAGGACCCACAGATGGATCTCATCAGGACCCATGGACTTGTGCACGTTCAGGTTTTTAAGATGGTCTCAAACCAGATCCTCTCCTACAGTGGGTGCAAGGTCTTCATTCTCACAGTCCCCGCATCTGCCTTCCAAGACTTGGGTGGTGCAGTCAGAGCCTTTGGCAGTGAAGACCGAGGCAAAGAATTCATGAAGAACCTCAGCCTTCTCCAAATCCCATGTAGCCAGTTCTCCCGAGGGCTTCCTGAGGGGGCCTACTTCTCCCTAGTCTGTTTTTTATTTGCTATGTACCTGTAGAATCCCTTCCTGTTATCTTTAATACCTCTAGCTAAGTTTAATTCTAACTGAGCCTTAGCTTTCCTAACCTGGTCCCTAGTTTCTTGGACAACATCCCTGTACTCTTCCCATGCCACCTGTCCTTGCTTCCACTTATTATAAGCCTCTTTTTTTCAATTGAATTTTCCTCAGGAGCTCCTTATCCATCCAAGGAGGTCTCCTGGCCCTCCTGCTGCACTTCCTTCTGGTCAGGATGCAACACTCCTGATCTTGCAGCAGGTGATACTTGAGTATCAACCAAGAGTCTTGGGCCCCTCTGCCCTCTAGGGCTGTATCCCGTGGATCCTTCCTAAGCAGGTTCCTGAAGAGGCCAAAGTCTGCTCTTTTGAAGTCCAGGGCAGTGAGCTTGCTGCACGCTCTTCTCACTGTCCTGAGGATCTCAAATTCGAGCATCTCACGATCGCTACACCCAAGGCTGCCCTGGAGGATTTTGACCTAATCAGCTTATTATGTCTGATTTGGCATGATTTATATGCAGCAAAGTATGGAGCACTAAGAACATATTCACTGAATACTTGACTAATTGCTAGAGAATTATATATCTTTTCAACATTAATAATTTTTCACAAAAGTATGAGACCTACTTTTCAGAACTACTCCTACTCTTACTCCTGGTTGAGCAAGTCAGGATATTAAGTTGCCATAGGTTCAGCATCTAGAAAATAATGAATGCGGAACACAGTGGGTTTTTTTTTCATATAATCAAATGTTTTAGTATCAGTCCTGCTTAATTGTGTAAATTTACACTTCTGATTTTATTTGTAGTATGTTTGCTTCCATAATCATAGCATCATTGAATCATAGAATGGATTGGGTTGGAAGTGACCTTAAAGATCATCTGGTTCAATGTCCCTGATGTGGGCCAGGACACCTTGCAATAGACTATGTTGCTAAAGGTCCCATCCAACCTGGCCTTGAACAGTTCCAGGAATGGGGAATCCACAGCTTCTTGTGGCATCCTGTTCAAGTGTCTCACCACCCTCACAGGGGAGAGTCTAATTAGTTTCAGCTATCTTCCTTAGAATAACAAGAAACAGTGAGTAGACTCTGTTAACCAACTCCAGTCAAGAACTGAAATATGAAATTCCATATGCCCCAACGAAAATTAACCACTCCGCTACTAGAAAGCTAAACAGTTAACACATAAACGATTTATGAGTCAC
The DNA here is from genome assembly GCF_034315485.1 of Pezoporus occidentalis. NCBI lineage: Eukaryota > Metazoa > Chordata > Aves > Psittaciformes > Psittacidae > Pezoporus > Pezoporus occidentalis. Next base: position 15,679,266 of record NW_026914940.1, on the reverse strand, counting down.
ACAGCTCAGGAACTACAGTAAAAAACAAATAACAAAGAAACAAACACCCCTAACCCAAAACAAAATAAAAAAACAAATCCAACCCAACAACGGAAACTCAACAAACTATTATGAAAACTTAATTCTCTATTACAACGAAGTCAGTATAAATCTTGAAAAACGCAAAATGGACACTAGCTTGAGCATTAATAGAATTGTTGAACAAGTTCTATGTAAGTTTCATTTACTTTTATATGTTAAAACATATAATGCATAAACCAAAAAAACAGAAACTTCAGATTCTGGGTTGCATATGAAAGTTTGGCCACTGTGAAATAGTATTTTTCTTTTGCTTTTGAGAATTAACCAATTTGCTCTAGAACTCCTGCAGAAAAATATTAGCGCATGTTCCTTACAGTATCATATTTACAGTGATTCCTTGCTCCTCTTTCCAAAGTATTTAACAACACAGCCTTCAGTGATTTCAGCATGGGCCAGAATGGGCCTTTTCAGTTTATATAGAGCACAAAAATGACAACAGAATTTCAATTCCTTTTCCCACCAGTTATCCTATAAATATCATTTCTGATCAGGATTTGTCATCCACTTTCCATGTTTCCAAGCAAAAGGGATAGTGAAAAGACACTTTTAATATTATAGTAAAATAATTAAGACCCTACGCTGCAGTTCAACATCATTAAAAGGAAACACCGCTTTCTTATAATGACAGAAAACACTGTATGCATTGGTACTGTTTCTTAATACGTACATCCTCTACACTCCTGCAGAAAAAGGTAGCAAAATTCATGTGCAAAGTAGGCTGTCTACAACTTTGAGGAACATTTAATTTTTCTTTTTCTTTTTTTTCTCCTTTTAAAATAAAAATGAAGGTTTTCTGTGCTTTTGATTCGGTTGACAAGTATAGGTCTCTTTTTTTTTCAGTGTAACACATTGTCTCGTTATTTGTGAAAGAAATCTGAGTCTTGGTACTTCACCTAGAATTCTTGCTACTTCACCTAAAATTCTTGCTACATCACCTAAAATTCTTGCTACATCATCTAAAATTCACAGGAAGGTTCAGAAAAAAATAACCTGATTTTAAGACCCACAAAACACCATATTTGAATTATTATTTTGGTTATTCTCTTGGCTTCATAACTGAAATTAATTTAAAGCTCATCTTCCAAAGAAGAAACATGGTTAAAAAAAGCAATTGTCCATTTTTATTTTGTTTACATTGCACTGAAAATTTACATCATACTTTTACAAATCCTTTTTCATAAAAATATACTTCTTTACAAAAGTGTATGCATTAATATAAGAGGAGTAGCCAGTTGCAGAAGAAACATTTTAAACAATCTCAAATGTATTAACTGTAACATTAATGAATGAATCATAGTTATTGCAGTCATTTGAATAAACAATAATAAATAACAACCAATGGTATAAAGTATAAACCAGCATCCTTTTAGTAGAATACAGTTTGACAGATTGTATGAATATTCAAAACAAAGTGTTGTAAAATGGTTTATAAGAAATTCATCAAACATTATAGAAATCCAAGCAGCAATCCTGGGTACAATGATTTTTGGTAGGCACTCTCTATTACGGTAATAAAAAGTTTAGATTTTCACAGAATTATTAATGTCTGAAAGGGACAATAACAGGTAATTCACACTGGCTAACACACAGCATTTGTGAGTCATGCGGAAGACAATGACCTACATCAAATAAATTACTGAGTTGCCACTGAATAAGTCTGATATGAAATAACAGTTAAACTAAAAATTCAGTTTCCTTAGAAGTGATTCTGGAATGTCTAAAATTTCTATCATCTGAGGATTGCGGAATCTGAATTGTCCCTAAAATGAATGTGTTGTCTCTAATAAGATCATGGCTTTATATGTTTGTGGTTTTTTTTTTCTTTTCATTGCACTATGGTAATATATTAAATTTTAAATCATTAGCTGTAAGGATTTGTTTCCATAAAGTATGGAATACATAGATAAAAAGATGTAAAAACATGGTATTTCCAAATTATAGCTTCCTCTTGCCTTATAGGCCTGATCCCAAGTTCAATGAAGTCTGCTAAAATCCATCAACTTCAACGGGATTTCGCCATGCTTTGTGCATGTGTTTTGACAAAAGGCTGAAGGAATAAAACAATGTGATACAATCTAGATTTAACTAGTATGGATTGAAAAATGGACTCTTGAATTTTTGATCTATGGATATCATTATTAATGTTACTGTAAATTGCACTCTTTAATTGGAAATGTCATTATGTTTCACCTCTGAAAAAACTTAGGATGGTCACTCTTTTGAGTGGTCTTCAACATTAAGGAATATAGCCACATGACAAATCTCAATTCATACTAGCTTCTTGATTGCAAAATTTGTCTAGTTGTACGACTGACAAAAGAAATGTAGACCATTTATAGGTATTGTTAATGGAAACAGAGAAAAGAAGCTTGACTTGGAACATAAAAAAGGAAGGAATATGTGAAGCAGGGAAGGAAATCCATTAAATAAGAACATGATATTTTAGTTTTTCTTCTGTCACATGAAAATAGTTGTATTTGCTGAGTTCTAAATAGTATATCCTGGAATTGTAAAACTTAACTGTTCTGAGAAAAATAAAATACTAACAGGCTCAATAAATGAAAAAAGGTACAAACTCATAAAAAAGATGTAGCATATGACTGTTAAAGAGAAGTCAGTGACCTACTGTCTCCTGTAAGTATAGCTCTTATTTTCTACCTATAATGTTTTTTTAACCCAATCCCTCTATTATAGTTTTTATAAAGCACAGAAATACTGATAGTGGATGCTCCTCCAATATATGCAAATATGTTTTATGTTTTTAGAATAACCTCCTTTTTAAAAAAGCAAATAAACTGTGAGTAGCACTCATGGAGTGCAGCAATTTTTTTTTTTAAAACTCTCCATGTTATACACGAAGAAGAATTTTGATCCAGTTTATGGAAAACAAAATCAAAACAATATAACCACAACCCATTCTTGTCTATTATTCTCAGGAAAACGTGACCCACTATATCCTGAAAAGTGTGCTTTAATTTTTTTTTTTTTTTTTTTATTTCTAATCAGTGAACTGTGTGTGCACTGTGTTGTGTGTCAATTTCCAGACTTTGAAGACATATCATTACCACATTATACCATTGTGCAGACGGTGTTCAAATTGGGGTCAAATCGTACTGCTTTCCCTTCCACAGACTTTGCATTTGTGTCATACATAGGGTTTTCAAAAGCAGCTTGTCCATTATTATTTTCATGTACAGAGCATCCAGTGTACTGTGTTTTAGGTGCAGTCCTGTAGAGGAAAGACAAAGAGTGTTTGTAACTGCAGTTTTCTTTGCTGACTTCATGTGCTTTAAGAATCTGAACAAGGAGCTAAATATAACCTCTTGGGTTTTTTTTACAGTATGTGTGATCAAAGTTAGTACTCTCTCAAAGTTTAAAGGATTTATGATTCATTTAAAATGGTGTTCACTTAAAAAACATAGTTAACCTGAGGAGTGGTATGCATTTCCTTTTGGATGATCAGATGATAAATAGTTAAGAGTAAACCAAAATCTTCTAATAAATGCAGTAATTCCCCAGCCAGATGACTGAGGTTTCCTTTTTGTATTTGGAGACTCAACAAATTTATCAAGAATGATTTTATAGCTGAAACATTTTCTTATTCACTAAATAACTCAAAATATAAAAATTAAATCCCTTAAAAACATTTAATCTATATTGCTATGCAAAATGCATACTGTATTGTAAATGATCAGTATAAAATATAAAGACAAGTGCCTATTTCACACAGTTACAGCAGATGTATAAAAATGTTACATGAGCATTTTTTCACATTCTGAAGCTCTTCAAAACAAGTGGTACCATTTAGAAATGATGGGATGTGTTTTAAACTAATGTTATCCAGCACAGTTTATTACAATTGTTATCAGGCTTCCAGATGTAAATCTCCATTTTGACAGTTAGTAGGCAATGAATTTTCTTTTCATTAAAGTGATTATTCTTTAGTCATCTAGTGCTTTAAAGCTATAGAAAAAAGATTACTTGATAAATCCAAAGACCTAATACTGGTCTGAGAACAAAACAGTTGAATTTAGACTACTGAAATTGAAAGGACTGGTGGCTATGTAACATAATTACACATGAACTAATAATTTCATATGCAGAAACAGTTCCATAATGAAACCTCTCAATGGCATAATACTTTCATACACTTGCAAGGCAATAAACAGAGCAGTCGTTAAAATAAATAACTGAAGATATGACTCATAATTCTGTCACATATAAAAAAATACAGGCAATCAGCTGTAAGTACACACAAAGTCTATTTATTATATTATTCTCCATATGCCAATAATTTATAGCGTCCATTTTGTTATTATGAAAAGAGAAATTTATAACATTTTAAATAGGTAGGAATGAAAGTACAGAACAGTACAACAAACTGATCTGTTAGTTGTTATGCCAGACCTAATGGAGGTAGGTTTGCATACCTTGCAAACACTTCATGGTTTTACAGAAAAAATTATTTACACTAATAAAGATTGAAGGCTCTAAAACACCAAGTCATACAGGAATTCTATATACTTAATTTGTACTCACCTTTGTTTATAAAGGTAAAAGCCAAACCCAGCAAATATAAGGGCAAAGAAAGGCACAAGGATAGCAATGGCCACTGAACTACTATTTGTACCATGTGGTTGATTAGAAGAATTTGAACCCTCAGACATGTTAAGACCTAAAAAAGAATAATAAGGGGAAAAAAAAAAAAAAAAGTAATGTATTCTATATGTGTCTGTTACCACCAGCACATAATACTCCATAAGCTTCAGAATTCAATAATACCTTGAGATTGGGTCATTATAATTGGTTCAGCTGTATATATACAATTCTATGCTGAGACCACCTGGAAAGTAAATGTAGTGTGGCATGCCACATTCCAGTTAATAAGTGGATGCAAATTGTTGGGACAACAATAAATATATTTTGTTACGGTAAATATCTTACTGCATTAATTCTGTATGGGATTCAAGTTTTGGATGTTATTAATACACATTAATGTTCTTTGTTACCAAAAGTCAATTATATAATAATGTATATGTTTGATTATATTACTGATTAACTTGTGTATTACTGATTAATTTGAAATTAATAAATACTGCATGTATGAAAAGCAAACATCATTTCAAGGAAAGGGCAAATTATCTGAAGAGGCAACCTGAAAATTCATCATGTTGATTTCATTTGGTGCTGCTATTCATGAATGAAAGAGGTAGGAACAATTGATAAGAGCTAAAGCCAGAGAGTGATTTAAAAATAAGAATAAGATCTGCTGCATGGTTGAGGAATACATTACCTAGATTATCTACCCAGACAAGATATATAACTTTTTTATGTGAGGAAGTGAGTAATGATGCATCTTCAAAGTTATTTTTTAAGCTCTAAAGGGGACTTTTAAAAATTGTGTAGGTCATAATATTTTCTGACTTTCTTGATCTTACAAGGCAATATATAGAAATTAAAAAACCCAAACCCAACCAAAGAAACAAAAAAAACCCAACCAAAAGCCAAACAGATAATCAATATGCTAAAATATAAAAAATGAAAAAAAAAAAATGTTGGTAGGAAAATTTTATGGGAACAGAAATAAAACTATTTTGTTTTAGATAAACCATTTCTGTGTTTTTGTGAATGAAATAATGGTAACATAACAAAATGTGTTCAATGCAAATTTCTTCATAACTGTATTATTGATTGTATTAACTACAATTAAATCTTGTACAGAATTTAAACCTTAGCAAACCATTTTTTTTCCTAGAAGATATAAACCAATAAAAAGTACCTTCTCTATATTACAGGAAAAGAATCTTACAGCTACAAAAATAAAAAAATAAAATAAAAAAAAACCAACAAAATCAAATTAAGAATATAATTTTCATAAAACTTTATCAAACACTTTGCCAAGGATGTCTTACAAATATTTTGTAGAAGTTATTAAAGGGAAATAACTTTTTATATTAATTTAAAGGAAATAATTATTGAAAAGATATATCTAAAAATTATTTTCAAAGAATTTGCCTATGCAAATACGGGGAAAAACAAGACCTCCCTCCCCACGTATTGCATTTTACTGTGACTTATAACAATGAAAACCAGAAAAAAAAAATGCCTTTACTTCATATATCCATTAATAAACCCTTCCAGCACACTCAAAATTTAAAGAATTGCCTGGTTTTACTGAAAAAAAAAAAAAAAGTGGACAATACTTTGCAGCTGAAAGAAACTAGTTTTGCATCCACATATAGGAATTTTATGTGAAGATATGCACTCCAAGGACCCACTGCATTAGTGAGAAGTGATTCCTCTTCTAAAGTTTTCTCAATAGTATTTTATCATTCAAGATTTCAGTATTAATAAATTCAAATTCTTGCGGTAGGAGAAATATCACAGTTCTTGAGACAGTATCAAACAAGTAAATGAATTTTTTTTTCTTATAAAGCACAACAGAATGCTGTTACCAGAGCTCTGTTATCAAAGCTGTCTTCTCCAAGAAAGGATAAATGAAGACTATTAGTTAGACTAGAAAGAATAAATGAAGACTATTAGAACTGAATGCATAGAATCAGGAAGTCAATTTTCAGGGCAAAATAAGTGCTTACCATGTAAGATTTGGGGGTTTTAAAAGTAACATAAAAAAATTACTTGCAAATATTTTTCAGTTGCACTCTTCTACCAAATGTTTAGATGAAAAGTTTTTTAGCACCATTAGCAAGAAATCAGTTTAGAAAAGCACTCTATAACATGGGCTTTCTAAAGAGTTAGTGAGATGTGAAAATAAATGCATTTTACATGTATTCATAGAAAAAACATTTCTCAAAACATTACAAATAAATGATAGCTATACTGAAACAAGGGGGCACAAAATCACAAAATGTAATATAGAAACCTTTAGAATTAGATTTAAGTAATGTTAAGTTTGATGGCTTTGTAACAGTAGCAATGGAAAATTACTGAGGTGCATGATACATAGAGAAAAAAAAATAGAGTACAGCTAGAGAACGTACTGAGAATTCTCTCAAGATAAATCATTATCGTTGTGACATAGTTTAAGAAAAACAGTCTAGAAGAACAGGACACAGGGATAAGGAGTATCTGGGAACTGCAGGTGTCCAGGATGGGCTGCAGTTAAACCAACTGATAAGCAGGAGGACAGGAGGATTATTATGTCTCTGGTGCTAATGAACCAATTAAACTGCTATGAGCATCTACTGCCCGTGCTTCAAAGGCTGCCAGAAGTGATGAAGATTGTTGGAAGAAGTAAACGACCCTCAGAGACCACCACCACAATTCTGTACGCATGCGGGGAACTTTCTGGAAAATTATGTAATCCATACGTAGCCTCATGAATATGTATGTATGCCCAGTGGCTATAAAAGGATGGCTTGCGTGGCAATGGGGAGACACACGTTAGGAGGAGCTATCCCCTGTGTCTCCCGGCGCCGCAATAAAGAATACCTGCTTGTCAGCTTGAAAACTTTGTTGGCAAGTTTGTTCCTGGAGTTTTCGCCGTATCAATACTAAGCAGGACATTGCAAGGCATACATAACCCCTTACAACTTCTGACAAAACACTTAAAATGAGATTTTAAAGATATGACTAGCTCAATTTTCTATAAAATTTCAATTCTGTTAACATCCTGTGGATACCCTTATAATACTGGACATGATAAAAGAAAATACGGAACAATGAAGTGGAAAAAAAAAAGTGGTAATTGCTGAATACCTAATCGTTGAAGTCCAAATTGTCCATAATCTTTACCCTGGATGAATCCTTGGAAAACATATGTTGCTCCATCAGGTTCAGCAGAAACCTGTAAAAAAAACAGTACTCAGAATTAAACAGGGGGAACTTTGTTACAAGCTATCTGTTATTTGTAATAGAGATACCCTAATATGCTTTACTGGTAGTTGCTACTCCCCATTAAAAACACCCTCCTTTTTTCTAGAAAATTTATAAAATTCAAAAGAAATGACAGACCTGTTGAAGGAACAACTTAGATATGTTGGCTTATGGTCACATATAATACCTTATACTACCTGTAACTGTATTATTTTTTAAAAAACAACAAAACAAAGTTTCTAGTAACTCATGATGTCAATATTTTTAAGCAGTTTACATACTTCATAATTATCTGATTTATTTAGGTAGTAGATGGTCAAGTTATATTGTAGATCACCCTATTGTGAGAGGGAGGAAAGGGTTGTGATCCTATGAATAACTCCTTTGTTAGGGTAAGTACATGCTAAACTAACACTGTATACAAATTTACAGATACTTGCTTCCCAGGATAGTTTTTAGCTTTAAATTCATTTGTCCCGAGACAGGTTCCTTGAGAAAGGGAAGTTTAAGGGAACCTTAAGTGTGTGTTCAGCAATGACCTGAAGCTATGTTTTCACTGAAGAAGGGGAATTTCTTACTTCAGGTTAAAATAACCTGTTTGAGCTCTTTCCAGATTGAAAACAAAAAGAAACTGGTCAAATAGGAGCAGTATGTATACAGCATGGAATTTAGGGACTGTACTGTTACTTTTGTACATTTAGAAGTTCGAAAGTAAATTTCTTGCTTTTACCTTTTCTTTTTTTTTTCACCTCAGGAGCAGGTTCATGAAGCCTAAAGTTTGTACAAGCCAAGGATTTAAGCCCTTTTACCAATATATTTATTAAGCTCTTTTAAGTTGCTTTTTGTTGTTTTTTTTTTTGTTGTTTTTTTTGCTTTGTTTTCACACCAGTGCCACAAGTTGTATAAATTTATTCATTCACTTCAATGTTGACCTCTTCTGTTGGCATGTGCACTTACATCAGTACTTTACCAGTAGGCAAAATGTAAGAAGACAGACAAATTCCATAACAAATGAGATGGTGTAAAAGGGATGTATGTGTTCATAATCAGCCCTTTTTTTTCTGAAAAATCCACTTCCTTCTCTCGCAAATAAAGTCTGAAGCCTTCATCACACTCAAGCTTTTTCCAGCCTTAGCCTTAGCACTCAAGCCTTAGCATCTTGGGCAATGTTTGCTTTTCCCATCTGTTCTCTGACAGGGTTTCATTTTCATGGTTTAAAGAAGCTCTAGTCACCTGGGCTGGTACTTCATTTATCCCTTTCCATCACCTCTCTTCTTCCCAGTCATGTGTTCTCTTCTCCCTTTTAAAGTATAACCTCATATATAACCTCATAAAAAGTAAACTTTTAAAATATAACCTCGGTCCCAGAACCTCAAAGGGGCTTAATGCTTAATTGGAACTATCTATTTTGTTTTCTCCATACACACAACAATTCAGCTTTTTCATTGTATTTCTGGAAACATACCAAAAAATAAAACATGACTGCTAGCCTAATGATAGAAAATTGCTATTATATTAATATTATATATTAAAATATTACTACAAATTGATATATTGTCATGATGATAAAATTCCTCAATATATTGGAATTAAATTCAATGAGAAGTATGACAAAGGTTTCTCTGTTAACATGCATTAGAATTGTGCCTACACAATATGACTGTTCCCATACTTTTCCTCAGACTGGTTTCCTATATCTTACAATAAAATTTCCATTTCATTTAATGAATCAGTATTGCTAACAAGACTCCATTTGATACTTCTCAGGATTTTTTCAATGTAAAACATCATCTGATTTAAAAAACATCATGATTTGAAAAAAAAAAAATCTTTCCTTCTCTTTTGTAGCAGAAATATACTCACAAAACCATCCATAGCCCATTTTTCATCTTTCAGCTTGCTCACAGATGTATGGGAAGGTGCTTTAATGAGATATATGTGGAGCATTAGCCGAGCTTCCTGGCTTTTATACACTCCTGTAGAATATAGTTTTTAAAATTTATATTTGTGTTGAGAAGAGAAATAATTTCATCTTCAAGAATAAGCATTTAATCTGCTGCCTTAAAAGGGTAAAGCAAGAAAAATATGTAGCATTTTAACAAACATTTTTTTTTAAGCAAGCTGCATTCTTTTGTGAAATTATTTCAATTATCCCAAGATTTCAATGGAAACTGCTTAGCCTGCAGAGATGACAGAAGGGAAACCCTATACACACAGCCGTTATTTAACAGTTATTTTAACAAGCATTAGACAGACAAACTGACAGTAGTCTGATTTTAGATGGAAAACACAGCTCTGAATCAGGCAAAGTGCATTTGAACTTTGCATTCCTACTTTCAGTATTGCTAATTTAGTCATCAGGTAAAGAAGGTGATACTAGAAAGATCCACATCTAAATTATTTTCCAACAGCTGGTGCTAAATTAAAAATTTCTAAATTTGTAAATATCTCAAAAATCTGAATTTTTCTTCATCAGTCAGTATTATGACACATTTTCTTCCAGACATTCCTCACTCACTGAGGTGAACAGCTCTAGTGTAGGTGTGTTCCACAACAAAACAGGGATTTTGAAACAGGGACCACAGAGTACTGGGCAGGTTTCCTGAACCAGGGAAACCCCAGAAGAGCACCAGGACCTGCCAGGAGCTGGCAGCTCACATGAGAGTGGTTGACAAGGCACAGGCAGGGCCAGGAGTAACGTCAGCCAATCCCTACTCCCACGGAGTGCAGCTCTAGGGAGCACGAGTGACCAGGAATGATGTGAACAGAGTAGGCAAATGTGGTGCAGCATCTCAGTCAGGGCATTGCGTGGCAGTTTGCATGGCAGTTTGCACGGAAGGGCATGCAGGGAAGGCAACTCTTTGAGGGAGGGGCATTCTACTGGGCAAGTGGAGAGATCTGAAGGCCTCATAGGCCAGCAAATGGGCACTGTCTGCACAGGTCAAGCATGCTCATCTTATCTGGTGCTCAAAGAAGAATGGTGGGCACTAGTCTGCCAGCAAAAGCTGTAGCTCCAGCTGGGAGGTCTGCAGTACCTACTGTGGTGTTGGCCAATGCCTCCACCCAGATGGAGCTGCTGAAGGAGAGTCTGCAGTGCAGACCTCAGACTGCAGGAAGTGCCCAGACCTCACTCTGGGAGCAGGGACATGCAGCAGACCTGCCTGCTGACGGTGTGCCCGTGTGGAGGACCTCCTGCGGCACATGGCTTGAGCTGCAGGAGGTGGTGAGAAGGCTGTGTAACATCAGGGAGGCTTAAAAGGAATTGAACACCTCGTTCCAAGAGCAGTCTGAAGTGGACCTGCAGCCCACGGCCAGTCAAGAACTACACCGGAATACACAGAAGAGAGGTGTGCCAGTAATGCAGAAGAATGGAAGCTTGCAATGGCAAGGACCTGCAGCAGGAAGAGGCTTCCCCTGAAGCCTGAAGTGCCCTTGGAGAATCACTTCACTGCTCTGCAGACTGAAGAGGAAAGATCTGTTGCATCAGGAGAGACACTGGAGCTCAGTGTATCACCATGATCTGCTCCCTGTGTAACAACCAGCACAACTAAGAAAAGGTGATGGATGATAGTAGTAGGTGACTCTTCTGAGAGATGTGGAGGCACCTATATACTGCCCTGACACTCCCCAGAGAGGTGTGCTGCCTACTGGGGGCTCCTATCAGGGATGCCATTGAGAGACTACCAAACCTCATAGAGTCCACTGACTACTATCCACTGCTGTTGTTCCACATAGGCATCAGTGGTACAGCAAGGAACAGTCTGAAGAATATCAAGAAGGATTACAGAGCACTGGAAGTGGTGGTACGGGACTCTGGAGCACAGGGAATTTTTCCATCAATCCTTGCAGTCAACGGGAAGGAGTTTGAAAGGGCCAGTTGAGTATGGTGAATCAAGAGATGTTATGGGACTGGTGCCACTGCCAGAGATTTAGCTACTTAGACCATGGGACTCACTTTGAGAAACCTGGTCAACTGGGGACTGATGAGGTCCATCAGCCAGAGAAGGGGAAGAACATCTTCAGTCACAGGTTTGCCAAGTTGGTGAAGAGTGCTTTAAACTAAAGTTGCCAGGAGAGGGAAACCTCAATCCATTCCATTCCTGCCACGTTTGATGCCAGTATCAGTGGGAGATGCCCAGAGGGATTGGAGCTCAGCAGGAGAACACCTGAAGAGCAGCACAAAGGAATTCCAGCTACTCCACCCAGTAAGTTGGCTTCACTGGGAGTTAAGCTTAAATGCCTGTATGCAAACCCATGTAGCACAGGGAATAAACAGGAGGAGTTAGAAGCATGTGCACGCCTGTAGGGTTACGACCTTATTGGCACAACAAAAATGTGGTGGGATGGCTCCTATGACTGGAGTGTTAGACTGGAAGGATACAGGCTGCCCTGGTTTGGTCTGGGATAGAGTTAATTTCTTTTCCTAGCAGTTGATGCAGTGCTGTGGTTTGGCTTTAGTTTGAGAATAATGCTGATAACACACCGGTGTTTTATTCTTTACTAAGTAGCACTTGCCCTGGTCAAGGACTTTTCAGTCTCTCATGCTCTGTCACTGATGAAGGGCACAGGAAGACAGGAGAAGCATGAGAATCAGGATGATTCTTTCACTTCTCATTGACTGTTAATTCCAAATATAATAAACCCCTCCAAAATTTAAAAAGTGAGAGAGAATGTAAAGGTTGAAAAATCCCTACCTTTGAAAAGGAAGTGAACTAGAATGCAAATTTCTTTGATAAGCTAAGGAAGTTTGCAAAAGATGTTAAAAGTTTTAGTTTTATGCATAAAGTTACAGGGAACCAATTTATATAAGGCAGAAAAAAAAATAAACGAAAATAAGTTTTTTTTATCCCATACCTGATAGCAGCAATTCCATGTTGCTGTTTGTAAGTGTTGCATTTACTCTTCCTGAAGTTGCATTGAAACTTGTGACTGTCAAAGTCATGGGCTGTTTCTTGCTTTTGTAATTATAAGAGCCTTTCCATATATAATTTTGGGCAAACACATCATCTGGAACTATACAGACAACAAATATTTCAAAAACATTTTGAAATATTTAGTGCTTATGAAGTCAAGCATCCCGCAAAATGTATGCTAAAAGTGAGTATTTTCTCTACTTTATACTGTCTCATTTTAAGTCTATTAAGCATAATAAAAAAAAAACAACACTTAGATGGTGGATCTACAAACTACAAGCAAGGAAACTGCATGGTGCAGAGTCTGATGCTGTTGATTTGCTATCTGACTGAAATTTATTACTCTACTTCCAGGAAAACTGATCCCTGTACACTTTATTTGCAATTAATCGGGATTGCACAAAAATTTCTGAATGAAAAAAATATGACTAATATGCAGTACATCACTGACAAACAGTATTGCAGTAGTATATCTGTTAAAGAAAAGGAAAAAGAAACTGACAAAAATCCAAAAAGCTCCACAACCCCCCCCAAAATCTCCTATGCAAAGGAATTACTTTTAAGTCTTTATTAATTATCAATAAACATTTAACAGTGGTATAGTCAAAAGCTAGTTTTAGTTAAGAAGTCTGCTCTCTTAAAAAACACAGAAAAGTTTCTCTTGGATCTAGTCAGGACATCCAAAGATAGTCTTCTTTTGCAAACCAGGTAAAATTGGTGTTGACATTAGACAGAGTTAGATAAACTACTTTCTCTAGCCTAAAAATTAACTTTTTTGAAGGCTAATACTGAAGTATCTAGGTAAAGCAATTCAAATTAGCACTACATAAAAGAAGTGCAAGACTTAAAAATTGTGAAAAATCACATCTTTATTCCTGGGTGAGCAGTATAGTATCTTATACAGAACACAGTGATTTCTGTAAAACTAATAAAATCCTCCTCATATAACAGCTAGAAACTGTAAATGGATACAAAGAATAACATGCAGTATAGATGGACTTAAACAATGGGAAATAATTTAATTAATAATGGGTTTGCTCTGTTAATGTAATGCCTAATCTAGTACCCTTTATTTATTCTAAGCCATTCATTGTCATCTCACTCAATCAACTCTTGCTGTCTTTCCTACAGAAATTGTTTACATGTATATATTCCTCAAAGTACTTACCACTCAATTTGGGACTTGGTGTTCCCAAAGCTGGTCTGGGATCCTTCACTAATATTTTGGAACCAGCTGTTGGAAAGAATAAATGACAAAACCAAAAATCAGTAGCAAATATATTACTCAGAAACTAGGAAAATAATTTCCATAATGGAGTTTATTTGCTAGAAAGAATGTAAGATGTTTCAGACTTGATCAGTATCAAGCCTTAATATCACAGAAACACTGGTTTCTTCCATTGTCACATTTTCTCCCAAGTCAGTCACCTGGATGCTACAAAGACATTTGCAACAGTGTGGGCTTTCACTTCAGGATCCACAGTTCAGAATTCACAGTCCTGGACTATGTGCTTAATATGTTAGATGTTGTCTAGTTATGTCATCTAAGGCAAATTATGTCATTTAAATTGGGATCGACACAAAACAGCAGTGTCAATAGTGCTTTGACTAGAATCAATTTAACACCAAACAATGAAGACACACATAAAAAGGGCATTTTAAATTATGCTTCTCTTCAGAATTTAATTATTTTTTACAGTAGTGAGCGAGATATCACTTAAGTTGCACAGAGAGATGGTAGATGTGCCATCCCTGAAGACATTCAAGGCCAAGGCTGGATGTGGTTTTGAACAACCTGATCTAGTTGAAGATATCTCTGTTTGCTGCAGGGACACTGGACTAGATGACCTTTGAGGGTCCCTTCCAACCCAAACTATTTTGTGATTCTGTGTTTAAGACTCTGAAAACCTAAAGATGCATGCTTAATCTTCTGCTAATGGAGGAGGTCGCTGTTTCTTTAAAGAATAGCAACAGAAAGAAACAAATAAGGCTGTCCCCAGCATCTTCAACTGCTCAGATGATTTGAGCATTGGAATTTGGAGAATTTATTTAATTTCTTCTGTGCTTAGAGCAAGAACTCTCCCACCACTGTAGATGATCAACTAAATGCAATGGGACAGTGTAATTTCCTGCACCTGAAGATATTTTATTTTGCAGAAACTAATTGGGATTCATTTGGCTATAAAGAAGACACATAATTCCGTCTCCTAATGTAGCATAGTCTCATGCAATGCTAGGCTCCATTCCTTGCTCCAACAGTTATTTCAATATTTTGCATTTTGGATCTTGGCTCTGAACCCAGGCCTTTTCTCTCTGATTGATACTTCAAAAACAATAGACAAGAAAAGGAACAACCTTCTCCCTGAGCATTTTTCTGCACAAAAAGGAAACTTTAGCAAGAAGCACTGAGAATGTTTTGAGAATAACTTCTAGCTTATAACAGAAAGCTTGTTCTTGGTATATAGCTTAAAACTGACAAGAAACTAGAGCAGGGGTAGGAATTCAGCCTAAAATTCTCATGACTGGTTACTATTGATTGATTAATCTCTATTTCCTCCTCATTTTGAATGGAATTTACTGAACTTCAACCTGAAGGGCGCGCTTCAAATGTTTTATTCTTTTTCATCTACTTCCAATTGAAGTGAGCTCTTCTCCCTTCCATAGGAGAGAGATGTTCCCCCCTGTAATAAGTAAAATTGAAAACATTTAAGAGATGTTTTACTTCATCTAAATAGAGTCCATACTTTACAATATGTTGCTGATTCTTAGCTTTCTCTCCTGCTAAAAAGGAAGAAGCAAAGCCTCTGATCTTAAAAGTTTTTCATTTCTGTGACAATTGGGAAACTAAGTTATATGACAAGGTAGATACACTCATAGTTACAACTTAATATGTTTTTAAAAAATGTCATATAGGTTCCTTACTATCAGATAGGACAGCTAATACTACTTGTTTCAGTATCATCAGCAGAAAATTCTTGGATCAAAATGCAATGCATGAATCACATCTGGCCTTTCGTAACACTTTCTGAGTACAGAACAAGTCATAAGCTTCCTGGCAGCTTGCTTTCTAGCACTTTCCCAAAGCTCTACTTTGTTTTCCTGCAGTGCTTGCCTGGCATGTAATGTCAGGACACCTGTTTTTTAGTAATACAAATTTGTTTCTTTTTTGTCTCCCAAGTAGCAGTGTTTAGCTATATCCTTTTAATGCCTCTGAAAGAACCCTGGGGATAACCACATCTGAAACAGTAAATACCAGTAATCTGGAAGGTGCTTTAATGAGTTAGGAAATAGAATTCCAAACAGTTGCTGTACTTGATAATGTTTCTTATCTTAGATGAAAAGCACCATTCTCACCACGATTTTGCTATGAGGTTTTTCATGCCCTGCCATGACAAAGTATGTATTAAAAAAAAATACAAACAAAATAAAATGTTGGAATATTAAGAATAAAGTTTGGTTGCATTTTGTTTGCAAGTACTATGTTGTTGCTTATATACAAATATAAAATAATATTAAACCCTATGGAATAAATCCATGCAGTGATTCAGACACCCACATGGGACTTTATGCATCCTTCTCCAACATCAGAATAGAGTAATAGCATCATAAAATCATTTAAGTTGGAAAAGTTGATGACCTGTAAGTTCATCAAGTCCAATTGTTAACCTTACACTGCCAAGTCCACCACTAAACCCTGTTCCTAAGCGCTACATCTACATATCTTTTAAATACCTCCACCCTCCACTTCCCTGGGCAGCCTATTCCAATGTTTAATAACCCACTCTGTTATGAAATTTTTTTCCTAAAATGTGATATAAACCTCCCCTAGAACAACTTGAGGCTGTTTCCTCTTGTCCTAATGCTTGTTACTTGGGACATCCATTTCACCACAGCCTCCTTCTACGTAGTTGTGGAGAGTGATGAGGGCTCCCATCAGCCTCCATTTCTCCAGGCTAATCAACCCCAGTGTTCTCAGCCATTCCTCATAAGACTTGTACTGTAGACCCTTCATCAGCTTTGCTGCGCTTCTCTGGATGCACTCCAGCATCTCAATCTCTTTCTTGAAGTGAGGGTAGAAAAAGTAAACACACTATTCAAGGTGTGGCCTCACCAGTACAGAGTACCTAGGGGCATGATCACTTCCCTAGTCCTGCTGGCCACGCTATTTTTGATACAAGCCAGGATGCTGCTGGCCTTCTTGGGCACACTGCTGGCTCATATTCAGCTGCCTGTCAACAACATCCCCAGGTCCTTTTCCTCCGGGCAGCCTCTCAGCCACTCTTCCCCAAGCCTGTAGTGTAACATGGGATGTGATACAAGTTCAGGATGTGGCACTTCACCCTGCTGAACCCTATACAGTTGCCCTTGGCCCATCAATCCAGTCCCTGTCCTGTCCTCCAGCAGATCAGCAGATCAGCATTCCTACTCAGCGTGGTGCTATTTGCAGACTTACTGAGGGTGTTCCGGAAGTCCAAGGTAGCAGTCCTGCCAACCCTTTTCCTTACTTCCAGACCAGTTAGGTCTGGAAGAGACTCCCACCTTGGTATTTCATTCTTGTCCTTCCCCCTGGTTCTTACCTGTAAATGCTCAACCACATTGTCACCATCATCAAGGCTCCAGAAAGTCAAAACACTCCTTAACATACAGGGCTTGCCACTACCTCTCCTTTATTGCCTATAACTTTTCATGAGTTCATAGCCATCTATTGCAGCACCCGACTTGTGTGAGTCATCCCACCATGTGCCTGTGATGCAGCTATATCATAGTAGTACTGCAACTGCAATAGCTGTCTTGCAGCTGACAATCTCTGTAAATAGAATTATCCTGATCTATATTTAGTAGGTATGTGCAAAATCCACTGAAATTCTTATTCTACTGAGCTTACAAAAACAGAATCCACATCTGACTCAGTCAGAAGTCTAAAAGTAGGTGTTACACGAATATTTGGCTTCCAGAATAGCAACTAGAACTGACACATCTGAACATGCAAATGAACGACAAGTACATTAGACACAACAGGGAAAGGATTACAGTTATGCTTTCAGATGTTCTCCCTCCTCGTTCTCACCATTCTGCCTTAACTTATTGGACTGCAAGTAGAGAAAATCACTGAAATATGAGAGATGACAGATGCAGTGGTTACAGAAGAGCTTACCTTCACAAACTGGAACTTTCCCAGTCCAGGTACCATCAGACCTACAGGCTCTATGCTCTGATCCTCCTGCCAGGAAGAAGCCTGGCTGACAAGTGTAAATCAATGTATAACCAAGTGAGGGAAGATCCATTCCTACAACATCAGCATGAGTTGGTGTTTCTGGTTGTTTACAGCTGTGAGCTACAAAGAAAAGATAAAATATCCTTCAGTTAAAATGTTGAAAATATTTATGAAAAAAAAAAATCTATACCCATTCTAACAGGTAACTAATAAAGAAAAAAAAATTCACTAAGCATAAAATATTAATACATTTTAAATTCACATTAAAAATTACTATGCAACCTATAAATTACTGTCCTGAGCCTGTAAATACATCTTGAAAATGGACCTTTCAATTTCAAGGGATCAAGAATCAACTTAAAGGTACTTGCATGACCAAAAAAAAATTTTCTGCATATGCAAACATATACAGCACATATCTTACCACAGTTAAAAGCAATCATAGATTGTTACTTACATGACTTATGATATCTGTGTAGCATTGAATAACAGTAAATAAATGGGTCATTTGGAAAACACTATGAAAGATTGTAGATGAGGCAAGTTTTAAATATCAGGTAGAAAAATTAATTACTATTCCTAACCTCATGACGGTATCTTATGTCTTTAACAACCGCCAGAATCTGAAAGTCTTGTGTTATCTCAAAACCAGCACATGTCCAAGATCAGACCTCATCTTTCAACACACTGAGATACTGATTTGCTGTTTGCTTAGGGGTACTGCTAGCACCAACTGAAACATTACCAACTGTTTTCTTCTGTGGATAAGCTCTCCATACACTGAAGTGATTCTGTAAGGTCAGATCTTATAAGGTGAGGCTATTTTCCGAAAAATACAGCTGGCAGCTGGTTAACTATGACGTTATACCTTCAGCAAATTATCACTGTTTACCAAAGTGTAAAAGATCTAAAAAATTAAATATCACTTCCTGTACCCAAGTAAGCATGTTCTCTCCATTTCAGATTCAAAACTTTTGAGTTACAACCCTCTTTTTTCCCCCTTCTTAAAATACGCTGATTCCTTAGTTGAGAAACAACTCACAGTCTTTACTAGAACTGCTAGTTATTGTATGCTCTGGTAGAAGTTAGGGTTCTGCAGCGCTTTACCCGCATGATCCTGTTCTCACAATCTCCTCTTCTCCTTGGAAGGGTTGCACCCTCTTACTTATTTTCAGCATCTCTTTGGATGAAGAGCTGCCTGTTATTCTGTCTGTTATTATT